>NC_081824.1:394204578-395596453 GCF_030867095.1 Alligator mississippiensis
TGTCTGTCTGTCTGTATGTATACATGTACACACATCAAGGCATTCACATCCCTGTTTCTGTATGCCACACAAATAAAATATATGCTACTGTGCAGCTTTGGAAAATGAATATAAGTTGTAAAAGCCTTCCAGTATGATTTGTGTGTAGTGTAAAAGCAGTAAAGCACTAAGGATCTGATCCAGTGCTCATTGAAGTCTTTGGGAACTTTTTCATTGACTTCAATGAATTTAGATTAGATCTGGAACCAGAAGATTATGACTGGAAACAATCTTTAATAATGATAAAACTGTACCAAAATGTTTTAAACATACAAACTCATTGACTGCTTATACAATGAATGCATTATCTACAAATCAATTTAGAAAACTGAATAAACCTAGTTCTTCTCCATAAAGTAAATCCTTGCACATTCCTATTGGTCCAAATGCAATCTTTTTTTTTAATTGGTCTCCATGCTGAAACTAAATATTTATCTCGTGAATAATGAAAATCCAGATTACTATATAAACCTTTCACCTAATTTTAGAAATTATGGGATTGCTTTTTAAAATTGTCCTGATCCTGGACTTGTGGGTGCAATGTACTAGTAAATATGGGTACATATATTAGTCCTTGTATAACTAGCTATTTGATTTGCAGGAGAATGGAGATGAGCTGCCACTCTTCAAGGTCAAGCTATATGCTTTTGTCAATTCCAAACAGAAACATGGTCATAGATAGAATTTATTCTGGACAGTGACAAGCGAAATGTAATGCCTAATGTACTCTCCAGAGTCTTTCAGGGAAAGCGTTTCCTCATCCCCTTGGAATAATTCATGAGCTAATACTTTTTACCCATTACAGGTAAAATGCAGATTGGACTTTTCTTTTTGCTCAAAATGGAATTCTCTCAGCTTTAGTCACTGAAATGTACAAGAGTTCCTATAAATCTGCTACTACTTTTTTCCTGTTCCCATAGAAACAGATGTCAGAATGCCAAATATGGGAAATCATGCTTTAAAATAATCACCGTTTTGAACATGAAAGGAAAACAGGCTTTTGTAAAGCAGTGATTATCTTAAAGCACCTTATCCCGTTTCCTGTAAGTCCGACAGCAGTCTCCATGAGAATGGAAACATGAGTAGCAGCTAGCACTTAGATAGTTTGAAATCTTTTCAATTCACTGGCTAAAGCTCAGTACTGCAGTGCTAATTTTCCAAAGTTCCTACAGATTTTTTTAAATAAACAGTCAGTGCCTGTAGCTTCAGTCCTTCTGTTATTTCTATTACAGCAACTTTTCTGCACCTAAAAGATTTGATGTTCTTTTTAACTACTGATTTTTCACTAGAATTTGGAAGTCTTGTATGTAGGATAGCACTAAAAGTTGGTTTTGACAAACATACCAGAGGCCATCTGTTGTATTCAGAAAGTTAACTTTAAAAAAGTAATAGAAAACATTTAGGATTGGAACTGAGTTTGTTGCCTATTCAAAACTTCAGTTTGCTTGGTGCAGTTATGTACTATTTGGTCATTCTGTCTGAAGAGATGAGAAGAGCGATGCAAGCCAACCTCCAACTAAAGCTTAGACATACTAATATTCTCCTCTTGATAAAGAATTCATCTTCTAGGCATGCCTAAGTTACAGGGAGGAAAATGTTTCCCATTGTATTATTTTGTTTCCTTGTCACTATGTTCAGACTATATTTTTCAAGCAACACATAGATCTTGCCTAGGATCTGTATATATTAGAGGAATAAAATGAATTTTTAATATTTAACAATTAACTAATGTGTCAGCTAACATATTTTAACATCATAGCATAGGCAAGACACGTTGTAATTTTAATCTATTACCTATTACCTCAAACTTAATTGTTATCACATGTTTGTTAATATCCATTAAACTTATATAGTTTTGTAATGAGTAGTGTGAGGAACTACAGGTTTTGTGACAAGAGGAATCTTCAATATCAACAGACTTAACTAGCCTTGCTGACACATCAAAATGATGCAGATGAGAGGGACACCTAGGAGACTTCAAAGGAAGCTGGCACAAATAAGCATGACGATGGAGCAGCATGGAAACAAGGTGTCATGCTGAAGATGCGAGATACTTTGAACAGAGATACTGCCTGAGCAACTTAGGCATTTGTGGTTGTGCAGACTGGAGAGAGAACTGCTGAGCCATGTGTGGATTGTTCTAGGCTAGGAGGTCTGGAATGGGGACAGAGGACACTTCAGAGGGAGAAGAGAACCTTTGGTTTGGTGACCTCTGGCCCGAGTAAATGCCATTCTTGAAAAGGAGTTTTCTATTGTGCTACTTGGAACTTCAGGGTACGTGTCTTCTTATGAAGAGGAGATGAACATGAAGTCCCTTAAGGCTGAGAGAGTTTAGGGACTGAGAGGCTAAAGTTTCTGAGATACAAGTAGCTAGGGCTCCTCCCCCACCCTTGGTTTTGGAACTCATACCTTAGTCAGCTTCAGAGGACATTCAGACCGCAGACAATCCCATGTAAGTGCCCTCTTCCAGAGCAGATGGAGGACAGGGGATGGAATCCATGCCATACAGCATGAACGTTGCATGTCTCCCTAGGCTGGGGGGGAGGGGGGGCAATCGCCCTCAGGCAGTAGCGGTGGTGTCAGCAGTGGGGATGTGGTGGTGGCAAGCAGGGTGCTTTCATAGGCAGCCTCAATGGTGTCAGCAGCGAGGGAGAGTGACGAGTGGCAACAACCCACAAGCACTGCCAGCAGCATTGGTGGTGGCCAATCTCACAGGGTGCACCGCCAATCTCAGGGCGTGGATGTGCACCCTCATGAACCCCCTATATGTCACCAATGCCGTACAAGTAGGGCTGGGATTTTTACATTGCATCCGCTTTTCTGGAATTCCCTGGCTTTCCCCAGCAAGGAGCTGCTTGGGGCTGGGAGGAGCAGGGGAGGGGCATCATGTGCATCTGCTCACCAGCCCTGGAAGCTGCAGGCAGGTAAAGTAAAGCCAAGGGCTTGGGGAATGTGTGTGCGGGGGTTAGGTGCCTGCTGGCACTGGGCCTGCAGCAGGGCAGGGAGGCAGGAATGGTGTCTGCCCCTCCAGTGGGTGAAGGGGGTGGGGGGAGTATTCAGGGACATCAGGGAGTTGCGTGGGCAGCAGGGCTGGGGGGCAGGGGGCTGGGGGTTGTGAATGAGGGGCTGGGTGGGGCAAGGGACTGAGGGCCAGGAGTGAGGGGCAATGGCAGAGCTGGGTGGGGGCCTGTGGCTTGGGAGTGAAGGGCACCAGGAGGGTGGGCGACTGTAGATTGGGAACAGGGAGCACAAGCAGGGCCAAGGGGCTGTGGGTCAGGAGTGAGGGATTGTGGGTTGAGAGTGAGGGGCACCAGCATGGTCTGGGCAGTGGGGTACTGTGGGCCAGGAGTGAGGGGCAGCAGCAGGGCTAGGGGGGCTGTGCCTTGGGAGTGAGGGGCAGGGGTAGGGCATGGGCATATCACTGCCCTATCATATTATCCCTCCACACAGGTGTCCTTTTTTTTGAAACTGTAAATATGTAACCTTACATACAAGTCCATAAAGGGCCTGATTTTGTCACCTTATACTAAGTAATATATTACTCCACAATCTTTCTTTTAAAGGTGAGTAGAGCATGGTAAGGTACCATTCTGGGGAGCAGATGACATATAAGGTGCCTTCTGCCATGTTAGTCTGAAATCAAGCTAATTACCTCTCTCTGACCAGATTGCATCCCACCTATTCAGTGCCTATGTGAACTGACACACCTAAGTGCAATTCTATCCTATCCTTCCTGAGTCCATGAAAAACAATTTATATACTGGGTATGAGTCCTTCTCCTTCTCCTTATTGCTTTTTTTGTGATTCAATTTTAAGAGTAAAATGCCAGATGATATAAATCCATTTATATGCCGAATATATGTAGAATCAAATCTGGCCCTGGATGATTAAAGGTCATATCCTACTTTCAGTTACTCAGTATAAATCTAAAGTATCTTCACTGAAGTCTCTAAAATAAGAGTTGCTGGCCCAATGGGCTCTGAACTTATGTCAGTACAGTTATGAGCAGAATCTTAGACAAACCTGTACCTTTAAATTATGATAATACTTTGAACCATTGGAATGTTCAAATGACCATACAATGTACTGAAAACAGTGTTGTACTTTAGTTTGGTTTTATAATGTTATTTTGATTTTGAATTTGTGGGAGCTACTGCTCCTGATTATATGAGTATAAGAAGCAATAAATTGTCTTTCAGACAATTTGATGGCGAGGTGTTTGATAACCAGAAAAGTTATTTTTCGCAAATATATTTCACTTCCATAAGCATTATTCCTACCACTTGACAATATGAAAGCTCAAAAACCCACAACATGTTTAAAAATACATTAGTATTGATTTTTCTTTGAGGGTTAGAAATGTTCTTGTTGATTCATTCTGAAAATATCCGCAATGTCTCCTTTCAGATGCTGTGAGAGTGGCCACGTGACAAAGAGAACAGAGATCACAGTTGAATATATACTTAGTGGATAACTGTAAGGAGTAGAAAAAGTGCTTAAGTGGAAAACAAATTTTGTGATTTTGTGGAGCTTGAATCTGGTCCTCTTGAAGCTGATGATATATTGAGTTGTTTGACTCAAGTACAAGCAAAACTTGTTTGGATCAAGTGCAAGTTTATGAGGTTAAATCCTGGACTTTCAAAGTTGATCAGTACTAGAGGTTTATGTTTATGTTTTGAATTCAAGGCAATATTTTCCTGATTCTTTGATAAGCAAAGAAAAAAAAAGAGAGATATATACTAAAGCAAAAAAAAAAAAAAAATCCTTCTAATGGAACAAACGTGATCCATATGCTAAATGCAAGTCTTCTTTCCGTAACCCAGCTTGCACCCAAGAACTGTGCTACCCTCTCTAGATAGAAGGGATGGGTGGCAGGCAGGAGTGCTGTGAGAGGGATCTGCAATATGCAGGCCAGAGTCCTCTACTCCCTATAGAGTCGGGCCAGGACAAGGAATTCTTAACTATATACAGATTTATTAATATATACAAAAATTAGGAGGATCGCTATTAATAAACATCTATATATATAAGATGACACATCTAGATATAAGATATAAAACATCTAGATATATATAAATATATCTATATATACAGATATAAAATTATCATATAATGCTATGTCCTATAGGTAAAAGCTAAAAGATTATACCCCTTCAGGTAGCTGCAAACAAAATGTTGATAGACAGTTGATCTAAAATAGACAAACAACAGTTAAGTACAGGTGAGCACATATAAATATAATTAAACAACAGTCAACACACAAATATAGACAGGTAAGTATAGGTAAGTATATATTACCATTAGGGAAGGGGTCTCAGCAGTGTCCTTTAAGAAGTTCATACTTAACACTCTATTAAACTACTAATATACACAGTTAAAATGTCCACAAAGTATAAAGTGTAGTGTCACAGACTCTCCCCAAAAAATAGAAGGTGCCTAAACAACCGGTTAGCTCAAGCTTCCCTGAGAATAAACTGTCTCACAACTGGGGTAGCTCCCCTCCCCTGTGGGAATCCTTTCCCCAACAACTCACCACTCCAGGGCCTGGATGGGTGGTCCTCATTCCCTTGGCTGAGCTACTCCTGATGGGCAGGGCCTCCCAAGTCACCGGCTTCCCTTGGGCTGCCACCCACCAGTGGCCATGTGCACTGTCCTATGCACTGAAGGCTCTGCCTTCTGCTGGGGGTTGGAGGCCCGAGCTGCCTCATGTGGTGCTGGGGCTAAATCTGCTCCTGGACCCTCTGTGCAATGCTGCCTGCTACCCAGCCACACACTGGGTGGGTTGCAGCCCTGGGTTACCTCGTGCAGCTCCCAGGATCTGGGCTCCACACACCTCTGTGTGCACTAAGGTCCCAGCTGCTCGCCAGGGGTTGCAGATCTGAGCTGCCTCATGCAGCTCCCCAGGTCTGGGCTCTGTGCACTAAACTGTGCACCAGTGCTGCGTTCCCTGCCATGAAGCTGGGGATGCAGCCTTTCGCCACTCCTGCTCACAAATAGGTGTCTTCGGGCTCTTCAGAGCACTGGTTCTGATCACTGGCCAGCTCACACCAGCTCTTTTTTGCCCATCCTCTTCTCTGTCCCTTGATGTGTCTGCTGCATGCTGGGCACACAGCTCCTTTTACTCATTCTGGAGGCTCCGCCCCACAGTGTTGTTGGACATGCAAAAAGCAAGCTACATCCAGGTCTGGGGTTCTTCTCTCTTCCCTGCCCCACCCCCAGGCAGGGGCAGAGCAAGCCCCTTCCCAGCATTACCTGATTGGTGGATGGGCTCCACCAATCACAATGACGATTCTCTGAGACCAGGCATGCCAGGCTGTATCTGTAAATCCACCACATTTCCTTAGAGCAGGGGTGAGCAATATTTCAGGAGCAACATACTAAAATAATCCAGTTCAGTTTGAGGCAGCCTGGCCCTTCTAAAACAGCTGCCACCTCTGTTTCTCCACACTGTCTCCTTGCCATACATGAGAAGCCCACACCATTGAAATGCCACAAAAATCTCCACTTCCAGCCTGTAGTCCATAGGTGTCCAACTAGAGTAGGAAGATAGGAACTGATTTCTGTAGATAAAATGATTGCAGTATGCTCAACTAAGACCAGATACAAATACAAAAAAAAATATCTGCAGATTTATACACTAACTTGTTGGACTTACATAATCCTATCTAAATGCTGTGTAGGAAAATAGGACAGTTCAGCCTGTTTTGGTCAAGCTTGGAACTATGGTATTGCTTATCAGTGAAGCTTTAAACTATCAGGATCCTTGCTGCGAAAGAGATTTATAGCTAACCTTTGCTAGGTCAGTGACAATAACACTGGGAAAATGTTTCTTACAGAAAAAGCAGTCAGGTGCTTCAACATGAAATTAGATATGTTGCCAGACTCAGCAGGTAGCTGATAATATGATTGAAATTCAGGGTACCTATAAATAGGAAACAGTATCTGGAATAAAGCCTAGGTCATTGAAAAAACTATTTTATATGGTGATATTTTCAGTATCTTGCATTAGTCCAGAAACATTGTGTCACAAAGATTACTTTTCTCACTATGGCACATGAGAACTTTTTTTAAAAAGCTTACACTACTGTAAAATAGATCCATAAGTCTAAAATATACATTATTGGACAAATCCAGCTGCCTTCTCCATATCTGTGGATAGTACTGTAGTTGGAATTGGAATGGCCCTGTTTCATTGGAAAGTAACAAAGGCTCTGTTGATGAGCCTCTTGATAGGATCTCTTTAACTTGCATATAGGGTGCATCTACCCATGTGCCCAACTGTGCAGTTGCTACATGTACACCCAACTCTGCAGTTGTTACAACTGAACAGTCATTTAGTACTTGCTTTAGCAAGTACTTTAGCAAGTACTAAATGACCGTGCAGTAACCACCATTACTGTGTAGTCTCCGAGACACACGGGTTGATACTGTGTAGTAGCCTCGGTGTCACAGTTTGTGCCTGCCAACACTATGGTGATGTAGCACCTCTTGTAGATGAGCCCACAATGTGTTCCTCTTCCATGCTGCTCAGTTCCTTGAAACACAGTGAATGCAAAAGATGGGTCAGTCCTCCTGCTCCTCCTCATTGCTGGTTTGTGACTTAAGGGTAAGATTGCATAGCAAAAGGAGATTTAATAATGCATTTTCAGGGATTTGAACAAGGTGGAATAGAAACACTCTTAGACACCTAAGTCCCCTTAGACACCTAATAGGAGGTGAAAACTGGAAGAACATTTTTGCCCCCACACATCTCTCTGCATATCTTTCTAGAGTATGGTCCTGTTTCTTTCGCTCTTCACTAGATATAGGATTTGGCTCTACATGCATTTAAAAAAAATCTTTTTGCTGTAATTTTAGAAGCTTATTAACAGCTGTTAACTTCTAATCATTCATGAATAATTAAGAGATGGAATAGTAAATGCAGTAAGAATAATTTTCTATTCATGAAGAATAAGACATGAATAAAATATTTTACTATTCATGTGCCTGCACAATAAAACCACAAAGACAAGGAAATGATCAGTTACTTGGAGGGACAAAATGTCCTTTTGAATTATACTAGTTGGTTATACTAGTTTCAGGTATAAAGCAGTCAAATATATAGACACTGAAAACAGGGTCACACATGAATCAAGAGTGTTTTAAGTGCATAGTCATTTCAGGAATGACCCTTGAATGATCCACAAACCACAGACAAATCAATCATACCCTAAATCACTGTGAGCCAATCAATAAATAATAAATCTGTTTGAAAAAGGAGAAAGCAGTGGAAGAGAAAAAGTATGTGTAACCCTGGGCGCGACACTACATGCGCCCTCACCTGAATAATGGGATCCTCGGGTACCCAGTAGCCAGTAGTGTTACCAGATTTGTCCATTACTTTGGGGTGTGCTCATTTATTAGGGATACATTTCTAGGGTCTTGGTAATTCTGTCAATGTGCTGCTTGTGTTACTATACAGAGCTGTATCTCTTCCTTCTGCAAGTCCTCACCCCCAATGGAGCTATCTTGCAGGACTCAGTTTCAATGGAACTGGGTTCCTCCAGTCACCAAATCAGTCATACACACAAACACACACAGGTTAACGTGACACGCCTGACCCGGCCGGGTTGATCAGCATGGACAGGCTGACACCCTCATATGCCAAGATTCAGTTCATCAGAGCAACAATAAACTGCAGTCAGACACAAGCACACAGGTGAACAGAATTCCTCTGAATCCGGCTGGGTGTCCAGCTGACACCCTCATGGGCCAGCATTCAGTTCATAAGGGCATGTCTGAGTCAAACTGGAAAAATCAGCCTGTACAAGCTGATCCCCTTATGTGTTTCAACTCAGCACGTCCCAATCTTTGGCCTCCTGATGAGCAGACCCCACAGTATTTTTGGGCTTCACAGGGATCTTTAGCTTAGGTAAAAGAAGCATTGCTGCAGAGCACAGAAGGAAAGAGAAGCAGAGAAGGAAAAATATACCCAATTACTACCAGTTTGACTATAAAAGTCATTTATTGCCCGTCTTTGTATGGGGAGAATGTATTTTCACCTCCTATTAGGTGTCTAAGGGGACTTAGGTGCCTAAGAGTGTTTCTATTCCACCTTCTTCAAATCAGGCAGTATTCCTATTGTTACCCTCTCTTGGTTATTTATTTATTGCTAAGCCTATGAAATATATAATGGACTAGTAGTAATAGACATGCAAAAGAAAAACAAACACAAACAATTACAGTACTACCCTGGTTTCACTAAGTATTTGGGGAAACTTAGCTCAAGCTTAACTAATACAGTTCAGGTTCAGAAATTTATGCCTAGATTGAAAAGAGAGAGAGAGTGCTGGGATCTCACCAGTCCAAAGTACTCGGGCTGCAAAGCTGACAGGCACAGTCCTTGAAGGGAGATGATCTGTTCTTCCAGCGTCCCAAGAACCACAGGGGATGGTGTCAGCACAGGAGTTTTTCTTCTTTCTCTCTGAAGCACCCACATTTTTTTACAGATTTTTATACCCTCAGTTCAGCTGCTTCGAAGCATCCTCAATTGTGTAAATCATTGTCTTTTCTATTGACATGGGGTTATCTGGTTTGGAACATCTCAAGAAACCGATTGATAATCAGGAAACACATAAGATTAGGGAGTAACCAAATACTTGGGAGCCAGCCTGAAATTCCTATGGATAGCAGATATACTGATGGGATATGTCATGGTTTCTTCAGAAACAATAGATAGCTTGCAGCATCAGGATTTTGGATTTTCACTTGTTGTGCACAAGCCTCAGCTTAGCATGACTTTTCCAGATCTTACTATAGTCTTTTAACAGACTTATGACAATTATTGGGGTGCTCATAACCTTTTGTGGAGAGGACTCCCACCAGTCATCTCGGGAAAAGTATGGCAACATCTGTGATTAGGGCTCCAATGGGCTGGACGCTGTGATGAACCCTTAACCATTGTTCAAATGTTGCCCATACCCGCTCTGACTCAGTCTCTTTGCCTCAGCATTCCCTAACCCAGCAACCAAGTTTTAGTCAATCAAGTTTAAATAGGCCTCCCATAGTGGGACCAGGGAATGTACAGCCCAAGATGCCTATTAAACTTAGAGGTGTGTGTGTGTCGGGGGGGGGGGGGGGGGGGGGAGTCCTTTGTAAATCCAGATTAGAAGTGGTCTGATAAATGCTGAGCTGGGTGTGTGTGAACATTTGGAGCATAGATTCCCCATCATGCAGTGCTCCCCTGCTTCTCTGATCCTAGAATTTACTGCAGTCTCTGCTTCAGCCTTTCTGTTCTCCATCTCTCATGTAAATAAATGGTCATCTGGTTCTATCTCGGATGCAAATGAGACCTAGGGCAGTTGTTTCACTCTTTTCACCCTTATCTGGAGGGTCTTAGGTGGGTCTCTCACTGCATCTTAATCAGTGTCATTTATGTAGAGAATGGGAGGGATGGGGGGTGAGTCAGACAGACTGCATCCTGTGCCAGGGTTGCCCGAGAACATAGAGCTGAGACGTAACCCTGCTCAGCCCCCCCCGGGAAGCTGCTGCAGTGCCCCCGAGCGGAGAGCCTCCCCTTACAATCAAGCACCCTCACAGACAATTCTCAAACTATTTACAAGATTTAATTATTTACAACATAACAAATAATCATTAAATAAGCACATAGATATACCGACTAATAAACCCTCAAGAACTAATTTACAGTCTCTCACTTGCACACAGTGTACTGGGGATCCCGTGTGCACTGTCCCTGGAGGGGCATCTCAGGGAGCGGGACTGTCTATGTCCCTGCACGTGGTCTGTGGACGCTCCCTGGCATAGGTGTCCCTCTCCATGCTCCTGGGGTCTCTGAGCAGCAAGCAGCAGCTCCTCTGCAGTTCCCGCAAGACAGCCTTCCCCTGCCTTTGGCCCCCTTCCCTGGTTCTGCTGTGAGCAGTGTCTGGGCTGCAGGCTATAGCAACCCTCCTGCCCCACACAGCCTCACAGCCCCGGGAAATGCAGCCCCTCTTTGGGCTTTGCCTGCCCCTGGGGCCCCTCACCCCTCAGGGAAACTAGGGCAGACTCCGGCAGTCCCCCCTCCCCGGCTCTGCTGTGCTCACCCAGCCACACCGGCTGCAGTCAGGTCTCTCCAGGCTCAGAGTCTCCACACCAGCAGTCCCTGCCTGCTCCTGCCACCGCAGCTTCTCCACTGCTGCTCCTGCAGGCCTCACTCAGGGGCTCTCCGAGGGACCACTGTGCTGAGACTCTGAATCCAGTTTCCAGCCTGTCCCTCAGCCCCCTCTCTCTCTTGTCCCCCCGGTGGGAAAAACTGCTCCCGCTTTTATCCAAGCCTCTCAGCCAATCCCAGCTCAGGGCCCTTCCCGGGCTTTTGCTAACAGCTCTATCTCAAAACTTTGCTGGAGTTACATCACCCCTCCCACTTCTAACAGGGCTGCTTCCAAAACAGCTTCACTTGCCCTCAGAGCCTACAGTGTCCCCTCTGGGACAAACTCTGTCTCTCTGCCAGGCAGCCCTTCCCATTCTGTTTAGGTGGGTCCATTTTTAAAGGCTGCTACATCTGCTTTTGTTGTTAACGTAGTGAATTGATACTCTCAAGATCTGCATCGAATCTCTGGGTCTGCCACAGATCTTGTGTGTGACTTTTTAGAGATATTATTCAAATGCTAAATTTCAGCTGCCCTACTTCATTAGCATTACTTGCCTACTTAACTTCTATGAGTATGCAAGTACCCTGGATAAATAGGTTAATTTATGTTTAATAATAAAACCATTGGTTCATAAAGTTTGTTATCCTATTCCAGTGTTCCAAGTCTCTGATCAGCCACCAATTCTGTTCTAGGTCAACCTGCTATCGACTTTCCTTCTTCCTTTTGTATTGATAAACTTAATAGGGAAAATGTGAGGCATGATTTCAGAGAAACTGACCTTCTCTTTAAGAATCACTTACAAGATTTTTCAAGATTTAGCCAAGTAAATTTTAATGAAAAAGATGCCTCAGATACTGCTCATGTCTCAGGGAGACTGTCTCTGCCTTTATGAAGCTTATGAAAAGTTTTATTTAATAAAATATTTTACTATTCAGTGCAGTGGAATGTGTCTCTTTCAAGCAATTTACAGGAGACCAGACAGGTTCCTGATAGCATTTAGAAGAGGTTGATTTCTCTCTACAGCCTATTCAAATAACTGTGTTGTTTTATTTATTTATAGTTTCAGGGGGTTAGATTCTTTTGCAGGGTCAAGGAAGCACACAGTTACACAGCTTCAGGAAAGCTGGTAGAAACTATCCTTAAATTTAAGAATGTGCCATCCTTAAAAATGTCCCACTGACTTTATGTTAAACACAAGCTTAAATCCTCTCTAGAGCAAGGATGTTTTCCTGAAGTAGATTTTCTATTACTTTCTCTCACAAGGACAGAAAGTACGATTATCTCATTCGCTTTTATAGGTCTTTTTAATTGGGTCTTTGTTTTTTCCTTGTTTTTCCATAGCTTTAATCCTTTATAATTTGGAACAAGAAATGAAAAGAAATCCGTTCTCTCCCCCATTCAGAATTACATTTAAATGCTGTATCACAGTTGAGAATTCAGTCTGCTTAACCTCATGAGATGTTTTGTATTATGGGGAGGGATGATTTAATGTGCTACTGTGTATTGGAACTAAAGTCTGTTTGAAACACTGTGAAACATACTGGTTTCTGACAATACTTGGTATGCAATTTACTGTCTCATGAATTAATATCAAATGGTACCTATATGTCAAGTGCATCATTTGGAGCCAGTAATAAAATCTTAGTAGTAATTCCTCTTACATTATCCTGGAAAGACACTAGGAATCATGTGGGTTACTTCTTCAGTTCATTTACTTTCTGGGCCAGCAAATTTCTTCCTCAGCTATTGGTATGGTCCTAGTTTTAAAACAAACAAACAAAAAGCAGGTCTAGAAGATTAAGTTGTTTTTTTCAAAGAATACCCAAGAGTTTGTGTCATTTGTCTCCAAATATCCCTTGTTCTGACTTTAAAGGTACCAAACACATTTAATTGTCTTTGACTTCAGAATTCATGAGTCCTCAGTAGTTATGAAAATCAGGCCACTTATTGTTCATCTAAATAAAGACTTATGATCCTAATTTCAGGTGGCCTACTTTTGCAAAACTTTTCCTTTAAGTTTCCAAAGCTGGTTTTTTTTTGTTTGTTTTTTGTTTTTTTATATTCACTAAGATGTAAAACACAGAGGAATTTCAGCAACTCTCTTGGCTGGTTTCTAGGTAGAAATAACATTATTTGATGTTGAATGGGTAGCTTTTTTAATTTACCACGTCAGTAGTATATATATATCCAAATGTTTGTAGAAATTGAATGCAATGGTATAATACACAGTGAACTTCTCAGGTATCCTTTCCAATGATTTTATTGGCATCTTATATGTATAATCAAGGTCAAAGACCTATCCAAGTCAAGTTTCCCATTAGGTTAATATACTGAAGACACACCACCTTCTATAGACAATGGCACAGGAGGGAATGGTGTCATTAGCTTAAACCTTTGATTCCCTACCTTAAATGATCACAAACCTATTTACAGCTGGGTACTGGGGACAGCCTTCAGCAGGTTCCAACTCATGTCTCTGTAGCCTTAGCAAGATGCCTTAACTGCTGTGTCCCAGTAATTCTATGTGATTAACTAGCCCAATACTTGCTTCCAGAGTAGTAAAAAAAAAAAAAAAATTACCACCAATACCCTACTGATGTGAAGGACATAAACAAGAAAAGTCTTTCATGTTGTAAAAGGATCTCTCACAAAGGCAACTTTTCTGCCTTGGCTCATGATGCAATTACCTGTACCAATAAGAATAGCTGCAGAAATTAAAAGGGCCACTCAAAGTGCAAGGTATCACTCAGCTTGAGGAAGATGACCTGATCCTCAAAAAGCTTTATTAGCTTGGTTTTATTCCAGTACCAGTACTTTACTGGAATGGCACTGTCGTTATTAATGAGCTAATTAGTGATTATACTCAACTCTATTGTAAGTGGGAGTTGAGAGAGCTCAGAACCTTGCAGAATGCATCCCTATAATTTTGCTTCATAACATTAATGTTTGACACTACCAACCCAGTCTCCAGAACTGTTAAAAAATTCTTCAGAGGGAAGCAGTCCCCTCAATCAGCTATTACTCTCTCCTGTTATCATTTTTATTACTACTTTGGAGTGTTTCAATTTTTCAAAGTATTCTACAAAATATGTTTATGGATTTTATTAAAACAATTGTTGTGCCAAGTATATACCAAGTATGATTATTTTTTCAACCAGTGGGGTTTAGGGGTGATGAACAGAAGGATTAAAAAGTTCTTGTATTTACCAATATATATAACTATATATAATAGATATATTAACTATATATAATAGATACATATATATATAATATATATATGTTAATGGTGATTAATTTTAGTGATGGAAAAATGTAGATTTGGGGAGCTGCAGCCAAGGTGTTCCTATAGCTGGAAGCCTGGCCGGCAGCCAGAGTGTGACTCCAGTCAGCCAGGCTCCGGTTCTGGGTTGCATGCATCACCATGTGTGCCACCCCACTTTTTTTGGTGTGGGATTTTTGAACTTGGGATCTCCCAGGGTCAAAACTCACCCCCATGCTGCAAGGCAGCAGCACAGGGGTTGTCTGCATGTGCAGTGTGTTGCAGAGACGACAGCTTTGCGGCACCACATACTGCACATCCATGCTCATCTGGATGCAGCCAGTGAGTGTGTTTCTTGAAGTATTCTCCCACCTCAAGAATAAAATTTACAAGCAAACTACTGGAAACAGAAACTGATAGATACTTAAGTGCTTATTTTCAATGTAAAACCCAGATAAAACCAGCAATTCCCCATTTTGTTTCTAACCCTGCAGAATATATTGAAATTGCATGGAATACAATACATTTTTGAATTATTAAAGATATAAATTGCAATATGCATAATGGGCCAAATTTCTGTGTCCAACTGAGTTACATCTGGATTCCTATTTCACATTTCTTCTCTCCTGTTAAGTGTGTGAAGGAATTTCAGCTGGCAAATAAAGATAGGTCTCACTAGTGAAATCACTTGATGCAAAATGTCTAGGTGTGACCTGTAATTTAGTAATGGAAAGTTACAACCTAGTATTATGAAACAAGAAATGGTTGTTATAGATGTTGGTAGGGGGAAAAAAAACAGAGTACAAGATACATTTCTTTGTGATTTATTGAAACAGTTGGAAATAGTATCCAGCTAGATAGCATGAAACTTAATAATATTGAAATCATGGTGACTAAATGTCTGCTTGTAATATTGGTACAGAATTTAGACTCTAAGACAATCCACCCCATGCCCCCCTCACCACCAAAAAAAAAAAAAAAAAAATCCAAAACAACAGACAAGATTAATAAAAGCAGAAACACAATTAACCTTTAAAAGCAATTTGGTAGGGTCTTCTGAACATGATATATGATTAAAAATAAATTGTTTCTGATCTGTGAGAAAAGAAGTATTGCAGAGATATGTAAAAATGCAAGGAGTATGGACAGAAATTGTTTTATTCTCAGTATTGCAGATGCTGATTTCTAAAAGCTTTGTAATTCCTGACTAAGGACATACCTAAGAAAAAGATGAGCTCCAAAGACTCACATGCCAACTAATAGGTAATTCCTGTCTTGTATGCTTTACAAGTATTTTAGTCAGGAGTAGAAATTAAATGTAATTGTCCTACTTCTTTCTAGTTTAACTGATATATTTTCTGGCTATAATTTTGTATGTCTTTTTCAGTTGCAATATGCAGTTATACCTTTTAAGCAATGTGACCCAGTTTTGTAACAATGTGCTTGCAAAGCCTGAACAGTGTGAAGAATAATGCTTAATGTGAGTATTTTGATTCTATCGAACTTTTTAAGGGGATATATTTTATTTTTATGTCTTATGCAGTTTGCTTGCTTTTTGTCTTGGCCATTCTTCCTGGATGTAAAAAAGCTTGATATGACCAGGAAATGCAACAGATTTGCTTCTATTTCTTCTTTGTTTTTAAGAGTAATTGTACCCCAAAGTTTTTTTTAAACTTTTAAAAGTGTTAAAGACGCTTAAGTAAGTAGCAATAACAATAACAATACAGGTCTACAAATTTGATACTTACTTTTGATGTCTGTAAGACTCTGGCACTGTCTGACTTGATATAAACTACAACAACAACAACACAATAATAATAATAACCCTGTAATGATATTTGCTATTTTACACGTTATGGATATCAAAACAGAATAAGTATTTGTTAAAAAACATAGTCCCTTATTTTCTGTTTGTAGAGGGTGGTGTGCACTACATTCAAAACAATTCCTCTGTTCTACAAATATATAGATAGTTCTCCTATTTTAGGTACAGTGAAGGTTAGATTAGATTGAGGCATGCAGTCATAAATTATCAATAGGTTCAACCTCTGAAGAATAGGCATCAAGTTACAAATCTGAGGGTGACTGTGTTACTGAGATGACATAATGATAGTGACTCTGCTAATGCATGCATTGAGTTTCATAGTAGCTAGGGTCAGGAGGGACCTGACCAGATCATCTAGCCTGACCCCCTGCCACAAGCAGGAATGAATGCTGGGTTTACAAGACCCCAGACAGGTGATCGTCCAACCTCCTCTTGAATATGCCCAAGGAAGGGGCGAGGACCACTTCTCTGGGAAGTTTGTTCCAGATTTTGGTCACCCGAACTGTAAAATATTGCCTTCTGATCTCTAACCTAAACCTATTCTCCATCAGCTTGTGACCATTGTTCCTCATCACCCCAGGTGGTGCTGGGGGGAAAAGAGCTCTGCCTATTTGTTGTTGAGTTACCGAATGGGAGTTAGAAGTTCAAAGAAGGCTAGCAGCATACTGGGCTGCATTAGTAGGAGCGTTGCCAGCAGATATGGGGAAATGATTTTTCCCCTATATTTGGCACTGGTGAGGCCACATCTGGAGTCTTGTGTTCAGTTTTGGAGCCCCCACTATCAAAAGGATATAGACAAATTGGAGAAAATCTAGCAGAGGGCATCATAAATTGTTAGGGGGCTGAGGCACATGTCTTCTGTGAAGAGGCTGAGGGAACTGGGTTTATCTAGCCTGGAGAAGAGGAAACTGAGAGGGGATTTAATAGCAGCCTTCAACTACTTGAAGGGTGCTTACAATGAGGATGGAGCTAGACTGTTCTCGGTGGTGACAGATGACAGAAGAAGGAGCAACGGTCTCCAGTTGCAGCAAAGGAAGTTTAGGTTAGATATCAAGAACAACTTTGTCACTAAAAGGGTAGTAAAGCACCTGAACAGGTTGTGGACTCTCCATCCTTGGAGTTTTTAAAGACCTGGCTAGGCAAAGCCTTGACTGGGATAATGTAGTTGGGGACAATCCTCCTTTGAGGTTAGACTAGATGACTTCCTGAGGTCCCTTCCAAGCCTAATTTTCTATGATTCTATGATTCAAAGACACACAAGCCTGTGGCAGAATATTTATCCCTCTTGAACACTCCATTGCTGACATCAGGATAACTTTTCTTAAAAAAAAAAAAAAAAAAAAAATTAAAAAACAACTACAAAATTTTGGAACAAGAAATCAGCCACACACCTTATTGTGTTAAGTATGGTCTCAACATAATATATGGATTCTTATCTTATTACCAGGACTAGCTTTTGTAACCCCTATGATGCTCAATCTGTTAACTGCTTTGTTATCCCTTTTGAACTTTTCAGAACACTTTGCCTTTCTTAGGAGTGCCAGTTCCTTTCCTGTTTCTCTATAATTTGTATTTAAATAACTTTATTCCTTTAAGTGTAGTACTGCTACTGGCTGCAAGTCTATTCATCGCATCTGGCTACCCTATGAAAGTGTATGCTTCTCTGAATAAGTTAGTCTCTATGGGCCCTGTTACACATTACACTGTGACCCACACAAATGTTGATTGTCTTAGTGCTAGTTTGCTGTCACACCTTCAATTTGAATGACACTTGTGTAGGGAGTAGCCACATCTTAATGGAAAAGGAGCTGAGTTAATCCTGCCCTGGAGTGGAGTAACTTTGATCTTGTGTACTTTAAGCCACTCAAAAGTGTTAGTGTACAGACAATCCAATGGTTAAGGGCTCCAGGAGCTGCCACAAATTAACATTTAACAAGGCCCTAAGGTATCACTTTGCCCTGCCTTCTGCTTACAATCAGGCTACCACAACTAATTATATCTCTTACCATAGCACAGGTTTAGCATTGTCTATATCCTTTTGCACAGCTTTTTAGAAGTTGGCTTCCTAGCCAGACAGAAAAAGGAAGTAAATAAATTGTTTTTATTATTGGTGTCTTGGTGAGATGTATGTTGTTGCCCTGAAAACATGGACTTTTTTCTCCCATTGGGATAGAAACTTCCTCACTGCACTGTTCTCTGTCCAGTGTATTAAATAAAAGGATCCGTTGCTCATCTTCAAAAGGTGTAGCAGAGACGTAATGTCTGACTTATGGTACAGCAGCTGAGCAATGTTAATCAGAGATTCAGGTTCATCCCTTTCTAGGTCAGGGAGGCCTAGAACTTGGGTCTTGAATTTCTTGGGTAAGTTTACATATCCACACCTAAAGCCAAAACCAGTGAAACAGATGGCTAGAAAACTGCTATTTGGAGTCACAAAGAGAAATAGAATTCCACCCATAGGAACCTTTAAATCTTCACAGGGTGCATCTACATGTGAAATTAACACGACACAATAAACTCCAGAGCAGTTCAGGCTGGAGTCAGCTGCTCCTGAGAGCAGTATCTACATGTGTTTCTGGGGCAGCAGCAGTTTGAGCCAGGGTTAAACAGCCTTACTCTAGCATCAGGCTAGGGGAGTAAGCCCTGGACTCTGGGTAGTGGTGCAGGTGGTAGAGCTGGCTGGGGCATGACAGTGCTAAAATGCAGAGCCATGTAGCAGGCAACCCCTGCACTTTAACACCCTTATGCCCTAGCCAGCCCCTATAATCATCTACACATGAATTTCATCACAATTACTCTGCCATCAAGTAGTACTGGCCCTAAGAGTACTATCTTATGGTGGAGTCAATTAATTTACTGTGCCCTAATACCAATGCAGATGTAGACAGTGATGCTTTACTGCAGTGCTAATTAGGCAACTCTGCAGTAAAGTGCATGTGTAGATACACTCACAGAAAACAAAAAAACAAAAAACAAACAAAAAGAACCCAACACTGATTGAATATTTTCAAGAGCAGGTCCAAGCTTCACAGTGTAAATACTAGAAGTTAAAATGTTATTCAAGGATAATTAAATAGGCACAAACTTGTTAGAGCACTAAAGTAAAACAGCAGTAACAGAAAAGTTAGGAGAAAATAATTAACACTGATACTGAAAAAAAAAGGGAATTACAGCAACATAAATCATGAATAAAACAAAAAAATAGGAATAGTCAAGAATCTTTCAATTAAAATACTAGTTAGCCTAAAGTCAAGCAGAGGGCAAGATAGTTTTGCACACTATAGACCAAGTAAATGTATGAGCTTTTTGAAGCAGCAGTTTACTTCATCAAGTAAGCCACTGCTTACAAAAGCTTATCCACCTTTGTTTTAGTTGGTTTATAAGATATATATATATATACCCTTCCTTCTGCCAGAAAATATTGGTTCATTAAACTTGAGATTTTTCATTGAAAAGGTAAGGTCTGATGCCCACTAAAGAAATTTAAATTTTGAAATTAGCTATTTTTTTTACATTTTCAGAATGAAAAAAATCAATTTTTCTAGTTCCAGTTTCCAGTTCAAATTTACTCTTTTAGGGCATAGACAGATGTTTCTGCTCTAACTCATGGTGCTTTACATAATGTGCCATGTGTTAGAGCACCCCACCCTCACTCAACAAACATTTGTCTATTGGGCTAGGGGGATCAAACCTGTCTGCACAGACCCTCCTGGCCAGCAGGCAGGAGCCTCCCCCCTCCCCAGCCATACCCCGCTGCCCGGCTCTGAGGCTTTCAGCAGGGAGGGGGTGGGGAAAGCCTTCTGCCAAGAGCTGACCAAAACCAATGTCCCAATCTGATTCTTCTTCAACCTGGAGCAGGGGCAAGCAGTGACCAAGAAACCTACTTATAGCCAGTGAACTCTTCAGCCTAGACATTGGTTTCATCTCTCTGGACCAGGAGAAGCCCTTTGATTGGGTGGGCCATGCCTACATCTTCCAGACCCTGAAGGCCTTTGGCTTCAGGCCCCTCTTCACTGGGGCTCCCTGGATCTTGTATCAAGACACCTCCACCCTTCTCTAAGTAAACAGGGTGCTCTGTACCCCATTCCCCCCATGCAGGGGCATCCATCAGGGCTGCCCCCTGTCTGGCATGCTCTATGCCCTGGCCATCAAGCTGCCGCTATATCTGCTGCCTGAATGGTGTGGCCCTGCCATTGGCCATGGGCCTGTCCATTGGCCCTCTGCTCTTGCTGTTGGCGTATGCAGATGACATGGCCATCTTCCTTAACACCCAGGAAGACATGTGGGCCCTGATAGTTTGCCAGCAAACCTATGAATGTGCCTCCTTGGCCCGTATTAACTGGGCCAAGAGTGATACAGAGGATGGGGGCCCTCGGCTTCGACTAGGAGCTCTTCCTGCTGAACCTCATGCTTCTGAACTGGGCGGTGCTTCTGACTTTCTACTGCAGTATGGTATGGGCCTGGCAGGCCACCTTCTACTTCCAGCACCAGGCCTGGCACCTGCATTTTCTGCAGCTGTTGAGGGAGCCCCTGGTGCATAACCCAGACCTGAGGCACCCCATGCCGAGCCTGGCCTCTGCCAGCCTCACGGCCACTCTCATCCAGGTGCACATTCTCCACCTGAGCCATCTTCTTGACCCCACTCAGTCGCCCTAGCTCCTGCCCAAGGCCCTGACTGCCCAACTTGGCATGCACTCCGTCCTCAGTGTGGGCCACCCTCTGCATGACATCCAGGCTGCCCTCTCACTGGAGGCAGCAGCCAGCCTGGATAACCATCTCTGGGCACGCCAGGTCCCCCATGCTGCAGATGACCTGAGCAAGGCTTTTCCCATGCTGCCAGGCACCCCAGCCATGACCAGAGAGCTGGCCAGTGGGCCTGGCACCCTGATGATGTTCCCTGTGCCTCTTGACAGTGACACAGTTTGTCCCTTTGCTTTTCTGTCACATGTAAGCCTATATGCCTGGGTGATTCACATCCACCATGGCCAGGTGCTAGCAGGCTGCCTTGATACACTGTGGTGATGGCCCCTGGGGCCACCAGATTCCCCACCAGCCCACCCAGCTTGGCACACATTGTATAAGCCGCCAACCACCAATAAGGCTGGTGACCTGCAGTGGCAGTTGCTGCACAGCATCCTAGCCACTGACATGTTTGCATCCTACTTTGACCCAGCCACCTGGACGGCCCACTCCTTCTGCCCCAGGGGCATTGAGGAGAACCTTTTTCATGCCTTCATCAACTGTCCCCGCATGTGGCCACTCTTTGTTGCCCTTGAGCTGCTGCTGCGAGTGCTTGGCAGGAGCCTCTCAGAGACCACCTACATGTGTTCCTACCCATACCGGGCAGCTGAGCGGGGCGCTATCTGCCTGGCCAACTTTCTACTGGGTCAGGTAAAGATGGCCATTGTCAAGAGCCACTGCAACCAGCTTGCCAGGAGTAGCTCAGATGATGCTCTGCGGCTTTTCAGCTTCCTGGTGTAGGTGCGCCTCTCACTGGACTTTGAGAACACTGTGCTCCAGCAGGCAGTACCCACCTTTGAGGCACCCTGGGCCCTTGAGGTAGCACTGTGCCATGTGGGGGATGGCTGTCTTCAATACTCACTGTGATGTCATGACCGGTCTGGGCAACTGGGCAGGCTTAGTGTTGGTCTGCGACTCCCAGCTCGTGCCATGATCTAAGCCCTCACTAGGCTGCTTTTTGCTTTTATCTTTGTGTGGAAAGTTGAAGGGTCTGTCACGTGTATGATTAGATAGAGCAGGGTAGGAATTGTTTGTTTATAGAGGACTTTGGTCCATACGACTGCGTGGCCGGTGTCGTGACCACAAAACGGCATGTTAGGCACAACGAGTAATTCATTGAAGGTGTCTGTCACGGTGTGATGTTAAGAATGTAATGACATGGTGCTCTTGGTTTGATGGTAATTTGTTTGTCTTTGTTTTGTCCTTCGACCTGAACCCCGAAGGAGCCAACTTTTTGTATTCCAAACCCCTGAATAAAGTAGTTAAAAAGTCAAAGTCCTTCCTTCCTTCTGCTTTTTTTTTTTAAAGAGGGTACAGACCTAAGACAGTTGCTGTCATCCCAACTTAGACAATAAAGGGCATAAGTAATGTTATGGTTCTACACAAACAACATAAAGTTTAACTATGTAACACATGGTAATATTCTTATCCAAGAAAATTTAAGATATTTTTCATACCAGGTTTTCAGAAGGTAATACAAGGGAACACCTGCTTCTAGAGGCATGATATGCCTGACAATCTTTTTTGTCAGGGATGACGAAATAGGTTGTTGACAATGAAAGGTCATAGATTTCATAGACAATAGGATTGGAAGGGACCTTGCAAGATCATTGGGTCCAATCCCCTGCCCAAGGGGCAGGAAGTCAGCTGGGGTCAAATGATCCTAGCAAGGTGCGCTTCCAAGCGTTTCTTGAAAGTGTCAAGAGTAGTTGTTTGCAGCACTTCTGAGGGGATTCTATTCCAGGCTTTGCAGACACGGACTGTAAAGAAGTCTTTTCTTATGTCCAGCCTAAAACCGTCTTCCTAGACAGTTAGACCATGTCTTCCCTTAGGTTGACTTGATGAACAGATGTTCTCCCAACTCCTGATACACACCCCTTATATATTTATAGGCAGCCACCAAATCCCCCCTGAGCCTTCACAGTCTAAAGAGTCCCATGTCTCTCGGCCTCTTCTCATAAGGCCTGTTCTCTTATCTTCTAATCATGTGCATGGCTTTCATCTGGACTCTTTCAAGCTTCTCCACATCCTTCCAAAAGTGTGGAGCCTAGAACTGGACACAGTATTCTGGCTGCAGGCTCACCAGAGCCAAGTAAAGTGGAAGGATGACTTCCTGGGTCTTGCTTGAGATGCATTGGTAGATGGAAGCCAGGGCTTTGTTTGCTTTGCCAGCTGTGGCATCATATTTGTGGCTTATGTTCATCTTGTGGTCAATCATGACCCCCAAGTCTCTTTCGGTCATGGTTCTAGTGAGTGTAACATTGCTGAGCCTATAAATGTGATATGGCTTTTATCTCTCAATGTGGAGCACCTTGCATTTTTTGTGTTGAATGCCATCAGGCTTTGATCCACCCACTTGTAATCCTGTCCAGGTAAGCTTAAATTGCCAGCCTATCATCTAGTGTGACCACACTTCCCCTATAGTTTGCTATCATCAGCAAATTTAGCCAGTCCACTTCTGATTCCTGAATCCAGATCATTTATAAATATGTTAAAGAGTACTGGTCCAAGTATGGAGTGCTGGAGGATGCCACTCATCACCATGTGCCACCTTGACATGATTCCATTGACTATCACTCTCTGGGTCCAATCATGGAGCCAGTTCCCCAGCCATCAGACTATGAGGTTGTCAAGGCTGCAGTTCCCCAGTTTTATCATGAGGACAGCATGGGAGACAAAGTCAAAGACTTTTTTGAAGTCCAAATAATTTATATCAACCTCTTCTCCTTTGTCCAGATGATGCATTGTTTGGTCATAGAAGGAAATGAGATTGGTCAGGCAGGATCTACCTGCAACAAAGGCATGTTGGCTATCTCTCAGAACGTTGCATTCCATTAACCTGTTATTAATGGTTTCTTTGATAATTTTTTCCAAGTTCTTACTATGGATTGAAGTCAAACTGATTGGCCTGTAGTTACCTGGATCTTCCTTCCTCCCTTTCTTGAAGACAGGTACCACATTGGCCTTCTTCCAATCTTCAGGAACCTCTCCCAAGTGCCACAAGTTCTCAAATATCCTTGCTAGGGGTCACACTGATTTCAGCCTCAGACAGAACCAGGTCTTGCCTCTCTGATCCAGTTAGTCTCTAAGGGTGCGTGTATGATGAACACGCTTTAGTTAAAGTACCCCTGCTGCCATTTTGAAGTGTTGGACACTGAATACAAGAGACACTGTGGACACTGTAATTAGAAGAGCTCATGAAGCTGTTCTAATTAAAGCACTCTGCCCACACCCCTGGCGATCCTATAAAGATGCCCAAAGATGTTACCATGCCCTACTTTTTTTCTGCTTGTAGACTAATGTGGCTAACCACCTCTATAAAAACAATTTATGAAAAACAGAAAAAAATACTTCACTAAAACCTATATACATCTCCTGCATAGGCTTTCAAAAACAGAAGATGAAGAGGATTAAAATCATGTTACAGGACAAAGATGTTAATTAAGTAATTGGTGAGGTAAAGAATAATGAGAAAAATAAGAGCTATTCCCTACTGTATCTGAACGTATGGTTGAATCTCCTCTCCAGAGTAGTCCACAAAGTTATTATTTTGTAGATCAAAAGAATAAATTAATTTTAAAAATGTCTGTAGATGGGTTGCATGGTTCAAAGGCTGAAAAGTAAATAAGTGGGAAAGCCAACACCTTCAGAGACTCAGAATGATAATAAGTGCTGGCTGCATCGAAAAAGGAAAAGAAAAGTTAACGTTGTATTAAGAAGCAATGGGGTTTGACCTCCTATAACTGTTAAAACTGTGGTCTGGGCTTGGGTTTTTTGTGTTTGTTTGTTTGTTTTTCTTAAACAATAAATAAATGAAACATGAATCCACAAGGCAAATATAGACACAAATCTGTATTCACAATTACAAAATATTGCTTCTGTCAATTTTATGGGATTAAGTCACATTCCAGGATCCTCTAGGAAACAGTTTTCAAAAGAAATGTAGTTCTCAACATTTTACTAAAATAAAAAACACAGAAGGAAAAAGACAGTGTCCCTGAGAAATATAAAATATATTTCGATTAACACTGAATGATCTTTCCAAAGTTTTTATTACAGTATCAAGAGCAACTACCAAGAGACAACAGACAATAGAAGACAAAAGTCAAATAGTATACTCCTTTAAGGGTCTTTTGACTTCTGCAGACACAAATATTGTAAAGGTAGGAAAGTGTGAAGGAGTAAACCCAGAGGTTGTATCTTAAAGAGTGGGTTTTTAGCATTTGTTTGGAATTGGGGGTGCATCTACACATGCATTAATGCACTTTTGCTAATACATATTAAATTTAGTACCTCCAGTGTGAGGTACTGAATTGATGTGCATTAGGCTGCACAGTAGCACATTTACATGCTTTTTAGTGATGCTTAATGCACACTAGGCTTTTTTCTGCACATTAGTGTAATGTCACTGTTTTTTACATGACACTTTAATGCACTGTAAAATAGTCTACTGTGCATTAAAGCACCTTTGTAGATATGCCCAGGTAGGTGCACAAATATATTAATAGTAACAGTAATGACTATATGCCTACACGTTAATGGAAGAGCGGTTTTGTTAGAACAATGTAAGGCCTCCAGAGGTGCTGTCATGGAATTTGTTTAGTAAGGGCTCGTACAATAAGTGGACATTTTCCTGAAGTGCCAGCTTCTGACCATTAATAAATGCATTAATCTAAGCCAGGCCCTAGCCTTAACAAATGTAACATATTCCAAACACCAGTAGCGTGCCACCTACTTTGCATCAAGTGCATCAGGGCATGGAAAACAAATATTGGCCTTCTAACTGGCTCATACAGATTAGAAATAGGCACCTGTGCTTCCTCCTTCCTTCTTGTTCACCACATTATGACAGGATAACATACATATAAAGAAGAAAAAGACAGCCTTAATTTGGTCTCCTGAGGACTGAAATGTTTTAGGTCCACGTAAAGTCTTTGGGTTTTATACAGTGGTAACTAGACAAAATTCAATGGCCTGAGCTACAAAGTGGTTCATACTAGAAGATCTGAGTCCCTTCTACTCTTAAAGTCTGTGAACCTATGGAAGATTAATTTGTAGTATAGAATTAGACAGGAAGCCAATGGCTTGCTAAAAATAAATCAGCTAATACTTAATGGTGAAGCTGGACACATTGGAAAGTAAAATACAGTAAGAGAAAATAATGGATCTAGACACTTTCAAAAATAATTAATTGCAGTGCATTGATATGATAGTATCTCTAGTTCTGTTTCATTCATTTCTCTCCAAACTCCTTTTCCCACACTTCACCTTGCTTTTCTACTCCTTATTCAACAACAGGACTCTTCCCTTCTTTCCTGTACAATTACAGTTTTTGTATTACCTTCCAAAATTGAACTGCCTGCAAAGTGCTGGGATTCTCCCAATGTGGGGCAAAAAAATCCCCCCAAAAGAAGAAAAAAACAGCGGGGATAAAGATCAGTACAAAATTTTGACGACTTGCATATGCAAGAGGAGGAGGAGGAGGTGAGATCATGTTTATATATATGTGGTATGGGAGTAAGTCCAGTAATTCAACTTTTTTTTTTTAACAATTTCCCTCTCAGCTGTGTGACAGCCCAATTTTCTTAGATTTTTTTGAATATTTTATTCTTCTCTTTCATGTAAGTTTTAGAATTTTTCTACATCAGTTGAAGAGAATGAGAAGCTGAGGCTGCATCTTTGTTGCTGGTAAACAGCTTGAACAGCTTGAACTATTGAGAAATAACTGTTCAGTGATTATGCAAATCAGATAACCACAACCAACCAATGTGCAGAGAAATGCATAGCTAAGGGAAATATGTGCAGTTATGCATCAATAGCTGTTCAGCTTCCCTTTGCTGTTATTGGCTAAAGCAATTCCATTTCTCTATAATATTCTATAACTTGTGAAAAGCTAAAGCACATACAAAACATGTGCAAAATTACCTTGATTGGCTAAAGAATTTGGTTGTTTGAATGAGCAAGAGACAAGTTTAGCCACCAAGTTTAGGCTTTTTTGCATGACTGAATTACAATAAGGCTTGCTTTAGTCACTAATGTCAGAGCTGATATTTCATTCTAAACAGCAGAAAAGTGAACAAATTAACAGCACACAATGTCAAATTTCCTCCATTTCAGTGTCAACAAATTACTCACCACCAGACTGCAGGTTTTAAAAAATTTGTTTAGTATTTGAAAATATTTGAAGGTTGTGGGGGGTTTTTTGAGAGCAGACTTCAGTTTATGGGTTTTTCATAATTTATTGTGAGTTTTTATTTTAATATTTTATATTCTTCATTCAATATTCAAGCAGATTTGTCAAGTAAGTAACAGGAAATTGGCTCTTTTTCCTTGCCTGGATGACTTTCTTAACCTTTATAAATTATCTCCTTTCTTACCAAAATAAAACTATTTTGGTGAAATGTTTGTAAAAAATGCTTAAGCCTCAGATCTTCCAAGATACTTGAGCACCAAGTCCTATTCAAATCAATACCTTTTAAAATCTGACCCAATCTTTCTGTTCAAAAATGGATTTGGTTAAATCAGTTAGCTGATACTGAAAGCATATTTGGCTGAAAGGCAGATTCTTCTTGTTTTTGAAAAAAAGTGTTAATGTGACTGGAAATTTTCCATGAACAAGAAGCACCTCAGATCCTGCTGCTCCCCAGTAAAACTGGCATTCTTTCAACAAAGTAGTTATTTCTTTCAGTTATTTTAACTGAGAAGCTGCAGGAAAGCCCATGATCTTAGTTTCTGATTATATCAGAAATGTAGAGCTTTTGAGAGTTCCTAGCAACAGGGAACTTTGAAACTGAGATTCCCCAGACACAGCTCGATGGGGGAGAATTTGTTCCTGGCTGCTTCAGAGCCATGACATCTCAAACAGACCACACAAGGATTTGGAGTTTGTTCTAGAGCTAAGGACCTTCATGTTATGATGTAGACTATCCCAAGTAATAGGAGTGAAACACCACTATATCTATAGATATATCTACTATCTATTTTTATATCTATATCTATCTATAGATCTATGTATCTCCCTCTCTCTATATATGTGTATGTATGTATTAGTGGTGTTTCATTTTAATCATGGAAAAATATGGATTTTGGTTACTTTTTTTAACCCCAAAATTGGGGATTTTTTTTTAAATCAGAGAAAATCAGGATCCCTGGTGATTAGGTACAGTCAGTATGGATTCACCAGAGGCAAGTCATGCCTCATCAACCTGATTGCCTTCTATGACGAGATGACTGGCTCTGTGGATGTGGGGAGAGAAGTGGATATGATATACCTTGACGTTAGCAAGGCTTTTGATACAGTGTCCCACAACATCCTTGCAAGCAAGTTAAGAAAGTATGTGTTGGATGAATGGTCTGTAAGGTGGAAAGAAAACTGGCCAGATCTTTGGGATGAAATGGTATTAGCCAATGGCTCAATGTCTAGTTGGCAGCCGATATTGAATGGAGTGCCCCAGGGGTCAGTCCTAGGCCTGCTTTTTATTCAATATCTTCAACAGTGACCAGGAAGATGGGATGGAGTGTAGCTTCAGCAAGTTTGCAGGTGACACCAAGCTGGGGAGAGTAGTAGATATGCTGGAGGGTAGAGCTAGGATTCAGAGAGACTTCAACAAATTGGAGGATTGGGCCAGAAAAAATCTCATGAGGCTTGGATAGAACAATCCTATGCACCAGTGCAGGCTGGGACTGACTGACTAAGCAACAGCTCTGCGGAAAAAAACCTGGGGATTACAGCACACAATAAACTGAATATGAGCCAACAGTGTGACTTTGTTGCCAAGAAGGCTAACAGCATACTGGGCTACTTTAGTAGGAGAGCAGCCAAGAAATCAGAGAAGTGATTCTTCCCCTCTATTCAGCACTGGTGAGGCCACATCTGGAGTCCTGTGCCCAGTTTTGCCCCCACCCCCACTACAGAAAAGATGCAGGTGAATAAGAAAGAGTCCAGCCAAGGGCAACAAAAATGGTTCAGGGACAGGAGCACATGACTTCTGAATAAAGGCTGGGGCAACTGGGGTTATTATTCTGGTGAAGAGAAGACTGAGATGGGATTTAATAGCAGCCTTCAGCCACCTGAAGTGTGCTAACAATGAGGATGGAGCTAAACTGTTTTTTTGTGGTGGCAGATAATAGAACAAGGATCAATGGTCTCAAGCTGCAGCAAGGGAAGTTTAGGTTAGATATTAGAAATAAGGTTATTTATTTCTATTTACTCTATGTCACTAGGAGGGTACAGAAGCACTGGAACAGGCTACCCAGAGAGGCTGTAGAATCCCTCTCCTTAGAGGTTTTTAAGATCAGCATAGACAAACCTTGATTGGGTTAATATAGGTGGGAATGGTCCTGCTTCAAACAGGGAGTAGGACTTTCTGACCTCCCTTCCAACCCTAACGTTCTATGATTCTATGAAATCTTTTGGTGGGCCTAGCTGGGGTTTATAGGATGTTCACCATTCTTAGGTACCATAGGAAATTTAACTAAAGAATCTTGAGTTCTGAAAGTTTGCAATCATTGAAGAAATGAGGTTGAGGAGTATTAATCACATACCAACCATATATTTTCTCTTATTTCTACTTCCTCCTATAGGTTATCTACTTTTGTAACCTTTTCTATATCATCTTTGGACAAAAAGCAGCGGCATCTTAGAAATTAACTGGATCAGAAACATAAACTTTCATAGATGATAGCCTACTGCACCAGGGACAGATCTGTGGGCAGGGAGGGGTGCAGTGGTGCAATTGCACCCACTGCCCTCGTTGATTACTGCTCCACCCAGATTGTAAAACCAAGTACCTGGGAGAGGCAACAACATTTCTATTCAGGCAGTGCTGAGGGAGTCATTTGACTTCATGGCTCATTTTGATCTAGGTGTGGAAGTGATTGGCAGTGAAGTGTTAGATGCATTGTGAAGAAACTCAAGGGGGCTAGGATTTGTTTTATGATTTTGAATAAGATGTACATTTAACTATAATGAATACAGGACTATTAAAACAATATCATTTGACTATTTTGCCTGGTTTGTTGTATTTTTTAAAATTAATATATAAGCTAGCAAATTAGTACAAATTCCAATAAAGTTATTTTTGTTTTTGCTTTGACTTAATATTATAGTCTTATGTCTGAAGTATATTAGTAAAACTTCCAGTAACTTTTTACCTGGAGAAAAAATGTGTTGTGTCATATGCACCACACAACCTACATCTCCATTTTCAAAATACTATATCCACCCATGAATGCATTTAAGATGACACCATGCCTTGCCTTCTGCCTGATTTCAGACTCATGTATGTACTGGTCGGAAATATTTTGATGCAGTGCTTTCCATTGGAAAGTGCTGATTATTTGAAATCATAAGTGTTCATGGGAAAGATTGTAATTTTCAGTAAATTTATACACACACACACACAAACACACACACACACACACACATATATACATGTATCCTGAATGTAATATTTTAAAACGACTAAATAATCCTATTTTAACATTATTTAGTAATGACATTGCTTTTTAATCAAATCTAACTTTCATTTTGGAAATTCAATTAATGTATAGCAAAAATGTAAAAAGAAAAAAAAAGTAAACTAAAAAAAAGCCGCAACTGAAGTGGACATTTCAATTGATCATTTTAATTAATTTTGCGGAAGGAGATGATAGTTTGAAAAATTCTGAAATGTTGACATGCCATTCTACTGCAGAATGGAAAAAAAATTGGAATCTCAAAAATTCTTACACAATAGTAAAAATAATCCCTAATAAACTGTTATATTTGATAGCCTAAGAATTGAAAAGTTTTACCCTGCTCTTTAGTTAATCTATGATTAAAAAATTTTCTATTAGTTCAAACAATCATTAGTACAAATGATGACTATTTAGAATTCCTAGGTATCAACTGTCACCTGAAAATCACAATTGATTCTTGTATGATAAATACCTCTGCACTTAAAAGTTGTATTTTGACTTCCAACTGTACACTATATCTACTGATTTTATTAACTACTCTTGAGGGATTTTGTCATAGGTCAAGATATCCTAAGGAATATCTGTCATTTGTCTCACTGTTCCTTTATTTGTCAACTACTTATGTTAAGATCTTAGCCAACCTCCCATGGCTGCATGTGGAGGGGATGTATAAGAGGAGGAAACAAAGAGGGTCATATAATGGACAGGCAGGATAAAGCTAAGAAATGTCAGCCTAAGCACTAAAGTGATTTACTTTTGTTAACAAAATATTTTCCCTTATCTACATTCTGACCATTTATTTTGCTTTGCTTTGATTATACCTATTGTAAACCAGAAACACAAATAATTTAACATCAGAGGAAGTTATGCACAAAAGTAAAAGATAGTCCATGACTCCATGTTAGAAAGACAGCCTTAGTCATACCACATTTAAATGACCTCTTTGTTCAAAATAAGTTCAAGAAGCTCCATTGTATATTATAAAGCACACTTTATGCTGGGAGTATTAATACCAAGATTGACATTTTGGGCACACAGCCTTTCTCTGGACAGGAAAGGTAGCCAAATACTATTTCCTCTTTTCACTCTTTCTAAATGAATTGTGTTTTAACATTTGTATTCTTTACCTTTGTCATTTTTTATCAAATGTGTTTAAACACAGTTCCCAGGTACAGACATTACAATTTTGGTAGTATAAGTAATCAGAAACTGGTCTATACCTGTAACAGACAGAAGTTCATCACACAAAGAGCGTGTCTACATGTGCAAATAAGCACGCTTAAGTTTAATTTACATTAAGCTAATGAACATTTAGCAATTTACGGCAGGTGTCTACAAGTGCTGAGACTTGGGGCTAAAGTTAGTTCCAAGTCCCTCCAGTCCTGGCATATGCCCCTATGGCCACCAGGGGGAGCTCCAGTCTCCAGCCACTTTGCAGCCATGTTGAACCACCTGCCAGCAGCCATCTTGGAAGCTCAGATCCTTCGCAAACCCCTTCCCTGCCCAGAAGCTGCATGCCCAGTGTAGGAGCAGCACATGCTAGATCTCTCCTTGCCCACCCAGCCTCCCCATGCCAGGGCTGCCCCTACCCCTGGCAGCAACACTGAGCATCCCACTGCTCCAGCCCAGCCCCAACCAGCAACGGCCAGCACCCCACACTTTTGTTGGCCACGGTGCTGACCCTGATGGCTCCAGATCTCATGAATGGCTACATCCTGGGGTGAGTGATGTGGGGCAGAGTACCAGGGATGGGACCAGGTGAGTGATGGCAGGTCTGGGGCAGGGCCTGGACCAGGGGGTCTAGCAGGTAGGAAGCAGCTGAGGACCTCCTCCCAGGCCCAAGCATGGGCCTGCTGCAGGGTGGTGGGCAGGACCGTGGTGCCCTTCAGGACCATGGGCAGGGGCTGGGCAGTGGGGGCCATGGACACAGTTGCCAGAGCCAGGAGGGTCTCCATGGCCTGGTGCTCAGTGTTCCTCTGCTGCTGGAGCAGCTTTAGGTGCTCCCACTCCCTGGCCTCCATTTGGGCCCTGTGCTCCTGCTGTGTCTAGTCCTGTGCCCTCTCCCATGCTTTCTGTTCCTCTGCCACCACCACCAGCCACTGGAGCAGGAGGGTCTGGTCCCAGTTGCACCACTAGCACAGCTGGTGAATCTGAAGGGCCCTGGCAGAGGGCGGCAGCGACCCTGAGCCAGGATCCCTACTGCCAACTTTGGCCTTTACCTTGCGTCCAGATGCTGCACCTGCAGAGCCAGGAGACAGAGGCTTTTTGTCAGACTTTATAACATTTCAGAGATAAGATGCTCTGCACCAGGAGCCATGCACTGCCCAGCCTTAGATCAGGGGTTCACCATGCATGGGTGCCCAGGGACCATGGTGAGTTGGCTGGATGGACCTGGGCCCAGGCAGGCCCAGGCCCAGGCAGCTGAGCCCCCATCCCCACTTGCTCCCACCCCCACTTGCTGGGGCTATGAGCTCACTGGGTGTTGGCCAAAGGCAGCCTGCCTCCCCTGTCCCCTTCCTAGGGCAGGCCAGGCCAGGCTGCTGGCAGCACCTGCTGCTGCAACTCCACACCTCTCTCCTCCTGCAGGCCAACCGCTCTGCGGCACTGCTGCCCCGCCCACATTGCCCAAGCTTGGGGCAAGCAGGGATCCTAGGCAACTGGTGTGAGGGGCTGGCTGCACCCCCAGCCTCCCTGCTGGTGGTAGAGGTACTCTGGGGCAGCCCCCCACCATGCTGCCGCTGCACCCCCAGAGTGTCCCTGCTGCATGTGCTCCAGGAAGTGTGCAATCAGTTGTTTTTGCAGGCGGAGGGATGCCTGAGCCACTACACCCTATGTTGTTGATCCTCCTGGTGCCCTGGATCCGCCTGCACTCCTGGTTCGGGAGCCTGAGCTACAATGGTGCCGGGACAAGCCTGGGCTGCCCCACATCCTCCACCAGTGCCTGGAGGGCTACCTGTGGCAGCACTACATGTCCCTGTCCCTGCTGCTGAAAACGACATTGCCACCAGCATTGACATTTTCCTTGGCATGTGAGAGGCCTATGCTCATAGGGACACAGGCTGTTGAATAAAGTTGTGAACTGTGTCCCACCTCTCTGTATGCTGTGAAAGGAGGGAACCCAGGGCCAGGGGAGTACAGGTGGGCCAGGCAGGGAGCAGGGGCAGGGCCTGAGACCAGGTACAGAGGCTGGGTGGGGACTAGGATGGCCCTCCTCTGGGAGGGACCTCCCCCAGTGCAGAACTTACCATGTGTACTAGGCTAGCAATGTGGGTGGCTTGGTGTGGGCCTCTCAGTGAGGGCAACAGGCTGTTTTCAGTGCCCTTGGCCTGCAGTGTGCAACAGGCCAGTGCATAGCCAGCCCCCCCCTCCCCCACCTGGGGAGGATCTGATGCTACTGGTGACTGGCGATGGCATGGCCAGTTGTTCCTTATGGCAGGGTGTGGAGGCTGTGGAGCTGTGCCCAGGGCAAGGCAGAAATTGGACAGGGCTCCCCAAACTGCCAGTGGATGCAGCAGCTGGAGAGGAGGATGGGGCAGGTCAGTGAAGGCTTGAGGACCCCTCTGCTGCTGACATGTCACCAAAGGTGTCAGCTCAGGGTTGGGGCTTGAGCAACCACCCCTGCTGGTGGCATGCACAGGGATGCAGCCTGGCTCCTGGGTGCAAAAATGCGAGTCAGCTTCTGCATAAAGAGAATGGTCTTTTTGGCACGACCGCACCAACGACTGTGGTCATTCATGGCCACCCACTGTGCCCACAAAACCTTGATCTTTACATGGCAGTGCCCTCACTCCTGCTGCCTATGTGACAAGGCCTCATAAATGTGAGTGTTCACATACCTGCCCCACGCAAAATGCCTCTGCACATTGGCACAGCTCCATGGTGTCATAATATCATGCACCTCCTCCCAAGTCCAGTTGGGGCTCCAGGTGGATGACATGGGCATGTACATGTGGGTGGAGCTTGGGTTTGATGGGGAAGAGTAGGTGGTCATGTTGGTTCTTGTGCCGGCTTCCTGGGCCCCCATGCAGCTGTCCCTGTGATGTCACAGCTGCCAGCAACAGTCTGGACAAGAGCAAGGCCAGGGACTGGGAACTGTGCAGCAGAGCTTCACCATGGGACCTGCAAGCACAGGACATAGCTGGGGGTGAGCAGCAGCAGGGAGCTGGTGCTGGCCCTGCTCCCAGAGACAGTCAGGCAGCAGCCTTGGAAGGATCTCAGGACTAGGCAGCCCTTTGCAACACACAGCTGTGGCCAAGCAGCAGCTCCAGAGAGGGGACAGACCAGGCAGACACAGCCTGTGGCCTGACCCAGGGACACATGGGGCCTGGTGGGCCTTGGGGCACACAGCAGTAGGCTGTGGCTTTTCTACCATTTAGCCTTTTCTACCCTGAAGGCAGGAGCTGTCAGAGAGGCTGGAGCATGAGAGGCTTCTAGGCTCTAGCCCTGGGCTTGGGCTCATTCTGGCCTTCTAATGGCTGGGCAGACCTGGCACTAACGTTAGTGCTGGGTCATGTACACACATGCGTTAATGCACCTTAACTTATCACACCTAAATTTGATATCTTTTTTTAAAGGTATCAAATTTAGGTGCTATTAGTCCAAACTCACCATTTTTAAAAAACAGTATGGGCGCACATGTGTAGACATGGGCCCTGATGCACCTTAAATTTAGACTAATGCACTTTAAAGCATCTTGTGAAGATGCACCCATAGACTGATTTAAACATGGCGGTACCTGGTTGAAGATTTGTTTCCCCTACCAAAGGCTAAATGTGTGTTCTGTTTGCTACTGATCTAAGGTATGCCACTTACAGAAAACCTCAAAACTTAGATTGATGCCTTGGGGTTTTTAAATATCTCTACCAAGCCAATGAGTCAATAGATCAAAAGCCCAACATCATTAACATTGCATTACCTCTTCTTATTTTCCTTGGATCACTCTAAACTTCAGTTTTGATCCTTTTCTCAAAATCTTTCTCAGATTATGCCAGTAGCTTCAATGGGAGCAGAAGCACATCCTTAAATGGTAAACTCCTGAGACCAGAGGAAGGATTCTATCATCATTTGCTTTGCTTACTGCTATTCACACCTATGGTGCTTCTAAGTAAATAATAACTAAGTTATTTAAGAATGAAATGAGGGAGAAGGAAAACAGCTGAATTGCCTATATACTAGTGGTAGGAGTCTTTTTAACAAAAAAGGTGGATGCTCATGAATGAGAAGAAGGTTGATATTACTAAAACTGAGTGCTAGGCTCATTATGGCTGGAATGCTATTCATAGATTCATAGACTGCATGGCCGGAAGGGACCTTGGAAGATCATCAGGTTCAGCCCTCTGCACCAAGCTGGAAACATGGTCAAGTGACCACAGCAAAGTGACTATCCAGTCTCTTCTTGAAGATTTCAAGGGTAGGTGATTGCACCACCTCTGGAGGGAGCTTATTTCACAGTCTGGACACCCTGACCATGAAGAAGTTTTTCCTAATGTTGAGCCTGTATCAGTCTTCCAGGAGTTTGTGGCCATTACTACTAGTTTTCCCCTTGGGTGCCCTAGTGAACAGTTGCTCACTAAGCCCTTGATGTACTCCCTTAGTGAAGCAGTAAGCTGCTACCAGGTCCCCTCTCAGCTTTTTTTTCTTCAGGCTGAAGAGTCCACGATCCTTCAGCCTTTCCTCACATGGCTTGCCATGTAAGACTCTGATCATACGGGTGGCTCTTCTTTGGACTCTCTCAAGCTCATCCATGTCTTTGTCAAAGTGTGGTGCTCAGAACTGGACACAGTACTCCAGCTGTGGTCTCACCAGTGCTGAATAGAGTGGAAGAATCACCTCCTTGGTTTTGCTGGAGATGCATTGACTGATGCATGCCAGAGTATTATTTGCCCTACTGGCTACAGTATCACACTGCTGGCTCATATTCATACTGTGGTCTATTATTACCACCCAGGTCCCTTTCATTCATGGTGCTAGTCATTTTGGTGCCACCAAGCCTGTAGGTGTGTTGGTGGTTGCTTGTCCTGAGGTGGAGCACCTTATATTTCTCAATGTTGAACTTCATCAGATTCCAATCTGCCCAACTTGCTAGCTTGTCTAGGTCTTCCTGTATCTGTAGCCTATCTTCAAGTGTGACCACTCTTCCCATAACTTGATGTCATCTGTAAAATTGGCCAGTGAGCTCTTCACCCCCACATCCACATCATTAATAAAGATGTTGAAAAGTACTGGACCAAGGACTGACCCCTGTGGGACACTGCTGCCCACTTCTTGCCAGAATGACACAGATCCATGCACTACAACTCTCTGGGTCCTATCCTGCAGCCAGTTTCTCACACACCTGACTGTCTCAGAGTTAAGCCCACAATTCTCCAATTTTCTCACAAGGACATTGTGGGATATTAGATCAAAGGTCTTTTTGAAGTCAAGGTATACAATCTCAACCTGCTCTCTTGTGTCTAGGTGGTGAGTTACCTGGTCAGACGAGATGAGGTTGTAAGGCAAGACCTGCCTACTATAATGAATGGGTCCATTTTGTTTTATAAGCATAGAATAAAAATAAGGGTAAGGGCATGACCATTTATATTTAAAACATATTATCTATTAGAAAGTCAGACTCAGAGGTCCTTGGTGTTTATAAATTAAAAATTAAGCAAGCTATATTAGTGTTTGGGTGTGTCATAGACCACATGATGTAATGTTCCTCCAACATCTATCTGTAATGTGTTTGAAGAGAAACAGTCTAGGGGATATTTGTTGGGTAACTAATACAGCCAAATGAAACATTCTTAGAGTTTCCAAAAAATTATAGATTACAACTTCTTAACTCAATGTGTCCCATGCCCAATATGCAACGCAGTACTGGATCTCGTTCTTCCAATTAAAGAAGAGTTAAACATTTATATCAAAATTTCTGATTGTTACCAGAGATCAAGATCTGGTTACATTTATCTTTTGTAAACAGAATATTGTACTAACTGGCAATTTGTTTATTTATAATTTTTAGAAGGCCAGTTTTAAAAGGCCTAAACCTACTGTTGATCTGATTATGAAAATCATTAATTTAAGGATATCCTACTGCTTGCCCAAAAGGCTACAAATCTACAAAAAAAGTTACACAGGATAAGAGGAAATGTGCCAGAGATGCTGTATGTGTGTATGTGTGTAAGAAGGGAAAATTGTACAAATAAAATATATATAGGTAATTGATCAGGAGGCCAAAGGAACCTATAACACTGACTGGTAAAGATCAGAAGGAGGCTTTTTAATATACTAGCAAATATACAAGGAAAAACCCTAAATCTATTGCTAGATATAGATCCTACAATAATAAATAATGTTGTAAATAAGGCAAAAATGTTGAATAGATATTTCTGTTCTGTATTTAGAATAAAGCAGGAGGTTATGTTTATCCCATATGGCATGGCTGAAATAAAAGTTTATGATTTGTAACAAAGGAGTATGAGAGAGAGAATCTACTAAAATCAAACATTTTCAAATGAACTTACTCATTAACTTAGAGAAACAGCTATGGAAGCCTCTGTACCAGTTATTAATTTTGAACAAGTCTTGGAAAATGATCTAGAATGATACAGAATCATCATGGATAGAATCTGCAGATGACACATATTGGTTGGGTTGCACCAAATGATGAAAATGCATTACTATTATTGGGCGATTTATTTCATTTAATTGAATAGTTAAAAATCTAACGATGCATTTTAATAGAGCTAAAATCAAGGTAATGCATCTAGGAATAAAGAACACATATGCTTACACGGCAATTATTTTGGGGGAAACAGAGACTCAAAGAATGATGTAGGAATCACCCTGGATAATCACCTCACATGCTTTGTATCTCACCTCTAATGAGTCCCTGGAATTGCAGGAGCCAGCCTTGACCAATGCTGGCACATGGTTTCTCCTAGTTTTTTCACTTGTAACATAATCTAGTGTTTTGGGGACTAAAATATTCTTGTGCAACTGAAATTGATGTTCATTAATAGAAGTTCAGGTCGTACTTAATGGCCCATGATTTGGACAATTTCATGTTTCCTTCTTGACTTAATTTCTGTGAAATTTGTATCTTCTGAGGAGTAACACTCTCAAGTCATGGTACAAATGACTTGGGTTTATTATAATAATTTACCTTTGGTATCATTTTCTTACTGAACTCTCTTTAATATATACTTATACAGATATACAATGTGTGTGTATGTGTTCATATATATGCATCACTTAAAATGCCCTGAAACAAAATACACTAAAACTAAAACTAAAACCTTATGTAACTTCTGTTTATTCTTCTTAAGTACTTAAACCAACTTTCATCTCAAAAAGGATACAATAAGGAAGAAGGATAACATTTACTGTGGTTTAAAGAAAATAGATTCATGAGCTGAGTAAATATACTAAATTTCTAGAACAGCTTGCAAAGTAATCTACACATATATGTATTGTGTTACACATTCCCTTTTAGAGGCTCCAAGATATGAAATGAAGTCCATTGTTACCTTCTTATTTCTTTCTTTCCCAACTTTGCTTTTCAAAAAACATATATTGATCATAACAAAGTTCTCTTTTGTGTCTGTGGTGCTTGAACACTGTTTTATAGATTTTTATTTTTCCCTCCTAGAATGTGATACCTTTTCTTGCTGAGTTGCAGAATATAACAGCATGATGCACAGCATATCACAGCAAAATACAAAATATGCATATGCAACTGTTTGGTTTTTTTCTGGAGTTTTTACATGGCTCTGAAAAGGATACATTATCACCCCTCATGAAGTTGCAATTACAGCTCCTTTTCAGTAAAGTAACCAAAATTAACAAGTTTTGAAAAGTTTTGAATCAACAGCAGAACAATCTGATTTCAATCGATTATGGAAATTGGAATAGGAAATGGTTCTATACTTGCCTTTGAATTGTCTGCCTTCACTTTTTCCAAAATGGCTGGTTGCAATGTCATAAAAACTAAGCACTTTACCATGTCCGTGTAATTTATGATGTTTCCCTTGTTTCTTTGTTTGTTTTTTTGAACACACTAGCAAACTGGCCATTGGTTCCTAACACTAATGCAGACAATCACAGCAGTGTTGTACTTGGTGTCTACTGACAACCCTACAAATCTACTGACAACACTATTAAATGACATGTCCCCATAAAATGTGACCAAGAAGCTTTCTTATTATGGACAATTCTACTGATGCAGCCTATATTTTCTGTATTTCTTTGTGCTCAGTTTTTATGACTGGAGTTAATTGCATCAACATAAGATTCATTGTTTAGAAATTAATTTTCTTTGGCTGCTTAGTCCTTATTTGAATTTATAACTTTTACCAGTAGCTTCAGTAAAGATGTTTTGGGTGTCACAAAATTAAGGTCCATAATTAAGAGGGTAAATTTTATAAAGTACTTGATTGTCCTCAGAGGTTAAAACTCATTTTAAGAATTAACTTAAATATCACCATGTTGAACATTGCAGTGCTGAATTTTTTGGCATCTAACATCCACTGGAATTCACCACTAATAAGCTAGGTTTTCTCTGCACCATATGGGGAAATGTACTGTAATTAAGAGTCAGTTCAGTATAAGAAAGGATCCATCATCACTTCTTTCACCTTTACATTTTGTAGGTTGGAGATGCTTTGAGTTTGCTTACCAGATTAAGCCATATATGTAGGATATGTAGATGTGGGCTGACTACTAAGTCATGGAAAAGAAACTAAATTGCTCAGAATTATTGAGATTGAGGCACTTTAGACATATCAGAAGGAGGTTGTTTAGGTAGGTTGTGATTTTAATATCAGAAATATAGTCACAAATATAGCCACTGAAACAGTTGCGTGGAGGCTTTGAGGATCCAAATTTTAGATTATAATGTGTAAAGTGGCAACTAGGCAGATAGGATCATATAAATTACTTTGTGGGTCTAGCCATTAGAACTAAATTCACAAAAGCACTTAAATGCCTAATTGCACTTAAAATCCTTTTAAAATTATCTCAGATGCTGCCTAGTAAACTTTGTTCTGGTAAACTCTTATAGACACCTACATTTCTGCCACTATGCATGCAGTCAACTAAGCTCAGACACAACAAGCTGATTGAAGCACTTTCCCATATCTAAGCCCTTGAGTGATTCTTAAACTAAGTGTGTCTATGAGGCTCAATCTGGTAGCCATTCCTAGAATATAAAACATGAAGGTGGAGATTTTCTCATTATATACAGAACCCTTAATGCTTACAGTATCCACAAAGGAAATGGAAGACAGGATTGAATCCCACCTAGTCTGTTTGATTTGAAGTCAGTATTCCACTTCCCTGGTGAGTAGGATCCTGGTTTTCGCTGATTAAAAAAAATCCCAATGTTCAGATTTAAAAAAGTAATCCAAAATCCACATTTTTCTGTGATTAATATGAAACACTGCTATAAGTGGTGTTTCATTTTAATCATGAAAAAATGTGGATTTTGGATTACTTTTTTAATCTGAAAATTGGGAAATTTTTAAATCAGAGAAAACCAAGATCCCTGCACATGAGGATGCCAGTCTTTTGGACGATTTTCTTCTTTGCATCTGTCTCCATTGTGGAAGATGTTAAGAAGATTCCATCCCCAGATACACTTGTCTCTGGGGACAAGTCAGTGGAGCTGACCAAACTGAGGTTTCAATAGATGAGATCATAGAGGAAATTAATAAATTAAACAGTAGCAAATCACCAGGACCTGATGGCATTCATCCTAGGGTCCTAAAGGAGCTCAAATTAAAAATTTCTGAACTCCAAACTGTAGTATGGAGCTAAAACAGCCTATCAATAAAAACCACCTTGGTACCACAGAACTTGAGGGTTGCTAGTGTGAGTCCCATATTTTAATAAAGGCTCTAGACCGGGGTGGGCAATTATTTCAACTGGAGTGTCACTTATTGAATTCTGGCAAGCTGCCAAGGGCTGCATGGGTAGCCCCGCCCCTTGACAGGCACCCTGCTCCCTGGTCACCCTCTTGTGACTGGAAGTCCTGCCCCCTAACCCCTGACCTTTGCCACCAGAAATACTCCTTTGAGCAAGGGGTTTTGCCATCTTGGAACCAGAAAAAAACCAAATTATATTCTCAAAAGCTAACATCTACAACATTCATTAATTTGATTTCAAAAAATATTTTTGTCCTGGTTTACATGTGCTTGTGTAGGGTACATAGAGTTTATTGTATATAGTAGCTTAAAATGAAGTTTTACTCTTGTATATTGTGGGGGGGGCATAGGTTTGTGGGGGGCTCTGGTTGTGTGGGTAAGTGGGGAAGGTTGTGGGTGTGTCTATGGAAGATGGATAGGTGTTGGGGTGTGGGGTGAGACAGCATGTGGGTGGGTGTGTGGATATGTTGGGTGTGGGTGGTTATGGGGTTTGTGGGGGTTGTGTGTGGGGGTGGGTGACTGGGGTGTGTGAGGCAGTGTGGGTCTGGGGGTCTGTGTGTATGGCAGTGCAAGGGGGGGTGTGGGTGCATGTGTATGGGGGGTATGAGTGTGGAACTCACGCTACAAACACACACAAACACACGCAGTCCTCCCTGCGGACACAGACACACAGCCCTCCCTACACATACACACACACACACACATGCACACGCACAGGCACATACATACAGTCTCTCCCTACACACATGCACACAGTCCTCTCTACATGTACACACACACACACACAGTCCCTCTCTATGCCCCTCACTTCAGGATATCCACACAGACCCTGTGCTCCTGCAGTTCAGCCATGCAGCTAGTATCCAGTTGGTGCTGGAGAAGTGCAGGGGCAAGAAAGCAGAGAAATGGCTAAGGGGTTGGGCAGGTTTGGGATGCTGCATCCAGCTGAGACTCCCTCTGGGTCCTACTGCCCCATCTCCTGTCATCTTTGATAGGCATCCAGAAGCAGATACATATTAATTTTCTCAAATGTTTAGGGGCCCCATGGGCTAGATAGAATGGCCTAGTGGACCAGATATGGCCCAAAGGCTATATTTTGCCCACCTCTACTTAATAGGGGATGCAGGGAAGTACAGGCCAGTGAGCCTGTATAATAATAAAGAATTGTTCAGCATATGGATGAACATTTATTGTTGGGAAGGAATCAACATGGCTTTGTCAAAGATAAATCATGATTCACCAACCTATTAGATTTCTTTGATGGTGTCAATAAGCAAGTAGATTGGGGCAATCCAGCTGCCATAATAATCTGGACCTCTAAAAAGCCTTTGACAAGGTCCTCCTTCAGAGGCTGTTAACTAAATTACATAGTCATGGGTATACAGGGAATATCTACTCAGCGTCCCACAGGAGTGCAAGGGGGGCACTTGCATGCTCAGGGACAAACCCAGAAGTGGACCAGAAGAACTTCTGGTCCACTTGTGGGTCTGCTGGGGAGTGCACAGGGGAGCTTCCCCAATCCACCCCTTGCTTGGTAATCAACCATGGGGGGACCCCAGGTGCCCACCCAGACCCAGGAGGCACCAGTGGCTGAGCTGGGAGAGCAAGAGGGGTTCCCCCATATGTTCCCCGGTGGACCTGAAAGTGGACCAGTAGTGCATCTGGTTCATTTCTGTGTCTGCTGCTGAGTGCACTGGGGAGTCCCCTGAGCTCCTGTGGGACTCTGCATCTATGCCAGCATCTCAGCATTCACAAGCCACCTGGTACCTTGAGATATGTAGAAAAAAACATTTAAAGCTGTGTCTATGTCTGAATTTCTGAATCTTTCTGCATCTCTCTGAATTGATTCAGAGGGTTACAACTCAATTCAGAGAGATTAAAGGGCCTCCTGATTCAATTCAGACTCAGAGATTTGGCCACCAAATCAGGCTGAATCTCTTCCAAATCAAATCAGGGACTGAAGCTTCACACAGCCCTTATACCTAGCTCATTCTCCCTTTCAGCATCCACTTTCAGCTACTGTGTGACACAGAATACTGCACAAGATTACTGGAAAAGGTAAGAGTCTTTTATTTCTTACAGGTTGACTGACCTCCTATGTCAGACTTTAAAATAATTACGATGGGGCATCGGGAGACAGGAGATGGAGAGTGTCTAGAATCTACAAACTGTGAGAAATGAATCAGTACACCAAGGTAAGTACCAAGGAACCCTTTGGACATCAGAATGGGGGGGGGAACCAAAGGCACCATTTGGAGGGCTCAAGTGCCTCTATACCAATGCTAGGAGCATGGGGAACAAGCAGGAAGAACTCACACTTCTGCTTGCAAATAATAACTTCAATTTAGTGGGACTAACAGAAACCTGGTGGGACTCTACCCATGACTGGGCAGTACACAGTGAGGGCTACAGGTTATACAAAAGGGACAGAGTAGGGAGGAAAGGGGGTAGGGTTACTCTCTATGTAAAGGAGCATTATACATCTACCCTAATCAAAATGGGATCGGGGAGGAGAAAGTTGAGACATTGTGGGTTAGGACACATGGAGGTCATGGGGAAAGGGACTTGGTGGTGGGGGTCTGCTACAGACCACCACACCAAGAGGAAAAGCTAGACTTAGAATTTGTGAGGCAGCTCTCAGAGGACGTACAGTCTAGGGACATGGTTGTCATGGGGAACCTAAACTACCCTGACATTTGCTGGGAGGAGCAGTCAGTCAAATCCAACTATTCACGTAGGTTCTTAACCTGTATGCAGGACCTTCACCTAATGCAGGAGGTATATGGTCCCACTACGGGGAATGCCTTATTGGACTTGGTGTTGGCTATGGGTGAGGACCTGGTAGGGGAGCTACAGATTTATGGTCACCTTGGGGACAGTGGCCACCAATCAATTGAATTTACCATATGGCGTAGGGTGGGTAAGATAACTCATAGGGTGAAGTGCTTGACTTTAGGAAGGCTAACTTTAGTGTGCTTAGGAGTCTAGTCAATGATGCACTGCAGGATAAGAGTATTGGCAAGATGGAAGTCCAGGAAGGGTGGTCGATTCTAAAGGAAGTGATCCTTCAGGCACAGAGGGAGATTATCCCAGTATGAAAGAAAAGGGGGAAAGGAGCCAAAAAACTTCCTTGGCTAAACAGGGAAATCAAGGGGAGAGTAAGAACAAAAAAGAAGTCATATAGGCAGTGGAAGCAGGGGGAAGCTACCAAGGAGGAATATATCTACCTGGCCTGCACTTGCAGGGAGGCAGTTAGAAAAGCCAAAGCAACTACAGACCTGAGGCTGTCAATACAAATTAAAGACAACAAAAAGTCTTTTTTTAGGTATGTAGGGAGTAAAAAGAAGGTGCAGGGCAGCATAGGACCCCTACTGAACAAGAAGGAGAATAAGTGACAGCTGTGGGGAACAAGGCTAAGCTATTCAATGAGCTTTTTACCTCGGTGTTCCTGAACAGGGCACAAGATAAGTCTCCTAATGTGTTATTAGATGTGCATCAGAGGGACATCAGCTCACCAACTGTGAATGCTGACTTGGTGCAGAGTCACTTCGATGGACTGGGTGGATTCATGTCAGCAGGCCTGGATGGGCTGCATCCGAGAGTACTGAAGGAATTGGCCGGTGTCATAGCAGAACCACTGGCACAGCTGTTTGAGCTCTCATGGCACTTGGGTCAGGTCCCGGAGTACTGGAAAAGGGCCAACGTGGTCCATATTTTCAAGAAGGGGAGAAAGGAGGAACCAAGTAATTATAGGCCAGTCAGTCTCATCTCCATCCTTGGAAAGGTCTTTGAAAAGATCAGAAAGATCTTTGAAAGGATCATATTTGTGGGAGTCCAGCAGGAAAAATAATGTAGCAGGGAAACCAACATGGATTCGTAGCAGGTAGATCATGCCTGACCAATCTGGTTTCATTTTATGACAGGGTCACAAAATGCTTAAACACAGGAGTAGAGGTGTATGTTGTTTTCTTGGACTTTACCAAGGTCTTTGATAAGGTATCTCATCCTATTCTCATAAATAAATTAAGAGGCTGTGACATAGATGTTTACATGGTCCGGTAGGTGGCAAATTGGCTAAGCGGTCACACACAGAGAGTGGTAGTAGATAGACTGGTATTGACTTGGAAGGATGTGGGTAGTGGGGTCCCGCAGGGTTCGGTCCTTGGACCTGTACTCTTCAATATCTTCATCAGTGACTTGGATGTGGGTGTGAAGTGTACTCTGTCTGAGTTTGTGGACGATACTAAATTGTGGGTTGAAGCGCAGACTCCAGAGGTTGGGGTCTGCAGGCAGACCTGGACAGGTTAGTAAAGTGGGCAGTACACAATGTCTCGGACGGCCAAAGCCGACTCGAGGTGATTCAATAATTATTCGTTCGTTGGGGTGGGCTGGTGAATAGAGAGGCCGAGAAAGCTTTAAGGTTGTAAAATTTTACTTATGTCACTGGTGATTGCGACAAAAAATGGTCCTGTCGTCTGAAAACTATGTTAGTTGTTCCAGCTGGCAGGGCTCAGGCCAGCACGTCCGTCTACAAATCGGGCCGGCAGGGAAAAGGATACGTCTGGGATTGCGCTCGGTGACGGGGAGAAGAATCGATAGGTGATCAGTCTATCGATTAGCTAAGCCACGAGTCAGATCTCTCTAGAGGCACTCTGCAGCGTGCTCAAAGTTCTCCGACTTGGGCGGAAGTCGCGCTAATTTTTAAACGGCTAGCAAGTCAATTACTAGCCGCCACGTGTGCATAATTTAGAACTAGCCAATAGCGGGACACAAATTTACATTCGAATGGCGGGAACTCTCTTGCACCGGGGGTTTTCTGCTGCAACAGAAAACCTCTTACTTTGCAAGAGGCTCTCATGTGGCGGGAAAATTCCACCGTGCCGAGGCACCAAAATCACTGGGTTGTGACACACAATAGGTTGCAGTACAACAAGGACAAGTGCAGAGTGCTGCATCTAGGGTGAAAAAATATCTATCACACCTACTGGCTAGAAAGTGACCCTCACAGCAGCACAGAAGTAGAAAAGGATCTCAGAGTCATAGTGGATTCCAAGATGAACATGAGTTGTCAGTGTGACGAAATCATCAGAAAAGCTAACCACATTTTATCATGCATCAGCAGATGCATGACTAATAGATCCAAGGAGATGATACTTCCCCTTTATGCAGCATTGGTCAGACTGTAGTTGGAGTACTGCATCCAGTTTTGGGTGCCATACTTCAAGAAGGATGTTGATAGACTCAAGAGGGTCCAGAGGAGGGCCATGCATATAGTTAGGGGCTTACAGGATAAGCCCTATGAGGAGAGACTGAGGGACCTGGACCTCTTCAGCTTCCACAAGAGAAGGCTGAGAGGTGATCTTGTGGCCGCCCACAAATTCATTAGGGGGATGCAGCAAGGGATCAGAGAAGCTCTGTTCACTAGGGTGCCTCTTGGGGTAACAAGGAACAATGGTCACAAACTGACAGAGAGCAGATTTAGGCTAGACATCAGGAAAAACTTCTTCATGGTAAGGGTGGCCAAAATTTGGAATGGGCTTCCAAGGGAGGTGGTGCTCTCCCCTACCTTGGGGGTCTTTAAGAGAAGGCTGGAGAGGCATCTGGTTGGGGTCATCTGACCCCAGCTCTCTTTCCTGCCCAGAGCAGGGGGTTGGACTCAATGATCTGTTGAGGTCCCTTTTGACCCTAGCATCTATGAATCGATGAATCTATAAGATGGACCTAAAAATAATGGTGATATTCTACTGGATAGCAGCACTACAGAGAAGGATCTGAGAGTCTTGGTGGATTACAGACACAGTATGAGTCTGCAGTGTGGAGTAGCTTCACAAAAGGTAAAAGTGCTTTTGGGATGCATCAGGAGAAGCATTGGGTACCTATAAATGTGCAGAAATGCTGCTCTGATGTATTGTACTTACCAGGGATCCTGGTTTTCTCTGCTAAAAAAAATCCCCAATTTTCAGATTAAAAGAAGTGACCCCAAATCCATATTTTTCTGTGATTAAAATGAAACACTGCTATATATATAATATATATATATATTTATATATTATATATATTATATATAAACACACACACATAAATTTTATGTATATAATGTATTATATGTATAAATAAATTTTATATATATCTATATATCTATATATCTATATATATAGATATATAGATATATATTAGTGTTGTTTTATTTTAATCATGAGAAAATGTAGATTTGGGGTTACTTTTTTAATCCAAAAATTGGGGATTTTTTTTATAAGAGAAAACCAGGTAATTACAGTGATCAGAGCAGACTCGATTAATCAAGACATTGGTTGTGATAGTGTCTCTCTACTCACCACCTGTGAGCCTAATCTAGAGTATTGTGTACCATTTTCTCTTCTGCATTTTAAAACAGATAAGGAGAAATTAGAGAGGGTCTAGCAGACAATAAAATGATAAAGGTCTTGAAATGCAAGTAATGCATGCAAGAAGAATTTGAGGTAAATAGGCATGTTTAGCTTGTGGAAAAGGCACTGAAGAAGAGACATGATGGCAATCTTCAAATAGCTGAAGGGCTACAATGGGGATGAAGGGAAAATACCCTTTCTCTTTTGCTGCAGATATCAGGATGCAGACCAATGACTTAAAGTTGCAGGAAAGTATATTTGGATTACATATTAGGAAAAAACCTTCTTCACTGTTAGTATGGTTAGGCAATAGAATAGACTGTCTAAGCTAGCTTTGGAGTCTACATCATTGCAGTTATTCAAGAGGTTGGATAAGCAATTATCAGAGATGATCTAGAAGTAGCTATACTTATGCTCTACTATGGGCATTTCTCAGTCTTCTAGGCTTTTCTGGGGTCAGGAAGGATTTTTTTCCTGCTCTTGTTGCTACAGCTGTCAGGGACTTTGTGCTGTGGGGGGAATTTTTTGTTTGTTTGTTTGTTTGTTTTTCCTTTCTTTGGAAGCATTAGGTGGTTGCTTTAACCAAGGCTGGGCATTTTGACTGGAGCATGCCAGAAACCCAGAAGTTCCTGGCTAGAGGGTCTTGCCCCTCTTCTCAGGACAGAATAACCACTAGGGTCAGATTCATATGGACTGTGGTGGGGTTGCCTTCCTCTGTAGTGGGCCTTAAAGTTCTTTTGATGTCTTAAGCCTATTTTAATAACCCTTACAGCAGTAGGACATTGGCTATTATTGTCTCCCTGCTTTATCTGTGGCAGGTTAGGATTTTCTGTCTTGTGGTTGTGTTACGGTTGACTCTGTAGTTTTACTCCTAGGTTAGACAGTGCATTTGTATAGGATGGCTTGGATAGAGATCATCATGCTTCTGGGTGGGTGTTAGACTAGATTGCCTCTGGAGGTTCCTTCCAGCCTTACTTTACTAAGTACTGAATGTATCTTTCTGCTGTCCTCCTATCAGTAGTTTCTGGTCACATAATAGGGATGCACACAGAGAATTAAGCATACGGTGATTATGCAAATCAGTCACCCAGAACCAGATGGAGTTCAGGGAATTGCATAAATGAGAATACACAGTGAAGTTATGGATCACCAACAGTTATAGATAACTGTGCAGCATTCTTGCTCTCTGACAGCAAAAGAAAATTCAATTTCTACATATTTCCATTTAATATCACTTACAATATTGCCAGTGCAAAGTTACTATTTTCACGTGCTATGACCACAGATTGCATCTACAACAAGACAGAACTGAAAGAACTTATTAGGAGGGATCAACATCTCAAAAATTTATAATCAGTATCCAAATAAATGGTCACAGAATATTTTTTTACAAAGTTACAACAGAATTGAAGTATATACTCAGTTGCATATAGAATATGTTGGATTCATTTGAAGAAGTAAAAAGAATTACAAACCTATGAGTACTAATTGCAAGTGAATATATACTAAAGACCACTGTAAGTGCCCCATTGGTATAACAGGCTCTGCATACACTTTAGAGTGATTCTGCATGGTGATATAATATCTTCCTGCAGTATCAGCAAACATAGCGGCAACCCACACAGCATACAGCAGAATTATAGCTTCAACTGTTCAACAATTCTCATCTTAAATTCCTTGCTTTTATCATTATTTTAATTTCAAATGGGCTGATTAGAAGAAAGTAGTAAGGTCTAAGCAGATGGTTGTCAAAAATCTGCTTACCACAATAATGCAATTGAGAGTTAGTGAGCAAGCATTTGCAGCTTGGTACAGTATAAAACATTCCTACATTAAAATGCCAAGATAAATCAGAGTTGGAGATTATTTTATAATTATAATTAATTTTTACTGTTTGTATTTCACAAATATGAAATATTTAATATATATACACAAAGGAATATGAAAAGCCCGTAAGTAAAATAGATTGAACATACCACATAAGCTTCAAATCATACATAAACTTTCCAATTAACTTTCTAAACACTCTGGAACAATTGATTTTGCTGAATCAAAAGCAGTGAGATTAATTGGATTAAAAATAACAGAAGAATATTGGGCCAAACACCTGACAAATTGATGTTTGATTTGTAAGTATTCTCTGCCAACGTACTCTACTATTTCTTTGTGACAATCCCAAGGCTATTGTTATTGAGTGATTGATTCAATTATCCAACAGACCTGAATTTATGGGGATAATTGGCATGCTTTGAACCCAGCAGAAACAGACATTGCGCATATGTAGTACTTTAAAAGGGGTGTCACAAACATAAAGGAAAGAAAAGAAAAATATAGTCATTCTTATTTCCAAAGTAGCGGGTCCAAATTCTAGCTAGATGTACCACCGCAAACACAGTGTAAACACTTTTTAGAGCAGAGTTTGAAAAGGGAAGCTGATGCCTATCTCTGTTGTGATCTTCCACAAAGATCAAGGTTGTTTAGGGGAATTACATGCATATGTGTATTTCAAATTCTCTAGAGTCTTTGGGCACAGGGAAACAACATGATTCGGGAAGAACGGAAGCATAACCTTTTTTTTTTTTCAGTGATTGGCGATGAACCTGCTCCTGAGCTTTTCTCTAGGAAGAATATATCTCCCGAAACACACATGCACACATACGCGCACGTGCGCGCGCGCGTGCGCGCGCGCACACACACACACACACACACTCCTTACTCTAACTTGTTATTGTAGAAGAGATCAGTGGAATGTTTCCTCTCCTCGATGACCCCTGTCCAGTTATCAAGTGACCAATACCTCACTACCCTGTAGTAAGATCCTTCCTCACCACCAGTACAGAGCATGCAGGGGCACAGACCCTAGCTGGAAAGCTATGGTAAATGTTTCAGGTCTAGGAATAATGTATTTTCCCCTTCAGCTTGTTTTAATTTCATTCCAGTTATTTGCAGGATGGGTAATCAAAATCCTTCTGCCCCTGGTGGACTTTCCCCTGGGGAAATATAGACATTACTTAATAGACAACCCCAAAATCCATCCATATGGATGTTGTTGAGCAACTGTTGATCCTTCTGGACTATGGTGTATACATGAGAACCATATAGATAATAGCCTACAAAAGACTAAACTTCAAGAGGGAGGACTGAAATTAAACTAGTCATACATGGAAGACAAATATTTGATATCCCACGTATTAAGGTTATTCAAGTTGGGACTATTAGCCCACCTATTACTGAGCCATTTGTATGGATCTACTTATATCTCTATCTCTGTCAGTGCTGTAATATGGGAAGCCAGGCCTGGGGCCAATCACAGATAAAGGTTGCTGTATTCGAGTACAAACCTGTTAGAGAGGTCAAGCAGAACATATGGACAAACCAAGTCAGGAAACCAGGAGGTCAGAAATCAAATTGTTACCAGAGGTACAATCTTAGGTCAAGAGCCCTGTTGCTCACACACTTTCTGTTCCTCTCCTTGGACAGGAGCAAGTCAGTCTTGCTGGTGTCAGGGAGCGGACAGAGACTCTGGCAGTGATGGAGGCTTTAGACAGGCTTTGTTCAGGCTTTTGGAACAGAAGCAGGGTGAGAGGTTGGAGTAGACAATGATGCTAGTCAAGCCAACATCCTGGGTTCAAGCTGTAGGTCTGATAAATGCACACTGAAAACACATTTCTAAGTATAGACCCAAAGGTCATATGACATACTGCAGTTTCACTTAAAGGGGGGTTGTTAAAAACAGCACACCATAATTTCACTAGTAGTTTACACAAATAGTTTTTCCTTTCATGAATAGTGTAGATCATAGTTATATTCCACTTCCATACATTATCTATGTTATGCATACAAATATTTTCCCTCAGATTTGTATGAATTTTAAAAGACCTGAATATCATTTCTCTTTGGATAACTGCAAGAAGTTTTAGTTTTGAAAACAAGCCTACTGTGCTACATTCTCTGCTAACATGAAGGAACACACAGTCCCTGGCCCCAAATATTTTAAATCTACAGACCAAATTCTGTTATCCATAAACGAGATAAGTCACAGGCTAATTTCTTTTCAACCAGAGGACAAAATCTGGCTCTAAGGAAGTATTAGGAAATACAAAAATTGTGTCGATATTTTGTCATTCCTTCCCTGCTGTGTACATTTTATTTCTGTGATTGGTTACCTAGGAAATGGTTGTAGGATGGAATTTATTTAACTCTGTTTTCAGATTGATTGTTAGAGTTTGAGCAGAATTATGAACAATGGGCATATGCATGATCCTGGGGAAAACAAATCAAGACAATTTTGCTTTTCTAACAATTATCTCTAGCATACCACTGATAAGACAGCATACAATGCCAGTTTACATATGAAAATTTTGCTTGGAAGTAAATTATGTACTAGTAGATTAATTTAGCTTCAGTGGGGAATATGTTCCCCATTCCTAAAATAACAGTTTAGGATGATTGGGTGTCTCACCTGAGTCCCATCATCGGCTGTCCCAACACAGGGATGACAATCTTTCAGTAACTGAAGAAGCCAATACAAGATCCATGTGTTCGACTGCAGACATGGCAAAAATCTTAGTTCCAGGAGGAAGCAATGGATTCTGGTGATGTCAGATCACCAGAGACCTGGTTTTCTTGGATTAAAAAAATCCCTAATTTTGGGGTTAAAAAAGTAACCCAAAATCCACATTTTTCCATGATCAAAATGAAATGCCAATAATACATATATAGATACATACAATGTTATTTCATTTTGATCATGGAAAAATGTTGATTTTGAGTTACTTTTTTTAATCCAAAAATTGGGGATTTTTTTTTTTTATCAGACAAAACCAGGATCTCTACAGATCACAGCTTTTTTCCTTCAGCTCTGTTGTCTATCTGCCTCTATAGTAACACAAGCTTGTTCAAAATGATTTATGCCTTGTTGGAGTGCACCACTGGGGAGGATTCAGTGCTCAAGTCTTCCAAGTATTGATGTTAATATTGTATTTCTTCAGATTAGCCTTTGAGGTGTCCTTGAATCTTGCCATAACTTGGTGTTACTACTAATAGGAGTTAGGCTCAGTTCTGTTGGGGAGGAGCAACTTTAAGTTCTTCTCTCCATATGTTCATCTCTGTGTCACCTTTGCACTATTTCTTACTGTCTTGTGAGCTCTCTGGACCTGATCAGCAATCCAACAGGCTCTCTAGACACAAATAGGAGTTTATTTCAGCTCCATGGCCCCCATTCAGTCAGGGTGAATTCCGCTAATTGAGGTCTCTTAAATTGGCCAGAACAACATAGCTTGGATTAGGCTGGAATGAATGCTTAGCCTTGTAATCTTGATATTGCCTCTCCCTTTCAGCCTACTCCTAGAATGCCCACCACTTCCCTCTCCAGTAATTAGTCCTGCTGGGAGCAGCTGCCCTACAAACAGTTTTGGTGGGCTTGGCCATCCTGCATTTAATCCAGCCAGAGTTTCTTTTTCATGGCTTCTCTCTGGCATCCACTCCAAACTGCTATGGTCCTCCCTGCCACTGCCTTCTCCTTGGGAGAAGGAATCCACAGCATACATACAGGCTGGGGAGTTCCCTTCTTGAAAACACAGAGGCAGAAAGGGATCTTGGAGTCATTATTGACTCCAAGATGAACATGAGCCGCCAATGCTAGCAAGGCCAACCATACCTTGTCATTCATCCAAAGGTGCATCTCAAGTCGGTCCAGAGAAGTGATACTCCCTCTCTATGTGACTTTGGTCAGGCTGCAGTTGGAGTACTGCGTCCAGTACTGGGCACCGCACTTCAAAAGGGATGTGGCCAGCCTGGAGAGGGTCCAGAGGAGGGCCACCCACTTGGTGAGAGGGCAGCAGGACAGGCCGTACGAGGAGAGACTGAAGGACTGAACCTGTTCAGCCTCAGCAAGAGGAGACTGAGGGGGGACCTGGTGGCTGCCTACAAGCTCATCAGGGGAGATCAACAGCAAATAGGCAGAGCCCTTTTCTCCCCAGCACCACATGGTGTGAAAAGGAACAATGGTAATAAGCTGATGGAAAATAGGTTTAGGTTAGAGATCAGAAGACAATATTTTACAGTTAGGGTGGCCAAAATCTGGAAGTGGTCAGCTTCCCAGGGAAGTGGTCCTCGCCTCTACCTTGGGCAAATTCAAGAGATTGGATGACCACTTGCCTGGTGTCTTGTGATCCCCGCATTCATTCCTGCCAGTGGCAGGGGGTCAGGCTAGATGATCTGTTCAGGTCCCTCCTCACCCTAGCTACTATGAAACTATGAAACTATGCCTTTAGAGTAAAGCTTATATCCCCTGAGGCCAACCTCTTGTGGCCTCCCCGTAGCTTGCCTTTAAGGCCTCATCCACATTTTGTTTACTGTCTCTAATTCTTCAGTAACAGGCAAGGTCCCCTGCCACACCATAAAACAGGGTAGGGGGACAACAGCTTGATAGATGAAAAGTTTGTTTTGGACCTGATTTCATGATTACCAAAGACACAAAAGTAGTATTGGCAGATTTTAGCTGCAGCTTTGACTTGAATATCATTGTCGATGTTTACTTTTTTGGAAAGGTGGCAGTGTGGAGGAGGTGGGGCAGACAGTAAGAGGTAGGCAGCTTGCCCCCAGATGCCCGCCCCCCCACTTACTCCCCATTATGCCTGCCCCCACCCACAGTGTCAGATTGCCCCAATTACCTCATCTTCTATTTATCCATTCATGCAACTTTTGCAATGTGCAGCCTCAAGTCCCTGACCCCCTTCCTCCCTCTCACCCCCCCCAAAAAATCTTCCTGTTCCCTGAAAAGCTCCATCCCTGCTACAGCCTGGAAAATGGAGCATGACTCCAGCTCTGTGGAGCCAATACTGCCATTCTAGCCTGGCCCTTTAGCAGCAGTGAAGGACAGTATCTTGAATATCAGTAAAAGATGAGCTGGTTATCATGGGTGACTGGTGCTGCCTCAGTCAGGGGGGGACATGTGCCCCCCCCATGACCAGTCCTGCCAAATGGAGGGGGGCGTCCCCCCATGGCTGATCCTGCCAACCCAGGGGGTTGGGTCTTCTGTGGGTGATCCTGCAGATTGGGTGGGGTGGGGATCACTGCAAGTGCTGGCCAATTGCTGCAGCTACTCCCAGAAGCGGCCACAGCCACTCCCGGAAGTGGCTGTAGTGATCACAGCGATAAGCCGGTGCTTGAGGTGGGGGGGGCACCAGTGCTCCCACCTGCCCCCCCTGCCCATTGCCTAAGTGGCGGGTGTGGCCAGTCAGTGGGTGCACCGGTGCTTTCAGAGGGTGCATGTGCACCCCCATGCACTCCCTTCACATCGCCACTGGTGGTTGTCTTGCATTTAGAACATAACCAGTTGATGTTAAAGCAATTCCTGTCCATGTGATAGCAAAATTGGCTGATGGAGCACACCCAGAGAGTAGTGGTGGGTGGGTTGTACTTAACCTGGCGAGTTGTGAGCATTGGGGTACCCCAGGGCTCGGTCCTTGGGCCCACACTGTTTAACATCTTCATCAGTGACTTGGATGAGGGGGTGAAAAGCACGCTGTCCAAGTTTGCTGATGATACTAAGATGTGGGGCGAGGTGGACACACTTGAAGGGAGAGAGAGGCTGCAACTAGATTTAGACAGACTACAAAAGTGGGCAGATGAGAATAGGATGGGGTTCAATGTAGATACATGCAGGGTGCTACACCTTGGGAGAAGGAATCCACAGCATACATACAGGCTGGGGAGTTCGCTTCTTGAAAGCACAGAGGCGGAAAAGGATCTTGGAGTCATTATTGAGAATAGGTTTAGGTTAGAGATCAGAAGGCAATATTTTACAGTTAGGGTGGCCAAAATCTGGAACCAACTTCCCAGGGAAGTGGTCCTCACCCCTACCTTGGCCATATTCAAGAGGAGGTTGGATGATCACCTGTCTGGGGTCTTGTGAACCCAGCATTCATTCCTGCCTGTGGCAGGGGGTCAGGCTAGATGATCTGTTCAGGTCCCTCCTGACCCTAGCTACTATGAAACTATGAAACTATGAAATGCTGACTCCAGGTGGACGTCTATCAGCAGAGAAATGTGGAATAGCTGTGATATAGAGAAAAAAGGGCATTGGTGCAATCACACTTACTTGCTTGATTCTCATTCTAATAATCTGTTTTTGAGCCATTACTTAGTACAGCGGCTGCCATTTCTTTGTGAAGTATGGGGATGGCAACCAAATTTCATCAGGATGTTCCACAAGCTATCTCTATTGATTGAATCAAAAGCATTAGGTCAGTGAACTCCATGTAAAAATCTCAGTGTTGCTCATGGCTCTTCTCCTGCAGCTGTCTAGAAAAAAATATTATATCCATTGTACCTCTGAAAACACAGTGGGACTCAAGTAGAATCACCTTGGTGAGGAGAGTGAGTCTGTTGTGGAGAATGTGGGTATGGACAGGAGTGATAAGTGCTGCCATCTAATCTATCTCCTTTGTTGCATACGGATCTGATTCTGGCATCTCTCAATTAATTGTAAATCTCTTCATGTTTCCAGATTTTCAGAATACAGTGTGTGCTTGGTGAGAGACTTTTTACCTTGTATTTTTTTTCCCTTTAAGCACTTGTCCAGCTTTTTTATAGATATGCTTGAAGTTGGAGATTTCTAGGTTTATAGTCCTTTTCACGCATTAATTACCTTCTGCCTAAATAATCTTTCCCAACCCTGCTACATGTTCAGTCTTTTTCTGTCTTAACATATTATGCCATTATACCATTTTTATTGGTTTTGAAATTATTACCGTCCCAGATATTTCTGTGGTGATTACCTTCTTTATTTCATCACAGTTGGACAACCTTATTCAGGTTAATCTTAATCCTATAACTATCATTTCCCAAGATCCTTTTTCATGCTTGTTGACTATTTCTTTCAATTTATATAAGTAGCTTTAACAATTACAAAACACGTCCTTCTTTAAATCTAGGTAAAGTGGGCATAAAATGTTACTTAATTAAAACAATATAATTTATACCCACTTAGCCAAGTTCTAAATAATAGTAAAAGGTGCAAGAGAGTGGAGATTCAGGCCCTAAAAGTGCAATTACATTTAAAAAATCAATAAATATTTCTTCAAATCTCAGGCATGGCATAACAATCCAAACAAAATCAATAAACTTACACTTCTCCTGGGTGACCTCTAAAATATCTGAATAAAGAGAAGAGTCTTTATTAGATGCTGGAGGTCAGCAAACTTAAGCTGTGTATTTGGCAAGTGGGGAAGCAATTTTAGGAGCTGAAACCACTCCATTAGCAAATTCATGCAAACTCTGAGGTCCTATTGAGGACAGACAACTTAAATAAGCCAGTAGATTTCAACTGTTGGTGTATATTAAAGAAAAAAGAGATGAAACTTCTAAGTACCCAGAACACAGGATTTTGTAGAGCTACCCCGAAACATTGAATTGCTCCCAAAATTAACTGAATTTCAAAGCACCACTTTGAAATATAGACAAAAAAATCCCTCTATATGCATCTGTGCTATGTTTGTATGCATTCAAAAGTTGTCATATTCAGGGACTTTATTTTTATATTGTTCTGTTTGCTTAAAATGCTTGATTCCTTAAAGTTTCTCAGGAATGTATATGTGAAGAGGGACTGGATAAAAACAAGCTACAGAAAACTGGGACAGAGGTTGAACAGGGGGAATGCCACTTCCGGAGCAGCTGTTCCCTGCAGAGTGGAAAGTATGAGGCAGAACGGCATGGCATGTGAGAGAGAAGAGAGCAGAAGAGAGGCTCCATGGGAGAGAGCTCAGGGAGTAGTGCAATGGCTGTAGAATTGGAGGAGTCAGTCCGGGGTGCTGAAGGGAGAATGTATGAGGTGGTAAGCAGGGAGCCTATGGAGCAGTAATTGGAGTCTTGGAATGCCAAGAAGAAAAGAAAAAAAAAGGGAGCGGACAGAGAAACAGCAAGAAGGGAGGAGCCTAGATGATCTTCGGGCTTATTCTAAGTGGAGTTTGGTATTTTTTTTTGTTTTTTGGGGGTATCTTAATAGACTTTAATGTGGACTAAAGATGTTCTAAGGGATGTTGGAGAAGAGAGAGAGCCAGAGCTACAGTTATTCCCATATATCTCAGAAAAAAAAAGAAAGGAGAGAGCATCCTGAAGAGTTGAGGGAAATGAGACTTCAACGAAGAAGAATTAAAGACCCTGAACATAAAATTTCTTGTCAGTTAAAAAAGTACATATTTATAAATAAATAGAAAAATAGATCAGTATTTATATTTACAGAGTTGTATATTATATAAGACAAGGTTCTATGGAAAAAGTAAAAAAAAACAAACAAAACAGTTTGAAATAGCCACAATCTATCTCCCTGTGAAACAGTTGTGGATATAAAAATAATAAAGAGATTTGTTCAACCCATATGTGACTCAGACTCAATTGATAACATAAGATCTTGGGTGTCAGTCAAGACAGAGCCACTGGAGAGATTGTGACGTAGAAAAAAAACAAACCTGGAGAGATTGCCAGTGTCTTACTGTGGCAGTAACACCTCCCAACTAATAACATCAGAATTAAACAAGACGTGGCAGGAGAGAATCAAGCTAGACCACAGAAATTGCTAGATGGAGCAATCTATAGGGACCTCTACAGTATACAATAGATAGTCCCATATATTTCAAGAATCTACAGAACAAACTACAGAAGCAAAGATTTTCTTCTTCAGAGACAAAACAAAGCACAATTAAATGAAAACAGTTATTTAGGCCTCTAGATTTTGTGGGGACCTAAACACTAAAATGGTGAAGTGATTGGGTTTGTTTCTGAGTTTGCTAAAGCGATATAGTTCATTCCCCACACTCTAAAACCTAAGAGTTAAAAAATAAATGTCAAAGTGGTTAATTATTTCAATACTGGTAATCTTAGCAGCAAATCCAACAAGTCTGCTTATTATAGAAAAATGCCTTGTGTTTCTAAATCCCACCAAATATAAATCAACCAGTATTAGATTTTTACCCATTTGCTAAACCCCCAGTTTCTTAAAGGATGCAATTATGTGTTGTCAATGTTAACATCTTTGGAAACTGAAAACTGAAAATGCTTGGGAAATGTAAAATAAATTGAATGTAATAAAGTTAATATAATAATAAAATAAAGTGCCAAATGGACAGGTTATATTATTCATAGTTACTGATCATTAATTCTCTTTTAACATATACCTAAAGCTATCACAGAATTTCCTGTCTGCAGCACCAGTTGTGACAAAGAATTTTGTTCCAGCTTGCTTTATAGTACGTGCAGCATTCATTTACTGCAGTTAGGAGAGAGCCTCATTAATTTCCACTAAAGCATGAGACTCTTTGTGAATGAATGATCATTCCAAATGAAATGACACAAAATGGATGGATAAGGGCGTATTTCACTGATTAAAAAACAGTCTTTGATGCAGTTGGGGTTAGTTTAGGACAAACTCAGCATGTGCAAGTGAGGTGTTTTAACACTGGTTGCCATGCATAGGGCACCCTAAACACACGCAGTTCTTTACTGTGAAGTAACGACAAAGTTGTCTGCTGCAAAGAGCTAATAGGACTAACATAAATAACAGTACAAATGTGGTATTATGGAAATATCAACTATGAGGAGACCTACACGAAGTTAAAAATTGAATTCTAAGGAAGGATATGAGGAGGAAAAAGGTGTCTAATATGAAATGCAGGCAATGTACAAGCTTTCCAGCTTCCTTTAGATGCATAGGGCACCTCAAATGAGAAGAAATAGAAAAGCAAAGAAACAAGGGGCAAAACCCCTCTGTTTACTCCCTGTGATTCCTCTCTAGCATTCTTCAGCAAATTTTCCCCTCTTCTTCCCCCAGGCAGTTAGGCAAACACACAACCGATGGACAGAAAAATAGAGAAAAGACTTATGAAATGCAAATCACACTGCAAATGGAAAGAAGAAAGCTATGAAGCTAGTGTAACAGAGGAGAAATTGAAATGGGATGACCTTTCCTAATACAGTTTGCACAAAGAAAAAGGAGCAGAAGAAAGATATTTTTTCATGTTACCCAAGTGATGAAATATTTTCCATCAAAAAATAGTGAGGGAAAAGTTGAGCATGATCGTGGATGAAAAAGGAGGAGATATTTAGCTAGTACAGGTACTATGTACAACCTGCCCCAGCATTGGTAACGGACAATAATGACATGCAATCACAAAAGATAAAATTCCTAATACGCTATCCTGGGTATATATACTTAACGTATTTTATCACTCTGGTGGGGACTTGAGGGTTCTGTCCTTTTTATAGTTTGCAACCCCTGTATGCCTTGCCATGTTTGCATGTCACTACACTATCACTGAATTTAATTCACTTGGCAATGTATGTCTATATAAGGAAAAGAAGTGTTTATCTCTGTGTGATTGTGTGTGTGTGTGTGAGAGAGAGAGAGAGAGAGAGAGAGAGAGAGAGCCCTGCATGTGTATGGAAAGACTGTCTGGAGGCTAGAAAGTAGAGTTTGAAGGATAGTATCTGTGTTCAGGCACTGATTGTAGGTGACAGATAGGTTGTAAAGAGAAATGGAGGAATCAGTGATGAAGATGAGAGAAAACAATTGAAGAGGAGGACTCAGATGGAAGACACATATAACACAGCAATGAGGGAGGAAGAAACAGTTGTGCATTTAGATACTGAGTGATAGATGTAGCATAAATACAACAGAGCTATTCCAGAAATATTGGAATAGAGGGAAGAAAGAAAAAAATAGTAAAGCCGTACAGTGTAGAAAAACAAGTTTGAAGTGAAGGTTGGAGGAAAAAAGGATATAATGAAATATATTAATGACTGAAAGAAAGAGTTTAGGAAAGACAAATAACAAAATCAAAAGGTATGTAGTATTTTAATTACTGAACAATCTGCAGGGATTGTGCCAGAATCTTAATTAAGTCATCCAAAAATTGGGGATGCTGCATATTTCCTCACGCAACAGAATGCCAAGGGCCAGACTTCACTACAAAGTTCCAAAATAACTGCAAATTGATGTTTGCAAATTAGCAAACTGTAATGATTTTACAGCAATTTACTCCTTTCTGTAGTGTAACAGAAATCTTACAGGCAGCTAGGTTCGTTCGTGGGTATCTCATGAGGGTCTCATGAGTGGTTACATAGGTTTGAATAAAAGTGCATTTTTAAGACATCAGACTTCCTAAAAGCATAACAGTGCATTTTTAGGACGTCAGTGGTTGCAACTTTTGTCCACAAAATTTATTTTCTGCAACTTTTTCCTGCAGTACAGTTGCAGGACATATGTGAATATTTGCTTATCTAAGCCCCTATCCTTCTCCTGGTGACTTTAATGGAGTAATCATTTGCACTCACACTACCTGATTCTGATTACATACAGAAGCAAATACTTGACATACTGTTTCAAATAAGCAAAATTTTATCTAAAGGTAATTTCATAAAAACGTTTACTAGAACATGTGAGAAACTGCAATTTTCCCACAATTTGTAAAAAGCAGGAATATAATATTGCATATATTTGAATCAAAGTCAATGTCAGAATAATGGAATGTGACCTTTTTGTGTCATATGTCCCAAAAGGATATACATATTTAAACAGACAATAAAATGTTAAGAATCCAACACATATTTTTGTTTGTTTGTTTTTTCACTCATAGTGCATTTCCTGAAGAGAAAAGGGATATTGTGGTTGCTGACAGATGTGGAATAAAAAACAACAACAAAAATCAGCACAGCACTTTACTGGAAGAGGAAGCATGTTAGTTAGATCCAGGTCCCCAGTGTCTGTATAGATTGGGTACTTTAGCAGGGCTTTTTGGCGCTTTTGTCTAAACCTGATTCTAAAAAGACCTGCTGAAGCACCCAATCTATACAGACATTTGCCAAGCCAGGTCAAACTAATGTTATGCCTCTTCTGGGCATGTGCTGCACTCAGCGTAGGGGTGCACCAAGCTCAAAGTAAAGCACCGGTCCCATCCCCCCCCCCCCCTCCCCAGCCTGTAAGTAGCCCATATTTATAACAAAACTTGAAAACAAAACAAATACTGAAGATGGCAGGGCAGGGTGGCACCTCACAGACCAGCTCATTAATAAATGCATAATCTTTCATAGACAACAGCCTACTTTATCAGCTGCTATGACAAAGTAGACTGTTTCCTATGAAATTGTATGCATTCCTGAACATGTTAATCTGTTAAGGTATTACCCTGCCTTTTGTCTGACTTCAGAGTAACATGGCTTGCTCTCTCTAAAACCAGTACTGAATGGGCACATCTACATGAGATGTTTTCTGTGCCATTGACGAATTAACTGCACAGTAAATGTCTCTGTGTCTACATGTGTGCCCCTATTATGGCATACAAAATGAATACGTTCCACATTTACAAGTACTGCCCTGCTGTGGATTTTTTTCTTGCTCAGTAATACATGTGCAGAAACTACCCTGGCTGGCTGGGACACAGGGTGCTTCAGTGAGAGGCTAACTGGCAGGATAGTCCTGTGCCGAAACAACCTTGTGCCTCAGCCAGCCCCTCCCCAGTGTAAGGAGCCTGGCTGGAGCAGCCCTGAACTGGCAGGCTGGCCCCTTAAGTCCCCTACCAGCCCAGGCTGCTCCAGCTAGGCTTCACGTGCTGCACACAAATAAACTCTGGAACCATAAGTGGCGTGCCCAGGAACAATAAGGTCCAGAGTCTATTCATGCATATTAATAACATGTGTAGATATGCCTGTGGCATGACTGTTTGTGCCTGCCACCTTAAGGGCCTGAAGACAGCAGCCGGCAGGTGCCTGATTAGGGAAGCCATTTTGGATTCAGGGCTGCCCGTATAAACAGGGCATTTTTGCTGCTGGAAGGCCAGGCAACAACATTGCTTGGCTGCAGGGCTGCTGGTATCATCTGGAGGTAAGGGAGGAGCTGTAGAGGATGGTCAGGAAGCTCCTGGGTACAACCTAAAACTGTACCCTTCTAGGAGTGGGTGGCCTGGTGGAGCTCCCAGTGGCGCGGGAGCCCCCAGGAAATGCCAGGCCAGTTACCACCCCAGTGAAAGGCGAGTCGGAGCGCCTTACCTCCTAACCCCCACAACCAGGTGGGTTACCCCCTTTGTAGGGTCTAGAAGGTGGACCCCATAGAGAGAGTCAGGCCATAGACTCTTAACCTGTCTTGACATCCCCCAACTGGTCCAAGCTGGTACCAGGACTGGAAGAGTTGAAGGGCCAGGAACCTACCATGAGGAACGTCCAAAAGCTTAGGGCCTGGAGTTCCGACTGGCCTGGAGGTGGGCCAGGGCCAGTAGAGCCAAAGATCCCAGGGGGGCCACACCTGTAAGGGAGAAGCAGCTCAGGGAGCTATGTAACCTGGAATGAAGGTGGAATAGGCTGCCTAAATGGATGGATCCAGGTGGGGTTCAAAAAGCAGAATTCTGGGGCCCCAGTGTTGGGCCGGTGATATTGCTAACATCTGGATACCATCTGCGAGGCTTAGACTGTGGTGAAGAGGAGGAACGGAGCCGCAGATAGCGCCCCCTGGGCAGCCTTCTGCTTAATTAACAGCAATTAATGAATTAACAACAAGGCATGGCGGGTGAGAAGGCGGCAGTTAGCCCAGAAACAGGTGGGCGGGCCACAGGAAAATCAGCACCGAGAAGGCCCCCTGTTACAATGCCCAATGAGATTTAAATTACAGTTAGCATCATAATTAGGCATAGTATCTAAGTAGTCCTAATGCCTATAAAAGCTTATGTCTAAAGGGTCTTTTTACACATTAATTTTAGGTGTTTTTTTAATGCATTAATTTTAGAAGTTCTTAACCACATATTAACATGTCAAACTAGTTTTAAGCACCCTGTAGGCATTTTAAAATTATCCATTCCAGGCTAGGTTTATTTCTGATCTGTCTTACCAGATTGTGTTACACTAAGATGTAGTCAATCTAGGCTACACATTAGTGTATATACCCTACCCACTCCCCTCTCCCACTAGCCTATATTGGGACCACTGTACCTCCTTCCAGGTTGGGAGAAACAAGGGAAGCTCCAGGGGATTGGGGGCAAGAGGGAAGCCCTGAACCAGAGGTGGTTCCTCCAGGCCCCTGCTTACTTGAATGTGGACTGCTCCAAACTCAAGCTAGCACTAACAGGGTGCATATACATGAGAAATGTATTGATGAGCTGCCTAATTAGCCCTACAGTAAACATGTCCACATTTACATGTGCACCTCTATTGGGGTGCAGAAAACTAATAAACTCCAGGGCAGACTATACTAGTAAATGCTAATACTAGCCTGCTCTGGAGTTTTTTCATGAATAGCAGCACAGGTATAGACACTGCTGGCTACAGTGTGGGGGTTGCCTGCCAGTTAGGGCCATGCTGAAGCCCCCTCATGCCCTAACCCAGGGGTGGGCAAAATACAGCTTGAGGGTTGGATCTAGCCTGCAAGACCATTCTATATGGCCCATGTGGCCTCTAAAAAATTTAGAAAATTAATATTTATTTGCCCGTGGTTCCTGTCAAAAATGACAGGAACCAAGGGCAGTAGGTCTCAGAGGAAGCCCGGTGGGCTCCCACAACAGCAGGGACCGCCTGGCCCTGCCCCCCACAACTACAAGCCCCAGCAGGGACTCCTGGCCCGGGAGCACATAGCTGATCCACGCTGGAACCTCAGGTAAGAGGGGGAGGGACCCTAAGCAGAGAAGGAACCTAGGGAAAAGCTTAGTGCGAGGCGGGGGGAAGAGGCCCCTCGCCCACCCTATGGCCAATGTCCTGTGCTGCAGCTGCTCACAGCCCGCATGGGGCTGCTTGCACCTGCTCCAGACAGCCCCACGTGGGCTGTGAGCGGCTGCAGTGCGGGGCACCAGCCATGAGGCGGGCAGGGGGCTGCTTTTCTCCATGCCAGGAAGGAGCCCAGGGAAAAGCTGAGCACCAGGGTGGGGAAAAGCAGCTCCTCTCCCACCCTGTGGCCAGAACTCCCTGCTGCAGGCACTCGCAGCCCATGCAGGGCTGTCTAGAGCAGGCACAGGCAGCCCTAGGTGGGCTGTGAGCAGCTGCAGTGCATGGTACCGGGCACAGGGTGGGAAGGGGCTACTTTTCCCTCCTTGCGCTCAGCACCGCCTTGTAAGCCAGGCCCACTGCCAGCCTGGGCCCCGTGCTGGCTCTGGGGTTGTCCATCAGGGCTGCGTGTAGTGACAGCAGCTGCAGCCCCCGTGCTTGCTGCACCAGGCAGTATTGGCCACTGCTGCCTGTGGACTGCCTAGCACGTGAGCTCCAGGCGAGCAGCAGCAGCCATCACTGCCTGGTGCAGCAAGTGGGGGAGCCACAGATGCTGTAGCCGATGGGCAAGCCTGGAGCCGGTGCAAAGCCCAGGCTGGCAGCGTGGCCAGGTTAAAAGCTGGTGCTGAGCATGGGGAAAAGTGGCCCCTTGGTTGCCCTGTGGCTGGCGCCCCCACACTAGAGTCGCTCACAGTCCACATGGGGCTGCCTGTGCCTGCTCTAGACAGCCCGCATGGGCTGCAAGCACCTGCAGCAGGGAGTGCCAGTCATGAGGTGGGCAAGGGGCCACTATTGCCCGCGCTCAGCACCAGCTTCTTCCTGCCAGCAAGGAGGGGGTTGAAGCTGTGCAACATGAAGTCTGGCAACAACAGAATGGGGAAGAGACACCTCCTGTCTTTTGCCCTGGAGAACTGAGGGTAGTCACATATGAAACTAAAGTTCCTGAGTCGTGGGTCCCCTTCACCCAGAGGGGTTTTGATTCTGGGTCTCTAACTTCTTAGCATAGCAATCTAACCACACAACAAGTCAACCAATATCCAGCTCTTTTCCAGTGTTCCTTTTAAAGCTTTCCTTTGAGCAGGTATGAGAGAGAGGAATGTGAGAAATATGGGCTCAGGAGAAAGGGAGCTATCCAGAGGGTATGTGGCTCACCTTCTATGTTAGAGGTGGCTGCTCATTTAGAAGGCAGTGGACCCTAGGTTTTAGCCTAGGGCCTTGTCCTTGGCTACCTCCATACACTGCTTTATATCCATTTTTTTCAAGGACTACATTAATTGCTTAGCTTCAAAATGAGTTCCAGTAAAGGCTTTTAGGAATGGCTTTGAGCAGTGGTATATGGTTGGAGTACCATATTAAGAAGTGAAAAGAAATTAAGTTTCAAACCCTTCCTGGTGAGGATGGCCTGGAATGTAGGGTTTGTGTATTATGCATATTACTGTACATGCTTATTCTGCACTACCGCATAGTTGTGCATAGTTGTCCACATGCATTCAGGACTAGAATTTCTGCCCATATGTAGCCAGGAATAGGATTCCCCTGGGCACATAGGTGAAAAAAATCTCTCTCAAACAACCCAAAAATGGCTATTTAGACAACCAGGAATAATAATAATTTCATTCATAGCACTCACAGAGTCTCTGCATCCATTATGCTTCTTCAAAATAGCAAGGGTCTCTCTTGACCAGGAAATAGAGCAGGCATAGCAATTGTGGAAGTAGAACATACTGGTTCCTTTCATAGTGGGGTTGTGGAAATCTTATAACCACCATTTATTGTGCCTACTGACTGAAAAGGGACAAAAATAGTTTGCTTGCTCTTACTGGTAAATTTTCCCTGTAATAGAGGAGTTTCATTCTTTTTGTCATTAACAGCTAAGGGCTAGATCCTGTTTCACTTATTAGATACATAAATGCCATCTTAGTCTACTACGTTTGAGTTCCTGGAAATAAATTAATGCAAAAGGTAGATTTTTCATTGCTTTTTTTTACTTAGTTCAAGGCTAACATGATGAACTGCTACAAAGGTAGGCAAGCTAACATTGTTGCGGGGACTTGAGTCCAAAAGGGCCACACCTATGTGGAATATGATAAGGTCTTAAGACATTATAGCTCAGATATTTTCACCTGAGGTATGAACAATCCCCCCTAATTATTTCTATAACCCTTTTAATGTGTATTTGGAACAAAGCTGAAGCTGGGCTGAAACTCTTGCAATATGTGTCTTCAAAATGTTGGCACGCACTGGACACTAAGTCTAACAGGGTTTGGTAAACCATACCACTTCCAATGAAATCCTATGAGGTTGTTTATAGTATTAAAGGAAAGCAGTGCTGATGATTATATTTATCCCCTGTGGTATCCTACTCCTCTATTTCTCTGACATATCTAAATTTGGTCTTGATTTATCCTTCAGAATATCTGGCTTCAGGGTTTCTAACTAGCAAACAGAAACTAACATGTCTGTGTACTAATCATACGCAGTATGGTTCTGGCACCCAGAAATCTCTCGTGTTCGAGGTGATTTCTTGCCCTGAAGGGATAATCCCTTTGAACTCATTAATTCAACATATACAGATGCTCCTTTTCTGAAACCTGGTTAAAACTTCAAGAGTCCAGACTGTGCATATGGACTGGCAGCTAACACCTGCAAATAACATTCTTCCCACGTGAACCACTTGTGTTAAAGTATCATAAGACCACAGTGTGCCAAGTAGACATTCAGGCATTATTTCTTAGACTATTTTCAATTCTTCCTCCCTCCATTTCTGCGGTACTCTCCCCCCTCCCTCCCTTCCCCCCCCCCTTTTTTTTTTACAGTATAGCAATGGAAACAAATGCAGATGAGATGACACTCAGTACTTGCCTTATTATTTGTTTCAGGGGCAATTTGATCTGATACAAAACAGTAAAGTTAGCTCTTTTATTACGGCTCTAATTGTGTAAATACTTCTGTCTGCTTTGGGGTAGCTGATGAGCTTTCACATGTTAATCCTAGCTGTATAACAGTAAGCATTTCAGTAACTTGCACAGCTTTGGCTTTGCTCTGGATTGTTTAGTGCTGCTTCATATTCATTATTCTGCATGCTACCTGCCACATCATTTGTTTCAAAACGTATTTCCATGTTGAACTACTATGTTTGTTGCAATTTATTGCTGTCTTCCTTTTACCTATACCCTTGTCAGTGATTCTATGACTCAGTATAGTCTGACATACCTTTAATGAACCCCAATAAATTTCATATTGTTAAGGACTCTTTTTCAATTCCTAGACTGCTCCAGTCATACTCTTGGTGGAGCTTTTGTTTTATTTATTGGATTTTGCTTTACAATGGTATGCACAGCTACTTTTATCTGTATTTTAACCACATATAAGGCATTGTCAGCAGAGGAAAAAAAATGATCTAATAAATCTTATTGTTTCTCAAAGAGCAGAAATGTGTCGTACACAATGTCATAAATATAAAACCATTTGTTTCCACAGCTAAAAATGTATTTTTACAGTTATGACAATGTTGGATTGTGGCTATCACTTCCACTTTTAATAACTGAAAGGCAAAAGTTTCAAACAATGAAAATCAGACTAGTGAAATGCAGTAATGGAAAAAGGCTACCCACTCAAAGGGGACTTAGGCATTGCAACACTTAACTGCCTACTATAACGCACAATATTCAGGTTAGGAGCCTAGGGAGAAGGGGAGTTTATGTACAGGGCATGTCTAGTGTAATACATCTCCTGTCATACCCTGAGCATGGGAAAAATTATAGACCTAGGAATGAGTTTCACAAAACCTAGTACACTGAACAGGCACAAGCTTGAGCTAGCTAACTGAAAATGGTGTCTTAAACCCTGTTTCTCTCCAGAATTTAGGTACCTTGTTTTGAATTGGAAGGGGCTTCTCCTTCCATTCAGGATTCACAGCTCTGAATATTTCAGTGATTGAAGTACTTGTTCAAGGGTGTAAGGAGCCATAGTTCAACACACTTCTCTGTCTATGCGGGATTTGAGACCACATTTTCTGCCTGCTAGGCAGGTACCCTAGCCACCTAGGCATATGGTATTCCAGGGGGAAGGTTATTTTAAACCCCTCTTGTTGAACCTAGTCTATTTTCCATTACCAAATTAAATAGTTATTTGGCCAGAAAGAGACCTGAGAAAGTGTAAATGTATAGCTTAGTGATTATAGCACTCCAATAGGAACAAGGAGAGTTGCATTGTAATACCTGCTCCAGTGTATACTGCAGCATTTTATAGTAAGCCCTTACTATAAACAGGGTTTGACAAGAGATGGATTACACTAGACATGCCCTGCACATAAACACTTCCTTTAAAGCATTTACTACTTGCCACTATCAGTGACAGGATACTGGGCCAGATGGACCATTGGTCTGACGGGTATAACACTTCTTTTTTTTTACTGGAACAGACTAGAATCCAGATGTACCCCTGCCTAGATGAGTATCCTAACAACTAGGTTATAGGGTCAGCTTCACTTTCTCTCTCTCTCTCTCTCTCTCTCTCTCTCTCTCTCTCTCTCTCTCTCACACACACACACACACACACACACACACACACTGGTGCAGCAAGCATTCATGCAGAAGTAGAACAGTTTCAAATAGCACGGTACAGTATAATTTAGCATGATGGTTTGATTATTCACCTGGGAAGTGGTTGGTGTGACGTCCTATAAGACAGAATGGAAATAGAGAACAGGACGAAGAGCAAAACAGGTTTCAGAAGTATCAGAGGGATGCAATAAGTAAGGCAAACAACAAACTATATACAGTATAGCAGACCATTTCATAAGCTTCTTTCTGCTTTTGAAGATGAAGTGAATAACGGACAAGGGTCACCCTTTCCTAATATTATAGCTATCAATTAAGAAAACACACATATATTATCAATATTTGCATGCTATTTAGAGACAATTATCTCTTGGTTTGGTTTTGACTTTCATAAACCATAAAAAAAAAAAAGAAACAATCCAAAAAAACCAGAAATAGATAGGAATTTGCTGAAGCATGATTATTAGCTGGCAAAAAAAAAACTCCATAAGTACTCATTTCTAATTTTTGCTTCATGAACTGTGGAAAGCACAGCAAACTCAAGCCTAAGTAGTTTAAGGTAGTGCTTTAAATTCAGATTTTTTTTTTAAATGCATTGTTTTAGGGGAACAAGTATACAAGAAGGGAAGTATTTATTAAAGGGATACTGGTTTTCTCTGATAAAAAAAAAAAAATCCCCAATTTTTAAAAAAAGGAACACCAAATCCATGTTTTCCCATGATTAAATGATACACCACTAATATATATATACACACATATACATATGTGATATATGTACATATATATCTCAGAAATTGGGGCTTTTCTTTTATCAAAGAAAACCAGGATCCCTGTTTATAAGGAATCACGTGTCAACAAAAAATGAATGATTATAATTAAAAAAAAAAAAAGCATAACATGAAGAAAGAAGTGAGCTCAGAAGGTGAAAAAGAAAAACCTAAAATGCTACCTTTTTGGTAGGTATGCCACAAATTAGACCTCCCCAAGTGCCCCTCTGATCCACTTCCCCTGCCCAATTGGCCACTCTGAGTTTTGTTCCCGACCCTGAGGTTTGCCTAATCTGTTGCTTTGTTTTCAGCTTCCTTCTCTGACTAACCTGCTGTTCTGCTTTTTCCTCCCTATCCTATCTGCCAACAAGTTTCCTTTCCCCTCCTCAATCTGCTGGGTGTTACACACACAGGTTGTGCGTGTCACTTGTGGCATGTGTAACTCAGGCTGGCCACTCCTGCTGTAACGGATCATTCATGGAAGTACGCTCTCCTGAGTCCAACAATCTAATCACCATAAACTATAAGAATGTACACACAAAACAAATACAATTAAAAGGGACCTGCCTTTTCAATTCAAGGGTACAGAAGTCATCATGACCTTTCTGAGCATATATCAGCAAACCTATTCTATTCTTCCAAGAAGCAGAAATTCCTGATGCTTCCCTTCCCTTTTAAATGGACTTTTTTTTTCACCAGAAATGAGAAGGGTTGTTTTTTTAGCATACAATAAACAGCCTACCAGGTCCTTAAAGGCAGCCAGGATATGAAGCTTTGCAATGTTGTCACTAAATAAAAAAGAGCAAAAAGTTCTGGAGATGTATCAAAAGAAATCCACTGGCAGAGTGAAAAATATAGATATGAAGGCAGTTCCAACAGACGTGATCAATAGCACCTGCTCTCCCTAATTTCTCACAGAGCTTCTTCATCTGTTTTTCTTCCTTTTAAGGGTTTTTTTCTAAACACTAAAAAGTAGGTGAAATTGCATTAGGAAAGAAATGCTGACCACACAAGTGTAATGTGGAGATAGTTGTTTTGTTTTTTTTTCCCGCTAAACTTTTTGTATTTACTCTGTGTACATATTTCACTACAGGCTCACAAACACTGCAGGCACGACACTGCAAAGTTTTGCTCCTCGTGCTTTCATTCTCACCACTGAAAAAATAGGTAATATATAGTGCTATCAGTCTCATTTGATAGTGTTTTCTGTCTACTTCCCACTGACATAAATGACTAAATAAGGTGCAGGGCAATAGAAAATTAGACTGGGTAATCAAGGGGTTAGTTGCAAAGCTGATTTTATATGTCCCTCCTCCCCCTCCCCCCCCCCCATCTGCAACTAGACATGTGTTTTATATGAATAATTTGTTCCAGTTGAAGAAAAATACAAAAACATAAACTCCTAGGTAGAGTTCTCAGACACACAAGACTAGTACTGCAACTAAGGGGAGTGATCAGGTTGACAACTCAGTTGCAAACATAGCTAGATAGCCAGATAGATATATTGGTGTTTCGTTTTCATCATGGAAAAATATGGAGTATGGGTTACTTTTTTTAAACCAAACGTTGGGAGGGGGCATGGGAAGCCCCAACCAGCAGCTCCTTTGCAGGCTAGACCTCTGGCAGCCTGCAAGGGGAAAGCCATGGTTTCCAAATTTTTTCTCCTTCAAAGGAGAATCCATTTTCAAAGTTTCTCGATCCATTTCTTAAATTTTGTTTGTGACCCTTTCATATATTCTCATGACCCACTTTTTGGATTGCGATCCATGGGTTGAGAAACACTGCAAAATCCTCAGCAACCCTTTCTGAATTTTTGAAGTCATGCCTACATCTAATGTTGTGAACCTTGAGCTCACAAATGTATTACACTGAGGCACATTCTACCAGCTGGCTCCAATATTTTTAGGCTAGATTCTGTGGTTGAAATATTCAACTTTCTTAATGGTTCATATTGCAATAGCTGCAATTGAATTTGGGAGCTGTTGTTCCATGCCTGCACTTGCTAATAACTTATCTGCAGCTGTTGGGAAAACGTCACAATTATATTATTGATCAGCACTACTAGAAGCATATGGAGGATGCATCATGTGGCCTCCAATAACACTGCCCTAGCATTCAGTATTCCTACAGAATCAAGTAATGCTGCTGTCTGCCATAGATCCTGAAGAGGAGAAAAACTGAGCTCAGATTTGTCCCTGCTTGCCCCTAGTTTAAAGGGTTTATACAGGCAAGTAACTTGAAACCATGTATTTCTCCAAAATCTCTTTGGGTGTAAATAGTTTGGCAAATGAAGTGAATTAGTTGTACCAGGATGTGTCCCCAGAGGGCTGATCAATTTAGTGGGTGAGACACATGTTGCCCGTTGTCCTGCCTATTGATTATGTAGGACAGCAGGACATGTGATCTTCACTTACGCCTTGGAGATTCTGCAGGGTGTTTTTGTATCTCTGTAAGTGGAGAACCCCAGCTTTCCCTGCTTGCACAGACACTTCCCAGAGATTCCTGGAAACTCATCTCTGTAAATGGGGAAAGTCAGGCAAGAGCTCGTGAGGCTTGAGGGGCCTGACCTTGCATGGAAATTCTTGAGGTACCTAGGACCAGGCTCTTCCTTCCTCCCCGTACCAAGGTCTGGGAGTGCCAGCCTGGGGCCCAGGCTGCCTGTGCTCTCCTGCCATAAACCAAATAGATGTCCATGACCCCAAAACAGAACAAATTATGTTGGCACTATGTTCCTACCATTTGTTGAGTCCATAAACAAAGGCATGTGTGGCACAACAAAGGACATGGGCATCTATTTGCTTTCACACTGAACTGCCATAAAAATTGCTATGGTGGCACAACGGTAGCATCTGTTTCCAGGCCTAGAATTGCTAGGGGTAACTGTCATGGATCATTACCACTTCAAAAACCAACAATGACCTATTCAACCAGCTACGCAACCTGCTAGAGGGGAAATCTATCACTGATTGATGCAAAAACATTAGAGGTAGTACCCTTTCAGCCGCACATCACTATAACCCCTTGTTTCCCTCTGTCATCCTTAAATTATTCTTTATTTCTTAAATGAATTATCAAAACAAGTGAAGCTTTAAATGCACTTTTAGCTACTGCTTTATTGATTCAGCTTTCAGTTTTGCCTTGAACAAACAAATGCTAAGAGAGTGTCTCTAGACTTTCAAAATTGTTTACTGCACATACTCATTTTTAGCTTTATATTTTTAGGACATGACTCATTAATTTACACAGCATTTTACTGTTGATACACAATATAACACATCCTAATGATGTCTTTTAAATATTTACTGGGTTTACCTCAAAAGCCATATTTACTATAATTAAACTTTTTAATATATGTATGGTGATAACAGTCAGAAAAATAATAGTAATTACATCAATAGTCTGGGTAGACAGGAGATGTATATGAATTTTTGCTTGAGGTACTGGGTTGCTGGAACATCTCTGTTCATTCATTCTTTCTGAGCTTTAGTGTTAAGAGATGATAGATGGAGAGGTTAAGGACTTTGTCTTCTAAATACTGACGTGTTCTTGATAACATGCAATGAGGCGTGCCATAAAATGTAAGGAAGTTATAGTTTTAAGAGTGTCTGCTTCAAAGCCCTAAAAGCAAAACTATGAAATTTGGGGTATTTAAAACCCAGGTGTCTATCCATACCTAGTGAAAAAGCCACTATCCTAAAATTCAGTAAGAGGCTTAGGGAACTGGGGTTATTTAGTCTGCAGAAAAGAAGACCGAGAGGGGATTTAACAGGAGCTTCAACTACCTGAAAGGTGGTTTGAAAGAAGATGAAGCTAGACTTTTCTCAGTGGTGGCAGATAACAGAACAAGGAGCAATGGTCTCTAGTTGTAGCAAGGGAAGTTTAGGTTAGATATTGGGAAAAACTTTCTGACGAGGAGGGTAGTAAAACACTGGAACAAGTTACCAAGAGAGGCTGAATCTCCATCCTTAGAGACTTTTAAGACCCGGCTAAACAAAGCCCTGGCTGGGATGATCTAATTGGGATTGGTCCAGCTTTGAGGAGAGAGTTGGACTAGATGAGCTCCTGAGGTCCTTTCCCACTCTAATTTTCTAAGATTCTATTTTTATTGCCTCCAACAATTTTAGGACTGCTTTTTTGAAAGAACTTCCTTCCACTTTCTCCTGCTTTCTATATATCAAATCCAAAAGAAAAAAAAAAATAGCTGATTTGGTGTACGCTTAAGGAACACTGAGTACCATTCTAAAAGTAGTTGCATTACATTTTTGTATGTTTGATGTGTATGGAGTAGGAACAAATTAATATGGAGCTTTTTGTAGTAAAACAGAGTCAGGTGGTATAGACATGTTCCAAGTATCTGTAACAAAATATCAGTGTCATTCTATTAAGAACGTACCTCATATTGAAAAATGTTAGGATCACAGCCTCCTCACATCATGCTATCTGTCAGGGCCTTATAATTCCGATTAATGTTTCTGAGGAGGTTGATAGTTGGTACTGAAAATAATACAGCTAATTACATGAACCTTGTGTTTGAATGTCATGGTTTCCAAATCATTCAGTTGGAAATCTTGCAATATGAAAGGGCTGAGAGCTTCTGATTATACAATAGCAAACTTATTTTTTTCACATTTTTTCAGTACCATTGATTCTGGTCTCAGCTAGACTATGTAAATACAGAGGCATATGACTTTAATTAAATAAATTAACCCATTAAAAAGAAAAAAAACTTGCAAAATGGTCAGTTTAGGATTCTTTGAAAATGGACATCATTTTTTATTGATTTTTTTTTCCAACCATCTGTTTATTTATTTAGACTTATATGCCGCCCTATCCAAAAGGCTCAGAGCAACTTAAAAAAACCCCCCAAACAAACAACCCACAGACAGGATACTCAAACAATACTCTAAATCCCAAGAAGTCACTCATTTCCCCCAACCCAAACCCCAACACACACAAATCCTCCTACCAATCCCAAGTGTGCCTCCCAACCACCACCCACACCCAGGTACAAGAAACTGTATCCCATCCCCACGCACATTGGCTGCTCATACATTCCTACCGTCCCACCTCAACTCCAATGGAAATCCCCCCACCTTCTGCCACCATCTCCTCCAAATAAACATCACTTCTTCTAAAAGCGGCTATGGATATCAACCCTCTCTCCCTAAAATCCCCACCATCTAGCTGATTCACTTCCCAGCAACAAGCACAATACAAGTTCCAAAACCCTAACAAAAAAGGAAAAGAAAAAGAAAGACTCTCAGTCACCACTAAAGGAAACTGTCTGGTGATGCCTATCTAGATAGGTCTGCCAGCTTTGTAATGCCCACAGGCTGGCTGGATCCTTCTCCTCCCTTTGACTTACTGAGATGCTGCCTGGGCTTGTCCCCAGCCCTCTTCAGTGAGGAAGGGGTTGGGGGGAGTGATGGAAGGACGTCATCATGGTTGCAATTCTTCAGCCCCCAAAGTCATGGAAATTATATCTTGAATTACAATATTGGCAATTCCAAGTGTTTAAAATCTATGTCAGCCCCCAACAAAAAAGAACTGTCATAAAAATGTAATACCCCAGACATATTTCATTGTTGAAGTAAACTGGTCATATACTAGAAAGGTCCCTTAAAATTAGGTTAAAAGCCTTTATCTCTCATCAACCTGACAGTGAGGTAAACTATTTTCCCAGCTTTCTTAAGGAGCAAAAGCTAGCTATAGTAGTAGTGGCATCTAGTAGTCCTCAGCATTTGATGTAACTGCTTAATCCATATAGCCATGGATATACTTGTCCTATGCCCAACTCTTGTCCATGAGGTCAGTCATTATTATATTCTCTCTGACCAGATCTACATTTCTGTAATGTTCTTAAGGTTATGAAAAAGATAGTAAACTATATTTTGAAGGGGGATAAAATCATAGCTCATGCAGAATTTCCATATTTAATGTTAAAAGTTTTTAAAAATATTTTTTGTTTGACATTTAAATCAGTTATTGAGGGACAGAGAAATTCCCCTGGAATTTATATAAGCTCCTATTCCATATCCTTGGATACCTTAATCACATCCAATAATCACTGAGACTCCAGAGTTGGGCCTTTCAGCACCCAGTGTCAGTATTGGGGGGACACAATTTACCAAGGTCAGCTGCTGCTATCTGAGTGGTTTATGCCTGTAGAAACAGTTTTCCAGAAGCAAAAATAAAGCAACAGAATGAAAAGCAAGCTTGCAGTGAGATTTCTACTGCCTCCCTTAAAGTTCCTTTTGCAGCCTCTTCTTCAGCCAAGAAAACAGCTCCTGACTGGATCAGGCCTTGGGGTGGCACCTTACTATTTGAGAAATAGAGATGGTCTCCTGACTATTTTCCATGGAGCTCTGTCTATGTCTGGCATATGGATGGCATTCTGGCAATATCGGAGAGTAGCAGTGGTTGTTAAAGAGTGCTAGCTATTTCATAAATAAGGATGGAGCTATGGATATAACAGATACAAGAACAGGGCTCTATCTAAGGTAATGGTTGCTATGGAGCCTTTACTATGTCAGACATAAGCAGGGAACCTGGTTTTCTCTGATTAAAAAAAATTGTCAGTTTTTGTTTAAAAAAACGTAAACCCAAATCCATATTTTTCCACAAGTTAAATGAAACACCGCTAATACACCCCCCCCATCTATACTTACATACATACATATCTGTATATACATAAAGGGAGAGAGAGAGTGGTGTTTCATTTAAATCACAGAAAATGTGGATTTGGGTTCCTTTTTTTAACTGAAAATTGGGGATTTTTTTAAATCAGAGAGAACCAGGATCCCTGGTCATAAGTCAAAGTGAGATAAGCCCATTAAGTGATTCATGGTGTAAATTTTATCAGAATCATTACAGTTTTGCTACAAGGATGACATATTTTTAAAACTGTAGAATATTTCATCCTACAGTTAATAGACCGGGAGATCCTATGTTTGGTGACCTAGGCAAACCTCATCAGGTAACATCAAAGCCAAGGAACTCCTCAGAGAAGTTCTAAGGTATTGGAACCTGTCAGGCCACCAACTTCAAAAATAGAAGAAATGTTGCTAATTGTTTCTGGCTTGCTTGCCTCTAATAACCATTGCCATGGCTGTTGGTTGCAGACTTTTTGCATTAAATGCCACCATTCTACTGCCTGGCCACTGAAGAGGAGGACTGCAGCAATGTGCCATACCTAAGCTTCAATAGCAGTAAGCACATAATGTCCAGCCAGTCAGCAGATCAACTGGCATTAAACTTCGGAATGATTTGCTAATCTTTTCAACCTAAAGTGGAATGATATAAGAAGAGTCTTGCCAATCATCCTGCACATATTTTAGTCTTTTGGCTTTGTTTCTCTAGGGTTTGTTTTTTTGTTGTTGTTGTTGTTATCAACATAGAGGCACCTCTTTCTTGGAATTCTTGAATTTATTTTTAATGTAATTTAGTGATTGCTAGTGAGCTCCTAAACATCCAAGTGCAGGAATCTGTATAGGATCCACAGAATTTATGTTGCAACTATAAAACAGAAGTCTAATGCAGTCTCTTACAACAACTTTGCTGTCTCAAACACCCCACATACAAATATTTTGTGGTGTGATATGTTAACCTTGAAACCCATACTGTTGTTACCAAAGCATGCCAAAGGCATTTCGAAACTAAAGTTGTCTTGAATTGTATAAAAAATATTTATTGTGCCCAATGACTAGTAAATAGGCACACCACTTTAATTGGTATCACAGCTGTAGTCTCAGCATTAGCTTCAGCATGTAAGGGATTTGAACCTACTTGTTTCTAATGTTTGGCTAGAATAGAAATATAATAATTGAGACTGAGACTGATAAATACCCTGTTACTTTGTGGCTTTGGGGACTGATAGCCAAACAAGACTACTGCTTTCATAAGGACAGTGGTGTATTTAATTTAACTGTCCATGTATTTAAATTAATTTGATTTAACATTAACTACTTCTTTTCATTTAACTTGTATATATGCATTTTTCTGATTTTGCTTAGTTACTTAGTTTGGTTAATAAAATAATCAAACTAAAAATTTTTGTGCTTTGGATTTTTCCTCCCTAGATGTTCTGAATTTGAAAAGTCCTTGGAGAGAATAAAAGGCAAGTCTGTGACTAAAATAAATCTATAGAAATGCTCCTCTAACTGGTGCCTAAAATGTAACATGATTGTTTTGTTGAGGGGAGAAACACGTAATGGATCATTTCTTTTGACAAGCACATGGTTTCTAGAAATTTGAAGGGTCTGGTGGAGTAGATAGGAGCTGGCCAGTCCAAAGGACTAAGTTCTCTTGATTTGACTTTTGCTTAAAAATAGAAGCAGGCACGGGGAACAGCTCATGACTGGTAATTTCCTCTTCTCTTTTAACTCACTATAAATTGTTAACTTGTCAGTACTCTTACTGATAGAGATATCTAGCTGAACCATTGATTGCTCTACAGAGGTAGCTCTGACACAGATAGAGTTGGGGCCTTTGTTATAACAGGGAAGGCAATTCAAGTGTGGTTATGATGGAAATGGATTTGAGTTCTGGCTTGTTTAGACATGGAGATAGGTCCCTTGTTGAGCCAGAGATGGAAATGGATTGCTAACTACCTCATGGACAGAATGTTTGTTCTTTTTGTATCAATTGTAGTCATGGAGCTGCAGTTTTTCAGGGGTGATATGGACCCATTCATATTCAGAGATGGGAATGAAAGATCCATTATGTCAGACATGGAGATGAAACTTTGTTTATTTTAGTAGTTAGAAGGCAGGGTAGATTACCATAAAAACCCAGATTTGACAGAGATGGAGACAATAGTATTCCATATACAGGGATGCTGCTTAAGTAAGTCAGAGATGGTAATCACACTCTCAGAAGTGGGGATGCTGCTTCATGTAGAATGATTGCCAGAAATAGAACTCATAGTTCCTAATTAGGAGGATCTTATGGTGGATAAACTGGGGGGTGATGCAAATAGCCTAGTATGTCTTATGTAGGTATGCTAGGCTTATCCAGCTCCAATGCGGTATCTCGTAGGCCAATGGAATCACTAGCAAGAGCTACAATAATGTATTTTTCTTTTCTTTCTCTCCTCTCCTTTATCTGAACCTCTCCAGCTACATTTGTAGTCCCTCAGAAATCACTTATCCATTTTGGCAGAACCTGGATCAGTGACACATGAGTAAACTAAGCTTCATATGTCTGGGATAGGATTGTAGCAATAGCTGTTTCAGAGAAGATGGAGAATTCTGGCTCTGTAACAAAAGAGAATGCAACTCTGACAGAGATGGGAACAGATCTCTGAGGTAGGGATGGAGTTTACAGCTAATCAGTGACTTTCCTACTATATCAAAGGTGGTGATGTTGCCCTGGAAGTGCTAGAAATGGATGAAGTTCTGAGTATGCCAGAAACGGAGATGGAGTTCTGATTCTGCCACAGACTCCTGACTATTTAAAATAGTCATGTATTAATATAAAGATGTACATCATAAAGGAGATTAGTTACCGAATCATACATTTTCCATTGGACCTGGACCTCATGCAGTGCACAAGGTGCTTACTGAATACACAGCTCTTGATTATGTTTTTTATAATCTTCATAATTCATAATGTTGCCTGATACATTATTTACTACATACCATCGAAACCTTGCTGTGGATGCAAAATCATTAATTCCCTTGTGGCTTTTTCTATGGTGCTGTTTCTGTAGTATTTCAGTCTTCTATAAACAATATTATGTTTATCTTCACAATACCTTATTTACTCCATTTTACAGGTATAGAAGTGAGGTACCGATATTAAAAGAGCCAAAACTGACAACTAATTATGCATGGCCACTTTGAGAATCTGAAGGCCTCTCCCCATACCTTTTAGGGTTCACATCATAGACTCGAGCTTTCATTAGCATCAGTTACAAACCAAGCCCATGTATAAAGTTAGAGAAAATGAGGAACACAAAGCTTGGCCTAAGAGACTTGCCCACCATCACATCAGAACTCTATACAAGAGAGAGAGATGGAAATCCAGGTCTTCAAGGCAGCCTCATCTGTCCTTCCTGTCCCTGCTATCCTCTTCCTCATTCAATACATACCTTATTAGGGTATGCATCAACTACTCCTGGACCATCTTCTCCCTTATGACTCCTTGTGTTTCCTAAGGTCAACCAAGAGCAACCTCTTGCAAATACCATTAGCACATCAAATCTGCTCATCAAAAATGCATAGGAATTCATTCTCAGCAGTTGCTTCTCAGCCCTGGAACTCCTACCTTCTTGGCCAACAGAACCCTAGTCTGGACAGTTTTCAGAAACACTGCAAGACCTTGCTATTTGGGCAGGCATTTAACAAACAAAGCTATGCTAAATTGTTGTTTAGTGGGTCTTTATTTTATTTTAATATGCTAGTTGCCTGTTTAAGTTGTTCTGTTCTCTTATTGTAACCTGCAGTGAGTCACTGTGGAGAAGGGTGGCATATAAACCACATATATCAATTAATCAATATTCCAATCCTCTAGAAGTCATCATCAGAGTCTGAACCTAACTTCTTTCCCTCTGAGTTTCCACCTTCATCCCTTATTAGTCTATATCTTCTCCCTCCTCTTCTCATTCCTCACACCTCTCAGTCATGTCAAGTGACTTTCTTCTTGTCATCCATGCTTTTACAAAAAACCTCTTTCTAACAGCTGGAGTTATGGAACATTTTTATATAGGAAATTACAGTACTCAACTTTCAAGAAGCACTTGATAAGAAAGGAGAGTATGAAAAGTGAAGTCAAATTAGTGCAGTACAACACCTTAGAAACTAACTGATCCAAAGAGGCATGAGCTTTCATAGGTGACAGCCTACTTAGTCAGATGCTATAAATGGGTTTGTACAAAGAATACCTTTAAAATAGAGAGGAATTTTAACATAGAGGAAAAGGACAGTTTAAAGACAACTAGTCTATCAGTAGTTCAGGGAAGAAATGTCCAGGGAGGTTAAATTGTTCTGCCATTGACTGCTGTATGTTTTTAGACCTATTGTGAAATTAGCACTCATTCATTCTTTTACATAGGGATTTCCCCATCTGGCCTGTACACAGCAGAGGGGCATTGTAAATCGGTGATATTATATATGATGTTGGTAGAGAAACAGGTGAATGAATCTCAGATATTATATTTCACATGATTTAGTCCAGTAATTATTTGGTTTGTATGGAAGAGGAGGGGGTTCAGTGTTTCTCAACCTTCTTATATTCATGGAACCCCCTTTAAAATGCTAGTTCTTAGTTTTCACTCCTTTTTTGACGACAAGAAAATAATTGAACAATTCATCTCTTTCAGAGAATTCACAGCAGGTCAGAATAGACTCCTATTTGAAATCTCTGGTTTTAACTTGTGAATCATGTGTAGGTGTTTGCACTCCTAATAGTGCTAATTTTGAGTGGCACCCTTAAAAGAATCTTATGGCACCAAAGGGTATCACAACATCCTGATTGCAAGACAATGACCTTGTGCTTGGGGCACTCGCATAGGAATTGAGAGGCTCAAGTTCTAGGCAACCCTCACTCAAGAGGTGCTTACATTTGTTGCTTGCCTGCTTCTGAGAACAAAGTTGGAACCACCAGGCTAGGCTGCAGGTTAGGCACTCTTCAGCCTTCCTCTTGATACTGAGCCTTGCTTTTTATATTTTGTTTAGTAAAAGCAAGAAGAGAACAATTTTAGGTTCTTTCTGTTCCACTAACAGCAAGGGGGTATGCTAGAATCCAGGATTCCTGGTCAACTCCCAAATTCCAGAAGAGTAGCCATCATACTGAGGCAAATACTTGCCCCTTTTTTATCTAGTCCCCTGTATCTCCCTTGGTTGTCCAGGTGGTTAGGGTCAAGAGGCAGCAGTGACTGGCATCTAATCGGTTGCCTCATGGTAGCCATATGCTAGCAAACAGGACTATTATAGGTTTAAACAGCCTTTTGATGAGGGGGCCCCAGAACCTGCATCTCCCATTTTCTTGGTGACTGCCCTGGCAATTATGCTATTGAAGTATATACCAGAGAGGCTCTGCTTTTTTGGCCCCTAACACCTGATATTTATGGGCTTCTGCCCAGCTACACTTTTGGGACTTAAGCTTGCCCAGATACATGTGTTCAGAGCCATATACATGCCGAGCCAGAATAAAGCCAATGGTGCATACTAGGTAGCCTTGTGGATGTTTGCATATTCATATTGTACATAGAATTGAATAACCCACAGTGAATAAGTGCCAAAAGCAGCAGTTACACAGCACACACACAGTTTATTCTACTGTGCATTAAAGCATCATGTCAAAAACAGTGCTAATATGCTAATGCACAGTAGAAATAGGCTACTGCACATTAAGCATCACTAAAAAGGCATGACCTTTTTGTTACTGTGCATTGGGAGGGTCTAATGCACAATTATGTAGTACCTCATTTTAGAGGTACTAAATTTAATGTGCAGTAGCAAAAGTGCATTAATGCACATGTAGATATGCCCAGTGTGTGACGTGAAACAGGAATCTGCACTAGGCATTTAGCTATTTGAAGCAGAAATATGGAAAAAGGGATCCAAGCACACCATGCAGACTCAGAAACCAGAGGGTAAATAGAAAAAATCCATTAAAAAAAAATCTCATGACAAAATTTAGACACCCTTTCTCAAGCCTGGTATATAATGATTAAAAATGGAGTTTTTTTTTAATCCTGCTAGGTAAAACAATGTATTATTCCTTAATCTTATTTTAGAAATGGTTATACTATTTTAGCTGAAACTTTCCTATAAAATTCAGCCTGAGGCAGAAATGTAGCATGGAAAATTTCAGTCCAAATGGTTTAAGTTTGACAATGCTATAATTAACGGTGAACTGAGATTGAAATTGTCACACAAACTAAAGGACAAGAGATGCTTATAATCAACATTTACCATGGACAAGTGAGTATATGAGATGAGAACATTCACTATGTAGGAAGTAAGAAATGAAGCACAGAGTATTAGCAACTGCTGACATAACATCCCATCTATGTCAGAGAGGAAAGGCACCATGAGTATGTCACAGAATGAGAAAGAAACCCACTGTAGAAATGTTTTGCCATGTAAAGCTACCTACATGAAAGATAGGGATGGATCTCTGAGTACATTAACTCCTGTCATGAAGCCATAGCTATATCAAAGATGAGAATACAACTGTGAATGATATCAACAGAAACCAGGCAATATCAGAAAAGAAGTTTAAAGTCCTGGCTTTGTCACTGATATGGACACAGTTCTATTTATGAAAGCTATTGTGACAGTCTTGCCCCCGATCAGAGATAAGGCTGCAGCTCTTGCTGTACCAATGGTTGTCATTGTGCCCCAATTCATAAGAGATGTGGATGGAGCTCTGGCTATGTCAAAGATGAGAATGGCATTTCAGTGTTTGCCACAGAAGTGGGCATGGAGCTCAGCATTTGCTGCAGACCTTATTATTATTATGTAGGAGGATGTTTTCCCTGTATTGACTGTTGTCACATAGCTCTTCCCAAGTCAGAATCAAAGACATGGCTTTAGCTATTCAGGTATAAGAGACTGATCTCTGATTATGTCAAGAATACCAAGACAGCTCTGCCTATTAAAAAAGATTTAATACTTGTCTTTACATTTCAGAAACAGGGATGATACTTTGTTGACATCAGAATTCTGCAATAGCAAAGTACGAGAGGTGTGGGAGACAGGGATGAAATCTTATTTTATGTAATGCCAGCATGGCTACTTCAGAGACGTACTGGAGCACTTTCTCTATCAGTGACTGTCATGTATACTATAGCTTTGGATGTGTTGGATCCATCCCTATGTCAGAAGTTGTCACAGAATTCTGGCTGTGTCAAAAATGAGAATAAGTCTTTATATTAATATTTGTCCTAGTGGTCTGGCTGTATCATACATAAATGTCAAGCTATGTTCAATATTGGGATAGAACTGTGATGACCTGTGAATGTCTGGTGCTATGTTTCTGTGAGAGCTGGTAATAGATTTCTAACTATGTTAGAAATGGGAATACAGTCCTGGTTTGCCAGACATAGACATGAATATCTTCCTTGTCATTGAGCTCATGATACCAGTAACACAGCTTAAAGAGTTTCTGCACTAACACAGGCATAACAATTTTTATTTGATAATGCATTGGTTCCATCATAGTATTATGGCAAAACGCATTGATTGAAAAGCTTTTTGTAGTGTGTCAAAATTGGCATTAAAAACTGCCTATATCTAGGGTTTTAAAGGAGTTCTTATACACAAATACATAAGGGCCCTAAGGGTATAGGCTGTAGCTGTGTTGCTCTAAGGACATAGGCAGACAAGGTTCTTTGGGTAAAGCTGGTCTCTTTTATTAGACTATATATAAGGGGCCTTATATTTTCAAAACTCTTATGGTTCTACTTTGACAAAAGTGTCCAAGGATCTCCAACTATGTTTCACAGTCTATTCCTTAAAATAGGAATATGTGAGAATGAAGGTTTGACTGGTAATATCTTTTATAGTTAAAAGAGATATTAGACAAGCTTTTGGGTACAATGTGCTGCTGGCTCATATTTAGCTTATTGTCCACCGCAACCCCTAGGACATTTTCTGCAGAGCTGCTGCCCAGCCAGTCAGCCCCCACCCTGTAGTGGCACATGGGATTGTTCTGTCCTAAGTGAAGGACTCTGTATTTGTCCTGCAATTTGTCTAGATCACTCTGAATTCCTGCCCTGTTCTCCAGCATATCTACTACTCCCCTCATCTTGGTTTTATCTGCAAAACTGTAGAGGGTGCACTCTATGCCATCTTTCAACTGAACAGTGAGCCATTGATTACTACCCTCTGAGCCTGATGTTACAGCCAGTTTTATATCCAACTCCAGCCTGTACTTCCTTAGCTTGCCTGCATGAATGTTGTGGGAAACCATAACAAAAATATTGCTAAAATCAAGGTGTAACATATCCGTTGGTCTCCCCACATCCACAGAGTGTCATTTCATCACAGAAGGCAATCAGGTGGGTTAGGCAAGATGTGCCCTTGGCAAATTCATGCTGACTGTTCCTAATCACCATCTCCTCCAAGTGCTTTGAAATGGATTCCTTGAGGATCTGCTCCATGATTTTTCTAGGGACTAAGGTGAGGCTGAATGGTATGTAGTTCCCTGGATCCACCTTTTTCTCTTTCTTAAATATGGGCTCTATGTTTGCCCTTTTCCAATCATCCGGGACCTCTCCTGATCACCATGAATTTTCAAAGATAATGGTCAGTGGCTCTGCAATCACATCAGCCAATTCCCTCAACACCCTCGAGTACACCCCATTTAGGCCCCATGGACTTGTATATGTCCAGCTTTTCTAAATACTCCCTAACCTGTTCTTTCACCACTGTTGGCTGCTCACCTCCTCCCCAAGCTCTGCTGCCAGGTTCAGTAGTCTGGGACCTGAACTTGCCTGTGTAGACTGAAGTGAAAAAGGCATTGAGCACTTCAGTCTTTTCTGCATCCTCTGTCACTGCGTTGCCTCCCCCATTCAGTAAGGGACCCACACTTTTCCTGATCCTTCTCTTGCTAGCAGCGTACTTGTAAAAACCCTTCTTGTTACCCTTCATGTCCCTTGATAGCTGAAACTCCAATTGCACTTCAGCCTTCTTGAATTCATTCCTGCATGCCACTTCAGCTAAATGTCCACTTCAGCTAAGTTTCCTTTCTGTGATTTAAGTTACTGAAGAGTTCCTTGCTAAGTCAAGTTGGTCTTCTGCCACACTTGCTAATCTTCCTGCACATCAGGATGGTTGCTTCTTGCACTCTCAGTAAGGCTTCTTTAAAGTACAACCAGCTCTCCTGAACTCCTCTCCTCTTCAGACTGGCTTTCCAGGGGATCCTGCCCATCAGTTCCTTGAGCGTGTCAAAGTCTGCTCTTCTGAAGTCCATTTTCCTTACTCTGCTGCTCGCCATCCTTCCTTTCCTCAGGATCTTGAACTCAATCATTTTGCCATCACTGCTGCCCAAGTTGCCATCCACTACTATGTTCCCCACCAATTCTTTTCTGTTTGTGAGCAGCAGGTCAAGAAGAGCACAGCCCCAAGTTGGCTGCTTCAGCTCATGCACCAGGAAGTTGTCCCCAACACTCTCCAAAATCTTTCTGGATTGCCTGCACACTGCTGTATTGCCCTCCCAGCATATGTCATGGTGATTACAATCCACCATGAGAACCTGGGCCTGTGATCAGGGAACTTCCATTAGCTGCCTGAAAAAAGTCTCATTCCCACTACCTTCTGGTCTGGTGGTCTATAGTACACCCCCACCATGACATCAACCTTGTTGCTCTCTCCTCTGACCCTAACCCCTAGACTTTCAACAGGCCTGTTTCCAATTTCATACTGGAGCTCTGAGCAATCATATGGCCCTTTTACAGAAAGTACCACTCCTCCTCCTCTTCTCCCCTGCCTGTGCTTGCTGTACTGTTTATACTCATCCACAATAATGCTCCAGTCATGCAAACTACCCCACCAAGCCTCTGTTATTCCAATCACATCATAGTTCCATGACTGTGCAAGGATTTCCAATTGTTGCTGGTTGTTTCCCAGGCTCCACAAATTTGTGTACAGACAGCAGAGGTAACTAGTCAAATGCCCTGATTTATCAGGAAGAATTATTATACCTCCTTTGTAGCCCCCTCCTGCTTGCTCTTCATCCAGGTCACCCACTTCCTCACTTACCTCAGGGCTTTGGTCTCTATCCCTCTGTGAACCTCAGGGTCTCCCCTGGCAGTATCACTGATTCCCAGATAGATGAGTAACATGGGGTAGTAGTCAGGGGGCCAGATGAGTCATTGTAATACCATTGTGACATATTGGCCCTGATCAAACAGCAGACTTCCCAAGAGAGCAGGTCAGGTTGACACCTGGATCCCTCTGTCCCCCAGAGAAAGGAGTGTCCAAACACTACTATCCATCACTTCATCTTAGTGGTGGTCTTCTCTCTTGATCCTTCCTACTGTGGGGAGGCCTGGCCTTTCCTCCTCCACCAATGGACCATGCTCCTTGCCCTCTGTTGGTAGGGCTCCATATCTGTTCTCCAGATGAAACGCTGGAGGTGGAATATGAGCCAGCAGTTTGCCCTTGTTGCCAAGAAGGCTAATGACATACTAAGCTGCATTGGTAGGAACATTGCCAGCAGGTCAAGGGAAGTGATTATTGCCCTCTATTCAGCACTGGTAAGGCTACATCTAGAGTCCTGTGTCCAGTTTTGGGCCCCTCACTACAGAAAGGATGTGGACAAATTGGAGAGAGTCCAGCAGAGGACAAAGAAAATAGTGAGGTGGCTGGGGCACGTGACTTAGATCTTGGGAAGAATTTTCTCACTAGGAGGATAGTAAAACAATGGAACAGGTTACCCAGAAAATGATGGAATTTCCATCCTTGGAAGTTTTAAGACCTGGCTAGGATGATCTAGCAGGGGGTGAACTAGATGATCTCCTGAGACCCCTTCCAACTCTAAGTTTCTATGATTCTATATGATCCACCCTGAAGCTAGGCCCCTGAACACCTAAGAATGCAATGTTGATGGAGTCAAATGAGAACCAATAAAGAGAGGGCCTGATTCTGTAGTTTAGTGAAGCCCTAGGTTCTAGTCCTTCCTCCTGGGTTTACTTATATATTTTCCATTAAAAAGTTACTGGGTAAATTGTACAAACATTGTTATGATAGAATACAGAGCCCTTCTCACTAGAACACAGGGTCAGGTTCCTTCTTGTCTGATCTTCTAGACTATTCTTATTTCTTTCTGTCCAAGCAGTCCATATTTAACAGGAGAGTCAGATGATGCCTTAGACCTACCTAGAACTTGGACTTAGAGTTAGGATCTGTTCCTAGCAAGTGAAAATGAGTGCATATGTGTGTGTAACCCTCTCTCAGGATGGGGAGGGCCTAGAACTCAGATATACTACTTTCTAGGTAGTCTCTAGGCTACAGTACCAAGAGTGAGTAGGCCTGTGAGCACTACAATGGCCATAGGCCAATAAGCATAAGCAAAAAGTTTTTTGGATTCTGAATTTCACATTAAAAGAAATGCCTAACTTAAAGCAAGGAGGTAAATATCATAATGCTGGGTAGCTGCAGACAAATGACAGGATTTTAGATATCCTTTTCTTTACTTCCTATTAGTTGACACATTCTTCCCACTACATAGAATGTTTGCTGCAAATCTCATCCAGAATGCACTTCATTCAAGGTTTTGGAAACTTGTTTTTTGGAGACATGTAAGTTTGGAGGCTCATTCGTTTGGAGCGAAGTAACCTGATTTTTAATTAGATAATACATTCCCTTGACACAGCAAAGTGCTTTTTTTAAATCCAGACATTAGTAAATTATATCAAGTTTGAGGTGTGTGTAGGAGATTGCAAAGTCAAGCTATTTTAAACATAAAGACATAAGGGAAAGTAAGTTCCCACAGTGAGGGCTCATCAGAGAATAAAATCTTCTGTGAGTCCCCTCCCTATTAAATGGAATGAGCTTCCATTCACATTTCAGCACTTACCACAAATGTAAGCACAGAGAGGGTAAGATATCGTAAGTCTCACATTTGTGGAGGCATTGGAGGTCCAACTCAACATCTTCAAATCTGAGAGAGAAGCAGCCTGTGAAGATCTTGGAGCATAAGTGACACGTGCTCACCAGGAGACACTGCGTGAATGACGGATGCTTTCTCAGTCAGCTGACATTTTCAGGTCCTCTTAGTAGGAGTCATTTGAAGACTAACACCATCCTTTTAGTCACTTTTAAAAATCAAGAATCATTGTCGTAGGAAAGGTGGTATTAGCAAATGCTCTGTTTATCACAATTATGTTACCAAATTATTCTGCTTGAAATGAACTGCAAGATTGTTTTGCTAGATCTTTGAATAGCACAGTAGCCATATTTTATATCAGTCACAGCTGGGCTGACTGGAGCCCCCAAACAGCCAATTATTAGAAAGTAGCATATAGACTCTTGCTAGATCAAGCTACAGAAACAATGACTATTATTTCTTCCCTTAGCTGAGGAAAGAAAGAAAAAACAAATAAAACCAAATTAAGGCTTTCCTATTATTGCAAGACATTAGTCTCTCTTTTTAATTGTCACAAATGGACTACATCATTATGGGAATTGGCATTGTGCATAGGATTAATTGAACTTTGCATTGTTGCAGTTCAAATCTATGTCCAGCTGACACTGCACTGTATTGCTTACACTTGACAGGACAATATGGTATAAAAACAACCAGATGAGATTTACATGATGTGTGCCCTTTTAAGTGACATGCTTTTGTACTATTAATTAATACTCTGAGGTTGTTTGTGTTTAGCCATCAGCTTCATCTGGGACAAATAGCAAGGTACCTCACAAGGACACAGATAATGAGCTGGTATACTTTTATATAAATGTCTTACAGTTCACTATCGAACTGTAAGCCTGTTCTGACTTTAGAGGGAGCAATAAAGTATGTAATAGCAAAGTAAATATGGAACAGAGGGGCTTTTTGAATCCAATTCATCATTGCTTGAGGGTCACTTGGGCAGACATCTGCCTCAGCAATTCTTCATCCTCAGAAACCTCCCAAGGAACCCCTGAAGTAGTAGTGCATCTTAGGGCAGTTTTAAGGGCTCTCTTATCTACGTTGGAGGCTGCCTTATTCCCTGCCTACTGCTGACTTGTACCTTAGTACAGGAGTGTAGTACAGGAGTAAATCTGTCTTCTAAAGGTCTGTAAATCTAGTATAATTTCAAACTTGCAGGCAAGTTCTCTGATATTCATGGTGTCTATGAATCAAGTTGTTGCACTCAGCAGGGCTACCACCCATCCAAGTGACAGAGACATAAGCTCTTTCCTTAAATCAGAGTTATTCCTGGAGATTCCCTTATAGTGTTATCTTGGGATGTGGCTTGGTAGTGGTCCTACATGTAAGTCTGTGTCAAAGTGGCATAAATGAAGCAGGTTCTGGGGGAATGAAAGAAGAGAATCTTTTCTCACCTCAGGCCAAGACTTACTCCAGATTCTTAAAAAAAAAAAGAAAAAAAAAAAAAGAAATAACTACTCATTTATTTACATCGTAAATGTTCATGCTGAGCCATTATGGTTTCTGTGTCTTTTTTCTCTACAACATTTATTCAGAGAAAATAACTTTCCATATTTAAGATTGTTCACCTGTATGTTTTATTAAAAGACTGCTCAAGCTTTTGCGATGACAAATTCCATTTATCAAATGGCCTGTTCTTTGAGTTTATGCTACAACTGAGGAGAAGAAAAAAACAGAATAACTTCTGATACTGGTTGACAGGAGCTCATTTTGTAAGCATTACAAATAGATGCAAGCAAGCAAGCAGCATTTACCTGGAGCAAAAAGGAGATAAGTCCAGCTGGCAAGAGAAGGGAAATCTAATCATCAAATTACTCAGATGGATTTTTTTTTTTTTTGGTCAATTAAAAGAAATTATTTGCTGCACTGACCTCCCAAAATAAAGCCTGGCCAAAGGATGACCAAAGAATTTCTGGCAGGAGATAATCAGCAAAGATATTAATTTAATAGTCAGAGGCTGGAACAAGACAGATTGATTTATTGACCATATCTATGCAGGTTAGGCCTTTGAGCTTGCATGTTCATTTAAAAACAGCTCTGTCCTTATGGCAGTGTAAAGAATGATGTTTTCTGAGGATATTTTGCCTCCAAGGTTAACATTGCTTTTGCTGCAGGATCCTCAAACATCAGGCTGCAGGTTGGGGAGGAGAAAAAAAAAGCATATTGATTTGCCCTTATAACCTTTGCTAAACTCTGGTTGCTGTATACAAAGGTAAATACCTGATGGAATTTCACAGGCCATCCTCAACTTGCATTTTTTTCATCATTAGCTTTTTAAAAGGAAAGGACGGGGAAGAAATACTTTCCAGACAAAATTAATGGTAATATTATTCATCTTGTTTCAATAGCATATACATCTAAATAACAGCCTTATTTAGGATTCAAAACTCCTCTGGGGGCCCTAATACATTTTGGAAGGATCCTCCTTCTTCTGATAATTGTTGGGCCATAATCTGGGGATTTATACTGTGGTTCATGCATATGAAATTGTGCCTTCCTAACCAGAATACAGTCTGCAGTGCATGCTCAGCAGCTGTGTGGATGCTTACACATGTGGGTGAAGTAGATGGTGGATAGCCAGATCAGCAGCCCTGGCCAGTGTCTTTGTGGGAAAGTGGAAAAGCAGCCATTGCTACAGAAGTGCTGTCCTGACCACACCATGGCTGCCCTTAATGTGAAACTGCTTGGCTATGCCTCTGGAAGTAGGAACACAAATTGTGCATAAGTGCCAAAAATGGTAGTTTCAAAGCTTGGTAACTGTATTTGAACACAGAAAGTGAAATAGGATTCTGCCCTAGGTCTTTTTCTACGTAAGTCCTCTAAAGGCCATCATCTAGTAGGGGTTCTCTGATAATGCTTAGTACACAGTGACATACCCAGGCTTTGGCCAAAATGCAGTTATGGTTGCCACTTTCCTTTAGAAGAAGTCAGTTTAAGGAGGAGGTTTCTCCCTTTTATGTAACTACAGGTGTGTCTACATGTTCATTAATGTGCATTTGGTAGTACACATTAAATTCAGTACTTCCACTGAAGTATTAGTAAAAGGCGAATTATTCTATTTCAGTGCACATTAGTGAAAGAGCACTTTTTGTGACACTTTAATGCCCATTAAAATAGGCTAATGTGCATTAATGCTCATGTGTAGACACACCTACTGATGATCAGTGCACTCTCCAAAGAATTAAGAGAACCTGGTCCAATTCCCTCCTCAGGCCAAGCAGGATTCAGCCGACATCTCCTACTTCCCAAGAAACTTCCGTAACAACCACACTATGTGCCAGGAATGGAGACACTAAGTTAGCATGATGATCTAGTTGCTAGAGTAGTCATGCTGGGATGAAGTCAGAGGGAGGGAATTTAGGTTTCATTTGCTGCTCCACAGAGAATTTTTGTATCTTATATTAAATAATAATTGGATAAAATAGTTTAAACTTCCTTTTTGGTTGGTTTGAAAGAACAGATATTGACATATGCTTAGACAAGGGTTCCCACAAGCAGGAACATGTATTTCCCCAGAGACAAGTAGCAGTGGCACGGTGCTTTACTGTAACTCTCAAGTTCAGTATTTAAAGCACGGTGCAAAGAACTATAACTCAAGTATTTATTTTATTTTGTTGAGAATAAATGACTAGACCACTGTCTGCCACTGTGACAGACAGGACACTGGACTATCTGTGATGTGACTCACTATGGCAGATGAGCGCAGACATACAGTATGTGGTGCCGCAAACCCATCTGCAGCATCACAGATGCACATGCAGTCATTCCCCATTCTTCTACTTTTCAGTGCGGGGGCAGGGGGTTTACCCCAGGAGGTTCCAAGGTTAAAAAAATCCCATGCCTAAAAAAAGCAGGACGGCACATGTGGCAGCAGCATGAGCTGCCCAAAACTAGAGTGTGGCGGGTATGGGGCCAAATGGCTCAAAGCCATGCTCCAGCTGTCCCCAGGACCCCACGTAAAGTTGCTGCATATTTGCTGGTCCCAGCCTCTCCTAACCCACCCAGGGTAACCTGCTATGTGCCAGAGCATGTGTGGCATAAGTCTTTCCTGGGGACAGGTTGCAACAACACATTCTGCCACCATGTGTGCCACCTTGCTTTTTTTAGGCATGGGTTTTTTGACCCTGGGACTTCCCAAGGTCAACCCCCTTTTCTCCCCACTGCTGCACTGCAAAGTGGCAGTGTGGTGAATGCCTGCACGAGCATGAGTGATGCTGCAGATAGGTCTACAGCACCACATGCCACACATCTGCACTCATCTGGACATTCCCTAGGGGGTCAGGCATCTTTTTAAGAACATAAAAAATGCCATAGTGAGTCAGACCACAGATACTTCTAGCCCAGTATCCTGTCTATCATTGTGGCAGAGAGTGGTTTAGTCATTTATTCTCAACACAATAAAATAAATACTTGAGATTTACAGTTCTTTGTGCAATAAGCTCTGTAACATAAGTTCAACTTAATGTCTCATCTCAACCACTCCTGAGTCCAAAGTATTATCAACATTTCAGACTAATCAGAGTCCCTTCTGCTTTCTATTTTTCCAATAGATTCTTCTTATATGTTGTAGTGGATAGCTTCTCTCACAGAAGAGAGAGCTGAGAAAGGATCCATGGTGCCTATAGCTTGTCTATATCCTTCCCAACTATACAGTTGGTCCAATAAAAGATTATTGACCACAAAAAATCTTGCTTCTTACATTTTTTGTGGGACCATTACAGCTACAATATCATCCCAACACTAACCCACTTTAAATACAGTCTCTGTCCTTTAGTCCATATATTTCATTGTCATCACTTTCTCTTCCCCTGTTTGAGAATTTGCCAGCAATTAAGAGACAATCAAAGTTGGTGGCCTCTGAAATGGGCAGATCTAGAGGGGATACAATAGTGCAGCCACACTCTCTTGCTGACCACAAGGCAGGAGCAGTATCTGAGGACTTTTTCAAGTCCTTAATGGAGATAAGAATCCCCCCCACCTTTCCCTCTGTGCTCAGAGGCATGCTCCCTTCCCTCCCAGATGCAGATGCAGTCTGCCCACCCCAGTTTAGGTGAGGAAGAAAGCTGAGAGTGGGGGTCACAGCCACCCATACTGTTCCCACATCTTCCTTTGTAAAATTCTGGATCTTCTGGACCCTGATTATCAGGGATCTTGGTTTTCTCTGATTTAAAAAATCTCCAATTTTCAATTTAAAGAAAGTAACTCAGAATCCACGTTTTAATCATGGGAAAATGTGGATTTTTGGGTTACTTTTTTAAATCCAAAAATTGGGGATTTTTTTTTTTTAATCAGAGGAAACCTTGATTCCTGCTCATTATTGACCAAGGGAAGAGAATTATATCCCATGGGAGGTTCTGAAGTTACAGTTGGTATTTTTCCTTCTCTACCAAACAAAAACAAAACATTTTCAATGCTTTTGTGAAAACAGAATCATGGTGAGTATCTGTTTTCAAATAAAAACCTTGTAGATTTCTATTTGGAAAGAGATATCACAATGAGACAAAGCTCTAGTCTACATTGCAGCTCCAGCTGTATGGCAAAACGTTGAGTCCATACATTCGGACCCTCTGCTCACTGAGTTACTCCACCTCAAGAGTGGTATAAGGCTATTACCACTGTCTGGCAACTGACTGAAAGTGCATGAAGACATCTGTTGTGTTCCATTCAGCAGGTGGTGCTTCATAAAGTGCATTCTGTTACAGAGCCATACAAAGCAGCCAAAAGTGCCTAGGCACTGCCAGAACATCTGGTAGTAGAGCAGCCTGCTGTAAACATCTCCAGAGTGTGCATAGCCTGGTGAACAGGGCATTGGATTGGGATGTGGGTCAAGTAGCTTTTCTGTATAATTCTGAGAGAAGCTTTTCATCTCAGATAATTGATTCCAGCTGAATGTGTCTGCTTCATCATAGGCTAGTGCCTTAACTATTAGGTTATATCTTCAGAATTAACCTGGGGCAACTTCAGAGTTTAGCTGGGACAGGTTCCTCCCCCTCAAAAAATCATTTGGACAAAATCATTCTCAAAGCACACATATTTTGGCTTGGATAACGTTTGCTCTGATCTTGAAAGTTTCTTATAGATTGTCTCACTCTTGAAGACGTAAGAACCCTTTTGGGGACAGGTCACCTCTTTGTATTACAGTCTAGTAACCTAATCTGGGCAACACATGACACAGCATGGATGCCTGAATCTGAAACAGAGCTCACAGACTAAGCCAGAGATATCCTACGCTATCACAACTTGCATAACAGTAACATCTACTGAATCTATGTCCTTCTATTTCATATCTTTCTGCACTAGTCTTAGCTATGTCTTCAGCTTCTAATGATGTATAAATTATCTGTGAAATAAAGAAAAAGTTAATGGGAATGTGTAGGGATTGTACAGCATAAATCAAAGAAAGAAAATCAGGATCAAGCTTCCACTGTACTTTGAAGGTGAATATCTGACAGAATCCCTTCACAAAGTAATGCAAATAAAAACATAGAGGAATTGAAGAACATTGTTTTAAAATGATGGGAGAACGGTGAAGAATTTAGCTCCTAGAGAAACTAGTAGTTGAATAATAAGGGACATAGATTATTATATTCCCAGTATTTGTATTTTAAAACAGAAACCTTAAGTATGAGAGAGTTCCATACGCTAATAATTAGTGGCTTTCTTTCAGACTAAAGACCATATATGAAAGCTTTTGCTACATGCAATTACTGCTGTCTTTGAAATTTCACATGCAGAATATTTGTAGCGCATTGTGGGGAAATCAGGCCTTTATCCACATAAACTAAAATTTTACTGCCACTATTTTTTTCTTAATTATATACGGGGGAAATATAATAATGAAATTTCATGTAACCCACAATTCATACACAGGTACCAACTCATTAAATAGAGCTCAATGCAAAATTAGACTTGATTAGACATTGCTAGAAATATGGAATTACATGTGTTGTTATTCTAAATGCTCAACCCAAGAAACCGATAAATAAATACATATATCTAAATGATATTGTGACACAAAATTGACTTTCATCTGTCTAAATATTTATTTTTAAATTATTTTTGATAATTTCTGTCTATACAATACCATTAAAATATTAAATCTGACACAATTTTTAGAAGCATTCTAGGACATGGCTGAAGTTATGAAGTTCATTTCATGGTTGCATTTAGCTGTGGGTAGAAAAGAATGTAACTCCAAGGAAGCCAACGAAGCTATCCTAATATTCCCCAGTTAGAGTTCTGAGCTAGAGCATAGTATTAGATAATGAGATTTCTGGATTATTGAGTCTAGTCTCCTGTGATTTCTGAAGCTACATCATATAATTCTTTATATAAACAACTTCCACTACTCTAATTTCTGTAATGATTAGGAATCTGCTTCTGATTTCCAGTGTAAATTTATTTATTATCAGTGTATACACACTTCAGGATTGTCATCCATCCATAAATTTAGGGGCAGCCCATAAAAAAAATAGAGCAAAAAAATGCTTCTCTTTAAACTGCATTAAAAAGTTAGAGATAACCATAAAATGAAACAACAATGATCTTAATAGAAAGATGGAACATAGATGTGCCACTTCCTGCCTTAGAGGAAGTGCAGCACCCTGAAAAGACTGCTTGTTACTCAAGGGAGCCTGAACAGTCCCCTGCCCCCTACCCAGCCATGCACTGCTCCAACATTTCTTTGGCTATTCCCTTGCTTCTAATAGCTGCTCACCTGAAGGCATAGGGAGCAGGGTAGAGTGGCCAGGACAGAGCTCCAGGCTGGGAGGAGGAAAGGCAGTGTGCAGGGAGTTCATTCTGGGATGCCAGGAGTTGGGACAGCAGAGGTAAGGCTGAGGAGTCAGTTGAGGTGGAGGCAGTCCTGTGTGGGATGAGGTTGGGTGCACCAGGGTGTGGAGGTGAGAAGGGGATGCCTGGGGTGGGGCAGAATGGTGTAAAACCATAGCTGCTGTCAAGCAGTATTGCCAACCCAAGATTTCTTTTTTACTTATAATCTGCAAACATTTTAAATCAAGGAAAAATTTTACCGTGGTTGGTGTTAAAACCCTAAATTTGAACCCCACCCCCATCACTGCCATCCAGGTTTGGCAGAAGGGTTACATTTACTGACATATGTCAAACATGTCAGTAAAAACATGTCAGTAAAAAAGTTTTCTCATCAGTAAACACTTTGCAAAGTATCCGTACAAAAAAATGGGGGTGGGAGTGGGGGGGCAGGTCCTGACACCGATATTCTTGTCTTAGCACTTATTCTTCCCTGGCACTTCTCCCTTCTTCTCCCCATTATATTTATAGAGAGCAAGACCCCTTCTCAATATTTGTTGTCCCAGTCTAAATAAGTCATCTTCTTTTAATCCACTCTTATATAATTGGCTTTCCATTCCTTTCTCTGCACCTATAGTAATCTAAATTCACCTTTCTTGAACAAGAGTGACAAGAATATTGCATAGTATTTCACAAGTTATTGTTGCCAGTATCTTGTTAATTAATATTTCCTTGTTTCTATTGGAATTTTTCCTCCAGATATATCCTAGGATCACATTTGGCTTTTTCATGGCTTTCTTACATTGACAGGTCATAGAAGAAAGGACAAAAATTAAGAAAGTGTATTCTGAAACTAAGAGCGCTTGTACACATGATGCCTGCTGAAGGCAGAAGCAGTGAGGGGCCAGATCCCCTTTTTCTTGTTTTTGGCAGAGCCTGCCCACCTCTCCTACAGCCAAGGGGCAAGTTGCTGGCAGACTAAGTGGCCCCTAACCTGCAGAGGGCCCTGGTCCTTTCTTCCGTGGCACTGGTGACCCCTGGTACTGCCTGGGTGGGCTGCTAGCAGGCTGGGTGCTGCCTGAGCTCAGAGTTGGGGAAGAATTAGATCAAGCCGGGTGCTGCCTCTGAGCTGGGGCAGCACTCATTCCACTAGCAGCCTGCCCAGGTGAATCTGGGAGGTGCCGCCACCGCAAAGGGAAGGACCGGGGTCCCTCACAGTTCAGGCGTCACTTGGCCTGCCGGTAGCTTGCTCCTTGGCTGCAGGCAAGCTCTCCCAAAAATAAAAAACAAAAAGGATTGGTCACCTCACCATAACAGTGATGGAAATCCCTACATTGAAATGGCAGGTTTCAATTAAAAATCCACTGTTTCAATTTAGGGGGCATAGAATGCAATGGTAAGTACTAAACCATCCTCATGTGTACAAGTGCCTTGAGTAGAGATACAAGAAATACATTGTTCTGATAATTTCCTCTATCTCCAGCTTCTTTGAGTAGCCTCACCATTCCATTGCTGCTGTATTTCAATTAATTTTCCATTTTGTAGGTCAAGGCAGTTAACATGTTACAGAATGGAACATCAGTTTAACTATAAATCCAGGCCTTTTAGGGATTCTTGTCTGAGCACTTCTTCTTCCCTGGCATTTCTCCCTGGGAAGAAATGCCAGGGAAGGCAGAAGCAGCAAGGGGCCCGATCCTTTTATTCTGCAGAGTCTGCCCACCTCTCCTGTGGCCAGGGGGTGAGATGACTAATAGCTTCAACACATATATGCAAAACAGTGACAGAAATCCCTAAATTGAAATGGTGGGTTTCAATTAAAATCACCTTGTTTCAATTTAGGAGGCATAGAATGCAACCCTAAGAACTAAACCCCCCTCATATATACAAGTGTCCTGAGTAAAAGTACAAGAAATATATTTTTCTGATAATTTCTTTTATCTCCAGCTTCTTTGAGTAACCTCACCATTCCATTGCTGTTGTGTTTCAATTAATTTTCTACTTAGTAGGTCAAGCCAGTCAAAATATTACAGAATGGAACTTCAGTTTAACTATAAATCCAGGCCTTTTAGGGATTCTTCAGATTAATTTTTGGGCCTTACCATTATCAATGCAGTGACATGATCAAGGATGTTTTATATTTAGGATGCATAACTTGCCATCCTTGATTCCTGCTGCCTACACCTTGCTGTCTGTCTGTGATTCTATCCTGGGGTGACATCCTAATGCACATCCATATAGAATTCACTTTTGGTGAATACTTAGAAATAGGATGCATCAGTTTAACTTCACATCTCTCAAGTGAATGACCACTAATTCTAAAAAAGCTTTGGGTACATCAATTCTGCCAAACTACCACTCTAATTATATCAAAATGTAGATTCCAAGACTGATACTTGGAAGCTAACTAATCTTGGCTGGCATCTAAGTTTTCACCACTGAAATTCCCTAGGTACCTAAAGGTCTGCCTTGGGGTGGCACTAATCACATAGACACCTGTTCCATGTCTAAGCTACATTAGGATCTAGATATTAGGAATTCCTCCTTCTGCAGAACACTATGATAGGTGTGCCCACAACAAACTTACCAGATCAGGACCCACACCCAATAGGAGAGATGGTACCCTCCCTCTTATCCGCCAACCTACTTAAAGGAGTTATTAGGGAGGTGGTAGACCACAGATCAGTTCTTCCCTCTATTTAAGGGAGCCACTAGAGAAGTGGGAGATGCAAATTCCTGCCTCTCATGTACATAAGAAATTTAAACTTGTTTCTTCTCACATCCTGCATGTGTACTCTGATATTAGGTCACTAGATGGAAGGGGGGGGGGGCATTGTACATAGTGGGTGTGTCCACACATGGTCATTTAATGCAGATTAGCCTGATTTAAGGTGCATTAAGGGTGCATGTCTACATGTGTGCACCCTTAATGCAGCTTAAAAATGGCAATTTTAGGCTATGTGAGCTTAAATTTATACCTGCCTAAACCAAGTATCAAATTTAAGCAGCATTAGTTCATGCAGATTAATGCACATGTAGATGTATTAACACAGGGACTTTATTCCTGGGTCTGCTTAGCCACTAAGGGGCCAGCCAGAGCCTTGCCCCAGGACTCCTGGCTGGCTGCCTCTCCTCCTCCATGCCTGGGCTGCTCTCTGACAGTCCCTAGCTGAAGGCTATAAAAGGCTCCAGTCATTTTGTGACTTGGGGCACACTGTATAGGGAGCCTAAGGGAGCCAGTCTGCCTGCAGCAGCCCACAAGTCCCATGTGCCCTGCTGGATAGGGCCCAGGAAGCTTCTGCCTGGCCTGTCCTCTAGCTGGACCTGCTCCTTGGCCACAGATGAGTGTTGCAAAGGGCTGCATCCTGCTGCATCCTTTTCCCAGCCTTCAGATTCCCCCCCAGGGCTGCTGGCCCTGCTCTGTATGTCAGCAGGGCCAGCACCTGCTTCCTGCTGCTCCCCACCCCCAGCTCTCTCTCTTTGGAAGCACTGTGGTGAAGCACCTCTGGCATGCAGCTCCCCATTCCTGGCCATACCCCTGTCCTGGGTGCTGCTGTTAGCCCTCCAAGGCCATTATTGCAGGGATAGCCATGCAGGAGCCCCGAGATCTGGCACAGGGACCATGTCAAACACATCCTCTCCATCCAGCCATGGCTCTTCCCATGTGCCCACACCCATCCCAAGTGCTTGGGCCCCCAACTGGAACCACAAGGAAGTGTGCAACCTTGTGGCACTCTTGAGCGGGGCTAACATCCAGAGATAGCTCACATGGGGTGGGCGAAGGAAAGCCCACCTTTATGGGGTGATCTCAGCTAGGATACATGTGTGAGGCCACTCCTGGACAGTGCAGCAGTGCCACTTGCAGGCGCAGGGGGTGGCTGTGACTGACTTCAGTCATTGCTCCAGTTATGCCCATAAGACCATGCCCTTCATGGGGAGCTGACCAGCATTTTGACACCCCAGGAGACAGGCCTCATCCCTGTGAGTGCCACTAACAGGGGTGGCCCAACTTCACCCACACCCTACCCTGATGCCTCCAATAACAAGTCACCTGAGGGGGGCCCTTGGGCCTTCAGTGCCCCATCCCACCCACCTACCCAGCTACTACAGCCACTGGCAGCTTGGGGAGTCCTCCTCAGTGTCTGTCTTGTCCTCAGCTCAGCCCCATAGCCTGTCACAAGGAGCAGGCAGACACACCACTGCTGGTCACCAGCTCCTCTCGGGGGGGAGGGGGGGCTGGCCCGGTGCCAGCTGACACTCACCACAGGCCATGGACACCAGGCAGAGCCAAATGCCTGGTTGGGAGCCCCACACTGAGCCACCACCCTCACCAGCCCTGGAAGGGCCCACCCAGTCCCTGGCTCTGCCCCCAGCCAAGGCTCCACTTCCTGCCCAGCCCATCCACACAACTCTGGCCCCAGGTTCCCTGGCCTCCACAGCACACAGGCAGGCAGGACACAGTTCAGAACTTTATTGAGCAGCCTGTGTCCCTGAAGCTCAGTGGTCACAGGCCTCACACACTGAAGAAGGCATCAATGCCAGCAGTGATGTCCTCCTTCACAGCGGGGGGCAGGGGCATGGTAGCACTGTGGCAGGTGACCCTCCAGGCAGTGATGGAGATTATGGAACAGACTGGGTTTGCAAACCCCCCACACCATTGTGGCTCAGGATCCTGAACCTGGTGTGCAGGTGTGCCCTGGACACCAGCAGGATCATCAGTATCAGGGCCTAGCGGCTTGGGCAGCCCTCCATCTGCACAAACAGCTCACCATGCACCACCTGGAGCACAAGCAGCAGTGGACTGCTTGGAGTGCAGTAGTGGTGCAGGGGGCATCCCCATAGCACCTCCCCAAAGAGGCTGCACTGTGGGGAGGGTGTGGGTAAGTCCAGCCCCTCAACCCAGTTGTCCAGGTACCCTGTATGACCTAAGCCTGGTTGCTGTGGATGGGGCAGGAGTACAGCACAGTGGCTGGCCTTCAGGGAGGTGGGAGCAGGGTCTGGAACTGCGGCATCAGGTGCTGGCAGAAGCCTGGCCTGGCTCACCCTGGGAAGGGGGCAGGGGAGGCATGCTGCCTGCTACCATCACCTAGTGGTTCACCAGCCCTAGGGAAGCATGTAGGGATGGGGGGCTTGGCTGGTGGTTGTCTGAGCCTGAGTCTATCATGATAATTTACCATGGTCCCTGGGCACCCAAGCACAGCTAACCCATGATCTGAGTCTGGGCAGTGCAGGGCCCCTGATGTAAAGCATCTCATGTCTGCAATGTTGCAAACTCTCACAAAAGGCAAAAAATGGTTTCTGTCTCCTGCCTCTGCATGGCCAACATCTGGATGTGGGGGAGAGGCTATAGGGCCTTGTGGGAGAGCCACCTCAGGGTCACCACCACCCACCTCTGGAGCCTTCTGGATATGCCACCTGCACCAGCAATGCACCAGGGACTGGACCCTCATGCTCCAGCTGTTGGTGGCTGTCATGGACAACTGGGCAGTGTGGGAGTAAGTGCATCAGCAGGCAGACAAGGTGCAGGAGCTGACTTGGTGGGAGGATGACCTCACCTGGGACACTGCCCAGGAGGAGGCATGGGAGCAGGTGCAGTGGGTGCACTGGGCTTAGCTTAAGGCCCTGGACTAGTGCCACATGGAGCTGCTCCAGCAGCAACTGGCCAGCCAGGGCCAGGCACTGGAGCCCACGCCCAGAACCCCCCATGCCTGGCCCTTGGCCCCAGCCCTGCAGGGCCCCTGGCCCCCACCCACCACCCTATATCAGGGCCCCTAGACCTTGGGGAGGGCCTACTCTACCTCCTGCCTGCAGGATCCCTTGGCATCTGCTGTGGCCCCAGACCTGTGGGGGGAACTGTCCATGGCCAGGGTACTGGCCACATGGCACTGGGCTCTGAACCCTGTGCATCCCCACCACCCAGCCCCCCAATCCAGGACTTGGGCAGAGACTCTAACACTTGAACATAGTTTTCTGTTTGGAAGGAACATTTTTTTTTTATTTTTGATGGGTGGGGAGGGTGGTGGAGTGGCTGTGTGTGTCAGGGAGGGAGGGGGCAGGGGCTATGCTGGTTGAGTGGGGCAGTGAGGGGAATTGGGGGGTGAACTTGCGAGGGGAATAAGCATTTTAATTACAAACATGTGCATGTCCTGGAGTGGTGCTGGAAGGTGGGTAGGGGGTAGAGGATGTGTAGGCAATGGGGCAGGTGGGTGTTGGCAGGAATGGGTGAGTGCACCTCTGTGCCCTGGCACTCCAGGTGAGGCTGGAGCTGGCACAGCAGGTCTTCAAAGATGGCCCACATCAACCCACTGGTTGTTATCCCATTCCTGCAGCATGATGTGCTGCTAACAGTCCTGGCAGGCACAGCAGGTCCAGAAGTGGCAGGGCTGTTCGGACAGGAGGGAATGGCAAACCCAGCAGGGGCATCCTGGAGCCTGTGGTCACCATGACAGGTAGCAGCAGCTGCATAGCTATGGAGACCCCAAAGGCCAGGTACCAGTTATCCAGCAGATGGACAGAGCAAGTGGGGGAGTCAGGATGCACCAGGTTGCCAAGCATCAGGCACATGGAACAGTAGTGGGTGAGTAGGACATCTGTGGCAACCCTGAGGAGCAGGGGAGTCTGTCCCCAGGTGCCAGGGTCAGGATCTGGAGCAGGCAGGGCTGTGGAGCATATCTGTAGCAGAGGCAGAGCAGGCATGTACTGCCTTTTTCTCTGCTACGCTGCTTCTGTGACAGAGGAAGCATTAGCCCAGAGATGGAGGGTGTGCTTTTAAGATAACTGCCAAGTGCTGGCAGATGGCTGTGGCTTCAGTATGGCTGCCAACTGCTGGCAGCCATGTGTCCTGAGGCTGGAGCTCCCCTGTGTGGCCTCAGAGGGACACATTGCAGGTCAGGACTAATGTTGGTCCCAGGTCAGTCCAAAGTCCCACCACATGTCAAAACCCACTTAATCTGCATTAAGTGTAATGTGTATTAAATTTAAGCCCACTTAAAATCACATGTAGACACACCCATTGTTGTTGCTTCTGCTAGCTGTGGCTTATAAGAAAAGGCTGGTAAAGTTGCCTAATTCCAGGAAATGGTTCAGGATTGTGCAGTCTAGTCACTGGTAGGTGCTTTCTTGCATTTTATAAAAAAGTACCTAAGTTTCTAGAGAAACACTAGGGTTAGCATTTCCTATTTGCTTGTAAAGTAGTTTCCTGATGAACTTGTTGGGATTCTGTGGCTCCCCAGATCTTCACATACATTGCATAGGAAAATTAGGTGCCTAACAGTAACATGCCTCAATCCTTTTGAAGATTTAACCCCTCATTAATTTAACAAGGACAATGATTTTTCCCCAGGTATCAATTGATGCACAGGTAAAGCAGATTTGCTCTTCCCATCTCTTAAAAAGGATTAGGCACTCATAATCACATCCAAGTCTGTGTTTCCATTGCTTCTTTCCACTAAGTATCTGAGTTTCTCCCAGTATTATCTGGGATTTTGATTGCTTTTATTGTTAGATATATAATTTGGCTGGTCATGCAGTCAGAACATACAATATCTCATCTAGTCAGCAAATTCATATGAGATTTTGCCTTGCTGTATGCCTCTCCCCTGTGCATTCTCTGATGGAATCATCATGTTTAAAACTACTATCTTTTCCAATACTTTCTATTTTAGAAATGAAATCTTATTCATCTTATTTTAATTCTAATATTGGAGAAAAGAAAAAAAATGAATTTGAAAACTGTATGAGGCTGAGGAAATTAAGAATTCATTTTCCAAGATTCATATTTTAGTGTTGCTTATTAAAGAGGTTGATTTCCCTGCCACTGATTTTGCATCAGGGCAAATATTGAACAACAGACCCTCACTTACTGCTGTAAATTTTTGGATGACCTGTAAAGTTATAAGTTATAAATTGGGGTTAATATTATTAAACATAACATTTCTGTATCATAGAATGCCTATGTAGGCATTCAGGGATGTATTTGGTAGCTGTATTGGTCTAAGACAAAAAGAAATGCAATATGTAGGCATTCTAAATTCACTCTGCGCTGTTACCACTTTGTCATGCCTATCCTAGACCAGAGATAATGTTTTGTTGTTAAACATTAATGCCCAATTTTTGTTTTATGTAAAATGACTATTTGTAACACTCATCATTTAAAATTCCCATCATGTAATATTCACATTGGAGTGTCCTACCCACTAGACTACAGGATCATGCCCTTTCTCTACATAGGTTAATTTTGAATACCTTTCTGCATAGTGGGGAATTCTCCTGAGAAGCTCAGACTATACCAGGGAAGTAAGAGAATTCTCTGAAGAGTTAAGAGAGGTGTGCTTGAACCCTCTGAGGATGAAGAAAGAACTGAAACTAGGTCTCACACTTCTGAGCAGGCAGTAAGTCCATATAGATCAACACCACTATGTTAAAGAAAGTGACCTCGGAATTGAACTTCATGAAAAGCCATTCCTGTCAGTACGTGTTAAGCAAACTCTAAGGGCAGATGTAGATGAAACAGGGGCCCTAAATTGAAGTGGTGGGTTTTAAAAAACACTGCTTCCATTTAGGGCTGATTAAACCCCCATATCATGCATACGCCCTGCTGATGTATCTGCCTTTCTGGTGGGGAGGGTAGGGAGAGTTGCCGGCGGGCAGAGCGGTCCCTGGGCTGCAGTGGGGGAGGTGGGGAGTGGAAAGATCAGGCTTGCAGCTTTTCTTGGGCAGAGGCTTTCCCAGGCTGCTGCCAGGCTGCCTGCAGGGCTTCCTGCAGAGCTGTTGAACTGCACAGAGCCCAGACCTTCACTCCATGGCTGTAGGGCCAGCAAACTAAAACTCCTCAAAGGAGTTTTAGTTTGCTGTGGCCCAAGTCATTTAAGATGCGTTACGCTGCCGAATTTCCTACAGCGGCTGGAATTAATGCACAAAATGCCGCTGACACGTGCAAACACCGACGCCATTAAAGCAGTGCAAAAGCATTTAGCCCATTTTAAAGTGACGCGCACACATAGCTCTCATTTTGTCTGCACAGGGCCTAAGAATGCCCAGATTGGACCCTTCAAGGAACCTAGGATAGAGGAATGCAAGTTTCTGAATTCTAGTCATTGTTTGCTCAGCACGTAACCTTACATGCTCAGACTGCATTTGCTTTAGACAAGCATTGAAATAGATAATTAAAGAACTTTAGAGTTATAAAATAATGTGCCTATTGAGTGTCTATGCTCATGCAGCAAGTGAACAGGGCGGTTGCATTTGCAGGTTTGAAGTTAGGCATTTCAATTCTGCTTAAATCCATGTTTTGAAAACTATGGATCTTATCTTAGATACCTAAGTGTCCCTGTAGGTAACTAGGCCAAAATAATTTGAACTATACATCTCTTCAGCTGTCACCTAACTCTGGAATTACCTAAAATCTAAGTTCCTTGTATGGCCAATTGTTTGCTTTTGGATCTGTACTGAACTGCTTAAGTCTTGAGCAATTAGACATCTAAGCCATATCACAATTCACAAACACAGTTTTCTACATATGTCACCTGCAGAATCTAGTCCAGTAGTCTCACATCTACCTCCACATGACAACCTGCACAAGTTTCCACATTTTCTGATACTCCTGCTATCTCCTCATTGTATCAGAAGTTAGATCAGTCTCAGGGATGTGTGGGAACCTTCATTCAAATCATTCTTCTTGCTGAGTGAACCCATGTATGCACTGAATAAGAGAGTTTTCTAACCACATTTTTATAGTTTATTTCATTGGGTGGATTATAACATCATTTCCTGTTGAACTGGTTCCCTTCTGCATGGGCTAATTAAATAATTCATTTGCCAGACAAAGTAAGCAAGAACCTGTAGCCCAGTTGGGGCTCAGAGGTGAATATGTAGGCTGCAGTATCTTCTCACATGGGTATTTGATGTAAAAAAAAAAATCTTAATATTAACATAATCTGCTTTGGTAATGTTTCTGAAAAAGTGCTTAACTCAGAGGCCTGCAAATTGTAATCAAAGATTGACACTCTCTTGCAACGTTGAGTATGGCACCTCAGTTCTGGAATATCTTCTCCACTGCTCCTTTTAAATCTAGCCTACTGGAGACAACCTTCCTGCCCCCCTCTTCCTCTAAAAGAGGGAAGTTTATGGGAGATTTATGGAGCCAAGAGGAAATGAAAAACCTAAGAAATGGTTGTTGGCTTGGCAGAGAGTGGGTACTTGGGTTTTAACTGCACCTATTGTCCCAAGTCGGGGAGAAGCTTCTCCCTACAATGCCTTTCACTTATTTTGTCCAAAGACTATTTAGTATCTCCACTTCAGAAGAAGTCCTGGAGAAGGCAGTACATAATGTTTGATCTGTGCATGGTAGTTAGAATGCTGTGCTGTGAAGTGAGAGACAGGTAGTCTCAAACCTGTTATGAGGGACTGAAGTTTAGAACCCAGGACGTCCAGTTTCCTAGATATCCTAGATATCTAGATGTCCTAGATATGAATAAAATCCTGGCCACTGAGCTATGGAGGCAAAAACAACCTGATTACACACACACAAAGCTCTTTCCTATTCCTCAAGCTAAAAACTGGTAGTAATGAGCAGGGATCCTGTTTTTCTCTGATAAAAAAAAAAAAAAAAATCCTAATCTTTGGATGTAAAAAAGTAGCCCAAAATTTTAATCACAGAAAAATTTGGATTTTGGGTTACTTCTTTATATCTGAAAATTGTTTTTTTTTTAATCAGAGTTTTGGTTACCTCAGTTTTCATGCATCTAAGTCTGTTATGTGGATGCCATAGCCACTACTGTTCAGGCTCAGTTTGCATAACTACATATTTGCACATAGTTGTCCAGAAACTATGCGCAAAGTTGTCTATGTGAGGGTAGGGCTATGTGTCCAGAAACAGAATTCCCGTGGGTCAGTAACTGCCAAAATTGCCTGCAGATGGCCAAAAACTAGCCACTAAATGGACAGGACAGAATGCAATGTCATCCAAAGGGTGTGTGTGTGTGTGTGTGTGTGTGTGTGTGTGTGTGTGAGCACATGTATGAGATATGAAATGGGCTTGTTTTCCACAGTGCAAAAAGAAAGTGAGTAAATTTAATTATGCATGAGCCTGAATGGGTATTTACTGAAACAGACCCTAAGGATTTTTATTCTAGTTGCTACTGCAAAATTATTCTCATTTAGGATAGAAGCTATTTTGGGGTAAAAAAATTATGATTGAAATTCAAATCCTAATAATGTTAAACACTATATTACAATAAAAATGCTTATAGTAGCATTAACATAACTAAGATAATGAGAATAAATTAGACTCAAATTAACCACTGATAATGTACAATTGAAGATCAAAAGCTAGATTATTGAAACATTATTCTGGTAGTACAAGTATTACTGTATGTTGAAAATCCTTTCAAGTAAGTTTTGTTTTTAAAATAAATCTCTGTTCAAATTACTGTCTATAAATAAAGGTTAAAATACCTGTAGGATTCTCTGAAGTTTCTAAATATTTACCTGCTCCTTTCATTATTGAATCTCACTCACTAACAATATATGATGATTATTTCAGAAATACTTGAGAAGTAGCAAAAAATTACGGAATAAAGCAGTTAGCAGTACATGCCATTTTATGGTTTATTACAGAAAGATAAAGATCACAAAAGCTATTAAGCCATATTATTATGCAGTATTATTTAACAAATATATATGAAATGGATTACACTGAGATGGTAGGATTATCATTCTGCAAAGGTAACAGACTACAGTAGGATTCCATTTGAGATTTTTTTATTTTGGTGTACCAAAGAGTAGGTCCCAATTCAAAACAACATTAAGCATGTGTACAACTTCAGTAGAACTCAAACCATTATAAAAGTGGTGTAAATTGCATTTCGTTTGATAATTATTCCGAATTACACACACTTATATATAAAAGAAGACTAGAATATGATCCTAGGCCCCAGGGCATCATCATCTCTGTACTAAACTTAATACAAGATTTGCTACTGACTTCAACAGAGCCAGGATTTTACCTTAAATCTTCAAGTCAATTGGAGTTTTCCCTAAGTAGATACTGGACTGCTACGCTGTTGCCATTGACGTAAAAAAAATAGAAGAAATAAAAGAAAAACTTTAATTGCATTAAAGCATTTCATTAAAGTAATGCCCAAGACATACAAATGACTTTTAAACATGAGCATATATATTTTCTTGCTGCAGCAGGATTTGCTGTTTTGCTACCGTTTAAGGTAGCTGAGATCCAAATATATATTCTTTATTTATAGACAAATGTTTCATGTTTCACTCAGTATGAGTAATGTTTAAGAATCTGAGCTTGTTTTGAACGCATTCGTACTTCAGTATCTGCAACATCTCAACATTTAACCTGCATGGGTGAATAATGAATATTTATGAGTACACATAAGCTATGCTTATAAATATTCATAGCCAAGTACCCTTATTAGTATACACTGGATAATGAATATTAATGAAAACTTTATTCACATGAAATGAAGCAAAGTCTTATACAAGATGAACATAGATATTTTCATTAGAAAAAGACAATGAGGAGCAGCATTTTGGGTTCAAACCAATCTCTTGTAGGAGATGCCCCTTTGACATTTCTTAAACACTAATGTAAATAATATTTAATTATATTACTACAAATTAGCTCTCTTTGCCAGAAAGGTCATGATGGTTTGTTAGCTACTCTGACTTCTTTTTGTTCAGAACTGTAAAAGGCATGTTTGATTAAATCAAAGATTTTATGAAAATTAAACAAAAAATGTGTTTTACCTTAATTACATTAACATTGATCCATTAGTGTTATGAGTTTCTAATTTTATGAACAAATATGGTAGACTTAGAAATTAGTTGCCTTACCAGACTGGAAAACTCAAATGTCAAAGACAGCTGTATCTAATAAACAACCACAGATCACTGCATTGCATGTGCTTAAAAGTGATATACTATTTTCCATAAATGTGTAACATTCATAAATATGTTTTACAGTTAATGCCAAAGCATTAAAACTGGAATAAACAAACTGCAATTTTATGAAAAACTGTAAGAAATCTTTTAAATTTTCAAAGTAGGTTACTACAGCTTAACATGCATTAATTCTCAACGGAGAATGCAAAATTGAATGCAAAATGGCTTTCACATCAGCAGTTAGATTTTTTTTTACTCTAATGTGAAAGGATAAAAGCTTGTAAGGAAGGACCTTGTCTTTTACAATTGTTCATCTTATCTATGTTGATACAAAATATTTCCATTTATGTAGTCTGAAAGAACAAAGTCGGTTAATGTTTTGGAATCACGGAAATTAGAGATGGAAAATACCCAGACATCCAGTTCATCTCACATTTTTGGCAATTGTTATTGTTCTCATGGGGTAATACATATAGTAACTTATGATTATTATTTTAAGTTCTATTATAATGCTGCTGAATAGCTCCATTCTTTAGGTGTGCTATCAGCACAAAACATCATCTTTAAAAAGAGTAGGGTGTTTTATACTTCCATATCGACCTTACAGGAAATTTCACCTACTCTTTCAGACAGGTATTATTCTTGTTACATGAGCACACCTGTTTTCAGTATAATTGCAGTGGAATCAATCTCTCTACAAAAATAAATCTTCACTTTGGGATTTCTGTGAGCTCTGGAAATTTGTCTTTCTCCCATAAGAGTTGTGTTAAAATATTTTAACACAAGAGTACAGATAAAAGAAACTGTCACTTTTCATCACTTGAATTCTCCTCTGAACCAACAGAAACAACTGTCCATTCTTAAATCATATCTAAGAAAAAATATAGCAACATCATACCATTCTCCACAATACTCCCTTCAAGCTCATTCTATATGCAATTCTTCTTCTACATTGATACTCCTTTCCTGACATTAAGTGCTTCGCCCTTCATTTAAACACCAAGATGGGATACAGTCCTTTCTTTCAAAGTAGGCTATGGTATATTTTTTATACGTTAAGCTGATGGTGAGAGCATTACTCTAGGACAGTTGTTCTCACCCTTTGTCAGACTCAAAGTACCCTTCAGAAAATGCCAGATTTTTTACTACAGAAAAATACAGTAATTTCTGTGCCAAAGAACTCAAAAATGCCACAAGAGATCAGAATGTTTTTGACAGTATGGATCCCTACTTGGAAATTCTGGCTGCATACAGAGGCATGTAGACATTTGTTTCCTTGGGGACAAGTAGCAGTGGCACACCTTGTGCCTTGTGCCACTGCTACTTGTCCTTGGGGAATGCCTGTGCCATGCACACTCTGGCACATGGCAGGTTATCCTAAGTGTGGTAGGGGAGGCTGGGGCCAGTAACTGTGCTGGACCCAGTACCCTTACCTGGGGTTCTGTGGGCCTCCTGGGGCTGCAGCTGTGGCAGGAAGCCTGGTCAGCAGCCAGAACGTGGCTCCAGCTAGCCAGGCTTCAGTTTTGAAGCCAGCCACATGCAGCACCCCACTTTTTTTGGCATGGGGTTTTTTACCCTAGGGACTCCTGGGGTCAACCCCCCTTGCAAGGTAGCAGCACAGGGAATGCCTGTATGGGTGGTGTGTGGTTCTCTAGGCTCATCTGGACACGGCCTCTGTGAATCACACACATATATATATGCAGGGGTTTAGGTTGTAGCCGTGTTGGTCTAAGGATATAGGCAGACAAGGTTCCTTGGGTGAATTTGATATCTTTTATTAGACCAACCCAAATGGTTGGAGAATAGTTATTAAGCAAGCTTTCGGGTTCAAAAACCCTTCGTCAGGCTAAGGACGCTGCAGCAGTTGCTGCGTGCTCTTCCTGGATGGAATTTTTGAACCCGAGAGCTTGCTTAATAACTATTCTCCAACCATTTGGGTTGGTCTAATAAAAGATATCAAATTCACCTAAGGAACCTTGTCTACATATATATATGCACACTTAGCGGTGGTAATATTATATAGCACCCCATGGCACCCTTTCAATGATCTTGTGGCACATAGAGAAAAGAATCCACTTCTCTCATATGCCTGATGTAATTTGAATCCCCATTTCCCATATCCCAAAAGAGCATAACCACCAAGCTATATACTGGGAACAATTTCAGGTTTTTTCCAGTTGAGCTATTACACTGTACATGGAACAAGTACATATTCTTTGGACCAAAGAGAATGTGTGAAAGAGAAAAGTACTCTGGATAAGAGATTAGATCACTTGCTTGGTCAACTGATTCCTATCCCAACTTCAAAATCTTCTGGATGTAAAATAGCATGATGGGACTTAAGTTCAATTGTGGCACCGGAGACCCATATCTCTATTGCCTTCGTTAAAGATATCCTAATGCCACATAAAAACAACAATTAATGAACTCCTTGGAAAATGGCACTTGTCAAATAGTAATTTCTACAAATGTGTGAACTATGTAAAGGTTGACATTTTACCAGTTTAAAGAAAAGTGTTTTTTTCTACCTCCCTTGAGTGAGCTTCAGGGAAAGCAATACTACAGAATAGACACCCCTGATTTCCAATCTTTTTGTAGGTAATAGAATAAACAGCTGTAAAACAGAGGGGAAGCAGGTACAATTTTCCTTGCAACAGAGATAAGAGGCAAATAGTCTTCACCCTCTAAAACAGAAAAAATGAACAGGGCTTCTTAAAGTAGCAGATCACTATCTAGTTCTAGAAAAAAAGAAAGCAGAATGAGGTAGAGTGTGTGTCAACTTTTGTATCTAATCAAGCCTGGAAATACGTTCTGAATTTTAAAAAACCCCAAGAATGTATGGAAGAAGTAGTCATAACAATTCTGCATCTCATGAAAGCAGGGTGATTGTTAAAGAATAATACCAATCTAATCAAATACAAGACTGGCCTCCCTTTAGGAAGACATAGTAAAACAAAATAAACAGTAATAGTAAGGTAACAGAAATATAAATAGAATAATATGAGAATAATTTTGCAGAAATAGAATAATAAAAACAACTTTAAATAAATAGAATTCTGTAGAAATATTGTAATATTTGTTAAAACCCTTTGCCAATATTTTTATATGTAATGGTATGCATTTACGCATTCTCCCAGAAGTGGAAAAGCTGAAGATTATATTGGAAAAAAACTACTGAAATACTTCCTAATGAATTCAACAGAAATGATCCCAAGCTCTGGAATGTACCAAGTAAATTCAATTCCTTTTGAAGTTAATGGGAGTCAAGGAGACTCACAGGATTTATGCCAGTTACTGTAAGGGAGAACAGAAGGCCATCTAAGAATCTCATGCTCTGATGTGTTGGCTGACATTTCAGATCTGTAACCTCAGGATCATGCAAGAATGACCTTACAATGCACTGGGTGCCATCACTTCCCATTGGCATTGATATCCGTAATGTACTGAGATACTGACGACCTGAGCAATAAATAGCAGTCTCTTTCCCAACCGATATCAAAAAGATTGAAGGCCATTAAGTGTGTTTCAGAAGAGAATTCTGTTGAGACTGGCCTGAATACAAATTAATACTTCAACTACATTATTCCTGTTTACAGATTATCCTCATGATGCTCCATGTAAATTCCTGTTTACAGATTATCCTTGTGAAAGGTGAGATTTCGTAGTGATGGAAAAGATGTGGAGAAAACTTTATAGTAAATAATGGCTAGAAAATGGTATTTAGACATTTGCTTTTGGGAATTGGCTTGTAGGTAAGTAGATATGCACTGACTAGAACAATGATCCAGGGGAATGGTAAGGGTTAACTGATTTCTAAAAGCCTACTTGTGACAAAGTTTCTTTCAAGGCCCACTGTGCCAGAAACCGTGTCTGAGGCCAATGGACAAGCAGGCATACACAGGCTGGGAAACATGAACACCCTTCTATAACTAGAGATAAGGTGGCATTAGGTCACAGTGCCCAATGGCAGAGCCCTTGGAATTTCCTGTTTTGGTGGACAGATCAAATTAAGTTGTAAGTAAATAACCAAATTAAAGTGTGTGCATGTAATGGGTTTGTGAAACAAACGAATAAGCTGAGAGAACAGAATATGGACACTATGATGGCCACAGGGAAACTAATCAATGATGCCTGGAGATAAAGAGTCAACAGAGGTGAGAAAGAATACAGAAGCAGGGATTTCAGAGAAGTAAAAGGTCTGTGAGAGGGGAACCCAAAGCCACCATGGACTGAGGGATCACCACCAGCCCATCTTACCCACTCCACTGGGGTAGGCTGGGCCTCAGCCCTTGACCTCCAAGCTCTTGACATCTGACTTCACGAAAGAACTTCACATACTGGCCAGATGTACCTTTCCACTGTGACAGCTTTAGAATGGATAGATATTGAATTGTGGTGAGTTATTTTGTTTGCCTTGTCTGTATTATTCTTATATATTATCACTGTGTATCAATAAAATTTGCCTATTATCGAATGGAGAAGTTGTGGTTGGATCCACTTGGAACAAAGTATGTGGGTCATAAATCCAGTGCCAACAATAGATATGTAATGCATTTTTGGGAAAAGTTTGGGGTTTATAGTGAAAGGCTATTTAGACACATTACTGCATCAGAAGTGAAACTGAACAATTGTGATACAATCACAACTGACTGAAAAGTCCTGAAAAATCTCTAACATATAAGAAATGTTGACCCTATTGCAAAAGGTACTTGAGCCCTGGAATGATTAAGTACGCATAGGGGCTGGTCTAGAGGTGGTGTAGTGGCACAGTTCCTCCCTCCCCACCTTTTGTATTAGAGCACAGCACAGGAGCCTCTGAGAAATTGTAAGTCCCTAAAGTAGGTGCAGCTCCCCTGATCCCTACCAGAGAGGCATATCTTCTCAACTGCCATTGCTGTTTTCTTCACTGTCCTGGGGGTGGGGGAAGCTCCAGAGCTGCCTCTGCCCACCCCAGCTGAGCTTGCGGGGCTGGGCTCAGCTAGGGATGGGGTCAGTGCTAACAGCAATATAGAAGATTAGTTTCTCCCTCCCTGCCCAGGCCCCTGGGAGTGGGCATAGGGAGGCAGAACCCCCCACTGTCCCACAACCCACTGGACAGTGGGGGAAACAGCAGCAGCAGCAGCAGGTGGGGAGAGAAACAGAAGGGGAAGGGCAGGGATATGTCTCTGAGCATGAAGGGAAAGGGAGTGGGGAGCTTCATCTGCTCTAGGGACTTAAAAAGTTCCCAGAGGCTCCTGGAATACCTCCACCAGTGGAAGGGGGCATTGGGACCAGGGGGATTCAGCCACCTCTTCAGTATGGGGTGCTGTTCCCTCACCCAAGTTTGGAAAAGTCCTGGATCTCCCCCAAACATACATGCATTCCCATTAACCTCATACAGGACTACTCATGACTTTAGAAGGAGGAACATTTTTAAATTCTTTCTTAAGACCTTTATCTTGAATGTACCAAGAATACATCTCTCTTGTGATGTTATTTTTCCTAATCCATTAAAGAATCATATGAAAGTTAATTTTGATTTCTCACATGATAGGAAAGAACTACATAGTAACATTGAAAAAAGATATAACTCTATATGAATATACAATTATTTGGAATGTTGTTTATTAATTGTTAAGTGACCCTTATTTACTTAGGTTCACCAAACAGCTGGAAATTTAAATGCATCGATCAAATACACCTTTATTTGGAAAACCTTAGTACATACACTACTTGAAATAAGAAATATATGTTCTTGCTCCTTTATCAGTGTTATGTTTTTGTATCTGAATGTCCTTTCCACAGGTGCTGATAAAGCAATGTACTTTGCCTTCAGTACATCAATAGACCCATAGAAGTCAATAGGACTGCCCACATGCTTAAAGCTGAGAATGCAATTAAGTGTCTTTGCTTTGTGAACATGTGGGTGTCTGTGAAAGAAAAAACTTATTGACAAAAAGCTAAATCAAAGAAATGAGTTCTGAAATAAATTAATTTATGATTATATTTTACTGGAGACAAAAAGGGACCTAAAGTTTTCTATTTTTCCCCTAATTATTTTTTTTTATTGTGTGTGTACGTGCATGCATGTCTTCCTTGTCCATGCAGGGGCGTGAGGAATTTACAGTAACAAATGTGATGGCAGTTTCTCTAAATCTTCTTTAGCATTAATAGTGGGAAAAAAGCCTGAGGGTAAAAAAGAACACTGTAACTTGTGCCTTTGTCAAATGGAGTTAGCTCCAAACTTTACTAAGGATTCAAAATTTGACACTAGGGTAGGATGATGAAAATCTTAAGTATTTGGTCTTAAAGCTGATTGACAGTATTTGTCATCATTGGGTCAGAATGTGCAATTCATATTCCCACTGGAGAGTGGTTACTCATAACAGTATTACTATAGAACCTAATAAAACTAGCTGTATAAGTAACTTCTTGTCAAGGTATAAGGGCTTTACATTCTGGCTTGTGGGTCACCATACTCCCACCCATGGTTTTACATCAGAGGACAGCCTATACCAATATATGCACCTTGGTAGATGGAGCAAGGAAATGTTTGTTCCTTTTAACTCCATCCTGCAGAACGCTCACCCCAGAATATTTTTCCCTTTTTTTCTAGGAGCAAAATTGCTCACACAGAGCCAAAGCAATTATCAGGTTGTAGGGCAGAACCAAGGACTCTCTTTGTGGATTCTATGAGGTTTATTTTCATTGGGTGAGGCATAGACTGGAAAAATGTTCTGCAACTAATCAGGATGATATTCAACATTTGGGATGGAATAATTGCATGCACAAATGGGGAATGGCTGGTTAGGCTGCAGTCCTGCAGAGTAGGACCTATACCATAAACTAAATACAATCCAACAGTATACTTGTTGCAAACAAACCCAAAAGCATATTGGGTTATATTAACAAGAATATCACTTTAAAATCAAGGGAAGTGATTCCTCTGCTCTGTACAGTGCTGGTGAAGCCTCAGTTGGAGTGCTATGCCCAGTTTTGAGCTCCACACTTCAGAAATGATGATTAGGGTCCTGGGAGGCAAGAGTTGTAGAAAGGCTGAAATAACGTTATTTATTTAGTCCATAGATGAAAAAACGGAGGGAGGATTTGATAAAAGTCTTCAAATATCTGAAGGGCAATTATAGAGAGGATAGTGATAAGCTTTTTCTGTAGCTTGAGGGGACAGGACTAGAAGGAATGCAGCTGAGGAAATTAGGCCCTACAAACTGAAGTTGTCCCTACTGCACTTTCCTGGAAGCTATTCAGTTCCACCTCAAAGACTTGTAAGTCTACTTATGCTTCCTTGTAGTTCAACTCTGTCATGAATGCACAAAAGTTCTTTGTAATCCCTTTTGTTTTTTCTTCAATCACAATTGTAAGTAGCAATAGTTTCATCTTGAATTGAGTTCAGAATGGTGTAACCTACCTTTCCCCTAATAGTTAGAATGCCAGTCCAAGACACAGGAAATCTGGGGATGACCTTACTTGGGAAGTTTTGAAATCACCCCCTCCTACATCACAGGAGAGCAATCTAATACAAAAGTCAAAAAGTACTGAAGGTAAATCCTCACTGAAAATACTACCACTGGGCAGGCATGAAGGACAGTATCATGGGAGCAAAAGGAGAACAACTATGGAGAGGAGAGACCTTGTTTTTACTGTTGTTTGTTCATTTTGCATTGTAGAGTCATTGGGAAAATTATATGAACAGTGCTGGGGGCAGAGAGTAGGCTGACGAAGTTGTTGGTCCTAGGTACCTGAGTTGGTTACCAGTGGCCTAACTGACACCTGGCCCCAGTTGTCTGCCATGCTCTTTAACAACACCTTTTAAATTCCAATCAGGCTACTCCACAAGACTTAACTCCCTTTTAAACCCTGGGCTTCTGACTTCCTGTTTCAGGTTTCTTTGGCCCTGAATGTTTGGTCCTGGTTTCCTGTTCCTTGGTCCTGCTTCCTGACTTCATCCTTTTTTTTTGCCTGCCTGGTTATGGTTCCAGACTCCAGCCTGGAGTGCTTCAAGACCGCCTTATCAGCTCTATGACCCCATGTGATAGCCAGTACCTGGTTTTTGAATTAGGTCGGGGGTTTTCAACCTTTTAAAATAAGTGTATCCCCGGCGGTCCCCTTTTAGTAAGTGTACCCCCAGGAGAGGGGTGGTGAGAGGCTGGATGCTGACTGAGTGGGGTGGGGGTGGGTGGCGAGCAGGTGGATGCCAAGTGGGGGGTGGGGGGCAAGTGGCCTCAAGCCAAGCAGGGGTGAGGTGGGTGGCAGCAGTGCAGCATCTGTGAGACCCTGCTCTTGCCCCACCCCAGCTCTGCTCCTGTGAGGCATCAGTGTAGGGTGGCAGCGCTCTGTCCCTGCCCACCCCTCCACATACCCCTGGGATCTTTCAAAGTACTCCCAGAGGTACATGTACCCCCAGCTGAGAACCCCTGACTTAGAATGGGACTGTGATGTGGGCATAGATTCATAGGTTCATAGATGTTAGGATCGGAAGGGACCTCAATACATCATCAAGTGTGACCCCCTGCATAAGCAGGAAAGAGTGCTGGGTCTAGATGACCCCAGCTAGATACTCATCTAACCTCCTCTTGAAAACCCCCAGGGTAGGGGAGAGCACCACCTCCCTTGGGAGCCCATTCCAGACCTTGGCCACTCGAACTGTGAAGAAGTTCTTCCTAATGTCCAATCTAAATCTGCTCTCTGCTAGCTTGTGGCCATTATTTCTTGTAACCCCCGGGGGCGCCTTGGTGAATAAATACTCACCAATTCCCTTCTGTGCCCCCGTGATGAACTTATAGGCAGCCACAAGGTCGCCTCTCAACCTTCTCTTGCGGAGGCTGAAAAGGTCCAGTTTCTCTAGTCTCTCCTCGTAGGGATTGGTCTGTAGGCCCTTAACCATACGAGTGGCCCTTCTCTGGACACTCGCCAGGTTATCCGCATCCTTCTTGAAGTGTGGCACCCAGAATTGCACGCAGTACTCCAACTGCGGTCTGACCAGTGCCTGATAGAGGGGAAGTATCACCTCGTTGGACCTTTTCGTCATGCATCTGCTGATGCACGATAAAGTGCCATTGGCTTTTTTGATGGCTTCGTCACACTGCCGACTCATGTTCATCTTGGAGTCCACTAGGACTCCAAGATCCCTTTCCACTTCCGTGCCACCCAGCAGGTCATTTCCTAGGCTGTAGGTGTGCTGGACATTTTTCCTCCCTAGGTGCAGCACTTTGGATTTCTCCTTGTTGAACTGCATCCTGTTGTTTTCTGCCCACTTGTCCAACCTGTCCAGGTCTGCTTGCAGCTGTTCCCTGCCCTCTGGCGTGTCCACATCTCCCCATAGCTTTGTGTCATCTGCAAACTTGGACAGAGTACATTTCACTCCCTCGTCCAAGTCACTGATGAAGACATTAAAGAGTATCTGTCCAAGGACTGAGCCCTGCGGGACCCCACTGCCCACACCCTTCCAGGTCGAAACCGACCCATCTACCACGACTCTCTGGGTGCGATCACCTTTCTCCAGGTATGTAGTCTGTCATGGTTGCTTGAGACCCTCTGGCTAGTGATGCCTGTCTAGATCCCTGCCTTCTGTTCCTGAACCCAAAATGACCTCTTACATCCTGGTTCCTTAGACTTCAGCTTTCTGACCTGGCTGCTCTTGATTCCCTAAATCTTGATTCTAGTCTAAACCTTTGCTTCCTCGACTTTTCCCATTCTTATTCCCTGGGCTGTGATCCTCTTGGTTGAACAATTTGTTTTCCTTTCAGTCTATGTAAATGTGCACCAGAGTTCCCTCCCACTTACACTGATGTAACTCCATTGGACCAGATTCTACTTTCCTGTTATTAATATACAATGTAAAAATGCTGCCAGATATATCTGAGTATATGCGATGAATCTGTCATAAAGGACTACCTGAGCAAAATGCTAGGATATCTTACCTGGGCCAGAGACCTAGGCTTCTTCTCCTTGTAGCCATAAGACAATCCTCAGGAGGTGGTTTTTACAGCTTACAGCTATATTTGTCTGACATCTTGGAGCTTAGATACTCTGCTGGGGCCTAGAAAGTGTGAATTCAAGCTCCACAAAGCTGATAGCAGCTCAGAACCCAGAATACCTAAGTACTGAACCAGTATTCTAGACACAATGCTGTTTCTGAAGGCAACAATGCATGCTGTTGTCCAAGTAGATGTCTATCTACATCTATCAAGAGCCCTGCTAAACCACTTATGATTTATGCAGTCAGGAGGAAGAACAATGGAATGAATGGAGAGCCCTCTGGCTGAGGGTCCAAAGCAACTTATGCTCAGGAACCTTTACAAGGCAAAGCTTGAGTATGGTTTCTTATCTGGCTATTTACATATATCATCAATTGGATTCTTGGATGCTATGCATATAAATTCAGTTGGAAAGTATCAAGCTAAACTAACTTTCCAGTTGATAACACCTAAAAACTTCTATTACAGTTGAGCATAATCACTTTTCTAAGAGTTAAACGTACATACATGCAGAAAGCAGACCTTTTACAATCATCTGTAAGAGTTTCATGCAGCTAATCTTGCTTCACCAGTGGGCTGTATTACAGTATAGGATAGGGCTGTCCAACTTCTCAGTAGGCAGAGGCTGCAGGCCACCTGCCAACATGCCATATGGGTGTAACCCCCCCATGCTGCAGTCTATGTGGGCCCTCCACACTTTTCTGAAGGTGCTCCCCTGTTGCCCCACACTGGCACCCTTCCATCATTCTTTGAGGCATGGGGTCCCCAGTCCCCACTAACCCTCCAGCTATAAGTTCCCACAGTCTCACATCCATGTTGCCTCATGCATAGGGGCAGAGTCAAGCAGCAGAAGCTTAGGGTTGGGGAGAGAGAAGCCTGGAGACTGGTATCATTATCAGGAGAGATAAGGCAAGTGGTGCCCATACTGGTCCATACTGGCCTCCAGGCCACCAGTTAACTACACTAGGCCCATGGATCCTGTTGCATCTATGATTGTTATGTAAAATCCTCCTGAAATTCCTGGAGCAGAGCTCTAAAACTAGCCAGGATGTACTGTACACTATTCTCAGTATTCTGGGATGGTTCTACTTTATGTCTTCCTATTGATGGTGAGATACAAACTGCTTGGTACTAGTATTCTGCATATGGAAGCACCTCTTACATAAGGATTTTTTTTCCAGGTTCATGAACAATGTGAATAGCAGGTGGATCAACTGATTACCATTACAGTCTCTCAGGCCAATTTCTCTTAGCTATTCATTCTTTAAATGTACAGATCTTGACACTACAAATTATATTATAATGGTTTTTCAACACCTGTTCATCACTATAAGTCAAAAACACACTTCATAATGCTTGTTTTATACATATTATTAGCTTGCTTAAATACCAACATGACAGTTTTGTACTTTTGTAGAACAGGAAATATGTATACATTAAGAAGACAATAAGATTATTGAGTTAAGTATACAAAGTCAGGAAGTGCCCAAGTTAAGAAGGCATTTGCCACCGTAGTCATTATTGTTTATACCTATTTGTTGTAAGACACATGTCTATCTTATGATTACCTATTGTTCTTATGACAGTATGCACTGCCTCATTCATTGCACAAGTATGCTCTGAACAGTAAAACAAGTGGATATGCCACCTTTATTTTTCAGCATGTTATTAAAGTGGAAGAGTAAAGTGCCTTTCACTATGAATTACTGTCACTGAAAACTAATACTATCTATAGGTATTACAATGTATTTATTTTAAATAGTTTTTATTTGATTACCTGATTTATATATTGTAAATTACATGCACATGTTATTTTTATCTTTGTTGTTCAAATTATGAACCCCTATTTCATTTCTGAAACACCATTCAAACCACATCCTGCATGAGGAAGGACCTGGAAGAAATAAAATAAAGAAAGAATAGTATATGAATTCTTAGTTAAGGACTGTAAGGCGCCTTAGACCACCTAGATAGGACAACACTTAACTTCTAGGTGCCTGGCTCTTAGAATAGTTCCAGGTTAAGCACTGGCATGTACTATAGAGGTAGGTTCCTTAGAAAGAGAACAGCTTTAGGCTGAGCAGAGACCTGCCTAAAGCTATCCAGTAGGAAATGCTAAGCACATGGATGCGTTTGAAGTCTCTCCCCTCTCCAGTTTGGCACTTGAATCTGAGCTACAGGGAAGCTCCTATGTCCATTTGGGATCCAAAGCACAGAACTTGGAGTAGATGTTTACATTCAGTCTTTGGAAAAACTGAACAGAGCTCAGTCTTTTTTTAAAACACAATGATACTTCCCACCTTCTTGCATAATAGCCTAATCAATGGTTAGACTACTTACTGAGGAGGTAGGAGACCTGGATTTAATACTTTGCTCAGCCTTTTGCACATCTCTCACATCCAAGGCAAGTCTGGATGAGGGTACCCTCCCACCATCCCATTGAAGGGGAGAATTGTGAAGCAAAGAATGCAAGATATCTGCAGAAGGAGAGGGCAGGGGACAAGGAAAAATAAGAGATAGAGAGGATCAAACATATTCATGACACAGGAAGCTAGTTGTTAGGATACTCATCTGTAGTAGGAGATGACTGGGATGTTATCTCTGCCCCCAGGCATATTTATGGATTTTATATTAAACAGTTATTGACAGAAACAGTTTTGGGAGCAGGCAGCAGAACCTGGGATTCCCCTTTTCAGTTGACTGACCTTACCACTGGAATACGGGGTGTATGTATGTCTCTTTCTTTCTTCAGTCACTCCTCCCACTTCCATTCATTGCTGCTGACTAGCATAGCTTCTTCAGGAGGGATCTGGATGCCTCCATTCAGTCTAGCCTAAACCCTTGGGGTTGGGTCAATCTCCTTAGAAATAGGAAATATGGTTTTGAATCCTCTAGGCTGAGAAAATCCTAGAAAGGATTCCTCCCCCAATATATAGATGGGTATCCTATCCACTGGCGTGTTATACAAAGAGCAGGTGGCAACATAATCACATTTTAAAAGGAAAATGTTTGCAAGTACTTTTTTCTTGTGAGGGTCTGGTCTTTCCTAAGGTGTGCTAGGCAAGATTTGGAATGCCAAAAAAGTAGGATCCAGGAACTAGTCATGCTTTTGTTATGTTAATGAGGGGGCCCAGACAGACTTAGGCAAAGCCAAGGCATCAAGCCACTGCATATGAGGCAGTTCTTTGCATGTCCAGGGATGCTTGTAGGAATTCATGGTATGAATTCCTGTTATGTGAGATTCCGTCCATCCCTACTTCCCTATGATCCTATGACATGATTCTGCTTAAGTGCTATTGAAGTACTTAAGTGAAATATTGGATCAAGTATATTAATTCCAGATAGGTACACAGACTCAGATGCAGAATCACAGCAGGCATGTCTACACATGACACCTTAATGCACAGTGGACTGTTCTACCGCTATTATTGCATCATGGCAAAAACTGTGCTAATGCACTAATGCACAGTATAATTAGTCTACTGTGCCTTAAGCATCACAAAAAAGTTCACCTTTGCTACTGTTAGTACAGTTACTGCATCTTTATCTAGTACCTAGTACTCAACTTAATGCTCAGTAGCAAAGGGCCATTAATGAACATGTAGATGTGCCCAGCATGGGCTAAATGATAGACTGAAAGTTACATGTACAACTTAAATGACATTTCTTTTGAGCACTTAATTTTGTAACTTTAACATTGTCTTAAACTAAGAACTTCCAACTCGTGGCATGAGTATCTTGTCTGATAGGGCAAAGGAGTGTTTTATGCTTCCCTGGGGGCATCTTGGAAAAGTAATGTTCTTCCCTTGGATTGCAGTGAACTTCTTAAATAAGCCTGATATGCATTCTGCAATTTGAGATCAAGTGAAAATAGCTAAATACCTAGGTGTAACCTTGGCCCTAGTGCAGTCAATAACAAAACTCTCATTGACTTCAGATGAGCTAAGGTTTCACCTTTGGTCCCTTAGCTTCCATTTGTCAAATATTCCCAAATCAAAATAAATATTATGTTGGAAAACATAAAACCGTCTTTAAAATCTTCATCTTAGCATAAATATTAATTGTAGACATGTACTACTCTTAATATACTACTCTTTTTTTGCAGGGGTGTCAGTTCAAAGGGAACCCCAGAATGGAAACCCTGCAGCAGCCTATGTATGAGGAGCTGGCATTGGGGTACAGCAGCCCACACTACTGCTGCCATTGCAGCCCCCCAGGGAGTATATAAAAGCTCGCATCCCCCAGTATTAGCCAAGCACAACATTTTTAAGTTACACCTCTAGTTAAGGGAAGCATAACATTTTTAGTCTATTCTATATATTCTTAAACTTGTATTTAGTTTAGCAAAAAAATAATAATTCCAATCTATAAAAAGAAATTTGATTTGATAAGCAAAGTAATGAGTTCATTTTTAAAGATTCCCCTGGACCTACCTAATTATTTCCTGGGCAAAACATGGGCCCAAACAACCATTTCATGGGCAGAGGACAGCAGGTTCCCCACCCCCCATGCCTCTTATTGGCTGAGGGGCCTCAGGGGCTACACCTTTCATTGCTGATAGGCTGCATGGGATGCCTGTCATGTGGCCCTGACCCTTGTCACAAATTGACTTCAAGGGCTGTCCATCATGCAGTCCCATCCCTCACCCAAGATTGGTAGAGAGGGGTAGAGCCACATGACAGGCAGCCCTTGCAGTCAGCCAGTGGTGAGGGGTGGAGGTGGCAGCTATCTTTCCAACAACCCTTCAAGTGGGTAGCCCCACCCCCCCAACCTCTGCTTCCTCACCCTGGTGAGCTGCCACTTGGTAAGGTTTCCCCCCTGCCCCATGGATTTTGTGGGCAATGCCAGAATCCACAAAATTGTAAATTTGGTAGGTCCCTACCCATCAAGAATATGGAAAAAGTGGTCCATCTCTTGAGGTTTGCTAGTATCTATTAAATCAGCAGTACAATATTTCTCTCTTGCATTTTGTAAATGTTAGTTGCACTTTTAGAGATGAATTACCTTTTCTGAGGGGTTTCCATAAATCAGTGGGAGAGGAAGATCTTTGCTTTCCCCTTTGCACCTTTATGAGAGGGAAGAGTAGGGCCTTTAAAACACTTATCTCCAACAACGAAGTATGATAACAGAGACTGTCCTTATATCTTAGCTTACTGACAGTCTATTTATATGGCCTGCTAGATCAAAACAGAAAAAATCTAGGCTATTTGCTTTTATACCCCTAAACAGTTCCCGTCTACACCACTGAAAAGACACTGGTATAGACCAAAAAAAGAGAAAAAAAATATCAGAAGCTATGCTGTAATACCTCTCTTCCAAAAGACCTATAAACCCTAATCCTCCCTGCAGGATAGTGTTAACTACTCAGACAAACAGCAGTATAAAATAGAAAAGAAAATTTTAAGTAAATACAATTAATAGCGTGTGTTTTCAGCTTCACTGCTTTTCCATCCCATACACCATACTTTATTTGCTCTTTTTTTTAAAATTCAGATTGTCAGCGTTTTGGGGTGGGGACCTTAGATCAGATTCTGATCTGGCCCCTTGCTGCATACCCATCTGTTGATGAGATACAAAATCAATCATGTGAGAATAAGGCCACAATTGGGCCTGTATTACATATTGATTGATGAGATAAAATCCCTAGCATAGAGAAAACACATGCACCCTAATGAAGGATTTCTCTAGTATAATGACACTGACTTTTTAAAATGAATATTAAGGTAATTAATCCATTTTACATTGGCGTTGTCTTTGTGTTTTGCTCCATACCCTGAAGAATGCTTAAACCTGATGATATCTTTTATTAGACCAACTAAAACAGTTAAAAAAAATATTTTTTGCAAGCTTTTGAGTATAAACACCTATCTTCAGGCAGAGAATCCCATCCAGGAAGAGCACAAAACAACTGCAGGTGCTCCCTCTGCCTGAAGAAGGGTGTTTGTACCCAAAAGCTTGCAAAGAAGAATTTTTCCAACTATTTTAGTTGGTTTAATAAAAGATATTACCCAAAGAACCTTATAAACCTAATGAAGAATGTCTTGCTTTTGAAAGCTTATATAACTTTATCCTAACTACATCCAATGCAGGGAGCCCCATGCACCCCCCACAGCTGGGAGACCAACTGCTGCTATCTCACAGCTGTGTGGTGCATGGTGCATTTCTCCATCTTGAATATTGCAGCATCTGGTCTCCCAGCAACATAGTTGCATGGAGCACCCCTGGAGCTAGGAGTCCTGTCAGCTGATGGGGCTCCCAGCTGCAGAGGCATGTGCTCCCATGGCTGGGAGCCAGTGTCAACTGGGAGGTCCCAGGCTTGGGTGTGTACATGGGCCCCTTAGCTAGAAGCTCTGATCAGCTGATGGGGCTCCAAATCATGGGGGTACAAGCTACATGTGCAAATTAATGCTGGATAGAAACCTAAGGTATACAGTTATTATATATTTTCCAGCAACAACTTGATAGCTGGTTGGACCTTTTTAAGGCACCATAGTTTATTTGCACGTGTAGTCAGCCTAAGTTACTTGAGCAACTAACCAGGTAATTGCTTAATACATGTAATGGGCCTAAGAAATCCTTGCCTCTCACATAATTTCTGGACCATCATGGCCACAAAATTACTCTTACATAACCGCAAACAGTCGCTGAAATGTAATGCATCCAAGGTGCATTTCAAAATTCTAAAGATATTAATATGATCCACTCAAGATCATTTCCTTCCCAAAATAACAGCACTAATATAGTGTTTTTAAAATTTAAAATGCAAGCAAGAAAAAAAAACAACCTTATTTATTCTTACATTTATCAAAATGTGCCAACAGCATAGGCTCTGGGTACATTTATGATTTAAATCACATGAAGCAGGTACCGAGGCTATTCTCTGTTTCATTGCTCTGAAGCAGCAGTTACTAATATGTTACTCTTAGCTCAGCTGTAGAGCTACAATTAGGCAATTACCAAGCAAGTATAGGTAATAGCCATCTGTTCGAGAAAAGCCAGCCAAAAATGCTTTGAGCAGTGTGTGAAAGAAAGAATGAATTCCTAGCCTAAGATACATATAGCCACACAAGTAGGGGGTAAGTGTTTTTGGTTGGTTGATAGGTCTCATTTGTTGTTATTTGATTACTTTCTCAAGAGTTTATCCTGAAGTTATTACAAATAATTTTTTGCGTAGGAAACATAAAGCTTCTGCTGAGCTAAATATGAAGATGCATATTTTAAAGGTATTGAAAATTTGTTTTCTTCACTAGGGATCTAGGACTCTTAGCTAATAAGGCTAATCGGTCAGATCACAAACTAGTCAAGAGAAGGATTGTATGTAAACAACCAACCACGCTGGAATCCTAATCCTGATATGGGACCCCCTCCCACCTTCCTCCCCCATTCAGGAAAAAAAGAAAGATCATGGTAGGCTTTGGAATATTCCCTAAAAAATATGGGCTTTAGCTCTGGCACAGAAGCCCAGGGAATGAGGTCCCAAAATTATTGTAGTGTTAGACTGATTTGCAGGATTAGAAAATAATTCAACTACTTATAGAAAACTCACTCAAATTATTCAGAACTTTAATATCTGAAAGTTTATCTGGAAACCTTGTAAGAAACTGATCTGTTAACCCAAAGGGGGACAATGTTTTTGCCAAGTCTGCCACAAATTAGTCCCACACTTTCCCCAGGTCCCACATTGACTCATTCTGTCTGCCCAATCTGCTGTTCTTTGTGCTCTCAGCCCTGTACTCCCTGCACAATCTCCTGCTCCAATTTCTACTTTCTTCTGTGTGCTTCCTGCCCAATTTGCAGCTCTGCTTTCTGCTTCCTGCCCTATGCTGTGCTGCTTCCTTCTGTGCTGTCTGTTCCCTTCCTGATCTGTTGTATTGCACACACATAGGCTGTCTGTGGCACCCATGCTGGAGGTTGGCCATCCTGTGCTAGCCAATGGAAATTCAGCAAAAAGGACCTTTATTGTCCCTTTTTTCCTTTTCTGATTTCTAGCACCATCTAACAACAAGTAATGTAGAGATTCACAAGAAAGCAAAACCATATGTGAAAATGTATTAATAGACAACTGAAAATAGAACAAAGTGCAAAATACTTATTGTTTTCCTAGACAGGTCTGCAAACCCCTAATTATTTTGGGGGCTTGTTGTTAACTAGAAAAATGTAAGGATTGCATATCAGCCTGAAATGCTGTTTTCAAGTCTCTTTTCCTTCTCAGAATTTTCCATGAGTATCGATTATACAACATTGTACAGAACTAAGATAAACTATAAATAATTATAGAACTTGAATAAATCATTAAAATGTGTAACTAAAATCACTATAATGTAAATTTCTAAGTTTTTCCCCCTAAGAATGGGACAAAAGTACTGAATACTGAAGTACTATTGTAACTTGATGTCTTTTGTATCAAAATTATTGTTATATTAACCCTGCATTTTTACAGTCTTTTACACATTTTAATAGCAGAAAATCAGTTCTACTGTGAACTACATTGAAATTATAAATGCAGACAATTCTCTTAATTGTATTACTTTCAGAAAAAAATTCTCCTTTCTGCTAAGAATCTCTATTGAAATTTAAAATATACGTATGTATAGATTAAAGAGAGACAACAAAATGAGGCTAATCCTAATGTGTTAGTATTAAGGCACTAGAACTAAAGGTACAAATAGATTGTCTGATTACCCTTTATTTCTTTATAACAATATTCACTTATTCAGAGCTCTAAAAACTGATACATTAGCATATCTGTAGTGGAAATGGCACAGGTACCTAAGTAACACAGCTTCTTCTGAAATGGTTCAACATTCATTTTTAAGGGATTAAATGTATGATTGTTTAGTTTTTACAGCATGCACTTCTATAACTTGTACAGAAATATTTGCAAAGTACTCAGAAACTTACTGATTTTACAGCTGGTTAACCTTTGGATAAACTATTAAAGAATGAATATTGCTAAACATCATACCAGAGCAAGACAAATATTGTGAAAGCATCCATGGACATTTTCACTAAAGTACAGTGATGGCCCAGTCCCCCTGTTTTTAACAAAGATACAGGGAGAAATTTTACTTCTTGCAAGTGCATCCATTTTGATATTCATATATTAGTGACTTTGTATCAATATCATTACAATCACTGGTAATAAATATATATATATATTTCAGCAATAGAACTGAAGCTCCCCAACCACAGACCATCAGCTTAACATTAGCAAAATAATTAAAAAAAAAAAAATACAGGAAACATTCATTACAATTTCCTTCTAGATGAATAGGCAATTGCCAAGTTCCAAATTCTGTTTTCCTCATGTGAAACATAGCACACTCCATAAGGAAGCAATAGATCTATTCAGACAGAACTAAGAGTAAATGTGACAGATTTTATCCCAGATTTGTTATTTTGAATTTCAGACTCTTACTCTATAAGGATGACATTTTAAATGTACAGCTAAAGAGTTCATGGGAGCTGAAAACAGAGTACCTCCAGCTTCTCAGCATTATAGGAGACAAAGTAGAAGTTCAACTCATAAGCAAAACAAATGCTTCATACCCTTGAGGAAACCTGGATGCTAACTGACTGAGAAGGTATTGACTTCTAATCAGAAGTACAAACAAAAGTCTGCTTAAAGTCTAGTGGGTCATGCTATTATTTGCATGACAGAAAGGATTTTTTTTTAATTCTAACAGCACAGATGGAAGTTTCTCTCATCCTTTGTACAACAAAAACTGTGAGTTTCTGTCTTTGTAGCTCTACAAACTTTTGCTGCAGCAGCACAAACTGTGATTCTTTTCCACTTTTTTTTTTACAGCTGCACATAATGTGTAAAAATCATGCTGTGAAGAAGAATGCAAGTCAAATGATAGATACATCCCATGGAGCTATCAGTTCCTGGGTGCAAGGGTACTTGAATCCACAGATGTGCTTTAGCAAATGAATGTTTCATCATGTATGACTAGTACTGTTCAGAGACTGCTCTTGTTTTGAGCACAGAAATCCACTTTCTTCGTTAGGGTTTACATTGAAAAATAATTATCTTTTCATATTTTTAGTGGTGAAGACAATGTGGAACATCTGTAATCATAACTTATACAAGTCTAGAATGAGAATATGTTCAAGAGGGGAAAATGGTCTATTGAGTATACAAAAGACAAAGATAAGTGTTTGTTTGCCACCCGGGTGAACTAATATTAATTAAAAGATTCCCTCATTCTAGAACTTTATGGGTTTGAAAGTTTCCTAAATACAGATTTGGATATGATACTGTGTGGGAGCATCTACACGTTCCCCCATACACAGTTCCAGCAGCACACAGGTCATTTCTGACCCTACTGCACAATAGCAATGAGCTACTACACAGTAGCTTGTTGTTGCTACTGCGCAGTAGTGTTGGCATCACAGTTTGTGCGTGCAGATGGTAAGTATTATGATGGCAATGTAGTGTCTCATGTAGCTGCGGACTGTATGTGTGAAAAGGCAGACATCATTTCCAGAAATGCTTTTGAAACATGAGCAATGCGAGAGACTACATTTGCTTATAGGGATATTGTATCTGTGTTAAAAAGGAACTGTGCAGTATATGAAGCTGACTCAAACCATCTACCCCTTAAAGTATAATGGAAAAGTAACTCCAATGCCTTTGGTTAAAAGCTTCCAATTAAAATTAGAAGCTCCTTATGATTTTTTTTTTCTATATTTCATTTCCTCAAGAAAACACTAAAGGACTAGGGGAAAAGAAAAAATAATTTTGTCATTATTTACTTTGCATGATATTCAAAGCAAGCACTTAGCTGGGACTTAGGCAGGAGTTAGATTCCTAAATGCAATTGCAGCAGCAGCATAACAATCAGTACAAGAATCCTTGGGAATCAGGTGTCCCTAGATGGCCCCATTTGCACATATCTGCTCTGACTCCAAGCTACCAACAGTTTAAATTGGTCTCAAAAGCCAGTCAATCTCCAATTAACTCTCTCAAGAGGCCCATGTTGTTAAACAGGCAAAATTTGCAACTAACACATCAACATCATGGAATTTATCTCAAAGCCTCTGCCACTGCAGGTGTTGGGTCAGGGTCCTAGACCACAGGTCTGCTATGTCATTAGCAATGCTGAAACGTCTAAGATAATGGACAATAGATGAACATCAATATTATTCACTAATGTTTTGTTCTGATTCACCTGTGTTAGAAATGTGATTGGGGATTGTGAAGCACACATGAATAATGACATGTGGTGGAATGCTTGAAGCACCCTCCAAGTAATTGTAGGTTTTCTAAACCATCTCACCATGAACCAAGGGACTTGGTCTATGTATGCGTCAAGCATATGTATTCAGGGGTGTACTTGGTAGCCGTGTTGGTCTGAGACAAAAAGACATACAAAAAACTAGAACTCTTGGTTCCAAAATGATACCTTTTATTAGACCAACTGGAAAATGGCAAGAAAATTGTCCTTTTCTGCAAGCTTTTGGGAATCAAAGTCCCTTCGTCAGGCTCTGGGAAAAGTGTAGATGATACAAGATGGTAAAAAGTTCCCATAGGTCAGAAATAAACTTCATTTTTGCACAGAGGGAGCTGAAGATGGAAGTCTGTCCCTCTGGGTTCATGAGAGTGTCTTTGTGAGCTTTGTGAGACACAGACACAGACACTCGCATGGACCCAGAGGGACAGACTTCCATCTTCAGCTCCCTCTGTGCAAAAATGAAGTTTTTTTCTGACCTATGGGAACTTTTTACCATCTTGTATCATCTACACTTTTCACCTTCTATGGGCATGTGCTTGAAAATAAGCATTCCCTTACCTAAGTTTAAGTATATACTGAGAAAAATTGACTTTCTGCCTTTATTCTTTGTTTAAAAAGGGCAATTTTGTTAAGAAATCTAGGGAATGGGAGAGATACTATTTACTTAACAGTCTGCAGATTTTGAAAACTGTAAAAAGCAGTGTCACTATGTTGTTTCCGTAACACAAAACAAAGTTAATTTGAAGCGCTGGAGGGAAGGGGGTTTAAGTCTGTATAGATTGTTTAATTCTATTGTAATGCTCCCTTGTGAGTTCAGAATACAGATGAAGTTGCACAGAGTAAGGGATCATTTTTTCTTCGACAGATAGCACCAAACATAGTGTCAGCACTCAGCATTTAAAAATAAAAATGAAAAATACTGTTGCTGTTTTAAGATAGAATATGCTTCCCCAATTTATCCCTCTACCACTGCTTTCATAACAATTAAAAAGCTGATGTTACATAAAGGATAGTGCATCAGCAGCTTCTTTCTCTTCATTAAAGTACATACCTGCCCAATCACCGTCTTTTCAAGTCTGCTACTATTGGTTTCTAAAAGAAAACTAAGTAAGGGTGATTAATGTACTGGACTTGGGAGCCATAGTACAGAATCTTATACTGTAAAGAAAGGCAAATACCAGACAGAGCCTTATAAATAGTGTAGAGCATAATTATTTAGTTCTTCAAAGCTGTTGTTTTCAGAGTGGTGAACAAAGGGAATAATGAATACAACTTTGTCAGCTCAGAAAATAGCTGTCCTCATTGTAGCCTGTGTATTGTTGTAGTTATTCTTGTGCAAATGTGTGTGTAAAATATTTCACTATTAATTTCTGAACAAAGGTAAATATGTACATATATAGGTGGCCTATACAGAGACCTAGACTACAAATAGGGGGAATTATAGGACAGGATATCTAAAAACTTGTAATTATTAGTCTTCCCTCCCCACAACATAACAGAACACAGAAAGGTACCCTTTTTTACATCTTCATCTGCCAGGAAGGAATATGGACACCACTCACTGAAACATCACAATAAGTAAAATGCTTAAAATGCCCAAAACAACCTGAATGCATCATGGACTAACAAAGTCAGTGCTTTTCTCTGTTTTCAGCAGGGTGTCATTTTTAAGTATGCTATTTGGGAAGAAGAATACCTTCAAACCATTTCAGACAATTAGCCAGCAGTGCACAGAATGTCAGGACATTCAACTCTACAGGAAAACTAAATCAATTAACCCATGAAATGGAACAATATTGTTAGGATACTCTAGGTTAAGTGGTAAAAGGTAGCGAACTATGGGAAAACATATGACTGGTGAGGTCATGTGGTCTTCAGCAGTAAACAGCAAATGCACAGTGATATAACATTCCTCATGGCCATGGGCATAATGGAGGCTGTTTATAGAATGTATATCTATTTTGAGTTGATGGTTGTAGCCATGTTAATCTAAGGACATAGGCAGACAAGGTTCCTTAGACTGATGTGATATATTTTATTAAACCAGCTAAAAAGTTGGAAAAAAATGTTCTTTGAAAGCTTTCACACACACAAGCCCAAAAGTTTGCAAAGAACAATTTTCCAACTTTTTAGTTGGTTTAATAAAAGATATCACATCAGCCCAAGGAACCTTGTTTACCTATTTTGAGTAGACTTATCACTTTGCTGCTAAACCTGCAAACATTAATATCACACAGGTTAATATATCAACAACAGATCACCATCATGAGGGATTATAAAGGAACAGCTATAAAGGAACAATAGAGAAATTTTACTTAGGTGAAAGAAATAACTAAAATCTCCAGCTATAGGTTTGCCAGATACAAACAACTCATTCTTGCTAATACTTTTTGCCCACCAAACCACCTAGGAGAACAATAAGACGTGCCATGAAAATCCTGTTCAGCACCAAGTTAGACTAAATCCTAATGTCAAAATGCTTCCAGTTTTGCAACACATATAAAAACACACAAGCATTCCCACAAGTTTGTATAAGTAGTGATCATTAATTTGTCATGATGACCACAGAGATTTTACTTACTCCTAAACTAAGAGACAGAAAGGTAAAAGGTCTGATTTAAAAAAGCTACAGATTTCTCTGATCTAGTCAGAATATCCAGCCAGAATTAGAGACAATGTGCTCCTTTTTTGTTGATGGAAAATTTGGAGGGCAAAACACAAATCTTTACAAAATATCTAAGCAAAGTTGTATCAGAGGTACTGGCAAATCCAAGATCAACAGGTAAGCCAAGTTACCAAAAACTATATATTTATGTGACCAGAAGCCTAGATGTCACCATGAATAAAGAGAAACAGTTTGCATCTATACAGGATGCTAAATGTACAGTAAACTAATTCTATCACATATTAGAGCACCATGGCAAAAGCCTTGTTATTTCACTAATGCGCAGTAGAATTAATCTACTAAGTATTAGTGTTACTTAAAATGTATGTGCCAGTGCTACTACACAGTAGCACCAGCTGGTGCACATTTAGTTAGTACCTGTTATTACAGGTACTAAACCTAATGTGCAGTAATCACCGTGCATTAATACACACGTAGACATACCCACAGAGGATTATAAAAGCAATGCTTCAAGAATTACACAAGAATTTTGAATAGCAAAAGAAAATTAAATAAACAGACATTGTGAAAATGTTGAAAACAGCTTATGGAAAAAAACAACATTAAAAGGTTTTATGATGCAATTAAGAAATTATCAAGAAACAACAAGAAAGGACATTTGTGTTTGAGACCAAAAATAGCAATTTTCAATCAAGTGGTAAAATAATTGCCCAAAGGTTTTTTTTTTTTTTAATATCTGTTCAATCTATAATATAAATGTTGATCATAGTATCATCCAAATTAGTAGACGAGCAAGAAATATAAGAGGCTTAGCTCGTACTAAAGGATGAACTAACAGGCATATACGGTAATCTTAAAATTGGTAAAACAGCAGAACAAAAAATGTACATGTAGAGCAGCTAAAAAATGGTAAATGTCATCAGTGATATAGCTGATAAAATGCAAAAGGTTCTAGTATTATGAAAAGTTGATAATCCTATGTCCATGATTTATTGTGATCATAATGCCCAAGATATCCTAATCCCCTTCAATAGCAGCAAAAACTATCACACAATCATCTTAATTGATCAATGTATTGTCCTGACCAGGGCAAAGCCTCAAGCAGAAGTATTTTTTGCAGAAGAAGAAAAAGGTTTTATGCCTACATGAAGCATAACTTTAAAATGCTGAGTGAAAAATACATAGAGCATCAAAAGGAATTGTATCACAATATCATAGACTTCAATAAGGCTTTTGATCTTTCATGGTAAGAAATACTATGGACTGTGATGAAGCATATTGGCAAAAGAAGAGCAACAGTCACTCAAGCCTTCTTTGAAGGGACAGTATCAGTTGAGGATAGGAAGATCTGTATCCTCTGCTTTGCAGATTCTGCAACTTGATAGGAGGACAAGAATGAGTAGATTTAATAACAAAGCTAGACAAGACTTTATTTTTTTGCACAACAGAGAGCAGTGCAGGAAGAAAGTGAAACTTTCTGATACTCAACAAAGACTTAGATCAAAGGTGAGGAACTCAAATGGACTCATTCAGATATCTCAGAGCTACCCTCACAATTACTGAAAATATGAATATATATATATCTGTCCTTCAGATAATAACAGTCAGAAAATTCAAAAGTATCTAGAAAGACAGGAATATTGTAAGTACATCCAAGATAGAACTTAGAATTATTTTCTTCCCAGCAGACCTGGGGATTTGATACCTAGACTCAATAGAACAGCAGCAGTAGAACGAAGACTTCAGGCATTTGAATTCAGATGGCTCCAAAGAACAGAAGCATGTAGAATTAACAACCCTAACACAGTAATGCAATAATTAGAACCCATAAATGTCTACTAGCAGCAATAAAAATATAGAAGCTGAAGAGATTTAGCCATATAACCATAACAGCAGGCACAGCAAATACAATTTTGAAAAGAGTAATGGAAGAGGAAATGAAAAGAGAAAATCCAGAAACACCTTGGCTAAGGACAGTCAGTCAAAAAGCCTGAAGCTGAATCGATTCAGTCTATGCAGATTAGTCTAAGCTGCAACAATTAAACTGAGAAACAACTGGACACACATTTACCTTTGATTCAAAAAATGCAGCCACATGCCTGAAGTGGCTCAGGCCAGAAGCCAGGGGACACTACAACAGGGCTCTCTGGCACTTCCTCTTCCTGCTACCCCCAAAGTCTCTGGGATTTGCAGTCCAGGATTATACAAGCAGGACTCTGCAGGGTTGTTCATCACTTCTTATTCCTGCTTCCAGGGAATCCCTCTGGGGATTTGTAGGCCATAGTCACAGCCAACAATAACTTTCAGTATGTTTAGCAGCAGGGTAGTTCTGTACTCAGGGGAAGGGGGCTTTAGCCAGGGGAAGTGGGGTTTAACACCCCCTCCCTGGCCCTAGACCCCAGCCAGGGTTTGCCTGGGGAGTGGCAGTCCCTGCCTCTTCCCCCTACAGCCATTTTCTGCTAGGGCAGGCAGCACAGTGCAGCCCAGGGCTGGAAAGAACTGGGATGCTTCAGACTGTGATTTAACTTGAACTAGGAAAGGGTCTGGGATAGAAGTTTTATAAACTGGTTTGACCCAAATCACTTGAGTCTGATACTACATTCAACCAGGTTTATCTTAAACTAGTTTTAACCACTTTGAAATGGGCTTATGTATGCTGAACTTCTGTTCTGTTACAGGTTTAAACAGTTTTTGATTACTTAAATTAGTTTGTGTTAACTTTTGTCCCTAGCCCTTGGAAAAAGATCTTCTGCTTCTAAAAAAGGACATTACGGGTAGAATTTCTCTAGGTTGCTAGAAGCCACCTGAAAGGGAGGGAGAGCATAATCAGTGACTCAAACTGGTGACTCTATGGGTGTGTCCAGATGAACCCACATGTGCCTCTTGCCACATTTCAAAGCCATTTGAGACACAGAAAGAGGCACACTGGGAACAAAAAGTATTCCCCACTCTGCATATTTGCAGTGTGAGCTCAAAATTTGATACCTGGATATCCAGGTATAAAAAAAAAACCTGCTGAAAAACAGTGAGGCAGGACTGCGGACCGTGTCCTGGACAGTGCCTTGAGGCAACTGGAGGCTCAGGTCCTCCAAGGAGACACTCTAGTAGCAGGCCAGAGCATCTCTATGGCTGTTCCTTGCCCCAGTGCTACAGCACTCTTCAGCATGTGTGGGGCAAGGAGCAGTGCAGGTGTCAGGGACCTGGACCTGGGCTCTATCCCCAGGTAAGTAAGGACTAGGGGGGTGGTACCAGAGCTGGGGCTGTGGGGGTGCCAGGGACTGGGGTGCAGAGGATTGTGGGGGGCGGGGGACTGCTCAGGAGGGATGGGTCCTCCACCTGCCTCCCTCATGGCCCACAGTCCCATCCCCCCACAGCAGCAGGGGCCATCATGTCTCAGAGCCATCCTGGAACAGCCCCCTCCATGTGACATGGGGCAGTGCAGCTCACCTGCAGCCACCTGACACCCAGCACTGCCTGTTCTTCATTGCGTGGGCCCGGTTCGGCCTGGTGCAGCGCCATGCACCTTTGGGCAGCTCTGGGCCACTCAGGCTGCCACCCAGGATCCCGTGCCACTTGCAGGTACTGCCTATTGCACCAGGCCAGGCCTTGCATGCATGGTACATGGGGCCTGTGCATGCAGGATCCGGCCCAGCATGATAGATGGTCCCTGTGAGTGGCATAGGGCCCTGGGTGACAGCCCAAGAGGCCTGGAGCTGCCCAAAGGTGTATGTTGCTGCATTGAGCTGGGGTGGCCTGCTCAATGGGGTACAGGCAGCGCCAGGTGCCAGGCAACTGAGACCAAGCCACACTACCCTGCACCATGTGGGAGGGCTGTGCCAAGAGGCCCCAAGCACCCCAATGGCCACTGCTACTTCAGGTAAGTTCTGGGCTCTGAGTGGGAAGGCTTTCGGCCCTGTGGGGTGCATGTGAGCCCTGGGGGGGGCTGTGGCCCCTGTGGGAGGGAGCTTTGGCTCCTGTGGGGGCTGTGGGCCCTTCAGGGGGGGCATGCGGCCCCTGTGGGGGAGCTTTGGTCCCTGTGGGGTGGAGCTGTGAGCACTATTGGGGGCTATGGCCCTTGTGGGGAGGAGCTGTGGCCCCTGGGGGGGGGCTGTGACCCCTTTGGGGGGCCTGTGGCCCTGTGGAGGGGAGCTGTGTCCCCTGTGGGGGAAGCAGTATGTAAGCTGTGCAGGAGGGCTACACCCTATGTGAGGCAGGGGACTCACCCTTCATGAGAAGGCCCCCCCCACATCTCCCCCCACACACAGTCCCCCCACAATCTACCCACAAACCCCACATCCTTACACCATCCCCACAAACCCTTCACTCACACCCCTGTCCCTGTGGCTCAGGAGTGAGGGGACTAGGGTGCGGGACAGGCTCTGGGTTGAGAGTAAGGGGCAGGGCAGTGGGGCAGGGCATTAGCATATCAGTGCTGCTCAGCACTGCACATCCTGGTGAGCGAAGGTGTAGGGGCAGCTCTGATTTTTCTATGACAAAAAAGCCAAAAGTAAATGTCAAAGTGTACAGATATTTAGAATTTATTTTATTGTGATGATAGAGGCACTGCTAGACTTCCGAATTTCTTTAAACTTATAAATATATCAATAAAACATTGCCCAACTGATCTCTTTCTATATATAATGGCATTTCATTTTAATAGCAAAAGAACACTGTTTTGAGTATTTTAATGAGAAAATTTGGGTTTCTTATCAGAGAATTTGCAATTTTAAACAGGGAAAACCAGGATCTCGTCTGGTGAGACAAATGTTGAGAACCGGGCAGAGGAGCCTGTCCAGGGCCAGCACTGGGGACCCAGCTGGAGGGCAGATGAGGTGTCTGACCTCTTTGCCATTTGGGGCCAAGAGAACACACTTGGACTGTTCAAAGTGGGCTACTGCAAGCAGCATATCTTCTGGGTGATAGCTGTCCAGATGGCAAAGTACAGGTACCCCATCTGGGTCAGGCAGGCGTGCAGCCATGGGGCCTCAGGTCCAAGGGGGCGGGTGCTGTTGCAGGCAGCAGCAGGTCACAGCCAGGCAGCAACTCCCACTGCCAGACTGCTGCAGTGGGTAGAGAGGGCAGGGGCCACTCCAAGTTAGGGCTTCTGCAGTAGTCCAGCTGGCACAAGCGGTAGTGTCCCCAGATACCAATTGGCTGGGCCCCAGAAGCTCCTGAGAGCAAGTTGGCCTGACTTAGTAAGCTATAAGTAAGCTATAAGCTATATATAGTAAGCTGCCAGGGCAGCTTTTTATACTGCTGTGGCCAGCACAGGGCAAGTTTATATAATGCTGGGGCCAGTACAGGTGCTGTCACCAGGCTCTAGCTCCCTCTGGCTGCATATCTGGGAGGAGCTGGGCAGGGTTATTTTGTCCCAAGTGGCACATCTTGCCCCACACCAAAGTGCACGTCCCTGGCTCAAATGTGTGCCGCTCCTATTTTAGCTTGTGTACACATGTGTCTGCATGTGTAGATGCACCCTATGAGGAAAGCAATTGTGCAAACATGCAAAGCTGTTCATGAAACATACTGGAATTTGCATACTGCTACACACATATTCAGATATACATGCATCACACTTTCTCCAAAGATGTAAAAGATATAACTGGAATTAACATCTTTCCTTAGATGGTCCACAAACTTAATAACCTTCCTTATTTGAGTCTTAATGGAAAAGTAAAGAGTTGAATAAAGGTAGAACTGTACCAAAGATTTAAGATTCTGGCCTTTTGACTGTATGTTGTATCCCTTCCCACATATTTCATTTTTCAATGTGTTATTTATGACTGTGGAGCAGGGACTGTGCAACCAAATTTTAGAAAGATCAATTTTGGCATCATAAGGGTTAACTGGCCTTTAAACTGAGGTAAATCGCTTTTGAGGTAGTGTTAGACTCCAGAGAATTATAACCATGAGGCCAATTATATATACATTCTTCCAACAGTCTTGTGACTGATACTTATATCAATATCTATTGAATTGGACTCATATTTCTTTATAGATTATAGAGAAAGCCTTACAGATCTACAATATAGTTGTTCACAAATCCTGTGGGACAATGTTGCATATGACCGAGTCTTATAGGATTACTTTACAGTCATCTATAAATCCTTTTAATCCATAAGAAAATCCTGTAGGATTGTTGTTTGTAAAGGCAAAAAAGGGACAAAGCTCTGATCAGTCCAACTAGTCTCATAAAATAGTTCCCTGAGGATATGCACATTATATTCATGATTATCTACAACCTTGCTGGTATCCCCCAACTTAGCTTAATAAACTTCCTTGGTTCCCATAATTGGGAACAGAAAAAAGCATTTTTGTACATGTATGTCAATGTCTTTCACCAAATGAAAGACACTCACTGGATGCAAGATTTGTATTATGTAAAACTTATGTGGAACACTTCTGCCAGGTGATTTTAACAGCAAAAACAAGGAGTAGATAGTTAAGCTGCTTTCCGAGAACTGAGAAGCAATACCAGTTTTAACATTGCTCAGAGCTTGGGGATTTTATTGATTTAATAGATTTTCAGGGTCGAAAGGGACCTCAGCAGATCATCAAGTCTGCCTCCCTGTCCTGGGCAGGAAAGAGTGCTAAGGTCAGATGACCCCAGCCAGGTGTATGTCCAGTATCTTCTTAAAGACCCCCAAGGTAGGGGAGAGCACCACCTCCCTTGGAAGCCCATTTCAGATTCTGGTAACCCTTACCATAAAGAAGTTGTTTCTAATGTCTAGTCTAAATCTTCTCTCTGTCAGTTTGTGGCCGTTGTTTCTAGTTACTCCAAGGGGTGCCTTGGTAAACAGAGTATCTCTTATTCCTTGCTGTCTGTCCATCCCATCCCCCACCCTCCTCCGCCCCACACAAAATTTTAGATGGCCACCAAATCCTCTCTAACCCTCTCTTATGGAGGCTGAAGAGATCCAGTTCCCTCAACCTCTCCTTATAGGACCTATCCTGTAGGCCCCTAATCATACAATTTGCCCTCCTCTGGACCCTCTCAAGGTTATCCACATCCCTCTTGAAGTGCAGCACCCAAAACTGAATGCAGTACTCCAGCTGTGGCTTTACCAGTGCTGCATAGAGGGGAAGTATCACCTCCCTAGACCTGTTTGTGATGCACCTATTAAATCACTAAATGCCTTTCCTGAGGACCCTTAGTGAGCAATATTTTCCTCATTCACAGGCCACACCAAGTATGCATATGAAACAAGGAAAACTAGGAACAAAGCAAGAAAAACCAAAGCAACAAAATAGGTAAGGAATAATAAATCCATAATGTCTATGACAGCTAGTATTTACTTCTATTTCCTATATACCAGTATGAAAGTTATATCATATTGCCTTTCTTAACCTCTGTCCACTAGTCTCCACTCAGTGTTTGGGTAACATGGACTCAGAGTCCTCAGGTGCACTCAGGAAGATCTGCCTCTATATTTTTGACATCCTATCATCTAACTCAAGGCCTTGTCACACAGGACACTTAGCACATGTTTTATTTAGATCATAGTACACATTACAGAAATTTAGAACATGTTTGTAGCAGTTGCACAGTAACACTTGTCTCAAGCTTCCAAATCAGGTCTCTGATGCTAGCAGTAGGTGGAGGGAGGCATGGGAAGCCAAGCTCAGCTGATTTTCAGTCTCAGCCTAGGGATCTACCAGACCCAGCTCCAGACTCCTGTATTATCTTGGGGCCGGGTCAACAGTCAGACATCATGAAATCTATTTGGGGGATTGAAAATGGCTAATTCATTCTCAAATCTCTTCCAGTAATATCATTTTTTTACTGGCTTGCAGAATGGCAAGTAGGCTACAGGGATCAAAAGCAGACACTATAGATCATGCACCACAGCATGATGTTGCATGTTGAACTCCTGTTTCTCTACAACTGAGAATTTCTAAAATTTTATTTTACATAATTAAGATTATGTACATAATAAGATTATTTTACATAATTAAAATAATAATTCTAGCTACAACACAGAGTGTTTGGTCAAGATGTACACTATTATGTCTAGAAGTAAAACTTTTCATCCACATAACTCATAACCATATTTTGTAAATGTGCAATACTCATTCTAGTGGTGTATTCTCAAAAGCCATGTTCCTTATTAATATTTATGGATGCACTCTTAACTGTAGTACACATTTGAAACTAAGTACAGCCAGAAATTGTGAGGTGGTGTGGTTATGAGATTAGAGAGGCAACATCTAATAGAGATAAAACATGTGTGCAGAGGACATATCCTCACAGGTGTAAATTGTTATATCCTTTCTGAAATAACCAGAGCTATAACAATTTTCACAAAGGGAAACTTTGCTTCTGGGGATTGGAAAGACACATTCTTCTTCCCAACTCTGCCACAGAACTGGTAAATCGCTTCATGTCTCTATGCTCTCTTTTTATTCTGTGTAAAATGGAGATTTTTTTGTAAAGTAGTTTGAAATCAAACATATGGATGCAAAGTTATTTAATTAAATTGATGTTATTAATAGAAATCCACAGAGTTGGATCGCATGACACCCCAGGAGGGATTCTTGTGGGAAGATAACATATAAGATGTTACCCTGTTATTTATAATACTAGTGCATATTATAAGAAATATAAGAATCTATTCTCACTCTTCCTAATGAAAGAATGCTTGCATCCTTTTACCACATTAAAGATCCAGTTCATAGTTCAGCATGTTCTAGACCTGGACGATGTTTTGCTAATAAACATGAAAGTCAGTTTATTAGCCAAAGAAAATGTCAACCCTCCCTTCCATTAATTAATTGGAAATATAATGAAAGTTGTTCATCTTTCAACAAATTAGCTCAGTCAAGCTAACTTGCAAAAGTTACTGTACTTACAGAAACGTTACCTCTAGGGCATATTCTGTGCTACTTACCAAGGCCTTCCCCTTTAGCTTCAAAAAATTCAGAACCTTTTAATTGCAACATATCCTCTTCAGTTTCTTTATCTATACTATTACACGTAGTGCGTGCTGTCTCCGTTAGTAAGTATGAAGCCTCACTGCGAAAGATGAAATTGTTCAGGGAGGGAGTTGGGTGAAAGAACTGAGTTCACCGATGTGTGCATGTGGGCAAGATGCTGTGGAAGTGTTGTGGAGCTGTTGATGTGCAATAAAATGTGATCTCAGGCAAAAATTGGCTCATTGGCTTTTCATGCAAGCAACGCTGCATGGGACATCAAGTCTCTAGTTATATATGTGGAGTTAAAATTGAAGAAAGCAACATTTATTAAAATATGGAATTGGCTGGTGGACTTCTGCTTGCAAAGCAAAGTTGCAAGTTAACCACTGAGAAGGATGGTATGGCCAATGGAATGGGGAAGAAATGTATTTGCAATATTATTACCTAACAGAAAATCCTCTGTCCTTACACCCAATTCTTACATAAATAACCTTTGGGGTGTATGGTTTGTTGTTGTTGTTGTTGTTGTTCATTTTTTTTATGGGAGATGAAGTAAATGGAATTTTCCCCCTCAAAACCATTTCCCTGTTCATATACATAACCTGAATTTTGACACAATGGATGAAGGATTGGTTAGTGGGAATCATGGGTACTTTAATCTATTTTTATCCCTACCATCGTGCTATCCAAGCTAGAGCTGCCGAAAGGAAGAATTTTAGTTATGTGGGGGATGCTAATTATCAATCCCATAGCACCTGTCAGAATGATAGAGATATAGAACTGCACTAGGCTTGTTAAAATTTAGGTCTCAACCTACCTGCAAGGTTAGTCTGGATTTACAATGTAGGCTCTAATCTAAAATCCACAGATGCTAATACAAACAATTAGTGCAGTATCACGAAGAGACTCCCAGTCTGAATCTGTGAAGAGTAAGTAGGTTGCAGCACTGTCAACTATTTATTTTATTTTATTTTTTTTGCAGGGCAGGTGCTATGTTCTTGGAAAATGTATTTAATAATGGCACCCACAGCTTGAATTTCACTAATATTCAAGATTAAATTTAAATTCCAGAAGCTACAAGTATGTAAGTAACCGAGCACATAATTTTACCTCAGATGTTAATGTTCTGTAAATGTGCTTCAAGTTTAGTGTTACAAATGTAATTATTTTAGAATTCGTTTTGATTAATTGTTTTTGTATAGCTAACAAACTCATTAGGTCCTCATTATTTAAAAATCAGAAACTAAAAAGCAACTCATTATACAATTAATTAGGAACTTATTGACTCAGGTATAAACTCAATGTATTCTGTGTAGTTTAGAGTTTGTCCAATGTAAAAGCTTATTATAGGGGTGAAATCTTGGCCTGCAGAAGTCAATGACAAAATTCCTCTTCACTTCAATTTGCGTTTTTGGTCCAGAGATATCCAGAACATTTTCTAAAATCCAAGTTAGGTAGTTAGAGTAATCCTGTAGGAAGCTGTATAATTCTATGCTTCACTATACTGCCTACAGGCATACCATCTTGCCTCAGATCTCAGAATTATGCTTTCACTTGCAGAGAAATCTTGAAGACTTTGCCAAGAGGAAAATAAAACTGGTCTCTTTTCCCCACCATTTATCAGTTTGCTTTTCTGGCAAAAAAAAATACTGTATATTTGTGTTATAAGTAGTGACACAAGATATTCTCCATTCAGCATGTTTTGAAGCTCTTTAGCCCTACAGCTCCCTCTTCCTATGCTATCACAATCTCCAGCCCAAATTATCAGGAAGGGTCTATCCCTAATCTCCACTGACAAGAAAAAAACAGCAGGGAGAATGCTGGACTCTCCCCATTAAGAAAGTAAACAATCATACTTGTGATTCCTCCAGGTTGTTAGGCACTGTTACTATTTAGTTATATTTTCCATTGCATTGTATTAGGAAAATGAAATTGATGCCATTGTTCACTGAATCACTGCTCCCTTCATCTGAATCTTTGGGTAAAATGGAATCTCAGGGCATCTTTACACATGCCCTTGGGGTGGGGGCGCTCTAATTAAAGCAGCTCTCGAGAGCCACTCTAATTAAATAGGCCACAGACTATAAGAAAGATAAGGAAGTTAGAAAGGTGGATGGTAGTGAGGGTCAGATTTATGAAGTCTAGGTACTAGTAGTGATCCCAGAGATTTTAGAACAATCTTATCCATGGAGGAAGGCACATTGTTTTAGGTGTCTTAGGTGGGGCTATAAGTGATAACCAGAGGGATTCTGTTCTCTTTGTCCCATGGTTGCTTTGTAGCAGGTTTGAGTGAGTTTTGAGTCTAGCTTTATTGATTTGAGTGGCTACCATTTTGGGATTGTATTGTAATTGTAAGGAATCCCTGCTCTAGATCCTTGTATTGACCATAAAAAGTTCAAGCTTTCACATCAAACAGACTTATTTTCATCACCGCATTTTAATTTTCCACCAATGAAGTTAAAACCTGTGTAACATGTACTGATGTAAATCATGTCTAGACTGAAGTCTTCATGGCATTCTACTCAGCAATGGATAATTAATAATATTTTAGTTCAAAATAATTTTCTATTTTATTTCTAATGACTTTTTGCAGGGTCAGAAATCTATCAGACCTTAACCAGTGATCTTAAATAGGGAAATAATCCCTAGTCTATCCCATATGTTTCTTTAAGAGAATATTATGTTTGAGCTATTTAGAAAATACATAAAAACACATACTTGCGCAAATTCTACCTTATTAGGGCAATTAGCATCACAAAATGAATTACATGATTCAAGAACAATGGCTGTTTGAATCAATTCTGAAAGCAGTGGTTTGCACTTATCCCCAGGGTACGTGGTGCTTTGCCTGAGGATACATAACTAAATTTGAATAATAACAGTGGAGCTTCTGATTGCTTAATGAGCAATGTGAAATTACATTGCTGCACATCAGTATTGACACTCTTCCCAGGCCATGATACATCAGGTGTAGGGGATACAATCATCAATATTTTGCAGGTAAAGAGGTATGTGGCTGAAAAAGTTTGAAAACTATAGAAACAAAGTTATAAGCTGCTAATTTATCTGAAACTGTTCCTGCCTTTTTCACTAGGTAAGCCTTAAGGCACTTTTGTGGACACAAATACAAGATATATTATTATTTATTCTTTGTGATGCTATTTGTTTTCACTTTATCATTTCAGGTTGAAGACATGCAACATACATGCCTTACCTGCCCTTCAGGAAGAGTAAGGCACACAAAAGTATTCAGTAGAAATTCACTGACAGAGCACAAAATCCTCTGCAGGACTGGAAAAGATTTAGGCTAAAATTTTCAATGGGGCCAGGTGAGTCAGGCATCCAAATCCTACTGCATAAGTCCTTTTAGTTTCTTTGTCAGTCCAAACCTGAGCACAGTTTTGCTGTATCATCCAAATCATGGATAGTCAGCCTGCAGCACAGATGCCACAAGCATCACAGGCAGCCTCTATTTGTAGCATGCAGAAGACTGGGGAGGGGACAATCAACAGAGTAACAGATGGAGCATGGAGCAGGGAGATCAGGGCAGAAAGCAGAGCAGTAGATCAAGTATGGGAAAGAGATCGGAGTGGCACTCAGAGCGATTTCAGGACGAATTTGTGGCAAGCCTGCCAAAAAGGTTAGCTCTCCTAATCTAAATCATGGCTTATTTCTAATTTTTAGGATTTTGTGTTAAAACCAACAGAAGTTTGTGTATCTGAGATGAATTTTGCATACAGCTGATCAAAAAAATGTCCTCAGAAAATCCCATTTGATTTTGAAATTGAGTGAAATTGAAATACATAATGGGAATATGTGGATTTTCATGTCATTCCCTATTGAAAACTTTCAAAAGCATTCAACATAAAACTACATTTTCATTCTATCATTCCATTTTTGTTTCATTCAATTTCTTTCTTTCTCATATTGAATTAGACTTTTATATCATTTTTATATCATACAAGTGCGTACCCAATGAATTTTCACTAAAAATAGTTATTCTGTTTGAACAGTTCCTTTATATATATGATTCTTTCTTGAATAAGTCTCTACATTGAATTTATTTGCCAACTGTGAACTCTCTGAAGGTTTCTGGTTATAACACACAATCAAAAAACATCACACTGTTGATCAACTTGAGATCATTTTGTTTCTTCTCACTTCTCCTCTTCCTTCTACTTGGTTACAATTTTTATTTTAACATTTGTCTCCCTGTTGGTTTTTCTGTTGATCATCAGCCAAATTCTGCGTCAACTTTGTATGAAGTTTTTGTCAAGAAACCTAAAATCACGAGTTAAACAGAACACATTGGTTCTGTCTAAAAAACTGGCCCAATTTATAGCAGCTTTTTTACTCTTTTCAACTTTATCATACAGCTGATCAAGCGATTTAGTCTTTTGCTTCAATTTTTTCCAGAGAATCCTAGCAAAAAACTGGGATTAAAAATACAATGAAATAGTCTGATTACCTTTTGAAGTCATTTGTTAAACTTGGAGTACCTTTATAAGGGCATTCAAATGCATCCTTTAAGCAAAGCTAAACAGGGTCAATCATTTTGCAACTCATGGGCTAGGGACAGACATTAGACATAAATTGGTTTAAGTGATCAGAAACTGGTTTAAACCTGTAACAGAACTGATGTTCAGTGCATTTAAACCAGTTTGAGAATGGCTGAAACTGGTTTTAGATAAACCGGGTTGAAAAATGTAGTATCAGACTTAACTGATTTGGCTCAAACCGGTTTATGCAATGTCTGTCCCAGACCCCTTGCTGGTTTAAGATAAACCAGACACCCCCAGCATCCTGGCATGCTCTCTGGGCTAGGCTGGGCAGGGGTCTCTGCTCCACAGCAGGGATGGCCCCTCCCCTCTGCTCTTCCCCATACCCCCCTCCCTCCTCTCACCACTCACTGCTTAAGCAGAGATCCCTTCCTTATCTCTCCCATAACACCGACTGTAGCCAGCATGCGGACTGCTACCTAATGCTGTATAAGGCAGATGGGGCTTTTTGGAGATAATCAACAAGTCAGCTGGTAAAGTCCCTGCATTCCTTCCTTTGCAAAAAGCTGTTTAAGAAGAGCTTGTAATGAGTGAGGCTTTGTTAAATGTGATAACAGAGCTGATAAATGTTCCTGATAAACACCCCTGATAAATACCCCTCCTTAATCACCAGGGATCCTGGTTTTCCCTGATAAAAAATCACAAATTCTCTGATAAACCCCCCAAAATCCATGATTAAAATTAAAGGCCCCCTTACACCCTCCCCCAGCTCTGCTGGTGCCCCTCACTCCGCACCCACAGCTGACAAAGCATTTCTGGTTCCCCTTGCCCTGCACCCATAGCCCCAGGTCTCCCAGCCCTGCCACAGGGGGTCTCCAGATGCTAGCGGTACGGACTCGGCCCCGCAGCCTCCTGCCCTTGCTCCCCCCGCTATGGGCTCGGGCAGGGCGTCCCCCTGCCCGCTGCTGTTTCCTGCCACCCTGCTTCCCTGCCCCTCACCCCCCATAGTGACCTGGCATGGTAGGGAGTGGAGGAGCCATGCAGAAAACCTCCTCGCCAATTCTTGTCTCCCCCCCCCCCGCCCCAGCAACATGCCTCCTGTGCGCAGGGTTGCAGTGAGGGCAGCGGCATGGGACTGTGTCCCCCAAAGCAGCAGTAGGCACTGGTGCATTGCCAGGGTAGTGGGGGGACAGCTCACACCGGCAAGAAATCCTTGCATCCCCCCTCTGTCCCCAGCCATGCCGGGTCACGCCCACCAGCTCTGGAGGTCCCAGGGAAGGGAACCAGGATGGAAGCTCAAGCCAGCAACTTGCACCTGCTCCAGGTACAAATCTGGGGGGCATTGGTCTCCTCTGCCACAAAGGGAGTGTAAGCAGCATTGGGGAACCCACTCTCCCCCTCCCACTTCCCGGATGAGCCACCCATGGCCCCATCCTCCTCCCGGCTGGGGCCCTGCAACCACGCATTGTAACCCCAGGCCTGAAGCCCCCACTCCCCGCTGGGTAGCAGCATCAGCATGCACCTGCCCCAGGAGTGTGCACAGCAGTGGGGAACTGCCCCCCCCTCCCTCTTCCCTGGATGATACACCCGTGGCCATGTCCTGCTCCCAGCTGGGGCCCTGCAGCCACACATTATAGCCCTGGGTCCCAAGCCCAACCCAACTGGGCAGCATCCCCAGCCCTGCCCAGCTCCCTGTCTGCAGGGGCCTCAATCCACCTCTCCCTCCCCTCCTTACCTGCTGGAGCTGCTCTGTGGGCTGCCTGGGGCCATGTGCATGTCTATGCAAGAGGTGCCCCCATCTTTCCACCTTCATCCTGCTCCCTCCCAGCTCCCTGTAAGATGGAACTCTTCCAGCCTACAGGGAGCTTATTGCAAAATGGTAAAATCTGTGGGTTTCTCTGGTATAATGAGAAATCCATATTTGCCTCTTTTAAAAGGCCAAATCCGCGGTTTACTCCATTTTTCCATGGGAAACAGAAAACCCGGAGCCCTAATCACAGTGTCCTGTTGGGGCCTGGTCACGCCCCTCTCAGCTCCCTGCAGAAGGAAAGGGATGGCTGCTCTAGCACCCCCCAGCTTCTAGCCTGAGCCACTGCAGGCATATGCCTGCATTTCTGGGATGTCTGTCTGGTTACAAAACTGATTTACCCTAGCTATGTTAAACTAACCTGCAAAGACTGAATCAATTCAGGCTTAGGCTTTTTGAATGTTTGTCCATAGCATAAAGGGGAAATAAACAGCATGTGATCCTGTGGTAGGCATATTATAATTACAAACTTCATTGGAGAATTTTGTGGCATACTGCATTTTTTTGTATAAATGCTTTCCATACTTGGTAATATTCCTTAATCATTTGTCTGTATAATTAAAATTTTCAGGTTGTCAAGTAATTACACATTTCATGTTGCAATATATAGGTGACCATGTCCAAACACCAACTGTGGTATGCTACACCTACTCTATCAAGTGTTTGACCTTGATTTTTCTTGATAGTTACTGCAAAAATTACTTTTAAAGGAAATTGCCTCCTGTATGTTATCTTAAAAGGAAGATCTATGTCTGACTGGCATCATGTGACTCTTAGCAAAAGAACATGTTTTCCAGTAGCGTCTCCTGTTATCACTTCTAAGTCTCTTGTGTTGTAAATTCTTTTTACAGTAAAACTCAGGCAATTGATTTAACCAATTTTAGGATTCATATTTTGCACCACAAAGACAATCATTCCCACCTTAATCTTGAGCCTATGGGAAGGCAAACATTTAATGACAAACTGTTGAGAAACTCAGTTGGATATTTGACATCTTTGTTACTATGTTTGTTATCTACACTATCTATGCTCAAGTAGATGCTTGCTTCTTCAATAAATTAGGCAGTTATGTCATCATTTGTAGTACCATAGTGTTTGTTTAAAGGGCAAAGAATCACAGAATTTGAATTTGAATTGCAGTGAATGGCATCCCTTGGAAAGGGGACTGTTGTAGTCCCACTTATTTAAGTTGTCTTCTTTTAAAATGCAGATTTCCAATACTGTGATAAGATCTGAGTGATCTTCATATGTTATTTCAATCCCTTCTCCAATCCTTTTGAGATAAGCAGCAAATTCATCTGCTCCAGCCATTGCTTTCATGTTATGATGAAATAAAATATGTCTACAATAGCAATACCTTAATAAAGGTCTGAGTTATAGACATGCACAAGCCATGAAGAACAGGAAAAATCCACCTGAAATCCCCTCCTAAAGCTATGATTTTACCTTCAAGTGGAATTTCAGTACGCACTATGTCATGCAGAAATTAGTAAAAATATTGTAATACCACTGGAACTTGGTCCTAAATAACATTTGCCTCTGCACTTTGGATTTTGATATTTGAAGTGGCAATTGAGTTAAATTCAATGGAAACTTAAAACAATTCTTTACAGTTCTTCCTCCTTAAAGGCTTCCTCTAAACCTGCAAGTAAAGGTGCGATAGGCTCTAATGCACAAAATCATGTCTCCTGCCATGCCATACACACATGGGATTACATGTTAGATCCCATCTCACCTTATTGCCACTACAGCTGGAGCCTGACCTGGACTCTCTCTGCACTCTCAAGAAGCAAGTTCCTGCAGCTGGGATCCTCATGCACCCCAGTTGAGAGGCAATCTGCACCCATATGGGCTGAAGGGGATTGTGCCAATAACCCTGCCCTAAGGGTGCATGAAACCATTGGGCCAGGAGGATCACTCCTGGGCTGATCTCTTCATCCCATGGTTACATGAAACCTTCACCATGTGTGAAGCCTCCAAGTGGGAGGATCACTCCTGTGGTATTCTCCCCATCCAAGGGGTGCACGAAACCCCCAGAATACAGGAATTGCCCATGCAGGAAACTCCAGGGGTGAGAGGATCATCACAGGGACAATCTCGCCATTCCAGGAGTGCCTGAAACCCAAGGAGTGGGGAGATCACTTCAGGAGAATCCTTCCATCTTCCATCCTGGGGTTTTCATGCATCCCTGAGGCCAGAAGATCACTGTAGCAGCGATTTTCCCACCCTGGGGGTTTGCTGGGAGGCACACTCAGTAGCAACCAGCTATAAAGTTACTACATATTTTCAAGGTGTAACTTTATAGCTGGTTGGAGCTTTTATTGTGTCATAAGTGCTTTGCATGTGTAGCTGGTCTCAAGGTAATTGCACAATTAACCAGTTAATTGTGCGATCCCTGTAATGTGTAGAGGGGACCAAAGTAACATCACATCAACACTGCCACATGAAACAGTGGTTCAAAAAACTCTGCATCTACCTGTAATGTAACCTGTAATGTAGCCTGTAATGTAGACATTTGCAAGGAAATTAAATGTAGTATCTTAAGCACTTTCATATAGGTTAACAGACAGAAAGGTAGAAAGCAAAGACTTTTCAATTAAATATGTTTAAAAGGTACACACATACAATTTGTTCTTAATAACAGAATGGTCTGCTCTTTTAAGGGCAGTATGTTAAAAGACCCCAGCACTGGGATATTTGGATGGCAGGAAGTGGTCTTCTAGGAGCTTTGCCTTCCTCCAGGGGAGAAGGAAGCAAGCTGTGAGCATAAGGGCTTGCTAAAAGGGACAGAGTCAATCAATAGGGGGTAGACCAGTCTATTGAATGGCTGCACAGTTCCCCTGTTGTTGCAAGTTAGCCTGCTGTCCTCCATGCTGGGGCCTGGGCCAAAAGTCTCCCCTCCTACTACCCAGGAGGGGACAAAAGGGTTTGCCTTTATTTGTTGATTCATTTACCTTTTTGTTCCTTAAAGACAGTTTTATTTGGGAGGACTGGCTGCAAAATGCCTCAGGGAGCAAACCTGTCCACAGAAGTCATGCTTCTGCTAGCATTAGAGTGCCTTTCTGTGCTATATTGCATAATTCCTTTTTTTTTTATTCATTTCTCCCATTTTTCAGACATGATTTTTGAATTTTGTACAAATCTACATACTATAAGGTATGTACAGGTGTTACATTTAGTTCAGTTTAAATTAACATAGTTCAATCTAAACCTGTAGCTTTACAAGCAATCACAGTGCCTAGGTCGGGCTAAAAATGGTGCGCACAACCTAAACTTAGGTAATGTCAGAGGTATACAAAGTCCAGATCAATAGGGGGTAGTCTGGTCTATCAGACACATGCACAGTTTCCCTATCAATTCAAGTTAGGGCATTGTCTTCCAGCATCCTAGTGTGCTGGCACTTGGCTGATACTTGGCTGCCCTGGCCCAGCATCTACCCAATCCCCACTCCCTTCCTGGAGCTGTTTTAGAGCCAAGGAAGCCTACCCCTCCCCCCAGCCTTGCCTCCAGTTGTGGGCTGCAGACAGACACCGGAGGACTAAGGTATCTGTGCCCCCCACACGTACCTCAGGCCCCCAGGCACTGAAGAACCCAAGCTGTGATCCCACACCCCCAAGACCCCACCATGAAGCACACTGTGACCTACACACAGACACAAACACTTGGCCCAAAAGAATCCTAAGACTTGAGCATAGCCCCACAGCCCTGGTCCCTGCAACTAATTTGCCAAGCCAGGAACCACATATACCAAGACTTAGGCACAGCCCCACACCCTGATATTCATTCACTGACTCAGGGACCTCATACCCCAGGACTCCAGCACAGCCCTGGACCCTCACACACACATTGTGCCAGGAACCCCACACTCCAAGACTCAGGAACAGACTCCACATTTCAAAGGCCAGACCCAGGTACCCCATTTATTGGACCACAGCATTTACTTACCCACCATGAGCAGGAGGCAGTGCAGGAAGTTTGGCTGTGGTGGGAGGGTTGGGAGGAGAACCTTCAGATTGGGATGGCACAGAGGTGACCCTTCCACTTCCAGAGCTTGGTCACTTCCAGTAGGTACCCAAGCTGTGTCAAGGGGTTGTTGTCAAGATGGTGTTGGCAGGGGTTGTTTTCCTGGCAGGTACATGTTCCTGGAGCACATCTGTCCAGGGGGAGCCATGAGTATCCAAGGCACAGCAGATGGGAAGATACTTCTGGAAACTTTGAGAGCAGGTGGAGCTGCTGCAGTTGCCAGGTAGAAACCCTGGAAAGTTTGAAACCAGCATGGTGGAGGCATGCCCAGCTTCTCAGGGGCTTCAGAAAAGAGCCCCTGGCTGGGGGTGGCCTGACCAGTGGAGAGGTAGTCACTCTGGAGCAGGGGTCACACCCAGTTGGAGTGAGTGGAAAAGCCATGCAAGGAAAAACCTTGTTCACCCATAGACACTGATACCCCATGGGAACCTCCACATACCCTGGTATACCCATTCCCATCCTCCTCTGGTGCCCAACCTTGGGCACCACTCCGGGACCACAACAGGGAGGTGTTTGAGTGGATTGACAAGCAGATGCAGGCTTAGAGCCATGACAGAGACTGGGTGAAGTGGTGGGGAAAATGAAGTGGACGAAGGCCTAGTGCATCTGTATTTGTGATGTAACAATACATCCAGAGGCTTGAGACACTTTGTGGAGGAGCATCAGTGGGGTGCTCGCCACTTAGGGGCTATTGCAGGCTGTAAGTCAGCCTGCCTGTGAGCAGCAGGGAGAAGCTTCCCCATCAGGAATCATTTTAAGGGGGAAGGTGGGTGGCAAAGCACCTCTCATGTTAAAGCAGGCAACTGGCAGGTGATTGATGAGGGCGGCCATTTTCAAACAAAGACCAGCCAGCAGAAAAAGCAGTCTGCTTCCAGCAGTCAAGGGAGCAGCATCACTCAGCACTCTTACTGCTCAGGGACACCTCAGAGGGAAGGAGGAGGCCTCATTGGTCCTGGAAATGTACCTTGTCAGGATAGGGAGGCCTGATGACACTGCTTGTGGTGGGGCAGGACCACTTAAATGCCAGGACCAAGCACTGCCCCCCCCCCCCCACAGTGTAAGGCAGGTGTAGTCACCTAAACCCCTGCCCCCATCATCTGATGGGTTACTGTAACATCAGAGGGAAGTAGAGCAAGGCACACCCATGTGGGGCACCTGAGCCCTTTTGGATGTAAGACCCAGTAGCGTGGGTAGTAGGGGCCAGATACACCCATACAAGGGGCACCTGAGCCCATTGGGTGAAAGATCCTCTGAGCACCAGGAAGGGGCAAGAAGAGGGGTGAGAGTTGGAAGGCCTGAGAGGAGGCTGGGTGCTAGGCCAAGGGAGTTAGGCCCAGTGTGTGCTTCCAGACAAAAGATCAGGTGCTAGGCCAAGTAAGTTGAGGCCCCGGTAATAGGGCAAGTAAGTGGAGTCCCCAGTGAGAGGGGGTGATAGTTGAGTCACCAGTGAGAGAGTGTGATAGATGAGGCCCTAGGGAGAAGGGGTGGCTTGGTCCAGATAAGCCTTAGGGTGCCTGAGGCTGCAAGTGGGTCTAAGACTGGTAGAGGTGGCAGAGTGAGAGCCACTAGTAAACAGGGGGTGTCATCAGACCCTGATGGGAACAGCTGGGGTGTGATATCCATTATGAAACAAGGGGTAGAGTTGGCCTAGTGTTTTGTAAATCGCTCAGTCCCATTCAGGCAAGGCCTATGGGAGAGGCCCAAAAGACTGCACCAGGGATAACTGAAGGGTGAATAATGCAGCCCAAGGATCTCCATGAGTAGGGTGGTATGACTGTGGCCCTGAAGAGGGCAGTGTGATAGAGGCTGGGTGAGAGCCGGTGGAGTGAGAGAGGCCCCAGTGGGAGAGGAGTGGTGTGTGTGAGGCCTGTAACAGGGCAGAATGGAAGACCATGCCCTTCTGTGTGGAGCTGCCTTGTTTCCTCATGACCAGTAGGGCCTCCACCACTCTGCATATCCTTGGCACCACAGGGACAGGGAAGAGCAGTCACTGACAGGAGCTCCCTGGAGCAGGTGGTGCAGGAGGACCCTGGGAAGATGGGTGCTTAGCAGTAGGTCCTCAGGGATCCTGGGGCCTAAGGCATGTTGTTTGTGGTCCTAGAGGACCCTGGGTCACTGATGCTAGTCCCTAGTATGTCAAGAAAACCATGGCTGAAAGAAAGTGAACATAGAGCTGGACCTGACATTCCTTGACCTTTTCCTGGGCCCTGAGTCCATGAACCCCATCATGGATGACTCAGGAGACAGCTCCAACAACATGGACTTCCAAGGGCCTGGATTTTGACCCCAATGCTGTGCCATACTCTGTGAAGGCAACCTTTGCATGAGCATATGCCTACGGACACCATTTCCTCCCATGTCTCCTCAAGGCCCACTTGCAAATACCCAGACCTTCCCCAAGTCCTCCTGGCCCCAATACAGGAAGCTTCCCAAGAACGTTGTCAATGCTGTAGAACCTGGGGACATAGTGTTCATTCTCCATCATCTAGGGGAGGGTGTGTAGCAGAATGCCATCTCTGTCTCTCCCCAAACTCTCCTATCAGGCGTGTGACCAATCTGACAATTTGGTTACCATAGTCACTGCAAAGGGCAAACATCCTTGGCCCCATTGGCTTCAGGTAACCATGAGTTGTAACTTGACCTGGGTACATTCCTGAGGGAGGGGGAAACCTGCTCCCTCTACCTATATGACTGGCCTTATACAGGGGCTAGAGACCTTGCCAGTTTACCTGGCAACCAGTGATGCATTACAAATTAGTTGGCTGGCATCCAACAGCTGCTGGCCTTTGTTGGATCAGGTAAATGAGGTGTTACCAAATTTGCCCATTACTTTGGGGTGTGCTCATTTATTAGGGATAGTTTTTAGGGTCTTGGTGATTCTGTCAATGTGCTGCTTGTGTTACTATACGGAGCTGTATTTCTCCCTTCTGCAAGCCCTCACCCCCAGTGGAGCTATCTTGCAGGACTCAATCTCAACGGGACTGGGTTCCTCCAGTCACCAAATCAGTCATACACACAAACACACACAAGTTAACGTGACACACCTGACCTGGCCGGGCTGATCAGCATGGACAGGCTGACACCCTCATATGCCAAGAATCAGTTCATAAGAGCAACAATAAAATGCAGTCAGACACAAGCACACAGGTAAACAGAATCCCTTTGAATCCGGCTGGGTGTCCAGCTGACACCCTCATGGGCCAGCATTCAGTTCATAAGGGCACGTCTGAGTCAAACTGGGTCAATCAGCCTGTACAAGCTGATCCCCTTATGTGTTTCAAACTCAGCACGTCCCAATCTTTGGCCTCTTGATGAGCAGACCCCACAATAATTTGGGCTTCACAGGGATCTTTAGCATAGGTAAAAGAAGCGTTGCTGCAGAGCACAGGAGGAAAAAGAAGCAGAGAAGGAAAAATATACCCAATTACTACCAGTTTGCCTATAAAAGTTATTTATTGCTAAGCATATGAAATATATAATAGTACTAGTAGTAATAGACATGCAAAAGAAAAACAAACACAAACAATGACAATACTACCCTGGTTTCACTAAGTATTTGGGGAAACTTAGCTCAAGCTTAACTGATACAGTTCAGGTTCAGAAGTTTATGCCTAGAAAGAAGAAAGAACGCTGGGAATCTCACCGAGTCCACGGTACCCAGGCTGCAAAGCTGACAGGCACAGTCCGTAGCACAATCCTTGAAGAGAGAGACGATCTGTTCTTCCAGCGTCCCAAGAACGACAGGGGATAGTGTCAGCACAGGAGTTTTCTTCTTCTTCTTTCTTTCTCCTTCTTTTTCTTTCTCTTTCTTCTTCTTTAAAGCACACACACTTACAGATTTTTATACCCTCAGTTCAGCTGCTTTGAAGCACCCTCAGTAGTGTAAATCATTGTCTTTTCTATTGACAAGGGGTTATCTGGTTTGGACCATCTCAGGAAACTGATTGATAATCAGGAAACACTTAAGATTAGGGAGTAACCCAAATACTTGGGAGCCAGCTTGAGATTCCTATGGATGGCAGATATCCTGATGGGATATCTCATGGTTTCTTCAGGAACAATAGATAGCTTGCAGTATCAGGATTTTGGATTTTTACTTGTTGTGCACAAGCCTCAGCTTAGCATGACTTTTCCAGATTTTACTATAGTCTTTTAACAGACTTAAAGCAATTATTGGGGTGCTCATAACCTTTTGTGGAGAGGACTCCCACCAGTCGTCTCGGGAAAGATACGACAACACCTGGGATTAGGGCTCCAGCAGGCTGGATGCTGTGATGAACCCTTAACCATTGTTCAAATGTTGCCCGTACCCCCTCGGACTCGGTCTCTTGCCTCAGCATTCCCTAACCCGGCAACCGAGTTTTAGTCAATCAAGTTTAAATAGGTCTCCCATAGCGGGACCGGGGAATGTACGGCCCGAGATGCCTATTAAACTTAGAACTGTGTGTGTGTGTCTGGGGGGAGAAAAGTCCTTAGCAAATCCAGATTAGAACTGGTCTGATAAATGCTGAGCTGGGTGTGTGTGAACATGGGTTAATTAACATTGGAAGCACAGATTCCCCATCATGCAGCGCTCTCCTGCTTCTCTGGTCCCAGAATTCACGGCAGTCTCTGCTTCAGGCTTTCTGTTTTCCATCTCTCATGTAAATGAATGGTCATCTGGTTCCATCTCAGATGCAGATGAGACCGAGGGCAGTTGTTCACTCTTATCACCCTTATCTGGAGAGTTTTAGGTGCGTCTCTCACTGCATTTTAATCAGTTTCATTTATGTAGAGGAGGGGAGGGAGGGAGGGTGAGTCCTTTGTGAGTCAGACAGACTGCATCCTGTGCCAGGGTTGCCCAAAAATACAGAGCTGAGGTGTAACAGAGGTCATAAGGTTGTTATGAGTTAAGGATTGCCCAGGAAGCAGGGCAGCAGCTATGTTGAGGACTCTCAGAGAAGCTGGACCTTCTGAAACTTGCTATCTGTCTTGAAACTCCTGGTCAATGAACTGCTTGCCTCCAGGGGAAATCTCCACCTGCCTCTGGATGATACTTGTGAGTAATTACTTGAGATCTAACTAGATTTATAGCTTGCAGTAACACAGATGCATAATCAAAGGCTACCATGCCACTATTTGCTCTAAGGGATTTCTCTGCTATTGCTTTACCCTGTACCCTATTCCAAACATACTCCTTGTAACCAGTAAAGTTCTCCTTTGTACCTAGCGTGGGAGACTTATTGGGAGAGGGCCTAGATTATGCCATGGAGTCCCCTTGGTTTGGCTGACTAAGGGAGACTACTATTTGTGCTTCAGGCTGAGGGAAGCACCCCAAGTTCTTGCAGTGGATCAAGTAGTCTCAAGGACAATTAGGCCTGTGTTTCCCGGGGGGCACAGAGCCAAGATCAATCCAGACCCTGGGTGGTGGTAGCGTTACCCCCAGGCGTGCAGGTGTGCTCCAGGAAGGGGGTCAGCCAGACGTGAGGCACCCCCAGGGAGGCACTCAGAGCCTAGAAGGTGGTCGGGCACAGTGAGGTGGGTGGTTCAATGCAGGAGTGCCCCCTACTGACCTACCACAGTGTGAGGTTCCAAAACACCCTGGTATTATGGGTGCTCCATGCCCATCTGTCAAAGATGTGGATGAAATTGCCAAGGTGGTCGACAATGCCCTGCAGGACAACAGAGAATAAAACCCTTATGGTTGATGAACTCCTGGGTACTTTGGGGCAGGGAATGTGTGCCATCCATGGACCCTGCACAGCTGGGGGACCCCATTTAGTAGATGACAAGGCAGATGAAATGGTTGGCCAAGGCATTCTGGATGTTCTGGGGTCACAATACAAAGATTATCTTTAGCTGTGGACTTGCTCATGCTGAAGTGGTTGGTAATAGATGAGGCTGCTGATGCCAGAGCACTCCAGAGGCAGTGGCCAGCTTCCAAATGGCATGGCCACCTGCTTCTCTTGACTGAGAGATGGGCTGGTATCTATGACCTGGCACTCGATGTGGGAAGCCAGTTAAATAACAATGTCCATGAAGGTGGCCTGGCACATCGTGAAGTTCTGGATCCATCTGGCATCCTGGACAGCCTCATCCTCCTGGCCACGTGGAAGTCATTAGCTGAGTTCAGGAAGCTTGGCACCAAAAAGTGCAGAAAGTGGCCCCAAATTGGAGACCTGGCTGTTGGCTTATGGGCATAAAGGCATGTGCTATCATGACCAGCTGTTGGGGATCTCTAGATAAATGTGTGTAATGCCTCTGGCAAGAGTCAGAGTGGTGGGGGTTGAGGGCATGGTTTCCCATTGTTGCCTGGGTGCTTATCTGCATTTGGCAATCTTTGGTCTCCCAGGAAGCCTGCAGTACACATTAGGATGTGTGCACAGGGGACCATGGCTGCTGGCCTTTGCTAGTGCAGATAATACGCATGCCTCTTCTCTCCAAGGGTGAATGTCTATATACCTCTTTCCTGATCTAAATTTAAGTCAGTACAGTAAACCATGTAACTTAAATTAGGTCTTCTCCATGGTTTGTGAACATTTGTACACACCCGTAAGCTTTAAAATGTGCTGTAAGTATACAGTTAGCAAAAATACCTTAAAATGCTCTTAGACCATAAGTATATAGATTCCAGTGATACATAAAAAGCAATGAAATCTACTTCATTCCCCTTTACATGTACTGTCAGCTGCTGTAAGAGTAAAATGCAGTAAATTTTACTCTAAGCAGTAAAACAAATTGTTTTGACTCTGAATGTCCCCAGTTGAGTAAAAACGTGCCACTTTTATAGTTACTTTTTACAGTAGAATGGTAGCTACAACCAGGATGAATTGTCAAAAATCCTGGACTCTGAAATATTTAAAGAGGAAAATGAAGCAACTGGAATAATATCTGTATGTAGTAGCAAATACCACAGTGGGAAAATGAGATTTTGGGGTTCTCTTTGAAACCTTAGTCCATGAGTACATCAAATACTCTTGTTTATGTTATGTCTTTAATACATGGGTGGAATTGTCTAGTGTAAGGTTGTCAAACATACAGCTCACAGGCTCAATCTGGCACATAGGCCTACCAGTGGGTCATGGAGTTTAAATGCCTCTCCAACAGTGGGTGGGCTCTGTCACATGATTTAGGGCCCTGGGGCTCCAGGGGACATATCCCTCAGTGACAGGAGTGCAATTGAGGGAAGTGGGATATAATCCTCAGTTGCTCATTAGCTGTCTGGCCTGCTGCTGTTTGTGCAAGCCTGCAATGGCAAGCAGATGCTTAGCCCATGGTCACTTGGCTCACTGTCATCACATTGGCCACTGCTGTAATGACCACTGCTGTTGCCATTTCTGTTGTGGTTGCTACCATGGCTATTGCTGCTTCTGCCACAGTAGTCTGTACCAGGACAGCAGTAGTCACTGCCACCCTTAGCCCAAGGTGGGTTTGAGTTTGTAGCTGGTAATTAATTCTTCTTGCATTAAAAATTTAACTTCTAGTGTGCAGTAAAGGCTGGAACCAAAGCCCTTTGAAGTCAATAGGCAGATTCTACATGACTTCAGTGGTCTTTGGATTGGGCCATAACAACCAAAATATCTTTGGGCATTATATCCCACTGAGAGTCAGTTTTTCAAACCATTAGCAAATAATTTTTCATGATAACTAGTAACTTTAATTCCAGTCAATATATTTTAACTACCATATGCACATATTTTCACTGAAAAGATGCAAAGAACTGACAAGTATTCATAACAGTTAACACCATCTCAGAAAACCATATTGATTAGTAAGAGAGGCAAATATGTATTTATTAAATTAAAAAATCTCTTGATATGAAGAATAATGTTTCATACAGATACTTAATATAAGCAGAAATGACTTTTCCTTCATGGAAAATTAAGTTATTTTTTTCTTCCTATTAGCATTTCAATTGAAAGCATTTCCACTCATTTCCTTCTTAATGGAAATGTATAAATAGCAATAGCCTTTAAGTACTGCTTTTTTTTTCTTAAGTAAAAAAATCTTTTTACATTAAGAACCTTAATAAAGTCTCAAAAGAAAAGTAGTGCAAATGGTTTATCAATCAAATGACTACTTACAATTCAGTAAATACATATTGATTTTTGATGTATTTTGTATTTATATCTGGTATAATCATTACTATTTTGTGATTGGTCATCGCTTTGAAAACTCAACTGTATTGTGTAACAAACTCCTAGACTTTTTGTTTTAGATTTTCAGTGTCATCATTCTATAACCATAAGATTATATAAATAAATTCCTTCATGTGGAGATTTAAGTATTTAAGGTTTATGTTTCAAAAAAGGTAATTAAGTATTGCAACAAAAGTCAGTCTACCAGCTGCAAAGAATATCCTTACAGATACTGAACAACACATCTGCATTGGAGATGTTGCTAGAGCTAAAACCATGTTTTATGTGTAAGACAGGTAATACCAAAATGAATGAAGCACCAGTCCTATGAGCTAAGACACGTGGTCAGTCACCTGTAGCTGCTTAAATTGTAGTTGATTTCATTTGGACTGTACTTAGAAGCAGACGGCTAGCCTTTGTTTTCAGAATGGATGCTTACTGATGTGTACTCAGTTGCACCTTTTTCATGTTTTCTACTTTTTCTGAAATACTATATTTTAGCTCTTTAAGAGCTACAGATTACTCCGCATCCCTCATACTCTCAGATAGAATATGAAATCTGACTGAAGTACTGAAATTCTTTTGGTATTCACAAATCCAGATTTTGCAGGCTTACAATCTGTACCTACTTATTACCATTTTCAGTATCACTGAGGTGCTTGTAAGTCACCTTGTTAGAGAGTTACAGAAATTCTACAGCCCACTTATGAAGCCACTGAGTACCAAATCATCTGAGGTCAAGAAATAGGATGACCTAGGGAGGAATTCTTCAAGTTAGAAAGATGGGATTGAAGATCATGGTGGAGAAATTTGAGCAAATAGTTAAGAAAGGTTGACAATTGAAGGGCTAAGGTAAAAATAAGGATATATACTGGGAAAATTAAAATCTTGTGCAAGTTGAAGAGTGCAAATTTATATCCAAGCACAAGTTACAGCACAGTATGTTTTTCAAGAGAGCTTTTTTTAGCCATAGGAAATTTTGAACTCTTCTCTTTTGTGCAGAGAAAGACACTTTGCTTATTTTTTTGTTTTGTTTCATTTTGTTTTCCTCTGTTTTAATTATCTGTCAAAAGGCTTAATCATATCGTTTATTTTTATATGTTGAAGCCAAAAAGTAAAATAAGATAAATAACCCTAGAAGATTTATATAAAAATGACATTTACAGTCACGGAGAGTGGCAGTGCCAAACAAAATTAAAGATGTGGGGTTATAATAGCAATGCATAACTTGATTTGCTTTAGGCTTTTTATAATAAATACACTTTAATCCAGTTATGGGTATTATTACACTTAGGCAGAAATTCAACATAAAAAAATCTAACCAATGAACTGGTTCTATTTAAAAAGTAATGGAAGTGACCTTGAATAATCAACTGAAAGAAACAAGAATATGTATCTAAAATTTTGTTTCTCTCATTAAGAGCAATAGCAATGAAGTATTTATTTCACAGATGACCCTTTCATCCATGGTAGTCATCATTCCCTCAGGGACTACAATAATCAAATAAAAAAAAACCAGTGAATAAAAATACAGAATGTAAGAAAGGTATTTCTGAATGATATGATTGTAATACTGGAAAAATTCCAAAGAGGCCAAGCAGAACATTTTAGTGAAGTACATTCTACAGTTAGCTTAGGGCCCCTAAACTAGTGAACATGTAGCAGTGCAGACTTATTTGTAGGCCGGCCATCTAATTTAAGTGCCTCCTTGCAATATGTCTATACATGCCTATATGTTTATACGTATATACTCTCATATATTCTTCCTCCAGAAATCTTTCTTCTCCCTTCTAGCGCATTATCTTCAAGTTTCTGTTTTCAACTCTCAGTGTAATAGGCCTGATTAAAATAAGAGAATAAGGAGAAGTGATGCATAGATTAAGAAATATGAATGGTCTCAGTAGGCCTGTGAGAATAGGGAATGATTTGATTCGGATTCGGATTCAGCTGATTTGGAGGACACACATTCAATTCGAATCACTGTCCTGAATTAATTCGGCTGAATTGGCTTTGGAAGATTCGGCACTGAATCAGAGAGATTTGGTGATTCGGTCATAGATTATAATGGGAAATCACTGAAATACCTATAACTTTGTCATTTTTTGGCATATTTGGATGAAAACAACAGGGATGGTAGCCTTTTCTGAGGGTATGAAGCCTGCCAAGTTTTAGGGAGATAGGTGCAAAGTTTCTGGGAAACTGTACCTCAAACTGCTGAAAGCAAAACTTGTGTCACTTGTGTGTGCTAAGGCAGGTTTGGGTGAAAATAGCAGGGATGGTAGCTTGTAACAGGGGGCCTTCCTGGTGCCAGTTAGATCTCTGCCTGCCCACCTGTTCTGGGCCAACTGCCCCTCTTTTGTTCAGAGAAAAATAGCTCACAAAAGGGACAGAAAGGCTGAAAATCATTTCAGAGGCTCTGAATCAAATTGGGAGGTTTTTTTTAGTTTTCCGATTTGATTCTGATTCAGTGATTCAGCCTTTGAATCGGGCCAAATCTTCTCCAAATCAAATTGGATACTGAAGCTTCGCACACCCCTAGTCAACAGCTTTATCAGTTCCTTGAAACTGCTCTGAAACCAGGTGAGCTTCTTTTTGTTTTATATTTATATTGACTAGCTCCAGCTGTGATTTCATGAAACATCCCCTTATGACTTTCTGCTTGCCCAGGAGTTTGCAAGACACTCATGTAGACACTCCATTCATGAAGATTATTCCTCATTTCTTATTTCATGCTTCAGCCCTGTATTCATTTTAAATGATATATGAAAAAATACTGTAAGAATGTGAAAACAGTAAATCCATCTTTAGGTGCTAGATTCAAAGTTTTAAAACCTCCCATTCAATTTATATAAAGCTTGGTAGAAAACTTCTCCCCCAGTGTAAGAGAACTTACTAATGGTCAGCCTAGAAAGCCTTTACTTTCATAACTTAGGTAGAAAAAAACAATGGGGCTTTAAAAAGGGCTTGGTTGGCAATGTAAGTTGCAGGGAGATTCCTTTCCTCCTTGTTTGTCTTTTCTCAAACAAGCCTCAAACTAGTCTCAAACTAGCTGCAGATGTGATTTCAAGTAGAAAATAGTTCACATAGAAGTAGAAGATTTCAAGTAGAATTAATTGTCAAATATTGTAAACATCTCAAATTGGAAACGGAGCTCTTTGATAAATAACATAATTTTTTTCTATAATAGTAAGTGAAAATCAGGTCTAAACAAAAGTTCCTGGGTGTTAATTTATCTTTTTTTCTTCTCTACCTTAATATATCTGAGGCCACTGTTTCTCCTCTTCATGGTTATAGTTTTCCTATGTTTGTCTTATTTCAATCTGAAATATTTTGGGACAAGAAACACTTCTCTTTGTGTGTACATGTATGTACACAGAGATTTGTTAATGTAACACCCACACACATGCTGGGTTGTATATTTTGTGTGTGTGCGTTTTGATATGGACAAGATGGGCCCCTATTGTTCTGGTCCTATGCTCAGCACATGGCAAGTTGGGGCCTGTATCTAGGGAAAATATATAAAATCCTCTGGCTTCATTGGCCAGAGGAAGCAGAGATGTTTCAGGCAGACTGATTGGAAGAAGGATTTAAATATGTCCCTTCTGGATTGGGGAAGGCTTGGGTGATGTCCAGGGATCTTGGTTTTCTCTGATAAAAAAAAAAAAAAAATCCCCAATTTTCAGTTTAAAAAAATTAACCCAAAATCTACATTTTTCCATGACTAAAATGAAACACTATTATTATATATCTATTTATATATTAGTGGTGTTTCATTTTAATCATGGAAAAATGTGGATATTAGGTTACTTTTATAAAACCGTGAATTGCGGATTTTTTTAAATCAGAGGAAACCAGGATCCCTGGTGATGTCACACCAGGTATACAAGAACAACTCACTAAGGTTCTGGGCTATTATTCATCTGCTGAGAGCTGTACAGCTACACTGGGAGCCAGAAAACCTGTTCCCCATGGGGGAGGGGGGTGGAGGAAGGTCTCCCCACTCCCCCTCTTTGCTGGAGAGTCCAGCAAACACTATTTGAAGAGAAAGCCTCAGGTAGAGGGAGAGGATGTCTGTTTTGGAGTTTCAGACTCCCATTTCCTCCCTCTGTCTTTTCTTTTTTTTTTTTCCTTAAGTTGATTAACACCATGGAGGTGTTAATCCCTGAAGCAAACTGCTCAGGAATGGATCCTGGCTACAGGTGCCTGGGCCCTTCTGATTTGTAGTTGCATCATCTCAGCATGGGGTATAGCTGAGACTGGATGTCTGGGCTGCAGCCATAGGTCTGGGCCTTTTTTCTGTTGTTTCTACAGCTATAAGGTTTCAGCCTAGCTGTATGGCTGAACCCCAGCTATATGTTTAGGCCTCAGCGCAGTATAGGTCTGGCCAGTTTTTGCTGCCCAGTTCAGGCTTAGTGAGGTAGGCCTAACCTCTCCTTTGGAGGGTTGTTTTCTTGTGTGTGTTTTTTTGTGTGTGTGTGTGGGGGGAGGGGAGGCATTGCATTTTCTGCCCAGCAGAGCTGGAATTGGGACTAAGGCTTTAGAGGTGCAGCATGCTGTCTGGAACCACAGTTAACCTCTCAAAGCCACTACATGAAAGTGGGGATCACCCTACAGCATCACAGGGAGCAACGAGGGGACCCTTGCAACAAAGAAGGACCCATGTACTCTAGCATCTTCCCACAGACCAGCAAACCCAAGACACAGGTCAAAGGACTCACAGTTAGAGTGGCCAAGGTCTGGAACAGGATCCCAAGGGAGGTGGTGCTCTCCTCTACCCTGGTGGTCTTCAAGAGGAGGTTAGATAAGCATCTAGCTGGGGTCATCTAGACCCAGCACTCTTTCCTGCCTATGCAGGGGGTTGGACTCGATCTATTGAGGTTCCTTCTGACCCTAACATCTATGAATCTATGACTCTCCAGTGAAATCCCCCTCTCCAGCCCATTCCTAAAGGGCAGGTATAAGGGTGCAAACCTCTGGAACTGCCTTTTGGGTGACCCCCAAGTCCCAGACTGTGTGGGCATGGGTGAAGCCTCCCCAAGAGGGTGCAATCTATGAGCTATGCCTTGCAGTTGGTAGTGTTTAAAATTGTATTTAGTGTTTCCTTTGTTTTCTTTGCCTTTGTTTTTTGTACTAAATGTATCCACTGTTTATACTGCTTGCAAGGAGGGGACTTTGTTTATACAGCACACCCTAGTAATTTATTCAGTGCTTACCAAGTGGTCTGGGTGGGGGCTTGAACCCGGCCTTTGTTGCTGTTGACTGGTGCCCAGCAGAAGGGTTACATTAGTGTTAAATAATTGTATTTTAAATTAGTTATACAGTACTAGTTCTAAGAAAGCATTATGTCCTTATTATGTCAGATACACACAACATTAATCACACTTTCACACCTGTGAAATTTATTCCTTGAAATGAATCAATTTTCAGAAAACTCCTGTGTTCCCTTTCTATTTTCAAATAACTTTTTTAATTATTATTTTGGATTTTATTTTCTTATGCAGTTTAAGTACCTTCAGGGTTCAAATGTGTTTGTTTAACTGTAAGATAAAGTCAGGGTTCACAGGGGCATTCAGCCTAATTGTTAGAGGCGTGGGTGTTACCAGCATTTGTAGTTGGGAGCAATCCAAAGTCAACACAAGGTCCGCATGCTGAGCTACACAAGGTACCAGAAGCAGATGTCAGGAAGCGAGATGAAGTCAAACCAGGGTTCTGAAAGTCAGGGACTAGGTATAGGGGCAGGAGCATTCAGAGCCTTAACATGTAGGTAACTGGGTTAATCTGTGCAGTGAATGAAGGGATCCAGGTACTCAGTCAAGCTTGGCTGATGTCCTTGTGGACCTCATATAGCAGGTAGATAACCAAACCTTATATCACATTGAGAAGACTGGTGATTCTTGACAACTCCTGTCTGCAAATTTCTTGTAGGCCCCTTTGGTGGCTTCCAGGTACTTTTCACTCCCCTTGGACCTGGTGAAGATATGTAACTAGATTGACCACCACTGGTATGTGGAATGGCCAGGAGGGTAGGAGATGATTATGGGGTGGAAACCATAATTAGAAAAAAAGGGAGATTGGCTGGTGGAGGCATGTTCATCATTACCATATGCAAATTCTGCAAAGGAAAGCAGGGAGATCTAGTTGTCTTGGTGTTAATTTAAAAAGAACAAGAGATACTGTTTGAGTATTTGATCAGTTCTGCCTGTCCATTGGTTTGTGGATGGTGGGCAGATGAGATGAGTGTCTGTATGCCTAATAGCTTCAGGTGTTCCCTCCAGAAATGAGATATGGGTTGTAGTCCACTATCTAAAATGATGCTCACAGGGAGGTCTTACAGCTGGAAACTGTGTTCAATGAATAGCTTTGTAGTCTCAAGAGCCTTGGTGTTCTGAGGGCAGGGTGCAAAATGATTCATATTGGTCAGAAAAGCCACTACCACCAGCATGCTCAAGTGACCAAGACCAGGGGGCAGGTCTGTGATAAAAATTAACAGATACCATGTGCCAAAGTTGGCCAAGTGGCTGGAGGAAGCCCAGTGGATTTGTGCATGAGATCTTGGTGTAAGTGCAAATATTACAGGAAGCAACATAGATGTACACACTCTGCTGACGTCAGAGCCACCAAAAATTTTGGAGGGCTAGGCTGGTAGTTTTGGTGAATCCAAAGTTTCCTGCAAGTGGAAGATCATGGCACAACAATAGGATTTTGATTTGTAATTCTCCTTCTGGGATGAACGGTTGTCCCTTTCACAGAGAAGCGTTTTATAAAACTGGAAATCTGGTGTGGGGGATGATTCCGCCCTTCCTGAGTCTTGTTGGACATGAGAGACAAACGGATCTTGGGGAATTACAGAATGGAGCCATGTCTTCAGGTCTTGGTTTACCATGGCTCTGATAAAATTCCTTGGACGTGGGACCACGAGTGAGTTGCAGGAAGAGGTTCCAAATATTCTTCTTTTTTGGGACAGGGCGTCCAGCTTACTGTTTTTTCTCCAGGGTGATAGGTGACTGTGACATTAAACCATGTAAAGAACAGGGACCATCATATCTGTCTCTGGTTGTGATTATGGAGTCTGAAAATATTTCGTATTTTGTGGTTAGTTAGTACTTGTATGAGGAACTAAGCCCCTTCTAAATGGTGCCACCATTCTTCAAAAGCTGTCTAGATGGCTAGATGCTCCTGGTCCATATTATAATTGCACTTGACAGGGGTCAGTTTCCTGTAAAAGTAGGTGCATGGATGAAATCCCTGCACCCCTGGTGATTGGAGTATTACAGCCCCAATGGCACAGCTGGAGGCACCAGTCTCCATGAGGAAAGGCTGGACAGAGTCTGGGTGTATCAAAATAGGGGCTGAGGTGAAGGCTTGCTTAGGCATCTTGAAGGTAGCCTGGGCCTCTGTGATCCGTATGCAGCATGCCCCTACAGAAACTGGCAAAAATGAGGAGGTGCTGCACCACACAAATATCCTTTGGTGGTTGCCAGTCTAAGATAGCAGAGAACTTCTTTGAGTCTATAGACAACCCTTCAGGCATGATCGCTAGGACTGTATGAAGCTTCAGTCACTGATTCAATTTGGCAGAGATTAGGCCCGATTCAGCGGTTGAATCGCCAAATCTGAATTGAATTAGGAGACCCTTTAATTTCTCCAAATCAAATCAGAACCCTCCAAATCAATTTGGAGAGATCAATGATTCAGACATAGACACAGCTTTACATTTTTTTTCTACATACCTCAAGGCACCAGCTGGTTCGTGAATGCTGAGATGCTGGGGCAGGTGGAGTGTCCCAAGGGAGCATGGGGGGGTCCCCAGCACGCTCAGCTACAGACCCAAAAGTGGACTAGAAGCACTTCCAATCCACTTCTGGGTCCACCGGGGAGCATGAGAGGGTCCCCCCCCCTCCCCCTGGCCCAGCGACTGGTGCCTCCTGGGTCTGGTGGGGGGCACCCAGGGTTCCCCTCAAGGCCAATCGTTGAGCTGGGATGGCATGGGTGGGGGGGGGGGAGAATCCCCTGCATGGTTGGTGGTGGACCCAGAAGTGGACCAGAAGTATTACCGGTCCACTTCTGTGCTCACTGCCAAGCATGCAGGGGCCCCCCGTGCTCTTCTGGAATGCTTCATCCACTCCCCACCCATCACAGCATTTACAAGTTATGCCTGGTACCTTGAGGTATGTAGAAAAAACATTTCAAGCTGTGTCTCTGGATGAATCACTGATTTTTCCGAATTGGCATCCAATCTTCAGATTCGGATTCAGCCGAATGAAATCAGGACAGTCATCTGAATCAATTAATTGAATCACTGTCTCTGATTCGGGTAAAATACAAATCTAAATCAAATACAACCCATTTTGCACACCCCTAATGAGGCCCTGGAGCTTGGAGCATGGCCTACTTCTGCCAGTATTCCAACAAGTGAACATCAATTAAAAAGGTCAATAAGTCCATCTTGGGTTGTTAGAAGCATGACCTGGGCCCGCTAATGTATGGTATCTTCCTTGAGCCCTTGGCAAAACCAGAAGTGCTGAGTGGACTCATTCTATTCTGAATCTGCTTCTAAGTGCCTAAATTCTGTGTCATGTTTAGCTACATTAGTGGCCCTGCTTAAATATCTGAAGGGCCTGTTCTGCCCTGTGTGCTCAATGTGGGCCCCCAAAGATTCCAGCCATCACCTCAATGAAGGCTTTAAGCTGGCCAGGAAGGGGCTTTGAGGACTCTAAGAGTGGGGAGTCCCAGGCCAGGACAACTCCAGTTAGGAGACTGATTATCAGCAGGTATCCTGGTTTTCTCTGATAAAACAATAAAAACTCCAATTTTCAATTTAAAAAACGTAACCCAAAATCCACATTTTTCCACAATTAACATGAAACACCACTAATATATAGATATATACAAATAGTGGTGTTTCATGTTAATCATGGAAAAATGTGAATTTTGGGTTACTTTTTTTAAACCGAAAATTGGGTTTTATTTTTTTGGTTTTTATCAGAGAAAACCAGGATCCCTGCTGATTATCAGCCCCACCCTGTTGTTTCCAATGTGTACTTCTGGGGGGGGTAGAGACAGAAGGCCAGGTGACATTGATTAATGAACCACCAAAGGCTATGGGGATCCACACCACTGATTTTTTCTGATAGGGGATTCTTACACTTGAGGTTTGTTGGAAGGGCCAGTGGAACAGCTGAGCCTGGGAGGGGGGTGCTTCAGGTCTGCAGAACTGTGATTTGGGCCTGTACACTTCATAGTACAACCAACTGTTGAGCTTCTGAGATCTGACCCAATGCCTGGTTCATCCTGCCACAGTCTCACTTGGTTGTTAATTTGGCTGTACAAGCTGTCAGGGTTATAGATTCATAGATTCATAGATGTTAGGGTCAGAAGGGACCTCAATAGATCATCGAGTCCGACCCCCTGCATAAGCAGGAAAGAGTGCTGGGTCTAGATGACCCCAGCTAGATACTCATCTAACCTCCTCTTGAAGACCCCCAGGGTAGGGGAGAGCACCACCTCCCTTGGGAGCCTGTTCCAGACCCTGGCCACTTGAACTGTGAAGAAGTTCTTCCTAATGTCCAAACTAAATCTTCTCTCTGCTAGCTTGTGGCCATTATTTCTTGTAACCCCCGGGGGCGCCTTGGTGAATAAATACTCACCAATTCCCTTCTGTGCCCCCGTGATGAACTTATAGGCAGCCACAAGGTCGCCTCTCAACCTTCTCTTGCGAAGGCTGAAAAGATACAGTTTCTCTAGTCTCTCCCTGTAGGGCTTGGTCTGTAGGCCCTTAACCATATGAGTGGCCCTTCTCTGGACCCTCTCCAGGTTATCCTCATCCTTCTTGAAGTGCGGCGCCCAGAATTGCACGCAGTACTCCAACTGCGGTCTGACCAGCGCCTGATAGAGGGGAAGTATCACCTCCTTGGACCTATTCGTCATGCATCTGCTGATGCACGATAAAGTGCCATTGGCTTTTTTGATGGCTTCGTCACACTGCAGACTCATGTTCATCTTGGAGTCCGCTAGGACTCCAAGATCCCTTTCAACCTCTGTGCCACCCAGCAGGTCATTTCCTAGGCTGTAGGTGTGCTGGACATTTTCCTCCCTAGGTGCAGCACTTTGCATTTCTCCTTGTTGAACTGCATTCTGTTGTTTTCTGCCCACTTGTCCAAACTGTCCAGGTCTGCTTGCAGCTGTTCCCTGCCCTCCGGCGTGTCCACATCTCCCCATAGCTTTGTGTCATCTGCAAACTTGGACAGAGTACATTTCACTCCCTCATCCAAGTCACTGATGAAGACATTAAAGAGTATCGGTCCAAGGACCGAACCCTGCGGGACCCCACTGCCCACACCCTTCCAGGTCGAAACCGACCCATCCACCACGACTCTCTGGGTGCGACCCTCCAGCCAATTCACCACCCACCGGATTGTGTAGTCATCCAAGTCACAGCCTCTTAAGTTGTTCACCAGTATGGGGTGGGATACCGTATCGAAGGCCTTCCTGAAGTCTAAGTATACGACATCCACCCCTCCTCCTGTGTCCAGGCGTTTCATAACCTGGTCATAAAAAGAAACTAGATTGGTCAGGCACGATCTGCCTGCCACGAACCCGTGCTGGTTTCCCCTCAGCATAATTTGTCCTGCTGGGCTCTCACAAATGTGAGCCTTGATAATTTTTTCAAAGACTTTGCCAAGGATGGAGGTGAGACTGACTGGCCTATAGTTGCCCAGGTCCTCCTTCCTCCCCTTTTTGAAAATGGGGACCACGTTGGCCCTTTTCCAGTCCTCCAGGACTTGGCCTGTGTGCCACGAGCTTTCAAATATTCCCGCGAGTGGCTCTGCAATGATGTCAGCCAGTGCCTTCAGCACCCTCGGATGGAGCTCATCCGGGCCTGCCGACTTAAAGGCATCCAGTTCTTCCAAATGACTCTGCACCATCTCAGGGTCTACGCATGGAAGTCTGGCGCCTTGCTGCTGCCTTTCTACAACCCCAGTGAGAGACTTGTCGTGTCCCTCGCTTAGGAACACTGAGGCAAAGAACTCGTTGAGGAGTTCAGCCTTGTCCCCCCTGTCTGTCACCAATTGTTTCTGCCCATTTAGCAGGGGTCCTATTCCTCCCTGGGCCTTCCTTTTACTCCCTATATATCTAAAAAACAATTTCTTGTTGTCTTTTACTTGGGTTGCCATCTTCAGCTCCATGGTAGCTTTGGCCTGTCTAACTGCCTCCCTACAAGCACGAGCAGAGGAGGTATATTCATCTTTGGTGATCTCTCCCTGTTTCCACTTTTTATGTGCTCCCCTTTTGTCCCTTAGGCTGCCCTGGATTTCTCTGGTTCACAGAGGCATTCTTCTTAGTGGTTAGAGCCAGAAGTGTTACCAGCATCTGTAGTTAGGGAGTGAGCAGAAGTCAAACTGGGGTTCACACGCTGATCCAGGGGGTTACCAGAAGCAGATGTCAGGAAGTGGGCTGAAGTCAAACCAGGGTTCCAAAGTTCAGGGACTGGGTACCTGGACAGGAGTGCAGGAACAAACACCACAGATAGCACATAGAGTTACACACAGACGGAGGCCAGTTTGTTGCACAGCAGGGGCCAGGTACTAGGGCTGTGCAAAATTTTGCCAGCTATCTTGATTTGACTCATTTTGAGCTCAAAACAGTAAAATCAAATCAAAATGAAGGGCTTTGAAACAGCCCTGAAACAAAATGAGGCTAGTCAAAATGTTTCGAAAGTTTCAAAGCGTTTTGAGTTTCAAAGCAGCCAGCAGCCAGGTGGTGGGAGACAGGGGAGAACCAGGGCTGAGCTCCCACCAGCAGTCAGGAGCACAGCCTTGGCTCTCCCTGCCTTTTGTGGCCGGGTTGTGGGAAGCTGATCACAGAACAGGGGAAGGGAACTGAGCCCGGGCTCAGTTACCATCCTCAGCACTGCAATTGGGCTGGGGAAGGGAACTCAGTCCAGCTGGGCTGAGTTCTTTTCCACAGCCCAACCCTAGTGCTGGGGATGGGAAGTCAGCCCAGCTAGGTTGGTTTCCTTTCCCCAGCCTGATCTAGTGCTGGGGAGGGGAACTGAGCAATCGGGCTAAGTTCCCTTCCCCAGCTCCCTGGTCTCAGGCGGCAGCACCTGGCTTCTCTCTTTCATCTGGCAGGCAGATCGGGGGTCCACAGCCCTGGGAGGACTGGCACAGCCCCTGCAGCCCTCTTGGGGTTGCAGGCCCCCATCTGCCTGCCAGATGAGAGAGGCTGTTTTGAGTTTCCCCATTATAGTGAATGGGCGAAACATCGAAACAGAATTGAAAGAGCCTCACTGTTTTGATGAAGTGAAATGGAAAAGGTGTTTCAAATCAAAATTAAATTTGAAATGAAATGCTGTTCTGTTGAAGCCTCAAAACTCAAGTCAAAATGGAACAGTGCCATTTCACGCAGCCCTACCAGGTACTTAAGAGCAGCCCTGAAACAAGTCAGCAGCTTCCAGCTCAGTCTCAGCTGACTTTGCTTAAGGGTTAAGTGTTGCTGACCTCATTATCTGGCTGCAGTGCAGAGGCCCTATAGGCAACCAGGGACCTCTGAAACATTTTGATTTTATATTATTTTATCTGTACCTCTTGTGTATATTCATATTTCTAAAATTGTATGGGTGTTATCAATCCAGTGAAGCCTACAAAAGAACAATCATTTTACTTCATAGACCAAGTTTAAGATTACAGTAATTTTTGTGAAAAGAAAAGTACAATGCAGGCATTAATTAAAGGTTTGAAACTGAATTGATATTAAAATGTTACTTTTAGTGATCATTCATGTTAACAGCACTCATCTCCCACATTCACTTCAATTTCCATCAGATTAGAACAACCCTTTTATAATTATTTTACTTCTGTTCTTATGCTCTTCTGTGTCTGTTCTCTACTTTTTCTCTATCCATCTGTAGTCCTTTTTTGAATGTTCTTTCTTCAAAATTCCTTTTCCTTTTTCCCCCTTATTTTTATTTATTACACCACTTTGGGTGTTTCAGAGAGGTGGGGAGGCAAAAGATAGGGAGGAGGTTTAAAATTCATCCCATTCCATCCTCTGGCTTCCCCAGAAAGTATGCTTGCACTTAATCCAACTTTGGAATGATGCAAAAGGGACATGAGAATAGGGGTAGATCAGAGTGCAGAGGAGCACTGGGGCTCCTGCACCCCCATTTGATTCCTACTCTACTCAAAGTTTAAAGCCAACTGCCTAGGAGAGACAGAAGCATTTCTACACAGGCAGCACTGAGGGTGGGAGTCAATTGACTTTATGGTTCATTATCATCAGGGGAAAAAGTACTTTTTAAAATAAAGTAACACACAATCTACATTGTATATGATTAAAATGAAACACCACTCTATATATGTGTGTGTGTATATATATATATGTATGTATGTATGTATGTATGTATACACACACACTAGTGGCGTTTCATTTTAATCATGGAAAAATGTGGATTTTGGGTTGCTTTTTTAAATCCGAAAATTGGGTGTTTTTTTTTTTTAATCAGAGAAAACTGATTTTAATGAGAGACCAACTGGTGGCTTCGGCAGTGGTGTCTCGAGGCAGGCTTCGGATTCCTGGACAATGACCCGCACATCACGACGAGGGACATGCTCAGCTGGGATGGGCTTCACCTGTCCCCCAAAGGTAAGTGTGTGTTTTCTACTAGGTTGGCGGATCTCCTCTGGCGGGCTTTAAACTAGGCTCATCGGGGGGAGGGGAGTACGAGGGCAGGGGAAGCTGTGGACCACCAAACCATGTGGCACCCACAAGGACAGCCCAGCCTGAAGAAGGAGAACATTGGAAACCTGAAAGCCATGGGGAGACCAGCACTACAGAACAGGTAAGAAACAAGAAGGTAAGAAACAATGGGCCCCTTGGGACTGGGAGCGGGGGGGCAGCAAAGGCACCAGTCGCAGGGCTCAAGTGCCTATATACTAATGCTAGGAGCATGGGGAACAAGCAGGATGAACTAGCGCTCCTGCTTGCACTAAACACCTATGACTTAGTGGGGCTAACAGAGACCTGGTGGGATTCATCCCATGACTGGGTGATACATATTGAGGGCTATAGATTGTATAGAAAGGACAGATCGGGGAAGAAAGCGGGGGGGGTTGCACTTTATGTCAGTGAGCAATATACATCAACCCTCATCAAGACAGAATCCAAGGTTCAGGAAGTAGAAGGATTGTGGGTTAGGCTACATGGGGGGCAGGGAGAAAGGGATTTGGTGGTAGGGGTCTGCTACAGACCCCCACACCAAGGGGAAGAAATAGATGCGGGGCTCCTGAGGCAACTCTCGGAGACCATAAAAGCTAAAGAGGCGGTAGTCATGGGGGACCTAAACTACCCGGACATCTGCTGGGAGACGCAGACAGCAAGGTCCCATTGCTCACGCAGGTTTCTAACCTGTGTACAGGACCTCCACCTGACACAGGAGGTGCATGGTCCCACTAGGGGAAATGCCATACTGGATCTGGTATTGGCAACAGGGGATGACATGATAGGGGACCTCCAGATCAGTAGCCATTTGGGAGACAGTGATCACCTAATAATAGAATTCAACATAAGACGTCGAGTGGGTAAGGTAACTAGTAGGGTGAAAGTGCTAGACTTTCGGAAAGCTGATCTCAATGCACTCAGGCGATTAGTCAAGGACGCACTGCAGAGTAGGAGTTTTGAAGGGATGGGAGCCCAAGAAGGGTGGCTGTGCCTAAAGGAAACGATCCTTCGGGCACAAAGCATGACAATCCCCGAGCAAGGCAAAAAAGGGAAAGGGGCCAGGAGGCTTCCCTGGCTGACTAGAGAAATCCAGGGCAGCCTAAGGGCCAAAAGGGGAGCACATAAAAAGTGGAAACAGGGTGAGATCACCAAAGATGAATATACCTCCTCTGCTCGTGCTTGTAGGGAGGCAGTTAGGCGGGCCAAAGCTACCGTGGAGCTGAGGATGGCAACCCAAGTAAAAGACAACAAGAAATTGTTTTATAGATATATTGGGAGTAAAAGGAAGGCCCAGGGAGGAAAAGGACCCCTGCTAAATGGGCAGAAACAATTGGTGACAGATAGGGGGGACAAGGCTGAACTCCTCAATGAGTTCTTTGCCTCAGTGTTCCTAAGTGAGGGGCACGACAAGTCTCTCACTAGGGTTGTAGAGAGGCAGCAGCAAGGCTCCAGACTTCCATACGTAGATCCTGAGGTGGTGCAGAGTCATTTGGAAGAACTGGATGCCTTTAAATCGGCAGGCCCGGATGGGCTCCATCCAAGGGTGCTGAAGGCACTGGCTGACATCATTGCAGAGCCACTGGCAGGAATATTCGAACGCTCATGGCGCACGGGCCAAGTCCCAGAGGACTGGAAAAGGGCTAATGTGGTCCCCATTTTCAAAAAGGGGAGGAAGGAGGACCTGGGCAACTATAGGCCGGTCAGTCTCACCTCCATCCTTGGTAAAGTCTTTGAAAAAATTATCAAGGCTTACATTTGTGAGAGCCCTGCAGGGCAAATTATGCTGAGGGGAAACCAGCACGGGTTTGTGGCGGGCAGTTCATGCCTGATCAATCTAGTCTCTTTCTATGACCAGGTTACAAAACGCCTGGACACAGGAGGAGGGGTGGATGTAGTATACTTAGACTTCAGGAAGGCCTTCGATACGGTATCCCACCCCATACTGGTGAACAAGCTAAGAGGCTGTGATGTGGATGACTGCACAGTCCGGTGGGTGGCGAATTGGCTAGAGGGCCGCACCCAAAGAGTCGTGGTGGATGGGTCGGTCTCGACCTGGAAGGGTGTGGGCAGTGGGGTCCCACAGGGCTCGGTCCTTGGACCGATACTCTTTAATGTCTTCATCAGCGACTTGGACGAGGGAGTCAAATGTACTCTGTCCAAGTTTGCAGATGACACAAAGCTATGGGGAGAAGTGGACACGCCGGAGGGCAGGGATCAGCTGCAGGCAGACCTGGATAGGTTGGACAAGTGGGCAGAAAACAACAGGATGCAGTTCAACAAGGAGAAATGCAAAGTGCTGCACCTAGGGAGGAAAAATGTCCAGCACACCTACAGCCTAGGGAATGACCTGCTGGGTGGCACAGAGGTGGAAAGGGATCTCGGAGTCCTAGTGGACTCCAAGATGAACATGAGTCGGCAGTGTGACGAAGCTATCAGAAAAGCCAATGGCACTTTATCGTGCATCAGCAGATGCATGACGAATAGGTCCAGGGAGGTGATATTTCCCCTCTATAGGGCGCTGGTCAGACCGCAGTTGGAGTACTGCGTGCAATTCTGGGCGCCGCACTTCAAGAATGATGAGGATAACCTGGAGAGGGTCCAGAGAAGGGCAACTCGTATGGTCAAGGGCCTGCAGACCAAGCCCTACGAGGAGAGACTAGAGAAACTGGACCTCTTCAGCCTCCGCAAGAGAAGGTTGAGAGGCGACCTTGTGGCTGCCTATAAGTTCATCACGGGGGCACAGAAGGGAATTGGTGAGTATTTATTCACCAAGGCGCCCCCGGGGGTTACAAGAAACAATGGCCACAAACTAGCAGAGAGCAGATTTAGATTGGACATTAGAAAGAACTTCTTCACAGTTCGAGTGGCCAAGGTCTGGAACGGGCTCCCAAGGGAGGTGGTGCTCTCCCCTACCCTGGGGGTCTTCAAGAGGAGGTTAGATGAGTATCTAGCTGGGGTCATCTAGACCCAGCACTCTTTCCTGCTTATGCAGGGGGTCGGACTCGATGATCTACTGAGGTCCCTTCCGACCCTAACATCTATGAATCTATGAATATCCCCCTAGGATATTAGTAAATCTTCTATTTATTTTTAACTGGAGAAAAATATATGTTGTTTTATATGTAAAGATGCACCTCACCATCTGCACCCCCCCCTGCCTCTTCAAAATTCTAGATCCATCCATGTGTGAAGGTTAGCTTATTTGTGTAAGTACAGCATTATTTTGCTTCCTAACAGAAATCTGCCTTTGTAATTACCAGAGATCTGGTTTTTCTGTTTTTTCACAGAAAAATATAGAAAAATGCAGGTTATCCTCTTTACCTGAGGAAAATGTGGATTTATCATTTTAATAGGGAAACATGCAGATTTTGCACTTTTGCAAAGAGCTCTTTATAGGCTGGCAGAGTTCCAGCCTGCAAGGGGCTGGGGGGAGTGGGAGGAAGGTAGTCAGGCAGTGGGTGCCATGTGCCACCAGGCATCTTGAAGAGCAGGTCCCATAGGTATGTCTGGTGGGAGGGGAGGGAGGATTGAGGCCCCCATAGGGAGGGAGGGAATTGGGCAGGGCTGGTGCTGGGAATCCTGGGGCCTGGGGCTGGAATGCATGGCTACAGGGCCCCAGCAGGGAGTGGGATGGTAACTCATTTGAGGTGCGGGAGGCTGGAGCCAGCTCCCCACTGCTGCGTGCACTCCCAGGTGGTGCAGGGTGGGCATGTGCCCCTCAGATCTGTGTGTATGGAAGTTGAAGGCTCCCTGGTCTGGGCTTTGGCTCCCCACCCTGCTACTGTCCCCTGGGGCCTCCTCAGCTGAGTGGACAGGACTCAGCACAGCAGAGCAAAGCAGGGCTGGGTGAAGAAGTTCTTTGCTGCTACAAGCTCTGTGCTGCCCTTGCAAGGCACCCCCTGCCTGCCTGGCAGCAGTGGGGATGGTAACGTGAAGTTGTGCCCCTCACTGTTGTGGGGCGGGCAGGGGGCCTGTTGCCAGGGCAGCAAGGAGATGACAGTGGCAGCAATGAGCTTCCCCAACCAGCCCCACTCTGGCTTGACATGCCGGGTCTCACCCATTGTGCTGTGTAGGCCCTGGGGGAGGCCAGCAGGGCATGGCAAGGAGCTCAAACCCACAGCAGGCAGCTTGCACCTGTCCCCCATGAGCTCCATTCTGGCCGTGCCACCCATGGGGGTGGGAAAGTTGGGCTCTAAGTTCCATTTTGCTACAGCAGCTGCTGCCTCCCATGGGCAGGTGTGGACCCAGGTCCCTGGCCTAACAGCCCTGGCAGCTGGGAAGCCCCTCCAGCAGGGCTGGGAGGTGGGGTGCTGTGGGTGGGGAGTGATGGGCACCAACAGGGCCAGAGGGTTGTGGTGGGGGAGTGAGCAGCACCAGTAGGGCCGGGGGGTCTTGTGGGGGTGGGGAGTGAGGGCACCAGCAGGGCTGGGGCTCTGTGCCTTGGGAGTAAGGGGCCTGGATTTGCATTCTGTGATCTAAAAGCACAGGGGAAGCTCTGATTTTCCATAATAAAATACACAAAATCCAATACCAAAATTTATAGGTATTTAGAATGTATTTTATTATAGTGATTCAGGCAGTGGCAGACTTCTACATTGCTTTAAAACTGTAAATACATATCAACAAGATATTGTGTTCAACTGATACATATGGATAGATAGATAGATAGATAGATAGGCAGATAGATAGATACAGTGGCCTTTCATTTTAATTATGTATTTTTGGTTTTTAATCAAAAAATTTGCAATTATTTTTTTTATCAGAGACTATGGATTTTTTTTATCAGGGAAAACCAGGATCTCTGGTAATCATGGAGGGAAAAGAAAATCAGTTTAACTTTAGTCATTGAACCACTACAAATATCTATAGTACTTCTCCTACACCCACTTTCTTTCATTGTTCATCTCTTTTTTTTTTTCTTCTTTCTAATGGATTTTTGTAACAGCCTCCTTTCCATCTGCCTATCACTCTTTCTGATGTCTTTTTTACACATGCATCTACAGACATCACATTTTTATCATGAACATCTTTATCTATGTATATTGCATGGATAGCTTTCTTAAAGGATTCAGAATCATAGGTGATTAAATATACCATAGGCCTTATATTTGTAGACTATTTGTTGTTAATCTGCAAACAAAAGGATCTCAAGCCTCATTTTTTAAATTAAGGTTATAATCGGGGATCCTGGTTTTCTCCGATTAAAACAATCCCTAATTTTCAGTTTAAAAAAGTAACCCAAAATCCACATTTTTCTGTGATTAAAATGAAACATACCTAATATCAGAGAAAACCAGGATCCCTGGTTATAATCAATCAATTAGACATAGGATTACCAATGCAATATGATTAATACAGTATTTGTATTTATGCAATAGATTCCATTTCCAATAAACAGATATGTGAATATTCCAAATATTAACCAAAACGTTACAGACTAGGTTCTTGTCTCTTTGAACAAAATAATATTTTGAAAACTCAATATGTCCCTACTAACCTCGTACACAGTGCATGTTTGATAGGCACCCACTTAATTTGCCCTGTCTGTGGTATGTTTCTACATGTACCATCTATAAATACTACAATCTTAGGGCCAATTAAACCTACAATAAGTACCCTTGGATTATGCATAATAGTTATATAATTAATCTTAAATAGAAAACTTTCTGGGAATATAAGGCATTGGCTAATGAAAAACTACAAATGAAAACCAGTACTGCTTCTTATGGCAAAACTAAAAATGTCTAGTTTTAATGTAGCACTTCACCACACATCCAAGTCTAAAATGTTATTGTAGATAATATAATGGAAAATGGAAAAAAGGGGAGATGGTCTGTGGGAAGGTGAAGAGTCAGGGAAATCAATAGATGGAGTCCTGCAAAAACAGCATAACCTATTACAAAAAAGTACTATAACTTAGAGCTGCCCTAGGTAGAGATAACTTATGCTTGGCAGGCTCTGAACTTCTATGTCTCAATTTATAACATTCACCAGCAGCTGCAGGGATACATAGGAAACCATTTAAACCTGGTGTGGGGCATTCAGCACAGTGCTGGGCTTCATTAACATCATAGCATGGCATTTTCTATATCTTAATTTATTAATTTTTTATTCAGCTATCTTTAAACTGTCTTCTGTTTTCCTCTAACTTACATTTTCTGTAATCAATATTAATTCTGATTTTTTTTGTAGTTCTCTTCTGCACTGCAGTCCTTCCCATTCTTTTCCTGTTCTCAGTTCTTTCCCATTTGTTTTCTCCCAGCTCTTACTTCTCAAGTACTGTCCCTTTTCTCATTTTTGTTCACTAAATTTGGTGCTAAAGAAACAAAGGAAAGAAGCTAGAATATAAACTAAGTGGGAGCTTGTATCTCTTATGTTTTTCCTTAACAAATTTCACCTATTTAATGTGATTCACCATATTATAATAGGATTATATGATGAAAAGAAACATTTTAAAAAGTGATTTAACAGTGTAAGGACCTGGAATGCAAAAATGGTGGAGGGATTTTTTTTTTTTTTTTGAGAGGGAGACAAAATACGAGTTTTCCAAATGTGTTTATTTTTTCACCAACACCCATTCTTCTTGATCTAAGAAAAAAACATAGTATCTATTCTGTAGTATTAGCCTTGACTAGGGTTTGTTTCTTGTTGCAGGAATATATGTTACTGCTCTTTGCACTGCTGTACATATTTTATGGGCCTGATTATCCATATGTATATATGCACACACATGCAGACACTCCTGTAAAATCATAGATAAGTAGGGCTAAACGAAACCTCCATAGGTCATCTAGTTCAACCTCCTGCCTGAGGCAGGATTATTCCTATCCAAATCCACCTATACAAAACCAAAATCTAGCCTCTTAGTAAACTTTCAATGAATCCTGACACAACACAAGACATAACACCTTCACTAGCCAAATATAAAGCAAGTAGAAATTGATTGCTAACAAGGTAAGATGTGAGCTTTACACTCACATGACACATATAGGTGACAACACAAGGTACACAGATCCATTGACAGTGGAGTTAATAACTGCAAGATTTAGTTTTGTGCAAGGAGTGTTGTCACTATGTGTAACACCTTAAAACCTTGCTTTCAAACATATTTTTCATCTGCCTTGCTTATTCCGTAAATGTAATCCTGTGGGTCTCTGTTGTGCTATGCTATCCACAAGGAAATTAAATATCAACTTATTTTCTCTGTTGGATGTCTCATATTCCATCTCATTTTGTATAAAAAAATAGTTTGACTCAAATCATAAAACAGAGTCAACAAAATGACATTTGGTTAACCAGAGTTTGCTTGGTGAAGGTGTATCTGTATACACAATATTCAAAATGCAAGCTTTCTTGGGTAAGAACAATCAACCTCAACTGGTGCCCACTGTCCTGTGCAAGGATGAAAGGGGGACATGTTGAGTGAAATGAGTTTCTTGTAAATTTACATTGTAAAAGTATACCACTATGATTGTAAGCACCTGCAAAATGACATCAGGTGATACTAGGCAAAGTGTAGTTTGGGGGCATTGTTTGGGGAACTGTTTCACTATTTAATTTTTTTCATTAACATTTTATGTGTTTTTTGTTATTTATCTTGTTTTTATTGTAAGAGACCCTGACCTTTTTTTAGAGAGGGCACAATATACACCAAATACACTAAATAAACAAATATTGAGTTATATCTGAATAGTTCTACTGATTGCAATTGACCCCACCTCCAAAGGAAGGTAAAATTAAATTTGAGTAAGGTTATGATCATTCAAGCAATTTATTATGTGGTAGAAGGGGTTTGGATTCACAATGTACCTACTGTTCCATATGTCCATGTACATATTCTTCCTCTATAGTGAGAGCTAAAATGTAGCAACTCAGCCTTCAGTCAAAGGTGGATAAGTTGCCATAAGTTAATTTCCATTTACCATGGGGCATGAATGTACCACTTATCATGGAACAGTTGATATGCAATATACACATGCAGACTTCTAGTTCACGGTAAATTGTTTGAATGTCTCAACGCTAATGATGACAATCTCAGTCCTAAGGGTCAGAATTTAGCCCTTTCAAACATTTTATTCTTGAACCCAAATATAAAAGTGATGCATAATTGTACAAGAGTCAAAGAAAAAGGTCTTCAGCTAGTGTACATCAGCATAGAACATTTTTTCTGTAAAGTGAATCATATCTTTTCTCGGTGTCCTTCAGCTGAATTAAACTGAAAGAGTAGTGAACCATATGTAACATAGAACATAGAAATATCACTGAAAAAAAAGAGTATTCATGGAAAGTCAAAGTGCAGACTGAGATACTCTCTAGGGAGTTAGTCCACAAATTAACTCAAATGTAGTCATTTGAGTCCGAGCCACGGAGAACCAAGGGGAACTGAGAGACTGAAAAGCTAGCTTTTTAAAGTGAGAAGGAGCTTTGACTCCTTTCCCCCACCCCCTTGCTCTAAAAGTCAAGCCTATAGTAAAAAAAGTTAAAGATTTCAGAGGGCCTTCTGGGACTTTGGAATGAGTAGAAGCCAGTCTATTGAACTAACAAATTATTTTTAAAGACTGATTTTTTAAAAAAAACCCAAAACTTTAGCACCAGAAGTGTTAGTGACAGTCATCTCACTCTATTCTATCCCATTTTATAGAAAGTTATTCAATTCTAAGGTAAATAATAGCCCAAGAATTTTTGCAATGCAGATGTTGAATAGTTTTAAATCCCAAGTAAAAATGATTATTGTTAATGTTTAATATTGATAATACAGAAAACTGGGAACAATGCATTGTTGTTTAATAATAATGAATACTAAGACAACTAGGACAAGATTTGCTTATGTTGCTAATCCACATGAATTTATTAGCAATCCTGCTGCTAAAATACATGTATGTGCTGTCCCATATACCACTACTTCTGTCCAAGAACTCTCCCATTACCCTATAAATATGTTTCTCTTTACAAATCCTGTTTCTGCATCTTCTCCTCCCAGATACAAAGTTTATTTTGATGAACTCCTAATTGCCTTCACTTTCCTTCCAATTCTCTCCCGAAATCTTATAAGATGAATTTCCCCCTTGGCTTCACCATCCAGGCTGAAGGCTCACCTGGAACAAATTTCCTGTTTCTGTTTTCCTTTTTATATTTGTGAGCAATTATGTATATGCATTTATACTGTCTAGGTAAGTTCTATGCTGTGACAAGCCCAAAGAGAAAATAACCTTTTTCAGCTGAAGTTAATAGTAAAGCTCCCTCTTCAGAGGGAGAAGTTAATAGTAAAGCTTCCCTCTTTTACCCAAAGAGTAGAAATAAAAAGTTTGTTTTATACAATATAGCAAAAGTGAATGACTAAAGCTTTGTACTAGGACATGGTCTGGTACATTGCTGGACATACTTACAGTTGTCCTGGAATTGAGGGAGGTGACTTTATATAAGTAAAAAATAATTAGGATTAATGTATTTTGATTAATCATAGTATGTGGAAATTGTAAGGAAACTCAGGAAGTCCTAAGGAATGGACTACATAACAGTGAATGAAATCCTCTGCTAATGAAGGCACTATCACAAACTTTCAAAGGAACAATCTAACTTATACATGTATAGCTAAGAAATCATAAAGCAAACAAAAAATTAACTGTATAAAGAAAGCGATGGAAAATACAGCAAATTATATAAAACAAAAGCATTCCTTTACCTAGAAACTGTTAAAAATCATATTCATGCTATTTCAATTAATATGAAGCATATAGTAAAGGTGTTTTGAAAAAAGGAATAAAATCATTAAGGATCTGGAGGCATAAATCAGTTTATTTATGCAGTTGGTCTAGTAAACTATATCACCGAAAAAAAACTTTGCCTCTTCCAAATTTCCTGGACCGTCACATAAAAAATATCATTTCAACACTACTAAAAAATAAAGTTCTGGAGATACGTCAATATGAAAAAATATTAAAAGACTGGAACTGTGTAGCTTAGAGAATAAATGAATATGATACATATGAAAGAATTTACATAAAATAATTAATTGACTAGAGAAAGAAGATCAGACCTATCTGTTTATCCTCTTACTATAAGAACAAACAGGCATTCATTGTCTCCCCGCTTTTTTCCTATTGCATTTACTCTTATCAACAATACTCACTCTGCTTACAACACATGTCCAAGGGATAAGTGAGCGCTGATAAAAGAAGAGGGTTTTGCTTCAGGCCAGATAATAATACACATAGTGTAATTAATGCATCCAAAGATGAATGCTCATTATTATATCACAAAGGTAGATTTGTAGCAGATGGGAGTACATGTTTGTAAGGACTGTCACAGTGGCTGTGCATTCAGTGCTGATGAGGATTCACTATGTTGAGAATCATGAGTTCATGTTAAGGATTAATATTTTAGAAAGAATGCTTGCTTCAGTGCTCTATGTCATTTTCTGAGATGTGATTACTTCCAAGCTTTCATGTGATTCTAGACCTCAACTTTCTCATAGTTTTAGTCAAAGACTGCAATCTAATTCTGTATTAACAAACCTGCAGTGATCTGTCTATAGATGTTTATATATGGGTCCTGTCACCACAGTAATGGCATCCAAGTGCCCCTTAACTATATTCACATATTTCCATAAAATAATGTGAACTATTCATGCTCAATAAGTAGTTATCAACAGGGATCCTGGTTTTCTCAAATTAAAAAAAAAATCCCAAATTTTGGTTTTAAAAAAGTAACCCAAAATCCACATTTTTCCATGGTTAAAATGAAACACCACCAGCATATAGATATAGTTGTGTTTCGTTTTAATCGTGAAAAAAATGTGGATTATGCATTACTCTTTTTAAAACAAAAATTGGGGATTTTTTTTTTAATCAGAAAAAAAACACGATCCCTGGTTATCAACTGTTTAATATTTAGTTGTAAGGAGGTATCGACTAGGGTCCCAAAGGGGTCTCTCCTGGGCCTGGCATTGTTCAACACCTTTATTCATGATTTGGATGATGGGATTAGTTGGATGCTTAGCAAATTTGCAGACAACAGCAAACTGGGTAGAGTTGCAGATACTTTAGAGGCTAGGGCTAGGATCCAGAATTACCTGAATGGACTGGAGAAATGATCCACAGCTGGTCATATGAAATCTAATAAGGAGAAGTTCAGTGTTTAAAACCTGGAACAGAATAATACCATACATGAATACAGACTAGGGAATGATTGATTAGGCTACAATGCTGCAGAGAAAAAACTGGGAGTTACAGTAGGTCACAAGCTGAAAGTGAGCCAACAATATGTTCCTGTTCCAAATAAATATGTTCCAATATATTCCAAAAATGAAAAAAAAAAAAAAAAAAAAACAACCAACCAACCAGAGGACTAGCCAGGGATCAGAGGTCAGGAAGTAGGCTGAGGTCAAACAAAAGTCCAAACACAGATGGAGGGTTAACTGCAAATCAGGGAATCAGGGAGCCAGAGATGTTACAGGGAGCCAGAGATGTTACCGGGACTGGAGCCGCTCAGACCAGGGCTTGTTCAGTGCTCTCTAGTCCACATGGAGGCATGGCAAGCCATCCTTCTTGGTCACAAACAAAATGGGAGCCCTGGCTGGTGTTGTGGGGGCTGAATTAACCCTATTTTACAAATTCTCTGTGATTCTCTTTTAGGGCCTTGAAGTCAGGGAGGGAGTATATTCACCCAAACAGAATCTGTGATTCTGGCAAGATATCGATGAGTTAATCATATGAGTAATGTGAAGGAAGTTGGTCCACCCGCTTCTTATCAAATACATCAGATCTCTGAATTTTGCAGGGAGAGATTAGTTACTGAGTGGCAGACTGCCAGTCTTAGGAGATGTGGGTTGTGCTCTCCCTGAAGATGGTGCAGGATGTCCTACAACACTGGCTGCCCACGTGATCTGGGTTGTGAGCTGGGGTCTCCCCTGGAAACATGTCTAGCCAAAGTAGGTGGAACTCAGTAAGAGTTCCCTTTGTCCCCAAAGAATACCAGGATTATGGAGGGACAGCCAGACAGTTTCAAGAATAATCAAAAGGGAAGGAAATGGATCAGGTCAAAGCAGAGGAGCTTTTGATGCCGTCTTATCCACAGTTGCAGTGAGGCTGCTTCCTTAGTGATGAAACCCCAGGAGAGGGTAGATCCATCTACCTACTTAACCCTGTCTGGGGTACATTTTGACTTGACTATAATCTGATGCTGTAAGACATGCATAAAGTTCCCAGAGGCCCCTGTATCCAGAAGGGCTGAATGATATAAAGGGACTGGTAAGGGTGTCTGGTCCCCTCACAGCGATGGAGATTCTTATGCAAGATGAAGGGTCTAGGTGCAGAGAAGAAAGCTGGCCCAATCCATCCCCTTTAAGGGGGTTGGGCAGCCATTTTCATTGCAACAAAGTTGGAGTTCCTTTTTGGAGATGGGTCCAGACATAATTTTCTGTTTCTCCACAATAGAGGCAGAGTACTCTTGATACTAGTGTGCCTTTTTCTCAGAAGAGAATCTCCTTCTGGTAGCCTCAATCTTCCTGGGTTCTGTGGGCAGCAATGTAAGTCTTTATGAGTCCCTCAAAGGTCTTACAGGCTGGGATGAACCCTTCTTCTCTTGCTGACATTCAGTCAGGAAAGCATCAGTCTTAATGCAGAGATCAATGAGGCCATCCAGAGTTGCTGGAAGCTCAACCCAAGTGAGTTCATCCTTGATAGTCCTCCTGAGGCCCTGGAAAAGTTAAAAAGCTGCACTGCCTCATTCTAATCTGTGTCTGCAGCCAGGCACCTACATTCTGAAGCATAGCTGGATACAGAGTGATGGCTCTGTTTCGGGGTTTGGAGGGCCCATTCCTCAATGTGTATCTGTTTTGGGCCCCTGAAGATCACAGCCAGCACCTCAGTAAAATCTTCAAGTTTGTTAAGGAGGAGTCACAAGGCCTCCAAAAGCAAGGTGACCCAGGCCAGGTTATCTCTAGTCAGGACACTGATCATCAGCCCTACTGTAGCGGTGTCTGTGGTGTATATCCAGGAATGCAATTTGAAGGCCAAGTGGTATTGATTTATAAATTCCAGAAAATGATGGAGGTCACCATCAAATTTGACTAGAAGTGGGATCTTGGGTTTGGGGTTAGCTGAGGAAGCAGCTGACCCTGGAACAGGTGTGCTTTGATTCATAGAGCCATGATTTGTGTCTGAAATCTTACAGGGCAGCTACCAGTTCAGTCCCAGGTGTCAGATACAATGACTGGCCCATTCTACAATTAGGTAGGCTGCATAAGCCGTTACTGTTGAAAACCAGTCATGCCTAGTAGGTGGAGCTGGGATTGATCACCAGCACAACTGCAAAGATTAATTGAGTGCTGGGAGCAATCAAGAACAACCTGAGTTTCAAATTGAGGAGTGGGGACCAAAGCCAAGAGTCTGACACCAAACAATTTGAACGCCTTCAAGAGAAATCTGGAAGTTTATCTTGCAGGGATCCTATGACTCCAGCTGACTTCCTGCCCTTGGGACAGGAGGCTGGACTTGATGATCTTCCGAGGTCCCTTCCAGCCCTAATGTCTATGAAATCTATGAAGAGGACTAACCAGGGATCAGAGATCAAAAAACAGGCCAAGGTCCAGCTGAAGTCTAAAACACTGAGCTGGAGTGTTAACCAGGAATCAGGGAGCCCATGAACAATGCATGCCCCTGGTGGCTGGGGGGGCACGGTGGCAGCATGAGTGTGGTGGCGAAAAGCAGGGAGCTCCTACAGATGCCACTGGTGCTGTTGGCGATGGGGGTGAGGGTGGCAAGTGCCGACCAGGGGTCAGGAACCACCTGCAGATGCAGCTGACGGTGGCAGAGGCAGCCAGCAGCAATTGCTGACCACCTGCAGATGCTGCAGGCAGTGACAACGGCAAGGGGGGGGTGGCGAGTGGTGACCACCTGCAGATGCCGCCGACAGTGTCAGCAGTGCTTTTTTGTAAGGGGTGCCCCACCACGCTCAGGGGGTTCATGTGCACTCCCTATGCATCTCCGGTGAGGGAGCCAGAGGAAGTACTGGGACTAAAGCCACACAAGGATTTAAGAACAATAACTTGTGCAGCAAGGCTCAGATACTGGTGAGGCTCTTTAAGAGCAGACCACAATCAATCAGAGGGAAGGGACTAGGGGTTGTTAGGTTCAGTTATTCTGGCTGCTGGGAAGAAGCTTTTCTTAGTTTTACGACTGTAGATTAGGGCTCAGCTGGCCCTAGTTAGTTTATTGGGTTCAGGTAACCCAGTTAGTCAGGCTGCAGAGCATGAGGATCACTTAGCTTAATCCTGACAGGCTAAGGAAGGATTTCATAGCAGTCTTCAAATACTGGAAGGGTGATTATAGACAGGCTAGAGATAGAGGATTCTGTGTGGCTGTAGTGGATAGGACTAGGAGCAATGACCTCAGATTGCAGTGGAGGAGATTTAGGTTAGAGATTAGGAAGAACTTTCTGACTATGAGGATGGTTAAGTATGGAATTTTCTACCTAGAGGAATTTGTGGAATCTCTGTCCCTGGATACATTGAAGAGCAGGTTAGATAGACATTTGGCTGGGATGGTTTAGTCAGGGATGATGATGCTTTGAACAGGGGGCTCGACTATATGATCTCCTAAAATCCCTTCAAACTCCTTTTCATTCCTATGAACCTAAGATTATCAGACAAATTAGTATAATTTGTTTATTACCAGTAGTCCCACAACATACTTGGAAGTGTGCAAAACAAAAGTGGTTCTAATACTTCCTCAAATTGTTTAGAATTTTTCAAATCCATCAACTATTTGAAAATATGACTATCAGGGATTCATCTGGGATAAGGTTTTCACTCGTGACCTGTAGTTATTTTCTTTTAATCATTTTTCTGCTACACATTTTATATAATTTTAATATTTCCTTTGATAACATTAGAAATCCTTTTACAAGAAAATGCATTTGACCTAGGTTAAGTAATAACTGTAAGACATTTTCTTCACATCTTTTTAATATCTGTTATTCTGTAATCTATTTAATTTTAATGATTGATGTTACAGTCATATAAAACTTAAGATAATATGATTAGCTCAAATTTAAATAAATTGGCTAGAAATTCAGAATCACAAGGCATCTGTGAAGCAGGCTCTTTGATTTAACTAATTAGGAGTTTCTGTCCTTTTCAGCCTTGAATCTTTGAAAAGAAACAAGAACTATTTATAAATGCTGTTTGGATGTCCTCTCCTCCTTTCTTAGTCACTTGAAAACTGTGTGGATGTGGAGGGCTGATATGCTTATAAAGATGTTCTAATGGTTCCAAATAAGACCCTGACCCTGCAAACACAGATCTTAATTTTGCTCTTCCCAACATTGTTTAGTGATGCCAGAGCTTTGTTCCCTATTCCTTAGATTCTGCAATGTATCTCTATAAAAAGCTCAGGGTTGAAGTTCAGACAGGTGAACCTTACTATGGAATTCCCAATACTTCTTCTCCGACCCTCTTTTTTCAAATTTTTTCTGAAAAAAAACATTACTATAACTTCAACTGAATTGACTACTATGTGGATCCATTGGAACCTGTATGGTTCAAGAAGTATTAACCATGGTCCCACAGTTAAACCTTTGATCACATTGGGTGTGTTCAGATGGACAGGCACATGTGGTATGCAGTGCCACAGACCCATCTGTGGTGCCACAGACCTCACACGCTGCACATGCAGATGTTTTATGTGCAGCTAATTGGCAGTGCAGTGGGTTTTTTGACACTGAGAGAACCCAGTATAAAAAAACCCTGCACCTGAAAAAAGCAGGGCTGTACACATTGTGGCAGTGTGCTCCCCTCCGCACCCAAAAACCAGTGCCTGGCGAGCCAGAGCCATGTCCTGGCTGCTCACTAGGTTCCACATGCCAGATTGCTGCTGCTGGAGCCCTGGAAGGCCTCCAGGACCCCAGGTACAGCTGTTGGGGCCAGCTCTGGTGCTGGCTCCAGCCTCCCCTACCCTACCCAAGGCAACCTGCCATGCGTTGGAGTGTGTATGCATAGGTGTTCCCCAGGGACAAGTAGCAGTGGCACAACTATGTGCCACTGCTATTTGTCCCCGGGGCAAAGCACATGCACACTAATCTGGACACGTCCATTATGTTCATGGCCATAAAAGGAGAGTCTCTGTTGGGTGTCAACATGACCTAGAGTCTCAGCAATAGCATGAGTTGTCTACAGAGCTGGAACAGGCTTTTGCATGCTGTGAGCGGTGGTAAACTCCACCCACTAATGGGAAAATAAAAAAAAGCCTTGTGAAGGAATCTTGATGTATATCCCTCTTCCCCCTCCCCCCCCCCGCCCCGCCCACCCTAAAATTTCTTGATTTTTAACTGGAGGATTAAGGCACTGGCTGTGACTTATTCTTTTAGATTTAGGAATAGAAGTTTTGGCTAGAATAACAAAAATGCTACTCACAGTTTGTTAAGTACCACATGCAAATTTAACTCTTTAAGAACCACAAAGCTGAATGGGTCTTGGGTCAGCTTCAGTATTTCCTTGCCTATGTGAATGTCAGCTTTAATATTTCCTTGCCTACATTGAGAATGCAGGCCTGTCTAAACCTTGCTCAGTGTTTGTATTCACCTGCAGTGATAACTGAATACCCAGGACCCTTGAGTATTCAGCTTCCCTTGAACTCAATGGGAGACTTTCCACTTTACTCTGGAAATCATAACAGCTTTGTTCAATGGCCTCCACGCTTCACACAAGTGTCTTTGCAGTCTCTTTCTTGTTTCCCCTTTAGAATTAAACATTCTTCCTCATATAACTAGTAAGGCCTCCTTCAACAACAACTAACACATCTTCCAGATACATGATGCTTACAGAACATTGACAAATACTAATTAATATAGTAGATAGAGTTATATCAGGATATATATATATATATATATATATATATATATATATATATATATATATATAATATTTACAGCTATGTATATTTTACTACATCTATTAATGTGCATTAACAGCTGATCCAGAATCTCTGAAAAGCGGTAAATGTCTGAATAAACAAGAGTTTAGCACCTGTATTTTCTAAGTCTGTTTTCATTATGCTTTCCCTAATCTTCTCTCTTCCTTTCCTTCCTACTGCCTGCCATACTAACTCATTACAGTTTATCTTAGATTTTATTGTTAATTCTTTTAGGTGAGGAACTGCATTATGTTATTTATTTGGACAGCATGTAGCACCTTTTCTTAACTGGACTTAAATAATAACAATTATAATTTAAGGTGAAAAAATAAGAGCTATTAAGCAGCTATAAAATAGGGACATAGTAGACAAGGAGACTGTATCTTTATGAACCTCATACTAACGTCTTAGATTCTGGTTTAAAAGTCACCTTATTTAATATATTTCATTTCTAATTCACACATGCAATGCTATTCATCCATTGTGGATTAAAATAGAAGGGAAATAACTGATTTACAGTAACAAGAAACTGTACAAGTCTTTAAAAAATAAAAAAAATAAACATAAAACCTATTCAAAGCTTTATTTTACACTTTATTCTCATTTTCCCTTTTGCAGCAAGCAAAATAAATACATGTCTAAAACTGTATTAAAATAGGTCCAGCGGTTTCTCTCGTATTATATATGTACATGTATATGTGTGTGCACACAGGGTACTTTTTAAAATCCTAATTCCACTTATTAATCTATCTTCAAGACCACTAGGAACTGAGGTTTATAATAGTGCATCTATGTTTTTCCAGTTCTCTAAGCTTAGAGAAGAGCAAATTGCATGTCAATATGGACTTCCTATAGAATGTAAAATCTTATGTTTTAAATGGTCTTCATCATACTAGATGGATTTTAAGTAACATTCCTGCATCAAGATGAAGATTTTAGAAGATAAGGCATTTGACTTGTATCACAGTTCCTGGGTAACAACATTGCTGTAATTACCTCATTTCACTGTAGGAACTGGTGGTGGTAAAACTGAACATTGATTATTAATTTTGCTGGAGGATTACTACTGACTGACTGATTATTGCTAATGTTATTTTGTTTAAATCCATAACAGTTCCCTAGAAAGAGCTTTGGTGTTTCAGAATAGGAGAAGGTTATTAGGTGCAAGACACAGGAGGTGATAATGCCTCTCTACTTGGCACTGTCCTCATCTGAAGTACTGCATGCAGTTCTGGATTCTACATTTAAAAAAAGGATCTGGAGAAGTTAGAGGATTCAGACGAGGCAACAAAGATGACCAAGGGCTTGGAAGGCAAGTCATATGAGGAAAGGCTGAAGGAGCTAGGTATGTTTAGCTTGTGGAAAAAGCACTAAAGATGGGACATGATAGCAGTCTTCAAATAACTGAAGGTCTAACATAAAGAAGAGAGAAAGCACCTTTTCTCTCTTGCTGCAGAAAGGAAGATGTGGAGCAATGGCTTGAAATTACAACAAAGTAAGTTTGATAGGATATTCAGAAAAACTCCTTCACTATTAGAACAGTGCTGCAGTGGAACAGACTCCTAAGGAAGTTGTGGACTCTCCATCACTGGAGGCATTCAAGAAAATATTGGAAAGCCACTTGTTGGCGGTGTTCTAAGCATAACTATGCTTGTGTTCCACCATAGGTATTTCCCATGCTTCTGGACTTTGCTGGTTGTCCCTTCCCCTATCACACCCCTACCTTTATGTTACATGTATCAGGGTGTCTTTAAGCCTTCTCAGAGGCATTGGGTGTTGGCTAGTGGCTACAGCTAAGGCTGAGGGCTTTGACTGGGTTGTGCCAATGCTCCTGCTGGTTGGGAGAAAGCCAGAAGTTCCTGGCTAGCGTGTCAGACCAATCACCATATTTGGGTCAGGAAGGAATTTTACCCCATGGTCAGATTGGTACAGACTGTGGGGGTTTTTACCTTCCTCTGAAGTGGGAAGTGTAGCCCTGTACCCAGGATATCTTGAGCGGTTATTGACAACATTTTATAAAGGCAGGACATTAGCTACCCTGGTTCCCCTGCTTTAGATGTGGCAGATTAGGGTATTAGGTCTATGTTGGGTCAGGGTTGATGGTATTCTTATGTAGAGTTTAGATTATAGTTTATATGGGATGGTTTGGATAGGGATGATCCTGCTTCAGGCAAGGGGTTGGACTAGATGACCTCTGGAGGTCCCTTCCTGCCCTGCTTCTCTATGATTCTATTATTATATGTATGGTACTCTGTGCTGTGCACAACATTGTAACTTTTTTTTTAAATGTTAATTTTTAATGAGACTTCTTCAAAATTGAACCTAAATACAGATGACCTAATCTGAATCTTATTGGATCAACTTAAAATATAGTCAAGGTATTCCAAGGACTTGTATGTCCAAAGACTAAAGAATTACCAGATGTAACTGAAATTTGACATTTTAAGAACAGAGGACAAGTCTGAAAAACAGTAACTTTGGGGTCAAAAGGACACCAAATTCTTCAGAATGGCTAGTTTGATTCATATGTATTCTCCCTGCAAAAAACTTGTGAGTGATACCCACAGAACATCAGCTTCAATGCCAACTCCTGCTCTAGGGTAGACCAAAATACTGAGAACACTTATCTTAAGTGTTTCTTTATAACTTCTTATTTAGGAGACATCACAGCTTTTTTTTCATATTCTTTAATTTTAGAATATAAAGGATGCTGTTACAGGTTACCTTTAAACCATTTTATATCTGTGGAATGTTAGTCTTTCTTAAAGTTAGAACAGTTTCAGATCAGTCACAGATTAAGGCTTAATGCCATCTCAGATCTGCACAACTGTAACTTACCACTAGAAGACTTGGCAAGCAGGGACATGGATGGGAGCTCTCTGAGGGAGGAGTAGAAGGGGGAGATTAGCATGTAGCTCAGAGGCAGCAAACTATAGTAGCAGGAGCCAAGCTAGAGCTGCAGATGGGTAAGTGAAGGTGGTGGTATGAAAGGGAGGAAAGAAGTAAGGAGAAAGGAATAAAAACATTGGGACTGGGTCGGTCAGGAGAAAGATTAGATTAGGAGCAGTAGGAATTGAGCTGGCTGGCATGGGAGAGCTGTCCTGGCCCATGGGGCTGAGGGGGGTGGACTGGTCCAAAGTGCTCTACTGAGCTGTTCTCAGCTCCCCTGACCCCAACTAGTCATGGAACCACCTGCCAAGCTACCATTCAATTGACCTATGGAAGGAGTTAAAAGCATTTAATTGAATTTCTTCTACATTGCCTGGCCATAGGTTCACTGTTTCATAGTGCTCATACTAGGGCAGATCTGAGAACCAACACTCTCACTACATGGGACAGACCATAACATTCACAGACGAGCATAGATCTGAGAAGCAGAAGGTTGGCTGTATGGTATAGACTAGGGCTGAGTGAAGCTTCAGTAGCTGATTTGATTCAGAGGAAATTCGGCCCAATTCAGGGACCAAATCTCAGAATCTGAATGGAATTGGGAGACCAATTAAAAGCTCTGAATCAATTTGAAGCTTCCAAATAGATTGGGAAAAGTTTCAGAAAAGATTCAGCCACTTCAGAGATTTGACCATAGACTAAACAGGCAGCTGACACAGCCGCCTTCAACTAATAAGTCTGTTGGGGTTGGGGGAGGGAGGAGGGAAGGAGCATGGGGAAGGGAGGGATTGGGGCTGGGGAAAGCTGTCCAGTCAGGGAAGGGTGGTGCGTTACTCAGGGAGGGATGCGGACAGGCATGGGATATGGGCACTGCAGTGCTGGGACCAGGTGCTCTGCCCTGGTGCCATTTGCTCAGCTGGGGCAGTGAAGGCAGGAGGGGGGCAGGATGCAGGCATAGCTCACTCCAGGTGGAAGGGGGCAAGCGGTGGCAGGCATAGTCCTTGCTCTCAGTGCTGCTGTGCCTGCATCCTGCACCCCGTGTGCCACCTGGCAAGTGGTGGCAGGCCAGAGCCCTCACTCACAGTGCTGATGCAGCCATAGCAGCACTGGAAGCAAGGGCTATGCCCTACTGCCACCCAAAGCAAGCAAGCCTGCTTCACACCCCCTCCCCCCATGCTGGCTGGGCAAGTGGCAGCAAGGCATAGCCCCCATGGCTCCCCACACTGGGGCAGATTTGGCGCTGATTTAGAGAGATTCGGTGATTCAGGTTGGGTGGGGAGAGACAGGCACAGCCAGGCAGCTGCAGGTTCTCCCATGGCTCCTCTGCCTGTGCCTGCCTCTTCACAGGCAGGGGGAACCATGGGAGAAGCCCCCATGGCTGCCTTGCCCAGCCCCATCCCCCACCCGGCCCAGCCTCCCAGTACTTAAAAAAGCCCCACACTCACCAATTCTGGGAGCGGAGATCAGGACCTCTAAAGACTCATGGCAGCACCCCTCATGCAACATGGGCCAGTGTGGGGGCAGCAGGGACCGCCCCCACACCTGGTACCCATGCACCAGCTGCCCCATGGCACAGGTGCAGCATGGCTCAGCAACACACTGTGCACTGTCTAGGAGCTGGGGCAGTGCCATCTGTTAGCTGGAGCTCAACACCACTCAGCCCCAGCAGCCCCAGCTCCCAGACAGTACATAGTGCCCTGCTGAGCCATGCTGCACTTGCATGATGTGACAGCTGTCACATGGGTGCCAGACAGAGGGAGCAATTCCCACTGATCCCCACCACCCCGTGCTGCATGAGAGGGCTCTGCTACAAATGCCGAGAGGCCCCAAACACCACTGTTGCAGCTGGTGAATGAGGGGCTTTTTTTTCTTCTTAAAGCTCCTCACTCACCAGCTGCAGGAGTGGTGTTTGGGCCTCTGGGCACTTGTGGCAGAGCCTCCCCATGCAGGGTGGGGCAGTGGGGGCAGTGGGGATTGCCCCCCCTGCTTGGCACCCATGAGGCAGCAGTTACATTGTGCGAGTTCAGCACAGCATAGCAGGGCACCAAACACTGTCTGGGGGCTGGGGTGGCTCTAGTAATCACCTAGAGCCTAGCACCACTTAACCCCAGTGGCCCCAGTTCCCAGACGGCATGTAGTGCCCTGCTGAGCCACGCTGCACCCGCTCCATGGGGCAGCTGCTGCATGGGTGCCAGGTGGGGGGATGATCCCCATTGCCCCCTGCTGCCTTGTGCTGCATGGGGGGAGCTTTGCCATGAGTGCCTGGAGGCCCCAGTCACCACTGCTGTAGCCAGTGAGTGAGGGGCTTTTTATTTTTATTTTTTTAAGTGCCAGGACTAGGCTGGGTCGGGTGGGGGATGGGGCCAGGCAGGGCAGCCATGGGGGCTTCTCCCTTGGTTCCCCCTGCCTGTGAAGAGGCAGGCACAGGCAGAGGAGCCATGGGAGAACCTGCAGCTGCCTGGCTGTGCCTGCCTCTCCCCACCCAATTTGAATCACCGAATCTCTCTAAATCAGTGCCAAATCTTCTGAAGATGATTCAGACAAATTGATTCAGGACAGTGATCCAAATCTCCAAATCAAATCATTGTCATCCAAATTGGCTGAATCCAAATTGAATCCTTCCCTATTCGCACTGGCCTAGTATAGACCACAAGGTAGGCTTTGGTCCTGTACAACCCCTCTCAGCAGTAGAGTTCAGGAGGATGAAAAATTTACCATGAGTAATGGTCAGAAGTGGGGGGGGGAGGGGAGGGGGCTAGGAGGTTAAGAGAAGTGCACCCTGGGATGCTGAAAGATGGCAAGTTTACTGATTTATCTCCACAGAGCAGACTAACAATACCTTAACTCAATATGGGTAGACAAAGATAACCCTTGCCTCAAGTGGCATAACTTTAAAATACTTAAAGTGTATGTAGACCTCTAAACACCCTTAGTTTAACACATGAATGCCTTTGCACTTATTTAAAAGTAACATATCATACCACCCAAAAACAAGTTTTTTATCTTTAAAACAGACCTAAAAATTGCATAATAATATTATTCATTAATATGCTTTTAATATTCTGTGTTTAAAAGTTATGAGAGACATTAAATTGTCAGCAGTAATTTCTAGTAAATATGAGTTGTCAAATTCAGCGGATCAAGAATGTTCTATTAAAGCCTGTATTATAATAATCTCTGCTTAGGGGATGGGGAAGAGGGTTAGGCAAAATATAAATACAGAAGGATACTTTTAATGCCTTTGATGTTTCAGTTTAAACATTAGATAATTTGGTTTCAGTATTAAATTTCTAACTGGCTTTAAATAATAGATTTTTACCAAAGTTAATGAAATCTTTCTTTGAGGTTTATAACCAAATAAATGACTTCCTTCTTAGAGTCCTTTTATGAATATAAAAAGACTGATTATTTTTAGAATGTATATGAAATTTTGTTAGTATGATTATCTAACTCCAATCCAACCTTGAGTCTAACTTTTTATTTGACTTGGATTCAATAGTGCTATTACCTTATATTTAGTTTAATTTATCATTAGTAGTAATTTAACTCTGGTTGCATGTTTTAATTTATTTTTGTTTGCTTAAGGATGGAGGGTTTTTTTCCCCTCATACAGCCATGCAAGTCATGAGTAACTGTGACTTACATGATTAAGCATCCAAATATAATTCTTTTTTCCCAGGTTTTCTAAATTGAATCCCACTTATGCACATAAGTGCTCTATACAGTTGAAATGTAAAAGTGTAAATCATCTCTGTGCCTGAATATTTAGCATTTTTTCTAGGTGCATAATGCCACAGTGCATCTAAAGCCATTCTGTTAGAACTTTTCCACTGGCTCCAGATATGGGTGCAGTGATACTCAGCCATCTCATTATACCTGTGGCTCACAAAAAGAGGGTCCAGGAGCCATGGCTAGCTTTACAGAGAGGTCAGAAGGTCAGGCAGACACTGCTGAGAGAGGTAGCAGGCAGCATTGGGAGAGAGTATTAAGAATCATCAGAGAGACTAGCTAGTTATGTTCAGGGCACATGGGTTAGTTTTAGAGACTGGGTGAATGAACAAGGTGCCATATTAGGGACTGCTGGGAGATTTAGAGGGATCTAGGAATACACAGGAAAAGGCTGAAACAGGCCAAGAGGATAGCCAGGGAGTGAGAATGAGGTGCAGTTAGATGGACAAGGGCAGGAAATTGGGAAGGAATACCAAGTGTGTGGGTGGATGGGCATAGGCTAGGGTGTACGGTGGGAGTTGCAAGGGAGGACTGGGTGGGGAAGACCAGAGAATAGTTCACAACTAGAGCTGTGCCAGCTGTGGAGGACTGTGGCACCATTGGCAGTAACCTGGTGTACCTGCACTGGCCATCTGGAAATACACAGAGAAAAGACAATTCTATATACTCTGGTTGATAGTATACAGTTTTAACCATAAATGTGTATATATTGTCATTTTAGTATATAAGAAAGCTGTATAAGCCTAGTACAATGAGAACTGAACCTGGTATTTCAATGAGGACTTACTAGTGAATTTATACTAATTGCAACATACGTTTCTAGACCAGTCTCCCAACATGCTAACTTTTGATTTCTTTTATTATTATTATTATATTGTATTTGTATTTCAGTAACATTAAACATTCCAGTCAGGGATAAAGGCACTGTTGTTACTGTAGAAATTAAAAACAGAACAGAGGTTTCTCTCTAGAAGATTCACAATTTAAGATTTGAGAAACTAATGCAACAGGTGAATTAATAAATGAGAAATGAAAAATAGTGCAAGACCAGTGCTCCAAAAGAAACAAGGGTATACACATAAATTAGCCATAACAGTGATCTCAATGGTCATAAGTGTTGGATTATAATCACCAGTGTCCTATGGTGATAAATTCTGAACCATAAAGCAAAGATACGTTTTAAAGAAAGATTTCAAAGGGAATAAAAACACATGCCATTTCCCCCTGAAAGTGCCTACCTGTCATTTGTGTAAAACCCAACAACATATGAAAGTAAACCTAGATTATGATTGTATCAGTGTGCAAAGTAGAATGTAATGTATCAATGTGTTTTCCATTCAATTAGATTTTGTTAGGTTGTCATCACTACTAACCTAAAACAGTTCTTGATCCTGCAAACAAAGAAACCTAATGAAATCAAAATGTGTCACATTTTTCACTGAAGACACTGATCTCTGTGCAGGTGTAGAGATATATTCCCACGCATTAACACATTAGATCTCTCTTGATATACAATAAAACCTCTTGGCAACCAATTGTTAAAATGTTTTCTTGTTAGAAAAAAATCTTTTTGCTTTCTATCTTTTAATGAGTGTCTGATGTATGCCTGGTCTTTACCACTCATCCTTTGAGTGCTTAGTTCCTGTATCACCTTATATTAAGGGATTTTTGTCAATGGTTTCTTGAAAGCTCAGGTAAATATATGAGATATAATTCCCTGAGACACAGATCTAACAACACATTCAGCATGGAGTTGAATTGCCTTGATTCTTGAAAGGAGACTAGCAACCGGATACTTTCAGGGTGTACATCTCTAAGGCAGTCACTTAAACTAGGTGTTATATACCCCTTGCCATGGAAGCAGGAGTTTGAAAAATCTGGGGATCTTAGCTATATTTCAGGTTCTCAGAAATTCCAGATTCCATCCTACAAAAACAATACTCAGTCAGGAAGGCCTGGAATTTTTTTCTAGGCCTATCCAATTGGGAATTCATCACCATGTAGATTGTCCCAAGACTGGAAACTTCAGACAGTCCAGGCTCTACAGCTCTGAGGCAATCAGCCATGCCAAGGATTTAGCTCACTGCCATGCAACCATGGGCCTGACATATAAGACTTTAGCTAAGGAAGTGTGGATTTGAGTCCCATCATACTGGCCACGTGTATATAAGACGTTGACCGTGCAGTCATTACTGTGCAGTCAAGTACTAAATGACTGCACAGTAACTGGAGTTATTGCACAGTAGCATCGCCAGATTGCTTATTCATGTCACTGTCTGTGCAGTAGCTTGAAACTACAGTGCAGCAGCATCACATCACATTTCCTGCCACATGATGCTCCTGTGGAGTAGTCACAGGCTACTACACAGTCAGTGTCTTGTATAGACATTGCCATTAAGGAGGGAATTATCCCACTGTTGAGGCTATTGCTTTTACCACTTGGCTTCTATGTGAAAGGTTTATAGGTGCTTATTATCCTCCAGTGGCCCTGTTTTAAAAACAGTGTACCCTGCTCACTCCCCTCAATCAATGCTGTTAGGTGTCTAACAAAGGGGATGTCCCAAGCAGATAAAGGCATTTCCCTGGAACTCCTGACTCAGACAGCTCAGCTTCAGAAAGGAGCAGGAATTCAGACAAAGCCATATGTTCAGGGTTTTTCATTGGCTAGCTCTCAACAGGGTTTCAGTGCAATGTTCAAAGTTTTAGATCATCATTGGGAGGTATTTTAGGGCCTTGTCACTTAGGACATATTAACTGTATTTGAAACACCATATTTTGTGAGTTCAAGTAGTAAAACACATGCTAAGTGAGATAATATGGTAGCAAAACTAGGATTTTCTTTGCATAAGAAGTATCTCCAAATTGTACTAAGTAGCACATGTTCTGCTATCATTTGACAGATAATACTAGCATTTGCAGTTCTGGAACTGATTTTCGATCCCACTCCTGGGAACACATGGGAGTTTTGAACAGACTCTGATGCAGTGCAGATGTAGTTTTTATGAGCTTCTAACATAGCGGGTTGGGGTCTTGAAGTAGCTCCAGTTGCAGTCTCCAAGCTAGGACAGAGCTTATTGTCTATCCCAGCCCCACATCAGAGCTCAAGACCCTAGCTCCCCATGTTTTCAGCTAAAAATCATGTTTGCACCACATTAGAGTCACTTCTAGACTCCACTGTGACAGTAGGGCTGGAATCAACAATCAGTGAGCTTGAAATGATAGTAAACATCACTGTGCAACTGCTTAGAACATGTTCTAATTTTTAATCTAAATAAAATAAGTTCTAAATGTGCCATGTGATAAGGACCTCAAAATGATAGGACTAGAAAGGACCTCAGGTATCATCTAGTCCCACCCTTTTTCTATATACTATTTAGGAAACTCAGGGCACATCTACATGCTTATTTATGTGCTTTTGATAATGCTTATTAAATTTAGTATTTTGCGGCACTTTTACACATGTTCCAGGGTTGTGGGGAAGAGTAGCACTTTAATCAGAGCAGCTCCGAGAGCTGCTCTATTAAAGTACCATCACATCTCCTGGATATGTGTCCCTGCATTAAAAATGGTGGTGGGGCACATGAACTAAAACTCATTGGATGAGCTTTAGTCCAAGTGCTCCTGCCACCATTTTTATGTGTGGGGACACTGATACACAAGACACAGGAGGCTGCTGGACTGCAGTAATTGCCATGCTCCAGCAGACTCAATTAACGGAGTCTGCTCCAATATGCTGGAATTCCAGTGCATCGGACCAGCCTCAGCACTTGTGTATAGGTACCCTCCAATGTAAGGTACTAGAAAAAGGTGAATTAGCCTATTTTATTGTACATTATCCTCAAAGCACATTGGGGCATTTATAGATGTGCTCTAGGAGGTGGCAGGGCGGGGAGGGGGAGGCACTTTAATTAGCTCGCCTCCAAAAGCCACATTAATTAAAGCACAGGGAGCACTCTGAAAACTGGAAGTGGTGGTGTTTTAACTAAAGCTCATCAAACAATCTTTAGTGAAAGTGCCCCCACCACCATTTTTCAGTGTGGAGACACTGATACACATGACACGGGAGTATGCTGAAGTATCCTAATTACCATACTCCATCAGACTCTATTAATAAAGTCCGCTCCAATGCACTGTAATTACAGTGCATTGGAGCAGCCTCCCTGTGTGTGCATAGTAGCCCATGGTTTTTTGTGGTGCTTTAATGTGCATTAAAATAGGCTAAGGTGCATTAAAGTGGATTGCACACAGTTGGAGTACTGCGTGCAATTCTGGGCGCCGCACTTCAAGAGGGATGCGGATAACCTGGAGAGGGTCCAGAGAAGGGCCACTCATATGGTTAAGGGCCTGCAGACCAAGCCCTACGAGGAGAGACTAGAGAAACTGGACCTTTTCAGCCTCCGCAAGAGAAGGTTGAGAGGCAACCTTGTGGCTGCCTATAAGTTCATCACGGGGACACAGAAGGGAATTGGTGAGGCTTTACTCACCAAGGCGCCCCTGGGGGTTACAAGAAATAATGGCCACAAGCTAGCAGAGAGCAGATTTAGACTGGACATTAGGAAGAACTTCTTCACAGTTCGAGTGGCCAAGGTCTGGAACGGGCTCCCAAGGGAGGTGGTGCTCTCCCCTACCCTGGGGGTCTTCAAGAGGAGGTTAGATAAGCATCTAGCTGGGGTCATCTAGACGCAGCACTCTTTCCTGCCTATGCAGGGGGTCGGACTCGATGATCTATTGAGGTCCCTTCCAACCCTAACATCTATGAATCTATGAATCTATGTAGACACACCCTCAGAAAAGTAACTCCAGGGTTTTTCACTGTACTCTATGGGCAAATGTCTAAAATTTAGGCACTGCAGCACCTAACCTATAGGAACATAAATATATTTCAGGATCTGGCGCACAGTGGTCTCATCAATTATTCACTTTACTCCCTGCACATCTATTGATTTTCTTACAGGTTTCTAGTGTTTGATATAGTTAAAGAATGTATTGTTATTTCTATTATCTCTGTTTTACAGATAAGAAAGCCTAGGCACAAAGAGGGTAAATAACTTGGACAGGGACAAACAATAATTTAGTGACAAAATCACAGAATCCAAGAATACTCAATTCTGTTCCTTGGGCCTAAATTTTGTTTTGGACCTAAATTCTGCAGAACAGATAACATTCACTTACTTAGTAGTTACAGCTTCAAATGTTGATCAAACACATTTGTTTTTATTAGGCATGAATTCAATTTCTGAAATCTAATACAAGCAAAAGTAAATGTGTGTATTGAAAGTATATTAAACATAGTCTGTTAAACATACCTAAAGACATTCCCACTTAGAAGACTGCAGTAGCTGTGGGCAGTTGGTGTCTACTAATTGGGAAATAACTCCTAATTTTAAGGTAAATTTGTTGCTTTAGTAAGTAGCCCCCGATGGGACTATTCTGCCAAAGCAGTCTCTAGTAATAAAAGATAAATGAATCATAGGCACAAGCTAATTTGTCAAATCTGCAGTTAACATTCTTTCATTTAAAGCAATGAGACTTGAAGATTTACAATAGGAAGACTCTAGATTATTTATTGTTTATTTCTTTGGTCATAGACCTGTGACAAGCTATATTTATCAGTGACTATTCTTGCCTATTTATCTATCTTGTTTTGTATTCACAGCCAGCTTTAGTTATTTCTTTAATAAAAGTCATTTTTATCTGGTACCTGATATACCATGTACATCACTGATTAAAGTACCTCAAAAGAACAGCAAGATTACCAGCAATTAGTGAGTGATCTTGTTGCCCTGGGGGGGTCAGGTCAACTCTCAGGATCTCAATATTGTGCTGTTAGACAGGAGGGTATGACACAATCGCACATATACAAAACATATGCACACTACCAGCTCAGGCACCATACAAATCCAAACCAGCCTAGGCACATGCATACTTATCACCAATTCACGCACATACACTATACATCCCAAAAGTTAGACACAGATCACTAATTCATATATCATGCACACAATGCCATATACATACATACATACATACATACATACATAAATACACGCACACACTCAAACTAGTAACTTAGATACACACACGTTCAAAATAACCAGTCTAGGTTCATGCACACCTATTACCAGTTTAAGCCCATACACGCTACACACACCACATTTAGACAGAATCAGTTACCAGTTACCAACACCAGCACATCCAATACACATATATGGATTACTAATTCATATACCACACACACACAATGATATCTATACGTGTGTGTGTGTGTATGTATATATATATATATATATATGTGTGTGTGTGTGTGTGTGTGTATTCACTAATTCACACACATACCACCCACCTACACATACACACAGGTGACTTCCTAATTTGGGTGTTGTGATGTGTATATATGCATGTACTTGGTGTACTTGGGATACCTGGGAAAGGCTAAGGTAAGAAAGTAGAAGTGTAAGGAGTTAAAGTTACCAGGACCAGGATTAGAACCAGTAGACTGCAGGGGCCTGGGCTGAAGAACTGAGGCTCGGGGGTAACTTTAGGTTAATTGATCTTAATTGATTAAAAGACAACGCCCAAAGCCTGCAGAACAGGTAAGCATGTCAGCACAGAGGCTGGGACTGGAGCCAGAGCTATGGGGGAGCTGAAAAGGTAGGTGCTGGAGAGGGAAAGTGGGACTAAGGGAAAGTGTGGGTGTTAAAGAGGGGCTCTGGGTGTGGGGGGAGCCAGAGCATGGCTCTGGGGCAGCTAGAGAAATCTGGGAAGCTGCGGGGGGGAGCCTGAAAACAGAGAGACGGACAGCAGAAAATCACAGAAAAAGCAGCAGGAAAGACTGAAAGGTGGCAGGGGCAGCAGGAAAGCAGAGTAAGACAGCAGAAAGTCACAGGGAAAAGGCAGTAGGAACTGAGAGGAGATCGGGAAACTAGTAGAGAGGGGTGGGGGCTGGAATCGAGTGAGAGAGGGAACGAGGCTGGAATTTAAGACAAGGAAGGGACTTGGATTCAGTAAAACATGACCCAACTCAGGGTTGCAAATGACAGTGGTTTTATTGAACAGGGGAGATGGTGACACAATACCAAATTGGTTCCCTTGCACCCCCCTCCCCTCCGCACACACACAATGGGAGCAGGGGCTGAAGTCCACTGAAGTTCAGTAGGAGAGAGAGACAGAGAGAGAGAGAGTCCAAATTGTAGGAGGAGGTGTGCAGGTAATATCTACATATCCAGGATGGAAGGGGTCCTTGTCTAGTAGATGTCAGGAGGGGGGTCACTGGCAGGGCCTCTGGATGGATAGGTGGTGTGGTATGGTGCTGGTCCAGATGGAAATGGTGTTCCCACTGGGTCTGTCTTCACTGCCCCTTTTTATAGGGGCAGACCTTGTGTGACCCTAGTGACAGGAGGCATGCCCAGGCAAGGGTCAGCCCCTGGTATACTGAGCATGAGTGCTCCATGCAGGGATATGCATTTATAGTGTCTGTAATGGTGAGAGTTGCTGGTTTTGCAGGGTCCTTTGTCTTTCAAATGCTGGTCTTGTCTCTGTTCCTGGGTGAGGTCCATGGTTCCTGGGTGAATCAATGTGAGGTGATGGCCCAGTCATTACAGGCCATTCAGTAAAGGCCTGCTACCATTGTGTTTCAATCATTCCCAATCGCACTCATTCATTGGGGAACCAATTTACATGGGAGGGGTACGTGTTTCATATAGTTGCAACATGGGATGCCCAGGCAGAGGACAGAAGATGGAGACTTGACATATAAAATGGAAACTTGACATGACTTTGGTTCACTTACAAACACATGCCTAAACCATACAATATCCATATGAAATAATAAAAAATCAATACAAAAATGATAATAATACAATATACAACAGTAAAAATCAATACAAACCTAATAATAATACAATATAAAATGGTGGATATCCAAAACCAAAAACTTGCTACCAAAATAAAAATGTTTAAAGCTTATCCTGTGTCTTAGCTTACTTATACTTATCTCTGGGGAAAAGAGAGGGAGAGAAAAAGTCAGAAATGATTGGGAAGGGGAGGGAATGCATTTTAAAATTAAAAAAAAAAAGAAACAGGGGGTTTTGATACAGTCTGAAAATCACTGATGAAGTTTGTATCATATATAGCATGGGCACAAGTGAGGACAAAGAAATGTATTAGAAGAAATACCCCCTCCAAACAGGCTTTAAGAGATCCCAGAAGAAGTATGTAAGTGAAGAAGGGGGTATGTGAAGTTTTGTGTAGGAACATGGCTAATGTTTGAATATAGGGACTGTGACTCCATCTTCTTAATTTTGCTCAAGGAGAAATAGTCTAGCCCAGTGGTGCCCAACTTGTTTGCACCATTGGCTAGATAGGCAGTGCCAACTCCAAACGTGAACTGGAACTGTTCAGCACGTGGGGCCAGCAGAAGGGCCCCGTCCAGGCATGGTGGCGTGGGGAGTAGCTTGGTCCCAAACTGAACATGTGGAAGGGAGGGGCAGGGGGGCAGAGCGATATGCAACCCGATATGCAGTGTGGCCCCAATCCGGACATGCTGGGGGTAGACAGGGAAGAATGGAGCAGTCCCTATTCAGATGTGCTGGGGTGTGGGAAGAGCAGCCTGGACCTGATCTGGATGCACTGGGCAAGACAGGGCAGAGCCAGGCAGAGTAGCCCCAATCCAGACACCCACTGGGGTGGGGAAAGTAGGCTGGAGGACCCTTAATCCGATGCACAAGAGGGGTTGGGGAGCAGTTCAGCCTGATCTGTATGCCCAAGGGCATGGTTGGGTGGGGTAGAGATGCCCCTATCCAGTCTCATTGCTTTAAATGAAAGAATGTGTGGATACGGTTGGGGAGCAGCCTGACCTGATCCACAATAGCCCACCCAGGGCAGAAGTCAGCTGCATGAAGCTTCCCCCACTCAATAGCTGCCATTTTTTTCTGAACTGTAGGGATGCCCACATGCTAGGTGTCCTGGCTCCATGTGCCAGATTTGGCCCATGGGCCAGAGGTTGAGTATCCCTGGCCTAGCTCATCATTGTTTTGTAACTTTGTAAACTTATTTCTGATTAAAGTTGCTATAACATGTAAATTAATGTTCTCCAAGGGAAGGAAAAATAACTTCACATAATCTGAGTAGTAAAGAAAATCAAAGAATGCTGAAATATGATAGAATAGGGGGTAAAAGGTGTACAGGTAACAAAAAAATAGTCTTGTAACAGGCTGGAGATAAACAAGCACTTCTGTGGAAACCTTATACAGAGTTGTCAAGTCGTATCTTTTATAAGAAGAAATACCTTTCAATACTAAACTTAACCCTTAGGCATACAAACAGCCATGAGCATGCTTTCCTGTACTTGCCTCAATAGCTTCACTACTGAGTTTAGTTAGACACTTTGTCTGCAAGAAGTAAAGCACATACATATCTGGATTAGAGCCCTACTGTATAAATAAGTCAAAATTATTTTGTATGTAAAAGGAAATGAACTGTCTAAATATGTTTGTATTTTTGCAACTGCATTTACAACTGACAGAATCTTTAAATAAGAATTGTTCTTTAGAAGCATAATTACCATAGTCTGCAGAGGGAGAGAAATAAGATTTCAGAATTAAAAAAAGAAAAATAAAAAATAGATTTTGTACTTTCCAATGGCATACAACAACTGGCAGTCCTATTATCCCCTTCATTTCAGTTAAAACAAACAGAATGAGTCTGTGGGCTTGTCACCACTGGGGAAATCAGGCAAGCAGTAGCCAGGGGCTTTATGAGCCTCACAGGCCAACCATGAATAGCTATTGGAGGCCGATTTGTGCTTATGACGGAAAATCATTGTAACAAGCTTTCAATCTAGTGAGTCATTTATACTTTGAAGGTTAGTTCCACTGAAAATCAGAAGTGAGCAAAAAAAAATCACAGCAAGTAAATTTATGGCAGAATGCATTTGTATTTCTGTTTAAAAAGTGGCCATGAGTTACTTAAGACTTCTCTTTCCAAATGCGTCTTGTATTTCCAATTGTTTGCTCACTAATAATATTAAAAGGCTCCTACATACCAATTTTCATCACAGGCTCTCTAAACACTTTACACAGGTCAATATAATCAGCAGATTTGTATGGATGAGGAAACTGAGGCAAAGGAAAGGCAAATACAAAATGTATCAAGGAACATAAGCACTTATATGACTTATGTAGAATTTAATTGCCTAAATTCAAGAGAATGCTTCAAAGAAATTTTCTCTAACCACTGTAGACTCCTTAAAATCCCTCAGAGACTAAATGTTTGCCAGAAAATCTATTAGGAGCCTAAAGTTTTGCCATGATGTACAGACAGAGGTTCTAATATCTTGGCTGTGTTGAGCCTTTAGGTATCTATCTTACACCTAAGGCAATTTGAGATTTGAACACAAGGGATAAAATAGACAGAGAGGAGGGAAGTTTCTGTCCCTTTCTATGCAGCACATTTCCATGGCCCTCTCCTGGAAGTGCAGGGAGCACATTTTAAGGAGAGGGTTGAAGACAGCTAAATAATGCCTATGGCTTGATGGTTCAATGACTGTGATGAAAAGCAGACCGTGCAGGTCTGAACCCCCTTGGGGAGGCTAGAAAGTTGGGTCTCCTGCTTGTTTGAAAAGTGCCTTAACCAGTGAACTATTGGGCTTAAACATGGGAGGGTCCTCCTTTGGTATCTAATACTTCTGGCATCTAATACCTGTTATTTCTTCCCCAAATATCAGTTGAGGACTTACCTGATTTTATGCACGAATGTATAGCACCATTTATCTGCCCAGCCAGAATTCATTCGTATTAAGCAGGTTCAGGGACATACAGACACTCACATCTTCATACTCTTCCCAGAATAGAATCCAAACCTGTGCATAAATGCCAAAACCTGCTGTTACACAGCTGTTTACTTGCCATTTAAGCATGTTGTGAAATAGGAATGTACCCAAGGTGTCCTTGGGACTAAGTCCCCAGTCGGACCTGACTTGGTAGGTATGATATGTATATGTGTAGTGCTGATTGGCAGCATTCAATTTAACACTAATGGCTACTTTCATTAAAAAATGTGGCTGTTGCCTGTCATTTTTCTAATACACTAGTTGTTATAGCATTTCTTTAGGAAGTGGGAAACATGGATACTAGACCCTGCCAACCTTGAGTGTTCCAGATACACATTTCCCACCCAGCAGCAGGGCATCCTGATAACCTGTAGGCAATGTCTCTCAATCCTAGGCACCTAAATCTCCCCATGTAAAGGTTAGGGAACTAGGCATATCATCTTGGATTTACAAATTCCACTTTTACAGTTTGATGTCTACCTTTTTAGGCCAGGAGAACTCATTGCCCTTCCTTCCAAGTGCCTTTGTGAATCTTACCTTAAGTGAACAAGATCACCTAGGACAGTGGTTCTGAACCATTTTTGTAGCAGGACCCTTTTGTAAACACTGATGGCCAGTCCCGACCCAGTAAATAGTTTAAGTAGAAAACAACTCCCTGCCCTGCTGGCACCCCTCACTCCTGACCCGCTGGCCCATGCCCCCAGCCCCCCCACCCCCAGTGTGTGAGGCAGGAGGTGGGTGTGTTGGGCAGGGGGGGCCCAAGGAGCTCCAAGCAGCCCCTTGCAGGCTGGAACTCTTCAAGGGAAAACCCGCGGTTTCCCACGTTTTTCTCCTTTAAAGGAGAATCCATTTTTAAAGTTTGTTCATGAGCCTTTCATATATTCTTGCAATCCATTTTTAGGTCACAACCCATGCATTGAGAAACACTGACCTAGGGGGCCCATAGCAAAGTCAAGAATAGAATGCAAATCTCCTAGTCATTTTCTTGGTCCAGCACACTAACACATTGTGTCCCAGAAAATTATTCTTGCCATGAGTTGTGACTAAGACCAGAACATTGAAAATATTCAATATTGGTTTGTTGAGCAGTATTGGTTCATTCTGATTATATTCAAACATCCTAGAATCTTATTCCCTGGTTGGACAAGCATAATTCATAGAATTAGTTTTATAGTGCAAATATTCCTTCTCATTTACTATTTCAAAATTTGCTTTATTATTCACTTAAAATTTGCTATTTCCGAAGACATTCCTACCTGTGAACTTATTTGCTGGAAGCCTTGGTAAGAGCAAACACAAAAAGGACATGAACAAAGTTGGAGTAGATTCATGTAAAGTTTGTAATATTTGTAGATTTTTCCCCCGTCTTCCTTGCTCAAATGTCTGCTAGAAGCTTAAATAGAAGTAAAATAATATACAAGATTAAAATTTGCATTTCAAATGTCACAATATCTGGTGGACTCTGCAAGAACAGTTAACAGCCTAAAAGGTCATCCTTTGACACAAAAGAACCACATTTCTCCTCTTATCCTATAGACAATAATTTCTTCTATATAACTAGCAAAAACCAAGAGTGCATGCATGCTACAAACTATGATTAGTTGACCTCTTTGGGTTTACAAATATCATGCTCTAAAATTGTATTTTTCATGCCTTGGTCTTAAATACATGCACCTATCAGCTTTGTTATACAACTAAATATAACAGCACGAGGAAGTCCTTGCCACAGTAGAGTAATAATATTCCCTTTTAGAACAATGTCAGATTTTGTCTTTCTTAAATGGTGGAGAGAAGATTTATTTGTATTACCATAATGCATCAGAGCCCCCATCATTGATCAAGATTGCAGAGAATAAAAATACATCCCTAAAGGGCTTGAACATCTAAAAGTAGGTAGCTATAGACAGCAGGCTAGCAGAAAGATACAAAGAGTTGAGAAAACACAAGGAAGGAATGAAATAATGCGATAAGCAGTGGCCTATTTTTGGTCAACTCTTTTGTAGGCATTATTGCAAAAGGCAAGTTTAAGGAAGGATTTAAAAGGAGAAAAATAAGGCAGTGCTATATATAATCATAGAGACAAAGGTTGTCTTGTTTATTTTTAAGAATAAAATCATGAAAGAAAATATAAATAAATGTATAGTTTTCAATATTATTTAATTATACAAATGTCTAGAAGCTCCAAGGAAAAAGGGGTTTCACTGTAGTAGATACTGTAGAAATATGTAATATATTTCTCAGTGACATTCTAGGAAGTTACCAATGTGGAGTTCAGATGATCAGGGTGAGCTTCCCCTGAAATGGGAAGTGTATAGCACACCAACTATTTGTGGAATCATCTCTTTCTCAGGTTGATGGCATGCACACATAATAACAATGTTTTATTACTAAGTACTGTAAACACACCTATAAAAACCTAGAAGAGTACTCCTGCTTCAGACACCTGTTTCTTAAACACACATGCATCACCTGAATTCTGAAATCATGAAGGAATTCAAAACCTAATAGAAGTTTCATGCTCTAAGAACCTAAGTACCATACTGGATCAATCCAGTGGCCCATCTAGCCCAGTAACTGTCTCTGACACTGGCAAAAGTGGTTGCTATGTAGGGAGAGCACAGCAGTGACTATCTCTAGAGTGATCTATCCCCTATTCAATACCCTTCCTGGCATGTATCTTTTATTGAATTAGAGATACCAGAAGAAACATCTCCAATTGTTCAGTTTCTTTTTTGGAAAGAATCACAAATGCTAGAGATGGTTTAAAATTGTTTGAGCTCTTTCAAATCAGTGTCTATAAATATCCCTGAAGTCTGTATGCCTGACAAGGACCTTAGAGTACTTTTGACTAGTGGTTTATTTTAAGAAAAACAGACCAAGACTATTCACAAATGTATGCAAAATTCCCTGAAATCTTTCTAATTGAGAGAAACCAAAAAAAAAAAAAAAAAAAAAAATTCAAGGAATTCACATTGGGTTTTACTTTTTAAAAAGTTCTTTTTGTTTTAAAATTTTCTTAAATGTAACATTTAAAAAGAAAAACAAACTCCTGAAAACTAATTAAATACATTTTTGCTTGTCATATTTTTTGCTTATTTTATTTTGGCTGAGCTGAATTTTTTTCTTCTTCTTCTAATTTGGCTGACAGCCTAAAAAATCAGTTATTTGCACAACTCTAATAGTAGTTCTAACTGGGACCATATAAAGCAATGGTCTTTCCACAATGCAATAAAGTCAGCAATTAGCTGTTGTAAAAGTAAAATGTATTGATATTTCAACTACAAAGCTGTTCCACCATTTCACTTACTTTCCCAATAAATACACTTTTCAGCATGAAAATGTCTACCTGTCACCATTTATCATGATCAATTTAATAGCGTCTCCTGTTGACCTGATCATCTGGACTGCCTACTGCAAACCCTTTACTATTTTGCAGTCCATTAATTTTACAAATTTTAATTGTGTATGTTTTTGACAGCTTTAATTTTCCTGATATCCTAGTGTGATCTTATCAAAAGATGACTTTAAATTAATGTTGCACTTGGTGCAGAAGGCATGACTGCAGAGGAAAAAGAAAAGAGTTAGGAACTTATCTAAGTCTCAGTACAAATTTAGGGTTAAGTGCTGGCTTTTTGCACCTTCTGACCAAGGGACAGCGAGACATTTGGACCACCCACTGTGGGTTTGTGATTTTGAGATATTTCTCTGAAGTACGACTGCAATCCTCTTTCTTCCTTAGAGAGAAAGAGAAATAGTAAATTTACTAGTCCTCGTTCAGCCCTGTGCTAGACAGAGAGTAAAGAGTTGGAGCCCACAGCCATCCCAGTCCATCCCCTCTCTCATGCTACAGGCTGCAAGTAAGGTCCAGATTCACAAAGGCATTTCAGTGCGTAAAATCACTTTTGATTTAAATGGTAACTTAGAGGCCTAAATGCAAATTGGGTGGCTAAATACCTTTCTGAGTCTGGTACAGGTGGCAGTATAGCCTGAAAAGCTCCTTTACACCTGCACCTTCTTACTTCTTTGCTTAAGATCATGGTCCAAATAACATTAACTCTGACTGGTCATGAACCCTTTAAATTTCTATTAAGATAAGACAAAGATTAAGATAAGATTAAGATTTACACCACAAACAAGTCTCAAAAATCAAAGGAAGAAAGAGAAAATAAGCTTACGGCAGCAAATGGAGCCAGTGTTGTTAACATCAGGTTAAATGTGCGTGCTTGTGGCATTAATGCTTTACAAGCCAATTTGGCATTCAGCCAGTTATTTCCACATTATCTCAAACAGGTGACACTCTCAGTTCTCCTACATCACAGAAATAAATCAAAGCCAGAACAATGCTTACTGAAGAGTTTTGTTTGTGCCTTGCCATGTTCTTTTAAGTCTTGTGTCATTGGAAAGCTTTGTCCTAATCTTTTTTGAGTGCCTATAACCTCACAGTTCTTTTTTTGACATCACAGTTATTTTTCTGCCAGTGTAGTTTAATGTCCATAGTTACTGGAGCTTCAAAGTCACAAGTTGACAAGCTGGTGTTTGAGATATATACTTGAACAGCAAGGGGGGAGGGGGAAGCTCTTAGTTCAAAGGAAAGAGGAAATAAATACGCTGTTAATCAAGTAAGACCAGAATTTAAAAAGCAAGTGTTGTATATCCAAAGTCACAGAAGCTTCCTGTTACTGAGGGATCACTTGTGCCATTTCCAAGGACTCTGATTTATTTTTATTAGACAAACAAATGCACTCAGAACTTTAATTTGGCCACTTGAGTAATAGCTGTATAGTTCTCAGGAAAAAGAAAATAATCCAAAAACTGCAGTCACACACTGGTAATCAAGGACATTCCATTAAATACATATCTGAAACCAAAATTAAATAAAAATAAAGGCATTATTTACTGATCAAAGCAAGACAAATCTTAAGAATGATAGAACAGATATATTCAAAATGCAACATACATGCATTCAACAAATAGGGGAGGAGTTGGTTATCTCACATTCATTCAAAGAAATACTTCAGCAGTCATGGCACATACAGATGACAGTTCCTGTACATGGTATATACAGGAGGTACAAGCCTCTTTATTTGATTTATGGGGGAACTTTATCCTCTTTTTTACTTATCTACTGCAATGCATAGCTTAAAAGTCTTCTATTGCATGGGAATGTCTTTGCTCTTGAGAATATGGATTTCGCATGTGTCAGAATCAAATTACACTTCTTTAGCAAAATTTCTTCAAGTATATTGATCCACTCAAAATAGCATGTATGAGCACCAAGTTTTCTGATATTGATATAGCATCAAGTATATTACTCTGGGTGCATCTGCACAAGATACTATGTCACCATAGTGATGAGCTACATCGCCATAGCTCATTGCTATTGTGCCGTGGCTTTGGTGGGCACAAACCATGACACTGATGCTACTATGCAGTAGAACGAGTAGCATCAGAAATGACCCATGCAGCACTGGACTATGAAGTATGTAATTACTGTGCAGTAACAACTGTACAGTCTGATGCACATGTAGCCATACCCACCTAGTAGCAAATTCTTGCTGGTATAAAAGGAGGGAGGAATGTTAAATAATTACATGCCCATCAATCATTTGAATAACAGTGGGTATGCCTACATGTTCAATTAATGTTCATGAAAGTTACTGAGCAATATAGTCAGGCACATTAATCTTTGGCTGGGAATGCTGCAACATGTGCAGCTGTCAGGAGCAAATTTGCTCTCGATGGGAGCAGTTCAGTCCAGGACTGCTTCTGCCCTGCTCTGACTCAGGTTGAGCTCCAGGCTGGCAAGGGGCATGGGGCTCATACCTGGGCTCCAAGGGATAGGAGGAACTGTCCCCACTCAGGGGGCAGCTGTGGGGAGACCCCTGAGCAGGGACAGCTACCCCTACCCCATGGAGTTTGGGGCCAGGCCCAGTATCTCCACATCTGTGACAGAGCTGCCCTGGAGCCAGGACAGTCCCTCTCACCCTGTCCCACAGAGATTGGGGCTTGCCCAGGCAGCAGTTGTGGCTCCCTGCACCCAGGGCTGACGGGGAGAAAATTGCTCCCTGTCTCAATCTACACATGCACATCGATGCATTAGTTAATGCGCTGTTTTTCTAGTACCTGTATGTGTTCATACTAGTAAAAGGTTCATTGAACTAATTTAATATGCAATAGTTGATGTGCATGTGTGGGTGGTGATGCTTTACTGAACATTAGTCTAATGTACAGTAAAGCATCTTGTGCAAACGCACCAGTGGATATTACAAAAAAAAAAAGTGAGAAATCCATTATCAAGGATCCTCCAATTCCCCTCTCTTATCTAAGATGTTTGTTGTGTACAGGCTGAAGGATCTTTAGAAACTGAACAGTTTTACCTACTGTATTTTATATAACCAATAAAAATACAGACAAACATACACTAATGATAGAGATGAGTATATTATTATTATTAAAAATAATATTGAAGCTTCATATCTTAAAAACAGAAGCAGTAGATTAACTAAAAAATTGAAGAAATTAATTTTAATAATTTGTAATCTATTTCCAAACCCACATTGTAGCCACGGCCTGGAAAGTACTGTGAAACCCCTTTCTGAACTAGAATATAGCCTCTTCTTCTATCCATCAAAATTGTACATGCTTAAGATTTGCCTGTGAACAATAAAATCCCATACAATTCCAATATATTCTAGAAGAAACAGCGTATCTTCTTTCGATACAGGGCAAAGACAGTGTTGTCTAAAGAACCTATCTTGTTGGACTAGGAAAGAATTAACAAAAACAGCAATATACTGTTTTAGTCTTTATGTTATACAAATGAAAGAGCAATTGAACCAAAAGTCAGAGGGAAAAGTGCAACTTAGATATGCTAAAATTTCTTGTGCTTTTTCTTCCTGATGAAATGAGAAACAGACAAACAAACAAAAAACCCTTTGTATTGAATAAAACATTCATTTTCACCAGAAGGGAAACATTTATTTCTTTGTAGTTTGTAAGAAAAGATAAGAAAGTTACATAAAACTACTAATGTGAGAGGTGCTCTTGTATTCAATATCTCAGTGACTGGCATTCGCCCTAGGCTGGGGGAGACTTAGGCTACAATATAAATAGGTGTCACTTTGGCTTGGGATAAACAAATTCATCCAGAGCCAACTGAGATGGGGCCAGCTCATTGGGTTGTGGAACCTCAGCATTACCTGTCTCACCCAGTCCAGCTCTGAACAGACGGGATTTTGTCAGCTAGATGGATCACACCTTGTCCAATTGTGAATTCAGAAAAGATGGATTGCCCTTTCCTTAGAATGGTCAAGCCTGTATGGTAAAATATTCTGGAATCACAGTTAACCCTAAGAATAAGTAGGTGAAAGATAACAAAAATAATGTATTATAAAAAACAAGCAGCACCATAAAAAAGGTGCTTCTGCTACAGCAGAAATCTTTCCTGATCTAAGATTATGGGCATATGTATATCCCTTCAGATATGGAGATTCACTAATCCAATGCACTGGTACTCTCCTAATTTCCTCTCAGTGGGTAATGTTCTGCTTGTTTCTAGGTGCTAGGGTTTTTGCTTTTAAAATGTAAATTAGTCATTCAGTCCTGACCCTGTTATAACATATAAAAAATCATCATGCATATAGACATAAGGGTGATAAGGCTAAATAGAGTTTGATGTTACCTATATGTAAAGACTACACGTGTCATATTGGTAAAATCAAACTTAAGAAATCATGCAAGATATCCCATGAATCCCTTATGTTCAGGACTGCACACTGGCTTATATTCAGTTTACGTTCGACTGTAAGCCCCATACCCTTCTCTGTAGTACTTCAGTCTAGTCAGTCATTCCACTGTCTGCGTTTGTGCATGCAACTATTCTATCACAACTGCATGATTTTGCATTTCTCCTCCTTGAATCTCATCTGATTGATGGCAGACCATTTTCCAGTCTATCCAGGTCTTTCTGGATCCTCACCCTGCCCTCCAAAGTGTCTGCAATTCCACCCAACTCGATGTCATCTACAGACTTTAAACATGCACTGAATCCCATCATCCAGATCATTAAAGATGATGATGACTGAACCAAGGATGGACCATTGGAGAATCCCACGTGATACCTCCCTCCAGCTAGACATTAAGTTGTTGATAACTACTTGTTGAGCATAGTGACCACTTACTTATATATCTATGTTACAGTACTTTTACCTAGTCTCTCTTTCCTTACCTTGTTATTGAAAATGATATGAGAAACAGTGTCAAGAACTCTGTGGAAGTGAAGGTATACCATGTCCACTACGCTTTCCTCATCCGCAGACCCTATAACCTCAGCACAGAAGGAAATAGGCTTGGTCAGTCATGACTTTCTCTTGGTTAATCTACTCTGGCTATTCCTGATTACTTTGTTCTCCCCTTGGTGCTGTACAGTAGATTCACTTAGGATTTGCTCTATCATCTTCCCAGGTGAGATTGACTGATCTACAATTCCTTGAATTCTCTTTTTTCCATTTATTAAAGATGAGCACTATACTTACCCTTTTCCAAATATCCCAGGTCATAGTGCATCTGAACAGTGGTCCTGGGGTGGCCTCATTGAATCAATGACAGAAAAGCAGCACTACATTCAGCTGCCACTATACCTTAATTAGAAAGGGTGAGGTGTGTAGATGTCAGTTCTGGGACAAATACAGGCACAACTTGTCCAGGTACAAATGTAACATCTTTTCATAGGCTGAGGTTCAATTGCTTTTTTTGCCAGCCCAAACCCCAAATTCCGTCCTCTTAGAAGGAGACTCCCACACATTATGGAATTCTGGTATTTTTTATATTGGGTTTGGTCAATTTCATCTAGTGGAGCTGTTCCATTTTGACTGAATAACTACTCATTGGCATATGCAAAATGCAACAGCATCGATAGAACAGTGTTCAGAGCAAGTTTAATGCCTCTAGCCTACTGTATACTCAATAGCAGGGGTGTAAAACTTGTTAAGCTATCTGGACCAGATACAGCTTATGGCACTCATAGGATGGAGCTGAACCCACCTCCTGTAGTGGGTTGAGCAGCTTAAAAATACTGAGGGGGTCAATACTATTGCTTGTCCTACTAGTATTAAAATGTGGCCCCAGTAGGGTTCTGTACCTCAATTCAGTGGCATGCTCAACACATGTTTGCCTACACCCAAATTCCTGCCGGGCCCTCCTCCCCAGGTACCCTATTGGCCAAGTGAAATGCTCCATGGGATAGATCTGGTCCACGGGTCACATGTTTGACATCCCCACTTTATAGTATGAAGATTTGGACAGATGAGTTCAAATCAAATCAGACAGAGGAGGAAATTAAGCTTGGATCTCTCACATCCTAGGTAAGTGCCCTAAACACTGGGCTATTATAGAAAAGGAAACAGTTTATGTTCCAGCACATTTTTTCCAGACACAATAACTGAATGAATTTGAACTAAATTTCCAAATAATTTTGTGATGACCAAAATCATACCCTAGAGCACAGCTTTACTGATATATATATTTTTTGGATCAATATATTTTGGAAGAAAGGTAAACAGTAATGCCGAGTCATATGTAATGTTATCATTATACATATATAAAACACTATACATGTGCAAAATTAGACAGATGCATTTAATGAATAAATTGATTAGATTATCTGGAACACATTATGGATGGATTAAGTCATGATACCCCTATAATGTCTGTCTTGATTAGGATCTCTGGCTCAATTTCCAGTGAAGAAACAGGTAGATAATTAGTCTCTCTACTGTTATTTCAATTAATATTTTTCTTTTAAACAAGTTATTTTAATCTGATTGGCCATTTTACCTAGTCAAAGACATATCCTGTTTCTTTAAATGTTTAGAGGAAACTAAAAAGGAAGAGGTAAACAGGAAGCAGGTCAACAATGGAAATGCCTACACTGGGATAACTTTACCCATGCCATTGTGTAATTACCCCTTAAATAATAATGTATAAAACTTTTTTAATGTAATTGACCCTGGCACGGGGTTGTTCCCTGTTTACTCTTTGGCAGCCATTCGTTCAATGCAAACAGGCTATTACTAGCTTCCTTCACACCTAGTGGCAAAGCACACTAACAGCACCCTAGTTTGTTTCCACAGGGTCAAGAAGCAGTGACACACCTTGTGCTGCTGTTACTTGTCCCCAGGGAATGCCTGTGTCACATACCCTCTGGCATGCAGCAGTGGGTGGGGTAGAAGATGCTGGGGCCAGCACTGGGCTGGCCCCAGCAGCTTTACCTTGGGTTGTGGGGGCCTCACAGGGCTGCAGCAGTGGCAATCCTGCTACTCAGAGCCTGGCCAGTAGCTGACACATGCCTCTGGCTGGCCAAACTCTGATTTTGGGTGGTGTGCACTGCCCCCTCGTGCTGTGTTGCTTTTTCGTTGCATGGGTTTTTTTACCCTGGGATCCCTGGGGTCAAAAAACCCCCCAAAACCCTGCACTGCTCCCTTACAGCACAGAGAACAGCTGAATGTAAAATATGCAGTCTGGACACGGCCCTAGAGTCTGCTGCACTGAAATAAACAGGCTTGTCTGTTCTCTGCCTTCAAGGATAATTTACACTGGGTTCAAGAACTTGGTGTAATGTACATTGGTTTAAAAGTGTCATTTGCCCAAGTGCAAAGAGACAGAATAATTTTTTGAATAATATTCTCTCGTTTCTTCTAATTATGTTCCTTGTTCAGGGTTAGAAGAGAAAATGACTCTTTCTGTAATCCTTACCATTGTCACATGACAGAAATAGGTTAAATGTGTCAGTGATGCAGAAATATTTTTGACAACTGCAGGACCAGAGATGGTTTAATTAATACCATTTAGAGATAGTAATCATGGTTTTATTTAAATCATACTTTACTTTTGAGTAGCTTCCAAAATACAAAGGCTACTACACACACACACACACACACACACACACACACACACACACACACACACACACCATATTTAGTCAAATTCAAGACAATCTTGAATTTAAGGCACCCCCCCAATTAGATTCTATACATCAAAAATTATAATTTTCCATGTAAATAATCTTTTATTGGAGGGTTATTTTAAATTCATCCACCTGACCCCCAGCTGCAGCAAGGAGTGCAGCACCATGGGAGCAAGCAGTGGGAAGGCAAGTAGGAAGGTGGGACAGGCTGCCTGATACTGAACCCTTCCTACACTGTACCTTGCCCCTCCATTGCTTGCCTCAAGCCACTTAACCTCTCCCTTACCTTGTGCCCCCCCCCCCCCTTCACTGCCACATGCTGCAATCATGGATGGCTCTATGATGGATCCCTCATCACTCCCTGGCTCAGCAGGAAACCAAGGAACAGTGCAGGATCCAGCACAGAAGCAGGGAGCAGCAGGTGAATCAGCCTGGAGCCAGCACTGGACAGGCCAGTGCTGATTCCCTCTGCTCTCCAGTTCTGCAATGGTTCCCTAGCTGTTCTCTGACTCCCTGCTGAATGAGGGGTTAGTAGGAAAATCAGGGCAGAGCCAGAGAATGGTAGGATGCAAAACACAGCCAGAGAGTGCCAAGGAAATCAGTGCTGGATCTCAGGCTGCTCTGTGTTTCTGGGCTGATTTCACCACTGCCCCCCTTGCTCAGCAGGAAGCCAGAGAGCAAGAAGGGAATCAACCTGGAGCCAGGGAACAGCATAGGCACTTGATGCACAAATCCAGGGTGCACATGCCACCCATGCCTCCCCTGGGGGTGCATACAGTGGCAGGGAGCCACCCCCTAACTGCCTGCACCCTTTGGACGAGCCACCCATAGCTCCATCCCATGCCCCGCCCTGCCTTGGCTGGGCAGTGCCTGCCCCTGCCCCTGCCCCTTCCCCAGCCCCATTCCCTCCCTCCCTATGGGGCCTTGATCTGCACCTCCCATGCCCCTTCGCCACCACAGACTTACTGGTCGGATGCTCTCCAAGCTGCCAGGCTACATATCAGCTATCGGATTGGTATCAGCCAATATGGTTGGTTAATAATCAGCCGTTGGTATCAGCCAAAAAAATCTTTATCGGTGTACCCCTAATAGTTGGAAGTAGGGATGAGTTGAAGTTAATGCAAAACCCAAAGTTTCAGATAATCATTGATAGCTGTAAGGAATATAGAACACGTTTCTATTTATTGCCTTTTATGTCTTTCCCCAGTTGCATCTCAAATTATGCCTTCACCTTCCTAACTTTCTTTCACATGCCCATTTAATTTCTCTTATACTCTTCTCTAGTACTCTGACCAAGCTTTCCACTTTTTGTATAGAATTTCTTTCTGAGTTTCAACTCACTGAAACTCATACCTTAGTGCAAGGGAATGATATTAAACTGCTTATTGAAGTTTGTTCATAGCAGGATGGAAGTATTAAAAAACCTGAAAAATAATTTCTTTTTTTAAGGGAGAAAGGGAATGAAATAAAAGGCACATTCCTGAACTGTATGAGTAAACCAGATAGAATGTTTACTGGATAGCCTGCAATCACATACCAATTATAATTCAAAAGATAGTGAAATAGCTAAACACCTGGTGTTATACATAAAAAAGCATCCTAGTCTTTTCCTAATCCATGAGGAACTATAGGTAGTATTTGAAATAAAAGAATAAAAAAGCATCAGTACAAATATCAAGGAAATCTTCATCATGAGGATCTTTATGATGAGCTTTTGTGGTCATAGATATTCAGCAAAATACTTTTTCTTTTCTTTCCAAGATAGTAAAGTACTTATTGGCTTGGAACAGTCAACACATACTTTTAATTTAAGACTAAGATCAAGGAATCAATTCATTTTGGTGAGAAATGAGCAAACCTGCATATTGCTAGCTACCAAATACAACACTCAGGGTCACATTCCCTGCTGGGCCCAAGTTTCCCATGAAGGAGAAGTGTCATAGTGTTGGCAATGTCTCTTCGATATAGAAGCTGGCTCTAGTCCCAACATCACTGAGAATTGTTGCTGAGCAGCTTTTAGATGTGCCATTGGCATATGGACCTGAAAGAATTCTATGCCAGGGACTAATTAGTGTAGTGAAACTGTACAGAGCCATGCCTTTTACTACTCTTGCCCTTTTGTGGGGGCAGGAGGGGCTTTAAAAAGAAAAAGTTGAGAACAGAGTCTATGAACCTTTAAACCCAAAAGTACTTGCATTACTGAAAGAAGACCCCACAAGATTCCTAAAAATCATTACCTCAAGTCTGCACACAGGAATACAAAATACAAAACCAGAAGTGTACTTATATCCACCCCCTGGGCATAGCAGAGTCGGGGACAAGGATTTTGCAGAGTAGTAGGGAGGGGGTGGTTGGGATTTCAAGCAAGTCTTACCTTACCCAGAGCCTCCAAGACCCCTGTCATTGTGGCGCACAGTCACAACATCTTGGATGCTGCAGCAACAAAAGCACGGACTTTCCAGAAGGGACTTCAGAAGTCCCTTGGTACAGGCTCCCCAGGGCCACTATTTTGGCATCTGGCAATGTATACAGGAGGAGAAAAGAAACAGGGGGGGGGGAAATGCCTCCTTCCCACCCAGAGAGCTTACAATTTAAATATAACAACAGATGGAGTGCTACTTGGTAACAAAACAATATTGGTCAGCCTGACAAGCAGCTGCCTCAGCACATCAGCAGCCTAATCTTATCAATTTCTTTTTTGTAAGGAAAGAACAGTTTTAAGGAAGGAAGTGAAGGATAACAATGAGATGTAGCCTTGTGGATGTTTATGAGACTCTTTCCATGTGCATGGTTCAGCGTGAGAGAAAGTAAAAAGATATTTAAAAAATTTAGCAAGCAGACAAGGGTGGATGATATGGTAGAACAGAAATCAACCTCTCAATACTGAATGTGAATTAATAGATTAGATAGGAATAGGCTATGAAAGGCCTTGAAAGTGACAACAAGTAGCTTATGTTTGATGTAGTAGAGACGAGAGAGCCAGTGAAAGGATACACAGAAGAAGGTCACATTGCTAAAGTGACAGGCTTGGAAAATGACCTTTGCAGCAGTATTCTGAAAGGATATGAATGAAGCAATATTGCATTTGTCAAGGCTGGGGAAAAGAATGTTTCAGTAATTGAGAAGCAAGATGATGAGAATGTTAGCTCTATAAATGGATAGGCTGTGTCTTAGAGATGTTACGCAGAAAAAAACCTGAAAGATTTAGACATGCCCAAATATGAAGAACTAGAATTGAAGTTGAATCCCCAGGTAATATGAATGATAGGCAGCATGATGGTGATGTCCACAGTGATTGACAAATTGGTGGCTGGGAGAACATAAAGATAAAGCCATTTTTTTTAGCTCTGTTGAGCCTGGGCTGATGGCTTGATATCGATGAGGTGATATCAGGCATATAGGGCAGGACTTCAGAAGGATACAAGTCTCGAGTAGAGAGTTAAGTCTGTATAAAGAAAAAAAAAAGGTAGTGCAAAGTCTACCACCCTAAGAGGAATTCAGAATGTCTCCCTGAACTCCTATATATAAGGTGACCATACATCCTGGTTTGACCAGGACAGTCCCAGATTTCACAGACCAGTCCCAGCCAGTCGCTGAAAATTAAAACGAGTGTTCTGGAATTGCACGGGTATGGGGCACAGTCAGGGAGGGAGGTAGAGCAGGCGAGCAGGCATTGTCCTGGCAGTGTCCCAGATTTCCCATTGTCCCAAACGATCATCCTACCTATATGGAATCTTCCTAGGTGCCAGCTTTGTTTTTTGTAGCTGACATGAATGCAGACCAGACCATGGCTCCATTATATTTATTTCTCACCTCCAGAAGCAAGCCCTGCAGGTGTGAAGAGCAGGGACAGAGAAGTTCTAGAGTTCCACAAGTTAGGTGCTACATGTACATTTTGCTTCCTGTCTAGATCCATAGAGGGGCTAGAAATCATCTAGGTCAAAGACTTCGAGGCTTGTTTCTAAAAATCCTAACTAAAACAGAACATCAAAGCTCTCAGAACCTTTTAGCAGGTGACTTCTTAAAAATAATGTTGCCTATGGGGCTTTTGAAAGAGTTGACCCCTTTAATTGCATGTTTGGAAATACTATAAGTACCTGTGATTTATTATGAACTGGAAACAAAAGGTTTAAAGTCACATCTTGGCAGCAGTAAGTAAAATAATTCCATGACTCTTCTATTAAATAAAGAATGGCAGAGACACTGCAAAATTATTCAAGATTTTTTTCATTTTGCTTTCTTCTGGAGATTTCAATAATATCTATAATAACAGATAAACTTTATCTTGAACACCCACCTGGTTATTTCCATGGATAGTTAGGTCCAAATGAACAATAGATACCAGTTTCTATAGTTTCACTGAAATCAGTATCAGCTAAAAAACTTGTGAATCAAGTACAAAGGCTAAAGTAAATGTATGAAGCGTGTGAGCATGTGTGTGTGTGTGTGTGTGTGTGTGTATGTGTATTTACCCAGAAATTGTGTGGTGTGTCATCCTAAACCAAACTCAAATTTATTATCAGGCACATGTAATCTTGAAATGAATTCAGGAACGGATCCTACAAGAAGGTAATTTTCAATGGGAACTTGGCATTCCCAGCTTCTGTGCTGAGGCTCTTAAAATTCAGAATCCTGCACACTGTTAAAATATTCCAGATTTTGATTTGCAAAGTAATTTAGTGGTTTGTTTTATTTTAGATTTATTTCCTGATGGCTTAATGAAGCATTTCATTATGATTGCTCTCTGGCTGATAAAATTTATGCCTCAACCTTTGTCAGACATTTAGATGGAACATTAGAGAAAAAGGTACCATGCTCTTAACTGTTATAACATTTTCACTTAGATTTTAAACCAACTGATCAGTCTGGTGGTTGAGGACCTCTACCTCCAACCTACTCAACTGAGGACTTGTTAGCAGAATCCCATTGGCATCCAATTTAAGTTAATGGTCCCTTTCTGTTCTCAATCACTATGAAAGTGATAAGGGGTCTTAGCCTTAATCATATGAATTGTCCTATTAGATTACATATAAATATCTAATTTCTACTTATTCTCACATTTTTTAGAGTTTTACATCTCTATATAAGTAGATAAGAGATTCATTTTTATCCTTTTTCTAAAAAAAGTCTTTTAGATCCACCTTTTCAATTTGTAACTGCTTTGTTGGAATCCAACATTTCTGAATTTGGAATGGTTTTTTACCTTAAATATTGTGAACATTGTACAAGGTTGCTGCAATGGGGTGGGAGCAAAAGCAAAGAAAATACGTGGATGAAAAGCTGGAGAGAGAGAATAGAACAGGATTGATGAGAGAACAAAACAGTGTGAGCTGTGCCACAGCAAGAGCAAGGGTATACTGTTCTGGTCTGCAAAGGAAGATGTACAGCACTCTCTTTAAAGGAGGGAAGAGGAAATATCCAGATAGGGAAGAAAAGGATAAACGGATTAAATGGAGGGGCAGCAAGCAAGAAAATATACTGAAGACCAAAATATTTCTTCAATTATTTTCAAGCAACCCCAGAAATTTCAGCTGATAAAGACAATAAATAAAATGTAATATATAAATTAATGTTATTGAAATCCAGATCTAAAATGAACTGTAGCAAGTAGTAGACATTATAATCTTTATCTGCCATTACATAAGAATAACCTCTGAACACTGATCCTCAAAATCTCTATACACATAACTTTAGGTAGGTAATCCAATTGTGTTCATGTTTGGAGGTTTAAGGCCTCTAAACTCTGAGTCAAAATTCTGTCCTCTGTCCTCCCATTTTATACATTTTAATTCAGGCCCTTTTCATTTTTTTTAAAGGGGCACTTGTCCAATGTGGAAAAAACAGTGACATTTGCAATATGTGGTTGCAAATTAAAATATATCCATTTCTGTACACCTATTCTGCACGTAACATTAGTTAGAAGTACTAGATTCTTAAATAAAAGTGATTTTCATGGTGATTTTTTTCAGCTAGCTATTTTACAAAAATGAAAGATACAGGTTCATAAATATGAGCAAAACAATATTGTAGATCATTTAATAAAAGTTTTACTGAAACTTCACCCCCTGCCCATTTCCACATTTCTAGTCTGAGTAAAATTAATTTAACCCAAAAAGATTTTGTCTTTGGCTTGTTTGAAGATGAATCATACAGATCCAGATGAAATTCTTTCCTGCATTCTTCTGACATGCTGCAGCATAAGACTGCATAACAGGGCCATAATTTTGCATTCAGCAATATATTGGCTGATGTGTGTGTGTGTCCACAGAACTCTTTTTGCTTCCGTGTAGCCTTGCATTGGCTCATAAGTCTATTTATTCACTGTAAATTGCCCGATCAGGGCAAAGATTTCCATGAACTGGCCTGCTCCTTGAGGGACAAAAACCATTTTCTACCTTAATAATTTTTTTCATGTGGACTCAGCCCAAAATAAAATTCCTTCACAAAATAAAATGGACAAGTAAAAATGAGAACAAATTTAAAAAAGACAACCTAATTTTCTGAAATATAATCTGAAAATAAAGATGTTGTGTATTCTAAATTTTAAATTAATTTCCTGAACTCTGCAGTATTCAGACTAGTTGAACTGGCAATACTTAAAATGTTAGTTGGGTTTTTTTATTTCATTTAAAGGAAAATGTAAAAAAATCACTTATATTACTAGGATAAGGATTTGGTCCTATGAGAGAAATATCAAGAAATAATAAAGTGGGGGGATAAAATAAAGAGAGCAGAAAACACAAAAAAGATAAGAGCTCCAATGTTATAATTAAACTTCCACTTTAGATAGGTCTTATTTTTAGTTTTTCACTAGTTTCTCACATTTTGAAAATTAGCTTATGATTTCAGAAACTGAACACATGTTTTCTTTTGTGTTTTTGATTTTTTGCACTTCTGGGCCACTGGCATTAAAAATCTTTGTACTTTAACACAATCATGAGATACATAAAATATAATTAAATAAAAGCAAACTGAAGAATGAAAAGATTTGCCATAGGGCTAAAATGGGGTGCATTCATGATACAGGTTTAGATAGGTAGCTGACAGTTTCAAATCTTGCACGAGGAAACTCTTCCGTGTAATCTCAGATGTCACTACCTGGCTCAGCCACTTCTGAGCTGCTGTAAACTTTCACTCTCTATTAGATATCTAAACTGGCAGATGAAAAAGCTTCTGGTTTAGATTTTTCAATAAAATAATGAAAGTTCAAAGCACAGTACAACCAGCTTAGTTTCAGCTGACAGCCTCCACTGTAAGAGCTATGTGCAGAAACTTGTACACATAATGAAAAAGCAGAAGAAAAATCTCTTGTCAATTCCAATTCATTCATTTTTTCCCCCCAGGACTGTTTTCTGCTAAGCACAACTTACTGTGCATAGGAAATTGGCTCCCTTGATGGAATGAATGGGATGTGACTAATTTTATATCAATGACCCAAATCAAGAGCATGTAGTAAGAAAAGGTTGTCAGCATACTCAGGCAGAAGGCAGGGTAGATTTTCACCTTGTAGACTAACCAAAGCAAGGGATATAGCAAAAGTTTTCATGAGCCTGAGCTGATTTCATCAGGTACTGTGAAGGATGTGCACAGAGCAGACTGTCAAATGGAGTGATCTGAATAAAAAAGACGTGGGGTGGGGAGGAAAGGCAGGAAGCAGTGCTGGGAGGAGCAAAAAAGTAATAAACCCATAGGGACAAAGGAAAGGAGTCACAAAAGCTAACCCAGGTAGTGGGATAAAAATTTGTGGTTTCTGTGTAGGCCATACTTAACACAATTCAGTCTGTTGCTGATTTTTTGTTGCATAATTTTGTGCTCAGCATTTTTTTTTTACGCTATTTAAGAACAGCTACACTGAGATCAGTGATTGAACATCCAATGAGGTTAAAGTGTTCTGCCACAGGCTTTCCTGGAACTGATGTCAGATTGGTGTTCCTGCATTCTTATATGTAGGGATCTGACCATTTGAGTGCCTCTGGTTTTGGGAATGTATTGTAACTGGAGCAAGGATTCCTACAGGTCTTTAAGGTATGCATGCTAAATCATGGGATCAGAGCAGATACAGCTGTAATGTAGAATTTGGCTGTAGACAGTGGATCTGATTTGTGCTGGTAGCGTGAAGAAGGCTGTGAAGGTTATGGTTTCCAAAGCAATCTGGCCATTGCAAACCTTTATCATGAATGAATTAAATTAAATAAATTCCAGAATCAGTTTGACTGAGGGGTGGAAATTGTTAAAGTCCTCATGAATTTTCTGTGGAGATGTTTTCACATGTGTCCACATAATGAAGATGACATCAAAGTATTTTAGGTATATCAAGGGGGTGAGAAGTCATCTGAGGACAACATCATACCTAGACCATTACTTCATAATGCAGCAAATTCTAGTTCAACTCCAGTTCTCCATATTACAAGGGGTATAACTTTATTTTTCATTAACACTAAAGAATATGACATGTCTACACTTTAATCAATGTATAATTGATTACACCATGCTGTAGATAATAGGCAAACTACCTTTAACCCAGCCAGGTAGGTACCAATAGCAATTTAATGGCAGCAGAAGAGGACTGGCTCATTTGCCTTTTTCTTAGACACATTTTGCAGCCTCCTCTCTCCTCTATGCCACTACAGCAAAACTGCTTTTGGTACCTAAGCTAACTAGTTAAAAAATAATTTAAATATCTCCATACTACACTTAAGCAGACCAGAGTGACTGAAGTACAAATATACCCCTAGGTATTGAGACTGAACTATCATAGGAATATAGGAGTGGAGGTGACTATCTCAATCATTTTGTCTAGCCCTTGTGACCAGACAAACATACATCACATGCATCTCCTTCTCTTTGAGAACATGTGGAGGTCATGTGAGGTCTCAGATGGCTGAAGAGGGGCAAACATAGTTTCTATCTTTAAGAAGAGGAAGAAGGAACGGCCAAGGAATTACAGAGCTGTTAGCCTGGCCTTGATACTTGGCAAGTTTATGGAGCATAGCCTCAGGGAATCTATTGTGAAATACCTAGGGCATATCTACACAAGACACTACATTGCAACATTGCTGTTGCAATGAACTACGGTGACGTAGCACTGGCGGGAGCTAATTGTGATGACACCACTACTGCACAGCAGCAACAAGCTACTGTGCAGCAGCCCATTGCTATTGTGCAGCATGATTAAAAATGAACCAAGCACTGCCTGCACTCTGCAGTACCGGCAGGTACCAAGCAGTCATTTAGTACTTCCTAAATCAAAAAAGACAGAAGTATTTTCTCTCAGAAGACAGTACTTTTTTAAAATAAAAATGTTCCTTGGAAATGTGTCAGTATTCACAAATATATTTTTCTGGAGCCATGCTTACCAGTGAAAACCTGCCCACTTTCTTGCCAGTTCACTTGTCTGTCCGGCTAACAGTCTCTGAGTTGGCATGGCAATATGTACGGAGAACCTGATGTATGGTGGAGCCAGAAATCTGGTTCTAGTCTGGACTCTCAGGATCTGGGTGCTCAGCTCATTGACAGGGAACCTGGAAGTTCTGGGAAACCTGTGTAATACGTTGATGCTGGTTCCTATTTCACCATGAATTGAATGTGTGGTCAGATGAGCCCCTGTGGCTGGGAGCCCTGTCAGACCTGAGAGACCACCATGCACCTCTGATGCTGGGACCTGCATCAGTTGATATGAGGCTTTCAAGCCATAAAGACAGACCATGTGCTGCCAGTTCTGGGCGTCCTGTCATCTGAAGGGGGCTCCCAGTTGTGGGAGCTTACTACTTGCTGGTGCAAGAGGAGTGCTGGATCGTGATTTGGGGGCTACCCCTGCACTGGAAACAAGGTGTGATGGGATCTGATGCTTGATCTCATAATCATGTGTTCTGTCATGCATGTGAATCACACATCAGATCCCATTGCACTTTTACCTGCATGTCCAGCAGGGGCTTTTGAGAATCCGCATTCCCTGAAAACCCTGCATCTCCATCTTTCTAGGCCTCCTTCTGAAAGTGTTAGGTATCTTGGGCTCACAGATACAAATGTCTTGTATCATGGGCTCACAGGTGGAATTTTTCTTCAAAATTTTGAAACAATCCATTTTGATTACTCTGAAGCATTAAAACAAATCTTTTTTTTTTAAACAGAACAAAACAAAACAGTTCTATGGGAAATTATGAAATCTCTACTTTTATTTTCCCCAGACTGAAATCAAATATGTTTCAAAATGTCTTACAAGTGAAAGTGTAACTCTGGCTAGAACTGAGTATAATAGCCATATACCATTTCCACACAGTCAACATACAACTGTGCTAGTTGTGTCTCAGTACTGGTCTATGTAACCATGTTTTCCAAGTTCTGAGCATGTTTAAAAAATGATAAAAGTTCCCATAAAAGATACTGCCAGTGGTCCCATCTTTTTACAGTGTTTTTATAAAGCAAATGCTGGGTATGAATTACAGGAATAAAAGAGCTGGCACTATTTGAATTAATAATAAACCTTACACTTTAGAGTGCTGTTCTTTCATACATCTGAAACTGCTTTGTACTGGACAGGAAAGGTTATCCTAATTTTGTCCCCATTTTTCATGTATCATACCTTTTCATGATTCAATGGCTTGACTGAGGTTACAATAGTGGGTTCATACAAATCTGGGCAAAGACCCTATAGGCTGGATTGTGTTTTAGCTAGACCCAAAATGGCACTTGAGAATCAGAATCACCTAACTGTTGTATCGGAGAAATGTTATTATCCACTCTGGGCATGTAAAAATTCCCATTATAGGAAAAGGGAGAAACCTGCATTCCTCTGGAGGGTAATCCTGTTGTTGTGCTTTTGTTGTCCACTAGCTTCAGTAGACTGCTGCCCTGTCTCCCCGAACCTCAAGATACCATTTATGATTTACTCTCAGGATCATGAAAAAAATAGAATGTTATAAAAAATAAAGTTATTCAATATTAAGCAGTCACATTTTATACTCAACATCAAAATGGGAAACTCAGCAGAGAGAAAAATCAGATAGAATTATTCATCTTTTCATACAAACAAAATCAGAAAAATGATAAAATTCCAATGAGATTTGAGATTCCATTTTAGGAAGTCCAATTAAAAATATACAAAATCACCTTGAGAGAAGTAGAATTTGACTTTTTCCTTCAGAGTAAATCATTGTCCTTGGCAATGATGATTTCTTAAAAGATAGCCAGTCAAAAGATTAATAGACTTAAAATCTTTGTAGAATAAGTCTGTTCTTGCTGACAGCTAGCTTGTTCCCCCCCCCCCCCCCCCCTTTTCCTTTTGGAAGACAGTAAACAGAAACAAAGCCTGCAGCAATACAAAGGAAGCAAGCACATTAAAGAGGGATTAGCTTCAGGAGGCTATGACAGATGTAAAGTGCTTTGCACACATTGCTATGTGATGTTCAACATATGTTGTCAATTAAAAATTGCTTAAGAAATATTTAACAAGGCAAATCTAACATACCTCTACTTTGTAAGAATATGTTGAGTTTATGCAACACTGGTTCTCTTTTTATTTTTCCTTTTTCCCTCCTCCTCCTCCTTTTTTACTGTATACTAAAGGCAGGACTTTATACAGCATGGATCTTAAACTAATTTACTTTCTAAATTTGAGTTTTAATTATGTGAACTGTAAACTTATATGAATCTGCCCTTTAGCATTATGCTGACTAGATAGTTTAGTACAAAGTGCGTGATCTTTCACTCTATAACTCTCATCATGAAGAACCATCCCTATGGATGGAGAAGGTAAAATGCCATAATCAAGATACAGCAATTAATACATTCCTCATATAGATGTCCTAGTGCAGGGAAATTGTCACAGTAATTATCTATATACAATGCTTGCTACCCTCTTAATCTTCCTTCATATATTGTTTTATACTTTTTTATATTTAATTTCTCTTTGCACTCTTTCCTGAAGCACTTTTCTACCTTTCCTGCTTTTGAAGACATGCCTTTTCCTTGCCTTCCTCCCCTGTGATAATTCATAACTTCTTTCCCCAGAGCTTTCTCTGCCCTTCAGTACTATCCTATAAAAGCCCTGATACTGCCTGCCTTCAGGATAGCAAGAAAAACTTTTGTTGAGTTTTGTGGTTGAGAGTTGTCTTTAAAGCAGAGACTTCTGATGTTAGTTTGATCCTGAAATAATGAACCATGGTTTCTTCTTCTGCAGTCATTAGGAAAGAATGGTCCATTCCAGGGGAAAAAGAAGTCTTTCATACCTTCTATCTGGGAAGTAATGCTAGCTTCTTGACCATATCATAGCACTAAGAAAGAGAAACAGCATATGAGGTTGTATGTTAGGAAAGTCTTTTAGTAGGTCCATAGCATGCTGTCCTCTTTGAACTGCATCCTGCAGATATTTCTGAAATAAATCTAATATAATTTTGAATCTGTTCAAATCTATGGCATAATTTAGTAATATTATTATGGTCTTAAATCTCCTGTAATGGAACATTGTTTCCTACTGAAAGGCAAAAATACTCAGAAAAGAAAACCTTCAGTATTTGCTCCAAGAATCATTGTCCTCCTTAAACATATAATTCAGACTGATGTATACATCATCCTCTGATCAAATGTCAGCTCAACTCCTACGTTTGTTGTAAATATGATATAAAACTGCTTGAGCAGTATGCAGAGGACCATGAACTGCATGTGCCCTTAAAATATGTTGTTTATATGGGAAGTCACACTGAATTGTTGTGGTGATAGATTTTGGAGTACAAGTTGAACTGTTAACCAATGCAAAATGAAACATACGCTCAAGCATTATGATATATGTTAATTTAAGGGAACAGTAGAGAATAAAGTGGATTCCTTCTCCAGAGAGAAAAAGAATAGGCAGAAGTAAATAAAATTACTTTAAAAACAACAGAAAAAGCCCCCCAAAATAGATATTAAAGAAGAATTGGAACTACTACATTATTATGTACATTGATCATCTGTATTTTCTATCTTCATTCCCTCCCTTCCCCCATTATTTATTTGAATAAGTAATCTGAGATTATAACTAGAGACAAAGAGCTAATGCACAAATTGTTTGGATCTTAGGAAATAATACACCATTGTGAAAGCCCACTAAAATTCACATAGAAAAATGTATTCAGATTTAGTCTATGGTTTTACTTTATAAAACAAATAAAATCCTTGAAAACCTTGAGCAGGATGTAATATATTATTCAAATTAATTTGATAAACGTTTTAGTAAGGTAATTGTAAAATTATTTAATACTTGATTATTAAAGGTTAATGTGTTGGATAGTTATAATCCTCAAATAAACCATATAACATTGTTTTGTTTTGTTGTATAATCAAAAGGATGATTTAAAAACTGACAAGGGGTGTTTCTACCTAAAAGTTTGCAAAGAAGAATTGTTCCAACTATTTTAGTTGGTCTATTAAAAGATATCGGATTTACCCAAAGAACCTTAAAAACACCGGGGCTCTAAGATCCTCAAAGTGTGGTACCTTATTAAGGGACCAGGTAAGATGACTTAGAAAATCAAATTAACTGTTTTATATATCTTCTCTTCTGGTTACACAAGACTTGCCTAAGGGATCATTACTAAAAAGGTAAGCTACTGTGGGATTTAAAAACTGTATGTACAGTTTAAATTGACATTCACACAAAGAAATTGCAATCAGACAAGCTCATGCACTCACAAAGGATAAAAATCAGATCCTTGTCTGAGTCATTTAACTGGATTCTTTATATTAAAGTGCAAGATGAAGTATGGTCATTTCCCTTATGACTAGTTATATGGTCCTCAATATTCATAAATAGTAGGGATGTCTCACACTACTTTGAATTCTGTCTTTGTCTGTCTGTCTGTCCGCTTTGCCTTGTCTTTGTGTCTGCCTTAACTTTTCAAGTTTCAGTTCCAACAGGACCAACATTCACCCGTTTCCTTTTTTAGGAAAGAGTTTGCTGGCATCAAATTCATTCCCCAGTATTAGCATACCATGTCTTCTGCTTATCAGTATTTCAAATCCTATGTTATTTTATGAAAAGAAATAGTCAACTTCAGTAGCTTCAATGGCATAATGACAATTTATAACAGAACTAGGAAAAATGATTCAATTTTGCATTCCAAAATGTACTTATGAAGCATTTTTTATCTTCATGCTGCTTCCATTTCCTTTCCCCCCACTCTTTCTTTTCTCCTTGTATTATATTGCTAAAGTGGAAAAACAGAGCGTCCAAGTAGGCAAAATAATTAATACTATAATATTTTTCAGATATTAGACACCTTACTTTCTATTCTTATGCTTGGTTTTTGTTCTCTTTTAACCACACCAAGACTACTTTGATTATGTAGAAGCAAAGCAGCTTCAACGAGTTATAAAATGTCTATGCTGGCTACAAGAACCCTGTGCACAATTTTGCTTTACAGGTGAATTGTTATAACTATTCGTAACAGAACCCCATTGTCAGATGACATTAGAGTTCTCCTTGACCACCATTAGATATCATAAAAAGAACCACCACACCAAAGGAGCAATGAAAGATAGCCTCTTAAAATATTGGGGAATTTGTTAGGTAAAATATACCCAGATACTCCTAGGAAGTACATAGTATCCCCCACCCTACAGCAGAAGGAAGGAAGTCACAACTTAACCATCCTTCCCAATCTGACCTGGAAAAAATTCCTTCCTCACCCCAAATCAGACTACTGATTTAACCCTAAGTGGGTGCATCTACGTGATAAGTTTACTGTGGACTTACTCAATTAGCTCCATAGTAAACGTCTCAGCATCTACATGTGCAGGGCTATTAGGCTGGAGTAAACTAATAAACTCTACAGCAGGGCAGTACTTATAAATTCTAATAAACTCCACATCAGTAAATACAAGTAATACCCTGCTATGGAGGTAGTGGAAGCAGAGCACATGTAGGCACTGTGTCCTCTGGCTGGGGCATGATGGTTCTTCAGTGCAGGGGCTGCCTGCTAGTTAGCCACACACTAGAGCATATTTCTGCCCCAGGCAGCCCCTCTTCAGCATATTGAGCCAAGTCAGACCAGCCCTGATGTCAGGCTGACTTCCCATCCCTCTTGTGAGCCAGGGATATACCAACCAAGCTCAACATTGTGCAGTCCCAGGTACATGTGTAAACATGATGCCCAGGAGCAATAAACTCCAGCACAATATGCCAGAGTTTATTGAGTTGTATTAATATGCACGAGTAGACACGCCCAGTATGTAAGCAAGATAAACCAACAGGTATCTGACAGGTTTTTAACTTTTACCTCACCCAACCTTTACATTTCAAAAAAAGGAGGGGATATAAAGGGGAATATCAACAAATCAAACCTTGATGTCACTCATATTGTCCCAACACTAATGTCAGTGGCTGTGGTTACTAAGATCACCTCAGTCCTATCACAGTTATATCTCCAATGTCATTGTTGCTCTGTGGGGTCAGGCCAACTCTCAGGATCTCAATATTGTTTTGTTAGACAGGAGGCCATGGTGTACAATTGCACATGCACACACTCAAAAATCAATTAGGCGCATATACACACTAGACACATTCACACACCCCTACCAGGCATGCACACTCACGCTACCAATTCATGGACATACACATCCAAAATTACCAGCCTAGGCAAATGCGCACCTATCACCAATTCAAGCACTTACACACACTATACAGACCAAAAGAAATTAGACCAGAATCAATTACCAATACCTGCACACCCAATACACATACACCGATCACTAATTCATATATCATGCACACAGTGACATACATGTATATCCGTTCACATACATACTACTTACCTACACATACACACAGGTGAGTTCCTAACTTGGGTGTTGTGGTGTGTATGTATGTGTTTGGTGCACTTGGGATACCTGTGGGAAGGTTAAGGTAAGAGAGATAGAGAGTGAAAGTGTAGGGGATGAAAGTCACTGGGACTGGGATTAGAACCAGTAGATGAGAAAGAGATCTGGGCTAAGGAACTGAGGCTTCAGGTTACTTTAGGTTACCTCTGGTGGAGACTGAGGTGAAAGTTGCCAGTGCCAGGATTAGAACGGGCAGACTGGAGGAAAGTTGGGGTAACTTAAGGTTAATTAAAAGCAGAAAGAGCAAAGGAGCAACGACGAGGAGAAGTCCGGAGGTTGGAGCAAAAGCAAGGAGGCTACAGGAAAGTCAATAGGTACATGGGGTGAGGAAAACTGGGAGTGGGGCTGCCAGGGGGGTGGGGGGGAAGGAGACTGGAGAACGCAGAGAGAGAGAGAGAGTGAAAGAGAAGGCAAAGAGAGATAGGGATTGGCAAGAGGCAAAAAGTGGCGGGAGTGAGCCTGAGAGCCTGCAGAAAGCAACAGGGCTGAGAGCCTGCAGAAAAGGGACAGGGAGGAGGCAAAAAGTGGTGGGAACAGTGCTGAGAGCTGAGAGGGAGAGACAGAGACTGGAATTTAAGAAAGGGAAGGGACTGGGACTCAGTAAAACACAACCCAACTCAGGGTTACAAATTATATTGGTTTTATTGAACAGGGGACATGGTGACATGATATTGTATTTGTTCCTTTGCACACAGGCACACAGACACATACACAGACAATGGCAGCAGGGGTTAAAGAGGCTAGGTGCAGGGGCTGAAGTCCGGGAGGAGACAGAGAGAGTCCAAATTGGAGAAGGAAATATGTAGGTGATATCTACCTATCCCGGGCTGAAAGTGGGTCGTCAATGGCCAGTTGAGGTCTCCTTCAACTCGGTGTTGTCCAGAGGGGATCGTCAGCAGGGCCTCTGGGGTGGATAGGTGGTGTGATGTGGAGCTGGTCTGAGCCAGATGGAAGTGGCATTCCCAAGGAGTCAGTCTTCACTACCACTTTTTATGGGCAGACTACTTATGATCTCCTATGGGAGGGCCTGTCCAGGCAAGGTCAGTCCTGTCCCAGAGGGCTCCAGGTGTTCTTACTGAGCATGTGCAGTCTTGGCACAATGGTGGGTTGCCTCATCTTTTGTTTCTTGAATGCTGAGGGTGGTTCCAATGGCTGGGTCGTTCGTCCAGGTATTCATGTTGATAGTTCAGTCATTCAGAAGGAGCTATTTTTAGACATACTGCCATTGTCTCTCAAGCACCCTCATTCATCCCCATTCATTCAGGAACCAAGTTAAATAGGAGGGTTAGTATGAGTCATAGGTTACATTACCGGGCATGGGGATAAGATGATAGATGCAGAGTCTTGAAAGGGATGTATGTGGGAGATATATGGGTCAAGGAGGAAGGCAGCAAGTTAAAAAGTGAGTAGCTTAATAAGGTACTAGGTAGGGCCCTTGTGTCCACTGAGATGGAAACTTTCTCCTTGTGCTTCCTTTTGCCCATTTCCTCCCTCTTTCCCCCTAGATTTGTATCTCAGCTTAAAAAAAAAAAGCACTGTAGAAGGGACTGACTAATGACAGACATGTGGCATGGCAGTCAGAGTGCTGTGCTGGAAACGTCAGTGTGCTGGGGAAGTCAGGGATAGTCAAACCCTCTCTGACTGAAATGGCCTAGAACCCAAGATCTCCAATTTCCCATGTGAAATCCTTAGTCATTAAGAGGTAGAAAATGCACACAAACACAGCCTTTTCTGATACCAAGGCCAAGTCTGGTAGTCATGGGTTTTGGCTGATTCCATTTTTTGGCATCAAAGGCCTCCATTTGTCCACAAAGGCCTCATTTTTGGGCTCAAGTGATTACTGTGCACAACCAATTTGAACAACTACATAGTCACATATAGTTGTCCAGAAGTACAGGGCTATGTGGTCAGACATAGAATTCCAACCTGTGCATAAGTGGCAGCTTTGGCATTTAGATGGCCAGAAATGCTGTGCAGACAACCAAATCTGGACACTTAGATGACCATGAAAGGAATAGATTGTCACTTTTGGTCTCCTTAGCTCGGTTCTTTCAGCATATTGTAGTTTGTGCCCAAACTAAAACTGGTCCTATGGTTATCGTAAGATATAAGGCAATGTAGCATTAGCGGCACTAATTGTGCCACTGCCACTACTGCACAGGAGCTCATTGCTACTGATCAGTAGGGTCAAAAACAACCTGTGGGCCAACGGTAGGTACTGTGCAGTCATTTAGTACTTGCTTTAGTACTTGATTCCAGTTTGGAGAGAAAAAAAAGTAAAGATTTCATAATTTCCTATAGAACTGTTTTTTTTCATTAAAAAATTGTTTGATTTCTTTTAATGCTTTGAAACCATCCAAATGGATTGTTTCAAACTTTTGAAGAAAAATTCCACCTGTGAGTCCATGATCCATAATACCTTCTGCTCCTAGCACTTTCAGAAGGGAGCCCAGAAAGACTGAGATGCAGGGTTTTAAGGGAATGTGGAATCTCAAAAGCCCCTGCCGGACATGCAGGTAAAGGCTTGATGGGATCTGATGTATGATTCACATGCATGGCAGATCATATGATTGTGGGATCAAGCATCAGATCCCATCACACCTTGCTTCCAGTGCAGGGGTAGCCCCCAAATCATGATCCTTGGCTCCTTCTGCACCAGCAAGTAGCAAGCTTCCACAGCTGGGAGCCCCTTCAGATGACAGGACTCCCAGCTGTGGGAGCACATGTTTTGAGAGCCCCAGATCAGCTGGCACAGGTCCCAGCATCAGAGGCACATGGTGGTCCCTCAGGGCTGAAGAGGCTCCGAGCCACAGGGCGCACTTGGCCACGTGTTCAGTTAATGGTGAAATAGAAACCAGCACCAACGTATTACACAGGTTTCCCAGAACTTCCAGGTTCCCTGTTAATGAGCCGAGAACACAGATCCAGAGACCCCAGACTAGGACCACGTTTCTGGCTCCACCATACATCAGATTGTCTTTAAATAGTGCCATACCAGCTCAGAGACTGTCTACCAGGCAGACAAGTGAGCTGACCTGAAACTGAGCAAGTTTTCCCTGGCAGGCATGGCTCCAGAAAAAAAATATTTGTTAAAACTGACACATTTCCAATGAACATTGTTATTTTAATGAAGTATTGTCTTCTGAGATAAATTAATTCTGTCATATTTGATCCCAAAAAGCAGAGATAAAATCAAGCAGCTATCCACGACTGAAAACAGTGTTTCAAAAAAAATAACTTAGTAAAGTCCATGTAAGGCCCTAAAGTAAGACTGCACCTTTACAAAAGAACTCATACACTCAGACTAATTAGAATAGGTCAAGAAATCGTGCAGGAATTTCTGATGTTTTAATCCACAATGGCTTTTAATAAAGAACTTCAGTGCATCCTGGGAGATGTGATCTATATCCATTTGACTGTCTCACTGGAAAGAGTGGGAAAAAAGCATATGAATAAATACCAATTAGTTACATCAGCAACAAAACCTCCAGGATCTTACTAAACTCATTACCAAGCTTGACCATATCCACCTGGCTCTTCTGTTCCCCAGTTCTCATTTCCCTCTGCACCCCCTTACTGCTCCCATTTAACTACATGGTAGTTTAAGCAACTACAGGCTGATATGAAAGGAAAATATGTCAATTCAAGTCAACAGGACAACATTCAATATTTAACTTTACTGAATAGGAAACATGATTATTTCTGCAATTTTTTTCTAGAAATTCTGTTTCACATTGAGAAAGTCTTTGACAGAAAATTTCTAATCAGCATCAGAGATAACTGTAAAAAACAATGGATTCTTGAATGAATATTGTAATTCCTGGATTATTTAAATTAGGGACATAATCAGGTTGTTCAGATTGGCATGCAAGCCAAAAAACAATATTCTGGTGGCTCACTTTACAATATCATAATCCAAATAAAGCAAATTTCTTCTATCCTGCCTTCTCAAATTGTAACACAATACATTAAAAGAAAACCAAACTTTAACATGGTCCTTCCTCCACAAGAAATAAGAAAACGATACTTTGCTTTACAGAGATTATTTTTATTGTGTATTCTTTTTAGCTTTGGAAGATATTCAGATTGACCATCAGGTGGGACCCTAAATAAAATAAGATTATTATTATTATTATTTATATACTGAATATTTTAATAAGGGATCATCAACATTTGGCTTGCAAGACCTACATACATCCTTACATGTAGATCTTTCAGACTATGTATCGAATCAGAATTTTGCCTCTGCCTGGGTTTCGCAGTGAACAGATTGCCAGTCGCAGTAGTATGTACTGCTGAAGCTGCCTGTTCTGCTTCATCCACCGTAAGCATTGTTAACAGAAAAGCAGTACTTATGAATGTGGTATAAAGTTTAGTTAAGATGATAAAAATGAGATATAATGAAATAAAGTAGATAGCTTTGCTCTAAGAAGCTAGGTTGGGGAAATAGGGCTGGAATGACAAATGTGTTCATTCTGCATCGGATGACAGTAAGTTCTTAGACAGGTCAATGTGACAATATGTTGAATCAGGCAGGAAGCAGGGTAGGTTTGTACCTTATAGAAGAGCTAAATTGGAGGTATATAATATAAGCTTTCATGAACCTGAGCTCACTTCATCACATGCTGGGAGACGACATGTATCAAATAAGAGTGATCTAAATACAAGCAGTGTATCAAATAAGAGTGATCTAAATACAAAAGGTAGGGTCATTTCATGCCTGATAGATGCACTGAAATCAGAGACATATAGCATAAGCTTTGGTGAGCTCAAGATGAAGTGATGCTGGTGCTCATGAAAGTGTATTCTATATACGTCTGATTTAGGCAGTCTATAAGGCACAAAAATAGCCTACCGTATTCCTGACTTCAAACGAATACGGCTTACTACAGTTGTCTACTCTAGAATACAAAAGAAAGCTGGGGGGGAGGGGGTCATTCTGGGAGAGGCAAACAAGTAATAAACCCATAGAAACAAAGGGGTCACAGAAATTAATCCAGCTAATGTGATAGGAATCCATAGCTGCTGCTTAAACCATACTTAATCAAATCAGCCACAGACTGGATTGTATTAGTTTGTGGGCCCCTCTATGGGAGAAATTTACTGTGGAGCAGACTAATCAGCTCTTCAATTAATGTTTCACATCTACACATGTGGCCCTATTAGGCCACAGGAAACAAATTAGCTCCGTAGCAGGATCTGACTTGTAAATACAAGTACTATCCTGCTGTGAAGTTTTTGACTTAGTAGCACCACACATGTGGTGCTGACGTGGCTGGCTGGAGTACAAATGTGCTTCAAAGTTGGGGCTGCCTGCTGGAAAGCCCTGAACTTGGGTTGCAGCCAGCCCCTCCTCAGCACATTGAGCGGGGTCAGAGCAGTCCTGGGCTAGCAGGCCGAAGCCCCTGGGTCCCCTGCCAACTGGTGCTACTCTGACCCAGCTTCACATGCTCTGGTGCCGGGCGCATGTTCAAATGGCATGCCCGGGAGCAATAAACTCTGACACAATATGCACAGTTTATTGCTCTATGATAATAGCATGTGTAGATGTACCCTGTTGGGTGCAAATGTATTCTGCTTTCTACTTCACTTCAGACAAACCTGGCTAACTACCACTCTCTACACATTAATTTAAGGACATGAACTCAGATCATTGCATTGCAACATAGCTTGCATGGCTTTCTAAGACTCCAGTAGATACAATGATTCTCCAGTGGTTAACAGCATGGTTCTGTGATTTAGAGGGTACTTTACCTCCTAAAGATGCATTTTTTTCCACAATATTTCACTTCTAAAGGAAAAGTTTCCATCAGACTGAGATAACATAATGTGTTCCATAATTATCCGTCCATGACTGAGCTGGTTGCTTGTGTATTTGTGAAATTTGATTAAAGAGGTCAGCATTTAAATGAACAAAATTTGACATTGCAGATAATTCAGATAACATTGTTTATTAAAGAATTTTCTACTTTTGTTCTTATCATAATATATAATTTCAAAATATCTGTTCACAGTTTAACAAATTAAAGATGCTGTCCAGTTTCCAGTTAAGTAAATAGGAATTCTGTCATTTGATTTCAGCAGAAGAGGCTGTACATTTAAAGTGTTCCTGGATATAGAGGTTGAAGGCTGACTGAACCGACAAAAGAAGTGATTTAAGTGAAAACCTTAAAATCACCAATAAAATGACAAATGTTTTCTTTGAACATTTGAGTCTCTAATGCTGCAAACAAATCTATGTTTCCAATGAACCAGAAATGCAGGAGTAACTTTAACAATATTAGGAATGCTAACAGTATAACAAATATGTTTATGATATGCCTGCTAAAATATAGCCACAGACCAATCTTGCATTTCCTACAACATAATAAGATTCTAAAACAGGTGTAAAATTAATACACGTCATCAGTATATGCACAAGTAAATAACAAGATAAGTTATAATGGAATGATGTTTAGGTGTCCACAAAACACATTTTACCAGGTTAGGCTTATGCATTTGATATAAAAATGTATTGAAACTTGCATTTCGCTAGATTTAGAGTTATTTAAGCTCGATTTACAAAACCCTTTAAAGCTAATTGAGGCTGAACGAAAACTGTGTGTGTGCATAAAAATACTGATCATAAATTAAAGCTTTTGGGCATTCTGACATTGAACATACAGAATTTATATGCCTGTTCATGTAACCCCTTTTTCTTGCACTCTTAAATGTGTTTACTCTTTACTTGTTACTGATAGAGGTAGAGAAAGGGTAACCTTTTGCTGTGTTGCTCAGTGAAGCTCATACATTCTGAATCCAGTTTCCTACACAAAGGTGGAAGAGAACTTCCACCTTTGTGTATTAAAAAATATGAATTAAAAAGGAGGCAATGACAGGCAGCTCTTTAGGTTTTATTTCATTTTTTAAAAATCATGCCCACTCTTTGGCCTATGATTTAAAGTAATCCTTTCTATCTCCAAATAATGATTACATAACAGCAATAATATAAAAAAATAAATTGGTAAGAAGATTCATTTAAATACAGAAAGTTCCAAGACAATATTTTCATGCATGTGATAAAATGGCCACCTGATACATGAATTAATTTGGCATTGGATTAATAAAACCAGAATGCCACACTTAGAGAAATCTCAGCAAACTAATGATTCTTAGTGCAGTTTCTGAAAAACAAAGAGAGCCTTCCTTTCCATCAAATGAGACAGTGAAACAACAGAACAGGATTTTGTTAAAGATGGAGTATAGTCATGCAAACAGAAAAGTAGCAATACCATGACCTTGTCTTTATCTATCAGCTTAGCATTGTAAGTGAAATCTTACAACAGCATGCATCCTTATTAGGCATTTTTGCCACTGATTTTCTCCAAAACATCAACACAGTAATGAAAAAAAGACCTTAACTCTCATATATTGTTTTTCAATGTATTTTAGCTCTCTTGTAAAAATGTACTCTCTAGGGCATCATAGTCGGTTTAAATTATAATAGTTTGACTGCTGACTATTACTGAAACAACTTTAAAATTGTGTGTTGCTTTAAATTGACTGTTCAGATTTACAACAAGGTGAGGAAGGGCATTATGAAAAACTAAGCTCTTGTTCTGATATAATCCAAGACTCTCATACAGAATAAAACACTCATTTTTTTATATGCTGCCTTCAGAATTTTTTGCAAGGGAAATTTTAGCACCCCACCTCCAATATTAGAAAGGAAATCAAATTAAAATAAGACAAGTCCTATGCTCCAAGGGAACATTTTAACACCAAGTACTACTTGGTATAAAATATGTTGATTACAAATCTAAAGAATGTTGGTACATCTTGGTATAAAATATGTTGATTACTTCATTTTTTATATGATGATATAGTAACAGAGTTGGTAAGCAAATCTCAGTGGTAAATTAGCAAGTGACCATTCAATTTAATAAAATCCTATTGACTAATTGTTAAACTCCACAATAACAGTATGCTAGATTCTCTTTTATGAGCAAGAGGCAAAGCAATGGATTCCATCTAGAATTGCCAGGTACTGGAAACACTCTCCACTGATTGTAAGGATGCACAGGACGAAACTGGAAGCAACTGAGAATAGTGCAAGCACACCACAGTATTCTGTAAACCCCTAACCATAAAACATCAACTTTATCCATTTGCAATTCCCTCTTCCCTGCTAAAATCAGAGGGATAATGCTTTCATCTCACTCCCTCCTTTCTCTCACAGCTCGCCTTTCTCCTTGAGTATTACCAAGGTCAATCTACTTCAACCACTGACTTCCTCCCCCCCCCCCCCCCCCCCCGACCCCACCTTCAGAGAGCTGTTTTAAATTACTCTCTCCAAAATGCAGCCAAGGATTTCTGAGAGGTATTCTGTCTCTACATTTTGAAGTTCCTTCTGGTGTACAGCTCCCACACTGTATAACCCTAAGGCACATCCCATAATAAAACATTCTCGCCTATGTATGGAAGAACCTTCCAAGGTAAATTAAGTATATTTATTTTGGTACATAAATGCGGAGACAGTAAATTAGAAACTTTACATTACAATCTTGCATTAGAAATTCCAGAGAGATAGGCTGGGGTGGATAAAAATACATCTTAGACAGGTGTAAACTCCCATGAAGCTATAAAGAAAGACTGCAAGTCTGTTCTATTCAAGTTTTAATCCTTTTCCATCCATAGGTTAAAAATTATAGAGGTAAAAAAGAGCCGGTTCCCAACTTCCCTGAGAAAGGTATTGTCAAAGCGTTAGAAGCGCTGGTAGAGAAATTTGTTCCTTATTCATCCTCATTGATTAAATCACTTATGTCGCCAGTAATTTTGGAGACAGCTACATCCACACAAGGCTGGAATACTCATTTAGATCACCATATGAAAGAAAAAGTGTTTGGGAACCAGAAGTGGGTCTTTGAGTATAATCAAATAAGAGCTGCTGTCATTTTGAAAAGCTCCTCCTTTAATGAATACACCTCAGGCTACTTATATTTGAGTGCTGATGGACAACAAGAAAGGGCTGGCACATCTGTCAGAAAGATAGAGAACATGGTCACAGAGTACATGGCTGTAAAAAGAATACAAATATTTAAGTTTTGCTAAAGAGTGAACTTTTGTGTAACTTCTGTTTAGTTCCTTGGGAGAAAACACAATGCAGTAGATGATGCTCCCTCACAAAATGAATATGGGGAGAAGTCTCTTCTTATAAATTCTACTTCCACAACTAGTTCAACATTTGAAGCTGTGCTAAAGTAGGTTAATTTCTGAGAAAGAAAAAAATATGGAAATGGTAGGTGCTTTAGGTATCAGAGAAGGACACATTATCAAAGATTTGGTACAAACATCAGTTGCATGAACATATTCTCTTCATTCCAGTTTTTAAGACAAGGATGGCAAATCATTCTGAGTGACTTTTGTTGACTGTTTCTGTGGTTAACTCTTCTTCTATCATCAAAGGCTCTCTTCAAGCACATTTCAATTTGTTTTTTTCAACTGGTTAATGCTGTGAAGGAAACTTTGAGCAACTCTCCAGTGAAAACTAATTCCTGATTCTTCCACTTCCTTACAACAGCCCTGAAAGACAATAGACCTTAGGACAAGACCCTTCATGCTTGGTTACAGCTAAAAATGAACAAAACATGTTAAAGATGATATAATTTTGTTGAGTGGCTAAAATGGAGAAACAGGTGTACCAATGGAGATGTAAACAGCTTTATTTTACATTATTTAGGGCATCAATTGAAGCTTTCGCTCAAGTTGAAGTATTAATTATTCTGCAATTGGACTTAATAAAATCAGTCCACTCACAAGAAGATGCTCTTCTTCATGTGTAAAATGAATACAATCTAGCTCTTAGCAGCTAAATAGCAAGGAGCCTTGTTTCTTTTCCCACTTTGATGTTGGGTAGAATGCACTTTTTTAGTCCACTTTGAAACGTTGTAGTTTGATTTCTCTTGTTTTTATTTCTCCTGAAGTCAGATTATGAGAATAAATGATAATGTGAGTTTTGAGTTTTATATGCTACTTGAATTATGTAAAAAAAAATGCAAAAAACATATTGGAAAATATCCATCACTACTATGTGACAAACAAGTTTGTATTCTGAAAATATAATTTATAGGGGTTTTTATGTTTAAATCCTTTATTGGCTTTACAGAGCAAAATATTGCAGTATTCACTGCATTTGCATTGAATGCAAGAGGGCTAAAGGAATTTCCTACAGGGTGGATCCAGCAGCCCTTCTGAAGAGCAAAAGGTTAACTGAATTTCCATCAAAGCACTCTCCAAACAATTATTTTCTATTTTAGACAGAAGCAGGTGGCATGTTTTACTTTACAGCCTGCAGAAATAAATCAAGAAGGTCAGATTTGAAAAGTTCACAATAATACTGAATATATTAGCACCTACAAAAGCATTACTGGGATTAAACAATGAAGGCTATAATAATTATAATGGCAAAGGAGGGAAAAATTAACATAATGATCATAGCTTTTTCTCTGTTCACCTGTTTTTCTTTCAGTGTTTACTTCAGGTTTTGTTTTATTTTTAAACAGTATCTCACCTTTGGTTAAAGAGAAATATACTATACATTAATAAATTGTACTTACATGATTCACTTGACAGGTAATGCTGTACTTGAAACTGTTTCCTTTCAAGAGGGAGGATAAGTTTCAGAAAATAATGTTTTAGGGGTAAATGATGAATCTATAGCCTGAGAGAATGTTGAGGTGAATATTTCAAAGTACTCTTAAATGATGCCAAGGAATCTTTTTTTGACAAGTACATTGTTACTCAGATGTTTCTAGAGGGAAAAAAAAATCTTCGTATTCTTACAGACCTATTCTTCCTATTCTTACAATGCCACATCCTTGTAAATAAAGCTGTGTGGTTATCTGATGACATTAAGTTCTGTTTGCAAGAGAAAGTGAGTAGTCCATGGGCCTTCATAATGAGCCTTAAAATCTACTTAAAATAATACAAATGAGAACAAGCAATCATATTTTATGAAAGAGTAGAGATGGGGCAATGGAAACCACTACCTGCTACTCAAGTTTATCTCATTGAGGCAGTATTTTTTAGGGCAGGACTGACTGAAACAACATAGAGGTTGACTTTTAGTTGATCAGACTGTCGTCTGATCTGCAAATTCCAACAGTCTTCCCAATTATTTTTTTCCCAAAGGAACATCTTCTTCATATCCCTTATAAAGACAATCCCTTGCAACAGTATTAATGATCTGAATGTTAAAGTTCAGCCTGAATGAAATGTAAGAGTCCTAAAGGTCAACTACTTAGAACATATTTATATTTCAAAGTTTACAAATTTATACTTAGGGCTGTAACTTTGAGTTGCACAGTGTTTCAGTTTCTTTCTCCTACAACCTGCAATATTCTTGTGGAGGACTAAGCAGATTATTTTAAAATAATTACTGCTACCACTATTTAAGCCCAGTGAGCTACAGACTAGAATCAGTAAAGGAATGACAAATCTAACTAGGATTTTAGCAGAATTGAGGGAATGGAAACATGAATTAGAAAAGAAGGGCAGGGATTTACCGTGGAACACTTACTCCACAATACTTGCTATATAGTGTGTTTTTGTAGTAAACAAAAAACAGAACTTGAGATCTGAGAAATAGGGAAACTCTGTTGTTATTACCATCTTACTATGAGCAAATAAATAACCCTTTTTAAAGGAAGTACAACAGCAAACCTTTGGGCCACAAAGCAAAGAAGAGGCAATTTATTAAATGAAAATCGTACAGTACTCTAGTCAAGAGAAAGGGATTTAGAAGTTATTGTAGGCAAATCCCTGAAACCAAGAGCCCCTTGTGCATGCCTGCAGTTAAAAAGACAAACTGGATATTTAGATGGATCAACGTGAGGACAGAATAGCAATCAGAAGAAGAAATATTGATACTGTATAAGGCTTAATGTTGTTTCTTCTTTCCTGGAATGAATATTGCCAGGTTTTAAGGCTATTTTTATAAAGATAAAGAGTATATAAACTAATCTTACTAAATAGAAAGGTTTGAGGCAATCTAATTGTCCGCTGCAAATAAATTTGCTAATATATAAATAGACAGTGTAAGTGATTTAGCCATGGAAAAGGGAGAAATCAAGATTATATACTTTACAAATGAAGGGCCAGATTTTGCAATCTTAACTTCTTTCCTGCTGGAAGTTGTTTTATTGATTAAATACTTTTTGGGGAAAGCAAAGGCTGCAAAACCTGAGTACAGGAAATTAAAATGAACCAAAACTTTATCCAGAATGTTACCTTCTTGTGGACTTGGGCATTGCTGCATGTCTTTTGTGGTCACTGTCACTATAATGCAGCCAATGAGAACTACATAAACTAAATATTTTGGGTTGCAAAGGGCCCCGTACAAAGCTTTTATTTAAGAACAGTTACATTGTTATTGTATCTGTATAAATTAACCCTCACATGCTACCTTTTTAAAATATAAAACTTCACAACAGCGTTTAGGTTATTAGTCATTCTAAGCCTGAGAGAAGTACCCCTTAATAGGAAAGCTCAGTAAATAACGGATGGTACATAGTGCATATTTGCATAAACATTGCTGATCACTTTCTAGTCACAAAAGGCAGAAAGGAAGCAAAGAAAGGAGTGGGCAAACAGTTGAGACAAAATGAATGTAAACACATTAAAAATTACAAGAAAGGTCAAACTATTTCAAAGTGTGTTAAGCAATACTTCCGCACATAGTGAAAAAAACAGTGGCAGTACAAACCATTACATATTTGTATTTTAGGAGCATGTCAGAATGCCGTCTCAGTCTCCCCCCAAACTCTGCTGTCAGGCTTATTACCTATCTGACAATTTGGTTACCATGGTCACTGCAGAGGGCAGAAACCCTTGTCCCCATCTGCTTCAGGTAATCCTGAGATGTGATCTGACCTGTATACATTCCTGAGGGAAGGGGGAACCTGCTTCCTCTGCCTACATGATTGGCATGAAACTCCCTGTTGTTCTGCAATGACATCATAACTAGGAGGGGGCTAGAGACCCTGCCAGTCTACCCGGCAACCAGTGATGCATTTCAAATTGGTTGGCTAGCAGCCAACAACTGCTGGCGTTCACTGGATCAGGTAAATGAGATCATAAGGTCTATATAAGTTAAAGACTGCTGGGGGTGGTGGGGCGGGGGCACAGCCATGACAAAGACACTGAGAGCAGCTCAGGTCTCTATCTCTCTCTCTTGAAACACATGGACACACTACAAACTGTCTGCCTCCAGAAGAAAGCTCTATCAGCCTCTGGATGATACTTGTGAGTAAGCTACTTGAAGTCTAACTAGATATATAGCCTGCAGTAACTCAGATGAGCGATCAAAGTCTACCATGCCACTGTTTGCTCTAAGGGTTATTCTTTGATATTGCACTACCCTCTACCCTATTCCAAACCTACTCCTTGTAATCAATAACGTTCCCCTCTGTACCTAGCATGGGAGACTTATTGGGAGATGTTCTAGGTTATACATTAGGGTCCCCTTGGTCCGGCTGTCTAAGGGAGATGACTGTTTATGCTTCAGACTAAGAGAAGCACTCCAAGTTCTTGCAGTGGGTCGAGTACCCACTTCAGGTCTATAAAGCCTGTGTACCTCACAAGGCACAGAGCCACTAACAGACCGAGACTCGAGAGCGGTGGCAGCATTACCCCCAGGCTTGCGAGTGTGCTCCAGGAAGGGGCTTGGCCAGATGTGAGACAGCCCCAGGGAGGCACTGAGAGCTTGGTAGATGGTTGGGTGCAGTGAGGTGGGTGGTTCATTGTAGAAGCACCTCTTTCTGGTCTTTCACAAGGGTTACTAATAGTTTTTAGTGGGATAGAAGTCCTACTGTGCACACAGAGATGGTGTGACTACATTGTGGTTTGGAGTATAAGTATGGGTGAGTTTAAGAATGATCCAGCAGCAACATGCAGCTGCTATGGTGTAGACAAGTCAGAAAAGACAGCAATTTGTCTAAAGAGTTTATACTATACTTTTAAAAAAATAGACAAAAGGAACGAAGAAGCCCTATTATTATGCTCAGAGGGAAATGATTTTCTTGTCAGATAAAAGTTTTGAGAATTCCAAATCTCTCTCATTTCAAAGTGAGACAAACATCAAGGTCTTCTGAAGTGACATGCCAGAAAGAGCAAGCACCAAGATACTCCAAAGCCTAATCAAAGCATTTGCTGAAGGCACACAAGTTCAAGATCCTGTTCCACCAGATTAAAAACAAGGAATTGAACCATAAACTTCCACATTCTTCAATCTAATTATCAGGTAGTTAACTGTTCTGTGTCAGGTTTCTCTTAATCTCTCCTAATAGAGTTGTTTCACTTTGTATAAACAATTATTAAAATATTTATTAGAATTCATCCTACTCGGAATTGTTATATACATTCCCATGTGTTTTGGTTTCAGTCAATTGACATTGATATCATTTAATCAGAAGATTCCAAATCAGCTCTGAATGTATTTCCATGTAAAAATTGGAAGCTTGAAGCTCAGAGAGGTTATAGCTTCACTGAGGTTATACAGTAGTCTGTGACAGGAAAAGGACTTGAACCCAGTCTTCCTACATGCCAGTCCATATCTCCTATTTTCTTCATTGTAACAAGAAGACTAGAAAAATATTTTCAAACTGAAACTTAATAGCTGTAGAACTTGCTAATAGTGAAGCTAAGGTTTTGGAAAGCTGTCTTACACAGAAGGGAAAGGAGAATCATACAGATGTAATATATAGACATATATTAGCAAAATGTTATAGTGGGTCTGAACTATAATAAGGTGATAATGTAATAAGGAGAAGATTTGGGTTTCTTTACTACAAACGGATAACCTCATAAGAAAGAGATGGTTCTGAAAAATTACATTGTGTGTAGGGATAATTTATCTTTGTGCTAGTCATAGTTATGGACATACCTCTCAACTTGTAGTCCTACCAATGTGTGATACAAGCAATCAAAATGTATAACAGCAAGTGAAAATCAGCAGCAGTGACAGCAGCAGCGGTTCCTCAATATGAGGATGATGGGGTGAAAATAAACAGCACACATTTTTCACATGTTAAACTACATGTGACAAATAGTATTTTAGCTAGAAAGCCTGTTTAGAGATGTCTTGTAGGTATATCCAAACATTTTATATGGAGAATTAAAATTCAAGTATGACAATAAGGAATGTCTACATCAAGCCATGTTTAAATTCTGGTCTTTCACGTCCCTAGGTCTTTGCGTACAGAAATAATTTAATTTATTTTTTTATAGTTCAGTCACTAGAGAGGGATCACTGCACATTTGGCATTAATAGGTTCTAATACTATTTGGTAGAAAGAAGCAGTATATTGGGATCAGGGGGCACATTTACACATGCGCTTTAATGCACATTAGCCTATTTTAATGCTCATTAAAGCATCACAAAAAACTGTGCACTTTCACTAATGAATCTTAAAATAGTCTAATGCACTTTTTACTAGTACCTCAACATGGAGGTACTAAATTTAATGTGCATTACCAAAAGCACATTAATGAATGTGTAGACACACCCATAAATTCTTATTTGTATTCCTTATTCTGAGAAAGTGGAGTGTCTAGTCAGTAGATCATCAGCAGTGATCCTGGTTTTCTCTAATTTTCAGATGAAACAAAAGTAATCCAAAATCTACATTCTTCTGTGATTAAAATGAAATGTCACTAATATTTAGCTATATATAGCGATGTTCCATTTTAATCATGTAAAAAGAAATATGGAGTTTGGATAACATTTTTAATCCAAAAAATGGGGATTTTTTTTTTTTTGTCAGAAAAAACCAGGATCCCCCATCATCAGTTGAACACCAGATTGGCAAATGGATCACTTAGTATGCTTTTCCTAAAAGGATATGTGACTGACTCAGTGTGACTCGGATTGATGATCTTAGATGACCAGATGCTCCACTCTGCTTGATATGACCTTGTCCATTATTCGGCTAGCATATTCGTATAACAAGGTAAATAATTCTTCACTTCTAAGGTAGGATTATAAAGTATTTCTTAAAAGCACATGTAATTAATTTGAAATATAAACAGCTGTCAGGTGAACCGAGACTAGAAATTATAGCTTCCTAGGTCTCAGGTCAATACTCTTTTTCCCCGAAGGTACTTCACAAATGGATCATTCTCTGTTTTCTGCTATTGTGGCAAAGGGGAACAAGCACTGCAATCTGCCAAAATGAAGGATATCTCACCAAATAAACTTAAGAGGTTGACTATAGCTAAAGCTAGAAATTGTGGAATAAAGACAAAAAATGAAGGTTAAGATTTTTTAAATATAAACCAAGTAGTTTAGCATGCAGGCATGTTTTGTTTTGTTTTGTTTTTATATTTTTTTGGTAATTGGGCAGTAAATGAATTACATAACCACACTGTACCCTTTTTGTGTTTGGAAGCAATCTTTGTTAAGAGAATACTGAACAATATAGTTCTGTCTGATCATCTTCCAGAAAATAAGCACTGTTTTTACATACATCTACTGAAGAGCTCAATGCCGCAGGCAATATCAGAGCATAGCTATGTGGTCTTTACCTACAATTCAGCAAGGGCTGTATGTCTCCTTTTAACATATGGTTGAAGAAGTTTCTACACTATAGTTTATTAGTTACAACATTCATCCATATTTGAATTGAGGTTTATAATTCTCTTCTTTGTTTGAAGAGATTCAAACCAATAGATTATCCCTCTCAAGGCCTCTCCACATGTGCAGGTAAAGGAACAATGGGATCTGATGCACGATCCACACAATTGTGCTACTTGCCATACCACATATGCATAGGGGGAGAACAGAATTATGATCCTAAGGTACCCCTGAATCAGCAGTTAGCAAGCTCCCACAGCTGGGAGAAGCCTGAACTGGTTGGGCTCACAGCCAAAGGGACTTTCATTATGGTCCCACAATGGGAGTCCCATCAGCTAACCCAGGCTCCCAGCCACAGGACTGCATTATGTGTCCTCACAGCCATTAGCCTGACCAGCTGATAGGGATTCCAGGCCTGAAAACCTCAACTGCAGGCTCCCAGGCTTGGATGCCCCTGGTCACACAGGATGCAAACCAAGGAATGGCGTGATGAGAACCAGTTTATTCTTCATTTTATTACACCATTAATTGATTGTATGTATGGTTGGGTCACAATTTAAGATTTGATTAATCAGTTAATCATGTCCTAAATTGTGACCTGACCAGCCATTCAATCAATTAACGGTACGATAAAAGGAAGAAACAGTTAACAACATCTTAAAAGCAAGATGTAGCAGGGACATGTGTGTCATGATCTAAACCACTAAACTGTAGGCTATTTTGAGGTATGTAGATTATGGGAGGCACTCTCAACCTTGCCTGTTGAATCTGGTCCACTGTGCCAAAGAAATTATTGGTCAGAGAGAGACCATAAGACATAGGACAATCTAATGTGTACACACTAGATAAGATGAGTTGTGGGTTCCAGCCCTTGCTCCAGGGACTCTGTGGGTGCATCTACACAGGTAATTAATGCAGACCAATAAACTCCGGAGCTTATTCATCAGAGTTTTTTGATTTCTGGGTGCACTGTTTGAATGTGTGCCCAGGAGCAAAAAACTCCAAAGAATATTGCTCTGGAATTTATTCATGCGCACTACATGGATCTGAGTCTGAGCAGTCTGGGCTGGTAAGAGACCCAGGAGGTCAGTCTTCCAGCCCAGGGCTGCTCTGACTGGACTTCATGTACTGCAGGGGGGCTAGCTGGGATGCAGGGTGCCTTAGCACAGGGGTAACTGGCAGGCAGCCCCAGCACTGAGGCACACTGTATCACAGGTAGCCAAAGAGTAGTACATGGAGACAGGAAAACAGCTAGCCCTAGCTGCAGGTCAGCAAGCTCCCCCACTGGGGAGATGGGCACCATCTTCTCCTGCATCTCCCCTGAGCTTCAGCAGAGGGGCTCCACAGTAAGAAGAGACTGAGGGGGGATGGGGAAGGGAGCAGCCAACTCTGGGGTGGCTACTCTGCCATCTCTGCGTTCCTCAGCCTAGGGTGTTACCTCTCAGCTCCGTGTTCTTGGGGAACCCTGACACAGGACGCAGCCTGTCTGACTCACAAAGAATTCTGCCCACTTCCCTTCCTCTACCTGAACAAGAACTGATTATGAAAGACAATGAAGATGCAGTGGGAGACACACCTAAAGCCCTCCAGATAAGGGAACAACTGCCCTAGGTCTCATTTGCATCTGAGATGGAACCAGATGACAATTCATTTACATAGGAGATGGAGAACAGAAAGCCCGAAGCAAAGACTGCAGTGAATTCTGGGGTCAGAGAAGCAGGGGATCACTGCATGATGGGGAATCTGTGCTCCAAATGCTAATCAACCCACATTTACACACACCCAGCGCAGCATTTATCAGACCAATTCTAATCTGGATTCAGAAAGGAACCACACCCCCCCCCACATACACAAACCTCATCTACCCAGAACTAAGCAGAAGTCAAGTTTAATAGGCATCTCAGGCCATACATTCTCATGTCCCACTATGGGAGGCCTATTTAAACTTGATAGACTAAAATTCAATTGCCGCGTTAGGGAATGCTGAGGCAAGAGACCGAATAAGATGGGGTACGGGCAACATTTGAACAATGGTTAAGGCTTCATCACAGCATCCAGCCCGCTGGAGCCTTGACCACAAATGCTGTCATACTTTTCCAGGGATGACTGGTGGAAGTCCTCCCCACAAAAGTTTATGAACGCTCCAATAATTCCCTTAAGTCTGTTAAAAGACTATAGCAAGATATGGAAAAGTCATGCTAAGCTGAGGCTTATTCACAACAGGTGAAAATACAAACCCTGATGCTGCAAACTATCTATTGTTTCTGAAGAAACAATGAGGTATCCCATCCAGTATATTTGCTATCCATAGAAATTTCAAGCTGGCTCCTAAGTGTCTGGTTACTCCTTAAAAACTTATGTTTTTCCTGGTTGTTAATCAGTTTCTTGAGATGTTCCAAACCAGATAATCCCTTGTCAATAGAAAAGACAATTACTTACACTATTAAAAGAATGCTTTGAAGAAGCTGAACTGAGGGTATACAAATCTGTAAAAAAAAAGCAGCCAAGTTGTGCTTCAAGAGAAGAAATCTCTCTGACAGCATCCGCTGTTGTTCCTGAGAAGCAGGAAGAAACAGATCGTCTCCCTTCAAGGATTGTGCTAAGAACTTTACCTGTCAGTATTGGAACCCGAGTGCCTTGGACTGGTGAGATCCCAGCTCTTGCTTTCTCTCTCGTTTCTCTCTAGGCATAGATTTCTGAACCTGAACTGTATTAGATAAGTTTGAGCTAAGTTTCCCCAAATACTATAGTGAAACCAGGGTAGTATTGTAATTGTTTGTGTTTGTTTTCCTTTGCATGTCTATTACTACTAGTACCATTATATATTTCATATACTTAGCAGTAAATAACTTTTATAGTCAAACTGGTGGTAACTGGGTGTATTTTCCCTTCTTTACTTCTCCTTCCCCACTTGCTCTGCAGCAATGCTTCTTTTACCTAAGCTAAAGATCCCTGTGAAGCCCAGAAATACTGTGGGGTCTGCTCATCAAGAGGCTACCCCTACTAGGACAGTTAGGACAAAAGATTGGGACGTGCTGAGTTTGAAACACATAAGGGGATCAGCTTGTACAGGCTGATTGACCCAGTTTGGCTCAGACGTGCCCTAATGAACTGAATGCTGGCCCATGAGGGTGTCAGCTGGACACCCAGCTGGATTCAGTGCTATTCTGTTTACCTGTGTGCTTTTGTCTGACTGCAGTTTATTTTTGCTCTGATGAACTGATTTCTGGAATATGAGGGTATCAGCCCATCCATGCTTATCAACCCAGCGGGTCAGGTGTGTCACATTAATCTGTGTGTTTGTGTGTATGACTGATTTGGTGACTTGAGGAACCCAGCCCTATTGAAATTGAGTCCTGCAAGATAGCTCCATTTGGGGTGAGGACTTGCAGAAGGGAGATATACAGCTCTGTATAGAAACACAAGTAATAGAAGCAGAACATTGATAGAATTACAAAGACCCTAGAAATGTATCCCTAATAAATGAGTGCACCCCAAACTGATGGACAAATCTGGCAACAAGGGTTTCCATGTACCTTAGCACTGGGGCTCCTCATCATGCAGACATGGGAGAGCAGCCACCCCAGCATTGGCTGCTCTTCCATCTCGAGGTACACTGCCCCCAGCCAGCTGCTCTGCAGCTGGCTGGGGTGCAGTGTGCCTCAGGGTGGGGGACCTGCAGCACACAGAGGTGGGGGAGCAGTCCTGGGCTGGCTGCTCCCCTGTCTTCACAGCTGATTGGGGCACAGTGTGCCTCTGCACAGGGACTGCCTGCTGGCTAGCCACACACTGAAGCACCCTGTGCCCCAGCCAGCCAGAGCAGCATCTACACATGTGCTTCTGCATGAAAAAAAACTGCAATAGGATAGTACTGTACTTGTATTTTACAAGACTATTGTGCTGCAGAATGAATTAGGTTCATATACCCTAATAGCTGTGCAGGTGTAGATGGTGACACTCTACTGTGCAGCAAATTAGTCTGCTGAGCAGTAAAGCATCTCATGTAGAGATGCCCAGTGTGCATTTTATCCAATACACTTGTTAACACAAGTCTTTAGAGCAGTGAAATCTACACGTCTCTCCCCCATTATAATGCCATAAGGTGTATGTAGATGAAACGGGGACCCTAAATTGAAGTGGTGGGTTTTAAAAAGCACCACTCCAATTCAGGGCCGATTAAAGCTCCATGCCATGCACACACCTCAGTGACTTAACTTCCTCTCCAGTGGGGAGGGGAGGGTGAGCTGCCGGTGGACCGAGCAGTCCCTGGGCTGCAGGGTGGGGGGCGGGTGGGCACTGGTGCTTCCCTCAATGGCAGCTGTGGCCCCTGCCATGTGGCATCCACCCACAGGCACTTGGCTCGGGTGGTCCTGGGGGACCCCCGCACAGCTCAAGCAGGCAGGCAGGCTCCGGGAATGGGGGCAGGGAAAGATCAGGTTTGTCACTTTTCTTGGCTGGAGCTGTATTCCTGGGCTGCTGCTAGGCTGCCTGCATGGGCTTCCTGCAGAGCCGTGGAGCTACACGGAGCCTGCTTCTTCACTCCATGGCTGTAGGGGCAGCAAACTAAAACTCCTTCAAGGAGTTTTAGTTTGCTGTGCCCCAAGTCATTTAAGGCTCATTATGATGCCGAATTTCCTATAGCGGCTGGAATTAATGCACAATACGCCACCGAAGCGTGCAAACACTGACACCATTAAAGCAGTGCAAAAGCATTTAGCCCACTTTAAAGTGTCATGCACACATGCCCCTCATTTTGTCTATGCATGACCATAGGCTACAGAATTCTCTCTTTGTCCCAATGAATCTTAAGTTCTTTGCCACATAGGAAAGGATTCTGGGCTTTGAATCCTAGGGAACAACTTAAACTTTGGATTAGAATGAAATTTTAGGCATGCCCCATATCCTCAGCAGTTCCCTGTTGCCCAGCTGTAGTTGACTCTTTGCTCAGTTTTCTGGCTGTTCTGGATCCCATCCTTGAGGCACCAAACTCTCTGGATACGGCAGATAGGTAGATGAATCAGCCTGATAAATTAAGATTCTTGATTCAATAAGCATTTAGCACCTATTTCCCTTTTTGGATCCTGACCTATATTCAAGGGACTTTGTTTGTTTATCTGATATAGACTTCAGGCTCCCCTCACCTCACTCAGGAGGGAAAGAAAAAGGAATAAAATCAGTGCAGGATGTGCCTGTGAGGGTTTTATTTGTGTTTGGATCTCTACCTGCAACACGTTGTGGGATAAGCCAGGTGGAACTGGTTGTTTTACAGTGCAGAAGCTTATGCAGCATGTGATGCTGATCACTTAGAAACTGAATAAGCAGGCCTCCATCAAACTCACTGCTTCTGAATAATTACTGAACACCAAAATGTGATTCCTAGATTTGAGGAGTTTGCATGCTTTACGGAGAGTTTGGAGATCATTCTGCAGAAACTGAGAAGGGTAAATCTTTCTAAAATTAAATCCTCCAGGGTATGTACATGTGTACATGCATAATTACCTTTTGAATTTGAGCTTGTAATAGCAACTAGTACTAAGCTTGTTGTAAACGCCTCTGAAAAAATGTAGCTTTTTAAGGGTTGCTTTTGATAATCTTAATTGTCTCAAGAGTTACAAGAATTAGCATAGATACAGATACATTTGAGCATTTTGCCTACAGGTATTTTGCTTCACTTCCCATTAGAAATGTAACTCCTTATAGATAGATATTTAATACATAACAAAGTCCTAATAAGATTCAGAGGTGCACTAGGGTAGCTCTGTGCCATGGGCAGCCTCAGTACATTGGACAGTACTGGCTGCCATGGTAATGATGGCAGAAGTGCAGTCAGCTATCCCTGAGCCAGCAGCTATTTTTATGTCCACCCGCCTCCCCCATGCCACAAAGGCAGCAGGGCTAATGCCCCCCTCTGTTACACTACTGAGGCCCCTGGCAGACATTACACTTAAGACATTATTAACCACTTAATCGCATCTTAAGTGGTAGCTCAACCACACATTCATGTAATTAACGATATGATAAAACAGGGGTAAGCCACAAAATAATTACATAAAATATGTGTAATAATTTTGTAGCTGGTTCCCATTGTGACTTACTGGACATCCAGTTAGTACACCCCTGGGGTGGGATGCACATCATGTGAAGTGCTCTGGTGTACTCCCACATCTGGGAGCATCAGTCAGCTGATCAGCATTCCTGTGGCTGAGAGCACCAGTCTTAAAGGGTTCCAGTGCTCTCCCAAGACTGGGAGTGCTGATCAGCTGACTAGTGCTACCAGCTACAGAGGTGAATCAGAGCCTGTCAAGTCCCTGGTGTATTACCAAGTCTAGGAGTGGCAATCATCTGACTGGTATTCCCAGTCATGGTGGCACACCAGGCATCAAGCTTACTATTTGCCCAGGAAGGGGAAATCCAGGATCACAACCCCAGGCTCCTCCTGCACTGGTAATGGGCTGGCATTGGAATCTGATTCCTGATCTCACAATCACCCCTTCTACTATGTACTTGTGGCATAGCAGGAGGCATGATAGCTGGAATCAGGGAACAGATCCCACGGCACCTTTAAATGAATGTCTGTCAGAGGCCTGATAGGAATAAACACCATTCTGTAATGCATCAGAAATTTGGCTGAGGTACAGAAAGGAGAAAAGAATGCTAAAACTGTTGCCTTCTTCAAATTAGCACACATATGGACAAATCCCAAAGCCCTTATTCAAATTTTAGTCCATAGCCACTCAGGCAGAGCTTGCCTCTACCTCAGCAGTTTTGCTTCATTAAAGTTGAACAAGAGCTATGTAAAAGTTTCAGAGTTTGGTCCCATCCTTATATGAAAGTGTGTGTTAGTTCCCAATATAAGTGGTTATATGTTTACACGATCAGTCAACAAAGCACTTAGTCATGTAGAGTTTAGACATACAGTATACTTAAATTCTTTAATGAATGGGTGGAGGGGGATCATTTAAGTTATATCTACATAATGACACATGATGAAAGGTATATTTCCTTAAAACAAAAAAACATAAAAAAACAAAAGGAGGGGAGTTTTTGAACTTTGCCTAACTAAAACCAATTTACTTCACTGAAAAATAATGGGATGTATTCTATGTTATTTGAGACACCTGCACTTGTGATGAAAGGTCTGATTTTCAGAGGAGTTTCTCATTTACCATGCTAATTGAATGGAATGGAAGCTACAGATGCTCAGAATCTCTGAAAATCAGGTATAAGCTCAGGTACAAGATCTATAGATGGAAACAGCCTGACAGATTATTTTCCACCTGATATCTTTGCTTCAGTAGCACCCCTTTGACTATTAAATCATAAAGAACAGAGCTCACTTTGCTCATCTCCTGGACATTACAAATATAGTCTGATGAGAACTACTTAATTTTCTTCTTCTTCTTTTAATCAGAATTCGTGTCCTCTGCAGTCTGAGATAAAAGAGTTCATTTTATATAATGCAGCTTCAAAAAGAAATCATGCTGTTTCTCCATTATAAGCAGGATTAAAACCTACAAAAGTGAGCTAGTCCACTAAGTTTACCAGTCGTCTCCTAACTGCTAGCTGAGAAACATGCCCGTTGTTATCCTCTCATCCTTAGTTCTAAGTGTACAAAAGTATTTAGCATAAGTAATAGGTATTAAAATGTCAATAAACTGTCTGTGGTATTTGAGACCTAGTTAGCATTTTTATTGAGCTCTTGTGTTAGCATTTTCAGAAATGGACTTTTATTAATTACCAATTTAAATCCATACTTTGATACCACAGGTCACTATTAAATGGGTCATTTCAGCATTAATAGCTCTTACCAAGTGCAATACTTCAATTTCAGCAGATTTCGGTGCTAGTAATTAAAGTGTGCATGTACCACAAACTATTTATCATGGTAACTAGACAGCTTAAGACATTTACATGATACTGTTCATGATGAAAGACAACATTCTACTCCATTGCTGTTTTCAATAACACTTTCATTCCCTATAATCTAGTCTAATTAAGGGAAACTAGTTATTTACCTGTCAAAGGGGAAAAAATAGACCTCAAATGCAACCTGGGGAGATATAATTGCTAAATTCTCAACTTGCCTCCACAGGAGATTTTGTGTTGAAATTATTGATATTGTTCAATTAATAGACTAGTGTATTATAGGCTTACCATAGCTAAAGAGTTTCCATTACAAATTTCAATATTAATGCATTATAACACAGCAATAGAAAAGTTAATATAAGCTAATGGGAATAAAAGTACTCTTCCACCAAATTTTAACCATATATGAGAGAGTTTGTAGTATCAAGCATCAAATCATTTTACAAATTTCAATAAACCCCACAGAGAATTATTCATATTTTCCAATTTAGAAGGCAGAGGCATAGAGAAAGTAATTTCAAGTGAAGGAGAGGACAATATAAAAATGTCTTTAGGGAATCTGAGCACCCACTGCTCTGTTCAACATCAACAGGACAAGTGTTCATTTTTTAAAAGTGTGAAGTGGCATGTAATCATTAGAAAAGGTAGGCATACACTTTCTATCAGTTTCTATAGGGTATATTGTAGCAAAGAAGTGCCTCTTTTCATACTCCCCTAATCTTTTGTTATGGTTGACAGTTTTTTCAACCCTTTGCAAATTTAAATGAAATGAAATGCCTCCTAACACCTCCTCTAAATTCAAGGACATAGTCATGAAACTGAACTTTACAGGAAGTCCCGTATCCTCTCAAGAGGTATTCAGATTTCATAAGTTAGAACAACTACACCAGTTCTCTGATGTATCTAAAATAAGTCAAGGCTGATCAACTGCTGTTGATGTTTGCATGCCAAATATTTCTGATCAGAATATACAGAAAGAGTGTCCCAAAATACAAGCACAGCTCAAGAAGAGATTAATAGATTTTGATTATATTTTTTCTTAAATAAAATCAAAACACATTGCTAGTGTGACAACTAGCAATAAACATTTCAATCCACAAGAAAAATGTTACAATTCACACCTATGAAAGCTGTGAGTTTTGTTTTCTGGATAAATAAAATGCAAAGGATTTATTATATTATTCTTTATATTTATAGTCCTTTTTTATTTGGCTAGATAAAATGCATTTGATCATAATGCATATCTGTAATCTGTAGTTTTGGCCTAACAATTTGCCCCGCCCCCTGCCCAACCCTTATCTTGTGTTTGGTCTATTCTAACATGTTTTTCATGGTAAAAATCTAAAAAACCCTTTAGCTAAGTAAATGATGGATGGATTCTATTACTGCTTTTATTGTCACCTGAAGTTTGCTGTTTGTGTTGTCTTCCAAATGCTTTGACTTTGGTTATTAGGACTCTATTTATACTATAACACTGAGTTTAGAACTACATTTGAACTACATTTGTCAAGTTGTGTCTAATTTTGAATGCACTTGAATATCGTGTTCGGAAATAGAAAAGGGTTGACTTTTTTGTTCTGATCAGCTTTTGGCAAAAAAAAAAAAGCCACTTGTGCATCATGACTTAGTATAAGAGAAATTGCACAGGTTGCAATGGTTCTAACAAATATGGGTAAAATGGAAGGACTTGCATCAAAAGAGAGGAAGAGAAGAACCCATCTCCTCTACCCATACACCTTGGAAAAGGGTGAAGAAAACCTACCTAGAGTCCAACTCCTATTTAACAATGTTGGAAGGTGGGGAAAATAAAATCTTTGTAATGTCTTTCCCTATGGGAAAGAAGAAAGAAGCAAATCCATCCCTCTTGGTCCACTAGGGCAACTGAAAGTAAAATCATGCTTATTTTCTCTATGAGAAGGATTTTAAAACTCTGCCTCCTAGCCAAAAAGTCATCTTCCACAAGCCTTGGCATCCCCTTTTTTTAATTTAGGGGTCTTTATGGTGTCAGAAGTTGCCAGTGGCCAATCACCTTCTCCTCAGTCATTGCTTAGTATTTTAGCCCCGTTTCTTTTAATTACTGTAAGAGCATAAGGATTCAAAACTATGGCATTTCTATTTCCCGTGCTACCAGACAGACTGTGGGAAATGCTTATTCAATTTCTAACAAGTTTCCAATTATGAGAGAATTAAGCTTTAGGGAAAGTGCTCTTAAACTGTGAGAAAACACTGTTTAGACCCTCCCCAGATGCAATATTTCTCTGAGATGTAGTTCATGAAGAGGTGACTGCTTAAAGAGAACCTTAGAGAGCAAATGTTCACCAAAAAGTAGATCCTCACCTAATGAGGATAAATTTCTTGGTTTCTTTTCTACTGATACCTGTGGCTTCCTAAGATACAAGTTGGCAGTTGCCACTTTTTAGGCAAAGCTACCATTTCTGTGCCAAGTGTTCTGTGCCCCAACACTTTACTGGTACATAGAAGACAGATAAACCTTGGATATTGTGAAAGGGCTTGGAGAATTCAAGACTCTGTGAAGAGCAGTTCTTGCATCGTCACCCATCCTTTTTCAGACAGGGTCCAAAATAGAGACCTGTTTGAATTTGAATGATTTTTTTTTCAAATTTGTTTTATAAAACCCATATTTTGAAAAATTCTGAATTTTTTGTCTATTCCTGGCTTATACACGATGGGGAAGAAGCAGTTAATTCTTTTGTAGCCTTTTAGGAAGGGCTGAGTAATTGTATCAAATCTACAGATGGGTGAACAAATTCTTAAAAATTAAGATCTGACCCAAACCTTTACCCAGAAGTTTAAGTGAACTGAATATTTTGTGAGGTTCAATATATTCAGTTAATGAATTTCTGTGGCTCCTTTAAGGCAGTACTGGACTAGCTAAATGGGCAGAGAGATGTAGTTAGCCATGTAAGGCTGAAGTCAAGTAAAAGGCAAGGTAGATTTGTCTCTTATAGCCTAACCAATATATATAGCTTGTGCTATGTATATATACCCATTTTGGTTAGGCTATAAGGTGCGAATCCACTATGCCTTCTACAGCTAAAAGGAACAGAATATCTTTCTATTTCTTTATATCTTTATATTTAACTTATATTTTGTGTAAATTTATTTTCAGGATAAAACTAGAAAGTAATGGAAATCTCAAATATCCTTACTTTCCTACATTTTCTAATTTAATTTCTAGGTCAAACGTCTTTGGATAAGTTTGCTACACTTTGGAGGGGGACACAATCAGTGATACTTAACTGAATCAGAAAATCATATCTGCCATATTTAGTTATGCTTATTTATTTTAAATACTGCTTTACCATAGCACCATGATGAGTATGCACAGAATACAGTACTACTTGATGTAGTTGATGCATTGACCTCTTATTAGAGTCATAAATCCTCATTCCTTGCTCAGACAAATTTCTCTTTGGCAGTTCCCATTAGAAGATCTGCAAGAAAAGGGTGTGCAGGCCTGGCCCAACTGTTTCTATGTTATCTTGGTTGACTTTCAGTTTTTAATGAGATTTGAAGGACAAAACATGCTTAAATGTAATAAAAATATAATCAAGTATGAAATAAGCAACCTAAAATGTCAGAGTTACTTCTACTCTCATTTTTTAAGTTCGATTTATAAATAGCTTATAAAGTTATTCAGTTGTTCAGTTGTTAAAGTTTAACACATCTATACCATTCAGGCAGTATTTATCATCCTGGCTTGTAATCCTTTATGTGACAAATTCAGTATGTATAATATACATCACAAGTATGTCACATTCATTATAAATTTTTAAATATGGAAACTTTTATGCATAAAAGACAATGCTAATGTTTTCAAAGCTTTATTTATTTAATAACTTCTACATTGATTTATATTACCTAACCTTGCATTTTGAAATGAGAAAGGATCAAGTAGAGTCTAAGATCTTAGGGACCTCATGAACTACTGTATCTTTCAGGCTTGCACAGTATATTCAGGTTCATAGATCATTCTCCCTTCCATAAATGCTGCTTCCCACCTTCACTAAGAGTTCAATTTCTAAAGAAAATATTTTCATTATGAGAAGAACCTTTCTGTCTCCCCATTCTGTCCACAGTGAGCCAGCATGAGTGGGCTCATATATGTCATTAAGCCTGCATTGATGTTATCAGTAAGATATTTGCTTGTGTTACCAGTGGATAAACACTTAGGCTAGGGACAGACTTAAAAAAGCCTGAGCCTGAATAGATTCAATCTAACCTGCAGAGCTTGAACTGATTTGCAAGTGGATAGAAATTCAATTTAAATCAAGAAATGCAGGCAAATGTCTGCAGCGGCTCAGGCTAGAAGCTGGCGGGGTGCTAGAGTGAGCCCTCACTGGCAGGGTGCTAGAGTGAGCCCTTCCTTCCCTTCCATAGTGCTGAGCTGAGGTGGGGCATGGCCAGGCCCCGGCAAGAGGCTATGATTAGGAAGAGGTTTAAACCCCTACCCTGACTGCACAGTCCTAGGCTTTTCCCAGCTTGCTGCTAAAGGTGCAGGAGTGTTGCCAGACCCCGGCCCCTAGCTAGCATTCTGAAGGCAAAGGATGTGGGAGGGATGGACAGGGGGAGGACTGCTTATGTGCACTGCATGCATCTGTTGATGATACTGAGTGTTTCAATCTCCCTCTCCCTGCTTCTTCATACTGTCTGCAACAAACCTGACAGGCAAGGGAGCCAGCAGGGACTGGATAACACAAAACTTAGTACAGCCCACCAAGAAAACAAAAGCATCTCTAATTAGTTCAAACTCTTCTTAAGCTGCTTTTTTCCAAGGAAGGAACAGAGGGACCTTACCAGCTGACCTGTTGATTAGCCTCAAAAAGACCTAAATAGATACCATTCTGTTTGCCTTTGTCCCAGTAAAATCGGAGACACACACAAGCACTTCTCAGCATTAGCTAGCATTGGGGTGGCATGACCATGACCAAATGCAGGCTAGGATCTATGTGGCAGGGATCCATGCCATGGGAGAGGGGTTGGAGGGAGGAGGGGATCCTGACTTGAGCAGCTAGTGGCAAAGGGGGGGCAGGGGTGTGGTATATGGAATGTACCTTTAAGGAGCCAGCAGTGGGATGACCATGTTTCTCCCCCTGATGCCCTGTTGGTGTGGTTTGTGGTGGTGGGTAGTTGTAGTTCTCCCTGCAAGCTGTGAGAATGTGAGTTGTCGAATCCTGTTCCTAATAAAGATAAAGCTGTTTACCACCCCACCGGTTTCTGCTAAATGCTGATTTGCAGACAGAACCCCAAAGGCATGGAGGTCTGAGTGAGTACCCCATCCCTGGAGCCCAATGGTGTAAACATTATAAGAGGGAAGGCAGGCAGATGCTGCTGTGCCTGCAGTCTCCAGCTCCCGAGCCAGCTGAAGCAGTGATAGTGCTCCAACTGGGGAGGGAAGGGGGAGGCCTAGTCCTGCTCTCTTGAGCAGACAACCCAGGCCAGCCCAGGATGGAAAAGCATGTTCTGATGCTGAGGGACACTGATTTAATTTAACCCAGGAAGGGGTCTCGGACAGAAGTTGCATAAATTGGTTTGACTCAAATCAGTTGAGCCTATTACTACAGTCAACCAGGTTTATCGTGAACCAGTTTCAGCCATTTTTCAACTGGTTTATGTTCACTGAACTTCTGTTCTGTTACAGGGTAAACCAGTTTCTGATCACTTAAACCGGTTTATGTGTAACTTCTATCCCTAGCCTTAGGCTCTATGCATAGTAGTCACTTTTGCATTAGAATTCTCTCCATCCCTTTCTGCTCTTACTTTTGGTCTCCCTGTGTTTGTTTTTCACTTTGCCCACTCTGGTCTACTTTTACCCATTTTGTTTTTCTATTGACATTTTCTCTCTCTTTCTAATTCTATAATCAGTGTCTTCTATGGCATGAAGTGCAATAATGTGTGAGTCAATTTTTTATGTTCTTGATATCTGAGTGGATTCAAAATTTGACTAAAGAGGCTGCCTCTTTTTAAAATGTTTGAACATGATATTCCTAAGGTAGACTTCTGAATCATTTTAAAGTTCTTTATTCATATTGAACATATTGAATAGGTATTTACAGGCAAACCAAGGAAATGTACAAAAAATTACACGTACACAGAATAAAAGTATCATATATTGTGAAACAAGTATTGATGCATCAATTCATTTTTGCTTTAGGTTATGTAGTTGCTTTATCTGTCTATTAAAAAAACAGGAGCAACTGCTGCTACAAACTATTTAGTCAGCCTATAAAAGTCTAGAAAACCACCCACCAACCCCCCTAATTGGTGCAGGAAATACAAAATTAAAGTTGTGCTCTCAGACAAAGAACTCAAAATTCTTTAAATCAGTTATCTAGTAATGCCTTGGGAAAACCAGATATGTTTTGTCTTATCCACATACAGCAAGCAGCTTCATTTAAGCACTGATCCCAAACACTGGAATCTTACATGTTGTACTGCTGCTAGGTTTTTGTTAGTCCATCTTTATATTCCTACTGAAGAAGCATTAAGGAATTTTTCATACTGAGAGCAATCATTCCTCAGTCTTTATACACACTCAAATTCTGCTCCTGGGACTCAGTCTCACTTATGAAGTGACCTATACCTTACAAGACAGAGATCAGATCTTATTCGAACTTCTCTACAAGTCCAACACCATGCAAATTTTATTATAGAAGCCTAGTGTTTCATAACAAAAAAAATTAAAGAGGCCTAGTCTACAGTGGTGATTAAAATTAGACATGGTCATTCCTAAATACTTGCAGCATCTCTTCTGCTGATTGAAGTGGATATTGTCTTCTGGGGAAAAGCCCCCAAAATTATTTAAATTATTTTTGGGGTATGAGGGTGTTTCACAAACTAACAGCAGTTTCAGAATAAAATTATCTGCTGTGTAACGATCGTTCACTAGACCACATGACTTCTCTACATAGTTACACTGCTTTGCAAAACAGGTATCCCAATGAGCCACATGTTTCTTGATGCCATCCTCAAACAAGTTTTTTGGTTGCTGTGACAGTTGCTCTGAACTACTAGTTGCACCTTTGCATCCCTGGTGAATCCTGACTGGGGTTCATTCAATACAGACACGGTCATTTTTTAGCTTCTCCACCTACTCATAAACCTCCATATAGTGAGAACTATCTCACACACCCTTTTGTGCCACAATACCACAGCACACCATCGGCCCCTCAAAAAAGGACAATAAGATGCTGTTGTCCTTTGGTGCATGCTGACAGTTGTGCAGCCAATTTGTTTACATGCTCACTAGCTTCATATGTGTTCAACACAAAATGATGGGCACATTCGACAACATTGCCATCAATAGTCCCTGCTGCTATGCAGTTTCTGTAGTTTCTCACTTTGTCACAGACAGCATGGGCAGCCATTTTGCTGTTAGTTTCCTAAACGCCCTCATATATAACATTGCTCCTCTCAGAAAATCATTGTCCTTATTTTCTGTTTTTAAAAAGAAAAGCCCATTTCCAGTGCTATTTAAATTATAAGCGAATGGCTGCAACATGGAGATTAGTAATTTAGAGACTAGTCTAATTTAACAAAATGTTTCCTGCACATTCTGTCCAACAGACAGCACAGCCTGATGTCACTTAGAGTAGGCTACCCTGTATTATTTTCCATTGAGCTGCAGATGAATTTCTTTTCCTAAAATCATGGGATAGAAATAGTTAGCCCTGAAAGAGCCCAACTTCAAGGTTTGCAACATTTTTTTTTGAATTAGTTCTGCTGCATACAGCAAACATGTTCCTTTTTTTTTTTTTTGTTCAAATTCAAGCACAGCATAAACCACTCTACCATAGCAATATAAATCAGTCTTTCATGGTCACCAAGTTTAAGGAACTGAATTTCAGGGAAGAAGAGAGTTCCTTTTCTATAGAGCAAATTGTGACCTTTATCTCAAAGCAGCACCCAATTCAAGCAGATATGATTCATCTTTTTTATGCAACAAACTAGGAATGGAAAAATTGACTCTATAAACTCTAGCCTTCCTCACAATGAAGCATGAAGAAGATAGATGTTAGAAAATCTGAAGAAAGCATAAGCTAAGAAATTGTAGAGCTAACAAGATGTGTGCTAAATTTCACCACCTAATCACTTAGAGCCAGATTGTTACCATATTAAAGCATAGGCCAGCGTTGTAGAAAGTATGGAGCTGTTCTGTCCCATGGACACCCTTCTGTGGCCTAAAAAAGAGGTACTATGGATTCAGGAGTTCTTGGGTGTCTGGTTTCTGCTACCAGTGTTATTACATTGTGAAGGTAAAACTTACTATCCTGGCTGCAGCTGGCTCTCTTAGTTAGTAAGAAGCAAAGCAATGTTATGCCCCCTCCCTTCTGTCCTTCTTTTAGGATTAGCTAACACCCTATGAGATGGTCTGTGACATAAGGTAAGTGTGTGTACTACAGCTAGAGCTAGGAGTGTGTTTGGTTTCTCATGCCCATTCAATACACAGTAAAATTGAACCCCTCTTTTCATTACACACTATACATCACCCTACATCTTTGTATTATATGCTCTTCTGACCTCCTTGCCATGACACTTATCTGCAAAGTACCCAGCCTACTGTTGGTACCACATAAATACTTTAACAAACCACAAGAATCAAACAGATCTGCAATGTTCTAGAAAACCCATTGCCTCAGCAAGATTTCACCTGCAAAAACAGAGGCTTTTCTATAAAGAACAAGCTAAAAATCTACACGCACGAAAGATATAAACAGCAAGGGAGGAGAGGACTTATTTAGTCAGTCAGAAGGGAGTAATAATTCAGAATAATGGAATAAAATGAAGAGTAACATTTAGACTGAATATCAGAACAAGAAAAAAAAAACAACCCTTACTGACAGTGAAATCTGTTAGCCTCCATAAGCAATCTCCCTGGGGAAGCGGTGGAAGTTCCCTGCCTAGCACACTTAAAAGTCAACAGGACAATAAATAAGAAGGGCAGGTACTGTACTATAGCACAGAAGATGAAGCCCTAGGCAGAGGGCAAAGTTAGGTTTACGCTACCTAAGAGCCATCCAGAATCTGGAATGGTACAGTAAAGGGTCTGGGGGACCCCCCATGGTAGCCTATGTGTTGTGCTTTGGAATAGAATCTGCATAGTGCTACCCAGTACAGAGGTGCTCAAATCCATACTGTAACGTTATGGAAATCTCCCCTCAGTCCAGACTTATGAGCATAGGTACTTTACTAAGCCTGTGATTAGGAAAATTATCTCCTTCTCACAACTGGAATGATACATAGGAGCCAGTGGACATGATGAGAGCCAGTCCTAAATATCAGATAATTTTTCCCTGGAATAGCTCACTTCATCATTGATTCAACAGATATTTCTCTGGAGTTTTTCCACAGGCAGAAGAGATTTTGCACTGTGCCCATGACTTTGGTCAGACTCTCCATTAAGTGTTGCCACAGAGTCTAGGCCCTGAACCCGCAGTTTGAAAGGGCCCTAAGAACCATCAGACAGTGCCAAAAAATGAGGAAGGTAAGCCACATGTGCCTCTCCACAGTTTGCAAACATTAAAGGTGCAAAATGCAGAGAAAAACATAGCATGAGCATATAAAAACATGAACCTTCAAATATGTGATTATATAAAAGGCCAAATACCCTCCATAGGTGCTCAAGCACAATACCTAGACCTCCCCATCCCATCTCATCCCATCAGTTTGTCTCAATAAGTTCCACTTGAACCTGTTGCCAATTGCTTCATGTAGAAGTAGATGCCCATGATTCTGCTTAAAGGAAGAGTCCAAACTGTTATGTCACTTCTGCAACACTGTCATAAGCACAAATATTTGCAAAAACTGTAGTACCTGATAGACCAACAATTCTCTAGTCACTTATTCCTAGAGGCCCTTTTAGAGGTTCTAGGCATTGGATATGATTTAATTTGGATGCTACTCCCTCCCACCGCCCCTTCTCCTTCTCCTTCCCCATCTCCACCCCACACACACAGTGGGTAAAGGAATGATTTTATCAAGCAATATAAATTCGGTCCCAATTTTCATTCTCAAGTCCAGCATATTATTCATCACCCAGAGCCAGATGTCCTACAGAGGGGCTTCCATGGATTTGAACAGGAAAGAATCAGAATTTGCAACAGAAGTTTTGTTTGTGGAGGTAGACTTGAGGAGTTTCAAATCCTTCTGGCTTCTGACAGTGTCTCAGCCGCATGCCAAGGGTTTGTGACTGAGAGTATGGTCAGGGGTAGAAAAGTAAGAAAGGTTTATTGAATTAACAAAAACACAATTACACATAGTAACAAGACAAACAATGACAGGCAAGAACAATTCACATTGGCAACTTATTGGCAGTCCCCTCTGATGCTGATGTACAACAAGTTTATATTTCCACAAAGTTCAGCGAAGTCAGGCGTCCACAATCAGCTCTGTCTGAGAGGTACTGGGAAGGACCCTGGAATTCAGTCCATGGGCTCCTTGAGATCCATGGGCCCACTGATCCAGGCCAACAGCTAACTAATTCTTTTCACAGAGCTGTATCTTCCTTAAGAATATTTTCCGGATATTCCAGCCAATTTATAGCTTCTGAATGGTACTGGTAACATACAGCCACTCAGATTCTTTTTACTTCAACTGTCCTTAGACAAACCAATAGCAGTACAAGCCTTGCATTCCTTTGATAAGGTTAATTTTAACTATGCCACAGGGCCTTACTACTTCAAGGCTTTGCTAAATTTACTAGGCCTTACTTTATACAAGGCCTTACTACATCTTAAACTTTAATTAGGCTCTTAGCAACAACATATAGCTTAATATCTAAACAAATACAGAAAAAAAAAAACACTTGGTCTAATCTTCATAGAGCCTTCAGCAAGCACTTTTATCACACAGACATACTTTTCAGCTGTCACAGACAGTATAGGAGAATATGGAGCTATCAGAGCTTGAGAAGACAGTGGGCATGTCTACATGTGCAATTAATGTGCAAAAAGCTTATTGACCATTAAAATACTGCACAGAAAGCTTTCCCTGAGTGCATGTCTACACATTTGCCCATTGCTAGCAAATTTGCTCTGAACAGGAGCAGTTCAGGGCAGGGATACTCCTGCTTTGCACCGCTACCATATGGCAGCCAGAGGGAGCTCTAGGCTCCCCTGGGTGCCAGCCCTGGGCTGGCACTGGACATCAGGGTCAGGCCTGGGCTTCAGTGGGTTGGGGAGAGCTGTCCCCTGCCCCAGACACCTGCCTGCTGCCCACCCCCCACTCTGATCTTGGAGCGGGGGCTAGGGCAATGTCTCCTGCCCCCACAGCAAACAGTCCTGACCCTGACTCTGAGATCTTGGAGTCAGGATGGAGACAAAGTTCCCTTCTTCCACAGCAGACATTGTCCCATCCCTGACTCCAAGATTGGAGAGATGGGCCTGGGACATTGTCCCTTGCTCCTGGCAAGTGCCTGCCCTAATCTCAGAGCTGGGGTGGGGACCATCTGCCCTGCCCCTGCCCTGTCCCTGCAGCAGGCATCTCCTGGAGCTTTCTTTCTCCTCGCTCCTCTTTAATCTACACCAAAGTATGGGTTGTTGAAGACAGGAGGGTGACCCAGGCTGACCTTGACAGGCTTATGAAATGGGCGGACGAAAACCCAATAGTGTTTAACACTGAATAATGCAAGGTTCTCCACCTTGGGAGGAAAAACCTGCAGCATCCTTATAGGCTCAGCAATGCTACGCTGGCTAGCACTACTGATGAAAAGGACTTGGGGGTCATGGGGCTTGCATCCATAGATGCTTCTCAAGTAAATCCCGGGACATCATTCTCCTGTTGTACTCAGCCTTGGTGAAGCTGTAGCTGGAGTACTGCATCCAGTTTTGGGCTCCACAATTCAAAAAGGATGTGGAGAAGCTTGAGAGAGTCCAGAGAAAAGCCACACATATGATCAAAGGTCAGGAAAACAGACCTTATGATGACAGGCTGAGAGCTATGGGACTCTTTAGACTGGAAAAGTGCAGGCTTAGGTGCTATCTGATGGCCACCTATAAGTTTATCAGGGATGTTCACCAGGATCTGGGGGAATGATTGTTCACCAGAGTGCCCCAAGGGATGACAAGGTTGAATGGTTATAAACTCCTGCAAGACCGTTTCAGGCTGGACATAAGGAAGAATTTCTTTACTGTTCGAGCCCCCAAGGTCTGGAATATCCTGCCATAGGAGGTGGTTCAAGCACCTACATCGAATGCCTTCAAGAGAATTTGGATGCTTATCTTGCTGGGATCCTATGATCCCAGCTGACTTCCTTCCCCTCAGGCAGGGGGCTGGACTCGATGATCTTCTGAGGTTCCTTCCAGCCCTAATGTCTGTAAAATCCATGAAATCCTACCACCCGACACCAAATTTGTCATCATTTTTAGAATAAAGTAAGTCTGACCAATTGCTTGTTCTGGTATCAGGAAAGAATTTTTTTCCTAGGCCCAATCTTGTAAAGAGATGATGGATTTTCAGTGCTGCTGGTGGTACAGTTCAGTTGAATAGAAGTAGGACTTAGAATTTAATATTAGCAATTTATATTTGTCACAATTTGTGACCTGGACCAGATTCTTTTAGTTAAAGAAAAGTAGTGTGATTTTCATTAAAATCTGCATATTTTTTCCAGACTGATCAGAATTAAGTATTAATGAATTCAACGTTAAAGCTTAGAAATAAAATTTTATATTCCCCAGTTACTTCCAAACATTCCTGTTTATAACCAGTTGCCTAGATTATGCAAAGGGACATGGATTTGTTCCCGTGAATGCTACAGTTAGTTTTATATAGTTTAAATGTGTCTGGTGGTGATATATTTGTTCTAATATTAGATTAATTTCTCTCTACCCTCATTTCTTCCCATATGACACAAAAAGTAAGAGGCAATGGTCTATTTTGTGATAAATGGTTTTGCACCTTTGCTATCCCAACTGACATTCTCCATTTACATTAAATTAATACTAGATTTGTTTACCTATGCAGGTTTATACAGAGCAAGCTTTTAAATAACCTTGCATATAATTAGTATGTGCAATATCATGGACCCATATTTTCAAAGTATTTAACACAACATAAAGCACAGCATCTTATAAGATCAGGCTATATGTTTTTAACACATAATGATGGTTTTAAAAGTATAATTATTATTAGTGCATTAAGGAATCCCTGTGGTATATAATGATTTTTGCCTACATATATAATTAATCATATTTTACTTTTATTATATTCTGAAACAGAAGACAATTAAAAATAATATATTCAGAGACCCTTATCTTTTCTTTTGGTCTTTCAAAAATGTATTGACTTTTCCCAAAGGTTGATTAGAAATAATTTTCATCTAAATAGGACTGCAAGAATTAATTCAGAATCATATATTTCCTACAAAATAAAAAAAATCTCAAATTCACTAAATTTCTAAAAGAGTTTCTGTCTCATCTTTGCACTTCCTAGATATTTTCCTCTGTTCATTAGTTGACAATGTACTCAACATCTCCTGTAGACAAATTGGCAAATTTAGATTAGAGGCAGAGGTTACATTAGATGTGTAGCAGTACAAAAAGAAAAGAGGTTACTTGTTAAACTCAATGCTAGAGAGGAGAATACATTTCTGAATTGCTCTGACTGGTTCCACTTCTGAAATGACAACCCTAAACTTGTGTTTTATTCCTGGCATACCATATACTTTAATAAATAATCTTATCTAGTTTGTTTTCCTGTTTTCTTGATTTGCAGTCAGCACATGTCATATCAACCCTGCCAGCACTATTTTGTGCATGAATGGGCTATAAAGTTATTAACAGAAAATATACAACATATGGAGAGTGCAATAAATAAATGTAAATGCATAAGAATTCACAAGAAACACAACCTTAAACTTTAAAGTATAAATCTAACATGAACAATTGCATTCATGAGATATAAAATAATTGCCAACATTCAGACAACTGCCACAGGATCAATATGCTGTATAGGAAATTAAAGGGAAGGATTCCCTCCCCCACCTAAAAGTATTGCCAACTATCATTTTAATGGGCATAAGGATAGCTTTCATATTTCTTTCAGAAAAAAAGTTTTGTCTTCCCTCAGAAAAAAACTATTCAATTCCTTATTTATATTATCATATTAATTTTAATATAAGGTGAGGTTTTTCCCCAATCAGCATGGGGGTAAAAGTCCCTTGTCTTATATTATCAGACAAGGAAACCTCATCAAATCCATTGTCTATCATTAAACTTCTCCCAAAAGCAGCAAGTGCTCAGTAATACAAAGCAACTATGAAGCTGATTCAATGGAGCCAACACTGAATATGAGTATAAAACACATGGCTCATATTAGGCAAACATACTGATGGGAAACTAACACAAAGATAGACTAGAAGATCCCAATTGAATAAAATATACAGTAGTGCCCATTGAGCTCAGTACCCCTCAGCACTGATTCTTTTTGAAGTCATAGTGAGCCACTACATTGCATATATTCTAGCATCTTCTTCACTCCTTCAGATGAGCTGCACCTTTCTTTCCCATTTCCAATTATTTACGTTCCTTAACCAGCCTTAAATGTCTGGCAAACATTACCAAATGGGGCCCTAAGCAGTTCACCCAGAATTTCTTTGTTGTCCCCCTCTCTTGGTCTGACATATAAGATTAGTATGGCCGCACCCTCCATAAGATAGAGCCAGACACACTTGTCCAATACCTCATCTGCATATACCTTTTTGGATAATCCCAGGATTTATGACAAGAACACCCACTTTCAGTCATGGGGGGGGGGGGCGCTAATTAGCACATAGATCCTTTGTAGGGAGTGTCTGAAGTATACATTCATACTGAGCTATGGGGTCTCCATGGTTTGAAATGCTGTTGACTCTGCTGGTGCTCAGCCCAATGAACCACGTGGTAAATCATGAGCCTTTTATCTTCAGATTAATATCATACAAAAATTGTATCATATATAAGTAGGGATAAAAGTGCTGCTTAAAAGTGGTCTAATAAAAGATATTGGATTTACCCAAAGAAACCCAGAACTTTGTCTGCCTATGTCCTTAGACCAACACGGCTACAACCTACACCCCTGCTTAAAAGTGTGTTTATGAAGTACCTGTGCTAAAACTTGCATAAGTGTCAAAAAAGGTAAAATGCATCAATTCTGGATGAACTACGTCTATAGGTTCATATAATAATTGCCTATTTGCAAATTACAGTAGGTATGTTTATTTCAAGATTGATATTTTGAAATGTGTTACTTCCATGTGCTCAGGGACAGCAGAGTTTGGGTGAGGTTTGGGCTTTAGAGAGGAGGAGTTGGGATGGGCAGAGGGCAAGGGAGCCACCTGACCCTGCCACATTTATTTTCCCTGCTGTAGCAGTGGGAGGGGGACAAATTCTAGGCAAACATCCAATAATTAGATTCTATAACAGGAAAATTATAAAATTTATACATTTTCTATATATAGAATATAATTATTGGGGAGTTGTCTTGTATCCAGAATCATTTTATATTTGAGTAAATAAGGTAGGTAGAAAGAATGGAAAGCTTATTTTATGCTCGTTACCTAGTAAATATTTTGCTTAAATTATGTTTAATCCTAAAACATTTTGTAAATACATGTGACGATGATCTCTTTACAAAGTTAAAATTTAGAACTGTCATACTCAATTAATTTTTCATGCAAAAAGCTTTGTATGCCCATGGGAAAGGCACGCTGTCTACAAATTTAAACATATACTATTGATTCATAACAGCTCTACTTTATTACCTCTTAGGCCTTTTTCCAGGAAAATATGCCAGGCATAATGAACTATGCAAATATTTATAATGTTTTTCTCATATAAACTAGTAGGAACTAGGGTAAGTCTACATTCCTTACTTCTGAAAACAGTTAGGTCCAAAACTGGTCTCAAGTAAATACACCTCCTAGATCTCACATGAATAAAATTATATTGCATTTCAACAGACTTTTCAATTGCACAGTCACAAATAATTTCCATTCATAGCATCTGATAAAATAAGTTGTAACCTATAAACCTCATGCCTCCCTGAATGAGAGGTATCCTACCCTTGTGCCACTGTGCCCTGCCTTTGATCAAACCATTTCTTGAATTTGATTGCTATGGCAATATTTTTTTTTTTTTGGTATTTTGAATAATATTTATAACTTGGGGTGTTGTTCTATTCTTTTCTGAATATCTAGACAACAGCTTTGGTTATCCACATGGTGTAAGTTCCAGAAATGTCACTTATGCAAAGGTTCCTACTCGAGCCTTTCTGTATTCCTAGCCCTATGCATGTGAAGGGCTAAACATGCTCCCAGAAATAGAATGCCAACTTGTTTGTAAGGAATTACATTGGGGGTTAGATGACTATGTAGCAAAAAAAATCTGGTTTCCCAGTCCCAAGACTATTCTGAAAATAGAAGCAAGCATTTGTTAGGTTGAGTTAATCTATTTTAGGTCAGCATAACCAATTCTCATTTGACAAAAACTAACTTTAGATTGGGCATTTGTAGGGCAACCTAAACCTTATGAACACACACATCCATTCAGATCTCCATTAGGTTGATCTAAAAGTAATCCTAAGGACCATTCTACATATTATGGGTATTGTGCAAGTAACTGGTTAAATACACAATTACCTTAAGACCAGCTACATGTATAAAATAGGTATGATGCCATAAAAAGCCCCAACCTGCTATAGCTGGGGATCACAGTTTCATGCACCACCAGCCCCTAGGTATCACAGCAGCTGCAATCCCCAGGCCTTGGGTGTTTCACACAAGCCTGGGGAGATTGTGGCTGCCACAGCTCTGGAGGTACATAAGGCACCCCATGGCTGGGAGCTCTTCAGCTGAGGGGCTCCCAGCTGTAGTAGCTTGCTTCTTGACAGTCCAGGGGAAGCCTGGGATTGGGCTCCCCCTGCACCAACAATACAGTGCAATGGGATCTAATGTGAGATCCCACAATTGTACTTTCTGCTATGATCATGTGGTATGGTAGATTGTGTAGATTACACATTAGATCCCATCAGTCCTGCACATGACTGTGTAGAGGGGGCCTTAAACTACTATTCATAAACAATTTGTTTATAGCACTAAGTAAACTGTATATTATATGAACAAGACTCGTTCTATTTGCTAAAATGTTCATATGGTACCACTTAAAGACAAGGCTGGGTGTTCCCTTGTGTTCAGAACATTGTAATGGATATTTTTCGTCTGTGAGTTAAATACATTAGCCTACCAAATTTAAAGTACTGTTCTTTTAATATTTACTCTCCAGTATCTGCATCCACAATTAAATGTCTCCATACATTCTTGTCCCCATAACTTGCAGGCTTAGAATTGTCTACAGAGAAAAAGGAAAGCGGGTTTCAAGAAGATGATCTCCAAGCTTTCTTAGAGATTATAGTTTATCCAAACTGCTTTGTTAAAGTGCATATCTTCATATTCAAATGTTCCAGCAGTTGCATTGCCATGCAACACTGTCATTGCCATTCCTATCAGGATGCTGTCAGGAAAATAAAACTGACTCAGGTATTTTGGTCCATGTTAATAAAAGATTATATTTTTCCATGCTTTAAATAATTTTGTCAAAGATTTTCAGGGACTCATGGACATCTTGAAATTCTATCCTTTCATTTCAGTTTTAATGCAGTAGTGGTTATGGGTCTTCCATATTTCTAAAACCTGAATGTCTTTCTTGGGGGGGGAATAAAGATCAGTTTTTTGTTGCAGTTGATGGTGGAGAAACAAAAGAATTAATTGTGATGTTCTGGAACAAATCAGTGATCTCATTACCCTGGAAGAACCTTCTAAAGGAAACTTATATAGCAGTAACTTTAAAATTCCCAATTGTTTTGGCATCAGAGGGACTGTTCTAGTTATTTATGTTTAATAAGAGAAATTCACTGTGTTCACTTGATTTAGGATATATCTCTTTCTATTATTGTAGGTGTTGCATGTAAATCTGGTGAGAACTTTACTTAGAAACAGATTTTAATGTGTAGCATAAGTAAAGCCCCCCCACTACAGTGAAAGGAAAGTCAAAATGGAAGTGCTGTTTTACAGGATAAAATAACATGACCCATCAGGGAAACAATAAGAACAGGACAAAAAGCAATTGCAAGCTTACATCAAGTCTAGTAAACCCCAGAGAGGAAGAACAGGGCATCTGAAAGAGCAGAAGAAGAAGAAGAACAGAGCATCTGGATACCAGAATCCTAATTATGACAATCACTGAGCACTTTTGCAATGTGCTGAGTACCCCACAGGTTCCACTGAACTCAGTGGGAATTGGAGTGGTTCTCAGGACCTCTCAGAAATACTCAGCACCAGTAGTATAGGTCTCCACAATTTTTCACTGGGGTAATCCAGCTAAATTTATTCTCCTGCTTTCAAAGATAAAATATGAAGAATGAAAAATTATGTTTACAGTAGAAGTTTTAGATTAAAGAGACTATTAGACTATTATTGCTAAATTAACTTTTAGAAATTCCACTTAGATATTTACGTGAGAGGTAATGATTTCTTAGGGCGATATTTTTTATTGGACCAACTATGTAGCTAGGATAAAGTTAGACAAACATTTGAATGCAAGACATTTTTCCTCAGGTCTGATATTTAGAAATAAATATATTTCTTGCTAATGTTATGCAGGCATTTGCACCCAATAGGTATGTACAGATATTTGGGGAGTTTAGGGGGAGGTTAGATCAGGTTAAAAACGGCTACACGAACTTAGGTAAATCAGGATGGGGGGGGGGGGCTAGGAGGGAGCCTTGGGGGAATCAGGGAAGCAACCAGGGTCCATTGTGGGGTGGGAGGATTTCAGGAGGGTCTGGCAGGATTATGGAGCTAGAAGGATCTGTGGGGATTTGGAAGAATCAAGGGGGCTTGTGGGGTCTGCAGGGGGGTTGAAGTGATGACAAACAGGGTTCATGGGGGTGTTACTGTGGTCTGTGAGGGTTTGGCAGGATCAGGGGGCTAGTGGGGTTCTCAGGAGGTTTGGAGGGATCAGGGGCTTGATGAGATCAGAGACGCTCTCCTATCACACCAACCCCCACCAGACGTCTAGATCCTCCCCCCAGTGTCAGCAAAATGCCCCTAATCCTACAAACCACTCTCAGGGCCAGTTTTAATAGTGTTTATTGAAGGAAGTTGTGGTGGGGGGAGGACAGATGGATCAGGAGGGCTGGTGGCTCCATGGGGGTGGGGTTAGTGGAATGGGAGGGCTCTCTTCCCCCAGGACCAGGAGCTATTTTTTATTTTTAACCCTCTGGCTTCCACCCCAAATGAATAAACCTCCCTTGGGTGAACCAACCCCCTTTTCCCTCCCTGACTTAGTTTGATTGGCTTCCAGCACCAGCAAATGTTGGTAAAATTGGCACAAAGATCAGATTGTAGAATGGGGAGGGCAGTTGGCAGGCAGGGGGTTGTCCATATGGGGGGGAGGCTAATGGCTGTGGGAGGTGCTTAAAAATAGCCCAGTGCCAGGGGAAGTAGGAAAAGCACAGCCCTGGGGGTGGGCCCAGCAGCTGGGTTTTCCCAGCCCCAGGGCTCTGGGTACTGTGCAGAAGTTCAGTTACATAAGTTTCACTGGACCCAATATGTTAGACTATCTCCAAGGCTTATATTAGACTGGGTCAGCCATTTTTTTAGACTCATCTAAAGTTTTCTGAACTTACGTACAGTTGGCAGTTAGATTGACCTTACTAGGGCTCTTTGTCTGCATCTGGGCAAACTAAGTTAGATTGGATGGCCATTTTTAACCTGATCTAACCTCCTCCTAACCTTGCTGAATGAGTGTATCTAACCTCATAGTAGTGTTGATCTCACGTACATGGTATATGCAACAAGAACCACAACAAACTCTGTACCTCAGACTTTCAGAAAATAAGACTGACAGCTGGGTTTATGCAACTCCCTTTTAAGTCTAGACATTGTTAACGTAATATTAAGGAGACTATTAAATTTAAATTTTGAATGGAAGCCTTATCGTTCTCCATTGCCTTAACTCTTTTGGAACTATGATAACTTAGCATCTTTCATGATTATGACATGTAATATCACATTTAAACAGTATAAACACCATATAACCCAACATATTAAACAAACAATTTCTTACTGCCTATCCCTAATGTTTCTGATGTATCAAATGTACATGCCAAATATACATTTGGCATGTTAAATGAACGGATTTTCTAAACAAAAGACCAGATTCTGTTACAATGGAAAGATTGTTTCTTCAATTATGTTACTAATAGTGTAAAACTATTACTCAGGAGTAATGATGACAAAACCTCTACACCTAACTTGGCCTATTCTATGTCAAGGAAGAAGCTGCTCCCATTTCCATAACTGTGTGCATTGTGCAGGCTATTTAAATTATAAAGTTGCAGATGAATACCTCAATTTGCTGATTTGGGCTTTTTTCCCCTTGACAATTACCATTATAGCTAATGTGGATTGTGCAGTTAAACATTTATTTCATTAAGTTAAGGATTATACTACAATTTAAGAAGTGAAACAAAAACATGATGAGTAGTTCAGAATACTATTGTCTCTTTTTTTTTTATCTTTTAAAAGGAGAAGTTGAATACTTGCTTTTCCAGATAAGGCAGGTATGCAAATGAAGGTAAAGCTTTTCAGAAGCTGAATACCATGTGTAATGTAGTAAGGTCATTTAGTACAACACATCACATTAATATTCTTTTAAAATGATTTTCAGTTGGATAACATGTATTATTCTAAAGAGCAGTAGCACCTTAATTGTATGCAGTGAAAAAAAAATTACAGTGTTCTCATCTACATGAGTCTTCTTATTTAAAATGTCATCAGTGATGAGGAAGAGTTGAAATCATAGATAAATAAAAGCATGTGCAAGCTCTAGAATTAAGGTTTGAAACAGATTGAAGTAACATTCCTTCAGATGGCCCTGCAGAATCAAGCTCTAAGTTACATAGCTTGAAAAACAGAAGGCATCATTTTTATAGGTCAGTGCATTTATAGGTGGTGTGAAACAATGATAGCAGCTGAGAAACTTCGTAATTTTTGTAATGTGTTGAAGGCACATCAAAGTTTATATTAATACATGGTAAATAAAGCAGCATTTAATGCAGGGCTGGTCAAACCTTGCAAAGGAAAAATTTCTTCATCCACAAATTTCAGAATTGTTGTGTAAGTATCACTAAAAAAAGAGATTGAAATTACCTCAAAAATTTTGGGAAAACTAAAATGAAATATTTTAATTTTGTTCATCTATTGAAAAAAAAAATCTGTTATTTTTCAGCTGAGATGTTCCAGTGACTAACACTCACTAGGTCACTTGCTCAACTGAAGGGAAAGGGAGAGGCCATCATTTAGGATAATTTAGGATACAGAAAAATAAGGGTCCTGGTTTGTGGAAGAAAACCATGAGGGGCATGGGACAACAACTCCCAGAACCTTCCACTCACTATTGCTTAGGCAGACACAGATCAGTGCCAAAATATAAGTCACTAATGGCCAGATTCTCTTCCCCCTATTACATGTCTGAGTGTATTTAGATGCCTAAGTGCAATTCCAACTTGCTTCTCCTGGATGTGCCTCCTCCTTGCTACTTTTTTTGTGATTTAAGGGTAAAATAACAGTGTGTTACACAGGTAGATACATTTGTGGATTTTCAGGGCTCAGGGTGGAATAGAATAAATTTTCAGGGTGGGATAGAATTGAACTTAGGTCTAAATCCACTTAGACATTGAGTAGGTTCAATAGAATCCACCCCTTAGGGAACATAATTAGGGGGTTTACCAAACTCGAGGAAGCAGCCAGCCAATTTTGCAGCCAGATCCCAGGGCTGCCCACCATTTTTGTGGGTTGAGCATGGCAGCCAGCCCCCTCCCCCCCCCATGCCTCTGATTAGTTGAGGGGCCCTGGCAGTACCGTGGCCAAGTTTACACATGAAGTGAGCCAGGCCAGGGCTCTGCAGACCCTAATGCAGCTGCTTGCAGCCTTCTGGCTGCCTGCCACAGCTGGCCTGAGACCTGCTGCAGCTATATGCAGGCTCCCCATCTCCTTCTTTGGGCAGCCCCATTCTGTTTTCCACCCCCCCACCCCCATGCTCCAAGACTACAAGGTTTCCTGCTCTTTTCTATCCTTGTTGATAAGTTTTGGGTTTTTTTGCAGTGAGTCTGCCACTTTTTATGGAGCCCAACCGATTTCACATTTTCTGCAAAAATTGTGCTGTCACGAATTCAGTAGGTCTCTAAACATAATAGCACTTTATTTCAATGAAGAGTATCAAAATGAAATTTGCTTGATATTTAGAAATCCATTTTATTTTTTTACTTTTCATTCCATAAAAAATTCCACCATATAGAATGTGGCCCCAAATTTGGAATGAAAATATGTATTGCAATCTGTTTTTCATATGAGATATGTTTGTATTTTCTAATCAAGCCATTATAATTGTATTCTTGTATTTAGAATATGATTATATTCTACTTCTTATATCTTCTTTTACAGTGAATGATAGGGTATTTCTCTTACGCACATGCATAAAAGATACCTTTATTGTTCCTCTAGATTTCCCTGAGAAGGACCTTGTTTTCTTTTTTGTGTATAGTCGTATGTCTGGGACCAGAGTGGCAAAACTTGTTAAACAATACATTGCCCATGTGATAGGCATAAAGAAGAAAAAAATGAAAGCAAAGACTGTGGCTCTAGGATATAAAGTAGATTTATCTCAGAAAGAAAATTGTCCTTGGAGGGAAAAAAAAATTCTGGTTTTATTTGTTTTATTTTTTTCCTATGCTACCAGAGAGTGTAAACTTTTTTCCATGCTGTGTTTGGTTATTACATTAGGAAAGGACATACTTTATTTCATAAATAACCCTATCCTTTTCAGTGGGAGGAATTCTATAAAGTCCTGTGGGAGTTCAGCTCAGTTGGTTAATGTGTGGTGCTAATAACATCAAAGTTGCAGGTCTGATCCCCAGTTGGACTAGATGTTCTCTTGTGGTCCCTTCCAGCCTTTCTTATCTTTGAAATTGTTTTTGCTGAGACAATGGGGGGAGGGCAGAAAATAAATTTAGTTCCAGAAATAATTTAACAGGCCATTCCACTAGATATATAAATAAAATACATCTTTCTGTTCCTGATAAGAACTTCATAAAAAGGAACTGGGGGAACAAGCATCTAATTTAAAGAGATAATGTAAGAAACCCCAGCTATGAGTAGTCAGTAGACTGCTTGTTTGGGAGTTAGGGAGCCAGCTGAACCTGATAAGGATGGAGCTACCAAGAGAGAGTTAAAAGTTCCAGGAAGAGAGGAGAGGTGTAGGATTTAGTGAGATGCCCAAAACTTGTGTTACTCCTCCCAGAGAAAGACCATAAGTTTTAGGCTTTGTTTGTTTGCTGTTTGCATGCTTGTTTTGTTGCTTTTCTTATACTGTGGGGACAAGGATTTACATGTAAAATAAACTGTCTGGAAACCTGACCATGGACCTGACTTGCCTTAATAAGTAAGCTGGGTGAGCAACCTGTTTCCATATATCTATAAGCATAGTTGATAACAGAATGTCACTAATATTTATTTCAAGAAATATTGTACAGCACCTGAACACATGTCGTGACTTCCCCTCAGAATTAAGTTCTCTGCTTCCCAAGTTGCAATGCTTTACCTGTCCTTGGAAGTCAAGTATTGTTCACAATGCCTGCAATTAATTAGTAAGTGGTTACAGGAAATATTACCATCCATATTACTCATATTACTATCGAATTTCAAATATCTTTTCAATGGCAGCAAAGTGTTTTTCACTGCACTATTCATATTGTCATATCTTATGTAAAGTCACTGCGAGCGACTCAGTGAATTGAACGATATATAAATGGGTCTTTTTTTCAAGATGCACCTTTTTAAAGGGAAATTTAATAGGAAAGTGGGTTCCTACATTTATCATTTGGCAGAGTGCACAATTGCTGTGCAGAAGCAGGAGAGCTTTTAAATGAAAAGACTTTAGAAATACTAAGTACTGGGTAGTGTTTGACTGCATAGGAGAGAAAGAATGAAGAGAAGGTGTAAAGATTTCCCTCTGCATAGGGTGCAGGCACAGTCCACTGAATCAACACAGGCACTGCTTGAGGCTAAAGCTATCCAGAGGTACCTAGGGCTACAGAAGGTATTGGAAGAGAACTGTACACAGTCCAGTATTGGCTGCCAAAACGTTAAGGCAAAGGTAAGCACATGCTTTGCCTGTTAAAGGAATGGGAGTGGATTTGGTGTGTGGTTAACACAAGAAACATTTGTGGTACTAGCTGTGAAAAGAAATAATCTCATAAAACAGGCAAATATAGATTTTATAACTGCTGGGCAGCAACGTGTTGTCATAGAACTAATATTCAAAAGGCCAAGGAAAAGTATGGATTATGTGCAGGGAAAAGCTCTCACGGTCAAGGAAATCAGTTGATATCTAAGAATTGAAGGACTATAAGGTCAGAGGTCCCATAAAAGGTATGTTATGCTTGTGGGGAAAAGATGAAGTTGCCACCATTTGCATTATTACTTTAAGGCTTGCATTGTAGTGTGAAGCACAGAAAAAAATGGAGTGTCGCAGGGTGGTACTCTGCCTGGTGCATAGATCCATGAAAAGATAAAATAGGTCCATTAAAAGATAAAGACAGATCATCGAGCCATGAAAAGATAAAGACAGATCTTACTGAAGAAGTTTGTTCGTCTTATTGAAAACTTTTTCTTTGAGTGACAAGTGGTTTAAGGACAATTTTTGTGAATCCTGACAGCTATTCAGTGAGGGTACCAGGATTGGGTATAATTGGTCTGCCCAGGGTTACTTTGTTTGTTAAACTTCAGGATTCCTGGTTTATATAAACCTACAGTTGCAAGCAAATTGGTGTAATGAGGTACAACATCAGTTTATAATCTGGATACAAACTGTATATTTTTCTGAACCTATCAAACAGGACTCTAAGTAGATACATCAAACCAAATACTTATTAGTTTACAACAGGGAATCCATCACTGTAATAAAACTGAACATGGGACATTAACTGTGGATAATAAAAGAAATAGAGGATTTGGGGGTTTTTTATTATTATTTTAACCATCAATTGTATTAGATTCAGATGTATGCAAATTCTGCAATAGCTGCTGTCATGTAAGCCACAGAATCAAACTATTGAGTGGGTGTCAAACAATTACTGAAAAACAAAAGCAGCACAAAACAAGAAGCAAATGATTTCACAGACTAGTTGCAACAAGCACAACAACTTTGTACAGTTGGGGCCTTTATTTTCTACATTTGTTTTAAAAGTAAGTGGCAACCTCACATGACTGACAAATGTCTTATTTTTTTTGTTCTGTCTTTCTGCATGGTATAGGTTATAATTATTACAGTTTTTTAATAATAGATGATTATGTGTTCATTTAAATTTTTCGTTACAGGGTGAGAAAAGAATGTCAGTATGAGAACATTTAAAAAAAATCTCAACTACTTTATACAATGTTTTGACGGCAAGAGCATGACACTTCAGCTCTAGATTATTATAATGAATTTAAAAACAGAATTACATTATTAAAGGATGTTCAGCTTCTTTTTATTTATTTAACCTTGAAAACATTGATATCAAAAGAACTTTTTTTTTCCTGCAAGGGTTACAAAATAGCTTTTTGTCACTGTAGGCATGCACTAAAATAGGTAAATGAATGTGATATTAAATGCAAAACTAAAATAAATAAAATAACTTGATTCAGTGTTAGGGTTGAGCACTTGTTCATAAAAGTGTTAGAAACTCCCAAGGTTAATATTAAATAAATTACCTTAACTCTATTCTCTGGAGTGCATACATTGAAATACAATGTACACTTGATCACAGTATTTCTAAAATCATAATGTGATGCATTTTTCTACAATTTCAAGTACAAAGGAATCAGCACTCAGAGCTGCCGTGTACTACATTGTGCAGGTACATAAATATCCTTAATAGGACAGGTATACATTAGAACTGTTATAGAATTAGAGGGATGAAGGGGGCTTTGGGGAGAGAAAGAAAACTAACAATAGTGTCTTTTAGACATGTCTACTGAAAAAAACAGGTTCTCGAAATGTTCTGCCTCCCTTTATTTGCATTTTTACTTCAAAATTATTCAATTCAAGGCACCATGATTTAGAACATAAATGCAGTAAAGGCCAGTAATTCAAATTCCTATACCAGCCTTGACTACAGACTGGCCTGGATTGGATTTTAAATGCATGTTGCCACAGTATTAGCCTTTACTACAAAAGGGGGTGCCTAATCCTATGCCTTGATCCTATGACCCCAGCTGACTTCCTGCCCTTTGGGCAGGGGGCTGGACTCGATGATCTTCCGAGGTCTCTTCCAGGCCTAATGTTTATGAAATCTATGAAATCTAAAGACAGACTCCTAAATTCCTAGACTCAGACATTTAAAACCTGTCCTATTAAAAAAAAAAAAAAATACTGAACATACCACTGCTTCTGCATTTTTTATTTTTTTTTTACAAAAAATCATATTGTGCCAAACGCATTGTGGAGCAGGTGCAGTACATGGGGCAACACTGACTGCTGCAGTGCCAATCAGTGGTATGATGACCCATTGCTGCAGTGGTGGCTATTTTTGCAACCTCCCCCCACCCCTACACATAAATTTAGCACCTGTGGCTGCTGTCCCAGTCAGCCCCACACAGTAACAGTACTGTACTGTGCCTTCATTTATATTCTTGTCTATTCCTATTTTGCTCAGAGAAGATTCAGAGCATGTAGCTGATGTTACAACCTGAAGGTGAGAGTTGAATTTCCCTGGGAAAACTATAGGGTTCAGGGCTACATCACAGCTGGGGTGAAAGGTTTCTGTTTACTAGGCTTGCATATACCTCTGCCAAGCGTGTTCCCTTGGGGTATTTGACATGTCCCCTCCCACAAATGGCAGCAGAAGCCCCAGCCCCAGTTTTGCCTACAGTTTTGTCCAAGGCACTTGATACCAAGTTGAACTACTGAAAAAGGAGTGATTGTCCTCCACCCCTCGTCATAGTTTGTTTAGAAATTACATTTAATTTACTTGCAGATTGGAGAGAAATGTGCACCATTCATAAAAGATTCATTGATATCATCTAAGCTTTGAGGAAAATCTTAAATAGAGAAACTGCATTTGATTCTCTCTTGTGATACACAATATTATTTTCTTCATGTTGTATATGTGTTTACTATAGGTACTTCCTTTTTCATTTTACTCTGACTAAGACTTCATTTGATCTGCTGAATATTGAAGATAAGTCAGCTCCCCAATGGTTCAGTTTATCTGTGCATTATGTATGTAGAAAGAAAGCTAACATAATAAAACTGTTGAAGCATGCAAGTTAAGACAGGGGCCTTGCTGAAATCTTGAGCGTTTTAGGTCACCCGAGACTTAGTTAAAGCTGATGGATTAGTAGTGAAGTATTAATAAGATAAGTACTGCTATTTGTCATTGCTGTTTATATGTACTGTTTGAGAGAGGCTGTTAACAAGAATGCTTTCCTGTAACTGTAAGGCCAAGCTACAGTTTTGTGTTATAATAAGACATTGGTTGCTTCAGTTTGTAGTGGTTCATAACACCTCAATGCACATAAAACATAAAATTATATTAAATGATCCAAGTGCTCCTTAGAAAATGAATAAAATAACACTACTGCATTGTGCTTTATAGTATAAAATGCAGGGAAAATAATTAAAATAATTTGAACCAGTTGAATTATTTGAGGTTATATCTGTTCCTACCATCAAACTGTTAATGTTAACGTCAATCCTAGAGGAGACAACTAAAAGTTACCATTGAACCTGAATCATCCCTTTTTGTATCTAGTCATATTTCAATGAAAACAAATTATTCTCTAAAGAAATGTTTAGTAGTTCTCTGTGTAAAAGTGGTGTATAAAATGCTGGAATATGAATATTTAGGGTCCAGTTATTCAACACGTATTTATGCTGCTGAATATTCTGAGTAACTTACTGTTATCAGTGAGACTACTCACACGCTCAAGTGCTCCACAAAATTAAAGTCAAAATGTCTTTGTACCTTATTTCCTCATATATAAAAGTTAAGGATAATAATATATCCTCAATGCAAAGGAATAAGATAGTTTTATTGACATATGTGAGGAGCTCAGTGATAGCAAACAATAAAAGAATGAGACTGAGGAAGAAAAATGTAGTGCTGTAACAATTAAAAGACTTAAGGATAAGTCCTAGTCCTCTTATTAGGCATCTAGAGTGGATTTAGACATTTCCACATGATTTTATTCTGCCCTCCTTAAGTCCCTGAAAACCAGTTACTATGAGAAGTGGATGGATTCTGCACCTGTTCACTGCCTGTTATGACTTGATCTTAAGACTTTGATGATGAATATTACAAAAATAGGTGTCCCCCTCCTCCCCAAAGATTTGAATAGTGTAGGATAGGATTATACTTAGGCCCCTGGCACATTTTACGTGCGTATACTGCAATTCATGTGTTCTGTGTTAGGACATTTTATTTTTTTATGGCTGGTTTGTGTGGTGCCTTAAATTGAACGTGTGGCATGTCTATGCAATGGGGCTGTCCTGGGTGAATGCCAAGTCATCTGATTGTTGGAAACAGTCCTGGACAGCCCTGGGTCTCCAATGGGCAGTGGAGACAAGATGGTCTCTAGCACATTATCCAACTGGACCTCAGATATCCTGCAGGCTTCTGGCAGGGGGAGCTAAAGAATTTAAATCTTCACTCCAGGCAGCCTTTGTGGGGCTGCTCAGTGTGGTAGATGAGGCTCCTTGTGGGGGAGACTAAAGGGCTTCACCTGCCAGAGATTTTAAACCCTGTGCCCATAAAATAAAGTCCCCGAGAGGGATAGCCCTTCTGTTCTCCCTTCTAGTAGCCTCTTATCCCCTGCACCTAGCAACCCAGCCACAGCTGCCACTTGTAGGATTTTAACTCTACCAGGGGAAGCCCTCAAAACTGGCCTGGGGCCAGACACACCAATCAACTGTTTGTCAGCCGCAACCCCAAGACAGCCTGGGTCATGGCAGGGGGGGCTCTGGGCACCTGGTTTTCAACTTGCTAATGCAGGGGGAGCCCAGGACCGTGATCTGTGGCTCCCCCTGACCTGGGAAGTATAAAGTATGTCACTAGGATCTGATCCCCTCTCCCAAAATCATGCCTCCTAGGATGCATGTATGGCATGGCAACAGTTGGGCTTGGGGATCAGATCCCATTACAGTGTTTAATGAATGTATATCAGGGACCATAGAATTCAGAGTTCATTTACATGCATAATTGGTGAAATAGAATGTTGTCCTTAGGCACCTGCATGTTAGGTATCACAGTATATAATGTTTACGTCCCTGTATCTAGAGTAGAAAAGCTCAGAACTAGACTACATGACCAGAGTACCTCCAGACTGAGCTGGTAGGTTCAGAGCAACAGCCCCCTTGGCTCTGCAGGAAACTGGCAGACCTCCTGCATCTTAAAAGGAAGACCTACAAAGGATGGAGGACTGGAACCGTGACCAAGGAGGAATACTCTGCTGTGGTCCGGACCTGCAGAGAGCAAACCAGGAAAGCCAAGTCTGTGATGGAACTCCAGGTAGCTAAAACACCAAGGACAATGAAAAGTCCTTTTTTAGATATGTGGGGAGCCAGAGGAAAAGCAAGGGCAACATCGGACCCCTGCTAAACCAGATGGGACACCTGACAACCGATGCCCATGAAAAAGCAAACTTGCTAAATGGGTACTTTGCGTCAGTTTTTCACCAGTCCCATGGGACACCCCTGCCTACTGTGGGTCAGGGAGGCCTGGGTGAGGGAGGTTCCTTGCCTTCCATTGAAGTTGACCTCGTGGAGGAACACCATGTTAGGCTGTATACCTTCAAGTCAGCCGGCCCTGACATTTTACTCCCAAGGGTACTCAAGGAGCTGACTAGCATCATAGCTCAGCCCCTGGCATGGATCTTTGAGAACACCTGGTGCTTTGGTAAAGTGCCTGAAGATTGGAAGAAGGCCAATGTCTTGCCTATCTTCAAGAAAGGGAGGAAAGTAGATCTGGGAAACTACAGGCCCATCAGCCTGACCTCTATCCTGGGGAAGGTCTTGGAAAAGATTATCAAAGAGGCCATCCTTAACAGACTAGCTGAAGGCAATATCCTGAGGGATACCCAGCATGGGTTTGTTGTGGGTAGGTCTTGCTTGACCAATCTCATTTCCTTTTATGACCAGGTGACCTATCACCTGGACAAGGGAGAAGAGATTGATGTCGTATATCTTGATTTTAAAAAAGCCTTCGATCTGGTATCCCATGATCACCTCTTGCCAAAATTGGCTAACTGTGGCCTCGACCTCACCATGACCCACTGGCTGGGGAATTGGCTCTGTGGTAGGACCCAGAGGGTGGTGGTTGACGGAAGTCAATTGTCTTGGTGCACTGTCACCAGTAGAGTCATAGTGCCTCAAGGCTCTGTCCTAGGTCCTATACTATTTAACATTTTCATCAATGATGTGGACATTGGTGTCAGAAGTGGACTGGCCAAGTTTGCCAATGACACCAAACTCTGGGGTAAATCATCCAGACCTAAAGACAGGAGGGTAATCCAGACAGATCTTGACAGGCTCATGAAATGAGCAGATGAGAACCTGATGGTGTTCAACACCAATAAATGCAAGATTCTCCACCTTGGAAGGAAAAACCTGCAGCATGCGTATAGGCTCAGCAGTGCTACGCTGGCTAGCACTATGGATGAAAGGGACTTGGGGATCATGATTGACCACAAGATGAAATTGAGCCTTCAGTGTGATGCTGCAGCTAGTAAAGTGAGCAAAACGCTGGCTTGCATCCATAGATGCTTCTCAAGCAATCCCAGGATGTCATTCTCCCATTGTACTTGGCCTTGGTGAGGCCGCAGCTGGAGTACTGCCTCCAGTTTTGGGCTCCACAATTCAAAAAGGATGTGGAGAAGCTTGAGAAAGTGCAGAGGACAGCCACACCCATGATCAGAGGTCAGGAAAACAGACCTTATGATGAGAGGCTGAGAACCATGGGACTCTTTAGCCTGGAAAAGCGCAGGCTCAGGGGTGATCTGGTGGCCACCTACAAGTTTATCAGGGATGCTTATCAAGATCTGGGGGAACATCTCTTCACCAGAGCACCCCAAGGGATGACAAGAGCAAATGGTCACAAACTCTGCCACGACTGATTCAGGCTGAACATAAGGAAGAACTTCTTTACTGTCCAAGCCCCCAAAGTTTGGAATAGACCGCCACTGAAGGCAGTTCAAACACCTACTTTGAATGCCTTCAAGACACACTTGGATGCTTATCTTGTTGGGATCGTATGATCCCTGCTGACTTCCTGCCCCTGGGGCAGGGTGCTGGACTCTATGATCCTCTGGGGTCCCTTCCAGCCTGAATGTCTATGAAATATCTATGAAATACATTTACTTTTAGTCACGTACCTCAAAAGGTGTCATGGGGACCCCCCAGGGACATACTCAGGACCTGTATGACCTTGTCTTGTCTCAGAGTGCTTCTTGAAGCCAGCCCGAGGGACTTCCAGAGCAAGGAGAAGCCCTGGCTCCTTTCCGTAAGGGCCAGACACAGACATGGGCAAATCAGGTGGCCACCCATGGCCCAGACAGAAAGGGGACCCGAAAATGGTAATTTTTAAATGTATTATTATCATTATCTCTGGTGAAGAGACCCAATACTAAAAGTTTTCCCAGGGCTGCCAGGAGTCTAGGTATGGTGCTGCTTTCCATTATAAGACTGTGAGATCTTCCCAGGTTGTTCCCTGACTCAAGGAAGTAGCTTCTAGTTCAGCTCCTGAAGGAGGGACTTTCTCTTGTTGGAGAGACCAAATGCAACCCAAAGTTCCAAGCATTTAGACAGACAGCTCCACTTCAATAAAGGTATTTACCGGGGCAAAGGTTACCCAGTCAAAATTTCTCTGCCTCTTCCAAAAGTTTAATGTGTCTTTGTGTTCCTTGAGCTAAGCTAACTAAAACTAACTAAGCTTTTCTTTTCTCTGGTCTGACCAACTCTTGAGCCCCAAAACTGTTCAGCTTGTCTCCCTCCTCAGACTGGCCCTCATAGGTAAACAGTCTTCTTGTTCACCATACCATGTCCATTGGACAGTGCACCATTGGCATGCCCTACCTATAGTACTGATCATACTTATCCCATTTACATGTGATTCTTTGCTGCAAAGTAGACTGATCTACTGCAAGTAAGGCATCACCATGTAACTGTTTGCAGTAGCTGCTATACAGTTAATTAGGCTAATGCACAGTTTTTTACTACCTCTAAATACAGGTAGTACATTAAGCATGCGGTAGTTACTGCACAGTACCACTCATGTAAACAGCTGGCAGGGAGCAAATTGCTCTTGGCCAGTCCAGACAGCAGGGGGTGGGGGAACTGTCCCCTCCCCAGCAGTTGGCAGATCAGGCACAGGGCTGGGAAAGTATCTCCTCCCCCACAGCTGTTCCTCAGCCCCATATCCCAGATTGGGAGGGAACACAGGTCTGGGAAACAGCTTCTGGGCAAGGGGCACATGTGTAAATGCACTCCCAGGGAAAGTATTTGACTGTGCAGTAAACTTACAGTGTCTTAATAGCATGTGTAAATGCTCCCAGTTTCTGTTTCCAAGTCAGGCACAGGCTGAGCTCTGGACCTACCCGGTCAGTCTGGAGGTACTCTGGTCATGCAGAAGAGCAGAACTGCAGACACCCAAAGAACTGTCATGTTAAACAGAGGAACACCTAGCAAATTCTAGGCACTTCCATAGTTAGACAGCTGCAGAACAAGAGTGTTTGGGGATTGTTTTTGTATTCTTTAGGCCTTGTGGCATTACACTTTCAGCTGATCAAACACTGATTGCTGTTAGTGCTAACTCTAGTTTGGAGCAGTCTCACCTAAAGGTTATAAACCTTCTCTGACTGTCCTACACCTGCACAGTTGTAATTGGCCACTGGAGGGATGGTTAGAATGGGGCCTGACTAGGAGCTACAGGCTGTGAGTTGCTAATACAGGGCTGGTGAACCAGAAGAGACTTGTATCCCTGTTCTAGGTGGGGGGGGGAGGGGTGAGAGATGGGTTGGGGAGGTAGTGGGTGGGAACATGAAGCTGGGAGGTGGAGGGTAAATGAGATAGGGACAGGTAATTAAATGGGAGGTAGAAAGGAAATTGGGGTGGTGGGAGGGTGGTGAAATGAAGGAAGTCAGACACTGAAGAATAAAATAAAAAGAAGTAAAAAAACAAACAAACAAACAAAAAAGAAATAAAGAAGAAATAAATTAAAGATCTCATGTTTTAATGAATTAGGATTCAGGACTTTAGTGTTGTGGGTGCTGGCCATGTTTCCTGGGAAGTGCAAGTGGTGACAGAAGGTGCTTTGGGGGAGCTACTGCACCTCCCCCAGGAAAGAAGCCCCAGCTCATGGAGACCAGTCTGGCACCCTACCATGTTCTCCCCCAACCAACTCCCCCAAGACCCCACTCCTGGACCTATCTGTGCCCTGTTACCTGACTAGGTCGCATGTGCTCTGCAGGCTGTTTACATGGGGTTGCACACCCCTAGGACAGGAGATGGTGCCAGAACTTCCTCCTTGGCTGTAGAATTCAGAGGATGGGAATTTTGTGGGAGGAGACACTGCATTCTGGAATGCTGGATGACTGCAACTTGGGTGGCTCAGCTGTGGGTAGTAACCACCAGGGATCCTGCATTTCTATGTTAAAAAAAAATCAAATAAGCAATTTTTGGATATAAAAAAATAATCCCAAATCCACACTTTTCCATGATCAAAATGAAACACCACTAATATATATAAGTTAGGCATGTGCAAAGCAGCAAGTATTTGATTTGGATTCAGCTGATTCAGAGGGAAAGTGATTTGATTTGGTGATTCAAATCACTGCCCTGATTGGATTTGGCTAATTCAGATTAGGAGATTTGGCACTGATTCGGAGATTCAGCCATAGACTATAATGGGGAATTACTGAAATACCTCTAACTTTGTAATTTTTTTGAAGATTCAGATAAAAACAGCAGGAATGATAGCCCCTTCTGAGAGCATAATGTCTGCCAAGTTTCAAGAAGATAGATATAGGGGTTTCTGTGAAAGTGTACCTCAAAGTGTTGAAAACAAACCTCGTATCACTTGTGTGTGTTAAGGCAGAGTGGGATGAAAAGTGGTTTGTTCCCTTTGAAGCCTGAGAGATTGTAGAGGTTGGAGGCAGGTAGTTGGGCATTTATGTCTTTGATAGATTGTTGGTGTGTGCTCTTTCTGGTGTGTAGTTCTTGTTTGGTGCCCTGATGGAGATATGTATTGTGAAGATATCTCCATACTGGAGATATTATTGACAGATTTTGCATGTCTTGTCATGGCATGGCCTGGATCCATTCGGTGTGTTGTGGGCTGCAGGAAGTTGGCTTTTGGTGATGAGGTTAGTGAGGTTCAGTGCTTGTTTGAATTTACAAATCACTTTTCATAGACGAGCCTATGAACTGCAGTTAATCAACCTCCTAGGTACAGAAAATCATGGACTCAATATAGACATTGGAATTATGACACACTAAAACCTGCCAGACATCTAACTCCCCAGGTACCTCTCCACTTTTACCTGCGCTGTTACATCTGTCCTGCCCCCCACCCCCAACTCCATCCTGTCCCTCACCTGCTGATGCCTGCATTTCTATTTTCACTGACTGGGTTTCTTGCCTGCATTGCATGTCAGCCTCTGGCTTCTTTACTATTCCTTCCATCCAGGAACAGCACACACAAACACCAACTGCAGCCTGACAAAGGGTTTTTCAACTCAAAAGCTTGCTAAGATATATTTCTCCAACTATTCAGTTGGTTTACTAAAAGATACCAGATGGACCCAAAGAACCTTGTCTGCCAGTGCCATGTCCTCAGACCAACATGGCTACAACCTACACCCTTAGCACCTGTCCCCAGTCAGCTGACTGGAAGGACTCAGGGCCCTGGGCACATCCTTTCCCAGGAAAGGAAAGAAATGCTCTAGTCTGTGACAGTTTGGCTGCCTAAGATGCTCCTAGTGCTACTGTGTTGCTTACTTACCTGTTGTTCTTTGAAGTGGTGGAGGCTGTAGGGGAGAAGGAAGCCTCTTTGGGGCACACTACCATGCCATGGCCCCAGTGCCAGTGAGGGCATGCCTTAACACATACACAAAGTCACATGTCATGAGTTTTGCTTGTCAGTATCTTGAGGTGCAGTTTCCCAGAAACCCCTGTACCTATCTCCTTGAAACTTAGCAGGCTTCATGGCCTTAACAGAGGCTACTACGCATGCTGTCGCCCCCCCTCCCCTTTGCCATCACACTTACAAGTGACATGAGTTTTGCTTTCAATATATTAAGGTGCAGTTTCCCATAAATCCCTGTATCTATCCCCTTGAAACTTGACAGATTTTGTGGCTTGAGCAGGAGGTGACATCCCTGCTATTTCCATTCAAATCAGGCAAGAAATGACAAAGTTATAGGCAGTTTCATGATTCCCCATTATAGCCCATGGACAAAACATCAAAATGCATTGAAACAGCAAAACAGTTTTGAAGAAACAAAACAGAACAGTGTTTCAAAACAAAACAAAACAAAACATTGAAACAAAGCACTGTCCCTTTGAAACAGTGAAACAGAAGTTGAAATGAAACAATGCTGTTTGGCACAGCCCTAGTAAATAGGTGGAGATTAGTAAAACAAAAGTTAGAGCAGGGAAGAGAGGGAGGGAAATGGTGGGGTGGGTGGGGGGAGGCCAAAGGTAAGTAAGACAGACTGTACTGTAGTAATTTTCCAAAGTAGAAAAGAGGCTGCCCGTGAAAAAGTAAATAGATGGAAATTAGGAAGACAAAGCCCATTTGGCACTAGAAGTCTACTTAAGTTCTATTTTAAGGATCTAAACTTTTTTTTCTGGATCTGGTCTGAATAGAAATCTCCCTAACAATTGTATTTTTTAAGCTCTAAAATCTTCATACAAAAAAAGCAATTGAACCTCCTTCACCTACAATGTTTAGGAAAAAATATGATAGAGAAAAAATGTCCTTAATATGAACATGAACTAAGTGACCTAATGAGTCTTTTTATCTCCAGCATCTGTGATCCTGCATTACAGATTTTATAGCATACAGAACAGTAGTTAACCGCTGGCTTGAGGGTCAGGATGCAGGGAAACTTAGCAGAGCTTGTGAACAGTAAAGACCAAATGTGCAATTAAATAAGCACTAGCAATTTCCTAATATTGTAATGATATACTATACTTCACTATAGTGTAATACTGAAAATCTTTAAACTTACCTTTTGAGTTAAGGTTACAATTGATTTTTGGGAAGAGATTATTTTTATAAATTTCAGTTTTGGTTAATTATTATTTCTATTGAATAAACTCTTATATTACAATAATGAGATGTTGGAAACCATGAAAACACTTGCATGGTCTAATTTATTGCTTGAGGAAAAAATTAGTAAGGTCAGTTTTACATGTAGTTGAAATGTTCAGGTGACAAAAAAAATATTGTTCACCACTTATATATATGTCTAAATATTATTCTTGTCTGCCTGAGTTTACTCAGTCATGTCCCCAGGGACACAAACGCATATTTACATTAATTTAATGTGTAAGTAGAGAATTACTGAGATAATCACAGTGAATTAATAGAGAGGTTAAGTAGCCTCTTCATTTCAACACTTCTTGCCTGTTGTTGCTGACAGACACCCCTGTACTGATTTAGGATCATTCAGGTTTTAAGTGGGTTAGGCAGTTCTACTGTTTTGTTTTGTCATTGTGATTCTCCAGAGCTCTTTATATACTCTAAAAACTGTTCTCTGTTGCGAGATATGGAAGGATCAAAGAAGGAAAGCACCTCTGGGAATGGAAGAAGGGGTTAAGAAGCAGGGGGAAAGCACCAAGTAGCTTACTTCTCTCTGTTCCCAGCAACTCTACTTATGAAATTCTTCATGTTTGGGTTAAGATAGGCAGGTGGGGATGGAATGGTCAATTCACATATCATGCTTTCCCTGAAAATGAGAATTGATTGTGAAACAGCTTTACCATGATGCAAGAATTTGCAATTATATTTAAAGAAATAAGCAAATAATTGTCAATCTGGAGTGGGTAAAAATAAAAGATTTAAGTTTCCAAACTTTTAACATATTGAAGATAAAAAGGGGGACTGAATCAGTAGCAGTACTTTGATTTGATTTTTTTTTTTATATAAAAGTCATTGGATACCAAAATTGGACGTTGTTTAAAAAAATGTCGACAGCTTTGTAATGCTTTTCAACAATTTATTTTTTTTCAATTCCCATTTTATTATCTAAATGGCAAATTCATCTAAATCACTTCCCCATTAATAGTTTTGGTTTGACGTTTTCTGGTGAAAATTATGTGGTCAAAAATATACACTATGTTTATAGAATTATGTAGATAACTATTAAACATTTCTTTCAGTTCTATCAAGAGGCAGAGGTACTGCCTACTAGAGCTAGGAGCTAGTGTTAGAAACATAATCTCCAGCTCACAGAGCACAGAGCTGGCAGGAGTGGCCAGCAGGACTACAAATCTGTGGAGTTCTAAACGTGTCATTGGCTAGAAATATGGTGGCTGTGTCCAAGGCCTTTATATATATATATATATATATATATATATATATATATAGCACTGGTGGGGTTAAGCTGTCTAGTAATGTTAAATGGGTACCTGGGTTCCCCTCCCCCCATCTTTTCCTACATACTTCATCTTATTGAGATTTATTATCATTTTCAAACTAGTTTGGTTTTCCATGAAAGATATGGTTAGGTCAGCAAATTCCAGGCCAAGAGTCTGAGAGGAGAACTTCACCTGCCTCTTATTAGGCCCAAGTCCCTAGGCTTCTTTCCACAACATTTGGAAATAATCCCAGAAGTACATGCTGCACTCAGACTAAGTGGGAAACACTGTTCAGGGATTTTTTTAGGAAATTACATGTATCCCCTTAGCAACTGAACAATGCACTGAATTCCAAATGCTTAAACATACAGAAGGTTTAGTCTGTCTAGTTTAAATGAGAGTCCAACCTGTAGCCCATCTCCCTCTTCTAGTTCCAAGATACAGGAACCCCTGGCTGCGTCCCCACAAGCAGAGGCATGTGGTTGCCTCAGGGAAAAAGCAACAGCCCAAATTTGTGTTGCTGCTTTTTGCCCCAGGGCCCACCCCTGCACAGAGTTAGCATGGAGAAAAATGCTCTGGTTGGGGTAGTGAAGGCTGCAGTCAAAACCTGGACTGGCCCCAGCAGCCTTATCTAGGGTCCTGGGGGCATCCTGGGGCCCCAGTGGTGGTGATCCGGGCATGTGGAGCCTGGCCACATGTGCCACTCAGCTTTTTTTCCGTATTTTTTTTTGATACTGGGATTCCCCAGTATCCAAATTTGGATCTGCACTGCAAATATGCAGTGCGGAGAACCAAATCACATGAGCAAGGTGTGTTTTGTAGTGCATATGTGTATGCGTCTGGATACAGCCCCTGTGTCTGATGGTACCTGGATGCAAGGCATACTCAGAGTGGGGAATCCTAGACGGATGAATTACCTGAGATCCATACCTGTAGTGATTATGCAAACCATGGCTCTTTTTCTGGATTCTGTCCATTCTTCCTTTGGCTAAGGAATATTTGGGACTGGTTCCTGCAAGAGCAGTGACAGCTACATACACGCTGGCCCCAGCTGTGTTCCTCTTTTCTGTCCTCCCTATTACTGCTGACTAACTGAGAGTTATTTTGGTTGCCATCAGTCAATCCTCTGTTCTTATTTGGACATTACTGTCCTCTGGGGAGAAAAAAAGGAGGCAATGCAGTGCAAAAAGCTAAGTCTGTCTATATTTATTTGTGTATTCTTTGTTTATATGGGCTGTTAAAAACTGCAAGGCATAGGACGGGCCTAAAGGGAACATGGGGGAGGGAGGAGCTTAGATTAAATTATTGAATGTGTGGGATCTCAGAGGCCCAGTGGACTAGGCAGAGGGGCTGAGTGAGCACAAACTGAAGACTGTGACTAGGGGCCAGCAAGAAATCCCATGAACTGTATCGAGTGAAGCAAGGCACCTGAAGCTACACCTGGGTTTTTGGAAGGCAGCCTCCCAAAATCCGTCTATAACATCAAGGGCAGGGCAGGCCAGAGAAAGGGAGGTGATCAGAGAGGCCAAAGTGCCTAAGAGGGCTCACCCTTCTACTATAGGGTGTACAGCAAAGCAGCATGTTGGTGTTTTGGGGAATGGAGAAACTGAGGCTTGTTACAGCCACTGAATCACTTGATTCATTAAGAAAAAACTGACACAGATATTGTACCCAAGCAGTATATCCTTTGTTTTTTCAGGGCACTGATGTTTTCCTGTGGTTAACAGAATTTGACCATAATGTACTAGAAAGGTTAAAAAATACTTTCTTCATGCTATGTAATACTCTTATTCCTTTTGCTGCTGGAAGAAGTTGCAGTGCTAAATAAAAGTGTGTAAAGCAAGGAGAAACTGCTCCTTTTAAGAAGCCTGAGAAAAGGATACGCTCTTCAGCTTTACTGACATTTCTCTGCATTCACATTTTACATCTATGTGTTAGTATATTTCTCTGAAGAGCAGAGAGGATAGCATGGCACAGCAATAACTCAGCAAGATGGGCTCATTGGCATTACAGAACATTGCTAATAGGTTCAAAATTATGGTTAGCAATAAGACGACATAAGAGGAAATATCATGAACTATGAAAAAATAGCTATAATATGCATGCACACTTCCCCATAGAGGGTTGCCAGCAATGGGGAGAAAAGAGAGAGGCAAGGTAGATTGTATAAATTACCAAGACTTGCACAATTAGACAAGTCTGAAACAACATGAACATTGGCTTTCCATTCAAACTCTCTCTCTCTCTATGGGTTGGGGTTAATTTTGTTGGGGGGGTTTTGGGGGTGGGGTGGAGGGGGGAAGAGAAATGCAACCAAATATAGAAGGCTCACCCTTCTTTGTGAAAAGCCTGATACTTCAAAGTTTATGTGTAATCAACAGCATAGGACATTCCAAAATAAAGTACGTATTTTCTGTTTTAAATATGGGTGACTAGGAGAAAATAGTCAGATTTCCAAGTCCCATTAACTTCACTGGGAATTTCAAGTGTACTTCTGAAAAATTAATCAGAACACACAATTAGATGACTAATCATAGGTATTATAATTTGGAAAATGTTGTCTGTAATATTTTTACCATCTGAAATTGTAGGCCATAGAGTATCTCTGAAATGTTATATGACCACCATGTGGTGTTACATACTTAAGATTAAATTACTCATTACTTCAGTGTCTTGCAGCTTCAATATTGGTCAAGACCATGCAGACAGAATGGATAACTGTTTATGAGAGTCACAACTGTAGCGCTGCCAGTTGATAAAGGTTAGAAACATTAGAGCTGATTTTTCCTGTAGGACACAGCATGCTAGAATTTAATTGTAATCTTGCTTCATTACCCACCACATTCCCTATTAAATAGCAAAATGATTGTCTTTATGTCTTTATTTCTTACTTCCTAAATTATTGTCATTTGGGAACATAAAACAGCATTCTTACTAATATTTTTAGACATTATTTTATACAAAAATAGTTTTTTTTTAATTACCTAGAAATTTATAGCTCACATTTTCTAACAGAAGGGGTTCCAATTTTTCTTTTGGGACATTTATAGTCATTTGAATGGATTTAATGTTATCTTAGATTTTACCCCCCAAAAAGGAACAGCTGGCCTATTTACAGCATGTCAGCAAACATCAGTTCCTTTACAAAGCTAAGTGATGATAGGCTTGGTGCACAGTAATTGCCATCAGAATAACCAGAGCTAATGAGCTAACAGTGTCACAATTTGATGTTTCCTGTAGCTCCAAGATCAGAAAAAGAAAATTGTCTGACAAAAATTAAGTCAGCATGGTTAGCTATAAATAGGGTAGCAGCTTAACCATGAAAGTGACCCAAGCAAAATCTTTCCTAAAACACTGGAAATAGAGTTGGACTAGACCTTATCTCACTAGAAAATCCAATGGAATTTCTTAAATCAGATTCCAACCTGTCAGCTGATAAGCATGCTTATTTGTTCCAATTAACATACCTATTGCCAGAAGTTTTAACTCAATGTTTTTGTTTGTTTTAAATACACCCACACAACCCTTATACCTACACAATTAATAGGTAATTTGGAGACCTATGTTTCTTTTTCTGGGCACTGTACAAGTAGAATACTTGCTGTTAGTGTAGTACTGTACTGCATTACTAGGAGGTTTTTAAGAAACCAAAACTTTAGGTTCAGTTTGCAAACGGTAACATTAGAAAGTATTTCAGTCAATCAACAAGAGTTTTGTCTATGCTGAGGTGCCTGACAAGACCTTTAATTAATAGAATTTCACTTTAGTTCTGACAGATTTATCATGCATTTTAATAAATTGATTCAGACATACACTTTTTTCCATTTATTGATTACAGTTCTTAATTTTATAATTACACTGAAACATTGGATTGAATAAAGCAAACGATGATATTTATATACTAGAGGTGCTAAATAACAAAAAAAATGAGAAGCTGCTATGAATTTTTATTTAGGATGAACTAAATTATGAATGCAACACACTTTGTTAGTTAAAACACAAACAGCTAGCAGATCAGTTTCTGAACCTGGTATTTAGCCATGAACCTGTGCCCTCCTTCCTTATGACATGAATGAAAACATTTTGCTTTATCATTAAAAGAGGATTAGATTTTGAAAGAAATTTCATGCTCCTCAGATCAAAAGGTGTTCTCTCTGATAAAATCAGATAACATACTGATATCCTCTTTGCTGGTGATTTAAGTATGGGCTCCCAAAGTGCCTCTTCTGTTAATATAATGTAAATCTTAAAAAAAAAAAAAAAAGATATATATCTTTGCAAAATGAGCAAAACTTTGGCTTGCATCCATAGATGCTTCTCTAGCAAATCCCAGGATGTCATCCTCCCGCTGTACTTGGCCTTGGTGAGGCTGCAGCTGGAGTACTGCATCCAGTTCTGGGCTCCACAATTTAAAAAGGATGTGGAGAAGCTTGAGAGAGTCCAGAAGAGAGCCACGTGCATGATCAGAGGGCAGGAAGAAAGGCCTTATGATGAGAGGCTGAGAGGTATGGGACTTTTCAGCCTGGAAAAGAGCAGACTCAGGGGGACCTGGGGGGACCTTTAAGTATATAAGGGGGGCCTTTAAGTATATAAGGGGTGTACATCAGGATCTGGGGGAATGCCTGTTCACCAGGGCGCCTTATGGGATGACAAGGTCAAATGGTCACAAACTTCTCCAAGACCGTTTCAGGCTGGACATAAGCAAGAACTTCTTTACAGGCCCAGCCCCCAAGGCCTGGAACAGACTGCCACCAGAGGTGGTACAAGCACCTACTCTGGATTCCTTTAAGAGTCAATTGGATGTTTATCTTGATGGTATCCTTTGACCCCAGCTGACTTCCTGCCCCTGGAGCAGGGGGCTGGACTCGATCTTCTGAGGCCCCTTCCAGCCCTAATGTCTATAAAATCTATGAAATATTGCTAGATATCTATAGCAGTCTTTGTATTTTCAGCTTTTCTAATAACTGTGATAAAGGAATGTTAGCCTAATCATTTTTATGTAGGCACATAATTGTAAGTATACCAAAGCCAGCCTTCCATTTTGACTTTTCAAATCAACAATTTCAAACAAGAGGCAATGTAATTATGTATGGCAAATTAACTGATCTCTTAACAGAGTTAGGGTGATGTTAAAAATCTATTTCTTTAAGTATGATTGTGGCTAGTGTCCTAATGTTAAGTAGATATTAAAAAAATCAAAAATATGCAAATAAAAGTCAATGCCCCTCAACAGAAGTAGGATCAGGCTTGAAGCTCATAGAGATTGCCTATCTCTATCGCATATGTGTGCCATTCACACACACACACACACACACACACACACACACACACACACACAGGTCTCCCCCTTCCATCAAGAAACTAATTAACAGTGGGCATACAAGAAGCTTAATTCACAGTAGACTAATTCTACTGAGCATAGCTTGTCACAGCAAAAGCTGTGCTAATACACTAATGCACAGTAGTGCCAGTTACTGTGCATTTAGTTAGTACCTCAAAATAGAGGTACTAAACTTAATGGGCAGTAACAAAGGCACATTAATGCATGTGTAGATATACCCACTGATGTTCTTGTGTAAAAAAATCAAGTAAGGGTTCTGATAGGTAGAAGAGGTCATCTGTTTAAAGGGGAATAAAGATACTTGGCACTTAATAGGAGAGACTAAGCACCTTTGAGAATGAGGCTTTTAGTTTATAGGATCATGGGAAAGTAGGGCTGAAAAGGACTTCATGAGGTCATCTAGCCCTGACTGAATCGTCGGAACCAAGTGTCTCTCTCTCCTGCTGTTGAAAGTTTCCAAGGATGGAAATTCCACAACTGTTCCCAAGCCTGACATAGTCAGAAAGTTCTTCCTAATCTTCCTCTTAACTTTCCCCTGCTGCAATTTACGGCCGTTATTTCTAATCCTGTGCCCTACAGCCACAGAAAACAGCCCATTTTCATCTTCTCTATGATTGCCCTTCAGGTATTAGAAGATTGCTATCAGATTCCCCTGTCTCGGACGGCCAAAGCCGACTTGAGGTGATTTAATAATTGCTCGTTCGTCGGGGCGGGCTGGTGAATAGAGAGGCCGAGAAAGCTTTATGGTTGTAAAACTTTACTTACGTCGCTTGCGGTTGTGACGAAAATGGTCCAGTTGTCTGAACAACTACGTTAGTTGTTCCAGCTGGCAGGGCTCAGGCCAGCACGTCTGTCTACAAATCAGGCCGGCAGGGAAAAGGATACGTCTGGGATTGCGCTCGGCGACGGGGAGAAGAATCGATAGGTGATCAGTTTATCGATCAGCTCAGCCACGAGTCAGATCTCTCTAGAGGCACTCTGCAGCGTGCTCAAAGTTCTCCGACTTGGGCGGAAGTCGGGCTAATTTTTAAACAGCTAGCAAGCCAATTACTAGCTGCCACATAGAAATAATTTAGAACTGGCCAATAGCGGGACACAAATTTGCATTTGAATGGCGGGAACTCTCTTGCACCAGGGGTTTTCTGCTGCAACAGAAAACCTTTACTTTGCAAGAGGCTCTCATGTGGCGGGAAAATTCCACCGTGCCGAGGCACCAAAATCACTGGGTTGTGACATGCCCCCTTGCTGACGGCACAACTGGAATTTTAGACACATGAGCACATCATACAGCATCTTTGTTTCAGGACTTACTGAACTGGCAAAGCTTTAACAACCAGTAATATATATATACATAAACAAACAACTTGATAGACCGGTCTTTTCAACAAATTACAAAATACAATAACTTTGAACATATAACACCAACTGTTGATCATCGTCTGATTAGAGAACGTCTGCTTGGAACTCTCCTTGTCTGGTAGTCAGTCCGTCCTCTCCTATTAACAGACAATGTCAATAAAAATGCTTAATAAAATAAGAAAATAGTGTTATAGCAAGTCCTGAGCAAGTGGACGTTCGCTGTCTCAGTGTCTCCTTCACAACCATCACTCTATTGACTCGAACGAACCGCAGTCTGGTACTCGATGAATCTCACAATCAGGCGGTTGTGGATTATTACTTTTCTGGGGTCAGTCCTGTAAAGAAAGAAAACAACAACACAAAACAAAAGAGACTTATAGTTAAATGTACTGTAAGGATACTGGGTGAACGTCGGAACGGCGTGTCATCCAGTTGTGATGAACGATAATAGGAGGACGATCGGGCTTCTCTTCCAATTGGACAGAATAGGTATTGGGATATTGTCCCGACTGCTGAACAGTCCCTTTGTGAACTTGTGGATGAGATTGATGGGGGTGCGGTATTGAAATCCACACTAACTCGTCTGGTTGGAACTTGGGCTCCCAAGGTGGAGGTTTCTGGACATTAGCTTCGTCCCATAACGGTTTATCAGTATTTAGTGAAATGAGAACATCATGATTGAATTTAGTCCAGTTTTTAAACTTCCCTCCTCCCCTGAGGCGAAGTTGTTCTTTGTACAGGCCTATGTGTCTTTCCACAACACCGTTGGACTGCGGGTGGTATGGCAAATGAAGATGCCAGGCTACATTGTGAAGACAAGCAAATTTGTCTAGAGCATTAGAGTTAAATGGGGGTCCTCCATCAGACTGAATCTTGTGAGGGGGTTGCCAGGTAGCAAATACAGCAGTCAAAGCAGAAAGGACAGCAGTGGCATTACTTTTCCGTAGGGGGACAACCTGTAACTGTCTTGTTCCCAAATCAACAACAACTAGTCCTTTATTTGGCGGCTTAGACCCTGGGAGGGGTCCTAGCAAATCCACCTGCCAAACTTTTCCTGCCTGAAACTGTGAAGGATCGAAAGTTCCGAGTTGGTGCTTGGTTCTATGGCACTTTTCTTTTGCACATATCTCACAGGCCTGAGCTACCTTTTCCCAATTGCGCCGAGCTCTGTATGAGGCCGGCTCCATAAGGGTTTGGCACCAACGTTGATGGCAAGCTCGTGGTCCCGGGTGACCCCAATTTTCATGAAGCCACGCAAGGAATGGATTTACTTGAGGACCGGAGGTAGATGTGATAGGCAAGACTATGTCGGTTTGGAGTGGATCTTCTAAGAACTTATCAATTACCTCATGCACTGGATCGGTATCTGGACAATGGGACTTAGTGTGCCTAATCAACGGGAGGCGCACAAATTTAGTTAACGTTTCCCAGATATCTTGCCAATCGTTCAAATTTTCGGAGGGAAAAGCTGTGCCCGTAAGAATTTTATAAATATATTGCGACTCAATTGCGATGATTGGAACGGGAAGTGTATCGTTATGACATGTCAAACAATGTTCTAGTACCTTAAGGAATCCTAATAATTCACATTTTTGGGCTGAATTATCATCTGGGTCGGCTTGAAATATTTCTCTATCGTTACAAGGTTTGCAATAAGACCCATAACCTCCGTCATGTCGTGTGGTTCCATCTGAGGCCATCCATGCCGGGGCAGAAGTTCCATACAATGTAGGGACCTTCTCCTCATCTTCTGGGCTTGGATCAGGTACCGTGTCTTCCAACCTCCAACAATGCCAGTTGTAATGGTGAGTAAGCACTAGTGTATTCCAGGTCTTAGATTCCCCCTGAAAATATGGGTCAACTCTGTCTGCATCCAGCAAGGGTAAGAATGTGGCACCGGGAGTGCGTAACGTCCCATGCCCCCTTGCTAATGGCTCCACCAGTTGTTCGGCTAGGAGGATTTTCCCTACAGCTCCATATCGATGTTGTGCCTCTTGAAGCGTTTTATGGGCTGTATATACTAGCTCATCGTGAGGGTTATGTGTGATAGCCCACACGTGGTTGGTGGTGAACCCGAGGGTTATGGTTAGTGACTCACCCAGATCGATGGCATGGAGTTGTGTATCTTTAACTGTGGCTAGCAGGCGAAGCAGGTTCTGCTGATCTCCTTTTGTCCAGGGCGTGGACTTTTGGGATTTGTTACGGATCTGTCGCTGCAGTTTGGTGAGGAGTGCCAAATCACTAGGTCCAACATAAGGTCGATACCAATTCAAATGACCCAAAAGCTGTTGAAAGTGCCTCTTGGTAGTAGGGAAGAATGTTTTTAATGGATCGATGTCAGGACCTTCATGAGAAATTCCGTGGCAGATGGAACCGATGTATCGAGTACCAAGGAACGTAATGTCATCTACAGGATGTAGGCATGACTTTTCCTTGTTAATCGTCCATCCTTCACTCTGGAGGTGAGCAACTAGTTGGTTAACTATACTAGTAACTACGGAACTATCACGACCCATGATGGCGATGTCGTCGACATAACTCCAAATTTTCAATTCCTCCTCTGAGGGAAGAGAGTGTGAGGCTTGAAAGTTCTTTAGGGTGTTATTCATGGCACCAGTGGCTAGTGATGGAGCGTTGCGATATCCTTGTGGACAAACTGTCCACCTGTACATAATGCCGTCAATACACATATTTAGTATTCCTTCCAGGTCATTTATCGGGATGGAAAAGAACATGTTTTTTAAATCCAACGTGACTCCGATCCACTTACTTTATTGGAACTGTGCCATCTCAAACATACATTGTGGCAGAGTAGAAGGATTAGGTTGCTGAAGTATGTGACACCTTTTGTTAACCTCTCTATAGTCAATGACTAGCCGGGCTTCCTCAGGTTTTCCAGGTTTCGCAACTCCCCATCCTGATGACAGGTAGGTGCTGGCCGTTACGGTCTTAATGCAGCCTCGTTGCTCGAGTCGCTGCAGGAGGTCAGTAAGGGACTGCTTTAGAGAACCCTTAGTCGGGACTGGTCGATATCGCCAGGTGGAGTTATTACGAAGCATTGGTCGATGCCAATCCTGTTCTGGGATAATAATGGGTAATGCCTGTAGCGCTTGTTCTTTAAGGTCAAGCGCTTTTATTCCTGGGATCCCTAAAATGTTGATGCCCCCTAGGACAGCCTCTAGGGGGTATCGGTGGCCTTGGACCCAAAATTTGACCTTTGTTGTGACGGCGATAGCGTTAAGCCCTTGTACCTTGATCATTTTGGTGGTCTTTTGACGAGGTATCGTTGAGGTAATCATATTGGTTTGAGCTCCAGTATCGAGAAAGAAGAATGCTTGTTGTTGGTCATCCGGATTGGTAGGGTTGTAAACAGTGAGTTCGGTGTATGGTCGAGAATCAGTAGGGTCAGGTCTGAACTGGAGAAGGCCGCCGGCGGGGCCGACGGGCATTACTCATTTTTTGATGGGTCCTTGAATTTAAATCCTAATGCTTCGGCTATACAATATTGGGTTTGTTCTCCCAGAGCTCGCAACTGAGATTTTGTAAGTCCAGTGCGGGAGAGAAGAAAACCAAACATGGTTCTTTCCTTCAGGGTTCTTTCCTTTGGGGTTCCTGGAGGTGACCACCCTAGCTCTCGCCGGGGGGTGTACTCTTGCCGTCTAGGTCTCAGTGTTCCGGCTGGGTATGCCGAAGGTTGGTCCCTTATATCATCAGAAGCTTCTTCACCTTGCCTCATAAGTGCTTGTAGATGTGGGAGACGGCCTAAGAGATTTCCCACCGGTTGACCTGCCATTGGGTTCAAGAAGAGTCGGAGTGTAACAGCATTTGCTCCTCCATATACCTCCACACAGGCATCTATAGCTTCCAAGGGCGTTGGGATTGCCCCAGGGTCTGATAGGTGGTGATGAGCCCATCTCTCTTTTCGTTGCACGGCGGTTAGTCCCATTGGATTTGTTCTTGGGCTCCATGAGAGATATGACACCCCAACTATAGCCAGGAGGAGTTGCTCCGCAGTAGCCTTCTGTGGACGACCTTCGTGCCAGGTGTGAAATTTGTGGGTTACCTGTCCCACTACGAGCGCCGGGAGTGGGATGGGCCAGTGGGCACTGTCTGTGACCACATTCAAGTCAGTAGTACGTCCTCCGCTCCACGCCGCTTCTCGGGTCAAGGCACTCGCTTCAACTTTGTCTAAGGTGTCAGATCCAAATTCCACTATTAACTGTCCTAACCACATTGCCAAGGTTTCTTCTGATCTTATTTTAGATTCTTTGCAAAGATCTTGAATTTCTGGTTGGGTGCGTGTGCGTGAGATAATAGTGGTACGTGTAGCACCATCTTCATCTGCAACATGCTTCGTCACAGCTATCGGGTGAGCTGTGGTAGAGAAAGAGTTAATTTCTTCGTCTGGAAGCGTTGGGTACATCTCTCCTCCCATTGCCCCCTCCCCTTGGCAAGGAGGCGGGGCCATTGGGAACGACGTCACCTCAGGGGGTGGAGGCGCTAGGCGGATCCCTGCCGGGTCTTCTGAAGCTCCGCCCCTCCTTTCCTGGTTCCCCGGATGGCTTGCGCTTCTTTCGGTGCCATTTTCTGCTAGCGGCATCATGCGGCCGGTGCTTCTGATAAGCGCCGCTCCGGAGCTCTTTGCTGTCCACTCCAGCGAATCCTTACCCGCCGTATGCATCTGTGCCTCTAAATTTGCGTATTCCCTTAGTAGACCCGCTACTGTTCGGAACAGCACATTCATCATTTTTCCCTCCTTCCATTTAGTTAGACCCCATCTCGGCACATGACAGCCCTTAGTTCCCAAATCCTCCGGGAGCTGAACGAGGAGCTCATGGCCCCCCGACTCAGGCACCAAATCCGGACAGTTAAACCAGTCCGTGGGGGTGGGCTCCCCTCCTTCCCTTAAGTATCGAATGCATTGAGTGAACTCTTGAGCAGGGGTCAGCTTTTCTGCCTTCCGCGCTTTCACCCCGGCTAAGGATATGGTCAAGGTTTCCTCCGGGGGTCGATAATAGACCTGGTCGCTCCCCATTATACATCCGAGCTCCCCAAGGGATAGCTTAGTTCTCCATTCCTTCACTACGGCTTCTTCTCTCTTTACGGAGAAGTAACCATCAATATTTCTTTCATCCCCTTCTACCGCCTGGTGGTAAGCAATATGCGCCCATAGATCATTGGGATTCTCTACGTGGCGGGTCCCGGTGTGCCAGGGGCAGCACCCGATTATGTTCTTCTCTATCACCGTGCCCTTAGATCCCATCCTCGTCGCCATGTCTTGGATGGCCAAAGCCGACTCGAGGTGATTTAATAATTGCTCGTTTGTCGGGGCGGGCTGGTGAATAGAGAGGCCGAGAAAGCTTTATGGTTGTAAAACTTTACTTACATCGCTTGCAGTTGCGATAAAAACGGTCCGGTCATCTGAACAACTACGTTAGTTGTTCCAGCTGGCAGGGCTCAGGCCAGCACGCCCGTCTACAAATCAGGCCGGCAGGGAAAAGGATACGTCTGGGATTGCGCTCGGCGATGGGGAGAAGAATCGATAGGTGATCAGTTTATCGATCAGCTCAGCCATGAGTCAGATCTCTTTAGAGGCACTCTGCAGCGTGCTCAAAGTTCTCTGACTTGGGCGGAAGTCGTGCTAATTTTTAAACGGCTAGCAAGCCAATTACTAGCCACCACGTAGGAATAATTTAGAACTGGCCAATAGCGGGACACAAATTTGCATTCGAATGGTGGGAACTCTCTTGCACCGGGGGTTTTCTGCTGCAACAGAAAACCTTTACTTTGCAAGAGGCTCTCATGTGGCGGGAAAATTCCACCGTGCCGAGGCACCAAAATCACTGGGTTGTGACATCCCCCTCAGTCTTCTCTTCTTCTTCAGGTTGAAATAATGCAATTCTTTCCACCTTTCTTCATAAGTCTCATCTCCCAGACCCCTTATCAATTTTGTTGCCTTTCACTGGACTCTTTCTAAACTTCCTACATCCTTCACGACATGTGGGGCCCCAAACTGGACATACTACTCCAGATGAGGCCTCACCAGTACTGAATAAAGCAGAAGAATCACATCTCTTCACTTACAAGTAACACTCCTGCTAACACAGGCCAGGATGCTGTTTGCTCTTTTTTGCAACAAGAGCACACTATTGACTCATATTCACCTTATGGTCCCCCATAACTGCAGACCATTCTCTGCATTACTGCAGCCCAGCTAGCCATTCCCCAATATGAATTTGTGCACGTGGTTATTACATCCCAACTATAGGATTTTTTAACTTGTCCTGGTTGAATCTCATCTGATTGATTGTGGATCATTTTTCCAGTCTATCCAGGTCATTCTGGATCCCAACCCTGCCCTCCGGAGTGTCCACAGTTCCACCCATCTTCAAATTTGCTAAGTGTGCACTTGATCCCATCATCCAAGTCATTAATGAATACCACAGCCAGGACAGATGCCTAGAGAACCCCATTTGATAAGTATCCCCAACTAGAAATCAAGTAATTGATAACTGCTTGTTACGTGCAATGATTCAACCAGTTATGTTTGCATCTGACAGTACTTTTGTCTAGGCTGTATTTCTTTAGCTTATTAATGACAATGTTGTGAAGGACAGTATTAAAAGACTTGGTAAAGTCAAGGTATACTATGTCCACTGCTCTCCCCTCATCCACAGAGCCAGTCACTTTATCATACAAGGAAATTAGATTGGTTAGGCATGTCTTGCTCTTGGTGAACCCATGATGACTGTTCCTTATCACCTTGTTCTTCTCTTGCCGCTTCACTACTCATTGAGCACCTGCTCTATGTCTTTTTTTATTAGAAACTCTTTCCATGTGCATGGTGCAGCATGAGAGAGAGTAAAAAGAATTAAAAAAATTTAGCAAGCAGACAAAGACAAAAATCAACCTCTCAATACCGAATGCAAATTAATAGATTAGGTTGTAAAAGGCCATGAATGGCCTTGAAAGTGACAGCAAGTAGGTTATGTTTGATGTAGTACAGATAAGGAAGCCATTGGAAAGACACACACAGAGGGGTCACATAACTAAACTAACAGGCTCGGAAAATGACTTTTTTTAGGAGCATTCTGAAAGGATATGAATGAAGCAATATTGCATTTGTCAAAAGTAGGGGGAAAGAATGTTTCAGTAGTTGAGAACCAAGATTATGAGAATTTTGTCTCCATAAATATTTTGTAGTGTCTTGGATCTTCCTCCTTCCCCTTCTTAAAGGTGGGCAGTATATTTCCCTTTTTCCAGTCATCTGGGACTTTGCTCAACCTCTATGAGTTCTCAAAAAGGATAGCTAATGCCCCCAAAATTACCATAGCCAATTCCTTCAGGAATTGACTGAGGTTCTTCTAGGGGGGAAGGGGAAGGGGAGCTGGGCTCTTCTCAGCGGGGGCTGGGCTCAGGGCCAGGCAGCAGGGGCGCTCAACAGGGGTCTTCTCTCCCTCTGGGCTCTTCTCAGAGGGGGCTGGGCTCAGGGTAGGTAGTGGCAGCGCTGGGAGTGGGTTATGGGGGAGCTGCAGCTACCCCAAATTTCACTGTAGCCTCCCCCATAACCCCTTTCCAGTGCTGCCACTGCCCGCCCCAAGCCCCCACCAAACCCTTGCCCACCCTGGTTCAGCCCTCACAGAAAAGACCCTCAGCCTACAGCTGCAGCCTGCCCCACTCCATGTAAATCTGGAGAACACATGCCCCCCCGCCCCAGTTCAGCCCCTGGGCATACACCCCCTTCCCCTGGTTCAGCCCCCACCAAAAAGAGACCCATGCAGTCTACAGCTGAATCCCGCCCCACCCCATGCAGATCTGGGGGGCAGACCATCTGTGCCCCCCCCAGGGTGTGTACAGCAGCAGAACCTCCCCCTCTGTGCCCCCCAGATAAGCTACAACTCTGTCCCATGCCTGCCCCAGCCCCTGCCCCACTCCCTCCCTCACCGTGGCGTGCATCCATCTCCTTCCCCATGCCCTTTCACTCCTGCCTCCCCTTCCACCACAACAGAACACACTTACCAGCAACACTGAGAGCAGCTTGGTGGAGGGGGGATGGGAAGTGACCAGCTGATTCTAGACACATCTGCATATCTTGGCAACCGCACTGCACCACGTAAAAGTGAATCCATACAGTGTTTCAATTAATTGACCATGCATAACTGAAACCATGCAAAAAAATACTGCATAAATCGAGGTCCGACTGTATATATAGATTAAAAAAATACCCAAATTTGATTTTAAAAAGTAGCCTTTTTCTGTGATTAAAATGAAACACCAAACACACACACAAATATATATGTCCCCTTTATACCTGCAAAACCTGGTCTGTCTACCAGTGTCATGCCAAAAAACTAAACCACTTCCACTTGTACTGCCTGCAGAAGATACTAAAGATCAAGTGGCAGGACTAGATTCCGGACACTGAGGTGCTCAGGAGATCAGCTCTTATCAATATCCATACTGTACTGAAACTGGTGCAGCTAAAATGGGTTGACCACCTTTCAAGAATGCCCAACACTAGCCTGCCAAAGAAAATCTTCTACAATGAACTGTCAAATGGAGTACGCTCTTGTGGTGCACCGAAGAAGCGGTACAAGGACACCCTAAAGATGACCCTAGAGAGCTTTGGAATCAACCTGGAGTTGTGGGAGCTAATTGCTCATGACATTCATCCTGGAGGTCATCAGTCTAGAGTGGAGCACTGTTCTTTGAGCAGCAGTGCACAGCAGAGGCAGTGAGAAAGTGCGTGGCCAGGAAAACAAGGACCTCTTGTGTCCAGTCCTTGTCACTCTCCTTCCCCTGCTGCAGCAGATTGTTCAGGGCAAAGATTGGGCTTATCTTTGCATCTGTGTACCCAAGCAACCTCCCCTCCCCCCCCTCCCCTCCTCTTTCTTTCCTCTCTCTTCTTTCTCCTTTTTCCCTTTTTCTCTCTTTCTCTTTTCTCCCTCCCTTTTCCTTTCCTGCTTCCCTTCTCTCTTCTCCACCCCCAACTGGATGTGATCACCTTTGCTTGCAAAGGATGAACAACCATATATATATATTTATTAGGGGTGTGCCAAGTGAGCAGTATTCGATTTGGATTTGGCCGAATTCAGGGGACAGTGATTCAATTCACTGATTCAGATCACTGTCCCAATTCAATTCACTGATTCAGATCACTGTCCCAATTCGATTCGGCTGAATCCCAAGTTATGAGAGGAGTGTTGATCTTCTTGCCCTCAATTTCTGAGCTCAGCAGCCCAAATTTTCCAGAAGGAATAATTGTAGGTGAAGTCCTGCTCAGTTGGATTGTGGAATATATATCTCCCTGAAATGGTGGGACACGGTTTCCACTGGTTTCAAAGGACATTCATTCTTTCTGATAGCTAGCCTCAACCAAATTGAAATCAATCAGCTGGACGACTTATAGATAAGGGGAGTAATATGGCAGGCTCTTATGTATATGTATACGAATATGCATACATCCACACATACATTTACAAATACACACACACACACACACACACACACACACACATAATCACTTGAAACTTGATGAGAACTTAATTCAATATTGATAGCTGATATATCCATATGTTTTAATTGATTTTATTATATAAATTGCTCATAAAATCCAATATAATCAGCTAATTAAACATCATGTTAAATTGCTTTGTTTGCTGATCATCTCAGAAATTCTAGGGTGTACTGGTGAATCTGGATCTGAATTTTTTCACACACTGATATAAAAATGTACATATTTTCTAAGACAAACTGCTTTAAAAATGGATAGTATATGGCAATACATTATAAGGACTGTCAAATGCAAATCCTCGAACATGATTCTTCCAATATATTCATTACTAGCAAGGCTTCACCTAGGAGGCTATATCTAGTTTTCAGTATCATGTTTCAGGACATAAATAGGCATATTGGGAAGGATTCAGTGGAGAACTGAGATCATTTAGTCTGGAGAAGAGATGATTGACAGAAGATTTAATCCAATCTTCAAATCCAAAGAGGACTGTTATCAAGAGGCTGATGACAAACTCTTCTCTGTGTCTAGTAGGGCACGACAAATACAAATCATAAATTGCAATAGGGGAAATTTTCTAATGAGGATGGTTAAGCACTAAAGCAGATTACCAGATGAGGGCTTGGAAACGACATTGTTGGGAGTTTCTAAGTGCAGGCTGGAGAAATTTAGCTGAGATAGTTTAGATATGAATAGCCCTACCTTGAACTGGGGGTTAGACTGGATAACCTTCTGAAGTCACTTCCAGCCCTATTTTATGATACAGTTGGGAGGCCTCAGTACTTCAAAAGGCTCATATTTTCAGGAAGTATTACTTACTCAAGGAAATAACTATGACAGGATTGGGTCCTTAGACATGAAGAGGAGAACTGTGAAGCAGGATCTTTTTTTAACCTGTAGTCTTTAGGTATTTGGAGCAAAATGTCAACAACAAAACCAAAATGATGAAAAATGAACCCAATAAGTAGCTAGATTATAAAATGAGCTATGTCTAAGAAAAAGAGCTTGAAAAGAGAGGGATGTCTCAGAACAAAAGTAGGTGTTGTCAAGATTGCTCTGGAAAAATAGCAGCAATACAGTAGCTAAAATATTGTCATTGTACAAATAAGAAAAGGCGGATCAATACCACTATAATGAGAAGGTATGATTCTGTAACATGTTTTCTAAAGAGTTAGAGTCAACTTGGTTTGACAACAGATCAAAGGCTGCATGGAACATAAAAAACAAAACAAGGTTTTGCTATTCTATGCAATAAATGTGAACTGAAATATGCGTGGGTGGGTAGGTATATGCAGGCACATTTCCAGAGTTTTGATAGGAATTTTAGTGACACAAGCATTTGCCATTGAACATCAGCTTTTAAGTGCTAAAGATATTTTTTCTCAAAATGTAGTACAATCAAAGTTAATATCAATTCAGGAAACGGTGCATAATAATAAATATGTTTTTTAGAAAAGAATGCATAACCATGTTATGCAACTTCTTACAGCAGATCTCAAAAAAAAATTCTTAAAAGAGCTCATAGCCAAAAGGCTAGCAATCATACTGCTTTGCAGATTCAAGTGAATGTATGATAGTAAAACGCCTTAAGTATTAATTGTTCAGAAGGTAACAATGTTAACAATGTTAACTTAGCCAAAGAATATGTTTAGTTCAAATGATATGGAATGAATCAGTACACTAATGTAAATATAACTATGCAACATCTTCTCTGATCCAGGCCACATACCAACATTTGTTTTGTTTTGTTTTGTTTTGTTTTTTCATGGGAGACTTGGTGCTCCCCCAGGGCTAAGGACAGACATAACTAATAAACCATTTTAAGTGATCAGAAACTGGTTGAAACCTGTAACAGAAAAGAAGTTCAGTGCACATAAACAAGTTTGATAATGGCTGAAACTGGTTTGAGATAAACCTGGTTGAATGTAGTATCAGACTCAACTGATTTGGGTCAAAATGATTTATGCAATGTCTGTCCCATCCCCCTTGCTAGTTTAAGTTAAAGCAGACATCGCCAGGATCCTGGCATGCTCTCTGGGCTGGGTGGGGCTCTCTGCTCTACAGCAGAGCTGGCCCCTCCCTTCTGCTCCCTGGCTGTAGCTCCAGCAGAGATTTGCAGGCTGCTCCCACCATCCCCCTAACCACTCCCATCTAAACAGGAATTCCTCTCTCCCCTCTGACTTGCTGAGAGGTATCTGTGTATTAGCTAGCAGACCACATGCTGGTTATAGTCCATATTGTGACAAAGGCCGAATCAATAGGTTCCTGGGAATGTCCCTCTGTTGTTTTCTTAATGAGGTGATAAACACTGAGTTAGGAGTGATAAACATTGTCATCAATTCCCTGCTGGGTTAATCAAAGCAACCTGCCAGGGCCTGGCCACCCCTCCCCCTTCCTCACTTTAGCTCAGTACTATAGAAGGGAAAGGAGGGCTGTTTTAGCATCCCCTGGCTTCTAGCTTGAGTCACTGCAGGCATGTGCCTGCATTTCTGGAATGAAAAGACACACCACCAAATAGGTTCAAACTTTGCAGGCTAGACTAAAGATTGAATCAATTTAGGATTAGGCTTTTTGAATGTCTGTCTCTAGCCCAGGAGAAATGATTAGTGTAGAGATGTTCAGGATTTTTCTCCCAGAGTGCAAATGGCTCCTCCTGTAGAAAATAACCTGGGATCAATTAGCATTAAAATCGCTCCCAGTCTAGTTTCTCATTGGAATACAAATGTCTTTACACATTTTCTTCTAAGAGAAGCCACAGCACAATACTCCAGTATCCCAGCGTGTTCTGTTTCCTTCCCTCCCAGGGGGACAGAACTCACTGGGCTCAGCTCTTCCAGCTAAGCAAGGTACAGAACATGCCCATCCACAATCTACATTGTGTTGCAGCAAAACACAGGCTGCCTTGCATTAGTCAGGAACAGCTAATCGGGATCTTGCAGAGCATTCTAAGATATGTCTCCCTGTCTGTACAGTACCCACACTACAAGCTGTCTGCTCTTCAAGGGCTCAGTATTCAAATGTCTGTTCAGGCACATCCAGGTAATTTTTTTTTACTAAGAGAACAAACCCAGGACAATTATTCCAGATAATTGGAATTTGTGTACTGAACCCTAATATTTCCATACATTATTTTCATAAAGCTATAGAATAAGAATAGAATTAACACAAATATTGCTCAATAAAGTGCCAGAACTGTGGTGGTTTTGTTTGTTTGCTTTTTAAAAAAAATGGTAACTCTCAAAGAAAGTAACCTTAATCAGATGTTCATAATTTGTATCAGCAAATATGGCTGCAAAATGTGAATAACTCATACATAAGGTTATACAATGAATGCAGACACTTGCACAGCCATCAAGCTAAAACAATGCAGAATCTAACAAAACAAGTAATAAAGCAGAATGGTCTTTTAGTGTTAGAGAGAATGAGCATTTTGAAAATGAATTTGAACAGTTCAGCAGCAATACTGAATTTTTGAAGCATCAGCTAATAACAAAGAGCAAAACTCTGAGGCTATGCAAGGGATTAAAGACGAGTTAACTCCATTTTGTAATTGACTATAGCTTTCTCATATCACTTAATTACCGACTCTAAGATTCAAGAGATATTACTGTATCTACCAATAAGCAGGATCAGATACAAGAGGATTTCCTTTTTCCAGCTGCTATGATTCTCCAATTTCTGATGTGAGAAATACAGGCATAAACAGAAAAATAGGCAATGTAGTATTCGTAATAATTGGGCAAGATCACTGACATGCTCAGTATACATCTTCAAATAGCAATCTGGAAGTGGGATATTCCTCATAACCAAGCACTAAAAGAAACATTAAGGGGTCCAGAGGTAATATGAAGAAGATGTTTAATCTGAAGATTAAACATCACCACCTACAGAGCTAACAAAAGCAAGCAAGGGAGAGGTTCTGCCCCAACCACAGGCAGTAGGTACTTTAAGTGGCATCAGTCCTTTGGCATACAAAGTCTTTCCAAAAACTGGCAGTCTTCCTTCACCTTATACTTCTGAGGAAGGGGTGCTGGCCAATAATGAAAAGCAGAACTGATCACTAGGTGATTTACATTTCTTTGAGGAAAGGCAGGAAGAAGGGGACAGAGAAGGGTACTGTATTGGAGAAGTGGTAGAATGAAATGTAGGCGTTGCTCAGTAACATGCATAATCCTTTTAACCACCTGATCCTCAGCCTTTGTTAGGAAATGAGACTTTCTAAAAGATAGATCACTTAGGCAATCTTGTACCCTGAATGAGTTACCCCAGCTCAACTTGCAGCATGCACCCTAGAGTACCACTTCACATGTTCTTTTTCGGTTTTCTGTTATGCTATACATAGCTGGCAAGGTTGAATCACTGTGAAATAGGTAATACAAGCTTGCCTAAACTAATTTTAGACCAAACAGAAATACAAAACAATGTCAGGAACAGGACAGAAAAAAAAAAACCCAACTCTCTCCCCCGGACACCCATCTTTAAAGCATGCCTGTACCACTTTGCTGCTAAGAATCTGAAGGAGGTATTTATGTACTTATAAAAAGGCAGAACAGTATGTAACTATCTTTACCATTTGCTTAGTAAATCAAAGCTTTATTTTTGACACAAAGAGAATTCCTTTCTAACTTGTAATGCTAAAGCTATTGTTATAAGTAAAATGACTAAAAATGTTACTTTCTGACACATTTGCACGTGTTCATATAGTTTTATAGGTAACCATAGTACATTTAGATTTTAGCCACTCATTTTTAAGAATCTTTAATATCCCAATTTTCAAATATCCATCCACTTTTATTAGCCTCAATTAAAAAAAAAATTTCCAGTCCCTTTTACCCACATTGAGGAATTTTTTGTTCCCAGTAGCTGAGATGGAGCACTTACCATTTAATATTCTTGTTAGAGACCACTGCTTTTAACATAAATAATATCAACATAAATATTGTTGATAGTAATGCCATGAGACTGTCCATATACTTAAAGCCAAGTATCTGCTCCAGTAGTAGAACCAGAGCTTCCATCTCAAATCCCAGTGAAGTTAATGAGAACTCCTGGGTCTCAGTCCTTTTCAAGTTACCTAAGTGGTAGCATAATGTTGTTGCCTACTTAATGACTTTGGTGGCTGAATAAAAGACCCTGGGTAAGGGTCCAGATCGTAGAGAGTGGATGCTCTTTACTTTCTAAAATAAGTTCCTTTAGGATTCTCATGTTGGACAGAAATAGTTGTAAAAAATAGTCACTTTTGATCACTTTTAGTCACTTCTTTTTTAAAAAAAGACCTTTATAGCCACAACACCACATTTCTCAGGCAACCTATCTGATGGGATCATATCCCACACAAATGACCTCCAAATATATCACCAGATATATCCAAATATATCATCTTCATTAGCAGGTCATTTCTCTTAGACAATTTCTTAACATAGGGTTTGTTCAATTTTATTTGCCACCAGAATGCGTGTGGCAACCTTTATTATGTTGTTTCTGTATATTTGAAGATGAATTTAATTCAGTTAATTTAATGAACTGATATGATCTTTGCTTTCAGAAAAAAATTAACAGCAACGGTAAGTATGAGAGAGAATGCTTTTGAGCCAGACATTTAAATGTCAGAAGAAAAGACTTGAGTTTGGTCTTCCTATTGTTTGAGGACCCAACACAGACAGAAGAGCAGAGAGCTAGGATGATAGGTTACCAATGACCTGTGTTGTTGACATATGAGGTACCTGCCTTCTTTAAGACACAGAACCTTTTCTGCCTGGCAGTTTTATTTCTAGGTGTGAATACATGCTGAGCAAAAGCTGAGTAAGGATCTGGATCTGGATGCTAATAAGCTACAGAGTCTGCCAAAAAAGATGAGGAGGATTTGCACCATTGCACGAATGGCATCATGAGGGATTCTGGCTTGTGAAAACATAATGCCTTAGGAAGCCCCCTGCTGGTGATAGCTTGTAGACCATGGGTGACTTCCTTCCCCTTTTGGGATGCAGCTTACTTCTCATCCATAACCTGACTGGCCAGTACTTAAAAGAAAAGACCCATGATTTTTCTTTCTGGATTGTGGCTCTGGATTTATCCATAATCCATGTTCTTAAGATGTATTCAATTCCGAATCCCCTGCACCTAGACTGTGCAAAAAAAAAAAGAAAAGGAAAGAAACCTCCTTCACCATCAATGATATGCAAACACATAAATGACAGGAGAAATTTAGCTCTATACAGACACTATTTAATAAACAGCATGAAAGGTGCTGAGCATTTCAATGTGCATTGTCTTCAATAAGATCTAAAGACAGGAAACACCTACAGGATTGAACCCAGGAATCCATTAAAGGAAGGAATAGTGACTGCCTGGACTTCCAAATGCATTCAATCAAAATACAATGAAGTTGTTCATTGTTCTGTGTCAAATTTGTTTTAATATGAAAAAAGAAATAACTTTATGTGTGTTCAACTAATAGGTCAGAGCTTTTTTAAAAGCTGGCTACTTCAACACGGGATTTATTTTGGTTTCACAGATACATAGGTTTTAAGCATGTATTATTCCCTTTTAAATTGCACTTTGTAGAGTATTATTCCCTTGGAGAAATTATTCATAAATGGCACTAATGAGTGTCAAGCTGCATTGCAAGGCATTTTGAAAATTGTCCTATTAATTAATGGAGTAATTAAGCTTTTGTCAGTGACATATCATATTTCTGACAGGAATAGATGGCCTATGTAAGTCTGTGCTAGGCAGCCATCCAGACAGCCACTGTGTATAATGGATGGCAGCAATTTAGCCCAGGTTTACAGTGATGGGACCACCTGCATAGGGGGAACTGGCAACCTGCATACACAAACAGCACTTTGCGCTGTACCTCAGTAAAATCGCCTTAGCTTAGATTGATGTAGCTCTCCCTAGGATGACACATTAGTTTTTTGCCATTAAACCATAAATAGGGTTTCTCTGAGCTTTTGTGACAAAAATGTCAATTAACTTCCAACTTTCATTTCCATTTAATTTTGTATTCTCATTCCATTTACATATTAATGTGAACATGGTACAGAACTCGTAGATTAGAATACCTTGCTAAGGCTAATAGCATGTAATGCATACTTATTGAGTGTAATAGTTTTGAAAACATAAAACTTTCAGGAGAATGTATTACCAAGTTGCAATCTCCATCCAGAAAAAAAAAGATCACATTGTTCAGACACCCCTCCACCCCTCTAAAGGTAAGTGGGTGACATGTACAAGGATAAGAAAAGACACTAAAATATAAGAAGGGGTAGGGAGAAATTTCTAAGTGCAGATCAACACACTATAAAACCATTTTATTCTGTTACTCCCTTGGCAACAGATCTCTATTAATTCTAAGATTAATAATTTATAGCCTGGCTTCAGTTAACAAGGTCTTAGAATTGAATCCAAGGGAAAAAAAAGAAAAGAATGAGAGGCGAGAATTGCATTGGTGGGCTGATTTTGCTTCCATGTGGTTACATAGTCCATATGTTCAAATTTATTAGCTGCAAGTCTTAGTACACATCTGAGCATTTTCAAATGTAGATGAACAGATTTATTCAGCCAGCACCAACATAAAATATCCAAAGTGCTGCTTGGGATACAAAACAACAAAGCAGCTTCAATACAAAAATCAGTGCTAATACTCGTTTGTGCCTGATCACTCTCTTAATCTGTTGTTTTCAAAGGAAATAATTACATTTGGTGGGAGGTGGGTGTCTCTGGAAGACCAGGTACAGAAATTTCCTCCTCCTGGGTATTCCATGTGGAGTTCCCTCTTTATTTTGAGAAAACTGAAGGTCTGAATAATGTGTAAACCCACTGGTAATTGAGAGCATCTGAATATCAGCATATACTGAGCATTTCTCAGGGGTATACGATTAACCCAGGAACAATATATTGGCTTCAGAAATCCTTGTTCCAATTCATTTCTTACGTATCCCACTAAAATCAATGCTAGAGATGAATTCAGGTCAACATGTGCACACCGTGCATTTATATCAACATGTCCAATATAATTACTCTTCAGTCTTCTCCAAAATCATAACTCAGGAATTACAGTCAAATTAGCCACGGCAGAAGTAGAAGACCTGGAAACTCAAATACATTTAAGATATCATCTAACATGCCCTCTGCCTTCCTCTGGGTCATCAAAACAGCCTGAATACCAGCTCCTATGACAACTCAATTGTTCTGAATGTGTTCTCAGATAGGATTATCCAGACTCCAGTGGTCAGGTCTCTTATGCTGATTGAAAATTCTTTCAAGTATCTTCCAGAATCACTTTGGGAGGTTTGGTGATTGTCCAATATATTTAAATTAAAATGGTGATTCATTACAGTACTAAAGATACAGAATTACTTTGTCATAAATTATAGGTAATCTACACTTTTATATTAACTCCATTACCCATAATAGAGTTTTAATGTGGTACTTACATGGCGTCAAAGAAAAAATCATTGGTACTACTGGCTAGATCTAATCGAGAGAGTAAATTGGAAAGGTTGGAGAAAAGAAATGCTAATAGAACCCAAGGGAATGATAGAATGGAAGGGGACAGGTAAAGTTAGTGTGTCAGGGAAAGGAAAGGTGAGGTAAAAGGACAATAAATGAAAGGAATAAAGGAAAAGTCATTGGATGGGAGAGCTAAAGGGGAAATGGATATTGACAGGAGGGGCAACCTAGCAACAGCAATACATGGGTGATATAGGAGACCTGAATAAAATGAAGAGAGTAACAAAGACAGCTCAAGTGAGAACTATGTAATGGAAGATACAATTATAGAATTAGACATGGAAAAGTGACCAAATTATCTAGGTCACCACTCCCCCTTGCAAACCTAAGAACATTTTCTACAGAGAGGTCATTTTTAATGCCCCAAGTAACTCTGTAAAGTCTTTTATTTCAAACCTAAATCCATATTTAGATAATTGTAATGATTCAAGCTATTTGCAAAATTATTATGCATTTCAGCTTGATTTCAATAATATCTAACTTTTGCAAAATCAAAGGACATGAACTCAATTTAAGTGTTTAAATATAGATTCAGAAACATTTATTTGATCAGTCAGATTTATAAACCTTTTTTCACATTGCTGCTTTTCTCATGATTATTGTTTTAAAAGAAACATAGCATTAAAATCAATAAGGGTTGCAGGCTTAAAATACTTCTGTAGATCTGGGCCTAGATGCTTTCAAGATGTCTATTTAGAGTTTGAATGTAAATTAGAGTTTTTTTAAGTGTAACAAATAACAAAGAAAGGCTTTCATGACCAATTACCTGCTACCATGCCCTCGTGGTAATTACATGGGTGAAATTGAACAGAAACCATGACCCAGACTAAACTCTTACAGAAAAAAAAGAGAGATGAACACAAATGCCAACAGGAGCACATTTTTCACATAACAACAACTTTCTGACCTTACAGTCCTTGTGATAAATATAAATCTACTAAATACCTTAAAAGGTAAGGAAACAGAAATTCGTAAGCTGGCTGGACAGTAAGAACCAAGGACCGAACACTGATACTAACTTTATGGAGCACTATAAGTTGGCTCTTTCATGAAATTCTTTATGAGTTCAAGAGGAGAGACTTGATGCTTAGACTGCCCTGTTTCTTGTGAGTGCTCTGATTACCAGGCTATTTGCTGTTCTCAGGGTACTCACCTTCTAAATCTAAAAATCCTTTCTTGATGAAAACTTAAGCAAAATAGGTCTGTCCCTGCAAAAAGTTTTGGTTTGAAGAAATGGTATTATCCATTAAAAACAAAATATTTGAATAAAAAATTCCCAGTGGGCTCTATAGAAAAGTACCTAAGGTAAGTAGACAGGCAGCCATCAGGGTTCTAATGGATTGCACAGTAATAGGATAACACCCATGCAGTGCAGTCATTTGCAGTGTCTTTTACCTTCCCTCTAAAGCTCAGACTTGGTTCATTAATATACTTATTCTTTAGTAACCTAAAGATTTAATGTCTCAAATTAGCTCCCAGAACAAGCTTTTTCCCATCAAACAACTGTCAGATAGTTGAGGGTTTTATATACAGATAGTCTACTCATTTTTGGAATAAGTATTGCCAAAAGAATTTTAGGGGGAAAAAAAAAGTATTCTCTCTGTATTGTATTTTCCCTCAAAGTGGAACTGTCTGAAGAAAAGTAAATGAATATTGAATTGTATTTGAAAACGCATTGTTTAGAAATATGATTGATGTAGTAAAACATCTGTTCATACTGCTGTTTCCTTTTATGTCATATGAGTGAAAACAGCTTTCCTTATAGAAGGATGCTAGAACAGAACCAGAACATTAGTATGCTTCCTTTTAACCTTTCTTCTTGTCACTTGCAAGTGAAACTTTGACAAATTTACAGTAATATCTTTGAGCTGTAAGGTTTTGCACATCAGCAATAGTACTTCTTATTTAGTTTGTTTCACAAAACACTTATGCTACATGGGTGCACACACATACACCCTTTAAGTGTGAAAGATAATTTTAGGCTCTCATTTAATAAACTGGGGAAAACAAACCCATTTTATTTATCCATTACCAAGTCAAAGTATGTTACAAACTTTTTTCAAGCAGAAGAGTGACTTTTGTCATTAAACAACCACACATCATGGAAAATCATAAAGGAATTCAAAAAAGGATTTTTTGTTTAAATTGTACTCAAGTTTAGCATGTGATAATAGTTAATAGAGTCAACAAAAGACCAAACAAAAGTTCTATTAATTAGTTATTGAAATCCTATCATTAATTTCCAGAATACATACTGTATTCTGTTGAATGTACTTATACAAACCCTACATGGAATGGACACTAACTTTCTGCCAGACTGAAAAAGAGCAATTACCAACTTTGGCATACAAGGTACTTCCTATGGCTATCAGCACACATGTGATCGTGCCTTTGCCTGCCTATTCATTTCTCAGTTGACTTTCTAAAAGGGTGGATTAACTTGAAAACATAGTTTAGTAAAGATGGTTTCATGAGGCTCTATGATCGCCACCTCACATTATTTTGTATTGCATGTTTTGTACTTACAGTTTTTGAGGGGTTTTATTGGAAAAAGAGGGTAGATACAGAAGTTGCACTTATTGCATGGTAGGAGTATAGGAAATGCTCTACAACCATAACTGAACAGATGGCCAGGGCCCATAGAGCACTGCAAAAATTGTGGATCCTCATCTAAAATAACTCTGGATGGATGTTGTATCAGACTTCAGCACAGTAGGTTAGAGTGCTGTAACAAACTTATGTACCACATCCCATCCCAACTCACGGTAGGTCAAATTCCACCAACATCCCATGGAACATTGGAGCACCCCACTCCCCCTCCCCCTTCCTCTGGACACCACACTCAGACCGACTTCAAGAAGTTCATCTTGTACAGTATCATTTTGAAGCACCTGTACCCAGATAGCAACCTATCCAGCTTAGCCAATGCTTCTCTGTAAAGGTCATGCCCAATGTGAGATGCATTTGGTGTTGGTATAAAATGCCAATGCTAAATGAGGAATAGATTTAAGATCAGATAACTCTGAACAATTATTTCATTTCCATTCACCCCACCCCCTGATCTAAATTTAGCACAATATGCAAGGCCACAGTACCCAGCTTGCCAGGCTCTCCATGGGCCCAGAAACCTGGTAGCAGGGAAACAGTCAGGGTCTTGGTCTAATGTCCTAGCCCTGTCATAGAGAGCCCTTCTCCAGGGACTGCTCCCTAGGGTGAGATGCCTGAAAGTCCTATGGAGGGTGGAGGAGGGCTGCTGGGTGGTGACTGGGGGGGGAACCCTTCACACTGCACATTGACTGGAGGATATTGGAAGACAGGGGGGCCCTGGAACAGGAGATATGGTGCACAGGAGCCACTGGCACATGGTCTGAGCAGCCAGATACGTGTCCAGAAGGGCCTGCTCTGGGGAGTAACAGTACAGAAGGGGAGAGGGGCCAGGCTGCCTAAGACCCAATGCCAGGCTAGCACTGATTGAACCCACCTTCCAGGGACAAGTTGCTAAGTCCAACTGCTGGTGGTTGCTGGCGTAGGTGCAGGGGTACAAAGAGACTTAGGGTTGGGGGTCCCACTAGCCCACCAGGCCAACCACTGTGGGCCTGGATCCTACTGCAAGGAATGGCATCCCTCTGGGTTCTGGTCCAAGTTTCAGACTAGGCAGCATTCTTCATTTTTTTTAAATGCACCTGAAAAGTTTGGCATGTGCAACATTTAATTAAATCAAGAGGTGGCAGTTTCATGTGTGGTATTCTCCCTGCTCTCCCAAGGTTTTGTGTTCGTTAAGTTGAGTCTCCACAGCTGCCCAACTCCTCTCCTCACTTCACCAACATAACCACTAGTACAGGCAGGGCCTTTCCCCACTCCCTCAGTGTTAACTGAGAAGAAAGTTCCAAGTTCTAGAGAGGGCAACATTGCATAGCTTTTGTTTAATAAACACATTCACAGTTTTTCAGTTTCAATATTTGATTAAAATGAGACACATCTCTCCCTCACACTGCATTCCCTTGGACCCTGGTGTGTGCCCTGGGCGGGGGGGGGGGGGGAGAGGAGGGATTAAGGAGAAAGAGGGGAAGGGGAACGGTGTCTGGGCAGCCTGGGCTGTGGGCAGTGCTGCCCATGAGGCAGGGCCAGAGAAGTCCATGGCAGGGGACTCATATCCCAGTGCCAGGGTGTGGGGACTCAAAGCACTCCAGCTCTACTTGTCTGGGGAGGACTCCTGGGCCACATGTGTGAAGAGGCAGTTGGCCAGGGCTTCATGAGTTGGGATAGCTTGCTGCAGTGAAGGGCCAGGGCCACCCTCCCCCCATTGTTGCATCGCATTTGCTTTCAGTGCCAGACCTGTCCACAGTTGAAGTGCTCCTTCTGGTGGTCTAGCTGACCCCTATAGGGCATCATGAACCTGGGAAAGAGGGGGCAAGCTGAGCCTCCAATAAGGACTGGGGGAGCAATGTCACTGATGATGCAATTGAGGACCCTAGGCATTCTCCATCACCCTGGGGAACAGGGAGTTGCTCGAGAGGTAGTCATAGTCCTCATTAGTCATGTGAAAGTTGATGGCCCAGTTATGCCCTGGACATATGGGTTGTGTATGTGTGCATGCATGCATGTGTATGTGGTGTCTGTGCATGTGCATGCTCATCCTTGACATTTAAATTCCGTGTGTGTGTTTCCCTCCTATATTACCCCGATGCCTGGGTGTGTGTGTGTGTGTGTGTGTGTGTGTGTAAGAGAGAGAGAGACAGAGAGAGAGTGAATGAGTGTCCAGGACACCTGAATTGTGTGGGGGAGGGCCACCAAGGTGGGTAGCTGTGATGTCCCTGTCACCCAATCAGGGCAGCTTGGCTGTTCAGCTTTGCACAGGAGTCTTCAGCAGCTCAGGGAGCCCATGGGGCATCTTGAGTTCCCCCAACCTGCTGCACTTGGGCCACACAGGCAGGCACTGAGCCCTCTCCCTACAAGAGGTAACATGTGTTCTGCTTCTTCCTGACCTAAATGGGGGCACTTACAGTAAAGCTTGAGAAAGTTAGAGCACTTCTGTAATGGGCTTCTTGAATGCCTGTCCTTAGCCAGAAAGAAAGAGAGAGAAAGAGAAACCACAGATGAGGAATGGTTTGAAATGGTTTCTGTTGCAAATGAATTCTCAGCCTCAGAGATAGCAAGAGACTTATAAACCTGGACTCCTTAGTCAAATCCTTTCGGTGAGAATCAGTGTGCATGAAAACACACACCACACACACACAAACACATGTGCACACACACACGCACACACACAGAGTAACCCTCTTAAATTGAGAAAAGCAAATCAGTTTCAACTGCAGAAAGCAATGCAAGATTTTATCCTATGCCACTAGGAAAAGCCATAGAGATTTTGCTTTTTCCTTTTTTTCCATCATAGTCAACATCTCCAACTCTTTCTGGTTTATCTCCACATTAATTATTAAAAAGTGTGTTTATTTAAGCAATGTTTCCATAATAGACCACTCTTTCCTCCTTTGATTGGCCCAGAAAAAACAGTGAACCAATGGGGTGGGACTCACTAACACTAGTAAGCTCCACAGTAGCCCTTGAAATGAATTACCTTGACATACTCTAATTATCTAGGTTCTAGCAAAAAACAATCCATTACCTATCTCTACTCAGCTTGAATACAACTTTCTCAGCTTCTTTCCCTGTCTCATACATTTCATGGGCACAATAACTAACCTGCTACTGGTGCCCACCCCACAAGCTTCTACAAACTTAGCATGCATATACAATAGCATATACACATATTAGCAATACATGCACATATTGTATTACATTACATAACCCACTTAATAATAATATACTCACAACTACACTGTATTCATAAATAACTAAATCTACATATAGGTACATAAACAGTTTACACAAGTGGTCAAGTTCTGATGGTTTGCTCTCAGTCATCCTCAAATTTGTAACAGTCAGTCTTGCAAACAATCAAAAGTAGAAAAGTCTAAGATAGAAAGAACCCAGCCACACATCACCAGTAGTAAAAAACAGGGATCCTGGTTTTCTCTGATAAAAAAAAAAATCCCCAATTTTTGGGTTAAAAAAAGTAACCCCAAATCCACATTTTTCTGTGATTAAAATGAAGCACCACTAATACATACATACATACATATATAGAGTGGTGTATCAATTTGATCAAGGAAAAATGTGGATTTTGGGTTACTTTTTTTAACCCGAAAACTGGGGATTTTTTTAAATCTGAGAAAACCAAGATCCCTGGTAATAACCATTCCACCACATCTATATAGCCCTTTGGTCTTCACTCTATGCTGTCTTGATCACATTGGACACCCCATGGCTTTCAATACCTTTGCTCAGATATAAGTGATTGTAAATATGATGAAGAATTCTATTGATGATGCACAAAGCTGAATATTGAGTAGAATCCAAAGGTTACTCAGTATTAGCTGAGTGACTTTTATTCTTGGGTTACTTAAGTCAGTAGATTTTACTGAATGCAGATGAGCAGGTTCATAAGCAAACCAGTATCATAATAAATAGAGGTTCTTAAACCTCATTTTAATACAGTAAGCCCTACCATTCTTAAAGACCAAGCAATTCTCAAGCTGATAGGGCTTTGTACTCACCCACTAAAATTTAGGTTTCCAGTATCATAAATTGAATAAAGAAGCAATTATATCTTTCCTGTGGTTGGCTGTTGATGTATATCTCAGTTTACTTTTTAACCCCATCTTTCGTAACTAAAATTCTCCCCTCATACATACACATTTGTGATGTAGTTTATCAACTTTTTTGAGCCTTCAAGCTTTTCTTCTTTTCTGTTTTTGTAATGTAGAATCATTGTTATCTCTTTTCATGGCACTTAAAATGGCTGTTTTCTCCTGCATTGGGAACATCACACCCACTGTGTTTCCATCAAAAAAGGGAGCTTGCAACTATATTACCATGCCCTATGATGCATCTGATCAGCTAGAAGTGGGATTTATCTTATTGAAAGGAAATGTGATTCAGGAAATCCTGTTAGGGATTAAGATTATTTCATCCCCTTTTATGTTTTGCATAGGAGGTGCAAAACAAAAGGAAAACTCACTTATTTGCACTAAAATTCATCAGACAGAATGAATAGATGGAACCGAGCCAACATGGTAGAAGGTGACCAGTGGCATCCCTCATGGTTTAGTATTAGGACCAATGCTTTTCAACATGTTCATCAATGATTTGGATTTGGGTGTTAAAAGCATAGTGGCAAAGTTTGAGGATGACACCAAATTATGGGGGAGTATGATCATGCTAGATGACAGGCTGAGGATACAGGCTGACCTGGACAGGCTTGCAAGGTAGGTGGATCAATCCCTGATGATGTTTGACACACAGAAATATAAGGTGCTCCATCTGGGGAGAAATCAGCCATAACACACTTACAGGCTCAGTGGTGCTACACTTGCAGCACCACAACTGAAAGAGACCCAGGGTCAAAATAGACCACAGAATGAACATGAGCCATCAAAGTGATGCCATAGCTGGCAGAGCACATAAAACACTGGCATGCATCTACTGATGCATCTCAAGTAAGACTAAGGATGTCATCCTCCCACTCTACTCAGCCTTAGTGAGACCACAGCTCTAGTACGACATCCGGTTCTGGGCGTGCACTTGAGGAAGGATGTGGAGAAGCCTGAGAAAGTCCAAAGGAGGGTCACACATATGAATAGAGGTCTGGAGATCAGGTCATGCAAGGAGAGGCTGTTCAGCCTGAAGAAAAAAGACTTAGAGGGGACTTGGCAGCCTATAAGTATATAAGGGGCATACATCAGGGCCTGGGGGAGCATCTGTTCACCAAGGCACCCCAGGGGAAGACAAGAAACAATGGACAAAAACTTCTTGAAGATCACTTCATATTGGACATAAAGAGAAATTTCTTTACAATTCGAGTGCCTAGGGTCTGGAACAGACTTCCCACAGAGGCAGTACAATCACCTATCCTGGAGATCTTTAAAAAATGACTTGATGCACACGTTGCTGGGTCATCTGATCCCAGCAGTCTTTCCTGCCCAAGTGCAGGGCGGCTGGACCCCATGATCTTGTGAGGTCCCTTCTAGCCCCTAACATCTATGAATGTCTTTCTTTTGATGTTTTGTGTCCCATCACATCAGATTTGCTTCACTGAGTGACACAGACATTGCCCATTGTCCTTCAGGGTCAGATTGTTGCCACTCCTAGGGCTTCAGTGGCCCTGCCCTGTGGAACAAGTTCATATGGTGTAACCAACTTGAGGCACACTTCTGCAAATATGTCCCTGAGGACCCACAAGTGCCTGTCTGGGGTTCTTCCATTTGCAGAGGTGCACCATCAGGGCATAGAAGTGTGATACATGCACCTGGGAAATTCCCAGGGCACACACTGAAAGGAGGCGCCCAGGCAGACAATCCCAGGGTATTAGGGGCTTGATGAAGCCCCAGGGACACCTGACCCCAGGGTGACTGGAGAGTGCAGGCAGCTCTAGGCTGCCTGCACAATCCTGCCATAAAGCAAACAGGTGCTTGCCACAAAAATGTGGCACTAATTTATATTACCTATTGCTGCAGCCATCATTTTGGGCATTTGTGATGCAACAATGGGCATGGAGAAAAACAAAGCCTATTTTCAGCCTGATATCCAGTTTGGAGAAAGAAATAGCACTAGAACAGGACGAACTAAAAGATCAGAGTACCACCTTGGAAACCTACAGGAGTTTTCCTGAGTTAAGTCAATGGGGTCTTGTCATTATTTACTATTAGCTAATGAAATATGTGCTTGTTTTTATCAAACTTTCTCAGAGTATGCAATAAGCTCCCCCCCCCCGCCCGCCCCCTCCAAACCATTACATTTGTTACCAGTTAAAAGTGAGTTATATGTGACTTTTTGTAATACGACAGATGTTCAATCAAGTTATTCTGCAATAAAAATGAAGAATCTGCAACAAAATTTACTAAACTGCCTCAGAGACAGCTCTGATTAAATCAGAAAATTCTTTTGGGTACAGAGCATCCCACAAGATTTTTAACACCTGGCATGTCGCATGTAGCATGATAGTGCATGGTTGGGTCCTCCACTGCTCCAATGCACTGGTCCCTCCTCCATATATAACCCCCTTTGCTGCAACAGGGACACAGGTAGCAAGGAAGGTCTAGATCCATTCCTGACTCGGACCAAGAAAAAGATAAAATATAAAGGGCTCAGAAAATAGAGCTTTGGGCACAAAACAAACTGGGAGTGCCCCACTCAGTGTGAGGAAAAGGGGGAGACGAGTCCTGAGTCCCCCACCAGACAGCCAAAGAGTACTTTACCCTAAACTCAGCTGTTCTCAGCAACTGCAAAGAGATAACAAATCATATCTGAACTGTATGCATTTGATTTCTTCATGTACAGTTCATTAAAAACAAATTAAATAAAGTTTGCAAACTGATTCCTATTCTAAACCAGGGCTCTGTGAATAGCAGCCGATAGGACACATGGAGAATTGCACAGAGGCAATTTAGACCTATGTATTTAGACAGGACATACACATTTGCAGACTGCTCACAAATGATTAATTCCATTTTATCATTCCTATAAATCTAGCGCACCAAGCAGCACTGTGAAGCACAAGTAAGCAAATAAGTCTTGCAGCAGTAGATTGTGTGATTGCCACCATGAGAGATGTTCTCCCACAAAGGGCTATTTTGTTCCCCCTGAGAATGGAATTGATGGGATAGCTTTATTGCTATTGTGAAATGGCTGAACGTAGAAGAGGTTTTAAAAGTTGTCTTAATTACCTCAGAAATCAAATGTCAAGCACAATATAAAATTGTTAATATAATGCACAACCAAATTGACAATATACTTAATGAATTCAAGATGATGCGTCCGTGCTTCAGTTATAGTGTCTGTGCATCACCATTGATACCTCTTTAAAAAATATCCAATGCAAGGTATGTGACACATTGTGAGAGATAAGCACACTGAAAAGTGTATTACACAATAAAAAAGTAACTTCTGATCTCAAAATAAAGTGCTCTGAGGGAGCCTTTATGCACCATATGGAACAATTGATATTCGCATTTTTGGTAATATCTCGCTATGCTATATAGCTTACCATTTCTGGTTGTATATCTGGCTGCTATATCAAGTTTCAAACTGTTTCTATTCAATTCCACAATTACTCTTCATCCTTTGTTTTTCTCAGTGTTTAATAGAATCGAGTTCTACTGAACCATTATTTTAGTTGCTATGTTTGCATTAGTTCTGTGCTAATATTGACGCTACATTGCACATTTTATCAAAATGGATGTTACAATTGTTACTAACTTTCCTACAAGAAGCATTTTCACCCAGTACTTTCTCATGCAGAACCCAGCTTCTAATTTTATTTACTCTTTCGTATTTTCCAAAAAACATCCTCTCATTTTAATTTAATAAGCATCTTACTACTTTTTATTCTTCCTAGTTTGTCGGATTTGTTTACCATTCAGTCTCTTCTGCAATTTTGTAGACGTTTGCTGCTTTATATAAGAAGAACCCTCACTTCCTTAACAAATATTAGAACAAATACCCCTTGATACAGTTTCCTTCTCTAAAAAAGATTTGTTCCACCATGTGACATGGAGGCACAACGAGCAAGGTTTTCCCCTGGGAAAAACCCTGTTGAGGTGCTGCTGAGCAAAGGGGAAAAGGAAGGAAGGTGGGAGTCTTACCTTCTCCATGGACTGCTGTTTTTGCCATGGCACCAACTCCCCAGTGGGCTGCCCTTCTTGTTGTTTCTCCTCTAAATTTTTGCTTGTGGCTGATGTCTCACTCCCCTTCTCATCCACCGCTCTTGCTCCTTCCCCATACCTCTATTAGGCTACAAATTGGTAAGACAATATTTGAAACCTCAAGTATTTTTACAGGATGGGATATCAGTCCCCCACCCAATTTTATCCCTGATAAATGCATTTATATCACTTGACCTCCAGGGCCAGAATTTGGGGGTTACAGTGACCAATTCCAGACCTGCCAGAAGTTGTGGGGCAGTGGTTGTGCTTTACCACTGCTCATCCTTCCTCTCCTACATTCATCTAATGCACACGCAATAAGGACTTTCCATTTTCGAGGACTTAAAGTCAAGACCCTGTTTGTCCAGAGAATTAATTGGAACTGTGTCTGTGCTAGAATGTGGTAATTAGAGCAGATGGAAACAATGAAATTTTTCAGCCAGCTTTAGTGTTAATGCTCCAAACTCAAACATTTTTATTCTAACTTGAATAGGAATTTCTTGCTTTTTATTTCTATTGGACATAAGCTGCCTTTCATATGGAATAAGTGTCTTTCCTAGAATATAATGTTCCTTGTCATTGTATGAAAATAAAATGTCTAGTTCTGCTTCTTTTCAGTCAAACTAGCCATCAACTATAGGGTCCCAGATGATACTTCTGCAATATTTTGGGGGCAGAACTGAATTTCTGTCAATTTCCTATCCTCATGTTTGCATGTAATTATCATTTTTGGCTAGAATATTAGATGACTTATTTTATTTTTTAAAACACTTGCTAGGAATATTCCCCAGAGTATAATCTAGCAACAAATAAAATTTGATGGTAAAAATTGAATGTCATTTTTATTACCTTTTAACTGCTTGTATTTTGTGCTATAGGTAGTATGATCAGATTTATTTAAAATATTTCTTCCTACTGTCTAGTGAGTTTTTGCAGTTTTAGAAGAGAAAAACAAATCTTCTAAAATAAAGCTCAGAGGACTGATCTAACCTGCAAAACCAACAAATTTCAAGTAAAATCTTCAGATCATCCTCAAGTCATAGCAGTGGCTAATAATAGTTTGACATCTTAATAGCATGTATGCTAAACCTAAAAGCATAAGTGGGAGAAAATTTAATTGTGTACAGTGTGACTTTCGCATTTAAATACCATCAAAGTATTTTTAAATATAATTTTAGGAATCACTTAGAAAAAAATAATCACTGTTCTGTATTATAATATCTTGTAAGTTTAAAGCAAAAATGTATTTCTTGGATCCATATAAGCTAATGTTATTTATTTGAAAGTACTCTGTAGTAGTGTTACATTAACCTGTCTTGTATTGAGAGCACTTCAGAACTAACTTAATATTCTAAAATAGAAGGTATAATAGCATTCCATTTTACACTACATGTTCTATCCTCTCCTGTACAGCTTACCCATACGTGTGTCTTTATATAAGCTCTTGAAGAATGGACTTTTTATCATTTGGCATTGACCTACTATTTACCACCCAGCAGTTTAACTAACAAATTTGTGTTTTTTCTCTTAAATCACCCACGTTGAGTTGCAATCCATAGTTGTGATAAACAGTATCTTTCAGTGGAAATAGCTATGTAGTATGGTGTCACTACACTACAGAAATGGGCACATAAAGACCAGAACAAAGACTACTGAAGTTATTTTCAATGTTGAAAGAACTACTTTTTCATACTGAAATACAATTTTGAAGAGGAGGAAAATAATTTTAACTAAAAGAGTGTTTTGCTGCTTTGTTTTTGCAAAACTGCATGAAATTAGACTTGTGGATCCCACAGAGCACTACTGTAGCAAAACCCCCAGTTTTTCTTTTTTATTATTATTATTTTAAAATATATTCCCTCCCCTTCCCCAACCATTCCTGACTTTCTCTCTGTCCTCTCTATCCCTTATAAGGAACTACAAATAATCCTAGGTAAACTAAGATAAGTTCTTATACTTCCTTATAACAACAAGCCGCATTTATATTATGAATAGTGTTCTGTTATGTTTTTATTGAGTTTTATTGTTTTATATTATATTATATTATGTTGCTCTTATGTTTGTATTGATTTTTACTGTTTTGTATTGAATTTATATGATTTAGGCTCGTGTCTGCAACGTAATGTCAAGTAATGTCAAGTTTCCATTTTGTATGTCAAGCCTCCATCTTGTGTCTCCTCCCTGGTTAGTATAGTATGTTGTATAGTATGTTGTAACTGTGATTCATGTCTAACCAGTCTCATGCAAATTGGTTCTTGAATGAATGGGAATGAATGAGGCTGCCTGAGGCACAATGGTAGCATGCCTTTACTGAATGATCAACTCAGTGACCAGACCATCAACTCAATGACCACTTGAGCAGAACAGAAAATCAGTGCACATAAACCATTTCAAAACGGTTGAAACTGATTTAAGATAAACCTGGTTCAATGTAGTATCAGACTTAACTGATTTGGGTCAAACCAGTTTATGAAACTTCTGTCCCAGACCTCTTCCTGGTTCAAGTTAAATCACAATCCCCCAGCATCCCAGCATGCTTTCCAGCCCTAGGCTGGGCTTTGCTGTCTGCTCCAGCAGAGGAGGGTTGAGGAAGGGATGGGAGGGGGGGGAAGGGGCAAGGGCAAGGGCAAGGGCTGCCCTCTCCTCCCCCCCCAGCAAACCCCAGCTGGGGCCTGAGGCCAGAGAGGTGGGGTTAAACCCCTCTTCCTCTGAGTACAGATCTGCCTTGCCCTGCTAAACTTACTGAAAGTTACTGGTGCCTAAGACTGTGGACTACAAATCCCAGAGACAGCTGGACATAAGAAGAGGAAGCGATGAGCACCTCTGCAGAGTCCTGCTTATGCGATGCTGGACTGCAAATCCCAGAGACCTCAGGGGCAGCAGGAAGAGGAAGTGCCAGAGAGGCATTCTTTAGCACCTCACCCCTACAGCTTCTAGTTAACACCAGTGCAGCCATGTGGCTGTATTTCTTCAATCAAAGGTAAATGTGTGACCAGTTGTTTCTCAGTTTAATCTTTGCAGACTAACCTGCAAAGACTGAATTGATTCAGCCGTGGGCTTTTTGACAGTCTGCACTTAGTTTATGGGGTGTGGAGATACTCACCTATTTTTATTTGAAATTTAAACACTTAAAAGCAGAGTAGAACATGGAATTTAAGAACCACTTTCTACATCATGTTAAAATGAAGATGCATTAACTTCTCTCAGTTTGTAGGAGGAGATTCACTGCTCAGGTACATCTGAAACTTCCTATCCCTGCATGGTGAGTCTATATTCCAGTTGTGTTTTGGACAACTTGTCAGACCCATACCTCCCATCCCTGACCCCCTCCTCCCTACCAATGGCTGTAAAAGCTTGGCCACACCTACACATCAAATTAAAATTGTTAAACTGCTAAACCAATACATTTTATACAAAAATGCAAGGTTGTGGCTGGGATCATGTGAAAGAAAGCAATCCCAAATTGATCACCTCTCCTGCGTTATATCTTCTGTGTTAACTGTAAATGTATCTAATGTTTATTATACTAAATCAGTCTACGTGATTGCATCTAACTCAAAACTAACTTACTTATTGTCCCCTATGGCCGTTGATCCTCACTACCTTACATTTGCATTAATTAATTAAGGCATATTTCTCAAAATAGGCAGTCAGTCCCTAAATGTTTTTGATGCTAAACCAGGGTATTTTCCTGAAGCTCACGCTTATTTTCCATATTACCTTCATTTACATTTTAACAGATCTGCTTTGGTCTAATAAAGGTATCTCATGTAGCCAAAGAAACTTGTAACATCTTCCCTTAATCAAGACATCTCTCTCAAAACAGGCATTCAATGTCTGTCAAATATCTCCACAAACCATTTGATGCAGCTCCATTGTTAAAATAACTACTGAAAGATAGTTTTCTATGATCAACTTCCAAAGTAGCTCATTCAATCAATACCCATCCCATTTAATTCCACAACAGATCAAAAGCTGGCAGAAGCAAAACAAACACACAATATACTAAAATATGTTAATTCCATCCTTGCCTGCTTTGTTCCAACTTTGATTAACCAACTATCAAGAAGAAACGCTTTGAAGTAATACAATTGAACAAGTATAAGGTGGAACGAGTCGCCAGCAGATGGTGGGAATCTTCTCCCCAGGGAAAAGGGGACATTAGCCTGCTCCCAGCTGGACTAAGGCGACAGATCCACACTTTGAGAAAGCTGAAGACTTGAACTGGCTTCTGGCCTGCATAAGTAAAGAATTTCTTGCGGCTAATATGAGGACTGTGATAATATAACTCATTTATTCAATATTGAGAGAGAGTATTTTTCTGTCATTTAGTTTTATTGTTGGTAGTTATTAAAGCAAGCCTTTCTGCTATTAATCAACCGGGTGTTGTGTCAGTTTTATAAAGCACTAGATCAAAAATCTGGTTTCTAAGTGCAACACCCCTTCCCCCTCCCTCTCCCGTTTCCCACTTTCTCCAACATGGTCAGTACTTTTTAGTTAAGACAGAAATAGGCAAGCATACCTGATTGCTCAAACCTTCATAGGTCAGTATGGTTTCCTGGCACAACTATGTTAGCATGTTTTCATTTATCACTGCATCCTGTCATATTAGTGTACCTAATAGTTGCAGCACTCTGCTAACAAAGGACAGAGTTCTTCTGCAGTGTAGGTTTAGGCTTCACTTTGGTGTGGCTTTCTTTGATTCGGCTGCAACACGAGCCACCTTCACTCTCCACTTAAAAATATATAGCTTGCCCACTATTTTTTCTGCTCTAAGCTTATCTCCAACTGGGACAGCTTTTTAACAAAAACTTTGTCACTTCTGTCTCTTTGTCTTGCTGCTGAAACTTCCTACTGCCACAGCCTCTAGTTCCTGCAGGGAAACATGGACAAACTGATTTGGCCCAGACTTTGACACTGTCCCAAACTGTTTCCACAAACTCAATAGCCACCCGTTAAGATTAACAATTTACCATTGTCCTTGGACTGACAGGGTTGTGACTCAATTCTGCCACAGTCCATAGGGAATACACATATATGGAGGCACCCAGTGATAAGGCAAATATCGTGAGGACAGTTTCATAGTATCAGCCACAATTCATAAATCATACATACAGGTTCTCTAAATCCTCACATCTCTCCATTCTCAAAAAAAGAGAACTGGGGTTTCTAAATATCCGGGGGAATTCTTAAACCCTACTTATAGACAGAATAACTACTATTTCTTATTAATTCAAATCTTGTAAATCCTTCAGTACATAATTTTAAGCAGTATGCCTATCTGTGTTTTCATGAAAATATCCTAGGTTGATTCTGATCTGAATTAGAATTCTCCCTCCTTCTTTCCTCTATGCTTCCACATAGAGATCTTCTCCATCCTTAATGGGTTTTGCCAGACTCTGTCTGAGGAATTTAGCAGTACACTTTTCCATCCTCATCTGACTTTCCCCAAGTGAAAATTTTAATTACACATATATTCCTCAGTGAATTAGCTTTGCCATTAAAAGTTGTGCCCCTTTGGCCACAAGCCTTGTCAGGTTTGTATCTCAGTCTTCAGTGAATTAACCTGAACATATCATTTCCTCAGAACACATTAAAAGGGATATGCTCTAGTATTTCCAATATCTGCATCCCAAAACCTTCTTTGATATCCACATCGACTCAAATACAGGGAGCCCAGTAGGGTTCATCAGAGGCAGTTTCCTTTATTTAAGTTTGCTTCTCTACACCTTATAGGGATATGCCCACTGATTCACAATGCCCACTGATTCATACCTTATGTTTTCCACTGAGGGTTTGATTATATATCCAAGACATATGCAGAGGGTTCGTATGGAAATTCAGACATATGCACATTATAGGCATTCCTCTTTCCTGGATGCATCTACACTTTAAATTAATTCAATGCAATAAACTCCAGTATAGTTTGTGCCAGTGTTTATTACTGTTCAGCACAGCATTTGCACATGCACCTGGGACCACAGCATGTTGAGATGGAGCAACCCCCACTGGCAGGGAGGACCAGGGGGTCAACCTATCAGCCTGGGGCTGTTATGACCTGGCTCAACATGCTGCAGAGGGGCTGGTTGGGGCACAAGGGTGCTACAGTGCAGGGCTAACTGACAGATAGCCCCCACACTGTAGCACCCTTGTGTCTTAGCCACCCCATCACCATTTACACGTGCATCATGGAAGAGTAAATAACTCCACTGTAAGATAGTACATGTGTTGGCCAGTACTATCCTAAAATAGAGTTAATTAATTTACTCTGACCTAATAGCACCACATGTGTAGATGGTGACACTTAACTGTAAAGCATCTCATGTAGCTGCATCCCCTGTGTTTTACTTACAGACTTAACTTGCAGTATGGGTGAGGCTGCCTCTATATAGGTTGTCATATAGCTAATCTGCTTGGGAGTATGGCTATGAACAATTTATTTTAATTTATTTTATTGTCCTCACTGGAGGTAACACAATACATCTTTCATCTTGGGATTTGCTAGTCATCTATTTCTATGCAGCTTTCTTTCTTAGTCCATGTAGAGGCTGCTCCCCTATTACTTTTTCTCACTACTGGACCATCTATGTACAAAAGTGTCAGCCATTTTACATGCCTTGTGTCTCAGTCCATTAAACTTAACCTAAAGTTGAGAAAGTTAACAAAATTATTTAAATCTCAGTCTTGTGATTCCACAATCCTATTGTTTCTCTTCAGGCTTCTATCCTTTTCTTTAGCTGGTGTTTTTTTTCCAAGTCTCTAGCCTCTGGAAACTGGCCTTTTGAATAGGAACTTTTCTTTCTTCAACAAAGTCTTCCTCATTCCAATCTTTACTGCTCTGGATTTCTCAGTGTACTTGTGGGACTGTTCATATAGACTCCACAGTCACTTACGCATTTCACATAGAAGGAAAAGTGGCCTTTATGCTATATGGTAGATACTCCACAAATCATATGAGCACTGTGGCTGCTTACAGACATGAAAAAAAACCCCAACAACTGTGCTTTACATCATGCTCTGCCTGCCCCCACACTGAGTGCAGACCATGCCCAGAAGAGACATCATGTTATTTTGACCTGGCTTGTCCAACACCTGGATAGATCGCATGCTTCAGTAGGGCTTTATGGCACTTTTATGTAATAGCTGGTTCAATCAGCTATTAGATAAAGCACCAAAAAGCTGTGCTGAAGTGCCTGAGCTATACAAATGCTGGACAGCTGGGTCAAACTGACTTGCTCCTTCTTCCAGTAAAGCACTGGGTTTTTTTTTGTATTGCTTATTTTTCACATCTGTCAGCAGCCTATATAGCTACCAACTCCAACTTTTCCCAGTCAATAGCAGAGAAAGTTCATTGTTCACATAGACTCAACATCTGTTCTTTCTTGAACTGTTTATAATTCATGTTTGCTAGCTAACTGTATCCAAAATAAGCTAACTGCCCTGGTCTCAGCTTTTATCATAAAGAGCAAAGTATAAGTTTTTGTCCAAGTCTTTTTTTAAATGCTTCACACTCTACTGTTCTTCTCATTACTGTGCGGGCCGGGAGCGGTCCGAGGTTCTCGGGGGCACGCGGCGGGCTGTGGCCAGCAGCCCTGGCACGCGGGTCGGGGAATGCAGGCCGGCGGGCTAGAATTAGGCACAGATGCTTAGCGGTTGATTAAAGATTATTTTACTTACACTGAAGATGGTCGCGGTGCAGGCAGAAAAACTTGCTTGAGTTGCGGTTACAGACAGAAATGAAGAGAAGTGGAGAAGAGTTCCTTCCACACGAACCTCTAGCCCAATCTGGTTGAAGGCTCTAAACACGTGAGCCCGTTGTGTCAACCGAAGAAAACAACTCGGAGAGAGAGCTCTGGATACACTCACACGAAGTTTGCTAGGCTCCGTGGAACTTGCGCGCAGGGAAGGGGTTCGTCGAGGGATCGTTTGGCAATGGGGAGAGGCCAGAGGTTGATCAGACCCCTATAGCCTTCTCAAGGTATACGCTGGGTCCGATAGGCTCCGCAGCGCTTAGAGATCTTCACGAGACGTGAAGTTCTCCTCCTCCAGATGGTTGTGGGGTCCTCCAACTTGGGCGGAAACCTCTCAAGCCTCTTATACGGCTAGCAAGCCAATTACTAGCCGCCACGTGGGAATAATTTAGAACTGGCCAATAGTGGGACACAAATTTGCATGCGGGTGGCGGGAACTCCTTTGCACCGTGCATTTCTCTTTGCAACTAAGAAATGCACCCTGCAAAGAAAGCTCCGAGTGGCAGGAAATAATTTAGCAGTGCCAAAGCGCACACACATCAAATCACACCCTTGGGTTGTGACGTCCCCCCTTGCTGAAGGCACAGCTGAATTATGCTGCACACTCGTCACTCGGGTGATCAAGAGCTCTTACCACGGGTTGTCGAACTAAACGGGTAAACACAAAATTTGCTAACATAAGAAGTTCGTCCTCTAGGGATCGAATCAAATAATAACCAACACAAATACATATATACATGATCAGATTCATAACAAAGAACTGCACGATCAGGGCTTCAGTGGGCGTCATTGCGAAGTCGCGCATCAAGTCCTCACTTCTTCTGATGATGTTATCCTTCTTGGGACTTCTCTCCGCCACGCACTCTGAATTCTGGATCTGTAAACAAAACTCTCAAAAGATAAGTTAACGTATAACAAAATATTTACAAAGTTTCCATGGAACTACACTATCATTTTTAAAACATATAATACAGGTTTTTGCTACTTTAAACTATCCTCTCTTGCACACTCAACTAGATGAAATTGTCGAGGAGCTGTCGTCTAATTCTTCTAGATAATGGAAACCTAACTCATAGGCCAGTTGCCATTGGCCTGTGTCCCTTAAAATCCAAAGTTTTTGCTTATTGAGTCCAGAACACTGTAGGAGAAATCCAAACATGTATCGCTCCTCTGGTGTTCTCTGTGGCAATGATGGAAGGTCGGATTCGCGGTGTCTTGTGCCTTGAATCTTGGTCGGGTGTCGACGTTCCCGATCACTAGATAATCTTGGTTCCATTAGGATATGCAGTCGTGACAACTGATGAAGGAGGTTACTCACGGGTTGGGTCACCATTGGGTTGAGCAGAATCCAGATGACGACGATGTTTTTTCACCCATAAACCTCAAGACAACTATCTATGCTGTGAATGGTCACTGGAACGGTTCCAGGATCTCGTAGATGACGGTGAGGCCATGGTCTTATTCACTGGAGTGATGTCAGTCCCAGCGCACATGCTCTGGGGTTCCAGGCACAGTACGAGACTCCGATGATCGCTAGCATGAGTTGCTCTGTGCCGGTACGTTCTGGCCGTCCATCATGCCATGCGTGGGCTTTCTGACCGATCAGTCCTGCAACAAGCGCTGGCAGTGGAATAGGCCAGTGAACGTTGAACGCCACCATGTCGATGTCAGTGACATGTCCTCTACTCCACGAAGCTTGTCTGACCAAGAAGCTTGCTTCTTCCTGGTTCAGCAGGTCGGATCCAAGTTCCACAACCAAATGTCCCAACCATACAGCTAGAGTTTCTTCAGGTTGGATTCTTGATTCTCTGCACAAATCCTGTAATTCAGTTCTGGTATGAGCATAGTAGGCAGTAGCAACTGGGTTAGTTGTTGTTACAGGCTGAACTACTGCTGCGGGAGTCATTGATGCTGTTATTACTTCAGGCAGGAGGGGTGGATGCACTCCTCCGCTCGATTCTCCCTTCCATTAGCATGAAGGCGTGGTCACCAGAAGCGACGCTGCGTCGGTGGGCTGGATCGCCGGAAGCGACGCTGCGTCGGTGGGCGGAGTCGCCGGAAGCAACGCTGCGTCGGTGGGCGGAGTCGCCGGAAGCGACGCTGCGTCGGTGGGTGGAGTTGCCAACCGAACTCTCGCGGGTTTCTCTGAAACTCCACCCTTCTCTTCTGGTTCTTCCACGTGATCTCCCTCTTGCTTGGCGCCATCTTGTCGTGGCATCTCAGGATTCTCTTTCACAGCCGCTTCTTTGACCGTTTGAACGGCCATACGCAGCTGGGCTTTTAAACTTAAATTCTTATGCATTAGATCGGTTACAGTGCGAAAAGTTGCAGTCAACACTCCCCCCCTTGTCGTATTGTGGGGCCACCCTCTCATCTGTGGTGCGTTCCTCCATCTCCAGATCTTCGCAGAGCTCGGATGGAAGCTCGCGACCCCTTAATCTAGACGCCAGCATAAAGGGGGCAAACCGGTTGATCGGCACTGGTTCTTCACTCTCCTGAGCACATCTTAGGCAACAGGCACGCTCTCGGGTGAGGATTGGGTTCACTGTGCCTGCTGGGTTGACTCTGGCGAGGGACACAGTGTCGAGGGGCCTGAACAGGACCCGCTTATCGCTCATTATACACCCGAATGCCGCGGGATGCAGATATACTTCCCTCTCTTTTGGGGCTCCGTCTTCAGAAGCTCCCTCTTCTCCCTTCAGCGAAAGGTGTCCGCTGATAAACCTCTCTCCCGTTCCGCCCACCTGGTGGTAAGCGATATGCGCCTCCAGTTCCATAAAGCTTTCTACTTGGCGTTTTCCACTGGTCCAAGGGCAGTTCTTAACTAATTCTAGCTCCAGCGTGCCTTCCCCTGATCCCATCCTCGTCGCCATGTGCGGGCCGGGAGCTTTCCAAGGTTCTCGGGGGCGCGTGGCGGGCTGTGGCCAGCAGCTCTGGCACACGGGTCAGGGAATGCAGGCCGGCAGGCTAGAATTAGGCACGGACGCGTAGCAGTTGATTAAAGATTATTTTACTTACACTGAAGATGGTCGCGGTGCAGGCAGGAAAACTTGCTTGAGTTGTGGTTACAGACAGAAAAGAAGAGAAGCAGACAAGAGTTCCTTCCACGCGAACTTCTAGCCCAATTCGGTTGAAGGCTCTAAACACGTGAGCCCGTCGTGTCAACCGAAGAAAACAACTCGGAGAGAGAGCTCTGGATACACTCACATGAAGTTTGCTAGGCTTTGTGGAACTTGCCCGTAGGGAAGGGGTTCGTCGAGGGATCATTCGGCGGTGGGGAGAGGCCAGAGGTTGATCAGACCCCTATAGCCTTCTCAAGGTATACGCTGGGTCCGATAGGCTCCGCAGCGCTTAGAGGTCTTCACGAGACATGAAGTTCTCCTCCTCCAGATGGTTGTGGAGTCCTCCAACTTGGGCAGAAACCTCTCAAGCCTCTTATACGGCTAGCAAGCCAATCACTAGCCGCCACGTGGGAATAATTTAGAACTGGCCAATAGTGGGACACAAATTTGCATGCGGGTGGCGGGAACTCCTTTGCACCATGCATTTCTCTTTGCAACTAAGAAATGCACCCTGCAAAGAAAGCTCCGAGTGGCGGGAAATAATTTAGCAGTGCCAAAGCGCACACACATCAAATCACACCCTTGGGTTGTGACAGTTACAACACAAGGAACAGCAGAATACGTCCACAGATGTCCTAACAACTGACACAGCTGAGTGACACACTAAGGAACACACAATAATTCAAGTACCATTTGCAGAGTGGCTGGCTGTTCACATCTACAGAGAGACTAATCCAGACACTAATCATCTAAGTTATCTCTGAATTGCAAATATACCCAAATAGCCTCTCTACAGTCAGCTTAATTATTTGTGTGCTTAAATGGTTGTAGGATCAAATGACTGCAAGATTAAGGGCCTGCAATTCTTGCTATTAGTTACTAATTTCCAAGGAATATGGCCTGAATTCTAGAGACAAAAATAATGTGATTAGTTTTGTTTTGGTTTTTATTTTTTCCAAAAAAAAGTTATGCAAATAGCTCCTTTTTATATAATGTGCTTTGAAAGGCATGTTATTTGTTATTTCTCTCACAATATGATGTTAAAAACTTTTAAAATAATTTAACAAGAGGGCAACCAATAAATACATATATGTAATTAGGAATCTAGGGCTGAACAACACATATGCGCATGCGCATGGCACACCCACCAACACACACACACACACACACACATGCGCTTTAACAAGAGGGCACACACACCCTTTAACAAGAGGGCAGCCAATAATTACAGATATGCAGATAAGTATATGTGTGTATATATGTATGTGTATATATTTGTATATATATGTGCATGTGTGTATATATGTAATTATTGGCTGTCTTCTTGATAAAGTATGTGTGTGTGTGTGTGTGTGTGTGTGTGTGTGTGTGTGTGAGAGAGAGAGAGAGAGAGAGAGAGAAAGACACACCTATCCTCAGCTGGTGTAGCTCCTTTGCTGTCAATGGGATTTCGATGATTTGCATCACTTTAAGGTCTGTCCCTTTCATTTTCTCTCTGTTTTACCCCATTTTAAATCATGTTTCCATTTACTTTGTTTCCAGTACTACAGTGACTAAATATAAATAGAGCTCCAGGATGCAAGATGTGAGAACATATTGTGGGGTGGGGTGGAGAGGGGGAAAGGGGGAGACAGTGGGGAAGACACCACACACCAGTTTATGTTTCATCTTCCACAAAAATTAGAAAGATACCACAACATATCCCTGGAGGAGATGCTAAGAAACCTTCAACCTTTTCTTCCTTTTTTGCTTAGAAAATTTAACTGCATAACATCCTCCATGGCTGATTCCATGCACTTTAAGACATGCTATTCAACTGAAACAAATCTATAGCTATGTTAAATTCTCCATAGTACAAATAAAATCCCCTGAGGCTCATAAACCCTTTCCCCCTTTTTCTTTTTGCAGATCAAAGAAAAGGATACCTTTTTATGTTTCAAATGCTTGTATTTTAACAAGAATTATAACCTCATTTTTTACACCTTGTTTTAAATTATTTGACCTAGTGAAGAATACAATCAAAGCATCTTCACAGTTCACATTAACATTTCTTCTTGTTGGTATTTTGAATATTTTTGCTGATGGCTCAGAAAATGCTGAGAGTTAAATTTAGCTACAAATCAAAGAGAGAATTTAGCTAATGCAACAAAAGAAAGACTTCATAACCAGAACAAAAAGTACCACATCTCCTACCAACTGGAGGGGGGAGGGGGGGATTATTGCAAAACAATAAGGACATTTTACCTGCAACTTCAGTAAAAAACAAAGTGCAGTTCAATCACTCAGAGTGCAGATATACCAGCTTGTTATTACTTCTAAAAAGGAAATGTTTGTATTTTTCTAACTTATGCCTTACATAACAGAAGAGTGTTCCTATGCTTTGAAATTTCAGAATCCTTTAGGGCTCATTTCAACAATAATTAACTTCCACGGTTACTAGCCTGATAAAGCTCCTTGAGCCTCCTGGAGTCAACAGCCTTAGAAGCTAATCTTCTAAAAAAAGCCTATTTTTCTGTGGCTGTAGAACAGTAGATATTCCCAGCGGCCCCAGAGTTCCCGTCTCTGCTGCACATGTTACCAAATCCTTAACTGCAATATTAAGTGGCAGTGACTGAACATTTTTGAGAGGTCTTGTAAACTTTGGCTTGAACACTTCCCATCAGTAAGAACAGTCAACTGGATCATACTTCTTTTCTTTCTCAAATGTATAATATTGAAAGCAAGCAAGCAAGCTGCTAGTCTTGCTAGTCCGTATTTATAATGGAGAAAAAAAAGAGAGGCAGCATTTACAAAGTGGCTGAGCCCTAGGTTCCTAAATCCAAAGCCATTGTTCTAGCCCAGGGCTGTCCCAGTTTCGGGCAGCTGGAGGCCACATGTCACATGTGTCACAAAACCTTTGAGGGGCTTTCCTCTCCCAGACAAGCATGGTGCACAAGAAATCCTTCCCCACCTTTTTTTGCAGTACAGGCATGTTTGCTCCCACCCCATCTCTCCCGGTCAGACACACCCTGGCTTCCTTTTCTGCCATGTGTGCACAGAACAAATAGCTCACTCCCCTGGCATACATACAGCATAGGCACTCCATCCCCTTCCCCTTATACCATCCTGCCACCAGAAGCAGGGTCACAAAAAAAAAAAAAAAACCCAGAGGAGGGAGCCTAAAGAACCTGGTGATGGCAATAGGAATAATGAGCAGGGTAGTAGTGGCCTGGCAGAAGCCTGTGGGCTGCATGCTAATCCTTTGGGGGCCACAGGTGGCCCATGGGCCTCCAACTGATCAGCACAGAAGAGTCTTAACTTCTAGGTTTAGTGCAGAAAATATATAGCTGAAAATGTGCTGCACTCTGGCCATAAATACAACCCCTGGGAATGCAGATACCACATCAAGGACACTATGACCAACTTACTTCCATGGTAACAAGGGCTGATAGTTTGACCGAGGTGGAGGATGTCAGTGGATCTCTAATTGATACTGATGAGCTATACGTGAGCTGGAAGCTGACAGCTGAGCCCTATTTACCTAGCAACGTAGCAAAAAAAAATTGGTAATGTTAGTGTCTTTATATAATACGAAGACCATTTGTTTCATTATTTTAAAGTAAAACTGTCATTGAATGTTTCCTGGTTTCTCTTAACTAGTTCTGAAGACACTTATGCTTACTAGGAGGTGGGGGAGAGTTAATTAACTCAGTATACCCCCACCTGGGCTTCCCTAAGCCAACCTGCAATCAGAGGAGGCTACAGAAGCTATTAAACGTGTTTGTTTGTTTGCTTCCATTAGCTAGCAATCATCATCTTCATATGTGTTTAATACTTTCAGCATCATCAATGTGTTTACTACTCACGTGTACACCTGAAGCAGGAGGGACATATTAAAACACTCTCTCAGGTTGGTACTTTAATGCACATTATTTAAAGGCTTTCGTATATTCTCAACCACAAACACTATTATCTCTAAGTAAAAATTACTAAATTATCCCTCACTCATAAAATAGCAAAAACTGCATCATATTTACCAAATTCAGACATAATATTTTTCACATACTTAGATCAGCTTGCTAACTATATACTATTCACAGGTTTCTTGTAAATATATTGAGACTATTTTTTTTTTTTTTCATACAGAGGAGTATCTTTTTAAAAGAATTTAGCAGCATGAGCCATAGAGGTGGTGAGAACTTGCATGTTAATACTCTCTACCCTCCCTCAACTCCCAGGAAAAGATGTGTTTGCAGTTTTTAATGGACAAATATCTGAATAGTATGGCTGCTAGGTGAGCCAAGGTTAGGGTGACCATATATCCTGGTCTGGATGGGACAGTCCTGGATTTTGAAGGCTGGTCCTGGCTGGTTGGTGAAAATTAAAATGAGAGTCCTGGAATTGTAGTTCTGTAGGGTGCAGTCCAGCGGGGAGGTGGAGCAGCATGGTGTACCAGGCGTAGCAGTGCCACTGATTTGGGTGGGATGCGGGGGGAGAGCAGGGTCCCACATGTCCCAGATTTCCTTATAGTCATCCTAGCCAAGATCTGCAGGTTGCCACAGCTTCTGTGATTTGAGAGCATACATAATAGCTAATGAAGAAAGCTTTTAGCAAGTGCATTTTATGATTTTTACACTTTTAAAGAAGATGTGTATCTTTGTCAACACCTGATGAATCTCACTTTAAAAGCTTTGAAAAGTAGGGGGCAAAATTTAGAACTGTGAATCGTTACTTAATAATGAAGTGTAATTATATCAAAGAAAAAGTAAAATTAATAAAAATATGAACATGACAACTTGTTCAACAGATGGAACTACTAATTTGAAAGCTAGGAGCATACGGTTCCTCTCAAATGCCCCTCATTAGAAGAGATGGACCTCATTTTAGACCCAAATCTCACACCGTCCCACACAGACCTGATGTTCTCACATTTATTACTGTAAATTATTTACATCAGAAAAGCTAAATGAAAACAGCACTGTTTTACAATCTTTCTTACATGAGAGAAAGTACAGGCCAGTTTTTCAAAATGTGTTCTCTATTCATTTGGACACCTGAATAAAAGGTCAAATTTTCAAAGACTCTTAGCTCTTGTTCCAAGTTAAAAGAGGCATGTTTTCAAAACAGGTCTGAACCTCCCATTATAGTCAATGAGTGTTTTAGGTACAGAAGATTTTTGAAAATCTGCCCTCATTCTTTAGGTGTCCAAATGAAAGTGGAGCTGTTTGGAAAATAGGGCTTATTTGAAAAGTTGGTGTTAAATATATACCTTCAAAGCATCCTACACACACTATTAATGCATCCCCTATTTCTGTCTTTACCTCATAATGTGTTCCCATTCAGTGCATACTAAAGCTCTCATTGAAATCCATGGGCAGGTTGCCTCTGATTTCAATAGGAGTTGGCTGTTTCTGTTAGACTTCATCAGACTGACAATTACACGACTGTTAGAGCACAGGGCGTGTGGTAGGAAAAGGCTGCTCATGGCAACACAACAGGATATGTGTAAAGAGGACGTAACCAAAGACATATACTGGAATGAAAGTTACAGAGATGAAATAATTGCATACTGAACACCCCCCATGATTCATGGCGTATGTGTCTGTGTGGGTGTTATTGTAGCAACCTTGGGTGCCTCATAAGCAGGGATCCTGGCTTTCTCTGATTAAAGAAAATCCCCAATTTTCAGATTTAAAAAAGTAACCCTAAATCCACATTTTTCTGTGGTTAAAACAAAACGCCTTTCTCTCTATATATATATCTATATATTAGTGGCATTTCCTTTTAGTCATGGAAAAAATGTGGATTTTGGGTTCCTTCTTTTAAAATATGAAAATTGGGGATTTTTTTGTCAGAGAAAACCAGGATCCCTGCTTTGGCACCCCCTGGTGATCTATACCATCCTGTTTGCCTCTCTGGCCATGCTTGCTTCTCTCCCAATAGGCTGCAAGCCCATTGGCTTTCTTTAGCAGAGACCTCATGTCAGTCATGGCTGTTCTCCAACTAGAGCTGGTTAATTAGTGCCTGGAGTCCTACAGCTTCTTGGCTCTGCAGTCTGGCTGCACTCCCAATACCTTGGGTAGGAGAAGCAGTTCCTTCCCCAGCTTCTGAGGCTCTTACAGTGCTCTGGAGTCTGTCATTGATATGCACTCCTGGAGTCCTTTTAAAGGGGTTGGGTCTCTCGCCAGCTTTCCTCTCCTTAGTAACAAGGTGTGGGCCTTATTACCATCATCAATAGCAACGTATTAAGTTAAAGTTCAGGTTTTTAAACAATTTCCTTTATATATATACCAACAGTACTCTAAGTTATTCACCTTTAAGATTTAAATTTTCCAGGTTTGGCTGGTTCCAGGTTTAGGTTTTCCAGAACAGATTATTATTGTTATTCTTCTAAATTTTAGCAACTCATATCAACTGCTTGTGAATTATGAGATGAAAAAAACCCAATATAATGTCTCATTGCAAAATGCTTTTTTGTGTATAGGTGTTCGCCCCCTCCCCAGCCCCAGGGCAATACAAAAGTGACTGAACCTTTAATTTGAAAAGCTATGAATACACAAGAAGTACATAGCTGGGCAATTGAAAATAAAATTGGATGTAAAATATAAAAGTTATGAACACCTAAAATAATCCATGTCACATTGGCATAGAAATGAGTGACCTTAAATTGAGCTTTGATGTACATGCTATTTAGTGCCTGGTAAAATGCTTAGTCAATAGAATTGATTTAAATGTGCCAGAGATTCTAAAAGCAGGATCTATTTTTTTTTCTTCTGCATGGATTTGAGTAGGGTTTGTCAATGGCTAGAGCATGAACTGACAGTACCAACCTAAATGAGGTTCAATGTGCTTAACTTTCACAATTCTGTACTGTAGCTCTGACATGACAGCAGGTGCAGAAGGTATGGGGGCAGGATGGAATATGTAGAGCTTTCAGGAAAGGCAAATAGGAAAAAAATATATCAGAACTAGAAACAAGTTGAAAGAAGGTCATAAGCAGGGATCCTGGTTTTCTCTGATAAAAAAAAAGAATCCCCAATTTTCTGTTTAAATAAAGTAACCCAAAATCCACATTTTTCTGTGATTAAAATGAAACACCACTCTGTGTGTGTGTGTGTGTGTACATAGCGGGGAAGGACCATCTCCCAGTTTCCAGTTCCATCCGTCTCTTGTTAGGGAGCATCTCTAAATTATAACTTTTATTGCTGCACATACTTTGCTGTTACTTTTTTTATTCTTCACTCTAATGATGAATAATTGTTAACATGGTAAGTCTCACAATGTGATGGTTTCCCATTTTAGATGATGAAAAGAAATCATAACTAATAGGCCACTGCTATTTAAGAATAGACTCCACTGTCAAGATTTCCACATATCAATCATGGTTCTGAAAAGGACATGCTGCACAGCTTTGTACTGAAGCAAAAGATTAAATGAGACAAACCACTTAGAATCACACAATCATAGAAAGTTAGGGTTGGAAGGGACCTCAGGAGGTCATCTAGTCCAAACACTAGCTCTAAGCAGGACCAGCTCCAAATAGATCATCCTAGGCAAAGCTTTGTCTAGCCAGTTTTTGAAAACCTCCAAGGATGGAGCTTCCAACACCACTCTGGGTAACTTATTCCAGTGTTTTACTACCCTCCTAGTGAGAAAAGTCTTCCTAATATCAAACCTAAACTTCCCTTGCCACAACTTGAGACTGTTGCTCCTTGTTCTGTCATCTGCTACCACTGAAAACAGTCTAGCTCCATCCTCTTTCTAACCCCGCACTCAGGTAGCTGAAGACTGCTATTAAGTTCCCTCTCGGGCTCCTCTTCTCTAGACTAAATAAGCCCAGTTCCCTCAGTCTTTCCTCATGAGTCATGCCCCCTAGCCTCCTCACCATTTTTGTCGCCCTCCGCTGGACTCTCCAATTTGTCCACATCCTTTCTGTAGTGGGGGGCCCAAAACTGAACACAATACTCTAGATGTGGCCTCACCAGTGCTGAATAGAGGGGAATAATCACTTCCCTTGACATACTGGCAACCTACCAATACAGATGCCGTTAACCTTCTTGGCAAAAAGGGCACACTGCTGGCTCATATCCAGCTTATTGTCCAAAGTGACCTCCAAGTCCTTTTCTGCAGTGCTGATGCCCATTCACCCAACTCCCAGCCTGTACTGGTGCATGGGATTGTTCTGTCCTAAATGCAGGACTTTGCACTTATCCTTGTTGAACTTCATGAGATTTCTCCTCACATCCTCCAATTTATCTAGGTCATTCTTAATTTATTACCTCCCTTCCCCCCATCCCCCCCAGCTTGGTGTCACCTGCAAACTTGCTAAGGGTGGACTCTGTGCCATCTTCCAAGTCGTTGATGAAGACATTGAACAAAGTTGGCTGAAGGACCAACCCCTGGGGCACTCCACTTGATACCAGCTGTCAACTAGACATCAAGCCGTTGACTATTTGCTGAGCCCAACGCTCCGGCCAGTTTTCTATCTACCTTACAGTTCATTCATCCAGGCTTACTTCCTTAGCTTGCCTGGGAGAATGTTGTGGGAGACTATAAAAAGCTTTGCTAAAACCAAGGTGCATGACATCCAGTGGTCTCCCCACATCCACAGAGCCAGTCATCTCTTCATAGAAGGCAGTCAGGTTAATCAGGCATGACTTTCCCCTGGTGAATCCAAGCTGACTGTTTCTAATCACCTTTTTCTCCTCCAAGTGCTTAGAAATGGATTCCTTGAGGATCTGCTCAGCTGTCTGCAGGACCCAGGTGGGGAGGGGTGAGGCAGCCTAGCTCTCTGCCGCATGCCTGCCCACTCCTGTGCTGGCTCGGGGATGGAGCCACATGGTGGGAGGCTCCGTTTCCCCTCTCTTCCCCGTTAAACCACCCAACAGCTATCTGAGGGGAGGCAAGTCTAGGGAGAGAATCTATGCTGGGCCAGGCAGCAAAGAAGGAAGGAAGCCCCTGCCACATGACACCCCCTCCACCTATGCTTGCACGGGGAGGCTGGGGCTGGGCAAGGGCCTCTGCTGTCCCCAACCCTGCCCAGGTAGGATGCAGGGCTGGGAAGCAGAGGCTCTGCTTCCTGAGCTTTGTGACAGTCCAGGGACAGGGCTGTCCCAGTGCTTGGCCAGAGCAGACAAGCACCAGCCAAGGCTAGGCCACCCAAACTCTGAGGGTGAGTTAGTGGGAAGTCACAATGAGTCCTAAGATGCTGGGGGCTTGTGACCTAAGTTGAGTTGGGAGTGAATCTGGGACAGAGGTCTGATAGGCTGGTCTAAACTGAACTGATTAAAACTGATTGAATTTTATTAGCAGATGTTTAGGATTTTTGAAAGACTATTCAAAATAAAACAACTAGAAAGAATGTGAAAAATAATGTTGGGCAGCAGGGGAGTTGGGTGGGGAATAAATCCTAAATGTATGACACTAATATTTCATTGTTAGCCTCATTTGACACATTGTATAGTAAAGGAGTTAGACATTACCTGTGGCAGGTTATGGTATTAGGTTTGTGTTGTGTCATAGATGACGGTAGTCTTAGATTATGATTTGTATAGGAGGGTTTGGATTCTTTCCTCTAATATTCTTTTTATTAATACTTTTTATTATGTCAATTCCCTTTTGTACTTTCCTTTAAATTTCCCCTACCTTCCCAACTGTATAAATGTGCCTGTGTCTCCCATGTTCTAGTTGTTACCGTAACCCTCTGGTTAGACTATCTGTATACAGCTGTTTCACATTGCAAAAATCACAGTCTATTCGATGTCAAAGAAACATTGATTCTATAACTCATAGGCAAGGCACTACTTTGAGACATCCAAGACATATTCAGACAGAGCAGGACCTCTCACATCCCAAATAAGTACTTTAACCACCAATATTGTGGCTATTTTTGTATCCTATTCTGCCCTCCTCTCATAGCTCCCATTTCATGGAAAATTCAGAGGCCTATATTTCAGTTCCAAAGCAGAATGAAAATAAATATTGAAACTTCAAAAAAGATACCAAAAATAACTCAAGCTTTTTCACGAAACAAAATGGCTGTTTTCTAGACAGGTCATGGGGACCTCTTGCTGCTCTTCAATAAAGAGCTCTATGGTAACCAGTCAGGCAGTATGTAGCAGGAAATTAATCTGTGTGGGGTTATTTTCAGGACTGGAACCTTTATTTTAACATGCTTGAATATATGACAAACAAATAATAGTGTTGTATAGTATACAGGTTATCTTGGCATAGATTTTAGGTAGCTTCATGTTCACACAAAATGAAGTGAAGACTGAGTTATATAAGATATCTAAAGTGAGTGCCAATACAATGTTTATCGTACAATATTCTGTCCTGTATTATATACATCACACATATTTTGGTCTCTTTTTTCGGAATGTTCAAACGCCTTATTTAACATCCACTGAAAGTAAAGTACAAAAACTTCTAAAATGACTAAAAATAGCCTTTCTACCTGTTGAAATGTCACAAGTTTAAAATCTGTTACTTCTTGCCCTTCCAGGGTTCATAATTCATGTAGGATTAAATAGGAAGCTGGATGTCTTTGCTTTTCCAATAGTATAATGCTCATGTTTCTAGCCCTATTGACATGCCCATACTCATTTTTCATATAGAAGAGTTATTACCAGGGATCCTGGTTTTCTCTGTTAAAAAAAAGATCCCCAAGTTTTAGATTAAAAAAGTAACTCAAAATCCACATTTTTCCATGATTAAAAGAAAATAGCTCTTTACATATATCTATATATTAGCAGTGTTTCCTTTTAATCATGGAAACATGTGGATTTAGGATTACTTTTTAAATCTGAAAATTGAGGATTTTTTTTTATCAGAGAAAACCAGGATCCCTGGTTATTACTGATGCATGATTCAATTTTGCCTTCCCTAGCCCTTTAACCATGATAGTATGGGTGATTCCACAATTGGAAATTGGTGGAAAGATTTATCAAGGAGGATGGTTATTTATTAATCTATATACCTACAGCTACTTAAAGGTACTCAATATTTTCTATGACAAAAAATCTTCAGGAAGACAGATGAGAGACAGCAAAGTGCATGATCTTCCAATTAATTGCAGGGGTCTTCATATATTCTAAATGTGTACATGGCATAATAGTGTACTGCTATTAACTAATTTCTACCCCAAAGCTGATGGTACTGATGGGAGACTTCAATTTTCCAGACATCTGCTGGAAGCACAATACAGCCCAACATAAAATGTCAATTCAACCAAACAAAAACTGTCCTCCTAGCTCGTATGGAGGACAACTTTCTGTATTCTGAGAATACAGCTAGGGGATCATCTACTTTGGATCTTGTCCTGGCCACCAGGGAAGAACTGGTGGAAGATGTAAATGTGATGGGAAACTTGGGAGGAGGTAAGTACAATACAATAGAATTCCAGATCCTAAGATAGTGAAAGCATAAGGTCAGCAAAATTAGGATGCTAGATATCAAAAAAGCAGATTTCTTCTGTCTCAAGAAGCTAAGAGGCATGGTTTCATGGACAGAAGGATAACAGTGTCCAGGAGGGCTAGAAGCTTCTATGGGGCATAGTATTGGAAACCCAACATGATTGAAGCAGAAGAAAAAATAGCTACAGACCACTATGGTTTCACAATAAGTTTTTTAATTGCCTCAAATGCAAAAGGAAAGAATACAAGCAATTGAAAAATGGCAAATCACCAGGAACATGTACCAGGAAATAGAAAAAACCCACAGAGACAAAATCAGAAAGGCAAAGACAAAAAAACATACTGCACCTGACAAAGGAGGTTAAGGACACTAAGAAGAAGTTCTATAAGTACATTGGCCATAAAAAAGGGACCAAGTAAACTGCGTGTCTTCTGTTAACAAACCAGGGGGAATTACTGGAAAAGGACAAATATAGTGCTCCTCTTTTAACAAGGCAAGAAGGAGCACACAAGGAACTACAGACTGGTTAGCCCCACCTCAATACATGGGAAGTTACTGGGAAGGCCATTTGCAAGCATCTGGAGGAGGAAAAGCTGATTACAAGCAACCAGCATGGATTTATGAAAAACAAACCATGTCAAACAAATTTCATCTCCTTCTTTGACAGATTAACTGCTTGGGTGAATGAAGTGACTGGATATAGCATATTTGAACTTCAGCAAGGCTTTTGATGACGTCCCACATGGCCTTTCGATAAACAACTTGGAGAATTGTGTGTTGGACAAAACTACCGTAAGTTGGATAGATAACTGGTTCAAGAGCTAAAAGCAAAGGATAAATATTAATGGGTCCATGTCAGAATGGAAGAAGGTTTTGAGTGGAGTTCCAAAGGGATTTGTCCTTGTTGATGCTGTTCAACATGTGTATTGGATGCTGGCATAGAAAGCTTCTTGAGCAAGTTGGATGACATAAAATGGAATGATTGTGAACATGCTAGAGAATGTAAGTGAAATTCAGAAGGATGTCAACAGATTGGGAAGTTGGCCTAGAGCTAAGAGGAAGAAGTCTAATGAAGACAAATGCAAGGTGCAACACTTCTGAAGGAATCATCAAAAACACAGGTATGAAATGGGAGACACCTGACTGGATGGCAGCTGTGAGGAAAAGGACTTGGAAGTTTTGGTAGACCACAGACTCAGTATGACTGCAATGTAATGCAGCCACACAAAAAGCAAATGTGGTTTTGTGATGTATCCATAGAAGCATTATGTGTAAGACACTGGAGATGATAGTGTCTCTCTATACAGCACTAGTCAGGCCTCATCTGGAGCACTGTGTGCAGTTCTGGGCTCCACATTTATTAAAAGGACATGGAGAAATTTGAGAGGGTCTAGAGGTGGGCAATGAAGATGATCAAAGGCTTCGAAGGCAAGTCCTATGAGAAGAGGCTGAAGGAGCTAGGCACGTTCAGCTTGCAGAAAAGACACTTAAGAGAGGACACGATGGCAGACTTCAAGTACTTGAAGGGCTGCCATAAAGAAAATGAAAAGCATCTTTTCTCTCTTGCTACAGAGAGGAGGATGTGGACCAATGGCTTGAAGTTGCAGGAAAGCAAATTTAGATTGAATAGCCAGTAAAACTTCTTCACTGTTAGAATAGTGAGGCTGTGGAATAGGCTGTCTAGGGAAGTTGTGGACTCTCCATAACTAGAGGTGTTCAAGAAGTTGGGCAGCCACTGGTTGGGGATGAGCTAGGTGTAGCTATGTCCATGTTATAGCATGAGCATTTTTCATGATTATGGGCATTGCTGGTTGCCCCCCACCCTCCCATTTCTGCTTTATGTGTCAGAGTGTTTTAAGCCTTTCCAGAGGCCTTGGGTCTTGGCAACTGCTAAGGCTGGGGACTTCAACTGGGATGTCCCAAGTCTCCTGATAAGAGCAAAACCAGAGGTTCCTGTTTAGAGGGTCTTACTCCCTCCACTCACTATCAGACCAATCTCCATATTTGAGGTAAGGAAGGAATTTACCCCGTGGTCAGATTGGTGGGGTAAATCAAGTATCAGGGGTTTTGCCTTCCTTTGTAGCAGGGGGTGTGGCCCTCTACTCAGGACCTTTTGAGCACAGATTGACAACATTTTATACAAGCAGGACATTGGCTGCTCTGGTTCCCTTGCTTTACCTGTGGCAGGTTAGGGTGTTAGGTCTATATTGTATCAAGTTTGAGGTTAATGTTATGAAGAATTTATATTATGAACCATATAGGATGGTTTAGAAAGAATTGATCCTGTCTCAGGCAGGGGATTGGATTAGATGACCTCTTGGGCTACATATATATGGTCAAAAAGCACAAGGCTGAATCAATTTGATCTTCTCAAGTTAATCTAAACTGTGTAGGTTGAATCAATAAGCAACAGACATTCACTTCTGATTCTGGAAATGCAGGGGCCAAGCTAGAAGCCAGTGCACACTAGAGCATGCCTGCCTGCTCAGCTGGAGCAGACATCTTGAATCTGGAGGAGATCTGGAACAGAAGTGCAATAAACCTATTTAACCCAAATCAGCTACTTCTGATACTACGTACATCCAGGTTTATCTTAAACTGGTTTCAGACATTTTGAAATTGGTTTATGTGCACTGAACTTCTGGGCTAGGGACAGACAATGAAAAAGCTGGAGCCTGAATTGATTCAATCTATAATTCATTTTTAATTCAGGAAATGATTCATAGATTCATAGATTTTCATAGATGTTAGGGTCGGAAGGGACCTCAATAGATCATCAAGTCCGACCCCCTGCATAAGCAGGAAAGAGTGCTGGGTCTAGATGACCCCAGCTAGATGCCTATCCAACCTCCTCTTGAAGCCCCCCAGGGTAGGGGAGAGCACCACCTCCCTTGGGAGCCCGTTCCAGACCTTGGCCACTCGAACTGTGAAGAAGTTCTTCCTTATGTCCAGTCTAAATCTGCTCTCTACTAGCTTGTGGCCATTGTTTATTGTAACCCCCGGGGGCGCCTTGGTGAATAAATCCTCACCAATTCCCTTCTGTGCCCCCGTGATGAACTTATAGACAGCTACAAGGTCGCCTCTCAACCTTCTCTTGCGGAGGCTGAACAGGTCCAGTTTCTCTAGTCTCTCCTCGTAGGGCTTGGTCTGCAGGCCCTTGACCATACGAGTTGCCCTTCGCTGTACCCTCTCCAGGTTATCCGCATCCTTCTTGAAGTGTGGCGCCCAGAATTGCACGCAGTACTCCAACTGCGGTCTGACCAACGCCCTATAGAGGGGAAGTATCACCTCCCTGGACCTATTTGTCATGCATCTGCTGATGCACGATAAAGTGCCATTGGCTTTTCTGATAGCTTCGTCACACTGCCGGCTCATGTTCATCTTGGAGTCCACTAGGACTCCAAGATCCCTTTCCACCTCTGTGCCACCCAGCAGGTCATTCCCTAGGCTGTAGGTGTGCTGGACATTTTTCCTCCCTAGGTGCAGCACTTTGCATTTCTCCTTGTTGAACTGCATCCTGTTGTTTTCTGCCCACTTGTGCAACCTATCCAGGTCTGCCTGCAGCTGTTCCCTGCCCTCCGGTGTGTCCACTTCTCCCCATAGCTTTGTATCATCTGCAAACTTGGACAGAGTACATTTCACTCCCACGTCCAAGTCGCTGATGAAGACATTAAAGAGTATTGGTCCAAGGACCGAACCCTGTGGGACCCCACTGCCCACACCCTTCCAGGTCGAGACTGACCCATCCACCACGACTCTTTGGGTGCGACCCTCTAGCCAATTCGCCACCCACAAAGGCACTTGCCTTCACTGACTCAGCCGAGAAGCCAGGGGGGTGCTAGAGCATGCCCTCAGCTGCAAAGAAGCTGTGCTGGAGTGGGAGGGGTGTGGCCAGCACTACAGTAGCCTCAAGTGAACTGGCCAGGGAAGAGGCTTAATTCCCCTGTCCCTGTCCCACTGGTACAGGCCAAAGCCAGGTTTTTCCAAGCACTCCCCCCTCTTTGCTACAGTGGCAGGGGTGGAGGCATGGCTAGATGCTGCCTGGCATGGCCCCCTTGGGCAAAGGGGGCTGGGAGGGGATTTATCCCCCTTCCACCTTATCTGCCCCCAGGGCCCTGCAAATGGGATCTTCCAGCCCTGATCACCGCCCACACTGCTCTTTCCCTATGCGGGATGAGCAGTGGAATAAGCTTCTGCCCTGCCTTCTTGCCTAAGGGGGCCATGCCAGCCAGTATCTGGCTATGCCCCTGCCCCTGCTGCTGAAGTGGTGAGAGGGGAGCGACCCAGATGGGGGCAGCAGCCCCTCTCATGGTTTCTTGAGGAGCACAAGCCTCTTCCTGCTGGGGGGTGGGGGCTGTTCTGTGGGTGGAAGCAGGGCTGCAGACTCCACAGGGTGCGAGTGGCAGTGTGTTAAGAGGGGCTTCAGGGACAATGGCTGTCCCTCCAAGCCCTGGTGCCTTCACTTGCCCCACGCAGTCTGTGGCAGCTCTGTCCACTCTGCTCCTGCTCCCACTCCCACCTGCAGTGTAGCCCCCGCCCCCCACCCCCCACTGGGAAAAGGCTTGCACGCCCCAGGAAACTGTGAGAGGGGATGCTTCCCCCATCAAGGGCACTCCCCCCTTGCTGCTCCAGTAGTAGGGGTTCAGGTGTGGCCAGAGGTTGTCTGGCACGACTTCCTTAGGTGAGGGGGCAGGGTGGGGGGTTTATTCCAGTCTCCTTCTGGCATCTGACTGAGGAGACAGGTAGGGAACTTATTCTGCTGCTCACCCCACACAGGGAGTGAGTGGCAGAGGTGGTAATCAGGGCTGGCAGATCCCAGGTGTGGTCCCTGGGGCAGAGGGGTGAAGCAGAGAATAACCCCCCCCCCTTACTCCCTTTGCCCCAGGGGGCCACACAGCAGTGAGAGGGGATTGCCAGGCTTGGGTTTGTTCCAGTGGGACAGGGAGCGAATTAAACCCCCTCTCTGGCTAGTTCACTTGAGGCTACTGCCAGGGCTGGCCACTCCCCTAACGCTGGTGCAGCAAGTGGAGAAATACCTAGCAGGGGCTGCTGTACCCCTTCATGGCAAATGGCTAGGGTCTGTGCTGGTCTGACAGGGGAGGGAGGGAGGAATAAACCTCTTCGCTGCCCCCTTCACCTTATGGGGAGCTAGCGTCTGGCCACAGCCCTGCCCCTACCTGTTCCTGCCGGCCCCTGCTCCAGCTAAGGAGCAGAGGGGTGGGGACAGCCCTGGAGCAGATAGCACAGCCCAGCCCAGGGTTGAAAAGCATGCTGGGATGCTGGGGGGGCTCTAATTTAACTTAAACCAGGAAGGGGTTTGGGACAGAAGTTCCATAAACAGGTTTGACCCAAATCAGTTAAGTCTGATACTACATTCAACCAGGTTTATCTCAAACTGGTTTGGGCATTTTGAAACTGGTTTATGTACACTAAATTTATGTTGTGTTACAGGTTTAAACCAGTTTCTGATCACTTAAACCAATTTATGTATAATTTCTGTCCCTAGCCTTGAGATCACTTCTAACCCTACTTCTGTATGACTCTATGACTTTATAGTTATTTAATTAATTTTGCCATTTTACAAAAGATTATTTTGCCATTGTGTTTTTGTATAGCCAGCTAAAGGTTTTTATAGCCAGGGATAGACATTACATATAAAATGTTGTAAGTGATCAGAAACTGGTTTAAACCTGTAACAGAACAGACATTCAGTATGCGTAAATCAGTTTCAAAATGGCTGAAACCAGTTTGAGATAAACCTGGTTGAATGTAGTACTAGACTTAACTGATTTGGCTCAAACCAGTTTATGCATTGTCTGTCCCAGAACCTTTGCCTGTTTGAGTTAAATCAGAGACCCCCAGCATCCCGGCGTGCTCTCTGGGCAGGGCTCTCTGCTCCAGCCCAGCCAAGCTGGCCCCTCCTTTCTGCTCCACAGCACAAGCAAGGACTGTCAGGGGCTGGGGCCTGGCCAGAGAGGGGTTTAATTCCCTGTCCCTGTGCCACTGGCAGGCATCCAAGCCAAGTCTGCCCTCACTCCCCCCTCACTGCTGCAGCAATGGGGTACCATGGCCCCTGAAGCAGAGGGAGGCAGGGAGCAGAGTTAGTATCCCCTCTACCCCAATGCCCAGAATAGGCCCTCAGCTGTCCTTTCTGCCAGAGACTGGAAGGACAAGGAATAACCCTGTGCCTGTCTACCCCCAACAGGGGCCCTGCCTAGCCATGCCCCCTCCCCACGGCTGCAGTGGGAGGGGGCAGGGCCCTAACTGGGGGTGGCAGCCCCTGTCACACTGAAGGAGAAAGTGAGCCCCTTCCCAGCAAGCGGCTGAGCTGAGGCCTCAGGCTGCGCATGGCAATGCCAGAGTGTGGAGCAGGCCAGAGACCTACAACCCCCTGCAGCACTGCCACACTCCCGAACAGCTATGCCACTCCCACACTGCATCCCTTCCAGGAAGCCATGACAGGATCCTGCCCATCGGGCACTCACTGCTCACCACTCCAGCTGCTGGGCGGGAGGCAGAACCCAGCTCCTGCCACTTGTTCTTTGCTCAGGCAAGTCACTGAAGGGGCTCATTCAGTTGCTGGCCCTGAGATTTGCACTCCTGGAGTCTCCAGGGCTCCCAACTGGTGGGTTCTCCCCCTCCATTATTCCCCCCTCAGTATCAGCTCCAGCTGGGCTGGGCAGACCCCCACTGCAATGCCAGTGGCCAGAGGCTGAATAAGCCCCCACTTGCTTGGAAGGAGCCAGCTCCAAGCACAGAGTAGTGGCTGTGGGGCTGAGCAGGCCCTGCTGCAGTGTGAGAGACTGAGTAAGCCCCTTCCTACTGAGAATGGGGTGGCCGAGATGGTCAAAAAGCAGAAAGCAGTGGCCAGGCTGGACTGGGCCAGCCCCACTATAGTGCAAGTGACCTCTATGCTTGGGGCAATCCCCCTCCCAGCAGGAAGGGGCTTATTCAGCTGCTTACACCACAGCAGGGTCTGCCCAGCCTGGAAGCTGCTGCTCTGTGCTCGGAGCCAGCTCCCTCCCGGGAAAAGGGGGCTTATTCAGCCACTGGCTATTGGCAGGGGTCTGCTCAGTCTGCCCAGAGGTAAATCTCAGGGGGAAATAATGGAGGCAAGGCATCCATCAGCTGGGAGCACCAGGGCTGAAAGTAACCCCTCCAGGACTGCAAGTTTCATAGTTTCATAGTTGGTAGGATCAGAAGGGACCTAAGCAGATCATCTAATCTGGCCCCCTGTCATGGGCAGGAAAAGATGCTGGGAACAAATGACCCCAGCTGGGTGGCTGTCTAGCCTCCTTTTGAAGACCTCCAGGGTAGGGGTAAGCACCACTTCCCTTGGAAGTTGGTTCCGGCTCCTAGCTGTCATGACCCAAAGGGTATGATTGTGTGTGTGCTTTGGCACTGCAGAATTATTTCCCGCCACGAGGAGCTTTCTTTGCATGGTGCAATTCTCAGTTGCATAGAGAAAACCCAGGTGCAAAGGAGTTCCCGCCATTCGCATGTAAATTTGTTCCCCACTATTGGCTGTTTCTAAATTATTCTCATGTGGCGGCTAGCGATTGGCTTGCTAGCCGTATAAGAGGCTTGAGCGGTTTCCGCCCAAGTTGGAGATCTCCGGGCAGGACCTCATTTAGGAGGACACCACATCCATCTCGTGGAGAACTCTAAGCGCTGTGGAGCTTAACAAACCACGCGTGTGCCTTAGAGGAGGATACAGGGGCCTGATCAACCTCTAGCCTCTCCTGGTCGCTGCCTGATCCCTGGACGTACCCTTCCCTGCGCGCTCGTGGAGAGTCACCTTTTGGACTCTCATCGTGGTATCCAGAGCTCTGTCCAGGTTTAAGAGGCTCGAGTTTTCTACGGGTCTTGTTCGTGCAAGTTTTCTTTTTGTTTGTAACTGCAACTTAAGCGAAGTTTTCCTGCCTGCACCGCGACCATCTACGGTGTAAGTAAAATAATCTTTAATCAACCGCTACACGTCCGTGCCTAATTGTAGTCCTCTGTGCCAAATTCCCTGACCCACGTGCCAGGGCTGCTGGCCACAGCCCGCCGCGCGCCCCCGAAAGCCTCGGACCACTCCCGGCCTGCACACTAGCCACCCTGACAGTGAAGTAGTGTCTCCTGATATCTAGCCTAAATCTACTCTCATTCAACTTATAGCCATTGTTCCTTGTTACCCCTGGTAGTGCTCAGGGGATCAGGGACTCTTCTATTGCCTGCTGGACACCCTTGGCAAGTTTATAAGTGGTCACCAGATCCCCTTTCAGCCTTCTTTTGTGGAAGCTGAACAGGTTCAGGTCCCGTAGTCTCTCCTTATAGAGCCTGCTCTGCTGCCCCCTAATCATGTGAATGGCCCTCCTCTGGACCCTCTCGATGCTGTCCACATCCCTCCTGAAGTGTGGCACCCAGAACTGGATGCAGTACTCCAACTGCAGCCTGACCAATGTTGCATAGATGGGGAGGATCACCTCCTTGGACCTGCTCGTGATGCATCTATGGATGCATGACAAGGTTAGCCTTCCTGACTGGGTCCCCACATTGGCAGCCCATGTTCATCTTGGAATAAATAGAGATTCCAAGATCCTTCTCTGCCTCTGCAATGATGAGAAGGGAGTTCCCCAGCCTGTAGGTATGCTGCTGGTTCTTCCTCCCCAGGTGCAACACCTTGCACTTGTCTGTATTGAAACCCATCCTATTCTCATCCTCCCAACTCTGCAACCTGTCAAGATCTAGTTGTAGCCTGTCCCTCTCTTCTAGCGTGTTCACTTCTCCCCACATCTTAGTGTCATCTGCGAACTTGAACAAGGTGCTTTTCACCCCTTTGTCCAAATTGCTGATGAAGATATTGAACAGTGCGGGCCCAAGGACCGAACCCTCGGGAACCCCACTGCCCACATCTCTCCAGATCAAAAATGACCTGTCCGCACCACAGATGCCTAATTTTTTAATGAGGATGGGGTGAGAGACAGTGTTGAAGGCCTTCCTAAAGTCCAGGAAGACTATATCCACCATGACACCTGCGTCCAAGACTTTTGTGACCTGATCATAGAAGGCCACCAGGTTGGTCTGACAGAACCTGCCTCTAATGAACTGATGTTGTTGGTTGCCCCTAAGCATAAACTCCCCTGTTGGCCTCTCACAGATGTGCTCCTGGATACTTTTCTCAAAGAGCTTCCCCAGGACCGAGGTAAGACTAACAGGCCTATAGTTTCCTGGGTCCACTTTCCTCCCTTTTTTGAAAATGTGGACCACATTGGTCCTTCTTCAGTCATAAGGCACCTCACCAGAGCACCACAAGTGCTCATAAAGTTGTGTCAGGGGTCCTGCAATAACCTCTGCCAGTTTCCTAAGCACTCTGGGGTGGAGGTTGTCAGCACCTGCTGATTTCAACACATCTAGTCCCTCCAGAAGTTCCCTGACTAGGTCCTCACTGACCCTAGGCCTGGCTGTGCCTCCCCTGGGTCCGTCTGGTATCCCAGTGGGGGAAATGTCCCTGTCCCTGCTCAGAAAAATGGAAGCAAAGAATTTGTTAAAGAGATTAGCTTTGTCATCTGGTGCTACCACCAGATTACCAAGCATGTCCTGCAGAGGCCCCACATTACTCGGTACCTTCTTTTTACCCTCTATTTATTTAAGTACTTCTTGTTATCTTTGATCCAGGTCACTAGTCCGAGTTCCATCTCTGCCTTAGCCTTCCTAATAGCCCCCCTACAATTTCAAGCCAAGGAGGTATAATGGCCCCTCCCTTCTGTTGGGTGTATGCCTCCTTTTTGGCTTTGAGGCATTCATGGATGCTTTTGGTGAGCCATGGGGGCTTTTGGGCACTCTTGCTCCCTTTGATCCACGTGGGGATTGTCACACTTTGGGCTTGGAGGATCGTCTCCTTAACGAATGACCACTCTTCTTAGACTTCCAACTTCCCTCCCCTCAGGGACCCCAGTGCCTCCATGACTAGTCTCCTTACCTCATTGGAATCTGCTCTCCTGGAGTCCAGGGATGCTGCCTTGCTGCAGGCCTTTGACACCCTGTGCTGGATGGTAAATTCCAGAAGACAATGGCCACTATCACCCAGGTGGTCGAGCACCCGCAGTCCCCTCACCAGGTTGTTGCCTGTGGCCAGGACCAGGTCCAACAAGGCATTTCCCCTTGTGGGACTGTGCACCTGCTGGGCTAGGTGGAGGTCCTGTAACTTGGCTAGGAACCTCCATGAGTGGTCAGACCTGGATGACTGCTCTTCCCAGCAGATGTCCGGGTAGTTTAGGTCACCCATGATGACCACATCCCTTGACTTAACTGCCTCTGCCAGCTGACCTGAGAATTCCCCATCAAGCTCTTCTCCCTGGTTAGATGGCCTGTAGTAGACCCCCACCATTAGGTCCCTTTCCCCCCAACCCCTTTTTATTCTTCCCCAGAGCACCGCAGTCTGCCCTACCCCAGACCCAGTGCTGTTTGCAGAGGATGTGTATTGCTCTTTGATGTAGAGTGCCACACCCCCACCTTTCCTCCCTGTTTTATCCCGCCTATACAGCCTATAGCCCTTGATGTTTACCACCCAGTTATGTGTTGGATCCCAACAAGTTTCAGTGAGCCTCACTATGTCTGGGTTTGTGTTAGCTAACAGGAGGGCAAGTTCCTCCTGCTTGTTCCCCCTACTGTGAGCATTAGTGTAGAGGCATTTAAGCCTAACTCTGCTCCCTGCCCCCTTTTCTTCAGAGGCCATGATGCCCTGCTGCTGCAGCAGCAAGGGGGGAAGTGCAGGCAGAGTTGGTTTGGATCCCTGCTGGTGGCACATGAAGGGGGAATTAAACCCCTCTATGGCCAGTTCAGCCTGGGTTGCCTCCTGTCCCCCACTTCCCCCAGCACAGCTTTCCTGAAAGTAAGGGCTGTCTCTAGCACCCCCTGTGGCTGACCTGAGCAAGTGCAAGCATGTGCCCACATTGCCTTAGTCCAGAGAGCATTATTGTCTGGTTACAAACCAGTTCAACTTAGGCGGGTTTGACTAACCTGCAAAGGTTGGATCAGTTCAGGCTCTGGCTTTTTTAATGTCTGTCTCTAGCCTACATGAATATAAAATGTGTTTGAATAATGGCAAAATTGCCAGTAACATATAAATCATTTTTTTCTTACACTGTATTTGATCACTTTTGACAAAAGAAGAATAATAGAAAGCTACATTCTAAACGAATGTATATTGTTCCCTGAATTTGACCAGGTTGCCTTAAATTAGCACTGATTTAAACAAAGATCAGAATTTGTTCCAGAATGAACAGTACTGACTAGGATTATAGAATATTAAATCTCAGTAAATTATTCAGAAAGAAAAACAATGAAACCAAAAAACTGAATAGAAAATATTGAAGTAAATAATTAAAATTAAAAATTAACCTCTCAGAAGAAAAGCCTATTAAGTAATCTTATAGGAGGTGATCCTTACCTAAAAATAATCCATTGTTGAGCTATTCCTTTGTAGCTTTCTTTTCTTTCACATGCTATTTATCATATTATTTCCATGTGATCTTTTTCCTTTCCACTGTTTATATTTTATCTTTAATTATATTTTGTTGTAGTTTACATTACAATATTCCAATTTCCTTCACTTCTGTTCTATTCTATTCTCTCCAATTCTGTTTAGATATCCATATTATTCTCTTATCTTCATGCAAGTATTTTGGCTCAACCATTTGGTTGTCCTTGCACTCTTTAATCTGTTTTTATTTCTTCAGCCCATAGTCAAGTCTTTTAACAATTACTTGCTTTTTTCTCTCCTTGGACTTTAATCCATTCCCTTTCTCTTCATTTTCATTCTCTTCCTGTCTCTGTACTTCTAGAGATACAGAAATTGATATGTGCACATTTTACTCCCCAGGTGTTTCTTATCCAACTAACCTTTTACCAGTTTCTCTATAGGCTAGAGATGGCCTCAGAGCCAAATGTTGTTATGAGTGTTGGTTTGTTCTGAGTTCTTTTATAATCTCAGTACTTGCTTTACTAACCTTTGTTTCTCTGTTTCTCTTCATTTTCCAGCTGATATATTGATGTAGTTCCAGTTGCACTCATTTATAAATGTGATACAGGGAAAGCAGAAAAAAAGAGAAGACAGGGAAAACATTCTGTGTCACAGTGTCGCATCAAAATGTGCTATAGTAAGTATTATCAAAATTGTATCACCTGAATCATGGGAAGGCAAAAAAAGAGGTTTTATTGAAAAGACCCAAAAGCCTGACATTTTATAAAGCTGAGTGGTTCAGGTGACTGATCTTATTTGATAATATATGCAGAACTGTAGAATAGAAATACCTGAAATCTAATATAAGTGGGAAATAATTTTGCTAAGCAACTGGAAATAAATAAATGTGCTTTAGGCCTTACAAAGAATTATTACTTTCTAGGCACAGGCATGCGCTGGGAACAGCTTCTTGTAAGTACGATTTAAGCTAATAAACTGGACTTTTAATAATACAATTTTGTTTCCAGTGAAAACAGCATAGACAAGAAAAAGGGTCAGTACCTATAAAGAAGCCATGGAATAATGGCAATGAAAATAAGTTAAACTTCTTTTGGAATAGTCACCTTCTACCTAAGTAGCCTCAAGCAGATTACAGGAATCATGTAACAAGAATATAGTTGTGATGCCAAAACATTGAGAGTAAAAGTAACATTTAATACAGTGGCAAAGTATTCCACTTACTACTATGGAAGAATCACCAACCATTCATAAAGCCAATGTTCTTTAGTCCACTCTAATTTGCACGCAAAGCATAACAGTAAACTTCTCCTCCCTCACACTCATTCATGAATATAGTGTGCTGATTTCTCACAGTACCAGTAAAAAACAATATTACCCAAATCAAATTTCAACCCTTAGGCAGATGCATGCTAATTTATCACTTTTTGGCTAGCCTCTTTTTACTGTTCAGTAGTCCAACTTTAACAGGAAGGGTAATAATTTCATAGATTTCATAGACATTAGGGCTGGAAGGAACCTCAGGAGATCGAGTCCAGCCCCCTGCCCCAGGGGCAGGAAGTCAGCTGGGGTCAAAGGATGCCAGCAAGATAAATGTCCAAATGTCTCTTAAAGAAGTCCAGAGTAGGTGCTTGTACCACCTCTGGCGGCAGTCCGTTCCAGGCCTTGGGGGCTCGAACAGTAAAGAAGTTCTTCCTTATGTCCAGCCTGAAATGGTCTTAGAGGAGTTTGTGACCATTTGATCTTGTCATCCCTTGGGGCACTCTGGTGAACAGTCAATCCCCCAGATCCTGATGTACACCCCTTATATACTTATAGGCAGCCACCAGGTCCCCCCCCCCGAGCCTGCACTTTTCCAGGCTGAAGAGTACCATGGCTCTCAGCCTCTCATCATAAGGCCTGTTCCCTGCCTTCTGATCATATATGTGGCTCTCTTCTGGACTCTCTCAAGCTTCTCCAAATCCTTTTTAAATTGTGGAGCCCATAATTGGATGCAATACTCCAGCTGTGGCCTCACCAAGCCTGAGTACAGCAGGAGGATGACATCCTGGGATTTGCTTGAGAAGCATCTATGGATACAAGCCAGAGTTTTTCTCACTTTACCAGCTGCAACATCACATTGGTGGTGCATATTCATCTTGTCGTCAATTATGACCCCCAAATCCCTTTCAGTCATGGTGCTAGTAAGCATAGCACTGCCGAGCCTGTAAGCATGCTGCGGATTTTTCTTCCCAAGGTGGAGTACTTTGCATTTTTTGGTGTTGAACACCATCAGGTTTTCATCCGCCCATTATCTGAGCCTGTCAGGGTCAACCCAAAGTACCATCCTGTCCTCAGGTGTGGATGCTTTACCCCAAAGTTTGGTGTCATCAGCTAACTTGGCCAGTCTGCATCTGACAACAATGTCCACATCATTAATAAAGATGTTGAAGATTATAGGCCCAAGAACAGAACCTTGGGGAACCCCACTGGTCACGCTGCATCACGATGATTTACTTCTGTCTGTTACCACTGTCTGGGTCCGACCTCAGAGCCAATTCCCCAGCCATCGGGCTGTGATGTAGCTGAGGCCACAATTGGCCAGTTTTTCTATTAGATGATCATGGGATACCAGATTAAAGGCTTTTTAAAAATCAAGATATATGACATCAATCTCTTGTCCCTTGTCCAGGTGATATGTCACCTGGTCATAGAAGGAGATGAGATTGGTCAGGAAAGACCTACATAACCCGTAACAAACCCGTGCTGGCTATCCCTCAGGATATTGCCATCAGCCAGTTTGTCAAGAATGGTCTCTCTGATAATTTTTTCCAAGAACTTACCCAGGATACAGGTCAGGCTGATGGGCCTGTAGTTCCCTGGATCTACCCTCCTCCCTTTCTTGAAGATAAGCACCACATTGGCCTTCTTCCAATCTTCAAGCACTTTGCCTGAGCGCAACGAGTTCTCAAAGATCCGTGTCAGTGTCTGAGCTATGATGCCTGCCAAATCCTTAAGCACCCTGGGGTGTAAACTGTCTGGGCCAGCTGACTTGAAGGAGTCCACCCTCTCAAATTGTTCCTTCACATGTTCTACATTGATGAAGGGTAACAATTCTCCCTTACTCTGGACGTCCTGTACCATATTGAGCAGGACCATTCCTTTGGGACTGGTGAAAAACTGACACAAAATACCCATTAAGCAGGTTGGCTTTTTCCTGGGCGTCAGTTGTCCCATATGGTTTAGCAGGGGTCCAGTGTTGCCCTTGCTTTTCCTCCAGCTCCCCACATATCTAAAAAAGAACTTTTTATTGTCTTTCATATGTGTAGCCAGTTGGAGTTCAGTCACAGTCTTGGCTTTCTTGGTTCGCTCCCTACAGGTCTACACCAGTGCAGAATACTCCTCCTTTGAGATGGATCCAGTCTTCCATCCTTTAAGGTCTTTCTTTTTAGACACAGGAGGTCTACTAGTTCCCTGCAAAGCCAAGGAGGCTGCTGTGCCCTTTTGCTGCCTTTTCTCTGAGATGGGATAGACATTGCTTGTGCTTCCAGGATCACTCCCTTGAAGAGCAACCACTTATCCTAAACTCCCCTCCCCTCGACCAGGTCGTGGTCCCTTAGGGCTTCACCAACAAGCCTTCTAAGCTTGCCAAAGTCAGCTTTCCTGAAGTTGAGGACTTCTGCATTGCTGACTGACTTGCTAGCTTTACAGCGGATGGTTAAGGTGATCAGCTCATGGTCACTCTCTCCCAGCTTCCCTTCAATAGTTAGGTCACTGATTAAGTTATCCTCCATTGCCAGTAATAGGTTGAGCAGTGCTTTGCCTCTCATTGGTCCATAGACTTCTTGAGTCAGATAGAGCTCATCCACGCACATGAGGAAGCATTGCAAACATTCAGATATGGCCGAGTGCTCTTCCGATGAGATGTCAGGGTAGTTGAAGTCCCCCATGACAACCATGCACTGGGAGCATACAGCCTCAGCCAGTTCCTTGGTGAATTCCTGGTTGAGCTCTTGACCCTGGCTAGGAGGTCTGTAGTAGGCTCCTACCATGGTGTCCTCTGTGCCATGTTCCCTATGTATTTTAACCCAGAGGGACTCCAGTTATCCTTCCTGGGTGCCAATGTCAATTTTCAGGTACATGTAGCTTTCCTTGACATAGGAAAGCTACACCTCCGCCCCTTTTGTCTACACAGTCTCTCCTGTACAAGGTATAGATGTCTATACCTGTGGCCTAGTCATATGTGAAGTCCCACCAGATCTCTGTTATCCCTATGAGATCATAGTTTTTCTTGTTTAGCAGGAGGGCCAGTTCCTCCTGTTTATTACTCAAGTTTTGGGCATTGGTGTACATGTAAGTGTCCTGCTGGGACCTCTTGTCTTCCCTATACATTGTTCTGGGGATGGGGTAGGGGTGGGTTCCCTTGAGTGCCTTAGGCTGCTGGATTTGCAAAAGTTGCCCAGTGGGCTTGCTGAGGCAGTAGTCCCCCCATTCCCCAGCAGGCTTAGTTTAGCCCAGTCAAGCAGGTCAGCCAGTCTGGCTGAGAAGAGCCTCCTCCCCACTACAGTGAGGTGGAGGCCATCTCTTCCCAGCAGACCACTGCCTCTCTCAACAAACAGCAGACTGTGATTGTGGAAGCCAAAGCCTTCATGATGACACTAGTGCCACAGTCTTTGGTTAACTACCTCGATCCTCCTCTCCCTCCTCAGCCCAAAGCCTGAGACCAGGAGGATGAAGGAAAACACCACCTATGCCCTCAACCCCTTAAGCCCCACTTCCAAAGCCCTATAGTGTCTCATGACCTGGCTGGGATTGCTCTGAGCTGTGTCATTCATGTCCACATGAATAAGGAGAATAGGGTAGTGGTCGGTGGGCAGGATGAGTTTTGGGATCCTCTCAGCTACATCCTGGATATAGGCTCCCAGGAAGCAGCAGACCTCCCAGGCTAAGGTGTTGGGGTGGCAGATTGCACCCTCAGTCTCCCTCAGGAGGGAATCTCACATGACAACCACTCTAAGAGTGGCCTTAGGGAGAGCAGGGATGGTATCTGTGGGTGAGCCTTAATTGCCTGCAGGAGCTGGCAACTCTGCAGGCTCTACTGGGGCTGCAAGAGGTTCATGCCTGTTGCAAAGCTCCAGAGGGGAGGGGACCCTGCTACAGCAGGCCCTGGGGCTGTTGACCACCTTGGTCCAACCCCCTGGCTGGACAGTATGGGAGATCCTTGAGTCCTCCCTTGTCCTGGAAGATGACCTTGGTCTACCTCTGCCTCCACAGGGTGAAGGTACTGGCAGTAGGAGTCTATCTCCTGCTCACCATCCCTGATGGTATGCAGCCTCTGGACTGCAGCTTGGAGCTACTGTATCTGGGGCCACAGAGACTCCAAAGTGGAGCAAACCTCACAAGGGGAGATGTATATGCTCCCGGTCCCATGTGCCTGGAAATGTGACAGGGGCAGCCCCTGCAGCCGAGACCCAGAAGCTCAGTCTGTGTGCAGCCCAGAACCATGGGTTCTGTCTGGGTGGAGACCTCTGAAGTGCCAGAGAAGGAGGCCTCAGACTCCGAGGAGACCTTTGGGGTGCAGCGTGTGCCCATCTGCATTATGCCACTGGTAGTACTGATGGGACTACCTTCCCTAGGGCTCATTGGCAGGGCTAGTGCCCTCCTGTGCAAACTCCCACACTAAACTTATGCACCGGGCCCAGAAGCACACCTGTTTGCATTCCTGTGTGTGCATCCTGTTTGCGCATCCTGTTCATGAGGCTCCAGTTGCGTGGCTCCCTGGGGGGCTGGGCCAAGTAGGAGCTGGGGGGCACATGACCCTCCTCGGCTCCACTCAGCTACTCCCCTGCAGCTGGGCTACATCCCTCCCACCATGGGCCCCTCCATACCTTCCAGTACGCCAGGGCTCACTGGGGGTCCTGGGGTCCACTTGGGAGATCCTGGGGGTCCCTGGGCTCACTGGGACACAACGGGCTTCCTCCTGTGCATCTGTCACTGGAGCCAGGGCCTGAATGCAGCTTCTGCCATTGCCAGGCCCTTTTTAAACTGCATGCATGCGCAGAAGGGCCCTCTGGCACTGCACTGCTCTCGGGTGCTAGGAGGTCCCTCCCCCCACTAAAGGAGGGGACAGGTAAGTGCCCCCCTTCCCTGTCTCATGCACTGGGTGGGTCTGGTCCCATGGCTTTCTGGGGGGCTGGGCCAAGTAGGATCTGGGGGGTGGTGACCCTCCTTGGCTCCACTCAGCTGCCTTTCCACAGCTGGCCTATGTCTCTCCCACCACGGGCCCCTGCTTACCTCTGGGTAGGCCGGGGCTTGTCATGGGTCCTGAGGGTCCCTGGGCTCACAGGGGTGCAACAGGCTTCCACCAGGACCTGTATGATGGGTGCTCTTGATCCTGTCTAGCCAATGGCAAAGTAGTTAGGGCTCTCTTCTAAGAAGTGAAGGTTGTAGATTTAAATTCTCTCTGGTTAAGGGGGACCTAAAATCGGGGTCTCCTATTTCTTTTGCAAGTGCCCTCATAACTAGGCTATTGAACTAAAAGCAGAGAGGGTATTTCTCTCTTCCCCCTAGCCAAGTTGATAGTTATGGGTTTTCTCTAGATTTTATATGGTAAAAGTTGCAGGGACTATGCATTTTCCTAGGTGCGATAGGATCACAAGAGTGCAGATCCTTGATGAGCACATACAGAAGAACAAATCCAGACATGCAAATGGGCTTAGGATATTAAAAAATCCACCTGAGTGCCACTTACACATCTCAGTCCTAAAGACAGATTTGAATTGGGTCTATTCATTCTATAAAATTCTTTAAAAGTCAGTAGAAAAAGAAAGAATAAGAGACTGGTGGTATTACAGAGACAGGATTAAGGGTGTGTAGAGGGTATTAACTAAGCATGTCCAAATCTTTTAGAATCTGGGTGATACTATTTTTTTATGTAATTTTAACATTCAGTTTCCCATATTTTTCTACCACTATTTTGTACCATCCTGTAAAGGCATTCCCCCAAAATGTTTACTTTACATACACTAAGCCTTGCCCCAGGCAAATGAAGATGTTTTAGTTCTGAAAATTCTTTAGTGCCTTTTTTTATGTTTCAAGTAGGTGAGTGATAGGGGAGCCTATGGATCTTACAAGCTGCAGAGAAATAAATGTCCCTCCTCAAATATTCTTCTAACTTCAAATAGGTTTTTCTTTGTCCCATCCCATGTAGCAAGACACTTTTTCTAAACATGCCTTTCCCTTCTCCTTCCTTTACCAAATCAACATTTCTTCCTGTCCTGTGCCATTCCTATGTTGTTCCATGAATGCCATTCTAGATATCTCAGCTCTTTGCAACTGGACTGTGTTTATAAAACTCCCTGGCAGGAAACACATCGTTTCTAAAGTTCCTGTTGTGTATGCTTTTTAGTACACATGTTGATAAGAGATGAGAGCATGCAGAGTGATTTTGTGGATTTTATCATTCATGTGAAGACCAGAGTTATTTAAATAAGTCCAAAACAGTCTGCCTCCAAACTGACAAAAAGCACCTTTCCTCAACAAAGCCATAGAATAAAAACATCTGAACTTTCTGAACCAAATTAAACTTCATGGAACCAAAACTGCACCAAAAAGATGCAGGGAAATCTTCTAAAAAGTGAAAAACAATTTCATTTATATATTTCCAAAATATTTTGCTCAGTTTACTCCATTTTGGTGAGGCTGAATTAAACTCAAAGGTTTTCTTTTAAATGCTATATGTATTTAGTGGATTCCCAATGTATTTATATAGGAACTGATTCACCCCCATGTTACTACAAGTGGTTTCAAGTGACGCTGTTGCAAGACAAGAAGACAGCAATATTGAATCAAGCACTTGTATATAATTTTCATCATTATTGTATCATGCCACTGTAACTATTGCTATACTTTGGAACAGCCAGAAGGAAGTTAACACCTGTAAAGAGATTTAAAAAGCGAAGGGGAGTTAAAAGTGTATAATTGGCTATAACATCAATACATGTTTAGTTATAAATATCACACTTGGACTCTGTTAATCGGCTATAATATGCATATAGATATCCAGTATCACAGTCATGGTCTTTTAAAAGGAACCTGTACAGCGAGGAATTTTGTCTTTCAAAATCTAGTATCAATCACTAATTTGATTTGCTTCTGGACGTTTATTTCCCACATTATGGAGATGAGATGCAAAGCAGCCACCTGATAATTGACCAGATTTGGAAGAACTAACTCCTCTGATTGTGCGTTCTGACTACTGAACCTCAGATATTGGAAAGAAAGAAGAAACTCTCTGCCTAATCATTTAACAAATGTGCATTCCACTCTCTTAATCTGTCAGCTTCTCATTCCAGAAGTAGCTCCCCCTTCAATTCTTCATCCTCCCTCTCCCATTCACGTGTACACACACATACCTACTCTGTGAGTTATTGCACTGCATAGCTGAACTGTATTTCAACTCAAGTTAATTAAATCAATAGCAAGTCCTTGTGCTTTCCACTAGCAATATTGACTGGCATTGACTGACAGCAATGGCTTTATAAAACATCACAGCAGTGGCTTCCTGTGGAAAGTGATGCTTTTTTCTTCTTCTTCATCACACAGTTGTTGACACTTTGCCTATATGTGGTAGGTGACAGTGATTCAGCCAGGGCAGCAGCAGTGGTGAGTAATTAGAAAACAGGCAGGCATTGTCTGTGACTGAAAGCCCCTGGTGAGAGCAGTGGTATGTAAACAGACCTGCTGCTGTTAACCTGTTGGAACAATGTAACTTTACTGATAAGAATACAATGATATTTCTTATACCTCTTAGTTAAATGATTGTTAAAAAAATATGGCTAGATGCAAGGACACTGTAATCATGTCGCTTCCTTTTTTTATTTGAAGAACTCATTATAGACAATTTGTAAGAGTAGATTGCATCGTGTCAGGCTGTAGGTTCATCATTATGCAGATTTCTGTATATAAACCTTTTTATATAGACACATGCATGCATATGTGTGTGTGTGTGTGTGTGTGTATTATGTGTATATATATATATATATATAACCAGAAATTCCCATTTCATGGTAAAATAAAAGACAGATTTTAGATATTTCCTGCACTGAGTTACAATAGTAATTTTCTTTAGTTTTAAAATGTATATCTAATTCTAAAGGTTTCTTCAAATTCAATGGCTAATAAAAAAACCAAATAAATAAATATAAACGTATGCCATTCAGTAATAATTGTCTTTGGGTACTCTAACTTGTTACTAATTTCTTTAATTTTCTGTAATATACTTATACCACATGCTCTTGAGGCTGGCAAAACATAACATACCAAAAAGAGATCTGTCAGAGTTTAGGAATTGTTCCAAATATTCACTGAGTTCACTGATCTATCACTGAAAATGGCCAGTACTAAACCAATATGGGCCCACAGATTTATTTTATTTGGGAAAATATGAATGTAAGTAATCAAGTTCCAGTGTTGCTGTTGTTGTTATTTAAATGACTATATAGTTAAGCTAGTGAAATATTGGAGACTGACCTACTGTTTCCCAGTTCAGTCTTCTTGCTGGGCTGGACCAAGTAATCCCCGGCTCTTCCTCATCCCCCACACACTGCCTTGGCTTCTCTTTGTTTTCTTTTGTGGGCCCATATTGCACCCATGGTCACACCCATGCATTCTAGATTGGGTCTACCACCCTAGCCTCAGCCCTGGCTTCATGCATTCCAGAGCAAACTTTTTACCCAAGCATCAGTCTGGCGCATGCCAGATCAGGGTTGGGCCCTAGCCCCAACCTAGGGACCTCAGCCCTAGCCCCAGCACCATTTCAGGGCCTCTACTCCATCCCTTGCCCTGGCCTTGACTTAGTGTGCTCTGGATCAAGCCCACCACTCCAGCCCTGCACACATTGTATGAGACCTGCTGCCAAGCCCCCAGCCCCATGCATACTAGATCAGGCCCACCATGCCCATCCCTGTGTGCACTGAATTAGGCCTGCAGATAGATCTCATTAATGGGGCCGTGTAATCTGTCCTGTATGCCTTGCAAGTTTTTTAGTGGGGGAGTGGTGGTACTGTTAATTGCCACCCTACCCCTGCCACCAAATGTTTAGACCCTTGGAGTCCCACAGGTCACATGGCTCCGCAGGCCAGATCTGACCCTTGGTTCAGGGTTGAACACCCCTGGGCTAAGAGAACATACACTGTTCTTCAGTGTTAAAAAAATCTGGTGACTTTTACTTTTACTTTGGCAAGTGTCAACATCCTCATGTTTTTTAAATGAGATGTGAAATTTGTGAATGATGTGTGCTCTATGCCAGGGATGTGGTTGTGAAAAATGATGCATTTTAGAAGTCCTCCCCATGGAAATGCATGTATATTTGGTGAACTTACATACCTTTGAAAATCAGTCTTGACATACTCAGCAAAGACTCAGTAGAGTTTAACAACTTAGATATTAAAATATCCTGTCTTCCCTAAGTATACATCTAATCCCCTTATACCGTGATGTAATCCAGAAATGAGTGTACTTCCATACAGAGCAGTTTACATCTGTCCTCCAAACCAGGAGTACAAGGATGAAGGCAGATTCTTGTTTGTAAGGATTGTTCCTGGCTGTTACAGACTGGGATTGGACTGGACATTGGAGGAGGAAGCCCAAGTCTCCTGTTGTGTTAATGACCCTACATGTGGCACCCAGGCAGCATAGATGAGCAATCCATCTGATTCAAATGCAAAGGGAAGAAGGGTAGACACTGCTAAGGATGACAAGGCAGAATAGATTGGGATCAGAAGTCCAGAGATTTAGACAGAGGATGCCTGGGGAAGAAGGCATGACTAGGTGGAGAAGCAGAAAAGAAAACAAAGAGAAGCCAAGGCAGTGTGTGGGGATGAGGAAGAGCTGGGGATTACTTGGTCCAGCCCAGCAAGAAGACTGAACTGGGAAACAGTAGGGCAGTTTCCAATATTTCACTAGCTTGAATATATAGTCATTCAAATAACAACAACAGCAACACTGGAACTTGATTACTTACATTCATATTTTCCCAAATAAAATAAGGCAGCCAATGCATTTCATCTGCATTCCTGCAAAAATATAATTTTTGCAAAAAGGCAAAATGATAACGGACACCAAAGCATACTGAAAAAGTGACATTTTTGAGAATAAATGTACCACTTTCATGCAGCTCTGATCTGCCTATCTGTAATTGTGAAGGACACCACAGTTGGTATTAATCCAATTTTACTCGGAAGATTAAGTAGTTTGAAATATTCAGTGAGATGTAGTAAAAGCAGGCTATCAGTCACATTTTATTGGGCTTTTTTTAGGAAAGCACAGGCTGGAGGATTTAAGGATACAACAACAGCATTTGTGTGGGAAGTAAGTGTGTGAGTGGGGAGGGGAATCAAACACATAATAAAGGGTGTGTACACATGCTCAACAGCAGACACGGGCAGGTGTTCCTGTGAACACTGAGCTCCCTGCCATGATTATGCTCCTGTCCACTGGAGATCAGCCACAGCACCTGCAAGCAAGCTGCTTTATTCTGCTTCTCTTGGTACACTCCCTCGAACTCCTGAACACATCAGAAGTCCAGAGGGAGGCTTGCTACTGTCCACAGGCCCCTGTAATGAGTTCCTATATTCCATCCTATAGCTTTCCACTTCCAATTTTGCTTGTGTTTACTTTTTTCAGAGTATGTCAGAGGTTGGAGGTGAGCAGATTAAAAAAAAGAAAAAAGAAAACTCATTTCTCAAATATTAATCTCTTCTCATCTCCAGCTGCATGTAAGCTTTTGGAGGATTGTGTTCAGATATGTGCAAGAGAAATGTGTACAGAAGATGTACAGGAAAGAGGTAAGACACACTCCTGACTTCTTTCTGCTTTTGGCTTCACTGCAGTCATTGCAGTGTGATATAGCTTAGACATATATGAGCATTAACTGTATACCAGCCAGCTCAGGTACCAGCCCTAGCCTAGCTCCACCAGCAGAGAACTCAGAACAGGTTAATTCAGTCTGCTTTCTGGGCATGTTTTTTAGCCTGCAATAAGCTCTTTTTTGCTGTAGCTATAGTGCTACTGGAACCCAAGGAGGCTTACTAAAGGCCACTGTGCTATAATATATACTGTGCTACAGTATAAGCATACCCTTTGTAGGAGTGCTGGAGAGTCAAGTCAGATACCTTTCCTTTTGAAAGCAGTGATCCATTTGAAGTAAAACAGTGATGAATATACTTTTCATTTTTTAAATCTCCTAGCTTGTTCCATGAGCTAGTGAGATACTCTGCACCACTGCTGGGGAGCTGGCATCTTGTTCTTTCTGTGTGATCTTGCTTCCTTAATTGTGCTAAAAGTCCTTGTCACAGCTGAGGGGAGTGAGGAGAATACAAAAACTCTGTAGTTTGCCTAAAGTGCAGAAACATCTGGTTGAGTCATGAGTGGCTTGTTGGCTGAGTTCAGCAGGGGAGAAGCTGGCAATTAATCTGAAGTGTCACTAAATTCGATGGAAATTGTAACAGAGGGTTTCTTGGGACACAAAGGTAGCTTCAGCAGCCAAAGTTTGCATATGTTCCTTTTTTTTATTAAATTATAAAAGGGATTGCTGCAGTAAAATACAAAATGTCCCTCAGAAAAGCTCTAGTTACTGAGTGTAACCATACATGTTTACCCATTTTGTGGAGGTAGACGTGTCACTGGAGATATGATGGTATCTGAAGAAGAATGAGATAGCTGCAAATGCATAACCCTGGGAAAGGGCAGTTATTAGCCCATCTTCCTCAAAATATGCTCTGAGAGATTAAAATTCACTATACCTTGGGCTAAATTTGGCATTTGGATGCAAACTTCAAAGGCTGAATTTACATGCACACTTACAAGAGCAGAATTTGCCCTTTATGTCCCTTCCTTCTCAATGATTTCATTTCATCTCTGCTACCCATCTGGAAATAAGCTGGTATCCTATGAGAAGCTAGCACTCCCTAGAGAACCAGCAAATGCTCCACAGACCAGAGTCTGTATTCAACAAAACCTGATAAATATAATGAAATGCAGGATCAAATGAACAAATCTCTGCTATACTCTTTTACATGGTCAGGTGCTGCAAGACACAAGTACCTAGACATCATTCCTTCTGGCAGAGTATTGACCTGATCCAAAATCCATTGATCCCAGGGGAAGTCACTACATTGACATAAGTGTGTTTAGATCAGGCCCAAACAGTACAAACTAGCCTAAGACCTGTATATTTTTTTATATCTGTGTTGAAATATCTGCACGTTAAAACTACAGAATTTATTTTTCAAGTGTTGCAGATGCGCTTCCTTTTGACCCAAATGTGTTAGTTATGAACTGGACAATCCTGATTATATTCCGTTCTTAATTGATGGGACATATATTGATGCCTGAGTCACTTGTGCTCCGTTTTTATCTTTCTGACAGGTGTTTAAATTATAGTGTCCCAGCTGTAGAAAATAATTGTTTCATTTTAGTTGTTCTGCTGAGAGAGAAATTTCTTGCAGGCTATAATTCTCTCTGTCCAGTCACTTTGCATCACCTTTTCTCAAACGAAGTTGAAGCGGTAACCCACAAGGTATTTAACTTTTCTGAAATTTTTAGCTAGGTGAGAAAATGTTACAAATTCTGAATACCACCAAAAAAAAAATCACTTTTCCTACCACTTTTTTTTCCTTTTTTTAAGTTTGTTGTATTAAATGATAGACCATCACAATTAGCACCATGCTTTAAAATGTTTCTGCAGCTTCACATTAAAAAGCAGATGCTTTTTACTGGTTCATTTTTATTCCTTTAACTATTTGTACCTTGGTTATTTGTAAGCTTTTCAAGTGGACATTAAATAAATGAACTACAATATTCCCACTAATAGGAACATATTTCACCATCTTCTAAGACATCTTCTACCTACATATTAAAGCCCTGTAAAGCTACATAGTTCTTGTAATTTAGACAAAAGGTTAAAATTTCTTCCATTGGATTTATGTGTATATGAGGTGCTCTGAAGGGATTCTGCATGGATGTGTTTAGAAAGGTAGACTAGGTAAAAGGGGGGAAAAAAGAATGGAGATCATGGGAAGAAGTGGTAAGACATTGGTAAGTTTCTCAAAAATCATTCCTCTGAAGGCCCAAGTTTATGGGTTAAAATGATACAGAAAGGAAAGACACAGGCCTGAGTTATATTAATATTATTTTGCATAAATGTAGCTTAATGTGGAGTTTGGCCCAACATACCTTTTACCACTCAAATATAGAACACGTGACTTGGGCTAGGGAAAGAGATTACACATAAACCAGTTTAAGTGATCAGAAACTGATTTAAACCTGTAACAAAACAGATATTCAGTGCACATAAACCAGTGTGAAAATGGCTGAAACCAGTTTGAGATAAACTTGGTTGAATGTAGTATCAGACTTAACTCATCTGGGTCAAACCATTTTATGCAATGTCTGTCCCAGACCCCGTGCTGATTTAACCTAAATCAGATTCCCCCAGCATCCCAACATGCTCTGTGGGCTGTGCAGAGCTCTGCTCCATAGCAGGGCTGGTCCCTCCCCTCTGCTCCCTGGCTGAAGCTCCAGCAGATACCTACAGGCACAGCAGGGTCTGTTGGCTTCCCCGTGCCCTCTTCCCCTTCCTCTAAGCACTTGCTGCTTAAGCAAAGATCCCTTCCTCCTCTCTCCTAGCCAGCATGTGATATGCTGGCTAATACTGTGTGAGGTAGATAGGACAGTGTCCATTTAATGCTTTTTATTGCTAATCAACAGCTCAGCTGGTAATGTCCCTACATTCCTTCCTTTGGAAAAAAAGATGTTTAAGAAGAGTTTGAACTAATGAGAGAAGCTTTGTTTTCTGATGGGGTGCTAAATGCAGATAATACAGCTGTTAAATGCTCTGTTATAAAGGAGGGTGGAGAACCCCTCCCTAATCACAGCACCATGTAGGGGTCCTGGCCATGCTTCCCTCAGCTCAGCCCCATAGAAGGCAAGGGAGGGCTGTTCTAGTGTCCCCTGGCTCTTAGCTTGAGCCACTGCAGGCATGTGCTGGTATTTTTTTTCAATCCACAGGGAATGTTTGTGCAGTTACAAAGTGATTTAGCCTAGCCAAGTTAGACTAACCTGCAAAGATTGAATCAATTCAGGCTCAGGTTTTATGAATGTCTGTTCTTAGCCCAAAGGTACACAGGTTCCATAAAGGGTTTCTACCTGTAGGACATGCTACCTGCTTCAGTAAATGGTCAGAGCCCTCATAAAGTTTCTCTTTTTCAAACATATAAACACAAGCCAGGAAAAGTTTCCTGAGTCTCTGATTCATAGATTCATAGATTGTTATGGGCTGGAAGGGACCTTGCAGATCATTGGGTCCAGCCACCCTGCTCTAGGCAGGAAGACAGCTGGGGTCAAGTGAGCCCAGCGAGGTGACTGTCCAGTCTTCTCTTGAAAACCTCCAAGGTAGGTTACTGCACCAACTCTGGAGGGAGTTTATACCACAATCTGGCCAACCTGACTTTGAAGGAGTTTTTCCTGGTATTAAGCCTGAAGTGGCCTTCCAGGAGTTTGTATCCATTGGTACTGGTCTTCCCCAGGGGTGCCTTAGTGAACAGTTGTTCACCGAGCTTCTGATGCACTCCTGTGATATAGCAGTAAGCCACTATCAAGTCCCCTCTCAACCTTCTCTTCTTTAGGCTAAAGAGGCCTAACTGGTCCAAGTTTCCAAGGATCTAAAGGATAAGGACATAGGTTAGGGAAAAGCTTCTTCTCCTTGTATTTATACTTTGCCCAGGCACTGGGGTAGGAAGCACCTTGGGACTTGAAGTATTTATAATATAATTTTAACAGCATATTTTGAACGGAGAATAAAACCCTGGTAAATAAAATATTTTCCTTAAGGAAAATCTTTTCCCAAATCATTTAAAATAATTTAAAGAGTGCAATAATTTCTTCTATGTGGGGTATTTGTTTGAAGTTGTTGAATTGCCCCTTGGCTACCTTTAAATCTCATTTCTCATTCATTACCAACCTAAATTAAATCTGCAATAAATTAATTTTTTTAACATTTTTGAGGGGGAGGGTGAACAGGGCACTTGGCAGTCAACCAGGTTAGATACATGGCAGTCAGCCAGGCTCCAGAGAATAGTAGTTTTATTGAGTTATTTTTAGCATTCAGAAATACTTTTGCCAGCTCCACTCATCAGTCAATATCAAAATTTGAAGATGGCAAATAAATGCATAAAATTGTAAAACAGGAGTGAAAGATTTTCAACACTTCTTTATGCTTCATTCCCAGTTCAGGAAAAGGGAGGAAGTTCTTAGGCATGAGGCTTTTCAGTCCCAGAAAATGCATCCAAATATGATTGTTCCCTTCCTTGCAAATTCCTCCCTACAGCAGCTTCATCTTCATCTTCATTTTTCCTTCTCTATCCTCAACGTGACAAACAATTGTGCTATTACCAGAGACATAACTAGGAATTTAGATATTGTAGGCAGAATTCAAGGACCTGGGGAAGAAGGGACAGGGGCTGGTGCACCGTTTATAGTTTCGTTCAGGGCTATTAGGATTTTCTCACTTTTCAGTCATTCTCCATCTATATAACATGATCTATCAGCCACAGAAAGTCTGCAAGGAATGAGTGCAGCAATGAAAAGCCCCAAACTGGTCAGGTTTGCCCATCATTATATTGGCTCTGATGGAACCTGTTTGAAATTTAAAGCTTCTATGCAATGTCAAAATTTTCATGGTTCAGCACGTGTCCTAAATGCTACATATTTTACTCTCTCCATCCAGAGGCATTAGTCTAATTCCTTGGTTTATTATACTTCTTGAATTTCAGTATCTCATCCATTTTAATCTTTAATTTTTTATTTATTTAAACTTTTCCATTAGTGATCTTTCTTATTCTTCTATCCTTTGTTCCTTTTCTAAAAACCTTTCCTCTCCTCTCTAGCACCTTCTATAATTTTGAAGTCCTTAACCTTTTTCTCATTGGTGACGCATAGGGGGTGCATGTGGGTGCACATGCACCCCCTGAGATCAGCTGTGCACCCCCTGGAAGCACGAGCCATGAAACCGGAAGTGCCGGTGGAAGTGCACTTCCGGTTTTGTGCCTGGCTCAATAGCTGATCACCCATTAGGAGGACCTCCCCATCAGCAATCGGCTGCTGGGGGACCCCCCACCCCTGTCTGTGATCTGGTGCCCCCCAGACTTGGGAGGCACCGGTCACCCATGCTTTTTCTACAAGTATCAACTGAATTACTTTTTACTTTAGGGCTTGGCCCACGCCCTTTAAATTTAGTGAGCATCTTAGCATTCAATGGTCTCTGGGTCAATAAAGTCCATATTTGTGTTTTTCTTCTAATGTCAGATTTTTGCACAGATTCTACAAAATCCCAAAGGGCACATCTTTATGTTTTACTCTCTCATGCAAAGGACTGAAGGTCTGTTGAATCTTACTTTTTTTGCTTAGTATTCCTTGGTTTCCTTGCTGGGTGGACTTTAAGGCTAAGTACAGACAGTTAAAAAGCCCAAGGCTGAATTACTTGGATCATCACAGGTTAGTCTAAGCTGCATAGATTGAACTGATTAACAGATGAACAGACATTCACTTTTGATTACAAAAATGCAGCCACACACCTGCAGTGGCCCAGGCCAAAAGGTGGGAGTGCAGAGGGGGAGACTTGAGCACATCTCCCTGCTCAGTTGGATCAGACATTTTAGGCCAAGGCTAGCCCACCCACCTTCCAAGTGGGGTTTTTGGGGGGAGTTACAAAGCATCTTGGGATACTGGGGGAATGTGGGTTAATTTGAATCTGGAGGGGTTCTGGGGCAGAAGTTCAGTAAACTGATTTAACCTAAATCAGTGAAGTCTGATACTACATCCATTCAGATTTATCTTAAACTGCTTTCAGCCATTTTGAAACTGGTTTATGTGCACTGAAATTCTGTCGTGTTACAGATTTGAAGCAGTTTCTGATCACTTATACCGATTTATGTGTCATTTATGTCCCTACCCTAACAGAATATTGCTACCTTGAAATGTATTCATTTCATAAATTATATTTAAGCAATTTTTTATATTACACCACCCCCAAGTTGTCCCATTCTGATTTTCTGTGGTTAATACAATCACATTTTCTTATTATAATCTTTGTCTCTCCCATTTCTGTGTGGAAAAGATCCATACAAATAGGAAATGAAGCTGACTGATTATACTGGTGAAATGTAAACTAGTTATAAAACAGTCAAAATCACAAAATTAAGTTTATGAATGGAGGAAGTCCATATTTTCTTAATCTTCAGTTATGGTTGTGGTAAATTTACCTGTTATTTCTAAAGCAGTAGATATAGAGAGATTTATACAGCTAATTTCACTAGTTGCACAGAGAAGTTAGAAGTACAATGCTGAAGTATACTTTGTTCCTTTTAATATTGCCTTTAAATGCATCTTATGATTGTCCTCATTTTGCATCTTTTGTTCAAGTAAAACTCTATTGACAGCACTGGCAGTTTTCCAATAGAAAGACTGTTACAAGGACCAGATTTTCTAGATTGCTCAAAAGAAATAGGCTTCAATTATTAAAAATAAAAAAAGCCATTAGGTTCAAAGTATTTAGAACACTTAGCTTAGGTTCCTAAATGATAGCTAGCTTCTGGGAACTGAACTGTTTTGAAAATTCAGCCATTATTTTAACTCCTGCAGATTTGCTTTTTTGAAGACAGAATACGATTCTTATTTACACTGAGTCCCTTTTACATCTGGAAGTTGCCAACAGCCTCAAAGTGGGATAAAATTATAATTACACCCTCAGTAGGTCTCTCTAAACAGCTAGAAACATGTACATTGAGAATAACAGACCTAACTTTCTTAGTGCTGCAGTCAGTGACCTCTTACATTCCTTACTATGCTTAATTTTTTTGTGGTCATTGGGTGCTTACAAAAATTACATTTTTTGCATGATAAGATCCCTGAAAGTTCTCTACAGATGTGACGTAACACACATGCATGCATGCAGAGTGCTTTTAAAATAGTCGATCACATGAAAAATTAATCTTCATCAAATCAGGTATTACATGAAGATGCTCTAAAGTGTCTCCTTAAGGGTTAATTTTTTTGTGCTTGGCAGGGCTGAGCACTTGCTCTGGTGAGCACCAGCCCATTCCTGCCCCCAGGGCTGTCACTAAGAGAGAAAAGGGAAGGAGGAGGGGGAGGGAGTAGCAGGCAGCTGCTGGTTGGGCTTGCCTGGCCTGAATTAGAGGGGAGGAGGCAGGGTAGAATGGAGTCCCTTCATCTCACACTGCCCCCCCAGCTACCTTTGCTTGCAGGTCCAGCCTGACTCCCCCCATTACCCCATCTGTGGTAGCTGGAGGAGGCCATGAGGGAAGGGGGGGCACCCTTCCCCCACCCCACACATGGGCCTCTTGACAGTAGCAGTGGCAGCTACCAACTCAGTTTTGCCTGATGGAAGCTGGCAAGGGATTGTGCATCTGGCCCAGCTCCCCCCAATACCCCATCTGGGGAAACTGGGAAGGGCCCATTAGGCAAGGGGGCTCCATCTCTCCCTGCCCCCAACCAGCTGTGGCCAGGCTAAGCCAAGAGAGAAGCTGCCTGCTGCTCCCTCACCCTCCTTCTCCCATGCCTGCTGACAGTCCTAGAGCTGGCGGGGGGAGAGGGCAAGGCTGGAGAGAGGGACAGTTCTGCAGCATCCTCAGAGGCTGCTGGAGTGCCCCTGCCTTCTGTCCAGGGCCAGTGCAGGCAGGCCCAAGTCCTGCCCCGCCCCTCCCCCTGCAACCCAACAGGGAAACATCTGTTGGGTTGGGGGGCTCTAACTCATGGCACTCTCTATACAGCATCCTGAGTTAGAGTTCAACCGCTATGTATCTGTAGGCAACCAATTCTAACCATCCCTGCAGTTCTCCTTTAGCAAGGTGTGATGCGTAGGGGGTGCACTTGGGTGCATGTGCACCCCCTGAGCATGGCAGTGAACCCCCTACAAAAAGGCTGCTGACAGTGCCTGCAGCTGGTCACCACTCGCCACCACACTGCTAACACTGCCAGGGGGGTCTGTGGGCGGTCCATGATCCCTGCTGGCCAACACCAACACTGCTGGCAGTGTCTGCAGGTGGTCACCACCCTCCCCCACTGCTGCTGAAAGTGCCGGCAGCATTTGCGGGAGCTCCTGCACTTACCGCCGCTGCACTCCTGCTGCGCTCCCACTGCTGCTGCTGTGCGCCCCCCCCCCCCGCCTCAGGGGGCACGTGTCATTCATGCCTTTAGTGACTCAGTTCTTTCTTTTCATTTTGATACAAATCCAAGTTGGCCTCTCCTGTGCATAGGCCATCTACTTCTTGGTTAATAAAAGCTGCCATGGAACGGGAAGGAAAATTAGAATTCATGTATTGGTAAAAACTACATTTTTTATACTGATACCCCTGTAGGGATGATAGAACAGATGTTGACATGATTTACAAATACACCCAGGAAGTATTTTTTCCTTTGTAAATGATGCAAGAAGCCTTCTTTCCCCACAAGAAAAAAAATCTATTCAATGAAACTTTGGCTTTATGTCCTCTAGTTCCTAACATCCTGAACGTAACGGACACCTAATATCAGAGGATAGCTAGCTAGAGGAATGATTCGTCTCTCCAGATGTGTGAATTTGTTCAAATAAATGAATAACCAATTAAAAACATAATTCTTCTTAAATATTATAACAGATTTTATCCTAAGAATTATGGCAAAGTTCTACCCTGACTTCAGTGGCTAAGGTTTATGTTTCATCCTTGCTTTTGTAACCTTCACACTAGACTACTGCAGTGTGCTTTATATGATGCTAACATTGAGGACTGTGCAGAACATGGCAGATCACCTTCTGACAGGAGGAGGGGTCAATGGAAGCACATTACTCCAGTACTCCTGTCTTTCAAGGTCCAATTCTTGACCTATAAATCATAAACTGCCTGGATTCTAAATACCTAAGGGACTGTCTCCTTCATGGAATCACAGAAAATTAGGGCTGGAAGGGACTTCAGGAGGTCATCTAGTCCAAATCCCCGATCAAAGCAGGATTGTCCCCAACTAGATCATCCCAGCCAAGACTTTGACTATCAAGGTCTTAAAAATCTCCAAAGGGTGGAAATTTCACCACCTCTCTGTATAACCTGTTCTAGTGTTTTACTACCCTCCTAGTGAGAAAGTTTTTTTTTCTAACTTAAACTTCCCTTGATGCAACTTGAGACTATTGCTCCTTGTTTTGTCATCTACCACCATTGACAACAATCTAGATCCATCCTCTTTGGAACCACCCTTCAGGTAGTTGAAGGCTGTTATTAAATCCCTACTCAGTCTTTTCTTCTCCAGGCTAAATAAGCCCAGTTCCCTCAGCCTCTCCTCATAAGTCATGTGCCCCAGCCCCCTAACCATTTTTGTTGCCTTCCGCTGGGCTCTTTCCAATTTGTCCACATCCTTTCTGTGTGTGTTGGGGGGGGGGGGGGCAAAACTGGACACAGTACTCCAGATGTGGCCTCCTCAGTGCCAGATAGAGGGAAAGCATCACTTCCTTCAATCTGCTGGCAATGTTTGACTAATGAAGGCCAGTATGCTATTAGCCTTCTTGGCATCACGGGCACACTGTTGGGTCATATTCAGCTTATTGTACACTGTAACCCCTAAGTCCTTTTCTGCAGAGCTACTGCTTAGCTAGTTGGTCCCCAGCCTATACCAGGACATGGGATTATTCTGTCCCAAATGCAGGACTTTGGACTTCTCCTTATTGAACCTCATGAAATTTCTTTTGGTCAAATCCTCCAATTTCTCTAGGTCTCTCTGAATCCTAGCCACACCAGCATATCTACTACTCACCACAGCTTGGTGTCATCTGCAAACTTGCTGAGGGTGTACTCTATACCATTTTCCAGGTTATTGATGAAAATATTGAACAAAACCGGCCCCAGGACCAACCCCTGGGGCACTCCACTTGATAACGGCTGCCAATTAGATATCAGGCCATGGACTACTGCCCTCTGGGCCCAATGATCCAGCCAGGTTTCTATTTACTTTACAGTCCATTCATTCAACCTGTACTTCCTTACTTGTGAGAATATTGTGGGAGATGAAATCAAAAGTCTTTCTAAAGTCAAGGTATATCACATCCACTGGTCTCCCCACATCCACAGACCTTGCCTGTGAAAAATAAAATGAAAAAAAAATTGAGTACTTTAATCTTTCTGCATCCTCTGTCACTAGACTGCCTCCCTGATTTAGTAAAGGACCCACACTTTCCCTGAACCTCCTCTTGTTGCTGACATACTTGTAGAAACCCTTCTTGTTCCCCTTCACATCCCTCGCTAGATACAACTCCAATTGTGCTTTGGCGTTCCTAACTTCATTCCTGCATGCCTGAACAATACTCTTATACTCTTCCCTAGTTGTTTTTCCAAGTTTCACTTCTTATAAGCTTCCTTTTTGTGTTTAAGCTTATGGAAGAGTTCCCTGCTAAGCCAAGCTAGTCTTCTGCCAACATAGGATTAGCCATACTTGCTAATCTTCCTGCACATTGGGATGGTTTGTTCCTGCACCTTCAGTAAGGCTTTTTTAAAGTACAGCCATACTCCTGGACTCCTCTTCCTCTCAGACTGGCCTCCCAGGTGATCGTGCCCATGCTGAGTGAGTCAAACTCTGCTTTTCTGAAGTCCAGGGTCCTTACTCTGTTGCTCCCCTTCCTTCATGTCCTCAGGATTTTGACCTCAATCATCTTGTGGTCACTGCGCCCAAGTTGCTATCCACTACTACATTTGCCACCAATTCTTCCCTGTTTGTAAGCAGCAGAACAAGAAGAGAATGGCCACTCCAGCATGATGCAGGGAGTTGTCCCCAACACTCCCCCAAAACTTCTTGGATTGCTGGCACACTGCTGTATTGCCCTCCCAGCATAAGTCAGGGTGATTGATATCCCTGATGAGAACCAGCGCCTGTGATCAGGAATATTTTGCTAGCTGTTTGAAGAAAGTCTCATCCACCATGTCCTCCTTATGGTGGTCTATAGCAGACACCACCATGACATCACCCTTATTGCTCTTCCCTCAGACCCAAAGCCAGAGACTTTCAACAGGCCTATCTCTAGTTTCATATTGGGTCCCTGAGCAATAGGTCTTTTACATCAAGAGCAACTCCTCCTCTTCTCCCCTGCATGTCTTTCCAGAACACTTTATACCCATGCACGACAGTCTTTCAGTCATGTGAGCTATCCCAGCAAGTCTCTGTTATTCCAATCACACCATACCTCTATAACTGCATGAGGACTTCCAATTCTTCCTGCTTCTTTCCCAGGCTCTGTGCATTCATGTACAAACACCTGAGGTAACTTGCCAATTGCCCTTTCTCAGGAAGATTGAAAATTTCTCCCCTGTTGCCCCCTCCTACTTGTACTTCCTCCAAATCACCCACTTCAGGCCTTTGGTCTTCATCCCCTGGTGAACCTAATTTAAAGCTCTCCTCACTAGGTTAGCAAGCCTGTCTGTGAAGATGCTCTACCCTCGCTTCATCATGTGGGTCCTGTCTCTTCCTAGCAATCCGTCTTCTTGGAATAACATCCCGTGGTCAAAGAAGCCACAGTCCTACTGGTGACACCATCTGTGCACCTATGCATTGATTTGTAGGATGTTACTGCACCTTCCTGGGCTCTTCCTCTTGCCCAGAATGATTAAAGAGCACACCACCTGAGCCCCTGTCCCCTTCACCCTTCCACCCAGAATCCTGTAGTCACTTTTGATCTACTTAGGGTCTCCCCAGGTAGTATCATTGGTGCCCATATAGATGAGCAGCATTAGGTATTAATCTGAGGGTCAAATGAGGCTCAGTAATCTTCCCAAGACATCTCAGATTTGGGCTCTGGGCAAGCACCAGACCTCCTGAGACAACATGTCAAGCTCACAGATGGATGCTTCCATTCCCCTCAAAAGGTAATCTGCAACCACCATCACCTGTTGCTTCTTCTTGGTGGCAGTGCTCTCAATTCTTGCAACTTTGGGGAGGCCTGGCCTGTCCTCCTCCTCCATTGCTAGGTATCCATATCTGTTTTCAAGGCAAACTGCTACAGGTGGAGATGACAATTTCTGCTTTCTGCCAGAGGTCACAAGCTTCCAGCTTCCACCTTTCTGGCAGTCCTTGTCCTCTCCCTTCTCTAGCACTGTCTTTGGCAGGCCTTCTTCCACAGTCCTAGAGATCTTCATCATTGAATCAAATTCTCATTGTGCAGAAGGCTTTGGAGCCTTGCCCCCGCTTCCTGCAGCTCTCTTGACTGCTTCCTGAGGGACACCATGAGGATGCACTGCTGACATTGCAGTGCAGGTAGTCCTGCATCTGGCTGTCCCTGGAAGGAACCTGGAGCCGCAGGCTCCACAGCATCAAACCAGGACCTGGGTGGAAGTCTTGATGGTTGGCAGTTCTGCCTGGACAGACATCTCATAGGTGCAAGCAGAGACAATGGCTGTGGACCTGGCATTGTGATGTCTTCCAGCCATTTCTCTTGGTTTGTTAGTCCACTGCCTCTCTCTTGCTGCCCTTCTTCCAGGCAGACCTTCCCTAGCAAACTCACCTGTAGGCTGGCTTGTTTACTGCTCCTTGGTCCCAAGAGGTTCCTTTTCCCCTGCTTCCTGTCACCAAGCCTAAAAGTTCCCTTTCAAAGAGAGGAGTGGCACACTGTTTGCCCAGTCTCCTTTTATATGCTTCTGGGTCTGGACTGGCTTCATCCCCTCATTAGAGGTTTTGTCAGACAAAAGGCAGCAATCATTCAGGAACCATTCAGCAAGCAGCACTCAAACTGCTGCTCAGAGGACATGCCCAAAACACACACAGCCCACCAAACAAACACTCAGCAAGCCAAACACATAGGCAGCCATGGCTCCCTCACCTTCCCAGAGCAGGATCTGGTACCTGGCTTCTCTTCTTTTTCCCCTTCCTTATCTTGCTTCATCAAGATTCCTAAAGTCAGCCAAGAGTGACTTCCTGCAAGTACCATCTGTGCAGGAAGTTTGCTTAGCCAAAGCACATGGGATTTTATTCTTGGTTGTTGCTCCTCAGCTCTGGAACTCCCTTTCCCTTGAGACCTGCCAGAGCCTCAGCTTGCCTATCTCCTGGAAGTGATGTATGGCATTTTTATTTGGACAGGTTTTTAGCAGATGGGGTTACATTTTGTGGATTCTTTTGTGTACTATTTTATTGTTTTATTATTTTATCTGTTGTTTTATTGTAAGCTGCTCTGAGCCTTTGTGGAGAGAGCAGCATAAAATACTGCATAAATACAGCATAAAGTACTGTAATTGAAGGAAAGAACCTTGGCCCTACCATTGGCTTTTCTATACTTTGTATATAATATTTATTGGATAAATAGCAGGAGGATGTTTTCTGGTCAATAGGAAGGCAGTGGCCAAGAGCTGAATGAATGTCTCTTCACTAGAAGGTCAGGAGCAGTCATATCACTGAGCCAATTTCCTTCTATCCAGCTTTTCTCCTGGCTCTTCATGTGTTTCCCTCTGGGCCTCTCCCTGGGCTACCTACAAGGGGAGGGCTGGAAAGTGCCTTTTAGGAAGTACCTAGCCCATGGCCTTCTGGCTACAACATTTTGCTAGGAGCAGGACATGGAATCCCCTCTGGGTGAGAGAAGGATTCTAAGATGGGGGTTTGTTGTCCCCTGGCTACGTGTCTTAAACAATAGATTCTTGAGTTCTGGTATCAAATGATTGTTAACTGTGGTTCGTTTGGGACTTAATCTGCATTACATGAAAACCCCAGTGATTCTATTATATTCTGGATCCCTGCAAAGCTCAGAAGGAGAACACAGGGTGAGAACAGGTAAGCAAAAATAAATATCTAACTTAAAGGAGTATATGATTGATAATGTCACCAAAAGCTCAAATAGGATTTAACCTCTACTGCAGTCCTCAGTGAACTGGCTAAATTCTAATGAGGGGCATGGATTATGACACTCTTGCACCTGGCATTTCTTTCTGATTAACTCGGTCCTTCACTGCTCAGGATCTAGAAAAGGCATTTCATTATGCTGAAGTCAAAATGAAGGTACCTACAGGTTCAATCTAGTCATACCTATTGATATCCTTAGTAACATGGAGTAGCAATTCACTTTGTGAGTACTTCTATTACTTTCGACTGTTTCCATGGAAGAGTTTTTCAGCTCTAATGAACACTCAAAAGTTCAAATTCTTATTAGAATCCTAGCTTCAGAAGGATTATTAATGGAAAAAGTATTATACAGGTCAGTAAATCTATCAGAACCTGGTCTACTGACACTGACTTGATTTTATGCTGTATTTCCAAAAGGGGCTGGCAAAATCTGTTTTGAAAGGACCTCTCATGAAATCCATTCACTCACTATAAAGTAGTTGTTTATTAGAAACTGCCCCTAAGCATTTACCCCTTTAAGGCACTAAAGCTGTGGTTAAATTTAGACATGGTTTATTTTATCTGAATACCTGAAACAACATTTTTTTTTTCTCTAAAGGTTGCCAAGAAGTAAGTTATAAGACAAACAGAAGAGTGAACATAATCTAAACATCTTATGAAAGAAGATAAGATTTCAGTCAAATAGGAAGAATTTATCACACAAGACATCAAAACAAGGACAGGGTACTTTACAGGTCTAGATTCCTCTGAAGATAAGAATTTGCAAACTAGCTTGAGGTTACTTAAGCCAGTTAGCCACAGCAAACCAGCAAACATGTGCACAGAACTGCTGAAGTGCTCCAGATGTTTTTTGTATTTTTTTACAGGCTAAACCAATTGTGTAGGACTGCTGATGACCTCCAGCTTGTAAGAGAAGAGGTATCCTTTGAAGTAAAGCTTCAGCAAACATCTGACCAACTTGTCTTCATTTCAGCAACTTCTGTGAATTAAGTAGGTTGTAAACTATCCAGAGTGAATATTCTGGATTTTAGATTTGGTCTTAAAGCATCAAGAATAAATAGCATGTTTAAAAGCAAAAAGATATGACTGAGATGGTGCAAACCTGGCCTAGGCTTAGGTATATAGTGTTTTTCTCTCATTTCAATCTTCTACCCTTTGATTTTCCTCATGCATTAATGATATGGATTACGATTCATACATTTGCTTACAACTGCAATTTAGAAGAAGCAAAGGAGACCAGTATTGTACAGCTTAAACCTCATTTGAATCCTGATCAGTTTAGCAGTTGTGGGGAGAATGTGACTTGGTGGTGGTATGTTTGTAAATATGATATCAAGAAATTTGTAGTTCTTTTTCCTATTTTGTACAAAAGTAATCAAAGCCATAAACAAATGGTTTCAGTTTATTTTAAAGACTTTTGAATTCAAAGCTTCCATTTTTATCTCCATGAAGATTTTTAGCCTTATTAAAAGATTGATCCTACATACTTGGAGTGAATGGAACTTACGCCACTGACTTCAGTGAGTTTAAAGTTAGGTTCTAAAACATTTAGCATATATTGTAATTCAGAGAAATCCTTTTAAAATAATACACATTTTTTATGAATCAGCAAATAATTCTAGTCCTTTGCACATTTAGGATAAACGTACACATTTGTGGTATCCAAACTACAGTTAAGTCACATGACCATAGATCAGGTCCAGCTTGTACACATGTTCAGCGATGCTAGGAGCTGACTGGGAATCTGATCTAAGTAAGTCTGTGTGATAGGATGGGTGGGAGGGATTGGAAGGTTATAGTGGGTCTGTAGAGGAAGGGTTGGTGGATCCAGGGGTGGGGTTAGTGAGATCAGGGTGGAGAAAGGTTGGTTGGTCTTAACAGGTGATTGGTGGGTCTGGGGGGGGGGGGGGGCAGTAGTCTGTCCAAGGGTGGGGAAGGACTGGAGGGTAGGGGATAACAATAGCCATTAAAAGACATTAACTATTACTTGAAGAAATATTGTTTCTTAGAACACAGTTACAATTTAGTATCAATTTACAACAATCATGAATAATGAACATCTAAAATGCAGGGGGAAAATACCAGATACAGAGCAATATTTTTGTTTAAGAAGAAATGCTAGTTCTGTTAAAGACAAGTTTTCTCTCTGATTTTAGTGGGGCCGTAATTTTATACTTGGTAGAAACTTACACAACTCTCCTGAAACCCAGCTTAATATTAACTGAGAATCTGGCTCCCAGTGTTGATGATGGGCAAGCACATCACTCCTTGACCTATTGTGTGTGGTATTCATTTTATCTTTCAAAATATATAGTGTGACAGTGTGATTACACTTGAAAATGTCTTTGCAAAGTAATAAACCCCTTGGATAAAGAGTTACTCAAGAGTTTGCACCTACCAGTAACATTTTCTTTTTCTTCCCCTGTATATAATAAATACATACACAAGTATCTATATAATGATAAAAAATGGTCAAAAGTCAGGATTTTCATTTAATAGGAAATCCAAACATATTAAAATTTCTTTTATTTTTGTTGGACACTTTGATTTTTCATTCCCATTTGGGATTAAATTTCTGAAAAAGGATTCATAAGTATCATGTTTTTTCTTCATTTCAGTGAAGTCAGAGCACTTCATTTCAATTTTGTTCTGTGGAAAAATAAAAACAATAAAGTTGAAATAAAAAGCTTTGGCGTTATTGAAAAGGAATGTTTTATCAGAATTAAACATTTCACTAATGTTTTTGTTGAACATTTTAACAAAATCTACATTTTCTGGTGAAATATTTTAATTGCACTGGAAATCTGTAATCCAATGAAAAATCGCTTTGCTGGAAAGAACACTTTGACCAGCTGAAATAAATTACTTATCTATAGTCAATTTCTGAGAAGAGCAAATTCTGCTATTAATTTCATTAATAGAAATCTTATAAATCTGAGTTATTCATAAAATAGATTTGGTCTTTTTATCATATAAGTAAGGTAAAACAACTGATTGCAAATATATTAGCTAGAAACAGAAAATTATTTTGAATTCTATTGAGGGGCAGAATTCTGAATTCTCTTCAGGGGCTTCCTCTTATCAAATTAATTCCCTCACAATATAGGACTTGCCAATATTTATGATATTTCTTCTGCTAATATTCCTTCATTTTCTGTATTCAGACCAGTCCTCTGTATTTATTAATTTAATTATTTTTGCTTATTTTAATAGGGTTAAAATAGTATTAGTACTCATACGTGGATTTGAACTTATACTTGCAGCTTTCAACTTCTTGCCAGCCAAAAAGTCTTCCTGGCTTCCTTAATATTCCACAATTCCATGACTCTGTCCCATATTGTTATCCTGTGAAATATTTCATCACTACTGCCTTTTCCAAATTATTTTTCTTTTATATGTCTATTTTAGATTATACATATGGTACACAACCCAGGGTAAGAGACAGTGTGGAGCTACAATCTCTCTGGGAGATATTACTCAAATGCTTCCCAGTGGACATGTAGGCTAGGTACAGACATTACACCTAACAGGCATTAAGCACATGGAAAGCACTTTAAAGTTGTAACAGAACAGATACACATGACACTTAAAGCACTTTAAAAATGGCATATCCCACTCTAAGTTAAACCTTGATGGATGTGGTATTAGATTAAAGTGCTTTAAGTTAGAGTGCTTTTTTGAATATCTGTACAACACCCACTGCACTTCAATGTAGGTCACCCCTGGGATGGTGTTCTGCCACCATCCCAGGGGTCACACACTGGGTGGCTTGCTAGCCTCAGCTAGTGCTCATCTGCTCTGTGCAAGGACCAGCCCAGTCTCACCACTGGGCTGTCACAGAGAAAAGACACAAAAGGCTCTATCTTCTCATTGCACAGCTGGGTGGTGGGGGAAGGAATTGATTCTCTGCCATGCAGAACTTCCCCCCAAGCTTGGTTGGGGGGCCAGACTAGGTCCATGTAGTAGTGAGGCTCCATTTCTCCCCATTTGGCCCCAGTTCCTAGCAAAGCAAAAAGCTGGACCAGGCAGCCCCATGCTAAAGCTTCTGGCTGCCATTGTCAGGAAGCTTGGTAGGGTGGGGAAATGGAGCCCCCCCCAACCATGGGGGCTCCCCCCTAGCTGGATGGCTGGGGTCTCATGGGGGCTGGGCCAGGTCTGCATGGAATGGGGTCTCTTTCCCCACTGAGCCTCAGTGAAAACTCAGGCTGGGCCACCCCATGCTGCAGCTCCTGGCTGCAGCTATCAAGAGGATGGCGGGGGGGGAGGGGGGTGGAAAGAGAGTTCCTCATCCCATGAAGACCCAATCTACCCCCACCCAAGATCCCAGCCAGCAATCTGTATGGCCACCCTTGTGGCAGGGGGCTCCTTTGATCTCTTCTTTTCCCCTAGCCACTGCTGACAGTCACCAGTTGGTGGGTGGACAGGGCTGGGGAAAGGAACCACTCCAGGAGCCTCCTGGGAGGCATGTGGGTGCAGCCCGACTTGATGGCACTGAGCCCCTCCCCTCACCCCCCATTAGATAGCAAATGTTGCTTCAGTTCATTCCTGCTCTAACTTATAGTACTTTAAGTAAAGTGTGATAGTTAGAGTGCTTCCTCCAGGGGCTTCTTGAACATCCTTACTTAGCCTCAAAGTTCCCCTGATGCTTTTAGCTCCTGCCCCAATGTGACAGTCATGCTTTACATGCTGATACAAAGCCATCCAAGTTTCCTACATCTGAGGGATCCTACACTGTTGGAAAACAGTGAAGAAATAGTTCCTATATTCCCCTTAGGTTAAAAAAATTAATCTTGACTGAATCTTACGAGAGTCATACAAGTGTGTGCCAATTCCAATCTAATATTTCTATGATAAATTCTGTGGAGCAAGGAATATCTTAGTAAAAAGTTTGTAAAGCACTGGGTAAATTAGCAATAATAAGTATGTGACCCTTAATATTAAAAATGAACTACCACACAGTTTTCTCTCTTCTATAGTTTTCCATATTGATTTTTGCTTTATCTTAGATCTCTTTCATTACAACTAAATATCTCTAAGGGGTATATTATTTACTGTATAGATGACGATTAAAGTATCTGCATCATACATATAACTATAAGTCTATTTTTCATTTCATGTTGGTTGCACTGGCTTCCCATGCAATGCCTGATATGAATACTACTACATATTTTAAGAGGATGTTTCTCTGCCTTTTGAAAGACCTGTCCTAAGTAACAGGTTCATTCCTTACATCCCACAATTAATAAGATGACTCATCCTCATCTTAGTTTCATTAACCTAAAGGTCATAGGCACTCCAGATGAAGAAGACCTAGTAGATAACTGTGCCTATTCTGCAGTACGTGCAGAATGCAAACACTTCCAGCCATCACAATCAAGGACACAGGAGTGTCCATATTGTAATATGTACAAATGACCTATACTCAGTCTTAGCTTAAAAAAAGAAATTCAGAATCATTTCCTACTACAAAAACTATATTTATCTGTCTCTTCCATGCATTCCTTTTCAGTCAGAAAACAAATTCCTAACTAAACAAATTCTTTCACTCCTATTAATCCCTAAACTAGTGGTCCATTTGTTTTGCTCATCATTTTTTCTTTTTAGTTTAAGACAATATTGGTGTTTGTGAAACTAATGTTTAAAGCATACTTTGTTAGTATTATCTTAATAGTGACAATAGGAAAGGTACATCATCAAAATACTACATATACTTTATCTCCTTTTGCAAAGCCAGAAATATACTTGGCTTTTACTTTTTATTCCATCCAGGAAGAGCACATACCAACTGCAGAAACTTCCTTAGCCTGACGAAGGGTTTTTGAACCCGAAAGCTTGCTTAATAATTGTTTTCCAACTATTTAAGTTGGTCTAATAAAAGATATTAGATTCACCCAAAGAACCTTGTCTGCCTTTGTCCTTAGACCAACTCGGCTACAACCAACACCCCTATAAATATACCTGTTCATTAATTATAATTTTGTTTTTATTCATGGACTGTTTTGAGAAATTTCTGAATGAAATAGCCTAAGGTTTGCTTTGCCAACAAAAAGGTACTACCATATCAGATTCTAAACAAAGAGGCATCTATGCCAATTAGTAAATTACTGTGCAGGAAGAAATAGAATGCTGGGCATGTTTTCAACAAATAAGATACAGAATAATCAATTTAATATGTATGTCAGTAACTTCATCTCAATACCAAACTAAAACCCTAATGAATTCCAGTGTTTTCTTATCTTGCCAAATCTACCTCAAGAGTAGCTCCTCATCATCATGTGTTTTGCATTCTGTTACTTTAGTGAGCTGTAATGGCCAAAGACATAAGGCACAATATGTAAGATAAAATGATTTTATTATAAAATAGTTTCACAATGAAGTCAGTGGGTTGGTGTTGTGTTTTCTCTGTTTTTCTATCTACCTCTGTAATATGTACAAAATAATTGAAGTTCAAGCCATGCAGTTAATCACCACTGTAGCAATTTCCAGGATTTCTGTTGCAATAAAGATATGCTTGATGTAGCTGAAGTGGGAAGCTAGGTAAAGATAGCTTTTATGCACTTTCACATTATCCCATAGCCAGTGTCAGCCAAAAGCCAGTTCTCAGGTAACCCATAAGTTAGAGGGGCAAGTGCATGGGTTCCCAGGTGATTGTTCTGGAATCTAGGAATTACAAGGATGCTACCTACCTTAGAGAATGAAAGATATGTTGCCCCAAAATCACAACACTGGTTTCATGCCACCTGGGCTTAGTAAACTAGTATCCATGCCTATTAATATATAATTGACTGGGGAGAATTTGTAGTATGAATCCTCAGGAAGTCAGGTAAACCAGCATGATCAATGTGGCTAGAGAGCCCAAAGAATTGGGCAAATGGATATTTTGTCAAATGTCATTATCTGGTATCACTATATGCTCACCACAAACACACATCATATTAAAAATTTCAAGATAATCAGTTAGGGGAAATATCCCAGAGATGTATGATTTTATTAGAATACAATGATATGCCATGTGATCTAGAAGCAGTTGGGGGGGGGGGGGTTGTTCAGCCTATGGTCCTCTTATGTTCAGTCTCCATTTCAAATCATGGAGGATACTGGAGGTCAACTACAAGTTTCTAGATTGTCTTTAGATGATAACTCCATCAAAATTACTGAGTGTAAACACTTCCTTCATAAAATCATAGAAGTAAGGTTGCAAGGGACCTTGTAGATCTTCAAGTCCGACCCCCTGCCTGGGCAGGAGGAAAACTGGGCTCAATTGACCCCAGTCAGGTAGGCATCAAGCCACTTCTTAAAGACCCCCCGGGTAGGAGCCAGCACCACTTCCCTTGGAAGTTGGTTCCAGATCCTAGCCGTCCTTACTGTGAGGTAGTTCTTATGGATGTCTAATCTAAACCTACTCTCCAACAACTTGTGGCCGTTATTCCTTGTTATCCCGGTGGGCACTAGGGGAAACAAGGTCTCCCCCAAACCCTTCTGGTCCCCCCTAGTGAGTTTATAGACGGTCACCAGGCCCTCCCTCAGCCTTCTCTTGTGAAGGTTGAACAAGTTCAGGTCCCCTAGCCTCTCATGGTAGGGTCTGCCCTGCTGTCCCCAGATCATGTGGGTGGCCCTCCTCTGGACCCTCTCAATGTTGTCCACATCCCTCTTGAAGTGGGGTGCCCAGAACTAGACACAATACTCCAGCTGTGGCCTGACCGGTGTTGTGTAGAGGGGGAGGATCACCTCCTTGGACCTACTTGAGATGCACCTCTGGATGCACGATAAGGTCCCATTAGCCCTGTCGACTGTGACTTCGCATTGTCAGCCCATGTTCATCTTGGAGTCATGAAAATCCTTGGGCTTTTCATTATGTTAAATTACATTTAACATAAGGAATCACGTTTACTTTGTTCTTAATTATTTTTATTATAACTAAACATGAAATTCTCAATCAGGGAGAAGGGTTATTTATGCCAACACATATCCATCATATTACCCTGCATTTTATCATTCATTCATTTATTCTTTTTTTTTTTAATAATTTGATTTTTGTCCCTATTCCATCTCTGCCAATAATCTATGGGATATATCATATTATGGATAGAAAAACATTCTATTACTACACTGACACATTCAATTACTTTGAATATGTGGTGTTGTCATTCCTATTTCAAATCAAACCAGAAACAAAAGTCAATCCATTCCTGCCAACTACCATAGAAGGGGAGGAGTAATATGTTCCTAAAAGCTCATAAGGGAGGAATACAAGGCAAACTATGATGTAGGGAACATTTTACATCATTATGAATCTGTAAATGTACTGCTCACTGAGCACATCTACATTAGATGCTATGTCACCGTAGCGGCAAGTAGCTCATACCTATGGCGATGTATCATTAGTGTGCACAAACCATGACACCGATGCTACTGTGCAGTAGCATAGGAAAAGACCTGTGCAGTATGTGGACTGTACAGTGACATCAGTTACTGTGCAGTCCGGCAGATGTGTACATGTACCCACTAACAAGAAGAGTAGGCAGAGGAACACAATATAAGGGATAGGATAATGGCTCTGTGTTCATATTGTTGGGGTTTTTTTTCCAAAATCTAATCTCCAGTGAACGTTAGTCAGGTAGTTAGGTATTATTAACAGCAAATCGGAATGCTGAAAGCTGTAATCCAAATATTGGAAACTGTAAAGGAGGAGAGGCATTGGACAGATCAGTTTGATAAGCCTTACATAAATACTTTTTCCTATAATAAAGGTGGGCAGGACTCATAGTAGAGATGATATCTTTTATTAGACCAACAAAATTTTTGCAAAAAACATTCTTTAATTGCTAGTTTTCAGGCACAAATACCCTTCATTGGGCATCGGAGAAAAGATTATAAAAGTTCTCCTGGGTAGAAATGAAAGTTCATATTTCATAGGATTTCACAGAGGAGACAATAGATGGAAAACTTTTCTCGGCAGTCAGTTCATAGCTGGTATGAAGACTCTCATCTCCTGTGAGGATCTGTGATGATGCAAATTACCTTGAAACAAAGGCAGGAGAAAGATCTCAAGTTTCAGGTGGTCACAGTTGCTTCCTGCTTGGGAGAATATGAAGATTTCATTATAAAAAATCAACTAAAATTTGATATCGTCCATGTATCAGGTATCCAGATTGTAGCCATATTGGTCTAGAGGAAACGGCGATCAGGACTCGTAGTAGAGATGATATCTTTTATTAGAGCAACAAGATTTTTGCAAAAAATAATTTTTAGAAAAAATTTTTGCTAAAATCTTGTTGGTCTAATAAAAGATATCGTCTCTACTATGATTCCTGATCAACTTTTTCTCTAGACTAATACAGCTACAACCTGGATACCTGGCACCTTTTCCTATAATATCCCCTCTGTGGAGGTGAGATACACAAAATAATGAGCTACATGGGCCTGTGGTATGGACAAGTATATCATTTCCTAGTACGGCCCACGGAAAGTGGGGGCTCCAATCCATGTGCCCCCCGCCCCAACTCAGACTGGGTAAACCCCATTCTGAAGTTCCTTCGCTTTTCCCCCTTCCCTCCTGCAGACAGCATCAGGAGCAGAGTTGGGCTGCATCAGCCAAGCCCCAAAAACACGCCAGGACAGACACAAGTTAGTGGAGGTACTGCACTTTCACCTGAACCCTCGTTACTGTACTGTCAGTAATCTTAATCTCAATGAGAGTGTTATTCTCTTTAACAGGGCAATTGCAGCCATAGAACCAGCTCCAGCCAATTCAATATCTACATTGCAAGTCTAAATGGAAGCAATAGAAGAGCATGAGTGCTTTAAAGGAGACAGATCCATCCTTGTTCTTTTGGCCATCGCCCCCCCCCCCCCCCCCCACACACACACACTTCTCTGCCATCAAGAGACACCAGCAGGAAAGGAATTGCTGCTCACTTTTAAAATGAGAGAGATTCTCATCTATCAGTCCATCCCCAAGCATGGGACCCCATATAAAGGAAAAAAGCTTCCAAGAAAGCTTCTTTCAGGAAATGGGACCCGGCCAATGTTTTAAAGGTACTTAGGAATGTTCAGTTATAGAAGGCCCTTAGTAGGATTTTAAAATTCATAAACGTTCCTCACTCCATTACTCCAAAAGATGTCTTCTTTTGGTAAAAAGTTTCTGCTTTCTGTAGGAAAAGGCAGAAGAAGGATTGTGTGTTAATTAGTTGGTTGGTTTCATCCAAAATAGCTTTACATTCAAAAAAATTATTGCCAAAGTCCTTCTGAGAGGCTGTAGTTTGATGCCTCTGTGTCCTTTCTCCTTTGTTGGGAAAATTGACTACATCTCCCATGATGCACTAAGGCTAAGGACTCCTAGAATCATCTGCCTCCCCTTTTCAAGATGGGATATAATGTTGCATTGTAAAAAAGAAGTTTGACAAATGACCAATACAGGAGAATAGGAGTCTGAGGCATTTGAACAATTTCCACATGTCCTGAAAACAGTATTTCTAAATCAAAATATTTGATTTTCAACTGAGAATCAAATGCATAAGCATTCATATTCTTGCTCTCTCTCAAATCTGTGTGGGATGAGAAAACTTTTTTTCCCATCTAGCAGTAGAAGAAGTATTTCAATCACATGGTATATTGTATTCAGAAAAAAATGCAGAGGGAAAGCTACAGGGGATTAAAATCCATACCTCCACTTCATGGATTTTCATCTACAATGTCCAGTCTACCTCAGCTGATTTCCAAGGCACTGATTACTCAAGAATGCATTATACATTTTCTAGAATATTAGTTGTTATAAAAAGGAAAATAAGACTTAACAACATGATGTTTTCAGAAGTTTACCAGAATTCCATAATTATAAATCTGTGATCTTCATCTCTGCTTCTGAAGCAATGTAGACTATTTCTTTTATGATCTGGAATCCAGGAACCAATGGAAATTCACATATTGCTGATTAATTATCCATAGTTCTATGTAAGAGTATTGTATTACATTATGCTTATGATTCTTTACTGTAGGAAATATAAAATGAGGCTCCACCAAATGGAGTTCAGTGCAAAATTGTTTGTATGATGATCAGGGATCCTGGTTTTCTCTGCTAAAAAAATTCCCAATTTTCAGATTCAGAAAAGTAACTCAAAATCCATTTTTACGTGATTAATGCCACTAACATATAGATATATAGTGGTGTTTCATTTTCATCACAGAAAATGTAGATTTGGGGTTACTATTTTTAATCTGATAATTGGGGATTTTTTTGTAGAGAAAACCAGGATCCCTGGTGATGCTTCACAGAAGATTTTCTCACCTCCCTAATAACGACTTTACACTTCACAGGCATTATGAAATTGGACAGTTATTGAAATAATTGTCTTCATTTTTAACAATTTTGTTGTCATCAGGTGCTCTTAATACCAGCTAACTTCTATTCATGTTTGATCAAAAGAAAGAGCCCTAAAGTTCTTGACCCAACAAGAGCGGAGTTGCTCAGTTACTCACTAGGCAGCATTCAAGTGGTACCAAATATCTGAGCCAAGGTCAGAGTTACCATCTGTTAAAGCTACGAAGTTGATGAAGTCAGGCACCTGAAGCCAAAATGTCAGCCAAGCATCTTTGCCAAAAAACTCCTTTGGAGCTTCTCACTTGGAAGTGCAAGAGTGAATGTAAGACTGAAGCTGGGTTTGCATGCAGAATAAAGTCTGATAGCATACCCATCTGTTGCATTGGTGCCATTGTGGAACATATCAAACTCTTCTAGAATGTGTTTAAAAATGTGTCATAACTACAACTTGATGATCTCTTTGACATCTCCTATGTGATTGTGTTACTGAGTGGCTTACTGTTCCATGCCCTGAAGCAATATGATCTTTCTCAATATTCTGTCCAGTGATTTACAATGAAGAGTATTATGTGATACTCTGGTAGTCATTTTAGGGTCTGTATTCTTCTGATGTAGTGAGACTGACCTAGACTGAAGCAAAACTTCTGTTGAATATAGCAGAACCAAGATTTCAATCAGTGTTTCTTCTTGTTCAGACCCTGATCCTCTCTTTTTATTTTTCATATTAATAAAGCATTTTTCATAGTCATCTTTATTATTGTATTTCATGTCTAGTGATCAAGTTTTAGTGTTTATTTTAGGTATTAAATCCAATCAAATATATACTTTTTCCAGTGGATCTAAATAAATAGGTTAAGGAACAGGATGTGGCATTTTATGATGGCTCCTTATGTGAAGGGCCCCTTTATTAACAATTTTCAAATTGCATGCAAAAATGTGATCTCTGAAAGACAAGATGTTTTTGGTATTTTTCCAGTACAAATGATGCCTGGAAGAAATTCTGATGCTGCATTATTCAAAATGGATAATCTGGAAATGTTTTAGATGCCATGGTAATTCTGTGAAACTAATGAAAATGTTTTCTACACTTGTGATAAGAGTATTGCTCAGGCATGCAGGGATGAAGTCAGGAAGGCCAAAGCACAATTGGGGTTGCAGCTAGTAAGGGATGTGAAGGGTAACAAGAAGGGTTTCTACAAGTATGTCTGTAGCAAGAGGAAGATCAGAGAAAGTGTGGGTCCCTTACTGACTGGGGGAGGCAACCTAGTGACAAAGGATACAGAAAAAGTTGAAGTTCTCAATGCTTTTTTCACCTCAGTCGTCATATGCAAGGACAGCTCCTAGACTACTGGACTGGGCAGCATAGTTGGTGGGGGGTGGGGGGGGGAGGTGAGCAGCTAACAGTGTTGAAAGAAGAGGTTAGGGAATATTTAGAAAAGCTGGAAATATATAAGTCCATGGGGCCAAATGGGATGAACCCAAGGAGTTGGGTGATGTAATTGCAGAGCTGCTGGCAATCATCTTTGAAAACTCATAGTGATTGGGAGAGGTCCCAGATGATTGCAAAGGACAAACATAGTGCTCATATTTAAGAAAGGGAAAAAGGAGGATCCAGGGAACAACAGACCAGTCAGCCTCATCTCAGTTCCTGGAAAAATAATGGAGCAGGTCTTCAGGGAATCCATTTCTAAGCTCTTGGAGGAGAAGAAGGTAGTTTGGTAACAGTCGGCATGGATTCACCAAGGGAAAGTCAGGCAACCTGATTACCTTGCATGATGAGATGACTGGTTCTGTGAATGCAGGGAGACCAGTAGATGTGGGATACTTTGATTTTAGCAAGGTATTTGATATGGTCTCCCACAACATTCTCACAGGCTAGCTAAGTGGATCAAAGGGGACTATAAGGTGGATAGAAAACTGGCTGGAGCCAGTCTCAGAGGGTAGTAATCGATGGCTTCATGCCTGATTTGCAACCAGTATCAAGTGGAGTGCCCCAGGCGTTGGTCCTGGGAATGGTTTTGTTCCATGTCTTCATTAATGACCTGGAAGGTGGCATAGAGTTCACCCTCAATGAATCTGCAATGACTCCAAGCTATGCAGATTAGTAAATATGCTGAAGGTAGAGCTAGGATTCAGAGTGACCTAGACAAATTGGAGAACTGGGCCAAAAGAAAACTTGTGAGGTTCAATAAGAACAAGTGCAAAACCTTGCACTTAGAACAGAACAATCCTGTGCACCAGTAGAAGCTGGGGGCTGACTGGATTGGCAGCAGCTCTGCAGAAAAGGACCTGGGGGTTACAGTGGGCAATAAACTGAATATGAACCAACAGTGTACCTTTGTTGTCAGAAAGGCTAATGGCATACTGGGCTGCGTTGGTAGGAGTATGGTCTGCAGATCAAGGGAAGTGATTATTCCCCTCTATTCAGCAATGGTGAAGCCACATCTGGAGTACTGTGGTCAGTTGTGGACCCCCCCCTCCCCCCCGACTACAGAAAGAATATGGACAAACTGGAGAGACTACAGAGGAGGGCAATGAATGTTGTTCGCGAGCTGGGGGATGTGATTTAGGAGGAGAGGCTGAGGGAACTGGGCTTATATAGTCTAGGGAAGAGAAGACTGAAAGAGGATTTATTACCAGCCTTCAACTACCTGAAGGAAGGTTTAAAAGAGGATGGAGCTAGACTGTTCATAGTGATGGCAGATGGCAAAGCAAGGGGCAACAGTCTCAAGTTGCAGCAAGGGAAACTTAGGTTAGATATTAGGAAGATTTTTCTCACTAGGAGGGTAGTAAAACACTGGAACAGGTTACCCAGAGAGGTGGTGGAAGTTCTATCCTTGGAGTTTTTCAAAACCCGGCTTAACAAAACTTTGACCAGGATAATGTAGTTAGGGATGGTCCTGCTTTGAGCAGGGATTAAACTAGATACCCTCCTGAGGTTCCTTCCGACCCTAATTTTCTATGATTATATGATTATATGATTCTATGTCTGCCTTTTAGATTTTGTTAGCTCCTTTCTATGAATGATTTTATTTTTATTTGCAGTTAATTTTATCATACTTAATATAATAGAAATGTATTTACCGAAACTATATGGGCATTTGTACACATACATTTTCATCCCTGGATGTGCCAGATATCTGGCACATTGGATCAGACTCAATTAATCAAGTGAGGTGATGTGCATGGAGCTGCATCGCTTGCAGTTATATAAGCGCCAAAATGCACATCCATGTGAAGAAAATGGCAGCGGTGCGCTTTTGAACTAAAATACCTCCTTTGTATGTTCAAAAGTGGACTACCACACTGCGGCACTTACATGTGTAAAAATTCCCTATATTTTTTTTCAGTTTTGTTTCTCCTCTCTTTCTATTATAAAACAGTTTTATTTTATATAATTGTTACCCCTGCATCAGCCTTATTTCTCCCCCACTTTTTTTTTAATTATTTAGATGAAGACACCAGCTTTATCCTGACTTCTGTTTTATTTATTCATTTATTTATTATAAATATACCAACATGAAGTAGCAAGGGGTAGTAAAACAACTCTATAAGCATTATATTGTATTAATTTAAGAAGGTAAATGTCAGCCTTGTATATATTTAGAGAAACACATACTGCAATTAGGGAACAGAATGGTTAAGGCATCTTGCTATAGCAACGGAAGTATGAATTAAGGCTCTGCACTAGACTTGTGCCAAAGACTGCTCCTAGCTGACCCACCTGGAGAGTTAAAAGCATCTAGGACACCTGTATTTGAGCATGGAGGGTGCTCCAATGTGCTAGAATTCCAGCATATTGGAGCAGACTTGATTAATCAAATGTCCTGGAGCATGGCAATTTCTGTCCTTCAGCAGCCTCCTGTGTCTCATGTATCAGTGTCGCTGCACTTAAAAATGGTGGCAGGGGCTCTTGAACTAAAGCTCATTCAATGAGCTTTAGTTCAAGTGTCCCTGCACCATTTTTAAGGGTAGAGGTGCTGATACATGAGGCATGGAGGTGCTTTAATTAGAGTGGCTCTTAGAGGCTGTGGTGCTAATTACAGCAGTGCTTTAATTAGAGTGGTTTACATGTGCCTTCCCATCCCCAGGGCACATGTAAAAGTGCCTTTAGACATAGTATTAGGTGGATCACTCCATTATGTGTTATTGGCTAAAGAAACTGGTGTGCCTTAACAATGCCAACTCTATGTGGGCAATCATTTAAACTCAGTAAAGAGGGATCAATTGAATTGGAACAGCCTGTTTATGTTTGTGTGTTTGTGTGTACAAGATAAGGAAGAATAGCAAGAAACAAAAAGCTATGAGGGAAGGAGTAGAAACCCAAGGATCCACAGCCATAACAACACTATTAGATTGACCTTGAGAAAAAGCTAAGATGGAGAGCTTTGGGAATGAAGTGCTAGACAGAAAGTAGCTGGGACCACGAACAAAGAAACTGCCTTCTAATAGATTCATCCTGTGTTCAAGGAAACAAGACTTTGTACAGTCTTTATAAATAAACAGGATTGTAACAAATAAATACCTGACTCCACAATACATTTTTCTTCCTAAGCAAAAGAAACATTTGCTAAATATTTGAATAAAAGGGCAACAATACACTAGAAAAAGAGTTAGGATGTGTAGGCGTCGCTGGAATATGGATTAATACAACCATTGATAGATGCATAACAAAATCATCCACAGGTCACAGTAGCAACATGAATGCAGATTGGAACTAAGCATGCCATATATGGCTTAAGCAAAAATGCTGTAAAAATTAGAATTGTTAGTTCTCTTAGGTATCTTAAAAGGCCAACAGACAGAAAACAATGGATAGGACCAATACAATGCAAAACGGATCAGAGTGGCATGATAAACAGGTTCCCCTGCCTGGTAGGAAAGTCATTATCTGGTGAGCATAAGATATGGTATTCTTCCAAAGCGCTCATAGGCCACCCAAATCTAAGGGAGCCTGACATGACCAGTAACACCTAATCCCCTCACAATACTAACAGAGGCAGATAATCATTAGTGACTCCTTGGATTCCTGCATGGGGATTGGTTTCTCGCTCTCTCTCTCTCTCTCTCTCCCTCTGTAAAATGCCTAACAGTGAAGACTGTATAAACCATGGTATACTTGAGTTCTTGACAGGAATTTAATGCTTCTCTTTGTCATGGTGACACTAAAAAGAAGACATTTGAAGGCTGACTTGTTTTAATGTAAGATATATAGTTTTATGGCAGGTATGTCAAGTATATTGAATTGTCCTATGGTTGTAGGATCATTGTATTAGCATAGAAGGGAAAAAACACTTAGAAGATTAATGACTGCTCCCTTTTCTTGTTTTTCATAGATCAAACTAGAAAGAAATGCACACAGTTCCTGAACAAGTGAGGAGAAAATACATAGGGACACTGAGTTCATGTTTGACACACTTTGAACTTGATCCAAAGCCCATTGAAGTCAATGGGCCTATTTTTAATGAATTCAGATCTTTAATTCTGATCAAAGAAGGTGGAACAACAAGGGTAAAAGAAACTTAGATTGACCAGAAATGTAATAACAAGCCATATACGTCTATTCTTGACTCACTTTAGGAATGATCGCTGAAAAAAACTCTTCGATCACCTTTATATTGATTCCTCTTAGTAGTCATGGGAGAAATTTGAGAAAAAACCTTCTGAAATGAACTGCAAAATAAAACCTGGGTTAGAATATTCCTGAGGTTTGCAAAAAATGTCACCTCAAACAAATCTTAAACTTGCAGTTCAGACATCTTCAGTCAGTCAGTCAGTCAGTCATCCAGTCAGTTGTTAAATTGTTGAACAATCATGATAAAGAAAATAAATAAATAAAATATGTTTCAGACAGCGTCACAAAACAGACAGGACCTGAAATAGCATTGTCTTCTGTAAGCAAAGTGTTAGGTGACAGAAAAACACAATTAAATAACTTCTGTTTAATAAGTCATCCTTTGTGCTTTTAAAACTGGCTTGCAACTGGCTTGCAGTGCATGTAATGCACTGCAAGTCTGCATTTTTCAGATATTCTTCTGGAGACATTTTTAAGCCCTTTTCTCCAAATAAATATTTCATGCAGGCACCCAGTTACTGTACCAATGAACTCTTAAAAGTCATTGCATCAATAATATTTGATTTTGTGTTTATGAGTTAATTTTACTATTTTACTGAAAGACAAGCTGAGCTGGGGCATTTTGCCCCTTTCTCCCCTAGTAACGCTCTTGACCAATCATAGCTGTTCCATGTGCTAAGGGCTAGCCTTCTGTCTCAATAGGTGAAGCAACCAGTGATCTTTCCTGGAAAGCACAAGTCTGGAATGCAATGTGCCAGAATAATCTTAGGAGTAGTTATTCCTGTTCTCTTGCTTCCCACTTAAATCTGGGAAGCTGAAAAACCTTCAATCATAGTGTTCTTCCAGATGGAGTGTGAAAAGCTTTCTTATTCTTGTCCTTAAAGCCTGGAAACTAGAACTACTGTCTTTCACTAAAGTTAGCGCCAAGTCCCTGCTGCCCCAACATGTGCCCCTACTGGCTGGGCAGACCCAGCACTAAAGTTAGTGCCAGGTCGTGTCTGCATGTGCATTAATGCACTTTAACTAATTACGCATTTGCAGGTATTAAATTTAGGTGTGATTAGCCTAATTTCACAATTTTTAATGCACATTAAGGGCCAACACGTGTAGATGAGCACCCGTAATGTGCATTCAATTAGGCTAATATTCATTAACACATCTCATGTAGACACACTTAATGAGTAGCGGTAGTGGCACTCACCCCCTCAGCTGAGGAGCTGCATGAAAGCATGGATGTGGCCAGTGCCCATGCCCATTAGCTGGTAAACTCAAAGCTTATGGCATGTGCAAAGCTCCAATGGGAATTGTGCTGACATGTTGGTGAGCTCAGAGAGTTCAGTGTGTATGTGCTGTACAGCTTAAGGCGGAGGTGACTGCTTCATACTCCCCCATGGATCCACCCCTATCCCCAGGTGTTTTGTACAGCTGCTGACTGGGTAAAACTCCTTTCCTGCGCTGGTTCAGATGTCTGGGGGGGTTATGCTGCTTTGATTTTCCAGCCTGAGCTGACTCCCTCTCCAAAAATCACAGTGTTTACAGACCTAAACAGGGTGAAGGTTGATGTGGTTAACCACCTAGATTTTAAAGTGATCTCCAAATGTGTCTCCCTTGATGTCTGGGTTATTCCTGTGTGGGTTTCACAAATGGCATAACAGCTCCAAGTCATACTTTTGGCCATTCACCTACAGACTTGTGCAACAGATTTCCATCACACACAAAAGAGTCCTTAATAAGGTTTTGTGCACTTTGTGTAACCTGCTCAAAACAAGTGTAGACCTGGGTATCGCCTCTTGGCCTTTTGGCTCAGATCAAGTGGGGGCATCTGAATCCCAAAACCTCTGGACTTGAGCCTGCACACAGAATGCCTGCCAATAGATTTGGGAGTATCTGAAGTGCCAGGTTAAGAGCCTGGGATGGAGGATGCTTGCCAGTTGCGGTGCCATACGTGGTGTTTAGAATGAATGAGCTCTGCCTACTCAGTCAATATGGTTTTCAGAACGATTGAGTACTGCTCAATCAATATGATTTGGAATTGCTTTGACTGATTTGGCCTGAAACACAAAATATAGTAATTAACAAAAAACAAAAACCTGACCAGTCCAATAAGCCAAATAGTGCTAGTGCTAGCACTACTAAACTTTGAAAAATATTTAACTGTAAAAATGTGGCAGAAGTGCAGCATCTACAGCATCCTATTTCATACAATTTTCAAAGGCATGTCTCAATCCTTTGTGGTTTTTGCTCAGATCTTCTGAAAATGATCCGACTCCTCTGTATACTTTTAAATATTTAAAACATCACTTTTAATTGAAAAAAAGAGGGGAAAAATGCAACCACTGTACCCCTACTTAAATCCATTGCTCTCTGATACTGAGCCCAAAAGGGGTCAGTGTATAACATTTCAGCAGTTCTAAGTAGGAACTTATGTGTAGACAAAACAAAATGTTTTTGCACTGCTTTAATGGTGTGGGACTTTGCACAGCTTGGCAGTGTATTGCACATTAATTCTAACCGCTATAGGAAATTCAGCAGTGTAATGTACCTTAAATGACATGGGGCATGGCAAACTAAAACTTTAGTTTGATGCCCGTATAGCCACGAAGTGAAGCACCGGACTCTGTGCAGCTCAGGGGTTCTGCAGGAAGCCCTGCAGGCAGCCTGGCAGTAGTCTGGAAAACCAGGCTCTGCCCAAGAAAAGTGGCGAGCCTGATCTTTTTTTTTTCCCCCGGAGCCTGCCTGCTTGCCTGAGCTGTGCAGGGCCCCGGTGCTTCCCTCTGTGGCTGTGGTGCCCCCCCCTGGAACCACCCAAGCCAGGTGCCTGTGTGTGGGCAATGCCGGGGGGGGCACAGCTGCTGTGGAGGGAAGAACCAGCCCTACACCTGGAGCCCAGGGACCGCTCCGCCCACCGGCAGCTCGCCCTCCTCTCCCCGCTGGAGAGGCAGGTAAGTCAGCAGGGTGTGTACACAACACCGGGGGTTAATCAGCCCTAAATTGAAGTGGTGTTTTTTAAAACCCACTGCTTCAATTTAGGGCCCCCATTTCATCTACACATGAAATGCCCTATGTTCCTTCCTTGGTGCTGAAATCCCTTATTTTTTCTCTTTCTTCAGGCCTTTCTTTGCACATAATAAAATGTTAGTCCTAATAATTTATCAGTGTTTTCAATTGGGAAAATTGTTGTATTTTTGCAGTCCACTGCTTCTGCTATGGCTGAAATCTTAGAGAAATAAAATTATGCCACCCAGAGCCACATTTGTGGCTCAGCTAACATGTTTAAAGCCAAAAGTTTAAAGCCATGTCAGGCAGCCCAGCATAACGGACTGCTACCTGATGCTTGGCTGCCCAAAGGAGCTTTAAAGGTCTGTGTGGGTGAAAAGCTCAGCATTGCAATTCAGACTTAGCAGGCTCCCCATTGACAAGTTTAAAGCTGTGCTGTGCAGTCATGCCAACGAGCCTTTAAAAGTCTGAGTCCATAAAGGGAGCGGAGGAATTTTATCCCAGATCCCAAAAATCATGTTCTTTCATGCCTGATCTTGAACATCTGGCATGCCAGGACATGCAATTTTTAGGATCTGAGATAAGATTCCACATATCTCACTGTACATTTAAATTAATTCCAACCCATTGGAATATTCTTGCTATCTTTTCAGATTGGCATCTTCTACAGCATGAAAGCATTTGAATTAGCTTCTACTAGTTACTTTTCATTATTGGTTAACAGTTGTATTCACCATTAATCCACTTTTCTGCTTCCTTCTGAATAAGTTTTGCTCAACAGATTCAAAGGAAACATCCTGATTCTTTTGCCTGCGGTAGCATATTTTGCATCACGAACACTTGCTGTGTGCACAGTGGCAACATGACTTTCAGCAAAGACAGATCATAGATGCTTTGCAAATATCTGTCAGTGGAATCAACTAGCCTTATCTGTATTAAAAGGAAGGTCCACCTAAAATCCACAGCAGTCTATGGGCTTTAATATGTATTGCATAGGCAGGTAAATTAAGTGGGAGACTGAGCTTTTCAAAAAAGCAGGCTTACCTCTTGGAATATCTGCTCATCATTGGGTAATTAATATTCCTTGTTATTTGAAAAAAGAAGGAGTTCATGAAGAACTTGCAAAAATATTCTGGGTATAGGTGAATGTGTTGTTAGAATTGCATGATTAATGAATGTGAAACATACGTGTCTTCTATTAACACTGTTGTGAACGCTGTTGAAAATATTTTTAAAATTACTTCAGAATTCTTTAAACTAAGCTAACATATATATAAGATATACTGTATCTACCCAAATCCAAGAAGAGTCCCCCAATAATTAGATTCTGTACATGGAATATTAATAAATTTGTTATAATTTTCCCCATATAGAAACTAATTTAACAGGATGTTCCATATATAGAATCTAATTTAAGAGGATCTTTCTAAATTTGTCCCCACCACCACTGCAGTGAGGAATGCACAGGTAGGGACCCATGGCAGTGGGGGAGAAAGAGGGGACTGGCAGTGGTGGGGCAGGCAGCTTCCCTCCTGCCACCTTCACGTACCCCTCTTGTGCTCCCCCCACAGCCTCTGCTTCCTGCCTGTCCCCCAGCAGCCTGGGGCCCCTGCCCCCACACCCATCTTCCTTTCTCCACTCCCCTTCCCCACATCTCCTCCCCCCATACTGCTTTTGCTCCACCACAGCCTCACCCCCCCAACCCCTCCCCACTTATCCCTGCTCAGTGCCAGCAGGATCCATCTGTGCTGCAACATGGGGCATGGAGCATGGTCCCACCCCAATCCTGGATCAGCAGCATGGAGCCGACATCACTGCTCCTTACCTTGACTGGGGCTGTACTCCATGCCCCAGGCTGGAGTGAGGATAGAAGCTGCCAGCATGGAGCAAACATAAACAGGGAGGAGGGGGAGAGGAGTGTGAGAGGGGGAAGAGGCTGCAGGGAGTAGGGAACGGAAGGAAGGAGGACTGAGGCTCAAGGCTGCAGGGGTGCAGAAGCAGTGCAAGGGTGGGGGAAGTATGAGGAAAGGAGCTGCAGGGGGGAGCTGGAAGAGGTTGGGCCAGGGGCCCAAAGCTGCTGAGCAGAGAGGTAGTTGAAGAGGCAATAAGGTACAGGCAGTAGATGCAGCACTGACCCTGACCCAGGGCCACAGAGCTAAATCTGCACAGCTGGTTGCTCTCCCCATACTCGATTCCTAGATGAGGCACTTTTTCCCCATGTTAAATGGAGGCACCTCATCTTGAAATTGAGTAAATGTGGTATGTAACAGCTGGTCTTACCCACCTCCACATATATAGCTTCTTTTAAAAGAGTGATAATGCATATTTTTGGAACAGACAAAAATATAAAAAATAATGACAATAATCAAAATATTGTCAATTCAATGTCTTATGCTTCTTTAGTCAAACAAGTCAGAGTGAATGTCATCATGCCCTCTGTAGGTGATATTGCATTGATTCAAGGCAATCTTGTATACCTGCTTAACATCAAACTGGTCATGTCCTTTTTATTTCTTGTAATATACAGAGACGGGTACCTCTGTTCTCTTTTACTGCAGCATTATGTTTTTTTCTTTTTCTCTCACATCATCCCTTCTGCTTTAGAAGGCACAACAACAATATGCACCTCAAGTCAATAAGAACGGGAGGGGGGGAGTTACTCTTTACTTCTTCCTTTTATGTCAAGTATGCAGCAGATGCAAAAACATTGCTAACCATGTAAATACATTTGAAATAAGAGGTTTTCAAAAGAGACTTCATAGCAGTGGAATGCCAAGAAGCCACTTCAATATCAAAAAGAGTCTCAGAGAACCATAAAAGGATTAAAGAGATTTAGAATATAAAGAAATTTCTTATGAAGTAGCAATTATTATATACATCAAAACAACTAAATAAAGGTTACAGTACAAGAGAAAACATCAAAGCCAAAAAATTCGCTCACTCTGGTTGGATACCAGTGCAAATACAAATGTAATGGAGGCAGTTTGTCTGTCCCTGTGTTTTGTTTTATTCAGCCACTCTGTCCCCGAGGGCAAATATTGCTTCGGTGTCAGGAGCACTTTGTGTGATGTCTTATAAAAGCCAGGAAAGAAAGGGCATTGCACAGCCATGTGCAGCTGTGAAGTCACAAATTGGATTTTATTATAATTTATGAATTCTATGGCTTGGCACTTTGCAGATAAATATGAAGACAAGTTTCCTGCCCCAAAATTTTATAATCTAGGGGCAAGATTGTATAACTTTTGTACATTATGAATAGTATTTACACATCCTGGCTGAATTGTTTGTAACTGTTAGTCCAAGTGAGTTCAGGTTGTAAAATCTGGATTTAAATAGACCAACCACAGAAAAAGGAGAGGAGATAAGGCATGGGGGGAAGAAGAGATTGTAATATGGACTCAACATATCAACCCCACTATATTTTTGTAGGAATAGAAATATACTTTTCAGAAGAATACTTTAAAGAGATACTTGAAAAAAGGAAAAGGAGTCTTCATATGCCTCAAGAACTGAGCACATACAATCCCAATTAATTCTTTTCACTTTCTCTTTGGACTCTGAAAAGAAAAAGAGAACACTAAATTATAAAAGATAAATGATCTTGCCAGTATACTGTACTCTGTAAAACTTTGTCATTTATTGCCAACTTCTTAAACACTTTTAGTGTATTAACCAGTGTATAAGCCCCCACAGATCATTTTCTGTACCTGTGCTGTCTTCCTTTTTAAAGGCCCTATTCATATTCAGATTACATTTTGTATAATGTGACAAATGTAACACATTATATGAAGAAAAAAATTCAATTCACCACTTTAATGTGAAATTGATATTCCTCGGCTCACATAGTATTTTCTGGCATGTTAGTTGGACGGAAGTGACCAGCTGAACAATGAAAGCGAATGAGGCCAAAGAATCAAAAGCTAGTGAGATTTTTCAAAGTAATCCTGGAGATTTAAATGAATTTTTAAAGCTACCTAAACAACCGTCTTCTTTAAATAGATGTAAGTGTATGCTATACTATGTTACCCTGGGACAATCCCAGGCAAACCTTGTATGTATGAAGGTTTGTCACTTAGAGATTGTCATTCTCAGCTATAATACAGCTCATCCAAAACCTCTGTGTTTGTCTGCATTCTCATCATTAGGGAGGGTATAGTACATTCTGGCATCTCCCACGGCCCTAAAAAGGACAGAGCATTCTGCAGATTTGGAGCAGATTTCAAGTTAAGGAGAATGACAGGTACAGGTGGGTTGCACAAATTTAGAAGTCAGAGTGACTTCAAACATTGTCTTGACAAAGAAAAGCTTTCAGCAGAACACAGTGTTAAAATGGGTCAATCTAGGGTGTCTTTGGCTGCATACACACTTTCACATAATTTGGGAGAATTGTCCAAGGTTTATTCTCCTGGCAGAGAACCTCCACAGAGCCATGTGTACAGAGATTTGAGTGCTGAGGCCTTGAAGAGTGGAGTGCTTGCAGTGCTTACAGTGCTTGCCCCTGTACACACATCTCAGTGTGCTCTGCAGGGTCCCTTAGTCTGCCTGACAACAGATGGCAGTAGTGCATAGGGCAGTCCTGATTGACTGACCAAGATTGCTTATAGTCAGTCTGTGTTTCTCTGCAGCACAATGTGGAGATTGTGAAGGGGGTGTTCTTCTCTGTACTGCAGAAGCAAAGTCCAGTGAGTGACCCTGCCTCCCTGGATAAAAGGGGTATGCTGGAGTACTATGTTCTCTTCTGAGAGAAGCTCCAGCATGTACAGACATTTTCTGTCCCAGGATAAACTGTCCTGGGAGTGATTTAACTCTGGTTGTTTTCAGGTTATTTTTCTTCCAGAGTGGCCATTTTTTTCTGGGACAAAACACCAGAACTTCTGTATATTTGTGGTTTCTCCTGGGAAAGCAGTGACTCTCCAAGGAAAAACTGAATGTCTGTCCAAGGCCCTAGATAGCAATAACAAACCTACCTATTCTAATCTCTGAACCTCAAAACTTGTACCTTTTGTGTTCTGTAGGGTACTGTTTACTCTACTTTTCCTATCTTTAAGACTTCATAAGACAAGTCAATGGATTACCAGCACAAGAGCAGAGAGGACTTTCCTATGAGTTGTTGAGCATCTCAGACTGGATATAAGGAAAAACTTCTTCACAGTTCATGTGACCAGATTCTGGAATAGACTCCCAGCAGGGGTGGTACAGGCACCAACCCTGGAGATCTTTAAAAGGAGACTGGATGCACACCTTGCTGGGGTTATTTGACTGCAGCAGTCTTTCCTGCCAAGAGCCAGGGGGCTGGACCCAATGATCTCACAAGGTCCCTTCCAGCCCTAAACTTCTGTGAATCTGTGGCTTCATTATCTTTCTTACAACAATATCTTCTACCTTGGGAAAAAGCTAATTTTAAACATGAATTATGGAGCCAACAAAAATAAGAAGAGAGCTAAAAATTTACCAGATATTCCCGATCTCATTTGTAAATCTTATGGCTGCCTACTGTTTCAACACAGACATAACTGTGTATATACAAAATCATATACAGAATAAATACCAAGAAAGGACTGTACTAAGATGGGAGACTGAAGGAAGCTATAGAGAAAAAAAGTGGGTTTGAGAAGATGGGACCATTTAAGGGGGAAAACTCTTCAGGGATTCCATGTTACTAAAACCAGCTTTGATTATTGCACGTCAGCAATGGTGGGAGAGTTTACTCAAGTCCTAATCAACATAGGACAACAAAGGTCCAACTGAGCTAGTGTAGTCTTCTTCGGCAATGTCAGAGTGCCAGTGCCATTTGGAAATCAAACAAAGCATTTTCATGTTATCATTTCCCCAAATGCTTCTGCTAACATGTGGATGACTGGCAGAGAAGGAGTACATATGCCTCATGGTTTTTCTATTCTAGTATATACTTGAAAAAAATTAATATTTCCATCTTCATTTGCAAAGTCTTTTGAAGAACAAAGGTTACCATGTAAGATATACAAAATCTGAGGACATAAGAATATAGGACTTGAAGGGACCTTATAGGTCATGGGGTCCTATTCTTATCATCTCAGGCAACCATGTGATGTAATTCTTTCAAGTTTCATTTTAAAAATAGGCTTTTTGTTTTTTGGTCCCACTACTCCTGTCAGACAACTGTTCTAGAATCTGGCTGCTCTGATGGATAACAACTTTAATTTTTGCTCTGAATTTATTCATGAACATTCTTTAACATTTTTTTCTTGTGCCAATATTTTTTTCTGGTTTAAAGATCTCTAACTTAGTTTAGTTTAAACATCTCCCTGATGTTTACCCCCCTGATGGATTAATATGAAGCACTCATATCTCCTTTCAACCTTTATTTTTGCTAGGCTCCTTTTGTCTTTGCTGGGCTCTTTTATTCTCCTTGTAAAGATAAGTTTTTCATTCCCCAGGCTGACCTACTTCCTGTACTTATTCCAGTTTGAATTCTTCTTTCTTGAACATGGGTGATAGAATTGTGCACATTAATCCAAATGAAGTATTATCAGTTTTGTACAGTTGCATCAACACCTCTCTGTCTTTCATGGAAATACCTCACCTGCAGCATCAAATAATTGCATTTACCTTTCTTTCGGGGCTGCATCATACTAGGCAATCATACTGATAATTTGATCAAGTTGTACTCCTAGGTCTTTCTCACCCTCAGTTGTTACTGAGGATGATAAGCATAGAGTTTATAGCAGATATGGATACTGGGCTTCAGAAAGGCATACTTTAACAAACTCGGGAAACTGATGGACAGGATCCCTGGAGAGTCAACTCTGAGGAAAAGAGTCCAGGAGAGCTGACTGTACTTTAAGAAAGCTCTCTTAAGGGCAGCAGGACCAATAAAAGATGAAATAAAAGAATGGGAAGTGCAACAGGACACCAGCCTGAATTGACAGTAATCTCTTCAAGGAGTTGAAACACAAAAACGAATCCTGTAAGAAGTAGTAACTTAGTCACAATGCTAAGGAAGAGTATACGTGGATTGCACAAGCATGCAAAAAGAAAATTAGGAAGGTCAAGGCACAATTTGAGATGCAGCTGTCAAGGGACATAAAAAGCAATAAATAGAGATTCTACAAATATATCAAAAGTAAGAGGAAGACCAGACAAACTATAGGTACCTTACAGAATGTATAAGGTAATCTAGTTATGGATGATGTGGAGAGGGTGGAAGTAAATAATGGCTTTTTTTCAGTTTTCACAAATATAGATAACTACCATATGAGTGCAGTTGGCAGCAAAAATAGGGAAGCAGACAAACAGCCTGGAATAAAAGCAGAACAGGCCAGAAATTACTTAGAAAAGCTAGATCCTTTCAAGTCATCAAGGCCAGATAGAAGACTAGGGTACTAAAGAAAGTGGTTGAAGTAATTTCAGAGCCATTGGCTATCCTCTTTGAGAACTTGTGGAGGTCAGATGAGGCCTTAGATAACAGAAAAAAAAGGAATATGTAGTACCCATCTTTAAGAAAAGGAAGGAGAAGGAGCCAGGGAAATACAGACCAGTCAGCCTGACCTCTATACCTGGAAACATTATGACGCAGGTCCTCCAGGAAATCAATGTGAAGCACCAGAGGAGAACAATCTGATCAGGAATAGCAAGCATAAATTCACCAAGACCAAGTCTTGCCTGGTCAACCTGACTTCCTTCTATGCTAAGGTGAAAGACTCTGGGGGGGATGGAGGAGCAATGGATGTGGTATACCCTGATATTATCAAGACTTTTAATACTTGCACAACATTCCCATTAACAAGCTAAGGAAATACGAACTAGCTGAAAACACTGTAAGGTGGATACATAACTGGTTGAATTACTGCACTTAACGAGCAGTCGTCAACGCCTTGATTTCTAGTTGGGAGGAGTTATCAAGTGGCATTCCCTAAGGGTCTGTCCTGAGTCTTGTATTCTTTAATATCTTCATTTGTGTGTGCATATATATATATATATATAAAATTGGAGATTTTTTTTAAATCAGAGAAAACCAGGAACCCTGGTCATCACAATGGCAGCATACTTACTGTTGGCCAAAGAAAAGAGCTGTGCAGCAATGCCACCTATAAATAAAAGCAGCAGCAGTAGCACAGAACAATGTGGATGGCATTCAGACAGAAGCAGCTGAGTATTAGTCAGGGTATGAACAAATAAACAAATGACAGTGAGTTGAAAAAGGACAGGAACTTACTTCAAGTCAGCCCTTTCAGAATAACTATCCTTGTGTCACTGGGTCAGCATAGCCTTAGGGAAAGAGACTAAACTATCCATGTTCTGCTCTCACTTAGTATGGTATAGGAATACACAGGCAGTTTAGCTTGCTTACACATTATTCCAGCCCCTTTAACTTGGTTTAATTTGTTTGCTCATACCCTTACAAAATTCACATTTATTTTCCAGTTGAGTTCATGCTGGAATAAAAGGGTTTACTAAGGAAAAGAGGGGTGAGGTGAGGGGGGGGGAAAGCTAGTTCAGCAATGCACAGAAAATCAGAGCATGTGTATTAATTGAGTGAACATAACTCTATTTATAGTGTTTACTCCCTCCCATGTGTCTATACTTTATAGAAAAGGTTGAAATTAAGGAGATGAAAGTCTGCTAACAGAGATGCAAACACTTGTTAAACCCAGCTGGCAACTGACCTAAAAACTCCAGACAAAAGGAAACAGAAAGTGTTGATATCCATCCTGTTAACGCATTGCACTCAATTGACTAGTTGATGCTGCAGAATGTGGTGTTCAAATTTTTTTATAGCTTCAGGCAAAATGGCCTAGTGATTAGAGCTTTGGAATCAGTCTCTTAGATTCTTTTGTACCTCTGCCTAAATTGCTGTGTGACCTTGGGTAATTCACAATCTCTCTGTGGCTCAGTTTACTAATTTGTAAAACTAAGGAAATAAACCTTACAGTAACTACATTTTTTGAAGGCTTGCTGTGTGGTTTAGCTGACAGATCCATGTTTGCAAAGTGCTTTGAGGTTCTGTGATGAAAAGTGTTATATAACTGGAAAATCTTGTTTTTTGTTCATACATTCCAACTTGATGATCTCTGTCTCTAATTTTAAATTTGGGATTATTGTTTTAAAGAATATGAAATGTCTAAGGTATATACAAACACATTCTTGCACAGATATTTGGGAATTTTTTAAAGCAAGGCTTCTAGAGTGTCATTCATATATATCTATATAGCTATAGATATCTATATCTATAGCTATATAGATATGTATCTATGTAGATATATAGATATATAAAAATGTGCTACAGCCAGTTAGCAATTGGCCAGTTAGCAATATATATATTCAGGACTTTGGAGTGGAGGATATTAAGGTATGATGAATATCTTGTTACTGTTGGTACAAATGTCACCATAATTCTGTACTATGGGGAGCATCTGCACAAAATGGAACAAGCACTGAGTTTTTTGGCATTTCTGCATTTCCTCACAAAACTAGACTTGGCATTTAATTTGTGAGTTGTAAATTCTATTTACTTTTCAGATAATAGGAACACCAAAGACTTCCTATATATATTACTTGTAAATAGACACAACCAAAAACTGTATGCGTATGCAACTCTCACTGAGCATTGTGGGAACAATGAACTTGTATGGTACACAGATGTTTTACCTAATGATATGTTTATAGTGTTGCCTTCATTGTTCTAATTAATAAAGTCTGTTCTTCTGTTGGTATAATCTTTGCTCTTACTTGGTTTCTTCAATTGCTAACTGGCCATAGCACATTTATTTAAATGCCTAAAAAATACATATAATAGACATATTGATTGCTTCAGATTATAATCCTTTACAAATACTATTCTGAAAATTAAGGGCATAATAGTAGTGGCAATTAAAGCATTCTGTACTTCAAATTGCTTTGAATGCAAAGATTGTTTGCATTAAATGTATTTTTAAGTAACAACTGCTTTGCTGCAGTAGCACATAAGGCAGAAGACTAATTTTATTTAGTGCTAAGGTAAAAAAAAATGCTATTTGATTTAAATGACACTGTGCAATCACCCTCCAGAGACATAAATAGTTACATGCCTCCTTTACAAACTGTCTCCTTATATAATAACAAAACCACTAGAACAATAACAGTCATCATAAAGTCTGGCCATCAGTTTCCATAGGTGGCCCCTTGTGACAGCCTGGAGCACTGTCACTTCCAAAGAAAAGCAGCCCAAGGAAAGCCCTGCAAGGCAGGCAGGGTGCAGCTGTTTCTATAGTGATGAGCTAATGAGATTAATTAGAGGTCACCTGCAAGCAACCCAGAAGAGTCACCTGACCAGAAGGTGGGGTAGGGCCCTGTGAGAGATATAAGGCAGGGCCATACCCAGGGTGGGTAGTCTGGCTATGGAGGATGAGTAGGGAAGGGTTATCTAGTGGTGTCTGTAACTGAGAACTAAACTGTGAGTGTGTTAGGCCCTGACAACTAGGGAAGCTGAAGGATAGTCAATAAAGACCAGTTGAGTAGTAGTTTTGTTATAGCTGAAAGGGCTTGTGTTTGGTTGTTATTTGGTCTGGTGCCCAGGGCAGACTAGATGCTTGAAAGAAGACCCAGTGGTTTGGGAGGACTGTGAGGGGTGGTTTGGAGATCCTGTTGCACTCAGAGGCATGATCTCAGAGACCATGGGGTTGATCCCATAGCACCCAGAAAGATGAGGCAGGCCTTGGAACAAATAGGCATGGGAGCCCAGAAGCTCAAAAAGAACTAAGACTTGGATTTGACAGCCAGAGGGCCTAAAGCCTGGGGCCTAGAGACAAAGCCTGGGGCCTAGAGACAGAGAGCTCAGGGAGGTTTAGCAGCCTGAGAGAGGGCAGAGACAAAGGTCTTGAAAGGCAGACAAAAAGCTGGGAACCCTGAAGCTCAGTTCAGTCAATGGACTCGTCAAAGGGCTCAGCGAGAACAAGAAGGGCCAAGGCTGAAAAGGGCAGAGCTCAACATGGGAACAATAGCAGGCTTGCTCTTGGTGCCTCTGGCAACCTTCCTCCTTTCCAAGTCATAACATCAAAGGAGTGGTGGGTAAGTAAAGGAGATGAAGGCTCCATGAGTTAGAGCTGAGGCAGGAATTGCATGGCCACCAGGGGTCATCGTGGTCACCCCTGGGACCCAAACCTGTCACAGGGGATCCTCAAGAGACTCACTGTAGAGTTGTGAGAATTGGAAACTTGATTTTGTGTATTACTCATTAAGAGCCTGATCCAGGTACCCCTTGTATCAGTTGGAGATTTCTCATTGATCTCAGTTGGCAAAATCCATGCAAAGAAAAAAAAAAATGAAGTGCTGAGTATTCCTATCTCTTGTTGATTTTTGTAATGTAACAGGATCTGACCTTGATTTAAGGAGTCATTATGCACAGACCAAAACAAGCTTGCCAGGATGGCCCTGCTATTCTCTAGCATTCCTTTTCCATCCCCTTTATGGAAAAGAATAAATTAGAAATACCAACACATTAGTTTATGCTACAGAAATATTCACAAGTTTGATTAATTATTCCTAGCTCAAAGCCCCAAATGTAGACTTTTTTAATACTGTATTTTTTTATCACGTTTCAACAAACAAATTCCAGCAATTTGCATTTTTTATTTCCAAATGTGTTTTTTTCCTTTCTACTGTACAGTGATAATTATTCCTACCACGCAGGTAAGAAACTTTGCAACATAGAAAGTGCTGAAGCATCTTCATTCATGCTGTTTAGCATTCCATATTTGCGTTAGTAACTTTACTTTTTAGGGGACTAAACTTGAGAGCCAAAGATTATCACATGTACAATTTTGATCCTGTAAATAATTGCATACTGATTTGCTGTCATGTCCAAATGAAGCTCCATTAATGTCAATGAAGCACCCACTTAAGTGGGACCATGGTTCAGTATACTTAATTTAAGTACATATTTTGGATCAGACTTAGAATACCTGAACTATGGCCAGATGAAGTTCTTTGGGCAAATCTGAAATATTTTATTGCACCAACTCAAATAGTAGGAAAAATTCTTTCCTAGCTTTTGGGTACAGATTTGTACCCAAATAATCTTGTCTTCCCATGTCCTTAGACCAACAGGGCTACAACATACACCCCTAAACTATGGCAATAAGCCTATGTAATAGCTATACTAAAACCAGGGAAGGATGCCTCTGTCCTGGAGCACTTCAGGCCAGTGTCATTTCTGTGCCGTCTTTATAAACTTTATGAGCACCTTAGTCTCAATTGCCTTTCACCTCACACTGAACAACATCTTATACCAGAACAAGCTGGATTTAGACCAGGCAAGTCCTGTATCACACAGCATATAGAAGGTGGATTTGAGGAAGGGATGATAACAGGTTCTGTGTCTGTAGACATACCATGGCATATGACACAGTCAGCTACCAAAACCTGCTTTCCAAAGTCTATGATATGACATATGATTACCACCTAGTAGTCCACTCTCTCTTGGAGAATAGACATTTTTACATAGAACTGTGCAAGAAATGAAACTGCTGGATATGACAATGAAATGGCCTCCCACAGTGTAGCACACTAGTACCAATCCTTTTAACATATAAACCAATGAACAACCCATACAGAGTACCAGGAGGAACTTCATATATGCTGATGATCTATACATCGCATTACAAGAGAAGGACTTTGCCATTGTTGAGAATGGACTAACATATGCAAAGAGTGACCTCTTACATTACTACAATAAGGAATAGCTTTGCATCAACCCAACCAAGATTCAGGTCACAGCTTTTCACCTATGCCATAGAAAAGTCAAGCAGAAATTAAACATCACATGGGATAGAATCTCACTGATGAACAGGGATCCTAGTTTTCTCTGACAAAATAATTCCCCAATTTTTGGATTAAAAATAGTAATGCAAAATCCACATTTTTCCGTGATTAAAAAGAAATGCCACATATATGTATATGTATGTGGCATTTCTTTTTAATTATGGACAAATGTGGATTTTGCATTACTATTTTTATATAGATGGGTTACTTCTTCCTTAGCATGGAAAACCAGATCCCTGCTAGTTAGTCAACTGAACCATGTGAACTTAGGGGTTATATTGGACTGAACATTTACTTTCAAAGCACATGTAGAGAAGATGAAAGGCAAAATTAGCACCCGCAGCAACATTTTTTGAAAGTTGGTTACCTTTAAGTGAGGAGCAAACACAGCTACATTGCGAACTACTGCTATTGCCTTGTATTACTCCACTTCAGAGTATGAAAGTGATCAGTTCAAGCCAAGAAACTAAACCCAATTCTAAATGAGAGTTGTCGTGAAATACCAGGATGTTCAAAACAAACACTAAAGGATACTTTACATACTTGCTGGCTGGCAGTGCACTGCCTAATATCAGAAGATGGATCAAGCAGATGGAAGACCCCAGACATCCAGTCTATGGTCACACAGAACTAACTAAATAATTTCAAGTATGAAACATTTTTGTGAATAGAGTTATGCAGATAGCTGACAGGGCATGACTGAGGTTATGGAAGGAAAGATTATGTGCAATCAGGTGCTCTGAAATGGACGCAGAACCCCAGGAGGACATTCCCAGAAGGGCTGATATAGACTGGCCAACATGGCAATGCCTGACTCCCTTGCGCATGTGAATTGGAAGATTAAAAACAAACAAACAAACAAACAAAAAAATAACTCATGGTCAAATGGGGCTACTTTAATGACACATACATGCAAGTGCAGTGAAGGGCAGACTATGAGCAACTGCTCATTTGCTGACTCCTTAGTGAGGCCTGTATGAAGGAGAACCCAGGTGCAGAAATGGAATGAGCCATCGCTAGTGCACAATTCTGGAAAAAACACCTAGCTTATGACAAGACATGAGAAGAAGAAGAATCATTATCCTTGGAATGCCTATCATCTTGGGACTGAGCATGTAATGATTGTATGATCTATAAAAGGGAGGCTAAAAATTCTGTAACTTAGCTGTATGCCAGCAAGGAAAATGCTTTTTTTGAAAATGGTAAGGCACCCATGATTTTAGCTCTAATAGGAGTTAAAAAGGTCTGGACAAGAAGGTAATTTCATGTGCAGCCCTCACCAAAGATTGACTAGGCCTCTGAATGCTTAACAAAGTTATGAGTACATATAGACATTGCACTTAGAGCAATCTAACTAGGCTTAGGTTGAGCTCAATGCCAAACTAGACATATGCTTGGGTAGTGTAGTTTAGGTCCAGCCAAAAATGGCCAGCCTACTCTAACGTAGTTCACCAATGGAGGTATGCTACGTAGATTGGACTAACCACTCAACCCAGCCCTGGGACTGCATTTTTTCCTACCCGCACACTCTGACTGGGCTACTTTTAGACCTCTGGCCTGCCAGTGGACAAACACCCACCAGCCCCCACCCCAAATCCTGCCACAACCCCCACCCACCAAACCCACTCTCAAACCAGCTAGCCTACCTGATCTCACCCACCCGTCCCCCCACCCTGACTTCCTTAGATTGTGTTCCCAGCAAGGCTCCCAACACTGGTAAATATGTTCATAAGCAGAGACCCAATCTACAATCACAGTTTAAAGTAAGCCTTGTGATTGTAGATCAGGTCCTATGAACACGTGCATGTGCCCTATGTTATCAAAGAGTTTTTGATACTCTTTGAGCCTTTCATTCATAATGACTGACTTTCAGATTAGTGAAAATCTTGCTCCCATCTGATCAGGCTTTTGTTGGGGAGCTGACTTCTAAGTCATCAATTTTTGTAGGACTGAGAAAATGAATCCTCAGATTAGATAGCCCCTCTCTTTCTTTTACTGAAGTGGGACAGTAATTGAAGGACAACTTCACCTTATCCATTCAGCTGGTTGGGATGGGGAGGTGAAAATTTATGGCAGGGGCCAAGAAGAGGGACTGATCAAATTTCATTGTCAAACTTTTTATTAGTATTGTGTAACTGAAGCCAGCATAAAAAGCTGTTCTACTTTATCCCATTTTGAGAAAAACGTGCAGCTTTCCAGCTCATCTTTCAAACGAGATTTTTATTAAAGCATTTGGTTAGCTAATTTTCTTTTCCATTCATACTGTTATACCACAAATTAAGAGAAAAAGAAGAAAGGATAAAGTTCTTCCCTTTGCTATTCCTGTCCTATACTAGTCTACTGATAATTCTATAGCTTTGTGGGTGTAAAGAAAGAAATGTGGTCACAATTTTTAAATGGCGAGTTGGAGACACACACATGATCAAAAACTATGGACTAGATGTGGTCAAAGTTTAGACACTATAAAGATTTGAAAACCTCAGCCACAGTTGTTTATCCATATGCCAGTCCCAAATCAAACACATATTATGGCAAATGTCCATCTGAATCAACTAATTACTATAATGTACAGAAATGTAGGAGAGTATACAAGTGTAGACATTTCCATATGTGTTTCACCCTTATGAATTTTTTCTAGCTATAGTGTACTAGTCAAGTAAATATTTTTGCTTTTTTAAATATAAGTTTTTACTTCAGCACAAATGTTGTTTTACAATTATTGCACATATCTACACATATGTTTTTGTGTTGTAAACTGCCATAAGGCAGTGTTGAGGTTTTGTCTGTGTTTAGCAGCTGCCTCAGTTTCAGCCAATGGTGTAACTGACTCAGTGAAAACCCCAGCTAGTCAACAAACATTGGAGTTTCACTGGTTTCTAACAGGGATAAATTCCAACAATGCAAGTTACAACTTCCCAGTAAAGCTAGGAATTTGTACCAGTTCAATTATAACAGTGACTAAAACATGGGCTGTTTTCGTGTGTAGAAAAATGGGTAAGTATTCCCTTATTGTCTAACATGGAAATTTTACCTTTTGAATTCATATCCAAATCTCAGGCCATAAAATCTGTCCACAATCCAGTATATGCCAATGTTTAAACATCCCTCCCCCCCACTTGTTTCCACCCCATTTCTAGGTTCACTTAAACTAACATAAACAAACTATTAAAAGTACTGTAAAATGTATGTTGGAGTAGTAAAGAATCATTGAATACTGACAAACACGCATTAAATCTCTACACAGTCCAGGTTCCTTGGATGTTTTCCTGTTCTTTGTATGCCCACTTGGCAAATGCTTTTCATTCCTCATGATAAATCTGTAATAAGAACAAGAAATGACTCATATTTATAATCATAAATATTGTTTCCTCAAGAACAAGGAACATTACAGCTACCCATAGCAGCCGTCTTTGTAGTTTCTAGGGCATTTAGAAAAGCAATGCTATTATCGCTTAGCCTGGTCTTTAACTGTGCATAATCATAGACAGCTGCACTAACTAACCACTGTTCTGAAGCTGGCTGATGCTTCTAAGTCCAGCTGTCTTCTTTCCTTTCTCACTCTATATCAGCTCCTTATAATACAGCTGTGCCTACAGGCCTAACCAAGATTGAATCCCCACTGTACAAATCACAGTAAAAAAAGTTTCCTTGTTAACATTTTACAATACAAATACACACAGAAACATACTTTCAGTTTGAATGACCAAAATTTAGGTTTAAGGAAAACAGGATGAAACATAGCAAAAAATCTAAGTGTAAGAAGTATGCATGCTTATACTTGTGTATCTTTATAACAGGACACGGTATTAGTGAGTGCACTATGGTTACAGTCCCTGTATCAAAGCAAAATCAGATTTCAGAATGAGAACAATGGCAGTAAGTTCAGCTCAAACTACAGTGACTGGTGGTAGTAGCTGTATTTCTGTGTTGTTGTGTTTGTTATATTCAGGAGTCATAGGCAATGTTGCTTACTTTTGTACAAGCCTCTTAAAGGGTCAATATGCTTACATCTTGGCTTTCCTCATTAAATAATACAGAAGACTCTATGTATTTACATTAATAAAGTCTAGCCTCAGCAGTTCTCAGTTAGTCTTTGGGTAGGTTTTCTTATACTTGCAGACCTCCTCAACATTTGCTGAGGTTCAGCCTCTCCTACTGAATTGTATTCCTCTGATTCTGCAACTTACTCAGATTGAGGTCCTGGACCTTCAGTGCTCTTATCTTTTTTTCCTCCTTGTCTGATGGAAGAAGCTGTAGGAATCTTCTGATTTTCACATCAGTCTGTCCATTGTTACCAATGACCATGTATGAACAGGGATCCACTTCTCATGAGACTATTGTCCATGTTTTGCCATCAGAGATCCCTACACTGTCATGTAACTGCAAAGGCAGCAAGTCACATGCCTTTGTCATTGTACCTCTTCTGTTTGTTTCTTTCCTGTTGTCTCTGGAGATTTCTATAACATGCATGGTTTGCTCCCTTGTATCTCTGCTCAGGTCATCTACAAAACAGCAGTTTTGCAGGTGAGAACCCGTGATTGTCTTGCGATAGCAATTGTGACTGTTATTATAAAAGATGATTATCCTGTAGTTCAACAGAGCAAGGAAAGGATATTTGTTTAAGGCCCTGGATTTTTTAAGCAGCTTTTTTGTCATTTGAACAACATTTTCCACTAAACCACTTGACTTGAAATTCACTTGACTTCCACTAAACCACTATGCTTGAAATTATAGTCCTTGGCAAAACATTTGCATTCATAGGCATTAAGTTTATGGTCCATTATCAGTCACAATCACTTCACATATTGCATGTCCGGCAAATATTAATTGGATGCATGTATTGGCATATTTGGAAGTTATTTTCCAGTATTGCAATTTCTGGATAATGGGAATAAGTCTCAAGCCAATACATAGTTATGGTCTACACACAGAAACAGACCTATGCCAGCTTTAGAGCATAGCTCTAGTGTGTCAGGTATTACAAGCAGAGATAGTTTAATTTGACAATTCCTGTGTTTTTGACAGATGTCACATTGTTTGATGAACTTCATTGATTCTTGTTCTTGTATAGTATAGGCTTTCTAAATTAAGCCTAGGGCTTGACAAGTTTTCAACTCCACTACTGAAAAAGCATTCCCAGCTAGAGTCAAAAACTTTATTTTTCAAGTTTGCTATTTACTTTTACCCAGAGTTCAAATTACACTTTGACTCTTGGTGGGGGTCTGCAAAAAAAAAAATTAGACTGGTTAATCGATTAACAAGTCCACCTAAGTGAAGGAGCAATCTAATCGGAGACCCTCCCCCCCCAGTTATGATTTTCACATCTTACAGGGGGGGCTTTTGTCCCTAAGGGGGGATGGGCTCAACTCCAGTGGGCTCCCCCTTAATTCACACCCTGCTTTTACCTCTAATTCACAAATGCCCTCTGTTGGAATTGGTTCCCCATCATATAAGGTTTATCGCTCTCAACTCTGTCTGGGTAGGCTTTTCTTTTAAATTCTTAATCGTATACTCTGAAATTACGTTGACTTGTGCCTGAGTATCTAACATGCAAGTAATAGAAGTTTCATTTGTGTTCAGAGAACTAATCTAGCCACTGGAGATATCTATTACATAATTTCTGTGAATATGTCCTCTTCTCTGAAGACGGTACAGTTGCAGCCTTCTCTGTGTGGGAAGCTGCTGCTGCCTTCTGCAGCATGAAGCATGTGAATATTTTGTTTCTTTTCAGGACCACTCTGGCTTTAGTTGCAGACTCTAGCAAAATGGTTATGTTTCAAACATGCATGACAGGCAGGACATTATCTGGGTTTGTGCTGTTCTCCATAGTGTCTGTTGCCTTTCACGTGGCTAGCAGCTGCTTGCCCACTGTGCACGTAGTTGATAAGCTTCTGGTTGGAGTACCGGTTTTGCTTGCCCAAAGTTTCACAGTTACTATTTGAAACATCATTTGCTTTCTAAGCAGGTCAATAGTAGCTGGATTGTGTTTTTCTTCTCAAACTTGTGTTCTGTGCTGATTGAGCTCAGCAGCCTGGCACTTCCAGTTTCTTTAGTTAAATCTACATCTGATTCCTCTAGAAGTCTTCTAATTCTTGCATGCCTGGTTCCCAATATTATCTGATATAACCTTTAATAATATGCAAGTTCCCCAAGGTTGCATGTTTGACTTATTATCTTTAATTCTTTTATCAAGGAATCCAGAGGTGCACAGCACCCAGGATAGCACCAGTTCCTACCAAGCCAATTAGAGCAGTGTGATAATTGCCACTGTGGCAGCTAACCTGCTTTTGCATCCCCCCCACCAAAATGGCACCAGAGCTGCTGTCACAGTCACACACACCCCAGTTATGCAACTGATTCAAAAGTCTCTTGTTTCTTTTAACTTCTGCATTGAAACTGATGTCTCTCAAGTCTCTTAGTCATACCATACTCTTCAGATTTAGCTATCACTGGCTTCTTATCAATTCCATGAGCTCTTGCAGTAAGTGCAAGACTATTAAACAAAGTGACTGCCCACATTTCCATAACGTTCAGAATAATGGCTACTTTCTCTTCCTCACTTCTTGCTGTAGCTCCACGTGCTTCCAGAAATAATTCAGAGTTTGCCTAAATCTCTTCCAGTCTTCTGCTACATTTAGGCAGAGGTTAAACTACCTTGAGACTGGGCTGTGAGTGACTGCACCATGGGGCGTCACCCACGGGGTGGGGGAGGATCTGCTTTTCCCCATGCTCAGCACCAGCTTGTAACCCAGCCCTGCGCTGGCTCAGGGCTTGCCCATCAGGGCTGCATTGCAGCAGCAGCTGCAGCCCCCCGCCCCCCACTTGCCATACCAGGCAGTGTTGGCTGCTGCTGCCTACCCAGAGCTCGCATTGTGGTAAGCTGCAGTAAGGCTGCCACCACTGCCTCTGGGCTGCCCAGCGCATGAGCCTGGAGCTGGCACAGGGCCCAGGCTGGCAGCAGGGGTGGGTTACAAACTGGTGCTGAGCACGGGGAAAAGCGACCCCTCACCTGCCCCGTGGCTGGTGCCCCACACTGCAGCCACTCGCAGCCTGCATGGGGCTGCATGTGATGCTCAGGTGCTTTTAATTAGAGCAGCTTGCTAATTAAGGCTCTGCACGCCTCCCAGAGCACATGTAAAAACATGCTTTATGTTTGAAGCTGTTGCCTGACATAGGAATTTTAAAGTCAAGACCTGCCCAACTGAATAGAGGTTCCTGACAGCTAAATGTGGTCAAACTGCAACACACTTCTGAGGCAAGTTGCTGGAGTTTTAAGTGTTTTAGATGTTGTAACACCTAAGTGTAGACACCAACGGATCTAGCCTTGGTGAAAAAGATATTCCTTGGGGATCGGTTAGATGCAGGAAGGGAGGGTGGTAGGGAATGCAGGGCTTTTCCTCATGCCAGCTGGCAATGTTCCTTTAGAACAGTAGCTCACAACCTTTTTGTACTCAAGGCCCCTCCATAACTTTTCTGAACTGTGAGGGAACCAATTTCAAAAAACTAATTTATATATTACAGTATATCATTACTTGCAGAGGAACTGCACATTGGGATGGGGTCATCCATGCAGGGACAAGCCTGGGCCTGATCTTATCTTCTTATTTTATCTGCTTATCCCCTCAAACCTCAAGGCACCCTTCAAGGGGGCATGGCAGAATCCCAATGTGCCCCAGAACTCTGATTGTGAATCAGTGCTCTAGAAAGACAGAGGACTACTGTGCATGCTAGCTAGCTTCTTCTGTGTAAGAGGCAACATATTTAAAAAGTAGAATATTATAATGTCAACTTGCTGCCTTACAAAGTTGTCTTCTGGGAGAAGCCTTCCAGTTACCTTCTCAAAGGGTGACCTAGAATTTCCCCAGAAGCAAATTTAGAGAGAATCCCCAAAGTAATTCTGATTAATAATAACTGATGTTATAATAGAAAAAATTCAAAGTGGCCTTACAGAATTTTATAAATGTTTCATAAAATTGCATCTAAACTATGCTAAGGTCAATGGAATAGAACAGCTCTAGATGATTTTCACCTTCTTTTGTCAAAGCACATTTTGTCACGTCTTTTGGTAATTTTTCAAGAAGGAGAAAATCATTTGCAAGGGCATGGTCAAAAATAACGTGTGTACAAAAACAGCCAGATATTTTTAGGTCATATCACAAAGCCAATGTAACCTTAGATGTCTTTAATTATCTTTTTACATCCAGTGCCCCTGATTAACATCCTACCATGCAAGCAGTATTCATGAATATATTTTAAGCAATTTTTCATAGTCTCAAGTATTTTTCAAATGAACCTTATAACAGTTGCATGTTGCAAATAAAAAAGGGATGTTAACTACTACAAACAATATAACCATTAATCTTATCTGTTAGTTATTTTGCTGTAGCTCTTATTACACCTAAATTATAGTTTGAATTATTTTTAATAAATGGCTACAGAACTGGGCAAAACTGAAATATATCTTTAATAATCTGTTGATATTTTGTCTAGAGCAATTTAACAGTATGCCAAGCATCAGCCATGTAATTTGGTCATCAGGCAACTTTTTAGAAACTACTGGCTGCTGCTTCATACTGTCTGAAGCAATAGGCAGCATTTTCAAACACGTGGATGACCACGGGTACCCTTATAAGTACATATTCCAGGTCACTTGCAAGATATTCAGTATTTGTTTGCATAACTTTCACAGGGAAGTTTGGAAATATTCAGACCGTTATGGCTAGGCAAAGGCATTAAAAAAGCCTGAGCCTGAATTGATTCAAGCTTTGCAGGTCAGACTAACCTGCAAAGCTTGAATCAATTTGCAAGTGTATAGACATTCACTTTTGAATTGAGAAATGCAGGCACATGCCTGCAGTGGCTCAAGCTAGAAGCTGGGGGGCACTAGAGTAAGCCCTCCTTTCCTTTCCAGCAGAGCTAATGGGAGGAGGGGCTTGGCCAGGCTTTGCCAGGGCACTCTGATTAGTAGGGATCCTGGTTTGCTCTAATTGAAAAAAAAATCAGCAGTTTTCAAATTAAGAAAATAAATCCACATTTTCCCATGATTAAAATAAAACACCTCTAGTGTGTGTAGAAAGAGAGAGAGAGGTTTCATTTGAATTATGGAAATATGTGGATCCTGGTTTACTTTTTAAATTTGAAAATAGCTGATTTTTTTTTTTAAATCAGAGAAAACCAGGATCCCTACTGATTTGGGGGGTGGGGGGGGGGGGAGATTAAATCCGGAGTCTGCTTGCACAGAACCCAACTGTGGTGTACTTGGAGGAGGAGGGGGAGGGGGAGGGGGAAGCAGCCCTTACTAGCCTTTTCCTGGCCTGTTGGTCAAGGGGGGGGGGGGGGGTGTTGCCAGCCCCCAGCTAACACTCTGAGGCAAAGCAGGTGGGGAGGAGGGAGTGCTGCTTGTGTGAATACATGCATCTATGTATGACATTGAGTTTTTCAATTTCCCTCTCCCTGCTGCTTCATACTGTCTGGAGAAAACTGACAGGCAAGCAGGCCAGCAGGGGGCTGATAACACAAAGTTTATCAGCCCATCAAGAAAACAAAAGCCTCTCTCATTAGTTCAAGGTCATCTTAAGCAGCTCTTTCCAAGGAAGGAATGGAAAGACATTACTAGCTGACCTGTTAATTAGTTCCATAAAGGCCTAAGTTCCCACTGTTCTGTCTGCCTTTGTCCCAGTGAAATTGGAGACAGACGCACAGAGATGCCTCTCAGCATTTTTTAGCATGGGGGTGGTGTGACCCTGATCAGATGCTGGCTAGGGTCTCTGCTCTGGGAGAGGGGAGGGGGATCCCTGCTTAAGCAGCCAGCAGTGAGGCAGGGGTGGGCCAGGGGAAAGCCAGGAAGACAGTGTTGTGCCTGCAGTCCCCAACCCCCTCCTCAGCCAGCTGGAGCAGGGATTGTGCCTGCTGGAATGCTGGGGGACTCTGATTAACTTAAACCAGGAAGGGGTCTGGGTCAGAAGTTTCAATAAACTGGTTTGACCCAAAAGCAGTTAAATCTGATACTACATTCAACCAGGTTTATCTTAAACCAGTTTCGACCATTTTGAAACTTATTTATGTGCACTGAACTTCTGTTCTGTTACAGGATTCCTTTAGGGCTAAGTACAGACAGTCAAAAAGCCCAAGACTGAATTAATTCAATCTTTGCAAGTTAGTCTAAGCTGCATAGATAGAACTGATAAGCAAGTGAACAGACATTCATTTTTGATTCTGGAAATGCAGCCACATGCCTACAGTGGTCCAGACCAGAAGCTAGGGGAGGGAGGATGTTAGAGCTCATCTCCATGCTGGCTGGAGCAGACAGCTTGTGGCAAAACTAGCCTTCCCACCCTGTGAGGGGGAGGTTGCGAGGGAAGTGCAAAGCATCCTGGGGTGCTGGGGAACTGTGAGTGAGCTTGAATCTGGAGGGGCTCTGGGACAGAAGGTCAACCTAAACCAGTTAAGTCTGATATTACATCCATCCCAGTTTATCTTAAAACAGTTTTGACCATTTTGAAAGCAGTTTATGTCCACTGAATTTCTGTTGCGTTACAAATTTGACCCAGTTTCCGATCACTTATACCAGTTTGTGTAATTTCTGTCCCTAGCCTAGAATTGCAGCAGATGGGAGGGATGGCTGGTAAGGACAGTGCTAGAAACAGCCAGAAAACTATACCCATATTTCTTTTTTCCCTGTTATTTTTTGCCTTGGGCCTTTAGAAGCAATTAGCATAAGCTAATACCTAGTGGAATGTGCTAATGACTTATTAGTGATTATGACAAGCAGTCATGATCAGCTTGTCATACGACAAGGAGTCATATGACAAGTAAGGGACATGCTCTTACTTTCCTTACAGAGCCAGAGTGAAGAGAAAGGGGTTCAAAATGAACCATTTGCTGCCACCATATTTACCTGAATCCGAGGTAACTTAAAATTTAAGGAACCCCCCCCCCCCCCCCCCCAAAGAATTAGATTCTAGACACATGGAAAATGATAAATTTGTTATGATTTTCCATGTCTAGAATCTAATTATAAGGGAATCATCTTAAAGTTGTATCCTTTTTTCCCTCCCCCAATAAGCAGCAGGAGAGGCAAGTGTGGGAAAAGCAGTGGCAGGGGAACAGGCAAACTGCCCCTTCTCTCCCTGTCTCTGGTCCCTCACCACTTGTCTCTTCATCTGTTCCCCTGCCTTCTGCCCCGACTTCTCCTGCTTTCCCTAGCTGATCCAAGTGCAGGGGTATCCCCAGAGCCACTTCTAACCTGCTCCTGAAATATGCAGGTTCCTTCTTCCCTGCCCATCTACCCTGCTGGCTGGGAGCAGGCTCGAAGGAGGAACCTGTTTGCTGCCATGATACCCTTATAAACTTGGGTCAGAAGCAGCTCTGGGATCTGCCTTGTGCCTGTGGCAACTCCAGCCTTGAGTTGTAGAGAACAACTGTGCAGAGAGTCCTGCTCAGTTAGGGTCCTCAGCAGCACTGTGCAGATTCCTGCTTCCCTGCCCAGCTTCCCAGGGTCATGGGACAGGGGGAGAAAGTGGGAAGGGAGGAAACACTGGAAGCACGGCTGATGCTGTCCCTGGTCCAGCCAGGCTCCCTGTATAGCTGCTCTCCACAGGTGCAAGCTGGAGTTGTCTGATACTCTATCCTAATGATAATGAATTGGGGAAAACTATCATCTTGGAATCAAGAAACTACAGTCTATATGGCTATAGCATTAGAGAAACGTGTGTCTTTTGGTTTTTTTGTTTCCTTTTTTAGTACAGTGTCTGTTACATCAACCAGCATGCTATGCTAGTGCAACGATTTGTTCCATCCTGTCTTTGGAAATTGCCCTGAGGGTCTAGATCCTTTACTGCTATATTGCTCCTATAGCAGGAGGAAAATGGGTAAATATTTCACTCAACTCCCCAAGTGCATATGGGCATCTAAACCAGGTTTATACCATGATGTGAGCATTATCATAGCTGAAAGGCAGTGTCTCAGGAGACACAAGAATAGCTATTTTAATTGAAAATGCTTTATTCTTTTTAGATATTGTGGCTAGAGCCTTTACGTCACATTCACGCCAGTTATGACTGAGTGACAGACACAGAATCAGCTTCTAATTTATAAGATTAGTTTTCTTCCCTTTTCAGAAATTACTTCTCTTTTTTGGTGTTCCTGTGACAGTGAAGATCACCTGAGCTGAAAGCCCCTTTCCAGTTGTGACAGGATGTCCTTCATAAGGGACCTGCATTTCTCTTCTTATTTCACTGCAGCCAGGATTTAGTGACCTTAAGGACATGCTGCAAAGCCCATCTGTTTGTTGAAGCTTTTCCTACAAAGGGAAAGATTTGATTGGCAGGACTGACTGAAGAGCTGATTAAAGGGACCTAGGAGACTAAGTTAAGATTTGTTGTTAGAGTTGGAAAAATACTGCAGAAGGTACATAAGGAGGATGGTGTATGGTTTATAGGCCTCCTTGAATGCTCTGTGCTCATATTTTTTTTTGAAATTGTTTTATATAAATTTGCAAAGTGCTTGTAAGCTGATAAAGACTCAGAGAAAAAACATTATTACGTTTTCTTAAAGTCTGTCAATGTCATATGGCAGCTTTATGGCTCATGTTACAGTACTTCCTTTTATCCAGTAGGTTTTATTATTCTGGAGTCTCCAAACTGATATCCACCAACTCTGTCACTTTATGACTTGACCTAGTAGGTCATCAGCTTTGTGATGTATCCCACAGGAATGTGGCCTCATGGCTGGTACCTTACCCAGATGGCCAGCTCCTGAAGAACAAAAAGAAAGTTGCTGAAAAGTTATCCAGGGGTTTTACACAAGTGACTTTCCCAGTTCCTGAGAATCAGCTAGGAAACCCAAGACCCTGCCTTTGATAAAGACCCAGTTTAATAGTTTCTTACATTTAGCACATCCAAGGAAGGAACCATCCTCTATGGTAGGGAAAGTGAATGTGACAAACATTTCTAAGGCATCTTTTTAGCAAGAACTACTTCATTTACCCAAATCCAAGACAAGTTCAAATTTAAGATGACCCTCCACTAAATTGATTTTATACATGGAAAATTATGTATTTGTTAGAGACTCTAATTGTGGAAGGTCAGCTTAAATTCATTCCCCCCACCCCCGCCCCCATCACTGCTGTGGCAGGGAAAGCAACAGTGGAGGGTGAGGTACCCGAGCCCTGCCCTTTGGTCCCTTGTTCCTGCCCCCTGCTATTTACCAACACATGCTACCCTGCCATGTTTCTGCCTGCCCCTTTCCCCCTGTGCCTTCCCCCCACCTCTCTGTCTTCACATATTTGAATAATCTAAGGTGAGGCCACCTCCCCCATGCTGACTCAGAGAGCGGGGGGAGGTGTGCGGGGAGAGACATAAGCTTGGATTCAAGTAAATATGGTATATTTTAAACATTTACAGTCATGGTGAATTTGTCCAATGAGTCTGGAACATAATATCAGCACTTTGCAGATTTATTTTTTAAAGCTAAAAACAATGCCAGTCATTCCCAGCTGTCTATCTATTGTTCCTTTAAAATATTTATGTTTACATATAGTCTGTTACTAGCATCTGCTCATCTGAGCAATTTTATTTATGATATTTATTTCTCTACTATTTTTATTATTGAATTTAGGACATCTAGTTGAACATACATACCGCCAATATTACACACAGTATTCTAAAGAACTAAGTGTCACCAGTTACATATGTAGCTCATTTGGATGAAGCAAATAGAACTGAAGTCTAGAGCTTCATTCATCTGTCTAAAAAGGGTGTCTATTTCCATTTCAGTCTTTAATTTTCCATAGTATTATACTGCAAAGCTTCAGCCAGGCAAATAACAGTGACATATGGATGAATTCTTTTCTCTTAGTGATAAGACTTCTATTTATTTTAGTAGGAACAAATCAAGCATTGTGTATAATCTAATGTTGTTCAAGCTTCTCTCCAAAGCTTCGTCTTGCAACATCATTCCTCACCTGCCTTTTCCAGTTCAGCTGTGTCTTGAGCAAACCCTGATCAGTGTGTTGAATTATGTCTACCTGTTGTTCATGTGAGACCCAGTTTGAGAGCACAAATGAGATAATGGGTTCAGTGGTCAAAGAAAGGAATTAGGTTGCTAGCAGATGTAAGGCAGGTAATTGATTGGGGTCTGAGGAATAGTTATGCTCCATGTTTTCCTGCCATGACAGACATGCATGGTGGTCACAAAATTCTGGGCATGGTACATAACATTCCTCAAATCCCAGTCAGGCAACTTCTGTGTGTCAGTGTTGAGGGGCACCTGCAGCTGTTAAGTGGCAAGTACCCTGTTCCCCAGATGTGTCCCTTGTGCAAGTGGAGCAGTAGCTGGGGAGTGGGGAACTCCCTGCTCTCCAGTACTGCTTCCATGGGCACCTGGGCAATTAAAAAGTGGGCTGTCAGCTGGGGCTTTGTGTGTGACCAGCCCTGAGGGTGGCTCCAACCACTCCTGCTTCACAATCGCTCCTTAGGATACCCTCCATTGTTCTACCTCCCCTGCCATGCCTTCATAGAAATTCTGTTACTGAGGGAGTCTGCCCCAGGGTCCTTAACCCAGTTGTCCAGTTGTTGTTTAACCCATAGAACTAGGAATAGTCACGTCCTGATGACCAGGGATCCTGGTTTTCTCTGATTTTAAAAAAATCGCCAATTTTGGCTGGAAAAACAAGTACCCCTTGTTTTTCCACATTTTTCCATGATTAAAATGAAACAATACTATACATGTATCTAAATATTAGTAGTGTTTCATTTAAATCACTGAAAAATGTGGATTTGGGGTTACTTTTTCAGATGAAAACTGCGGATTTTTTTTTAAGTCATAGAAAACCAAGATTCCTGCTGATCACATCATCCTTGTCCCCAGACACTACATTATGGCACTTCTAGCCCTATTTTTACTGTATGGAACTAGTTACCTTGGGGGTGGTCATCACCTGCAGCCATGCCCATGCCTCACAGTTGTAACTCCAGTTCTTTCCTTGGGTTCTTGGCCCTGTCTCTCACACACTCTCCAGCCCTTGGCCCCATGTCTCCCATGCACTCTGGGCCTATAGCCCCATCTTCCCTGCTGTTCCAGGAACAATCCCAGAGAAGGCTGGTTTCTTTCCTGGCTCCAGCTCCCAGGGCCCTTGGCCTTGACCAAGCTGCTGTCTCCCAATTCCAACTCCCAGAGTGCACTGGGTGCTCCTCAGGCATGCTTGTGACTTCCAAACCACCCTGTAGCTACGACCCAAGAAACATAAGCACAAGCAAACCGCTTCAAGCTAATACCCACATTCCACTATGGGTCATTACCCTACAAGATCTCATGTATCCCACTTAGTTGTCTCCTTTCAGCTCCCTAGGATGTCTTCCTAGCCTGCAATACCTTCTATAGAGGCATAGCTGGAAGGGGCTTCCAGAAATCATCTAGTCCACCTCCCTGCCTGAGGCAAGATCATTACTAGCCAAAGCATAATCTAAACCCTACATAAAACTACCCTCAACCAACATAAACCTAACAGTACAACATAAACTTAGCTCCCAGACACACTGCTAGCTCCCAAACCAGGGCAGGCAGTCTCCCAGGGCTCCTGTTCAAGTCCTCATGACTCACACCAGTTGTGGCCCATCCACTCAATAAGCAGCATGCTCTCCTGAGCCACATTTAATTCTGCTGAGCTGCAGCCATTTTTACCCACCTGAAGTTCTGCCTGTTTGCCTTCTGCCAGACAACTAGCTCCCAAGTAGTTAAAAGAAGCCCTATACTTCCTACCTGGGCTTTCTCTTGCCTGCTTACTCCTTGGCAGCTGGATTTCTTCCAAATACCTACTGATTACAGCCCTACTGTGCTGCTCTTCTCTCTCCCAGTAGAAGCATTTAGGGGATCCTGCTGCAGATTCCCAACTGCATGCCTGCTTTGTAAAGGTCTACAGTACAGTGAGTGTAACATCAAGGAGTCTTTCCCTTTAAAAAATAGGTGTTCAACTGGAAGCCCTGACTTGATGCTTGCCTACTTCTTTGAGTTCCCTGGGTTCTTTAAGCCTGACATTAGAAACAGGTTTCACAGTTTTGGGTTCACAATTCCTCCTAAAGTGCAGCTGGGGATAAGGGAGCTCTGTCAATCCTCTTCTGCATGTGCTGGTTTAAAGAGATACCCAAAGGGGATGGGAAAGTTCCCTCATTCCCAGCTGCACTCACCCATTTAAAGAGCCTCCTGACACGTACAGCTGGGAATGGACCCCCTTTCCTCACCTCCCTCTGCTCATGTTGAGTACCTCTTTTTAAGCCAGATGCCCAGCATCTTCTTTCTGGTGACAGAACAGGGGGCAGCCAGGTTCAGGACCCATAGTTGCTACCAGCCCAATCCTGTCTGTTGAGTAAAGGGTGGCTTTGTCCCAAACCCCAGAGCTCCCTGGTGCTTCATCCCAATGACCAGCTGATCATTGCGATATGGCACAAGGCAGCCCTAGCCCTAGTTGGGACCCATGACTGTCCTTTGTCCAATCTTGAAGAAGAAAGAGGGGAGGGCTATATTCCAGACCCCAGAGCTGTCCCATTTCCTGAGGCTCACCAGGCTCCCCTGAAAGAGCCTTAAAGAGTTAGACTGTAGAACTTTACTGTAGACCTTTACAAAGCAGAGCTGCAGGGCGAGGCTCTTTCAGGTTGGGTCCTGGTAAGCCTATGTCTGTTATCTGTGACTGTTATCATTGGAACCATGGCAGCTCCCAGCCAGGTTCCAAGCCCAGGGTGCTCAAGTCCTGATTTTGACATCAGGATGATGGGGCATGAGACGCATTCAATTTAGGTTGTCGTATAAACCAGCCACAAAGATGTTGACTATTTTTTGAGGAATATCCTTCTGGCTGGTTTGCCAGTTCATGTTGCCCTTAATTCAATGAACTTGTGTCATGTTGCTTTTTATGGACTGATTAACACATGATTCATGCTGGACATGTAACATGTATGAGGCACCTCAGACCTTGTGACAGCAGGTACTATATCTTCAGCTGGTGTTAACTGGTAAAGCTGAACTAGGAGCATTAGCCATATGTGAGAGGATCAGGATCCCGGGGGTGGTCAGGATGCCCCTTGATGGCCAAGTGTCTCCTTCCTCATTGCAACTCTTTGGAGTATCCTCCCATTTTACCTCATCTGCCACACCCTGATGTAACTAATAACATTTAGGGAAGCTGCCCCAGGGCCCCAGAGTGAGCCTCATTACTTCTGCTGTCTAGTGTCTCCATTGCCTGGCTCACACCTGTCTTGCTCCTTTGACTCTTGAGCCATGGCTCCCTGTGGCCTTAGAGCACAAGCTGCCTTAGGGGCGAGAATCATGCCATCCATCCTCCCCTGCAGCCATGACCACACCTTGCAGATATTACTTTTGATTCAAGTATCAGCCCTCTTGGCCTTAGCCCATGGTTCTGCAGGCTTCAGACCAGGCCCATTGGCTCTGGCCTGGCTTTGGAGCCTTAGCCTCTCCTCTGTTTTGCCTCACTGTCCCTGGACACAGGTTTTGGCCTCTTGGCTCTGACCTGTCCCTTGTCTCTTGCTCTTGGGACACAGACTGGCCCTTGCAGCTCTAGCCTACCCTAGTTTTGCTCACACTTTTGCTCCTTTGTAGAGCTTGAAACAGTTAGTGCCCCCAGGCATCCTGGTACATGGCCTGCCTCCAGTCCTCCCCTACAGCCACAACCTGATCCTTTGGTGTTCAGTTTAACTGAAACACAAGCATAATGACCTGCTTCCAAACTAAGTCTCCCTCACTCAGGGTCAATGTCATCCTGCAAGCCATACTTCCCTTCGAGCTCTCAGCTCCCAGCTCTCATGGGTTGCTTGGGTGCCTGCTAGACTGTCTCTTGCAGCCCCTCTTCCTAGAGATCTATTCCCTGCAGCACACAGGGCCATACTGCCCTCCTTGCTCCAAACACTGGACTTATATGCCTCTAAGCACTACCTTTTTGGGTCAGCTGACTCCTTAGCCACCCACAAGTGTTTCCTTTTTTCTTAATAGCCACTCAACCCCCTGTTGCTGCCCTGCTAGCTTAGCCTTCAGGGGTGTAGGTCATAGCCATGTTGGTCTAAGGACTTAGGCACACAAGTTTCTTTGGGTAAATCCAATATCATTTCTTACACCTACTCAAATAGTTGGAAAAATTCTTCTTAGCAAGCTTTCAGGCACAAACACCCTTCGTCAGGCTGAGGAAGCTTAGCCTTCTGCACTTTCCACTTAAAGTGACAGGAGCTTCTGGCTCCCTATCATACCATGTATATGGCTTCTTGATTCTTTTTCTACTTCTGTCACCAAGTGACCTTTGTAACCTCTACAAAGTCATTTCCTCTACCTTTAAAATAGGGATTAGAGTATTTATTTCAGAGGGGTAACGTGAAGCTTACTTAACCGATTGTTGTAAAGCACTCTGAAGCCTTACAATGAAAGCTGCTTTGAAAGTTTAAGCTGTTCTTCCCCTTTATTTAACACAATACTTTTCATCCTTGGATAAATGGCCAGTTCTTAGATATATGGAGTGAATGCCTGTAACTGTCTCTGCAGTTTTAGTTTGGTTGTAGTTCTTTACAGCTGCTATATTTCTTAGAGGGGAGAGAGTGGGGTTCTGTACACAATCGATAGGAAGAAAAATATTCCTTAAAAAAATCTGAGTCTTAATGGCTGCTTCATCAATAGAAATGTTAAAGGTTTTTGATTTTTAAATAGCACAGCAGTCTGTTGGGGAGGGGAGAGAGATGTCAATAAACAGTATAGAGAATGCATCTAACCATCAAGTTTCCTGTTAGCATTAGCTTACATTTTCATTCTAATATTCCTGCATCAAATGATTTTAATATATTCTGGAGATCCAGAGTCGTTCTGGATTTATACAATTCTGCAGCATTTACCTTGTTAGTTAAATAAAAATAATAACCCATAAAAGACTTTTCCAATTAGTATTTTATAGCAAACCTTCTTTTTCTGGCAAGGATTCTAAAAAGGATCATTAGTGTACAGCTGCTGTCCTGCCACTGCCATATTTAGTTATTAGAAAAATTCCAGACTGTTTTAGACCTTGATCATTGCACTGAGGCTGTGCTAAATAGGGCTTGTAATGAGTTATTCCTCTTTGCTGACTTTGGTTCTCCAATGGTTTAGAGTTTACTTGATCTATCTCTAGCAAATGACTGCATTGATCATAAGTACTTTACTCACTTGATCAGCCCATCATCTTTTTAGCTGTTGTACCTACCTGGTTTATCCCTACTCTAAGTCTTTTCCTTTTGATATCATCAACTGTATTATTTTCTATCCTTTTCCAATCTTTATAAAGTCACATTGGCTTTTGCTTGGACTCTTTGTTTGCTGCAGTGTAGTGGTGACACTGTAGTTAAGACTGAGTTGCAACTTCTATTTTAATTTCCTTTTTCGGTCTCTCAAACTTTCTGAAAGTTTAATACCTTATACTAACATTTCCTATGTTTGTCCTGTGCCTGAACATGGACCATTTTGGAAAGTGCGAGGGAGAACCATTTTCTTGGTTTTGATCATAAGTGCAGTGAAAGATTAAATGCATTTCTTCTACAAATTTAGAAAATCTACAGAATTTTATTAAAACAGTTTAGAATTGAAAGGATGAAATCTGACAGGGAAGAATCTTTAACTGAAGAGCAGTAGAAGAAAAGCTATAGAAAATATTGAAGGTGATAACTTATTCTTTTCTGGTTGCCTGAGTTGAGTCAACTATGGAGCAGATTGGGAAATAGAGGAATGTATTCTATGATGTGTGGGGCTAAATAATCACAGAGGCTGAGATCGAGACATCTTTTCCCTCATGTAGCTGAGTAGCTAGAGCACTCACTTATGAGACTAGAGGTCCTGGGTTGTGATTTCTTTCACCCAGAGGGAGTTGGACCTGGGGTTTCTCATTTCCCAGCACAGTGCTCTACCCACCATATCACAGGTTAGCCATTATCCAGTCCCTTCTCTGCTGCTTTTTTGGGTACTAATGAAAATGAGATATGTAGGACCAAGAAGAAGAGCACAAGCCATGATCAGTGACATGGCAAGGGAGAGAGGAGGCACCCTGTATTCCAACTGGGGTCCTTGCCCCCACTGAGGCAGCAGCTTCTGCTCCTGAACCTAGCTACTATGATACGTTTACACATGTAACTTTAGATAGCCACATAGGACTCAGGGTGTGGACAATGTATCTTTTGTTTTCAAAGGAGAAAGGGAACTGCTGCGTAAAGTGGCATCAGCTGTTAGGATCCTATATGATCCTGTAGGGTACAAATTACCTACATCAGCCTAACCCCTGGCTGAAACCAGGTTAACATTAGGTCAGCTTTGTTCCATTTGTATCACTGCAGAATAATGCAGATGTAATAGTTGCGTCATAACAATATCAAAAGATACTTATATATTTCTTAAGTTTGTTTACACTCCTTAAATAGTACTTGAGCGGTAATGGCTATGGGGTGCATGCATGCGTGTGCGTGCGTGTGCGTGCGTGCGTGCGTGTGTGTGTGTGTGTGTGTGTGTGCATGCATGTGTGCCCGCGTATACTTCTGAGGCCTTTGGAATAAATATATAGATATTTGGTTTTCTGCCTTTCATTAATCTACCCAGTCATAAGATGAAATCTCCAAAAGACTTTCACATCATCATTTTCTGTTATTAGACTTGTGTTCCCACTACATCTGACCCCTAGAGAAATGGCATTGGCTTCATAGGTTCCAGAGGAAGGCGGTATCTCCTTGGTTATGTTGTTCCCAGTATGCATCTTATGCTAGTATCAAACACATTTGTGTCTCAGCACATGATGCATCTTCTGCATTTGTCTTTGTCTTCTTCTTAATTAATGCTCACTTATGTTCAATGGTATATTAGCTTGACAACATTACTAAAATTACTAAAACAAGTGCCATCAAAACAGAAGAACTCAACATAAAGACCTACAAGACAATTATAAAAATGAAATAAATTTACATATAAAATTTGAACACAAGTTAAAAATCTCTATAATTTAGTTTTACATCAGTTTTAAAATATATCTGATAGTTTATTTGGGAAGTGAAACTAAATGAATGGATTAAAGTAGTTCATGCAATCTAATTGTCATTTTCTTAACATTTAAATACTTCTCTGTGCAACCTTGTTTTTTATCAATGTTTCAGGTTATTTAAAATCCAAAATATATGACAACTGTGAGTAACAATAATATCTATTTTTATATAATGTATACAAAAGGATCTAACGATGACATTTGGCAGGCCCATGAGTGTAATGAAATGTGGATTTCTGAAATTCTTGATTTATCTCTGTTGGAATTTTTAACTTTAGGGTGACCTTAATACTAGCCAGATCCTTAGCTGATCCAAGTTTGCATAACTATTGAAATCAAGAAAAGTAGTATATAAACACTTTTAAGAAAATACAATGTATTTCTATGACCATTGAAAATCTGCCCTTACACTATTTTTTATAGAATGTATGACACATTTATTGGCTGATTGAACAATATCATGCAAAATATATATGGATATCAATACACACACAAGCCTGTTTACATTCAACCTCCTTGTCATACATACACTACTAAATGTCTGAACAGGATCTCAGGCGAATTTATAACTCTTGGTCCTATCTTTTTAAACCATGTTTTAATCTCCTATTTGCTTTAATGAAACACATTTTTACCACTGTAGTAAAGACCTGGAGAGTTATGTTAGATGCCTTCATGTTCTTATCTCTTCAGAAACATCACAACTCCAGGGTGTGTTATCATCTGACTACTTAAAGAACTTTTGCTATGGTGCAGCAATGTCTTTCACAGTCAGACCTTGAAATGGTCATTCACGCTTTTGTTATTTCAAGATTAGATTATTGCAATTCCCTACTGGCTGCTTGCCCAATAAGATGTCGCATAAGCTCCAGCTGGTGCAGAAAGCAGCTGCCAGGTTTGTCTTGAAAAGGGGAAATGCAAACATATTTTACCCCCTTTTAAATCTTTGCACAGATTGCTGGTTAAATAACATATTGATTATAAGATGGCTCTTCTTATTTGTGTTGCAATAACATGACTTTGGCCTAATGTGCTTTATCAATATTTTATTTTAAGTCTCTGTCCATGCAACAAGATATGATGAGGAAAACACTTAGGTTGTCCCAAGGTTAAATCATAATTTGTAGCAAGGTTGTATGCGGTTTCACTTGTACAATTCTTTTCAATAGAAGTAAGTGGTGCCAAGTCTTGGTATGGATTTTTGCATAAAGCTATTCAGTTAAATCAGTGGATTTTCATTAGCTACCACCAGCTAAGAATCAGGTCTCAAGTTTTTTAACTATTTTCAGTCATGTCTCTTCTGTTTAATATGATGCTTTATAAGGGCTTTTTTTTCACACCATTTTAGGTTTTAAGCTTTGCTTATGCTGGTAAGCAGCATAAAAAGGAATAGTATCAGAGGTGCTTGTGTTTAGCATGGTACAAATAGTAATAAGTAATAATAAAGAGAAAAAAAGTTGACTTTTTGTCTTGAAGCTTATATGTTTTGACAAAACTGACACTTCTCAGTTTTTTAAAATTAGAAACAAAAAAAACCTCATTTCAGATGGAAAGAGACATCTGGAAAAAACTAAATACTTTGCATAAATTATATTAGGAAAATATACAAAACTGGTAATAGAGACCCTTGCTAATTAGAAAACAAATTACTTCTAGGAAAAAAGTGAATGGTGTTTTTAATTGGATGAATTATTATTAAATTACTAGTCATATCTACTAAAAATAATAAACCTCTGGTTTCTTAAACTATCATTCTTACAAATGAAATAATTGCATATGATCAGTTTATTTTCTTTGGAGGGGTATGGGTATATTTCTGAGTTCTAGTAGGTTGAAGGACTAGCAGTAATTGAAATGTAAACCGTCATGGAGTCTACTGACTACAAAGAACACTTCATAGATTCAGGGTTTAGGTATATGGAGCAGCAGCTTGCAACATCATTTACATTTTGTTGCTATTACTCTTTAAGGCTAAGTACAGACAGTCAAAAAGCCATAGGGTAAATCAATAAATTTTTTACAGGTTTCTCTAAGCTCAGTAGATTGAACCAATTAATGAAGAGAATTGATGTTAATGAAATCAGTTAAGTTTGATACTACATTCATCCATGTCTATCTTAAACTGGTTTCAAAATGGCCAGTTTATGTGCAATGAACTTCTGTTCTGTTACAGGTTTAAACTGATTTCTGATCACTTAAACCAGTTTATGTGTAAAGTCTATCCCTAGCCTAACAGATTCTTTCCAAGATGTATAAATGCCCAATAAAATGCTTAAGTAGTTTTCCAACTATTTAAGTTGGTCTAATAAAAGATATCAGATTCACCCAAAGAACCTTGTCTGGCTAAGCAGATCAGGAACGCTTATAGAATGGGATCCTATAGGTACATTTATATGGCAAACCTGAAGCTTTGGAGCTACCATTTTCTGGTGCTTAGTGAGGAATAAGAAGCACAGCTTTAGTAATAGTGTTAATTTTCCTTCTTCAGCTAATTAACTAACCCACATGACTATCTAGAAGTGGCTATTCTGTTTCCAGTGTAAGAGAGAACCTACTGGAAGCAGAGTTATGTGCAGAGCTCATTGCCATGGGAATGTAAGCTTAATATATACACTTGGCCTAATTCTTCTGAAGCCATGAGTAGGTTGCCTCTGAATTTAACTTTCACCATCAGTCTCTATAGTGATGAGAGGCAATTAATGCCCTGTCCATGCATGGACTAAAATATGTCATATGTGCAGAATGATTATTTTCTGAAGTTACGTGAAGGTATGTGGTGTTTCTTAATTACATGGCTTTCTGTCTACTGAGGGATGAAGTGAGACCACCAAATTCATAAAATCCCAGGGCTTCAACAATAGCTCTATAGTTCCCGATGTAAAAAATGTTTTCTTTACTAAAATACCTGAATCTCACAATGTTGGGGTTTTTTTGCTTTTTTTTTTTTTTTTTGGGGGGGGGGGGGTGGGACTCGTTTATTGTCCCTGGACTAGTAGTAGCTACTTAGTCTGCAAGTTTGATCTTACTCTTGTTGCTCTAATTTTCTATGGCTTCCTAAGGCTACACTTATATGCTGCCCTTTCTCCTATTAGAATGTGAAAAAGAAGTAGAAGAGGGTTCCCTCTGAGCACTTCATTTTGTTTGTGCTGTGATTAGCCATGAAGTCTATTCAGGAAAAGTTTATACATGTTTGTTTCAAAGCAGATTTTTACAGACAAAACCTAAGTAATAAATTAAAATGACACTGTTACACAGTTCGTTGCACAATTTTGCAATATCTTTCACTGCAGGTTTATGGAACCTCAACTACTAAATACACATTCACAAAAGGACAAAGCAGATTATTGATTCTGGTCAACAAGGCAAGACAAATAAGAAAATATGCATAAGAAAAGACACCTATTGCTAATAGCGTTCATTTTGCTAGGTAAATTACCAGCATCACGGTTTTGTTTACATCCCATGTAAGTCCCATTCCGTTTAATATTCCACAATAAATTACACTTTGTTCATCTGCAGGATTATTATACTAAATTTGAATTACAGAGATAGGTGCATTGTCACCAGTTCCTGCATTTGGCAATAGAGAATCTGTCATGTTTTTGCACCCTGCTGGCAGCAGAGATGACATTTTTCTCTGTTTCTTTTTTGAGGGATACATTGCTTTCCACATATTTTTCAGTAGTAGAAGAAAATGCATTTCATTTCTGACGAAAGAGACAAGAAAAAATGGAGTTTCTGCTAAAAAACAAATTAAATAACAGTTATTTAATTATGCAGTGATGTATTGCATGAACTAACCAGTGTTGTAGGGATTCTGTGAAATGCTATAATTATTGAAAACAAAGACAACAATAACTGTATAGCTTCTTTTAAATTAACATTGCTGACGTGTCCAGAACTTATTAAAATGGCATTATATTCTTCTCAATATTCCCTAATGTTGTGTAGCCTACAAATGTAAAAATTAATTAGAGATCAAATGCTAATGATAAGTGTGCGGGATGAAGACAGCAAAAAGCAGGATCAGGTATGTGCATGTGCGTCTGTGTGTATGTTCAGTATCTTATTCTGAAGCAGGGTATTTCACTCCTCTAACACAGCATATTTTACATATTTTTACTGATGGGAATAAATATCAAAAGTATAGTCCAGATGTTTTGTCAGTCAAATTATCTTGAAAACGTTCTCCTATATTTGCAGTTCTACTGGGTTAATGTGCAAGTCAATGCCTTTGAAAGGACTGGACAGCTAGTTAGAGATTTAATTACATGGGTATGTCTGCAAGGTTTAAATTAAAATGTTCGAAGTCTCTTGTTTCTAGCTGTAATTCAAAGAGACATAAGCTTAATGTTTATGTTCTGTTTCTTTCAATGGCTCCAGTTATTAATGCTGAGCTGATTCTAAGGGATTCAACCAATCTACTCCATTTTCAAAACTCCTGTTTTGGGGCAAATTTGTTCTCTGAGAGATGCTCTAGTTTAGCTGGTATCATTGGGCTCAGTGCAGAAATCTATAGGGGAGTTTTGTGCAATGCAGATGGTCAGTTTACACAATCCACAATCATGCTGACTCTCTTGGCATTAAGAATCCATAAAATCATGAAGTTTTAAAGGTAGTGATTGTAAGATTTTAAATACCTGAAGCATTAACCTTTCCACATTCCATCATACATGGGATGTTTTGTTTTTTTTACCAGAAAAAAAAACACAACCTTTTAGGGACAACGCCTGAAATCTTTGCTTATTTTATTTAATAAGGCCTTATCCAATTAGGTTATGCCTCTACACAGGAATATTCTTCCAGGTGTAGGTTGCCCTGAGTTCCTTTTGAATTATGAATGGCTTTTATCCATAGTGTACACGTATAAACAAAACCAAAATTTTACGAGAAATGTATGTCAGGATACATAAAAATTTGACATAGAGTCTTTGCCTTCTATCTATATCTCATTTTCAATCACAGATCCTATTCATAAAGGCATCTTATAGAAGCTCTGCCACAAAATTCATAAGAATGTTAACAGCTTGATCCTACATCTTTTCCCCTCATGTTAGTAACATTTTTTATTTTAAAGAAGTCATTCTTCAGTTTGTGCAGGTCTTTTGTGCTATCATGGCCTTAGTCACTGTAGCAAAATGTGAAGAAATTCACAAACACTGACTCGTTTGTTGGTATATGCCTTTTGTTACTTGTCTCTTGCAAAACAGATTATGGCCAATATCTGGGACAAGCATGACACAGTTTATTATTCATACATTCTATCACTGCTGATCTATTTCACCAAAAAACAAAAATGGATTTTACATATACACCCTGGTAATGGCAGAGTAAAACATATTACCAACTAATTTTTATTTTTATGTATTGCTATACCCATTATTTCACCCAGTGCCATTTAAGTATTCAATGTTATATTATTTTTTCTACTTCATTATTTCATGTTAATTATAATGTTAATCCATTCCATATGACAAATCATTCAAGAAAAAAATTACAAAAGCTAGTATCTACAGCTCATAATAATGTTTTCTCTGGAAGGATAAGTCATCAAAACATATGTTATATAAAAGTTCCATAGAATTAATCTCATACAGTAATTATCATTTTTCAGAATGGCATGAGAATAATCATTAAATAGATTTTAAATAACAGTCAGCCAGTTCAGAACTCTAATAAAAAATCTGTTGGTTCAGTATTGGAACTATTAGTCAGATTGTGGATATAGTCGTCCTTATTTTCACTATGAGAAACAAGAAAGGTGTTTACATATCCTTGACTAAAATACGGTGAAATGATCTTGTCCTTAAGTAACAAAAGCTTAACTAGAAAAGAGGGAAGCAGTAAAAATAAAAGCTGCAAATATTGCCATGGGGAGGAGTATTTATTTATTTAATACATTTTAAACTCTTTATAAGTATGTTATAAGTGTATAAGATTTATTATTATACCATAGATTTATTACATGACCCAGATCCTACTCTACTGAGTAAAACATTTAAACTTACAAAAGTCATTCATGCATAAAATGTGCACCTTGAACAGAAGATCTGTTCTGCCCGGAGTGGTGCATAACTCTCCCATTTTCTCTATGTGTAGCCTTATTCACATGCAGTGCATACAGGTCCTGAGCAGGGAATTGCCGTCAAACTTTGATTAGGAAATGCTACACAAAGAGATGTGTGTGAACCCCTCAAGCATCTGGGTCAATGCTATACATTATGAATCTCCACAGACATGGTATCCAAACTGCCTGGAGAGCAGGTGTTTGTCAGGAGAAGGAAGAACATCTTTCATTCTTCCTGTTGAAACTGAGAAGAGAGGATACAAGTTTCATAAAACCTAAAGATCAGCATAAAAGTTGCACTCTCATCTGCAACCTAGCATACACACCATGGGGAGAAGGAGTATCCTGGGTTATACTCCCAATAAATAAATTTTGCATTAGTCACTGGATAAAAGGCATAAAAGAGTTTTAAGAACAGATACCAAAAGTCAGGGTTCGATCTCTCCTAAGAGTCTATAGAGCCAGGTCTTTTCATGCTCTCCTTTTGGACCTGACTCTTGGCCTCTAGCCTGTGCCCAGTAGCCTGATTTCAGCATTAGTGGAGGATGCCACCAAATCCATGTAGCCCATAGCCTAATAGTTAGCTGACTTCTCTAGATAGGAGGAGAGGTGGATTCCAATCAAGTCAGCAAAAGATGGATCATTCCCCTTGCTGCTTTTTCTGACCTAGGTGAAGACATGATGTTTTTTCAAGACCTCAACCAAGATTGAATAGGAAAGGTAAGCAGAGGGGTTTATTTTTAAGGTTGAAGTTAATATACATATTCAACATATTTCTCCACAGGGCTTATTTGAGATCTGTAATAGAGCACTCTTTATGGGTGCGTCCACACATGCAAGCATGTGCACTTCCAGTAGCTCAAATAGAAGCGGTACAAATTTGAGCTGGGGCTTTTTGACTCAGCGCATGTGCCCAGGCATGCACTTTGGTGTGGGGCAAATTGTGCCACTTGGGGCAAAATAACTGCCTGGCTCTTCCTGGATCTGCTGCCAGGGGGAGCTAGAGCCTGGGGCCAGCACGTATGCTGTCCCCAGCAGTATAAAAAACTGCCCTGTCCCGGCCCCATCAGTACAAAAAGCTGCCCTGGCGTGTAGCCCAGAGTTACTTGCTCTCAGGAGCTTCTGGGGTCCAGCCAATTGGTACCAGGGGACACTACCCCTTGTGCCAGCTAGGATGCTGATGCAGCCCTGAGAGTTCCCTGCGCCCTTTACCCAGTGCAGCAGTCTGGCAGTGGGGGCTGTTGCCTGGCTGTGACCTGCTGCACACCTGCCAGACCCAGATGGGGACCACATAGCCAGTAGAGGCATCTGACCCTCTGGGCCAGCTGCCAGTGGGCTGTGGCTGCAGAGTTGGCCTCTGTGCAGCACAGCTGCCATGTGTGTCCCCTGCCCGGCCATCTGGGCAGCTATCACCCAGAAGATGTTCTGGGTGTGGTGGCCTGCTTTGAACTGTCCAAGCATGTCCTCCTGGCCCCAGTTGGGCAAGTGGTCAGTCAGCTGCAAGCTGGGTTTAAGGTGCCAGCTCTGAGCAAGCAGGGTCCTGCCACTGGCCTCCCTAGCAGGAATTCTGGTGTTCCCTATTGGAAAACTGAAAAATCCCTGATAAATAAATTCCAAAGTCACTCTGTAAAATACCCTGAAATCCATGTTCCTCCACAAGTAAAACAAAAGACTGCTATATATAGAGAGAGAGAGAGCGTGAGAGACAGAGACAGCAATCAGTTGGGCAATGTTTTATTGATATATCTACAGGGTTAAAGAAATTTGGAAGCCTACCACTATCTCTATCGTCATAATAAAATGAATTCTAAATACCTATATATTTTGCTGCCCCCCATAGGGGTTACAGCCCCCCCCACCCACAGGGGCCACATGGCCCCTGTAGGGGCTACCACCCCCTCCACATGCCCCTCCCACACTTGCTCCCCCAGCCCCTGGATTGCTTCTTAGCCTGGCCCCATCCCGTGCCGGCTCCTGCAGCCACCCTGATGGCTGCCTCACCCAGCCCCACCCCCCGCCCACTTCTTCAGACCCCCCCAATGGCTGCCACACCCAGCCCCATCCTCTGCTTGCACCCCCAGCTCTCCTGATGGTTGCCCCCACCCCAGGCTCCCGACAGTTAAAAAAACAAAAAAAAGCCTCGCACTCACCTTGCAGTAACAGGGGCTGTGGAGGCTCTGGGGCCTCATAGCAGAGCCCTCCCACACAGCATGGGCCAGCAGAGGGTAGCAGGGTCTGGTCCAAGCCGCTGAGTACCTGCACTGCCACTTCCCCATCATGCGGGTGTGGCTGGGTCAGCAGGGTGCTGCACAGCTCTGCACTGTTGGGTATCTGGGGCCACTGTGGCTGTCACCTGAGCCCTGTGCTGCACAGGGATCTCTGCCACGTGGACCCAGTGACCGTGATGGCAGCTGCCGGTGAGTGTAAGTTTTTTTTTGTTTGTTTGTTTTTAATTGCCGGGATGCTGGGACTGGGTGGGGCAGCCATTGGGGGGGGGCGGGGCTCAGTGGGCAGGCGGGAGATGGGGCTAGGTGGGGCAACAATTCCAAGGGCTGGGGGGAGTGGGCAGGGCTGGTGGGGATCCCCCCCATGGTCCCCTCCCCGCTCCTTTGGCCCCCCTCGCCCCGTACTTACTGGCAAGAGCCCGAGTCCAGCTCCCTGCATCTGGCATGCTGCCTGCCCTGCACAGGCAGGCAGCATGCTTCAGCACTGGGATGAGGGCCAGCCATAGAGATGCTCTGGCTGGCTACCATAGAGTCTCCGTGGAGGACTGAGACTCTGGTTGTCTCAGGGCATGCTCTGGGACCATACCCTGCCCTGCTTTTTGCCCTGCCACTTTTTTTTTACCCCTGGATATCCAGGGGTCTAATTTTGCCCCCACGCTGCCAATTTGCAGCGCGGAGAACGTTTTTTCATTCCCACATGTGCCTCTTGCAGCATCTCAAAGGGATTTGAGATGCTGCAAGATGCACGTGTGCACACGTGTGGATGCGCACTATATGCATTAAGTGGTGCATAGTTTGGCAACCATTAATCGTTCTGAATCATGGTGTATGCATGATAGGTCCTGCAGCACATATGCCTTGGTAGGAGTTTTTTTTTAAAGGACTGGATACTTCCCAGGTTGCCCATCCCTCCTTTAGGCTACTAAGAATCCAAAGGCCAGATTAAGTCCAGGCATTTCCACCCTGCATAGCTGTAGTTGTATAAGCATTTGAGAATCAGCACAGGTCTCCTGTGTGGATTTTACAACTGAGCCATAGGGGATTTGTAAGTTGTGCATACTTAGCTGTATAACTGAAATATGGAGCTTTTACACACTATTTGGGACTTACTACACTTACCTGAACTTCCTTTCTGAGCCTGCTCAGTAGGATATACTATATCTATGTAACTGTCCAGGGGAGCAACATAGTCCAGGAATGCATGTAATAGTAACCACATTCTGAAATTTTACTTGCAAAAGAAACTGACTCATGGTTAATTGCTACTAAAGGAGAAAACTTCTTCCACATTTCGTCCAATGGCCCAGGAACCAGATTTCCTCATGCAGAAGGGCCGTGAACCTGCTGCTTCTGTTTCTCAGCAAAGCACTTGAACCACTAAGTCACAGAGTAGGCAGTAGCCAGTATACCTTTCACTTCTCTTATAGGTGGCTCAGTGAGCTGGATATGACCCTGGAATGAAAAGTCCTTAAATCTAACCTTGTTCCCCATTCCCAATGAGATGGAAGCTATCCCAATGCTAAGTATCCTTTGAATATGAAATGCATAGTGCAGTGGACTAGCCTCAAGGGGAGGGCTGAAGAGAACACTTGGCATTGTTTTTTCCATAGCCTGGTGGTAAAAGCACTTTGCTGAGAGTTAAAGTCCCCTCTGGATAAGGGGAACCTAGGATACTGCTCCTTTGCCCCTTAAGCAAGTGACTTTATCACTATGTTAATGGCCAAAATGTGGGGTGGGAGGCTTTGATTTACATAGTCTAATGTAGTAGTAATACATGTTGTTGATAGGATCTGGGGAAAATATCATGCATATATATGATTTTAAATAGAATTGGGAAGCAGTTATAAAATTATTCTGCTTATAGAAGAGCACATGTTCATAATGCATTTGGCTACAAAAATCAAAACATTTAATTGCCTTTGAAAGCATTTCCTTGTCAAGAGAAACTAAAGAAAGCAATGGAATTGGACAAAGCTATGGAAACACATTCTAATGCTCATAAACTCTCCAGATATTACAGCTGTCTATTTTTTTTAAAGTCCTGTGGTGGGAAAGGCCAGCATTTACCATTGTGAACTTAGCTACAAAGCCAGGGACAACAGAAAGTCTGCTGGGAGACCTTATCAGAAGTCAATACAATCCAAAAATTGGGCAACAGAAGTAAAAATCAGAGAGGTTTATTATTAAGGTGGTACTTGATGCACATATTCAGTATAACCCTTCAGCAGAGCTTCTCTGACACCTCCAGTAGAATATGAAGTTATTTTTTCCAGCAAAAACTCCAGGGGATGGGAGGTAACAATAGCACCATTTTCCTTTTAGCAGTGCATATTCCTCTTGAATATAGGAAACCAGAGAGACATAATTCATGCCTGCTTTCATGCCTAAATAAATATGGCTTCTATTGAACAGTATGTTCTTCATTTAGAATCCTTTAATCTTTATGCATTAAAAAACCCCCAAACCTACTATACATTTATTATTTATTTTAAAATAAATAGATGTGTTTATTTTAAAATAAATACATTAACATAAATACATCTATATTCAGTTGTATATAATTGTAGTATTACTGAAACCATTAAGGTATGCCAATTTTACAGCAGATAAAACTCTAGGCCATTGTATTTAATGTAAGTGTGCCTGTATGTTTATGCATATAACATAAGGAAATGAATGTTTCCTGAGTTATGATAGTATTCTCATCCAGGAAATATATAATATGGAAATAGTATTTTTATGGTAGATGTAAAGCAATGGACAACAAAACTGACCACTAAATAAGTGTCAATATACAGTGCACACACCAGAGATGTTTTCTTTAACGGTCTGGGAAGAAGCCGTCTTAAGCATTTGCTCTTCTGTACAACAAAATACTCTTGGGTCATGCACAGACTGTAGCTTTCCAATAGATACATATCTTAAAGCTGATTTAAGAAAAAAACATGTTTTTCATTAAACAGCCAGGAGATTAAAAGCTTTTTTTAGGAGTTAGTAAATTAAAAGTGAGTTTTAAAGTGTTCAGTTCAACATTGGGTTATTGACTATTTTCCATCTTGCAATTAAATAATGCATAGAACTATAACTGAAATGATGCCAGGTGCTTGTCACCTTGCACTAGGCAACCTAATTCCATATTTACCTTTAATTGCTCTCTGAAACCTATTATTTTCAACATTCTAAACCAGGTCTTTTCTGCCCAAGGTAGCTAATTAAAGAGTATCTAGATACTGCATACACACAGAAGAGTATTGAATAATACATGAAGATTGACTGAAGTCAATTTCTTTACATTTTTATCTTTTATTCATTAGGGTTTTTTAGAAAAAACAGATTTTTTAAAGGCAAAATAAAACATCACCATATATACAGTCCTTCACAGTAGAATTTACAATTCTGTGAACAAGGAATGAATGGAGCTGAACATCTAGAAGCATAAAAGATTTAATAAAATACTAAAGAGTGTTATTTGTTATGCAATTTAATGACACCATGCTCTGGGAGTTTTGTTGTGTTGACCTACCAATAAGCATTATGAGACAGCTTTCTGAGATTTACATTGTGAAGCAACATGCCTTGTCAACAAAATGAAATTAAGAAAGATATAATGCATCTGACCTCCACTTAATTTAAGAAAGATAACTATGTTGCCTAGAAAAAGTCTTATTTATTGAAGTAATTTATGAATTTTGTAGCATTTGTGAGTCTTTGAGACGTTGGGATTTTCAAAATGGCCACGTCATACATTTTATTTCATATGAAGTTGGTTTTGTTTATCCAACAGAAAATAGTTTCATTTATTTGAAAATCAATTCTGTATGGTTCAGAACTCAAGTACATGAAAACATCTGAGCAAATAGAAATTATGGTTTCCTATTTTGAGGTCAGTTCCTGTCTTCCAAAAGGTCAGATCATGACTTTTGGACTCCTCTTGCACTAGGATATATAGTGTAGAAAGAACTCTCACCCTCCTTAAATAAAAAAGGAAAGAGTCAGTTACCTGCCAGGCAGCATATCTTTGACTCAAGACACTTGGTGACCCATCTTTTGGATCTTGATTCAAATTTTGGGTCCTGAATCTTTTGGGCCCTGAATTCAGGGCCCAAAAGCTATTTGATGAAGACAATGGCCCACACCCTATTCCAGCAATTAGATACAAAACCTATACAGCTCCATAACCAAAAAAGAAAAGGGTGGAGTCTTTTCTCAGGATATTTACCTTATTCTTTCCAACAAATTGGATGTGTCATCCCTTTACCAGAGTAGAAAGGCAACTAATTCATTTTTTGTTAAATATACAAGTTATGTTTCAATCCAGGAAACAAAAGACTGGGGTTCTAGTGCTGCACTCCCACCCCATGCCAATGCTGAGAAAGTTTGAACATTTTCCAACTTCCTAGGAAAATGTGCTCCTTGCCAGCTTGTGGGGTAGGTCAGGGTGAACAGTTAGTTCCCCTCATCCTGATGAAGTTTGATGACTGGCCAGTAAAAAATATGCAAGACTGACAGGACCAAAGGAAAGCATGACAGTTTGGGGCCTGAATTTCCAGCCATGAAGGTATTTCCCATGGGAAGAACAACCTTGGGTTTCAACTCGTGCTTTTAAGGATCTTTGTTTTTTATTGTAAGTATATTGTCAGTATATTTGATGCAAAAAGTGTCTACAGATTCAGTAACAGAATCTGGCATACTGCTGATGTTGAGGCTAACATAAAGGAATGGTACAATGGTAGATCCCATAACAGACTGTGACCTTGGATGCAGTCAGGTGCACCTTTGAGGCACTTAACATCTTCAGTGGTGCCCTTCAGTTCTAAACCCCACCTCGCCATCTCCTGCTTGACCAGAAAGAATTAGATAATATGTGCCAAGAACTAACTGCTTGGCCTGTGGTGTTGTAGCCTTACCCATATCACTTGAGTCTTGCCAACCCTTAGCAGAGAGGATTTTACCAGCTTCTTCCTATTATTCTTGTGTCGCTACACTACATTTCTCTACACTATGTTTGACCATTTTGTTACACATGCTTGTGCTCTTTTATTGTACTTTGCAAGGTCTTTCATTATACATGTGCCTTCAAGTAGTGAGCATTACAGCAAGTGTTGCATAATTTTAAGCTCTATGCCGCAGTCACAGGAAGTTGAACCAATGGTATAACCCAGGGGTAGGCTATTATTTTGGCTATTTTGTTCACTTAATGAGTTTTGGTGAGGATTTTGCCTGCCCTGATATAGCCCCACTTCTTCATTAGTTCCATGGATCATCCAACTCCAGTACATGGGCAGTTGAGACATTGCCACATTTGCCATCGTTGTCAGCCCTGAGTGGTAAGGACTCAGCTGCTTGAATGTCCATATTTTTCCTGCTGGGTATCTTCAGATTTTCATTCCACATCTGTAGTTGTGTCTTCTTGTTTGTGACATTGAGAAGTTAGGTGCTGGTGAGGAAGGTCCTGCCTGACTTCATTTGTGTGCTGCAGCATGGTCGTATAGTGGGTGTCTCACATCTTCAGTTTGTCTTTATCGTTCTATCTCGCTGGCTACTTCTGATGTCAGGTGGAGAGATACCAGTCAGGAGGTACACACTGTTTGACTGGTAGGCTTCAGACAGCTTGTGATGCATCACCTGTTATCATTCAGAATGGGGTCAATGTGCTTAGCGCATATGGATCTCTCCCATATAGGGCATGCATACTCAGCAGAGAAAAATCTGAGCCAGAGCAGTGGTTCGGATAGTTGAGGGGATAGCTCCCTGTTTTGAGTTGGCAAGCTTATACAGAATATTGTTACAAGTGCTCACCTTTGCTTTTGTCTTCATGATGTATTTTTTGTGTGAGAGGGTTTGATCAAGGGTGACTCCAAGGTAAACTGGATTTTGGCAGTGGGATAGTGGGGTCCCAGACCATGTAATGTTGAGCTGGTGGTTGGACTCATGGTTTCTAAGATGGAAGGCACATACTTTTGTTTTCAATGGGTTGGCATGCAATTGGTTTTCAGCGTAGTATGAGGTTTCCCTGCTTAGTAATTTTTCGACATTGTCAAAGTCAGTGTTTTGGGCTGTTACGCACAGGCCATCTGTAATAGATGAAACATTTTACTTCCAAATTGATTTTACCAGCTAGAAAAGTAACTCCCTTGTCCAGTCATGTGCTCAAAGAAGAAAGTTTTCCCCTTCCTTGGAAGGGGTCTGTCTGTATGATCAAATGTTCTGATAAGATTTATTATAAAAACAAGAACAAACAAAAGAACTCATATACTGAGCTATGGACAGCAACTTAAGAACAAACCAACATAAGAAAATATCATATCAATAATCTGATCTTGCCCTGCAACTCACATCCAAGAACATAGCCTCTACTCAGCCTGCTAGTGAGGACTTACAGAATATCCCTACAAAATTAAAAACAAACTCTGGGTCCATGCCCAGGCTTAAGTACCCATCCTCATCTGCCCAATTCCAGTTTTCTATAGAATACTTGAAGATCAAATATAGTGCATTCAACCTCCTGTTCCTCTAAAGTACATCTATTGGCCCATTTATGACTGAAAGAATATTCACACCCTTTCAGACATAAATATTATTTGCCTAGTCTTCTAATTCTAATCAACTACTATTCAGGTAGAAGATTGTCCCTTGAAAAGAAATTCCCCTGCCTGTATCAGGCCTTGGGCCCTCACATGAGCACTCAATATGCATAGCTATGTAAATATAAATTCTAAGTGTTTACTTCTCCCTGTTATATCTGGCTTTGATCCTCTAGGTGTGAATACCTTTGTCCCTCTGGAAGTCTCATCCAGCCTCTTTGACTGATTGTCATACAAGGGGACAGAACTACATCCATATCAAACTCCATAACTCATGAAAACATACAAATAAAATGAAACATTTGTTTTCTTTGGCTGTTTATAGAAATCAAACACTCTCTATCAGTAAATTAAATTCAGGGAAGAACGTGCAACATTCCTTGAATACCTATGGTAAGTTTATGACAGATTTTCAGAGAAATAGTGGGTATATTTCATAGATTTCATAGACATTAGGGCTGGAAGGGACCTCGGAAGATCATCGCGTCCAGCCCCCCGCCCAAAGGGCAGGACGTCATCTGTGGTCATAGGATCCCAACAAGATAAGCATCCAGTTTCATCTTGAAGGTGTTCAATGAAGGCACTTGAACAACCTCTGGTGGCAGGCTGTTCCAGACCTTGGGGGTTTGGACAGTAAAGAAATTCTTCCTTATGTCCAGCCTGAAACGATCTTGTAGTAGTTTGTGACCATTCGTCCTTGTCATCCCTTGGGGCGCTCTGGTGAACAAACGTTCCCCTAGATACTGGTGGTCACCCCTGATAAACTTGTAGGTGGCCATCACATCACCCCTGAGCCTGCACTTTTCCAGGCTAAAGAGCCCCAGGGCTCTCAGCCTGTCATCGTAGGGTCTGCTTCCCTGACCTCTGATCATGCACGTGGCTCTTCTCTGGACTCTCTCAAGCTTCTCCACATCCTTTTTGAATTATGGAGCCCAAAACTGGATGCAGTACTCCAGCTGCGGCCTCACTAAGGCCGAGTACAGGGGGAGAATGACGTCCCGGGATTTGCTTGAGAAGCATCTATGGATGCAAGCCAGCGTTTTGGTCGCTTTACTAGCCGCAGCATTGCATTGCAGGCTCATGTTCATCTTGCGGTCAATGATGACCCCCAAGTCTCTTTCTTCCATAGTGCTAACCAACATAGCACTGCCGAGCCGATAAGGATGCTGCGGGTTTTTTTTCCCAAGGTGGAGAACCTTGCATTTATCGGCGTTGAACACCATCAGATTCTCATCCGCACACTTGCTGAGCCTGTCCAGGTCAGCCTGGATCATCCGCCTGTCTTCTGGTGTGGATGCTTTGCCCCAAAGTTTGGTGTCATTGGCGAACTTGGCCAGTCCGCTTCTGACTCCAGTGTCCACATCATTAATGAAGATGTTGAACAGTATGAGTGCAAGGACAGAGCCCTGGGGGACCCCACTGGTCACAGGACACCACGATGAGTGACTTCCATCAATTACTACCCTCTGGGTCCGACCCCGGAGCCAATTTTCCAGCCAGTGGATCGTGGGGGACCCAAGGCAACAATTGGCCAGTTTCTCCAAGAGACGATCATGGGACACCAGATCGAAGGCTTTTTTGAAGTCAAGATATATGACATCAATCTCATCTCCCTTGTCCAGGTGATAGGTCACCTAGTCGTAGAAGGAAATGAGATTGGTCAAGCAAGACCTACCCGCAACAAACCCGTGCTGGCTATCCCTTAAGATGTTGGCGTCGGCCAGTCCATTAAGAATGGCCTCCTTAATAAACTTTTCTAAGATCTTCCCCAGGATAGAAGTCAGGCTGATGGGCCTGTAGTTAGCCGGATCCACTTTCCTCCCTTTCTTGAAGATAGGCACCACGTTGGCCTTCTTCCAGTCTTCGGGCACTACACCAGAGCGCCAAGAGTTTTCAAAGATCCGCGCTAGAGGCTGGGCTATGATGCTCGCCAGCTCCTTGAGTACCCTGGGGTGAAGATTGTCAGGGCCGGCTGACTTGAAGGTATCCAGCTTCTCAAGATGTTCCTTCACAAAGTCAGCATTAATGGAGGGCAGGGGATCACCCTCACCCGGACTTCCCGGCCCTGTAGCGGGCACGGGCGTCCCATGGGGCTGATGAAAGACTGACGCAAAGTACCTATTTAATAGGTTGGCTTTTTCCTGGGCATCAGTTGTCAGTTGCCCCATCTGGTTCAGCAGGGCTCCAATGTTGCCCCTGCTTTTCCTCCGGCTCCCCACATATCTGAAAAAGGACTTTTTATTGTCCTTGATGCTCAAAGCTAGCTGGAGTTCAGTTGCAGCCTTGGCTTTCCTGGTCTGCTCCCTACAGGACCGGACCAGTGCAGAATAATCCTCCTTGGAGGTGACTCCCATCCTCCATCCTTTGTAGGCCTTTCTTTTTAGCCTCAGGAGGTCTGCTAGGTCCCTGGAGAGCCAGGGGGGCTGCTGTGCCCTCTTGCTGCCTTTCCTCTGAGATGGAATAGACTTAGTTTGTGCATTGAGGATCACTCCCTTGAGGAGCAACCACTCTTCTTGAACTCCCCTCTCCCTGTGGTCACAGTCCCTTAGGGCCTCACTGACAAGCCTCCTGAGCTTGTCAAAGTCGGCTTTCCTGAACTCAAGGACTTGCGTGTTGCTGACTGACTTGCCAGCTTTTCGGCGGATGGTGAAGGTGATCAGCTCGTGGTCGCTGTCACCCAGCTTCCCATCAATCACTAGGTCACCGACTAGGTCCTCCCCAGTAGCCAGCACCAGGTCGAGCAGCGCTTTGCCTCTCGTTGGCCCATAGACTTCTTGAGTCAGGTAGAGGTCATCCACGCACGAGAGGAAGCTCTGCGACCGCTCAGATTTTGCTGAGCGATCCTCCCACGAGATGTCTGGGTAATTGAAGTCACCCATGACAACCATGGTCCTGGAGCAAGCTGCCTCAGCCAGTTCCTGGGCAAACTCCTGGTCTAGCTCAGGACTTTGGGTGGGAGGTCTGTAATAGACTCCCACCATTGTGTCCCCTGTGCCGTGTTCCCCATGGATTTTAACCCAGAGGATCTCCAGCCGTCCACCCTGGTGGCCAATATCAGCTTGCAGGGACGCGTAGCTTTCCTTAACATAGAGAGCTACACCCCCGCCCCTTTTCTCTACACGATCCCTCCTGTACAGGGTATAGCCATCTATCCCCGTGGTCCAGTCATGGGTGGAGTCCCACCAGGTCTCCGTGATCCCTATGACATCATAATTGTTTGCACTGAGCAGGAGGATGAGCTCCTCCTGCTTATTCCCCAAGCTCCTGGCATTTGTGTACAGGCAGTCAAGTGCCCCCTGGGGGGCTCCTTCCTTGCCCACAGATTTTACCAGGGCTGGGGCTGGGGTGGGCTCCCTTGAGTGCCGTGATCCGCTGGCTTTGCAAGGATTGTTCAGCGGGCCAGCAGTGGCGGTAGTCCCCCCGTCCCCCAACGGGCTTAGTTTAAAGCCCGGTGGAGCAGGTCAGCCAGTCTGGCTGAGAAGAGCCTCCTCCCTAGGGGAGAGAGGTGGAGACCATCTCTTCCCAGCAGCTCGCTGCCTCTCTCGCCAAAGAGCGGGCTGTGGTCATGAAAGCCAAAGCCTTCCTGACGACACCAGCGCTGCAGTCTTTGGTTGACCACATAGATCCTCCTGTCCCTTCTCAGCCCATAGCCTGAGACTGGGAGGATCGACGAGAACACCACCTGTGCCCCCAGACCCTTAAGCCCTGCTCCCAAATCCCTGTAGCGCCTCATGACCTGGCTGGGAGTGCTCCGAGCCATGTCATTGGTGCCCACATGAATAAGGAGCATGGGATAGTGGTCTGTGGGTTTGAGGAGCTTGGGGATCCTCTCTGCAATGTCCCGGATGCCGGCCCCTAGGAAGCAGCAGACTTGCCGGGCTAAGGGGTCGGGGTGGCAGATTGGCCCCTCCGTCCCCCTCAGGAGGGAGTCTCCCACAACAAACACCTTACGTTTTGTCTTGGGGAGAGCAGGGGCGGGAGTTGCAGTTAGGCCCATGTTGCCTGCGGGAGCCGGCAACTCAGCAGGCTCTGCTGGGGCAGCAAGAGGTGAATACCTGTTGCTCAGTTCTGGCGGGGGAGGGGCCTTGGTGCGGCAGGCCTTAGGGCCCTTGACCATCTTGGTCCATGCCCCTGGCTGGACACAGCAGGAGGTCCCAGAGTCCTCCTCTGGCCTGGAGGGAGACTGTGATCTACCCTCCGCCTCCTGGGGGAGAAGGGCCTGGCAGTAGGAATCTATCTCCTGCTCACAGTCCCTGATGGCACGCAGTCTGTGGACTGTGGCCTGGAGCTCCTCCAGCTGGCGTGCCAGAGACCCCAAAAGGGAGCAGACCCCGCAAGGGGAGGTCGCCATGCTCCCAGGCCCCAGAGCCTGAAAAAGGGACAGGCAGCCCCCGCAGCCGAGAGCCAGGGGCTCCGTCTGCATGGAGCCCGGAACCAGGGGCTCTGTCTGGGTGGCCGTCTCTGAGGTGCCAGAGGGAGGGGCCGCGGAGCCCGAGGGGACCCTCGGGGTGCGGCGCGTGCCCATCCGTGTCATGCCTCTGGTAGGCTGGCTACGGCTGGGACTGTCTACCCTGGGGGGTGCGCAGGCAGGGTCTGGCGCCCTCCCGCATGCCCTCCCGCGCGAACTCCGCGCTAACTCACGCGCCGGCAGAGAAGCGCGCCTGTTTGTGCAGCCTGTTCGTGCGGCTCCGGTCGCATGGCTCCCTGGGGGACTGGGCGAAGTAGGGGCCTGGGCGGGGCTTGACCCGGCCCGGCTCCACTCAGCTGCCGCCTCCCACACACACACTAAGGGGGTTAGCCCCTTCTCTCCACGGGCCCCGCTTACCCCGGCTGCTCTGGGGGTCAGCGGGGGGCTCCGCGGCTGCTGGAGGGTTTCTGGGGGGCTTCGGGGGAGCGGGGGCGCAGCGAGCTTTCACCCGCGCGTCTCTCGCCGCTCCTGCGTCTAACTGTATATATTGTATACCCAGTGCTTCTGGGGAAGGATATGCTAAAGCACGCCTTGCCTATCTGCTCATACTCGTATGTGGAAAACATAAAAATGCCATGAAGTCCCCCCCTTCCAATCTTGTGGTCCCCAATGTGCTTGAGACTGACCACAAGCCCTACCTCCCTCACCCCTCCACCTTCAGAGTAGCCTTTCCAGGCGCACTAGAGGTATCATTTTCACCTCCCTTTGGAGAATTAGGTGTCTAAAACCTACATACATGCCATGTATATATAGCATCATAAAAAATTAGTATTGGAAAGGATCTCAGGAGGTTATCTAGTTCATCCCCCTGCTCAAAACAAGACCATCCCCAACTAGATCATCGTAGCCAAGGTTTTTTTTAGCCAGGTTTAAAAAAAACCTCCAAGGATGCAGCTTCCACAACCTCATCTATTCCAGTGCTTTACTACCTTCCTCTGAGAGAGTTTTTCCTAATATCTGACCTAAGCTTCCCTTGCTGCAACGTGAAACCATTCCTTCTTGTTCTGTCATCTGCCACCGCTGAGAACAGTACAGCTCCATCCTCTTTGGAACCACCCTTCAGGTAATTAAAGACTGCTATCAAATTCCCCCGTAGTTTTCTCTTCTAAAGACTAAATAAACCCAGTTCCCTTAGCCTTTCTTCATAAACCATGTGCCCCTGCCCCAAACCATTTTTGTTGCCCTTCGCTGGACCTTCTCCAATTTGTCCACATCCTTTCTGTAGTGGAAGGTGGGTGGAGGGGAGTAAAACTGGACACAGTACTGCAGATGTGGCCTCATCAGTTCAAATAGAGGGGAATAATCATTTCCCTCAATCTTCTGGCAATGCTTCTACTAATGCAACCCAGTATGCCACTAGCCTTCTTGGCAACAAGGACACATTGCTGGCTCATATTTAGCTTACTGTCCACTGTAACCCCCAGGTCCTTTCCTGCAGAGCTGCTGATTAGCCAGTTGGTCCCCAGCCTGTACCAGTGCATGGGATTATTCCGTCCTATGTGCAGGTTTTTGAACTTGTCCTTATTGAACCTCACAAGATTTCCTTTGGTCCAGTCCTCCACTCTCTTGAGGTCTGTCTGAATCTGATATACTATTACGCCCAGTTTAGTGTTATCTAAAAATTTGGTGAAGGTGTATTCCATATCATGTTCCAGGTCATTGATGAAGACAGTGAACAAAACCAGCCCCAGGACTGACCCCTGGGGCATTCCACTTGATACTGGCTGGCAGCTAGACATTGAGCCTTTGATTACTACCCTTTGATCCTGATGATCCAGCCAGTTTTCAGTTTCACTTTACAGTTCATTCATCCAACCCACAGTTCCTTAGCTTGTTTCCAAGAATGTTATAGAAGACCTTGCTAAAGTTAAGGTATATCACATCCACTGATCTCCCTGCATCCATAGAGCCAGTCATCCCATCATAAAAGGCAATAATGTTGGTCAGATATGACTTGCCCTTGGTGAATCCATGCTGACTGTTCCTAATCACCAGGGATCCTGATTTTCCCTGATTTAATTAAAAAAAATCCCCAATTTTCAGATTTGAATACATGGATTTGGGGTTCCTTTTTTTAATCTGAAAATTGGGGATTTTTTTAAATCAGAGAAAACTAGGATCCCTGTTAATCAGCTTTCTTCTCCTTCATGTGCTTAGAAATGGTTTCCTTGAGGACCTGCTCCATAATTTTTCCAAAGACTGAGGTGAGACTGGCCAGTCAGTAGTTCCCCAGATCTTCCTTCTTCCCTTTCTTAAAGATAAGCACTGCATTTTCCCTTTTCTACTCATCTAGGGCCGCTCCTCAGTTTTCAAAGATAATGGCCAATGTCTCTGCAATCACATCAGCCAACTCTCTCAGCACCCCTGGGTGCATTGTTTCTGTCCCCTTGGACTTCTACACTTCCAACTTTTTAAAATAGCCCCTGACCTGTTCTTTCCCCACTGTTGCCTGCTTACCACCTACCAAAACTTTGCTGCCAGGTGCAATAGTCTGAGAACTGACATTGCCTGTGAAGATGAAGGTGAAAGGCATTGAGTACTTCAGCCTTTTCTGCATCCTCTGTCATTAGGTTGCCTCCCCCATTTAGTAAAGGATCCACACTTTCACTGATCCTTCTCTTTTTGCTGACATACTTGTAGAAACTCTTCTTGTTACCCTTCATGTCCCTTGCTAGCTATAATTCAGATTATGCTTTGGCCTTCCTGACTTCATCCCTGCATGCTTGAGCATTACTCTTATACTCTTTCCTAGTTATTTGTCCAAATTTCCACTCTTGATAAATTTCCATTTTGTGATTTAGCTTACTGAAGAGTACCCTCCTAAGCCAAGCTGGTCTTCTCCCATAGCTGCTAGTCTTCTTGCATGTTGGGATGGTTCTTTCCTGAGCCCTTAGTAATGTTTCTTTAAGTAGAGCCAGCTCTCCTGGACTCCTTTCCCCATCTGACTGGCCTCCCAAGGGATCCTGCCCATCAGTTCCCTGCGTGAATCAGAGACCACTTTCCTGAAGTCCAAGGTCCTTACTCTGCTGCTCTTCTTCCTTTCTTTATTAAGGATCCAGAAGTCAATCATCTCATGATCATTGCTGCATAAGCTACCATCCACTTCTACATTCTCCACCAATTCTTCACTGTTTGTGAGCAGCGGGTCAGGAAAAGCATGGCCCCTAGTTCGCCTCTCCAACACTTGCACCAGGAATTTGTCCCCGGTACTCTCCAAAAACTTCCTGGATTGCCTGTGCAGTGCTGTATTGTCTTCCCAGAAGATGTCAAAGTAATTGATGTCCCCCATGAGAACCATGGCCTGTGATTGGGAAATTTCTTTTAGCTGTTTGAAGAAAGCCTCATTCCACTCATCCTTGTGGTCTGATGCTCAATCATGACATCACCCTTGTTGCTCACCCCTCTAATCCTAACACACAGACTTTCAACAGGCCTATCTCCAGTTTCATGCTGGAACTCTGAGCAGTCATACAGCTCTTTTACTTAAAATGCAACTCCTCCCCTTCTTCCCTACCTGAACAATGTATACCCATCTATGATACTACCTTAGTCATGTGAATTATCCCACAAAGTTTCTGTTATTCCAATCATGCCATAATTCTGTGACTGTGCAAAGGACTTCCAATTCTTCCTGCTTGTGTCCCGGCCTCCATACATTCATGTACAGATACCCAAGGTACCAAGCTGATTGCCCTACTTTTTCAGGAAGAATGAGAGGACCTTCCCTGTTGCCCTCTCCTGCTTTTGCTTCTTCCAGGTCACCTGCTTCCCAACTTACCTCAATATATTGGTCTCCATTCCCTGGAAAACTTAGTTTAAAGCCTTCCTTACTAGGTTAGCAAGCCTATTTGTAAAGATGCTCTTCCCTGTCTTTGTCACGTAAATCCCATCTCTTCCCAATAATCCTTCTTCTTGGAACAACATCCCCCGGTTAGAGGAGTCAAATCCCTGCTGCAACATGATTTGCCCAGCCATGCATTGATCCGCAGATCATCAGTTCCTGCCTGGGCCCTTCCCTTGACCAGAAGGATCATCAAAGACAATACCACCTCAGCCCCTGTCCCCTAGCCTTGTGCCCAGATCCCTGTACTCACTCTTGATCTGCTCAGGGTCACTCCTGGTAGCATCATCAGTGCCTACATGGATGAGCAATATGGGGTAATAGTTAGAAGGTCAGATGAGGCTCAGTAATCCTTCTGTGGTATCTCAGATTCAGGCTGTAGGCAAGCAGCTGACCTCCTGAGACAACAGGTCAGGCCAATAGATGGATGCCTCCATCCCTCACAGCAGGGAGTCTCCAACCACAACCAACCATTGCTTTCTTTTGGTGGCAGTAGTCTCAGTCCTCCTAACCTTGGGGATACCGGACCTGGCCTCCTCCACCAACAGAATGTGCTCCTCCTCCTCTGTTGCTAGGGCTCCATATCTGTTCTCAAGGCAAACTTCTGCAGGTGGAAATGAAGACATGCTTGCTGCCAGAGGTCACAAGCTACCACCTACCACCTTCCTGGGAGTCCATGTCCTCTTTCTTCTCTAGCGCTGCCTCTAGCCATCCTTTCTCCATAGTCCTACGGGTCTCCTCCAGCAGTGAGTCCTTTGTGGCAGAAGATGCTTCAGAGCCTTGCCACCTCCTCCTTTGGCTCTCTTGTCTGCTTCCTGAGAGACACCAGGAGGCACTGCTCACATCACAGATCCTCCTCCATCTGGCTGACCCTAGAAGGAACCTGCAAACTGTAGTCTCTACAGCACCAAACCAGGACCTGGGTGGAAGCCTCAATGGTCAGCAGTCCTTCCTGGACAGACACCTCACAGGTGCAAGTAGAGGAAGAGCTGGCAGTAATGGTGGCTCTGGCATTGCAATGTTAACCAGCCATTTCTCTGAGTTTCTTAATCTGCTAAGTCTTTTCTGCCCCTCTTTCCAAACAGATGTTCTCTGGCAAACTTCCATGTAAGCTGACCCATTCACTGTTCTTCATTCCCAAAGGGTTTCCTGTTCCCTGCTTCTTTTAACCAAGCTTACAGTGAAGGAAAGTGGTCAGTTTCATGGACAGTTTCAAGGCAAACTACATAGTGAACTCTCCTTCACTCAGGGCTGTAGTTAAACAAGGGGCTTAAGTATTAATCTAACTGATGAGTTTTAGCTACTTATACTAAATATATGTAGATCAACTATTCTTATTTAAAGAAAGAGCATTGGAGTGTTAGCATTGGAATCTGATCTGTATCATACTGCAATGGAGGCAAAAGGTGATTACTGCAAAGTAATCAACTTTCAAGAGATCCAGATGCAAAATAACATGAGAAGCACCAGGGAACAGAACTAGCATGGCTGTAAAAGGCTTGGAATAATTAAGGGGAATTTTTTGTGAAAGAGCCCTGTGGTGATGATATTCCCCTCCACTCATTAAGAAACAGTATTATTGTGACCACAATTTTAACAGTGTGGTCAAATCAGGACAGCAAAATTATTGAAAAATTGTAGATTTAACTGAGACTTCCTTGAAATCTGGCACCATGACATGTGTCATAATGGTGGCATTGGTGGCAGCAATCCCTCATGGTCGAGGATGTTCACTCCCATGGGTTAAGTAAAGGGTTGTAGATGAGTCTAATAACTTAGATAGGACTTTACATTACAATGGCAATGAAACAATAGATTAAGTTACAGAAATAATTTGATTTTTTTCCAGCCCTTAGTGATATTCCTTTTAATATCTCAAACTACTCTATCCCAGATTGCTTTGCTAACAGCTGGAAGATGATGAATCACATAGGATCATGATAAACAGATCTAGTTTATATTTATATTCAAGGAATCTTGTTTAAAAGGTTGGTAGTACAATTTGTATTTGAATGCCTAGTTTTTTTAATAAAATCACAATCAAATTATACTGGTGTGAATGACATCACTCACTAGATTTTTAGCATTTTCTGAATCAAAACTAAATTGCACAATGACTCATGTTTATGGGGAAAAAAATCCCATGAATAAGAAATTACATTAATTTCAAGAGATAAAACTAGAAACTGGTGGAGTGTTACTATTTATGAACAAAGATACATAGTTAGCCATGTTAGTCTGAAATCAAGTAGCAAGAGGTTAGATTTGTACCTTTATAAGCTGACCAAAGTATATATCAAAGTACAGTGTATATGTATATATGTGTGTGTATAGACATCTATAGACAAGCTTTTGTGAGCTCAGGCTAACAGTATCTGATGAAGTGAGATTCAGCTCACAAAAGCTTGTGCTCTGTGTGTGTGTGTGTGTGTGTGTGTGTGTGTGTGGCTATCCAGCATGCATAATTTTTCTAGTTTGTAAGGTGCAAATCTATCCTACCATGATACTATTTCTCAGGTTTAGGCAAAAAAAATAAATACCCCAAAACACAAGTGAATTTGATTGAGCATAGGAAAGAAAGGAAACATCTTGTCTCACTGCATCAGTGATTCCCACTTTACGTGATTACAACGAGGGCCAGGATTGCAGTTAGTCAAAAAGCTGTTTCTCACATGCCACAGTCCTTTCTCACATCCATTTGATTTTCACCTACTGACTGCTTATAACTTTGCAAGCATTTGACCAGTCTTAATGAAGTAATTATCTGCTATTACTATTCAAGTAGTGTTTAACATTTGCTGCTAAAGCACAACATTAAATTTAACACAATGCTGTGTATTGACAAAGGTTAACATTTAAAGGTTTGTTTTAGGTTTGGGGGCCTTTTGATTGGTTTGGGGGTTTTGTTGTTGTTGTTTTTTTTTCTGTTTGGCTCCATGAGTCTGCTTGGAAATTTAAGTGTAGCATACTTGGTGCTTTAGTCAAATAAAAACTTTCTTTTTTGTATATTAAGGTATAAATGAGAGGCCTATTTGATCATATAAGCCATCCTCTGCGCATGCAACAGGAATCTGTGCACTGCATTTTCTCTGTTTCTTTTCTCTCGTTTTCTTCATGTCTTGTTCTGAAAGCCCCAAATAATAGGGCATTAGAGTATCTCTCCTTGCCAGGAAGTTGTTTCCCTGTTTTTAGCCTACATTTTCTTTACCTTAATTTCCACCTAGAATTTGTAGTCATACTCCCATACATATTGGTGTCATCCTGAGTTCATCTCTTCCTTCACATTAAAAACCTTCAAAAAGTTATAGTTTGTTATGATTTTCTTCCATTGATTTGAAATCCTTAGTAGCTACTTAGTCATGCAGTGCATATTCAGGTGTTTAATTACCAGAGGTTCTGGTTTTCTCTAATGAACACCCCCCCACCCCCCCACCCCCAATTTTCGGAATAAAGAAGTAACCCAAAATCCACATTTTTCTGTGATGTAAATGAAACACCACCACATATATATCTATATATTAGTGGTGTTTCATTTTAGTCATAGAAGAATGTGGATTTTGGGTTCCTTTTTAATCCAAAAATTGGGGATTTTTTTTTTCATCAGATAAAACCAGGATCCTGGCCCATCACTATCCATTACTACTTTCCTGCCTTTGACCCGTCTTGTCTTCCCTCCCTTCGGGCACTTTTCATGTGCTCTGGGGAGGAGGGGACATTTTAATTAGAGCAACTCTGAGAGACACTGTAAATAAAGTGCTTCAGCATCTCATGTATCAGTGCCCTGTGCTTCAAAATGGTGGCAGGGGCACTTGAACTACATCTCGTTCAACAAGCTTTATTTCAAGTACCCCCCCAACGCCATTTTGAAATGCAGGGACACTGATACATGAGATGCGGGGGGCTGCTGGAGTGCACTATTTGCCACACTGCAGCAGACTTGATTAATCAAGTCTATTCCACTGTGCTGTAATTTCAGGGGTTTATAATTATAGTGTATTGGAGCAGCCTCCATGATTGTGTCCCAGCACCTTAATGTCCCTCCCAAGGCCATACCTTCTGATCTCTCAGTGAGGTGTGGTTTTTCCTAAAGCTCATTCATCCTCCCCTTCCTCCCAAAGACCATACTGTTCAATTTTAAATGATTATAATAAGAAATAGAATTACCGCTCCCCACTACCCCCTTCCTCTGACCCTGCCAAAGGACATTAAAGGGCACCTATGAGTGTCGCATTTTGGCAGTGCCCACCCTGGAAACCTACCCCAGGTCAGCCTGCAGCACCTCTGGATCGCTGCAACCTAGCTAGGCCCTTCTTCTTTCCAACCCATGCAGCCATCATGTGCATGAGCTGGGCTCTGACCCATCACTGTATCTTCTAAAATTTATAAATTTATTTTCTTTTTTCAAGCATGTTTGTGTTTTACTTCAAACTGAGATGAGAACAAAGGACAGCATCCACAGGCACTTTCATTAAAAAATACAGATTGCAGGTGTGGCTGCCTTTTCTGTTGTAGACAATTAGTTAGAAGGCACAGCCAGGAAATGGGAGACCTAGGTTACATGTTTGCTTCAAACTGAAAAATTCCACTTTCACTGAGAGAGCTCCATAATGGCTTGGCCATAGAACTGACTATTTTAAGAAATTTTATGCAGCTCCTGGTGAGGTCAGGCTACTACATAGCCAAGGGTGCAAAAGTTATGGGATCAGAAAAGAAAGCAAGAAGAAACTTGCCTGTATGATCAATTTGTTTGGTCCTGCTGGCACGATGATACACTTCCAGTGACCAGGCATCAGCTTGTTGGTGCAACTGCTACATCTGCATTGTTGCCAGGGCTCCAGAACTAGAGTGAACACTGCTACCACTCTCCCCCCCCCCCCCCGCTCCTTTTTCCACTACTGCAGATCTGAGTCTGCAGCAGTAAGTAAAGACCCTGAACTTGGTAGTGGGCAAGAAGGTGGAGGGCAAGTTGTGGTGGTGGACATTCCTTAGGTTCTGAAGCTGAAACAGTTCCAGCAGCTGTCTGGACTGTAATTTAATTCCTTGCAATCTGCATTGCCACCTTGGATTGCCACTGGGACAGCCCAGGGTACAGCTGGGAGGGGAAGCCTGAGTTCTGTTCCTTACACTATTTCTGTCTTTTACCCAATGACTGTTTAATGTAAAATGCATAAATGGTTCAGGGAGCAAAAACCAGCCTAGAAATCAGCTTTCTTACCAAGGGAATGCCTCAAACACTAAACTATATTTCCAGGTTCCCTTTTCCTTGCTCTCCTTTCAACTCCATAGTTTTCACTCCTATTTCTTCAGTAGTTCAGCTTCAACAAGGACTGTTTGTACACTCCATGTTTTTTGCCCTCTATTGCACTGCAATGGTGTGACTGCACAAACAGGGTATCCAGTAAGGCTGTACAAAACAGCACTGTTTAATTATAACTTTCATTTTGCCACTTTGAAGGGACAATGTTTCATTTCGATGTTTAGTTTCATTTAATTTCAAAGCACTGTTCTGTTTAATTTCATCAAAAATGTTTTGCTGTTTTGCATTTCAATGTTTCACCCATAGGTTATAATGGGAAATCACAAAAATGCCCATAACTTTGTCATTTCTTGCCTGATTTGAATGAAAACAGCAGAGGCCATGAAGCCTGTCAAGTTTCAAGGAGATAGGTGCAGGGGTTTTGGGGAAACTGTACCTTAAACTCTTCCGAGCAAAACTCATGTCACTTAAGTGTGAAGGCACAGGGAGGTGAAAACAACAGACATGGTAGCCCCTGTTGAGGCCACAAAATCTGCCAAGTTTCAAGGAGAAAGGTACAGGGGTTTCTGGGAAACTGGACCTCAGGCTGCTGACAAGCAAAACTCATAACATGTGTGACTTTGTATGTGTGTTAGGTGTACCCTCACTGGTGCTGGCGCCTCTACATGACATGGTAGTGTGCCCCAATGAGGTCTCCTCCTTCTCTAAAGTCTCAGCCTGGTCCACCACTTTAAATAACAACAGGTAATTAAGCAGCACAGTAGCACTAGGAGCATCTCAGTGTCACAGACTAGAGTCTTTCTTTCCTTTCCTGCAGGAGCTTCTCCATCAGCTGCCACAGAACTCTCCCTGCCAGCCCCAGCCCTGGGGCTTAGATGTGCCCAGGGCTCTGCCTTCTTCTGGTCAGCTGACTGGGGACAGGTGCTAGGGGTATAGGTTTTAGCCATGTTGGTCTAAGGATATGGCAATGGCAGACAAGGTTCTTTGGGTCAATCTGATATATTTTAGTAGACCAACTGAATAGTTGGAGAAATATATATTATCAAGCTTTCGGGTTGAAAAACCCTTTGTCAGGATGAGGATGCACCTGCAGTTGGTGTGTAGGCTCTTTCTGGATGGAAGGAATAGTAAAGAAGCCAGAGGCTGGCCTGGCATGAATGCAGGCAAGAAAGCCAGTCAGTGAAAATGGAAATGGAGGTATTAGGGGATGAGGGACAAGCAGGGGTGAGAGGGGAAGGGGGATGTAGCAGGTAAAAGTGGAAAGTTACCTGGGAGGTCAGATGTCAGGCAGGTTGTAGTATGTTACAATTCCAATGTCTATATTGAGCCCATGAGTTTCTGTACCTAGGAGGTTGATTAAGTGCAGTTCATAGGCCTATCTGTGAAAAGTGGTTTGTAAATTCAAACAAGCATTGAACCTTGCTAGCTTCATCACCAGAAGCCAATTTCCTGCAGCCCAAAACACACCAAATGAATGCAGAGCATGTCATGACAAGAAATGCAAAACCTGCCAACAATATCTCCAGTATGGAGATAACATCACAATACATATCTCTATCAGGGCACCAGGAAAATACGTAGGAGACACCAAGCAACAACTGCATACTAGCACACCAAAAATCTATCCAAGACAAGAACACCCAACTCCAATCTCTCAGGGCTGAGCCTCAAAGGGAATTTACAAACCACTTTTCGCAGACGAGCCTATGAACTGCACTTCATCAACCCTTGTATCTGCTTTTCCCCCACTGTTCCAGGGTGGCCTGCCTCTGCTTTGGAGGTATGGGGGCTTTGGAGCAAAAGGGGGTATTGAATCCCATTTGCTAGGAACAGGCTAGCAAGTAGGAAGGGATAGCCTTTCTCTGACCCTGCTGAGCTGCTGGAAGACATAGCTCAGTAACTGACCCCAAGGCAGAAAACTCATTTCAAACAATGCTGCTTTTTATGCTGTTCTTCCACCCCTCCTCCAGAGCCACTGGGATTGGAAGGGATCTCAGGAAAGGATCACAGTCACTGGCAAGCTACACATGTCAATATCAGAGCAGTCCTTCCCCACTCTTCCCACTCCCTCTTCTTAGTTTCTGTTTCCCTGCAAGCAAGCCCAATTTCAAAACTTGAAACATTTTGTAACTTTAAAAACATTTTGACTGCCCTCATTTCATTTTAAGGGTGTTTTGAAGCCTTTCATTCCATTTAGATTTCACTGTTTTGAGCTCAAAATGAGTCAAACCAGCATCAAAATGAAACAAATTTTTAAAAATTGGCAAAATTTCACACAGCCCTAGTTTCCAGATGCTTTAAAAGTCTTCCTGGTGCATTAAACTATAAGTCCTTGGGTGTAGTTTAGTTTGGCTCTCCAGGAATTAAAGTGTCCCATCCATGGATTTGTTGCATGCAAACACAAAGGCACTCAGAGATGTGTAATGAGCCTCTTTGTCCACCAGGTGATGCTGCAACTTCTTTGTAGTTCACCCCTTTGAATTGCTGCCATTTTCAAATTGCTTCTGCCTTTTTTTTTCTTGTGCTGTTTGCTCCCTGCTCCCACACCTGTGTGGCAGGACATGAGGTGTGGGGATGGGGGGGGAAACAAGCCAGCAGGGGGGAACACAGGACCATCCCACTCTCCTGTGGCACAAACCTGGGACCAGATTTAATTCATTCAAAAACCTAGTATGTGCAAACACTGGCATGATGCTCCAAAATAAACAAGTTTTACTTTTATAAATCTATTTAATTTAATGAGGATTAAACCCTGTGATGTGTACAATTGCCCAAGAAGCTCAATTTTTCTCTTAATCTGAGATGGGCATATATCCTCATGTGTGTGCTCTAACAGGCTGTTATACAACACATGGGCACTACCATCTTATCACCTTTGGAGGTACCTACAGTATTGGCTGTATAGGGAACCTCTGTTCTTAAACCACTTCTATGAATGATTCTGCTAGGGTCAGACACAATTTTTAAGCACCACAGTATATAAATGAAGTGTGTAAATTGCCCAGAGATCTCACTTTAACATTTAAACAAACTGTTAATCAAATCGTTTGATGGTGGATGGTATAAGGTTCTAGTTATATTTGTGATTCTATTAACCTCCTAAAAGTCCTGAAATTCTGAGAAAGATATAGACAATTATGCATAATCACAGTCTTGAGCCATTTATAGTGCCGGTACTAGTAAGAACTGGATAATAATACAATTTATTTTTATTAGGAGTGGTAATTAATCATTACATGAGTTACCATGAGATTTGGAGGACTCTCCATAGCTTGAAATCTTTAAAGCAAGATTGGATGTCTGTTTCAAGTCTGTTGCACAAAACAGTGGCTGCAATTGTATGGCCTTTCTTATGCAGGTTATCAGATTAAATGTTTACAATGATATTTCTGGCCTTTAAATTGGTGTATCAGTGTCTACAAGTTATGGAGTACTAAAAGCTTCTGATCATATTTTAGAGATTTCCATTTAAAATGGGTAATTAGTCATAGATTCATATTTGGGAAGTCTCATATTATGCTTACTGTTCAGTACAAACCATGCAGTTCAAGTCTTGGCTTACAGAGTATTCCTGCCACAATATCTGCAAGAGGATTAAAATGTTTTGCATCATGGGTAAAGTGAATTTTAACCATTAGGTGTTCCAGTTATGAAGTTTAATTAACAAGTATTGGTAGTGATTCAATGTATTTTGAAAGTAAGTACATCAAACTTTGAACTATTGCCTTTTTTCTTATTTTAAGGACTTCTTTTGTAATGTCTTGCACACACAGGCATTTTACTCTGGTTAGTTCCATTGGCTAATATGAGTAAAATACTTTTTGCAAGATCAGGCTAAAAATACTTGGGTTTGCTGCTGTAGCAGAAAATCTGGAGTCAGAAAGTTAATATTAACATTTAGACATTTTTTAAAATATATTTTCATGTATTTTTATTTAATAATTAATTTGGTATTGTAGATAGATTTTAGCTAGTACTGATGCATGGTGCTCAGTTGTTAGCATAATTGCATTTTATGAAATATTGATGTATTGTTGTACATATATTGCATGCAAGCAGTGAAAAAAAAGTTTAATTAAGCACTAAATATATTTTGAAATAATACCTGCTTACATACAGATTCCATTTAGAGATGCAATAATTCTATTTTTGTTCATACAAAGTAAAATATTATTCCATAAATTACAGGGCCATACTAAAGGAGAGGTTGGCTGCAAGGCTCAACTGATAGATTCATATTACTAATATCTAAGAAAATAAATGATTCAAGTGAACTCTGATTTTCAGAAACTTGGTTTTATTATCAGCCTTTGCACCAGCATCAGAATCTCACTTCTGCAAGTCTATGGAGGAAGAATAAATCATATTCAAAATGAGCAGAGAAACATGCAAATGTAACTGAACTAGTGCAACCCAGAGTAGGAGTATCTACAAACTTTTTCACACTTCTGACAAATTGGATCTGCTTCTTGGACTATAGCTTTCATGAGATTCACCAAACAAAGCCTATTGCCAGTACTTAGATGAGTCTGTCCAGTAGAACCAGAATCTTACAATGTAGCTTGTGGGGTTGGCCTGTCAACATACCATATGTTACCAGCAAAGATTATTATATATGTGTTATACACCATGTAACCTTGTTTCTTTTTATGACCAGGTCACAAAATGCTTAGATGTAGGAATCGAGGTGAATGGCATCTACTTGAATTTTAAGAAGGCCTTTGATAAGGTATCTCATTATATTCTCATAGATAAACTGAGTGACTGGGACATAGATGATTACAAGGTCAGGTGGGTGGTAAATTGGCTTAGGGGCTGCACCCAGAGAGTGGTGGTGGATGGGTTGGTATTGACCTGGAAAGATGTGAGCAGTGGAGTCCCACAAGGCTCAGTCCTTGGACCGGTGCTGTTCAATGTCTTCATCAGTGACTTGGGTGAGGGCGTGGAAAGCACTCTGCCCAAATTCACAGATCATACCAAATTTGGGGGTAAAGTTAACACACCAGAGGGTAGGGAATGAATCCAGGCAGATCTGGGTAGGTTGGAGAAGTGGGCGGAACAGAATCAGATGCAGCTCAACAAGGACAAATGCAAGGTGCTGCACCTAGGAAGAAGGAATCACCAGCACACTTACAGGCTGGGGGAAGAGCTTCCACAGTAGTAGAAAGGGATCTTGAAGTCACTGTTGACTCCAAGATGAACATGAGTCAACAATGTGTTGAAATGATCAGTAAAGCTAACTGTACTTTATCATGCATTAGCAGCTCCATGACAAACAGGTCCAAAGAGGTGATACTTCGCCTTTATGTGGCACTGGTGAGACTGCAGTTGGAGTTCAGTATCCAGTTTTGGGTGCCACACTTCAAGAGGGATGTGAACAACCTCGAGAGGGTTCAGAGGAGGGCCACTCATATGGTTAGGGGCCTGCAGGCAAAGCCCTACGAGGAGAGATTGAGGGCCCTGGATCTCTTCAGCCTTTGCAAGAGAATAATGAGAGGTGATATTGTGGCTGCCTATGAATTCATCAGGTGGGGACAGCAAGGAATAGCAGATGCTCTGCTTACCAGGGCACCCCTTGGAGGTACTAGGAACAACAGCCACAAACTGAGGGAGAGCAGATTTGGGTTAGACATCAGGAAGAACTTCTTCACAGTAAGAGTTGCTAAAATCTGGAATGGGTTTCCAAGGGAGGTGGTGCTGTCCCCTACCTTGGGGGTCTTTAAGAAGAGACCAGAGAGTCGTCTGATCCCAGTGCTCTTTCCTGCCCAGGGCAGGGGTCAGAGTCAATGATCTGCTAAGGTCCCTTCCAACCCTAACATGTATGAATCTATACCAATATAGTGTCTTGTGCCTGAAAGTTAACAATGTGAACACAAGAATTCATCAAAATCAAAACCTATGGGGCACGTCCACACGTGCAAGCACATGTGATTGCAGCAGCTCAAATAGAAGCAGTGCAAATTTGAGCCGGGGCTTTTTGCCTCAGCGCACATACTCGGACATGCACTTTGGTGTGGAGCAAATTGTGCCACTTGGGGTAAAATAACCCTGTCTGGCTCCTCCCGGATCTGCAGCCAGAGGGAGCTAGAGCCCAGCAGTATGAAAAGCTGCCCTAGCCAGGAGCTCAGGGCTACTTGCTCTCAGGAGCATCTGAGGCCCAGCCACTTGGCATCTGGAGATACGTGCTCCCCGTGCCAGCTGGACTTACAAATCTGCCCTGACTTACAGTGGCTCCTGAACCCTCTACCCACTGCAGCAGTCTGGCAGTGAGAACTGCTGCCTGGCTGTGACATACTGCCATCTGCAACAGAATCTGCCTCCTTGCACCTGTGGCCCCATGGCCGCACACCTACCAGATGCAGACAGAGACCACACAGCTGCCTGAGCTCTGGTACAGGCCCTGCAGTGGAGCCAATTGAACCTCTGGGACAACTGCCAGCGGGTGGTGGCTGCATAGCAGCATCACTACATCCAGACAGCCTGGTTTGGAACCAGAGTCACCTGCCGAGCTCAGGGCTGTGAGTACCAGCTGGCCCTGCTGGGGAGGAGCATATCCATGCTGCCAGCCCCTGCTGCAGCCCTCCGCCCCACTACTGCCAGGTCAGACACAACAGAGGGAGCAGCTGACACTGCTCCCTCCCTGCCATCACTCCCCACATGTACCGCCGCACATGGGCCTGGGCTACCAGTAAACACTGGTGGGAGTGTATAGTCTTCCCCACCTGGGATGACACACACTGAACGCAGACCTTCCGGATGTCAAGAGGCACATTCATGCACCTGGTGGCCCAGGTGACACCTAACATTGAGCGGCAAGACACTGTGATACGTCTGTCCCTCACCCTGGAGAAGCGTGTGGCCATAGCCATCATGAGACTGGCCATGCCTGCCAGCCTCAGGTATGTGGCCCACTCCTTTGGGGTGGGGAAGTCCACTGCTGGCTAGGCTGTCTTGGATGTATGTGGGGCCAGCCAGCTGACTGAGTCATCCAGCTGGCCAACCCAGGGGCTCACATTTGTGAGAGCCCGGCAGGGCAAATTATGCTGAGGGGAAACCAGCACGGGTTTGTGGCGGGCAGATCGTGCCTGACCAATCTAGTCTCTTTCTATGACCAGGTTACGAAACGCCTGGACACAGAAGGAGGGGTGGATGTCGTATACTTAGACTTCAGGAAGGCCTTCGATATGGTATCCCACCCCATACTGGTGGACAAGCTAAGAGGCTGTGATGTGGATGACTGAACAGTCCGGTGGATGGTGAATTGGCTAGCGGGTCGCACCCAAAGAGTCGTGGTGGATGGGTCGGTTTCGACCTGGAAGGGTGTGGGCAGTGGGGTCCAGCAGGGCTCGGTCCTTGGACCGATACTCTTTAATGTCTTCATCAGCGACTTGGACGAGGGAGTGAAATGTACTCTGTCCAAGTTTGCAGATGACACAAAGCTATGGGGAGAAGTGGACACGCCGGAGGGCAGGGAACAGCTGCAGGCAGACCTGGATAGGTTGGACAAGTGGGCAGAAAACAACAGGATGCAGTTCAACAAGGAGAAATGCAAAGTGCTGCACCTAGGGAGGAAAAATGTCCAGCACACCTACAGCCTAGGGACTGACCTGCTGGGTGGCACAGAGGTGGAAAGGGATCTTGGAGTCCTAGTGGACTCCAAGATGAACAAGAGCCGGCAGTGTGACGAAGCCATCAGAAAAGCCAATGGCACTTTATCGTGCATCAGCAGATGCATGATGAATAGGTCCAAGGAGGTGATACTTCCCCTCTATAGGGCGCTGGTCAGACCGCAGTTGGAGTACTGCGTGCAATTCTGGGCGCCACACTTCAAAAAGGATGCGGATAACCTGGAGAGGGTCCAGAGAAGGGCAACTCGTATGGTCAAGGGCCTGCAGACCAAGCCCTACGAGGAGAGACTAGAGAAACTGGACCTTTTCAGCCTCTGCAAGAGAAGGTTGAGAGGCGACCTTGTGGCTGCCTATAAGTTCATCACGGGGGCACAGAAGGGAATTGGTGAGGTTTTATTCACCAAGGCGCCCCCGGGGGTTACAATAAACAATGGCCACAAGCTAGCAGAGAGCAGATTTAGATTGGACATTAGGAAGAACTTCTTCACAGTTCGAGTGGCCAAGGTCTGGAACGGGCTCCCAAGGGAGGTGGTGCTCTCCCCTACCCTGGGGGTCTTCAAGAGGAGGTTAGATGAGTATCTAGCTGGGGTCATCTAGACCCAGCACTCTTTCCTGCTTTATGCAGGGGGTCGGACTCGATGATCTATTGAGGTCCCTTCCGACCCTAACTTCTATGAATCTATGAATCTAGGGGAGGTGGTGGAAGGGTTTGGGGCCCTTGGGTTCCCTAACTGTGTAGGGCCACTTGATGGGACCCGCATCCCCATCCTCCACCCCCCTGGGGGAGGGTGGCAGTACATCAACTGCCATGGCAGCAACTCAGTGATGCTTGAAGCATTTGTAGGCCATTGTGGCTGCTTCACCCACATTTACACCAGCTGGGCTGGGAGTGCCCATGACACCCATGTGCTGTGCCACTCGTCACTTCCAGGACTGATGCAGGCATGGACCTTTGCCTCAGGAATCCAAGACCTGACCACTGGGGATGTCAGCATACCACCAGTCATCATGGCAGATGCAGCATACCTGTTTCTCCCCTGGCTGTTGCATCCCTTCCCAGGACCTCTGGATGCTTGGCAGAAGAGATACAATGAGGCCCTCGCCCACTGCCGATTCACCATCAAGCAGGTGTTCAGCCATCTGAAGGGACGCTGGCGGAGCCTCGCTACCCACCTGGAGGCAGCGCCACAACACATACTCTGCATTATTGCTGCAGCATGTGTCCTGCACAATGTGTGCAAGTCCAGGGGAGAGGTCTTTGAGCCCCAGAATGGAGGATACCTGCCGTGTATCAGCACACCCAGCAGCAGCTGCAGCAGAGCCAGCCAGCCAGGTACAGTATCGCAGATGAGGAGCACCCCCTCCAGCAGTGACACTTAGGAGCCAGAGTGCGGGATGCTATCACCTCCCACTTCCTGGCCCACCCATCTGGGTAGGGCACTACACCTCTCCTCGCCAGCACCAAGCCACCTGCTCAGGAGCCTCCAACCCTGTCCATGACCAGGACCTCAATAACACACACACTATGGCCATGTTGAAAGCAATGGCAATTTTATTCCCATTTCCTCTCAACACAAAACTATCCAAACACCACCAGTGTATCAAACCCAACTGTGAAAGCAAATATAAAAACTGTACATGTGACCCAAGGGAACAGGAGAGGGGCCAGGTGCACAGGGAGGAGGGGCTCAGGGGTTTGCTGCCCTATGGCCTCAACCTGGGTCTCGGGACCTGGGCCTACTACCACACGTACATGGGCCACAAGGACATGGCCTAGGACACAGCTGCTCTGGGGAGGAGGGGAGGAGCTCCTCCTGATGGGCAGCCACTGAAGGCTGGTCTGGGCCTGGGAGAGGGGGAGGCAGGACCCATGTTCCTTGATGCCCATAATGGGCCTATGGGGCCTGCTGGGGGGGGCAACTGTGGCACCATCCAGCCAACCTGCCCCCAGCTGCGCCCTGCCCCTGGTGCCAGGGGCACAGGCTGGTCAGATGACAGTGGTGGGGCTGGTGGAGTCTGGGGGACAGCAGCAGGAGCAGCTGGGGCAGGAATGGCAGCCATGAGATGGTCACTGACCCTGCACTCATGTACTATGGCTGTGTTAATGGAGGCCCAGAGTTGCCGCATCTCCTCCAGGCTCTCCCTGACCAGCTGCCACTCTCCCTCAATCAGGGTGACCAGACACTCCAGGGCCACCCTCCCAGCTTGCAACTCCCCAATGGCCACAGCATGGTTGTGGCGGAATTGATGGAGCTCCTGCAGGACGTGAGTCTGGATGTCCTACACCTGCTGGTGGCATAACCACTCTTCCCAGACCACCTCCTTCTGCCAGCCCTCTCACTGAGTGCACTGCTTTCACCACAGGTGGTGCATCCGGATAGCCGCTGGTGTCTGGGAGACTTGGTGGGCAGTTCCTAGGTGCAGGGCAGTACCCTCTCCTCTGGCAGAGGGGCTGTCTGGAGAAAGAAAAAGTGGATAGCCATCTTTAGATACAGCAACATAGCATGGGTCAGGAACAGCCTCATGAAGGTCCCCAAGGATTAACCTCACTCTTGGACACATGGCCACACAGGCAGTCCATGCCCATGTGTCCACACCCAGACCCATGTGGGCCCATCCCCCTGACAAGGGCCATAGTCATCCTGTGATCTGGCCATCCCCTCCCACAGTGTGCCTGGAGGGATCCTCCTGGAGACAAGCATCACAGCCAGCTCAGGCTATGATGCCCAGCATCTCCCTAACAGGTAAGATCAGCATTCCAAGAGGGCCAGGTCCTCATGTAGTGGCCTCAGTGCTGTGGAGCTGGGGCCCCATGTGCTTGTGGGGTGTGTCCTACTCTTCCTCCTTGCCCTCATCACCAGAGCTAGCTCCATCCAGAAGGGAGTGCTGGCAAGGTGAGGGGATTGTTTTGACCCTGCTGGGAAGTAGGCCTCAGCATGGTTGATCAGGGGAGGGGGGGGGACAGGAGAGGAGGAAGGCAGGGAGGGAGGCAGCAAGGACACGCATGAGGCACATGAAGGCCTTTATTGATTTCATAAATTTCATAGACGTTAGGGCTGGAAGGGACTCCGGAAGATCATTGAGTCCATCCCCCCCACCTGAAGGCAGGAAGTCAGCTGGGGTCATAAGATCCCAGCAAGACAAGCATCCAATGTTTTCTTGAAGGTGCTCAATATAGGTGCTTGAACCACCTCCAATGGCAGGCTATTCCAGACCTTGGGGGCTCGGACAGTAAAGACATTCTTCCTTATGTCCATCCTAAAATGGTCTTGCAGTAGTTTATAACCGTTCAACTTCGTCATCCCTTGGGGTGCTGTGGTAAACAAACGTTCCCCCAGATACTGGTGGTCACCACTGATAAACGTATAGGTGGCCATCAGATCACCCCTGAGCCTCAGCTTTTCCAGGCTAAAGAGCCCCATAGCTCTCAGCCTGTTGTCATAAGGTCTGTTTTCCTGGCCTCTGATCATGCATGTGGCTCTTCTCTGGACTCTCTCAAGCTTCTCCACATCCTTTTTGAATTGTGGGGCCCAACACTGGACACAGTGCTTCAGCTGCAGCCTCACCAAGGCTGAGTACAAGGAGAGAATGACGTCCCAGGATTTGCTGAGAAGCATCTATGGATGCAAGCCAGCATTTTGGTCACTCTACTAGCTGCAACATCACACTGCAGGCTCATGTTCATCTTGCGGTCAATGATGACCCCCAAGTCTCTTTCTTCCATAGTGCTAGCCAGCGTACCACTGCTGAGCCTAAAGGATGCTGCCATTTTTTCCTCCCAAGGTGGAGAACCTTGCATTTTTCAGTGTTAAACACCATCTGGTTCTCACCCGCCCATTTGATGAGCCTGTCCAGGTCAGCCTGGATCACCCCCCTGTCTTCTGGTGTGGATGCTTTGCCCCAAAGTTTAGTGTCATGGGCGAACTTGGCCAGTCCACTCCTGACTCCAATGCCCACATCATTAATGAAGATGTTGAACAATATGGGTCCAAGGACAGAGCCTTGAGGGACCCCACTGGTCACAGGGCTCCATGATGATTGACTTCCATCAACCACCACCCTCTGGGTCCAACCACGTAGCCAATTTACCAGCAAGCAGATCATGGTGGAACTTGAGGAGGAGCGGGCTGGGAAAGAAGCTCCCAATTTCCCATGGCATGTGTAGGACTCACCTGGTCTTGGTGACAGGTGGCTGGGTTGAGTGGCAGAGCTGGACCCAGCCTCCGGGGGGAGTGAAAGATGGTTGCAAGGTTTCTGGGGTATGCTCTCCACCAATGTAGGTGACACCCTGGGCTGCCCCTCCCCACTGCTACTGCTTTTCAGCAGGAGGAAGGGGTCCTCTCACTCGGGGCTCCCTTCAGGCATGGTGGTGACACTGGCTGTGCCTGGCAGTGTCTGCCCCTCACTGCTGTTTCTCCTGACATTCAACAATGGTAGGCCAGCAGGTTTAGAGGATGACCCTGCTTCTGGGGACTCCAGCTGGGTCCCTGAACTGGCTGCTCCTCTTGCTGCCCTTTTCCCAGTGGCAAAGGAGTAGCTGGGGGGCTTGGTGGCTTTGGGCCCCAGGATGTGAGCCAGCTCCTCATAGTGGGGCATGATGGTGTGACCCACCCCTGACCACCGGGTGGCATTACAGACAGCAGTAAATTGCTGCCCCAATGCCTTGGCCTTAGTATGGTACTGCTGCCACATCTTCCAGTGCCCCTGGTCTGCCATATGGGCAGCTATCACCCTATAGATATGTTTGTTACAGTGACCTGCCCTAAACTTCTCGAGTGTGTCCTCCTGGCCCCAAATGGTCAGGAGGCTGGCCACTTCCTCTGCCCTCCAGGTAGGTCTCTGGTGCAGGCCCTGGCCAGGGTCCTGTGCCAAGGTCCTACCAGTTGCTTCACCAGCAGGGATCCTGAGGTTCCCTGTGTTCAAATTTCAAAACCTCAGATTAACAAATCCCAATAGCATGCATTAGAAATCAAACCCCTAAAACCCAGGAATTTCCACAAGTAACCTGAAACCCAACTATATACACGTATAAAGGACAGCTAGCAAGAGAGATCAAGAGCAAGAGAGAAAAAAAGCAGGACAGTGTTTTAATGACATCAGGACAATTTTATGTGGTTGGGGGGGTGGGAGAGAGAGACAGTCACATGTACACCCCTGCCTCCTCTCCACAACCTTCACAACTGCTGGCATCAGGCAGCCCCAGGATCCTCACAGGAGTAGCTGCCTGCTGCTGCCGGAGTCCCCCAGTGGCTCTAGCTGGCATCTGAGCTCACTTACTGTACATGCCCACAGGACCTGGCTGTGCCACTGTAGGGTTGGGGGGGCCTCCCCACACTCCCACCCCTGCCACACAGAGCTCCAAAGCTGCCTGCAAAAGGCAGCTGTGGGACCATCCATGCACTGGCTGGCAGCTCCCAGCTATTGGCTGGCGGCACCCACACCCCGCACCTTGTGTTTCACATTTGCAAGTGGCGCATGCTGGTGAGGCCCAGCTGCACCATATGTAGGGTCAGGGGAGTGGTTCTTGGGTGGGTGTCATGAGTTAATATGCACCATGTGTGGGGTCAGGGGGCTTTTGGCTGGGGGGGGGCACACTCCTGCCCTAACCCCAGCTGTGCACAGCCCCACAGCTGCCTGTAAAAGGCAAACGTGGGACCATCGGTGGTGAGTTGCAGACTTACACATGGCACAAGGTGCCAAGCCAGCCAAATGCCCCACCTAGCAAAGTGGTGGCAAGCACTGGCCTGGTTCTGCCCAAGGTGATGGCACTGGGTTGGGTTGGCACCCTGCACCACATGCAGTAGGGAAGCAAGTGGTGGCACCATTGTTGGGATCCATGGGAGCAAGGTGGGTGTTGGGGAGAAGGCCCACACTCCCAGGCCACAGAGCCCCTCAGCTGCCTTGGGGTTGGGCGGGGGGGGGGGGAGAGGAGGCTCACACTCCCACCCCAGAGCTCCCCAGATGGCTTGAGGGGATGGGTCACTCTCTTGCCACACAGAGTCTGGCAGCAGGACCCTGAATGCCTTGACCAGCAGCTCCTGGCACTTCTATCCTGCTGCATGTGGCTGGAGGTGGTGATCTGGTCTGATGCTACCTGCCTACGCCGGGCAAGAGCCAGCCAGGTCCCGCCTGAAGTGGGGCAGGAGGCATTGGGCCAGATCGCCACCCCTAGCCACGTGCAGCAGCAATAGAAGCTCTGGGAGCTGCTTGCCAATGCATGCAGAGTCCCATGGCTGCCTCTTGCAGGCAGCTGCAGGCCTGGGGGGGGGGGAAACACTCCCATCCCTGCCACACCCAGTCCCACAGCTGCCTGCAAGCCATGGGATCCTTCATATGCTGGTTGGTAGCTCCTGGCAGTGTCTGTGGCAGCTCTGCTGCTGCTGCACGTGGCTGGAAATGCCGATCTGGCCTGATGCCTCCTGCCAGACCTCGGGCAGGACCTGGCCGGCTTTTGCCCAGGGTGGGCATGTGGCATCAGGCCAGATTGGCACTTTCAGCCACATGCAGCAGTGGCAGAGCCACCGCAAACACTGCCAGGAGCCACCAGCCAGCATGCAGCATCCAGCGGCTGCCTCTTGCAGGCAGCTGCAGGAGTGGGGACAGGGGGGAGCACACTCCCACCCCTGCTACACTGAGTCCTGCAGCTGCATGCAAGAGGTAAGCGCAGGATCCTTCATGTGCTGGCCTGTGGCTCCTGGCAGTGTCGGTGGCAGCTCCACCACTGTTGCACATGGCTGGAGGCGCCAATCTGGCCTGATGCCTCCTGCCCCAGCTCGGGCAGGACCCAGCTGGCTCTTGCCTGAGGTGAGAAGGTGGCATAGGCCAGATCGGCACCTCTAGCCATGTGCAGCAACAACAGGAGTGCTGGGAGCCACCGGCCAATGCATGCAGTGTCCCATGGCTGCCTCTTGCAGGCATCTGTGGGACTGGGGAAGGGAGGGGGCACAATCTCACCTCTGCCACATCCTGTCCCCAGTGTGCCACCTCCCACCCCAGTCCTGCAGCTGCTACCAAGAGGCAGCCGCTGGACCCTGCATGCATTGGCCGGCAGCTCCTGGCACTTGTATTGCTGCTGCACGTGGCTGGAGGTGCAGTTCTGGCCTGATGCCACCTGTCCACCCCGGGCAAGAGTCGGACGGGTCCTCCCCAAGGTGGGGCAGGTGGCATTGGACCAGATTGGCACCTCCAGCCATGTGCAGCAGGGATAGAAGGGGTGGTGGGAGCTGCTGCCAACACTGCTGGGAGCTGCAGGCCAGCATATGAAAGATCCTGTGGCTGTCTCTTGCAGGCAGCTGTGGGACTTGGTGTAGCAGGGGTGGGAGTGTGCTATGCCCCCTCCCCAGTCCCACAGCTGCCTCCAAGAGGCAGCCGTGGGACCCTGAGTGTTGGCTGGTGGCTCCTGGCAGTGTTGGTGGGAGCTCTACCACTGCTGCATGTGGCTGGAGGTGCTGATCTGGCCCGATGCCACCTGCTCACCCCAGGCAAGAGCTGGCCAGGTCCTGCCTCTTGCTGGGTGCCACTGCTGAAACTGCTGAGACCCACCTTGTTCCCTACCAACACCCACCCAAAAGCCCCCAACCCTCACACTGTCTCCCACCCCCAGGCCACACAAGCCATGGGCCGGGTGTTTGCAAGTGGCTCTTGCAGGCTGACACTGGCAGCCTGCAAAGAAACCTTTGCAAACAGGGAAACATGGGTTTCCCTTTTAGAAAGAAAATTCCCACCCTCCCCTTCTTACCTTGATCTGCCATGGCTTCAGCCTCTACTCCAGACTCTAGAACTTCTCTGCAGACCTTTCTAACTCAAACTAAACCCACAAACGGGCTCTCAGTCTTGCCCCATTTTTATTCTTGGGCATGCTCAAGGGGCATGCTCAGATGCTGGGGAAAGGGGGAACCATAGATACTTCTGGTCCAATGCCAGAGTGTCTCTCTGAAGGACTCCTTCTCCAGTTGCATCTGCTGTTTCCCAAGGTGGTTTTTTTAGACCCGTGGATATCCAGGGGTCTAATTTTCACCCCGCACTGCAAACTTGCAGCGCGGGGAACATTTTTTCCTTCCCGTACATGCCTCTTGCCCCACTCCAAAAGGGTTTGAGACAGGGCAAGAGACATGTGCACGCTCGCCTGGACGTGCCCATAGAGGCTATTCATGTATGCCATGGAACTGTGTCATGTTTATGTATTGGAAAATATTCATTTGCCAGATAAAGGAATTCTCTAAGTATTTTTCCACGGCAGATATTTTTCAAATAGCTAATGGAACACCTGGATTCTTGCCCTAAAAGCACTTCTTCTCTGCCATTGTAATTGAATTCTGTCAGTCACCAAGGAAATATTCTGAAGCTGAACCCTCCTCTCCATAAAAGCAAAGCTCTGATTGGCCTTTTGCTACCTGCAATGCCAATATCATTTCCAGATAGCCTAAGCCATATGAGTCAGATCAATCTTTTTACCACTGTTTCATGTAAATCCATGCACTTTCGTTGAAGAAATAGAAGCTACAACTGACTCCTAAGTGGAATCTGAGGAATCTAAACCAACAGCACTGGCATAATTCAGCAAGATTCAGAATGAAAGATTATTTCATACAAAATCATCAAATAATGATAATGAAATACCTCATAAAAGATGTTGGGAAACATTGTAAGAACGTGGAACAAATGTGTGAAAGGACCTCAACTAACTGGGGATGTAAAACAGAGTAAATTTAACCTGAGTGTGCCTGCATTAATGGTATAGATGTTGATAACATAGATGTTGGGCTACCTCTTTTATCTTGCGTATTAGGTGCTTAGAGGGATAAAAACTGGCATTTTAACTTATAAAATGTCTAAATAATAATATGAAAAATACAAAGAAGCAAACTCAGTAGACACCTGTATTTAACCCTGCAACCTTCAAATCAATAGTATTTTACTTAACCATTAATTGGAGGCAATCTAGTTGTCCCTATAAATAAAATTCTCAACCAGCCTATACATTCTTGTGGTCTTGCATAAGCAGAAAATGTTTTCAACAAAAGATGGCAGTTCACCCTATTAAATGCCTTGCTTTGGTCAAGGGATTAACAATACCCTTTCCACTACTTCTGTACACTGCTTTCAAAGATCTCCCACAGATCTGATCATACATCTGTCATTACACATCCTTTTAGTGTGCTCATAAGTACTGAATGAATTAACTTGGGTGTCTAACAAAATTTTAGATAGAATTTAAATTTTGCCAATTTCATAACCTAATTTCATAAGTATCAGACGCTGCCAATTATGTAGAAACATCTTGTCATCCTCCTTGGCTAACAAAACTACTAGTTTTGGATTAAAAGGTATCGGTACTTTCCCTCAGTTTAACATGTGAATAAATACAGATGCTAAGATTCTATAAAAAGCTACAGGGAATTGATAAAGTTGGGAAATTGATAAAGAATTGATGAAGTTCTGTTGGTAAACCCTGGAAGAAAGGTTTGGGGGATACCCTTCTTCCCAACCACTCTTATTGTCCTTTCCACTTCTTTGACACTATTAGGTGGTATCAAGTCTTCTTTTTCTCTTTCTCTATAATCTCTGCTTATAATTATTACATTGTGAACCCAATTGGTCTGTATCTTCTTCCATCCTCTCTTGCCCTCCATTCCTTATAAATCTTCTTCCTCCTTGTTTGAAAACAGATCTGAGTAGTATACTTGTAATGTCTACACTAAATCATCAAATCTTGTTTTTTTTAATCTTTCTTGCTTCTTAAAGTCCCTTTATGTCTCTCAGCCTTCCTCTCCTTCCCTCCTATGTAAGAGAGAAAATTGATCTCCTGTTCCCATATTCCACACATTTCCAAAAACCTAGGAATTTTAACTTCAGTAGTGTTGCATGGCAAAAACCATGATGAAATGCTACTGTGCAGTAGTATTAGGCTAATGAACAGTAATGCTACAAAAAAGGCATTAGCCAGTGCTACTGCACAGTAATTTGGGCTACTAAGCATTTATTTAGTACTTATTTATACAAGTACTAAATAAATGTGCAGTAGCATCTTGTGTAGATGTGGCTAGGGAGTACCCCATAACTGACTACTGCCTTTAATGCTGTTAATTTCTTCCTGTGACAGTCCCTCATCTGGTATTTAATATACCTGATCTCTTCCTCTATTCTTTCATTTCTCCCACTTGGCTCAAATAAAGAGTAGCATACTTACAATCACTTATACAAATGGTTGCATTGCCTCTTTTTCTTATTTTAAGTGCTTTTATTGAGCTTAAAAGTAAAGTTTCATACCCAGCTCTATTTACCTCTGCCAGTGATCCTAAGTGGGCATTGTCCACTCACTCTTGTTTCCTCTCTTAATTCAGAATTCAGTTTCTAAACTCCTGGACCAAAAACATCTCCTGATCTAACATTCAAAGTAACTCTAAATAAATAGTATTCCAAAGGGAACTGACTAGCATGTGGGCAGTAAGTTCTAGACCCCACTGTCACTGGTCACTGTATCAGGAATGGATAAGCTCAGGAAGCAGGGGTCCCAACTAGAGTTAATACATAAATGAACAGGAGCAGGCAGGTCATGAGTCAAAGGCTAAGTGCAGATGCTTCGGGGGGTAAGACAGAGGTTATATCACTTTAAAATGGCTACCCAATCCAACTTTGCTGCTTTTGGACCAACTTGTTCATCCCCATCAGCCTCTGCTTCTTTCATTTATGATCACCATCTTAGAAACATAGATTCATAGAAAAGTAGGGCTGGAAGGAACCTCCAGAAGTCATCTAATCCAGCCCCCTGCATGAAACAGGACCATCCCTATCCAAGCCCTCCTATAAAATGCAGTGTCTAACCCATTAGCAAAACTAAACAGTCAGCCCCAGCACAAGATATAACATCCTATATTCTACCACAGGTAAAGCAGACGGACCATGACAGGCAATATCCTTCTGTGGCAATATGCCCCAGTGACCAAAGAGGGCCACACTCCACACTACAGAGGAAGGCAAAAACTCCCACAGTCTGTACCATGGAGTAAAATTCCTTCCTGATACCAAATATGGCAATCCATCTGACCCTATGTGAAGGGACAAGACCCTCTAACCAAGAATCTCTGTGTTTAAGTCCCGGCAGGATTACTGACACAGTCCAGTCACAATCCCCAGCCTTGTGCTTCTAAACCCAAAACCCAGTGCTTCTAGGGAAGGCAAAAACCCCCCCAAAAATCCCTGAGGAAGGTTGAAACAAACCCTAATACTTGCAGCAGCAAGAAGGGGGGGGGGAGGGGAGGGGAAATCCTCCATGGCCCCGTATTCCAACCAGAAAGCTCAGAAATATGGGGAAATCCCATAGTAAAAAATAGGCATAGCTACGCCTATGTTATCTCTGACCAATGCTCATCCAAACTCTTCTTGAAGAACTCCAATGATGGAGATTCATTTCACAACTTTGCTAGATAGTCTACTACACTGCCTCACTATTCTAAAAGGCCACATCTACACAAGATGCTGACTATGGAGTAGCCCATGACTAATGCACAGTAACATCGCAGGAAGTGTGATACGATCCTACTGCACAGTACTCATAAGCTACTGTGCAGTCAGCATCATGAAAAAAACATTCCTCAGTGTGACTGTGCAGTAACTCTAATTCCTGCACAGTCATTTAGTACTTGTTTTACAAGTACTAAATGATTGTTCAATGACGACCGTGCAGTCAGTGTCTTGTGTAGATGCAACCACAGTGAAAAAGGTTTGTTTGTTTTTTTTCCTGATATCCAATCTAAACCTACTCTTCTGCAACTTAAAACCACTGGTCTGCATCCTACTGGCTACAGCAAGAGAGAAAATATGTTTTCCCTCTTTGTTATGGTAGCCCTTCAGCTATTTAAGGATTCCCATCATGACCCCTCCTAAGCACTTTTTCTGCAAGGCTAATGTTCTCCTTCAACCTTTCCTCATGTGACTTACCTTCCAAGCCCTTTATCATTTTTGTTGAACCCCCGGACTCTCTCTAACTTCTCCATATCCTTTTAAAAAGTGGTGCCAAAACTGCACACAAATCTCTAGATGAGGTTTAAATAGTGCTGAGTAAAGAGGCACACACTATCACTTTGTGTCTTGCACCTAATGTTTGCCACATTTGCCTTTTGTGCAGCTACATCAAGCTACAGATACATATGGGCATGTCTATATGAGATGCTATGTCACTGCAGTGATGAGCTAGGGCAATGTATCTCATCACTATGGCAACATAGCATCCGTGGGTACAAATCATGATGCCAGCATTACTGAGCAGTAGCAACGAGCTACTGTGCAGTAGGGTTGGAAACAACCCAGGCACTGCTAGGGCTGTGCAGTAATGGTGCAGAAACTGTGCTAAAACAAGTACTAAATAACTGTGCAGTAACAACTGCACAGTCAGGTGCATGTGTAGATCTTTCCACTGAGTCTGTGATCTACTGAGTCTCCAAGATCCTTCTCCATAGCACTGCCATCCGGAAGATATTAGGTATCATCACCCATTTTATTTTGTATTTTTTATTGTTCTTTCCAAGGTGTAGTACCTTGTATTTGTCAGCTGAACCTTCTTTCTTTTCGCTCCAGCCCAGCTTTCTGATTAGTCAAGATCCTTCTGAATTTGGATCCTTCTGAACTCCATTCCATTCCTCTAAACGTTTAACTGGAGCCCAGGGTACGGTTACCACCAGTCAATGCTATTTCTGGTTCTGAGCTTTAGATCTATTGGTTGATGTCTCTGTCATCTTCCATCTCTGCCCTCCATGCCCTCATCAGCTTTCCTGCTCTTCTACAGTAGCAGTGCTGGTCCCAAGAATTTCATTCTGCTTTTCTTCTCCTTCACAAGCCTCTCCTATTTCCACTCATCTGCATTCACCAGTCCTGCTTCCTTCAGCTAGGTCTTCCCTTAGGTCTTCTCCACTTCCGGAATGGCAGGACTCCCACATTGGCTCACCAGTGCTCATTCCCTCCACGACCTCCAGGCTACAACTGCTACAAAACATTTCTTACCCTGGGCTTTTGTCAACATTGAAGCCATATAAGTCACATCAATAGCAGTAACAACATCTTTTTCTGTAGATAAGGCATCAACAACCCAATTGTCTGTCAAGGAAACACAAGGCCTGAAGCCATCACTGGCCACTCTCAGCCCATGACCCTTGAGGTCCCTTCCAATCCTCTGATTCTATGATTGTTATAGTCAGGATGTGAACCACCATAACCTCCACATAATTTCCTATAGTACTGAACTGTAGATGCTTGTTCCCCAATTTATATTTATGCTTTTGATTGTTTGGACTTTAAACTTGTCCTTATAGAATTTCATTTGTCTTATCTGGAGTTTTACCATATCTTGAAATTTTCAAGATCAGTCTGAATTATATAGACTGTCTGTAACTCCCCTCAACTACCATGGAGCTGAGGATGGCATCCCAAGTAAAAGACAACAAGAAATTGCTTTTTAGATATATAGGGAGTAAAAGGAAGGCCCAGGGAGGAATAGGACCCCTGCTAAATGGGCAGAAACAATTGGTGACGTACAGGGGGGACAAGGCTGAACTCCTCAATGAGTTCTTTGCCTCTGTTCCTAAGCGAGGGGCATGACAAGTCTCTCACTGGGGTTGTAGAGAGGCAGCAGCAAGGCGCCAGACTTCCATGCATAGACCATGAGATGGTGCAGAGTCACTTGGAAGAACTGGATGCCTTTAGGTCGGCAGGCCCGAATGAGCTCCATCCGAGTGTGCTGAAGGCACTGGCCGACATCATTGCAGAGCCACTGGTGGGAATATTTGAATGCTCATGGCACACAGGCCAAGTCCCGGAGGACTGGAAAAGGGCCAATGTGGTCCCCATTTTCAAGAAGGGGAGGAAGGAGGGCCCGGGCAACTATAGGCCAGTCAGCCTCACCTCCATCCTTGGCAAAGTCTTTGAAAAGATTATCAAGGCTCACATTTGTGAGAGCCCGGCAGGACAAATTATGCTGAGGGGAAACCAGCACGGGTTCGTGGCAGACAGATCATGCCTGACCAATCTAGTCTCTTTTTATGACCAGGTTATGAAACGCCTGGACACAGGAGGAGGGGTGGATGTCGTATACTTAGACTTCAGGAAGGCCTTCAATACGGTATCCCACCCCATTCTGGTGAACAAGTTAAGAGGCTGTGACTTGGATGACTACACAGTCCGGTGGGTGGCAAATTGGCTAAAGGGTCGCACCCAGAGAGTCGTGGTGGATGGGTCGGTTTCGACCTGGAAGGTTGTGGGCAGTGGAGTCCCGCAGGGCTCGGTCCTTGGACCGATACTCATTAATGTCTTCATCAGCGACTTGGACGAGGGAGTGAAATGTACTCTGTCCAAGTTTGCAGATGACACAAAGCTATGGGGAGAAGTGGACACGCCGGAGGGCAGGGAACAGCTGCAAGCAGACCTGGACAGGTTGGACAAGTGGGCAGAAAACAACAGAATGCAGTTCAACAAGGAGAAATGCAAAGTGCTGCACCTAGGGAGGAAAAATGTCCAGCACACCTACAGCCTAAGGAATTACCTGCTGGGTGGCATGGAAGTGGAAAGGGATCTTGGAGTCCTAGTGGACTCCAAGATGAACATGAGTCACCAGTGTGACAAAGCTATCAGAAAAGCCAATGGCACTTTATCGTGCATCAGCAGATGCATGACGAACAGATCCAAGGAGGTGATAATTCCCTTCTATCGGGTGCTGGTCAGACCGCAGTTGGAATACTGCGTGCAGTTTTGGGTGCCGCACTTCAAGAGGGATGCAGATAACCTGGAGAGGGTCCAGAGAAGGGCCACTCGTATGGTTAAGGGCTTGCAGGCCAAGCCCTATGAGGAGAGACTAGAGAAACTGGACCTTTTCAGCCTCCGCAAGAGAAGGTTGAGAGGTGACCTTGTGGCTGCCTATAAGTTCATCACGGGGGCACAGAAGGGAATTGGTGAGTATTTATTCACCAAGGCGCCCCCAGAGGTTACAAGAAATAATGGCCACAAGCTAGCAGAGAGCAGATTTAGATTGGACATTAGGAAGAACTTCTTCACAGTTCGAGTGGCCAAGGTCTGGAACGGGCTCCCAAGGGAGGTGGTGCTCTCCCCTACCCTGGGAGTCTTCAAGAGGAGGTTAGATAAGCATCTAGCTGGGGTCATCTAGACCCAGCACTCTTTCCTGCCTATGCAGGGGGTCGGACTCGATGATCTATTGAGGTCCCTTCCGACCCTAACATCTATGAATCTATGAATCAACTTGCTGTTCTCTGTAAACTTACTAACTGTGCACCTGTGCCCATCCTGGAAAGCATTAAGGAAGACATTAAACAGTACTATACCAAAGACAGACCCCAGGAAACCCCACCTGATACTTCTTTCCAAATAAGCATTGATCCATTGATGACAACTCTTTAAGTACAATCATACAAGTAGCTACATCTACCTAACTTCATATAGACCAGTGGTTCCCAAACTTTTTGGCTGCAACCTGCTGCTGGGAGCAAAGTGTCAGAACAGCAACCTGGGGGTGGGGGTAGTGGAGCTCATGGCATGTGACCCCACTTGTCATTTGTGTAAGGTGCAGCCGGCACTGCCCCGCAACCCTCATTTGGGTCAGAACCCGAGATTGGGAACCGCTGATATAGACTATATTTACTTATCTTTCTCATAAGAATGTCATAGGAGACAGTTTCAAAAGCATAGCTATATGAATCCTTGCTATATCCACTGTTCTCCCCATCCACAAAGCCTGTCACTTCTTGTACAAGGAAATCAGGTTGGTCAAGCATAACTTACACTTAACACAGCAATATTATCTGTTCCTGATCAGCTTATCTTCTTGGTGCTTAGAAATAACATCTTTGATGACATACATACTTCATAATCATTCTGGCTATCAAAGTTAGACATAGTGGTCTAATTCCTGAGATCCTCTTTCTTCTCTTTTGTAAAGATGGGAACTAGGTTTGCTCTTGTCCAGTCATCCAAGACTTCACCAACCTCCATTAGTTCTCAAAAATAACTCTGCAATTATTTCAGTCAATTCCTTGAGAACTCTAGGATGAGTCCAACCTGACCCTGTTGATCTATAAACATTCACCTTCCCCAAATAATCTGTTTTCTTTAGGTGGATCATCTCATAAGAACCTAAGAAGTGCCATACTAGGTCAGACCAATCCAGTATCCTATCTCTGAAGGTGACAGAAGTGGATGCTATATAGGTAAAGCATCAAACTGGATATCCCTAGTGTTCTATCCCTTATTCAGTATCATCCCTGGCACCCACCATTATCTATTTAGAGATTCCAGAGGCAACATCTTCAACCATTTCATTTAATAGCCATTAATTGATCAATCACTCATAAATTTACCCAGTCCCTTTTTGAAGCTGGCTATGCCATCTGCCTCCATTATCTCCCGTGGCAATGAATTATGCGAGTTTACTACACATTACATGCAAAAAGTACTTTTCCTTGTTACTTTTAAACCTGCCATCTATTGATTTCAGCAGATTCCTTCTAGTTCTAATATTATGGGTCTTTGTGACCAATAGTTCCCTGTTCACTTGGTCCACACCCTTCATAACTTTATAGACCTCTATCATATCCCGTTCAGCCTTCTACTTTTCAAACTGGCCCATGCCCCGTGCCCCTGATCATTTTGACTGTCCTTCTCTGTAACTTTTCTAATTCTAGTACATTTTTTCTGAGATCTGGAAAACAGAACTTCACACAGTATTCAAGGTATGATAAGACCATGAATTTGTATAATGGCATGATGATGTTTTCTGTTTTGTTTTCAGCTCTGTTCTTAATGATGCCCACCATTTTATTGGTGTTTTTGGTCGCCACTACAAATTGAGAAGACATTTTTAGAGAACTATCTACAATGACTCCAAGGTCTTTTTCCTGAGTTGGAACAGCTAGTTCAGAATCTAGCATTGTGTTTGTATAGTTAAGATTATTTTTTCTCAGGTGCATTACCTTGCACTTGTTGACACTGAAGTTCATCTGCCAATTTTTGGCCCATGCACTTAGCTTGATGAGAACTTTCTGCAGCTCTTTGCTGTCAGCTTGGGATTTGATTACCTGGAATAATTTGGTATCATTTGCAAACTTGGAGATTTCACTGTGCACCCTCATTTCCAGGTCATTGATGAAAATGCTGATCAAAACTGGGCCCAGCACAGATCCCTGTGGGACTCCGCTTTTGACCTCCCTCTATCCTGAAAAGTGGTCATTTAGCCATACCCCCTTTTCTTCCTTTTAACCAGCTCCCCATTGAAAAATAAACTTGCCCTCCAATCCCATGACAACACAGTTTTGGTGAGGGACTTTGTTTAAAGCTTTTTAAAAATCCAAATTTATTATGTCAGCTGGATACCCCTTGACTACATGCCTATTGACCCCCTCAAAGAACCTAAGCAGATTTGTGAGGCAGGATTTCCCTTTGTAAAAGCCATGTTGACCCTTCCCCAGAAGATCATATTTATTTATGTAATTGCTGATTTTATTTGTCATTATAAATGCTAACAATTTACCAGGGATTCAGGTGAGACTCACTGGTCTGTAGTTCCCAGGATCATCTTTAGAGCTTTTTTTGATGATGGATGTTATTTAGGAAACCTGCCAGTCCTCTGGCACAGAGGCTGTTTATAACAATAGGTTACATACTATTGCCAGCAGTTCTAAAATTTCATCCCTGAGTTCCTTCACAAGTCTTGGGTGAATGCCATCTAGTCCTGGTGACTTATTAGTATTTATTGATTTATTCTAATACTTCCTTTATTGTCACTTCAATATGGTCCAACTCTTCAGGTCCACCTACTAGAAAAGATTGATCTGGCATGGGAATTTACCTAGTATCTTCTGCAATAAATACCCAATTGAAAGAATTTGTTTAGCTTCTCTGCTATGGCCTTATCATTGACTTATTCTTATCTACAGTTATACTTCTTACTGACCTACTATCTGCTTCAAGACAGTATAGAATCTGAAAGACTTCCCTATCCCCCACCTGCTCTGGGGTTGCTTCAACCAGCCCATGTGTTCTTCAGTATGACTGCTCTGCAAAATTTTAAATTGTTAATGCCAGTAGTCAGGTTCCAATCTGGTTCGTCCTGCCCCCAAAGTTCTCTCATTCCTAATAAACCTAAGCCCCCCTCCCTAAACCACTGTCTCATCTACTAATTGAGACTCTGGAAGTCTGACTGTCTCTCTGGCCCAGCGCATAGGATAAGAAACCTTTCCCAGAATGCTACTGTGGATGTCCTGAACTTCAACCTCCTGCCTATCAGCCTAAATTTAGCCTCTAGGACCTCTCTCTTACACATGTCATTGATATCCATGTGAACCATGACCACTGGCTCCTCTCCAGTGCCTTCTAGAAGCTTGTCTACACATCTCATGAGATCAGCTACTTTTGTACCTGGCAGGCAAATCACCATTCCTCTGGAAGTCACAAACCCACAAACCCTACAAATCTCCTCCTCCATCTTTGCTATCAACTGGGCTCATCATCTAATAGCTTACCTATGCAGCAAGTCTGAAGCAAAAAAAAAAAAAAGGCATTAAATACTTCAAATGATGATTGAAGTACTCTGAATCTTCTCTTCTTAGATGGATTGTTCTTCTCATTGGTACTAGGCTTCTCACTAGTTTAGATGTTTTTGCAAATCTCAAGGTTAATCCCTCTTGTACTTCAATTCTCCATCTGTAAAAGAAGAAAAATAAAAATACCTCTCTGAGGTAAGAACTAAGTGAAATGCGTTGATTATTGTATGGTGCACAGTCACCATAATAATAGCAATAGGAATAATAACACCTATGACATAATAACCATTTCCAGCAGAAATTCCTAGAATGTGATTCAAAGTCAATAATGTGGTAAGAAGAACAGGGCTACAAGTTTCTTTTCCAACATGGAATTAATCATGAAGAAGAGTGCATAACCCCCCCCCACCGCCCCCCAGGAAATACAATGTTTCTTTGAAAATTATATTAATTGAGGGAGCTCTGAATGTTTTGTTTTTTTGTTTGTTTTTTTTTATCAAAAAGCTGTAAAAATTAAAGGGTTTGAATTATTTCAAAGTAAATTACAATTTGGTATGAAAGATCAGGAAGGTGTTAAAATATTTTTAGGAAATCTAATGTTATCTTCTGGGGCTTTGATTAGAAACAAACTACAAAAGGAACATTTAAAAGATATCCCTATTAAAGTTACCTCAGATGCACTGGAGATTTTTTGTGATCAATAATCAGATCTATGAATTGGAGTGGGAAAAAACTGTAAAATAAAAGACTTTTCGACATGAATGAGGGTATTAAAACTGACCCTTAAAACCATTCTGTTGATTTTTTTTTCATTACATATTTTAATAAAAACAGATAACAGGGAAAAGAAAAGAAATCTTTTTGTTTCAGGCCAAAAATTGAGATCTTTTTTCTTTTTCTCCCTATGTAGTTATCTAACATGTCATAAAACTATTTTGATAACAGTAAAATTCTATTCTTTCTCTAGTTCTCTTCTTTTATTCTCTCTAGAAAGGTCAATGCACAGATCCACAGTTTTTTCTAGATTTAAAACTGTTTTGTGGCACATAGCTAGCACACGCTTCTGCTAGAAGCAAGAATTTGACCCCAAGCTCCTTGGACTTTCTCTCACTGTACATAAATACATTTTGTTTGGATTTTTACTAAAAACAAGATGTTGCTAAACAGGGATTTGAATTTCAAAGTATGACCTAAGGCCCCAAAAGCAATATATTTGAATTGAATGTCTACGTTGCACTTGAAATTGAAGGTCACAAGGGATTCAGAGGGAGATACTATTGATCAGAGCATGTGTGGGGAGTCAGAGGCAGTTGATGGGAGATATTTGTGTCTGGCTCTGCCAAGGTTAAAATGGATCATTTGGACTTTGCCCAGACACATTAAGTATTAACTACTCTAAGTAAATGGAGCATCACTTTTCCATTACATTATTTTTAATACTAGAAACTCATATGCACCGAATATAAGCAGCACTGGTGTTTCTTAAGCTTATGATTTTATTTACTGTTTCCAAATGAAATTTCTTCAAAATATGTTAAGAGGGGAGCCTTGTTAATCCAACATACAATGTTACATTACATTTGAGGACCAGTGGTGGCCTGGTCCTTAAGTTATTACTCAAGCAATATTCCAACTCAAATTCTACACTGAGCATACAATGTAGGAACTGCACATGGAAAGACAAATATCATGCTCAGCAGCAGAAGAATGAAGTAAATGTCCATGACCAACTTATGAAAGAAGGTGCTGAGACATGTTTGCAGAGAGGCTAGGAAGGTAGAAACTATGATTAGTGAAGTTGTGTTTTCACTGTAAGTTGGTTTGATTTTTGGACTGTATTGTGTTGCTGTTGTGATATGTAAAACAGAAGATGACAAGGAGGCCCACCGAAGGGCTCTCTAACTCTTTAAAGGGCTATTATCAATTCTTATACACGAGGCTATTCACCTGAAACAATACCAAATGACCATAACTAAATAAATAAAAACACCCCAAATATGTAAATATCCTTGAGTAGTTAATACAGTGTTAACATTGATACAAGCTCTTTCTTTTTTTTTTTTTTTTAGATTATAATTTGGGACTATATATATTGTAAATAAAGGGGAACACATGTATAATATACAGTATATAACTGTACAGTTATTTTAAGCTATTCTTTTTACGTATTATTATGGCATATGTATTATGAGTTAGATTTTCAACTGGTTTATTACTGTGAGGGTGCAAAGAACTAGTTACAAACAATTCCACTGTTTGTGCATGCACAGTGGAAGTAACTTAATGATCAAATTAAATTCATGCCATTTGCAAAATGTAAGATGCCTTCTCACCTGTTTAAATGATAAGCTGTGATATAGAATCAGAGCAAAGGATCTTGACTTTATTTATTATTAGGTTAATGTTTTCTTTATATAATTCAGGGACCATTAGTAGTAAGTATTCTGCATGACTCCCAAAGTATATTAAAAGGGTTCCAAATTCAAAGGGCATTATTTAGACTTATTTTATTTTAATCTAATTACCTAAGCAACAGAATAGCCATCTGTAAAATACTGTAATTAAATTGCTGGTGTGATAACACAGAACCGTGTGGGGGGGAAGGGAAGCCAGTGAACACTAAGTAAGCAGTAAGTGAAATTGAAAGGGTTTTGGATGTGTTCTGTAAATAGGCTGATAAGGAGAATGAAATTTAATGCTGACAAATATAAAGTAATGCACACAGGGTTCAAAATTCATAAAGTCATAAAGTCACAGAACAGATTCAGTTGAGCTAAACAAAGAGAACTTTGAAAGTGACCTTGAAACAACTGGAGACTTCTCCTTCAGCATGTCTAGACACTCCAAAGAAGCACTTGAAATGGCAAACTAGGATATACATGACTGGAGTTTACAATATGGGGTCTATTTTTCTGTCACATCCCCAACACAAATTTAACACAAGGGTGGTATTTTACACATAGGACTTTCCGTTGTGGAAGGTACACAAAATTATCAGTCAAACAGGACAAATAGGTATTTCTAAAAATGCAGAGGTTTCAGAAGAAATAGAGAAGGGACATGCATTATGAGACAGGTATCAGGAAAGTAAAGTTCTTTAAAAGATTGTCAGTACTCCATTCCTGAAAAAAAAACAAACAACCAACAATTCCAAGGATGTTTCCCTATTCCTTCCTTTCCTATTCTGGCTTGTGGTATAGAACAGAAAGATTTACATGCTAAAACAATGTTTTATTTATGAAAAGATCATCATACTCGGGTAAGAGATGATCCAGACAGGAAACACAGGAAAGAACAGGGTTGGGAAAATGAGACTGGAAATAAGATCCAGCAGCAGATGAAGCAGGGCTTGCTTTGCTCAAAATTCATTAGTGTATTTGAGCTGTTTTTGTGCTGTTGCAAAAGCAGCTTCAGAAAAGCCAATAAACAGATAAATTTGACAGCATATTTACATACATTTAATAGATTCACAGATTTTAAGGCCAGATGAGGACACTGTTATCATCTAGTATGACTTCCTGTATAACGCAGGTGAAAGAATTCCCCTGAATTGATTCCTGTTGGAATGAGACGTATGCTTTAGAAAGATACTTCTTCAATCCTTAGAAATGTAAAGCATTACATTGTTCACAAGTGGTAAGGTACTTCTGAAGCAGGATTAAGTATACTGAGGCAGTAGTGTAACTATGATGAGGCAACAAGGGCAGAACCTTGGGCACTGACTTGGGGTTCAGGGCAAAAAAGTAACATCTGTCACCTCAGCTGTGTGATTGTTTCAGTGGCACGGTGGCAGCCAGAAGTCTCTGCTGCCCTCTATCCCAATGCCCCCAGGTGCCTATCTGCCTTATTCCATCTCTGTACTGAGGATATCCTTAACCTGTTTACCTAACCTGTTCTTAAAAATCTCCAATGATGGAAATTCTGCAACCTCCCTATGTAGCACTCTCCAGTATTCAGCTTCTGCTTTGTAGTCAGAACGCCTCACATAATATCTAACCTAAATCTTCCTGGCTGCAAATTAATCTGATTACTTCTTTTCTCAGCTTCAGTGAACATGAACTGATGACTTGAAAATGACTTGATCCCTATCCTCTTTGTATCAGTCATTTATGTATTTGAAGACTTTTGTCATTGTCACCTTTTTTCCTAGATTAACTCTTTCCACCTTTCTTCAGAGGTTATGTTTTCTACGTATCATTTTCATTGCTTTTCCTCTGAGCTCTCCATTTTTCTTCATCCTTCTGTAATGTGGTACATAACTTTGGCCGCAGTGGACTAGTTGCAGCTTTGCCCATATGTAATGGTGAGTAGAATGATTTCCCTTTCATATTTAAAAATTCTGTTAATTCCTGTTAATATATTGAGAGTGGCATTTTTTTTAATATGTATTCAGTTTGTGATCCACTATAACCCTCAGATCTTTTATGAACTAATTCTACCTAACCAGTTATTGTACTTTTGCATTCAGATTGTCCTTTCTTTGCCTAGTGCTTGTCTTCCCTGAAATTTGTCCTATTGATTCGAGACTATTCTCCCAAATTATTGAGATAATTTTGAATTCATATCCTGCCCTTCCAGTTTAGTGTACCCTGCAAGTTTTAAAAGTATACTTACTAGTCTGTCATCCAATTTGTTGCTGAATATATTGATAAGTTCCAGAGCCAGGGTTGCTTAATAGGGAACTAAACATTCTTCCAGTTTTGCACTTAATGATTGATATCTATTCTGAACATATGTATTAAACCAATTTGACACTCATTTTAAAATAGGTTTATCTAGGATATATTCCCCTAGTTACTTATTAGAAGGTCATCAGACACAGTGCCAAAAGCTTTAGTCAAGTTTATATTTCTGACATTCATTGCGTCTCGCTTATCTAGTTACCCTGTTAAAGAAGGAACACAAATTAGTCTGTCTTTCTTTTAAAAAAAAACCCAAAAACATATTGGGTGCATTTACATGTACGCTTTACTACAGAGTTGACTAATTAGCTCTGCAATAAAGCATCACAGGTTGTGTTTACAACCTGCGGACTGTTGTTACTGTGCACTCATTTAGTACTTGCTTATACAAAAACTGGATGGTGAAGTTAGATACATTAATACTAAAAATGAAGCAAAGACTTTTAACAGTAAGGATTATTAACTGTTCGAACAAATCCCTATGGATTCTGGTAGATTCTCCACCATTGGAAAATGTTATGGTTTAAAAATAAGATTTTTTTTATTTTGAATGAGGGTGGGAGGGGGAACCTAGTGATATACCATGCAGTTTAAATGCAATAGTCAGAAATAAATTAGAAAAAGTCAAGAAATAATTTTGTAAGTACCTAGAGGACAATACACTAATAAGAAATACTCAGCAGGCATGTGCAAACAAGCACTCATGTGTGTTTCCCTGGGGACAAATGGTAGTGGAACATAATTGTGGCCATGCAACTTATCCCCAGGGAAGGCTTGTGCAGACATGCACTGCCATGTAGCAAGTTGCCCTGGGTGGGTTAGAGTAGACTGCGGCTAGCACCTGGGTTGGCCCTGCAGCCTTATCTGAGGTCCTGAGACCTTCCTGCGGCTCCAGTGGCTGACCAGGCTCCAGTTCCAGGCTGTTGCTATGTTCACCACCCCAATTTTTTCAGATGCAGGGTTGTTTGACACCAAGATATGAGACACTGTATACTAAATATACACACTTGTCTGGTACGAAAGAACTAAATGCCTGTGCAGTAACCAACATTTCTGTGTAATACTGTGTCCACACAGGTTTCTTTCCAATGCTACTGGGCAGTAGCAACAAGTTACTGTACAGTAGCTCATTACCAGGAATCCTAGTTTTCTCTGATTAAAAAAATAAAATTCCCAATTTTGGGATTTAAAAAAATAAACCAAAATCCACGTTTTTCCATGATTAAAACAAAACACCACTAATATATAGATACATATATAGCGGTGTTTCATTTTGATCATGGAAAAATGTGGATTTTGGGTTCCTTTTTTAATCCCAAAATTGGAGATTTTTTTATCAGAGAAAACCAGGATCCCTGTTCATTACTAGTGCGCAGTAGCATTACATCACAGTTAGTGCTTGGCAACACTACTGTGTGGTAGCAACAAAGTACTGTGCAGTAGCTCATTGCTACTGAAGAGTAGCGTCTTATGTAGACACACCCACTGTCTACATGGGCACCAGTATTAGGGCACAATAAATTAATTAACTCTGTTGTAGGATAGTATTATCAGACATTATTCTATGGTGGAGTAATTGCATGAGCTGAAATGCACATGTAGGTGGTGATGGAAGCTGGCTGGGGCACAAAGGTGCTAAAGTGAGGGGGCTGCCTGCCATCTAGCCCTACTTTTTAGCATCCTCATGCTCTAACCAGCCCCTTCACCACCCAGTGTCACCACCTGGTGCCCAGAGCTGACCCCCTGAACTCCTGCCAGCCTAGGCCTGCTCTGCTGTGGCTCAAACTGCTGCTATCTCAGGTACAAGTGCAGAAGCTATGCCTGGAAGCAGCTGACTCTGGCACAAACTGCACCAAAATGTATCATGTCACCTTAATGGCACATGTAGATGCACCCATTGGTGCATCCAGACAAGTGTGTATGTGGGTATGGAGCGCCTTAAATCCGGGTGTAAAAAAAAACCTGTAGCTGTAAAAAGTGGGATGGCGCACATGGCAACAGCATGCACAGACTAGAACTGGAGCCTGGCCAGCCAGAGCCATGCTCTGGCTGCTGGCCAGGCTCCACACACTGAATTGCTGCCTCTGGAGCCCCAGGACCCCAGATAAGGCTGCCAACCCAGGTGCTAGCCCCAGTCTACCTTACCCCACTCAGATAACACCTGCAAGAACATTCCCTGGGGACAAGTATCATGGGCACAACTATGTGCCACTGCTATTTGTCCCTGGGAAAATGCATATGCATGCTTGTTGACACATGCCTATTAAGTATTTCTTATTAGTTTAATGTCCTCTAGGTACTTAATTTTTTTTTCTTGACTTCTTCTAATTTATTTCTGACTATTCAATTTAAACTGCATGGTATATCACTGGGGGTGGGGTTCCTGATGCAAAATTAAAATTCTTATTTTTTAAATCATAACATTTTCCAATGGTGAAAAATCCACCAAAATCCTTAGGGAATTGTTCCAACACTTAATTAGCAACAGTTAATTATCCCTACATTAAAAAATCTTTGCTTCATATAGTATAAATGTATCTATCTTCACCTTCTAGCTTTTGCATATCATTATAACTTAGAATAATTGATTGATTTAATAAAATGCCAAAATTGCTTATGCTAAATAAATAATAAAATAGTATACAGAATTGCCATTAAGCGGTGCTTCACACGGAAATTGCTTAAAAACAATATGTGTGTTCTAGGAAAGATGGAAGGAATGAAACCTACCTCTCCAGTCACTTTGAGGTAAATCCATTATAAAATACCTCTGCTGTATGTATGCAACTAAAGAGAATGTCTCCAAAAATATCTTGAATATAGTAAACTTGTTGTAATAGGATATGGGAGAACTTTGTTTCTGCTTTTATTTTTTTTACTAGGAGACTTAAGAAGTGACTGAAGGAGAAAATGATTTTCTTCTTTGGTTGTCTTGTTTTCTAGGGAACCCAAAACAGGAACATATTTTAATGTTGGTGTGGATTGCTTCATTGAACTAAAACTTGCTAACTTGGAGCGGTATCGTTAGGTATATAGTATATGTGGTAAGGCTCTCAGAGTAAACTTGATGCAATTTTCTTGACAAAAGAGAAATGAACAAGACAAAAAAATCGTATTATGCAAATTATAAAGAGCCAATGGTGCCTGTTGCTGCTTTTAGCAAAATGGGGGGATGTGGGGACTGCAAGGATAGCAGCAATGGTTCTTGTATCTCCAGCAAGCAAAATGAAACAAAACTCTCTGGACAAATAGCAAAACTCCCATTGAGCCAAGATTCTTCCCCGTATTGTCTGAGCCTCAGCAGTCAAAACTGATCAACTCTAAGTCATCTCTGCCCATTAGATGTTGATTTGTGCCCATTAGATGTTGATTTGTGTTCTAAAACTTGAGCATGCTTTGCCTATTGACTTTGTGAAGAAAAAGTTACAACCGCTAACCACCTGTAATCATCTATAACGCTAACCACCTGTTATCATCTATTTTTCTATTTACACATGAGTGACCAATAATGGTTTTTGTCATTTCCTGGCACAGACTATTTAATAGTCATTGGTTCCATCCCTTTATTATCTTGGTCAATGTACAAACCCTGAGGCAAGCCGATGGATTTGCAACAAACAGGGGAAAGTTCTAAACGCTTAATAGGATGTTTTACTAAAAATAATACTATGTTACTGTAACCCAGGCAGTACTCCAAGAGGTACCCCATCTCCAATTGAAGGGATCAAAGCAGGTGCACAAGTGCTGTGGGAGGTGTAGGGACCCTCCTTCCCCTATAGAGCACAGCCAAATCACTAATGTGGAGTTAACCATATATCTTTTAATGAGAGAACAGTACTGGGAACATAACCAGTATAAACCAGGGGGTATAGGAGGCACTACAACACCCCAAGGGGGCAGGATTCAATAAAGGTTAGACACTTACAATCATAGATATATTCATCCAGATGACAAAAGACAGGGTTAACAAAATACAAAACACAAACCGCAGAACAAACAATACTGGTTGGCAAAGTATAAAAGGCACAAAATACAAAACGTCAAATAACAAGGAATATAGGGTCTAGGTACCTGGAGGGGGGCTAAGGGAAAACACAATGACTCCTTTCCACTGCAACATGAACTTCTTCCTGTCACTTCACTTATCTTAAGTCATTCCAGCTTAGAATTGAACTCACATCTCTAACATGGTAGGCAGGATCGCTACCACACAGCCACCAGTACTGTGCCAAACTGCTAGGGGTCTTGACCTTCCAGAAGCCCTGGCCTCACAGTGAGCTGCCTGGCCTCTTATTGGAGGAGCTGGAAGCAGGGCTGGGAACCTCTCAGGTTGCTGCTCAGATCCTTGCTGGAGCTGGGGAACCTCTCCTGCTGGCCACAGCCTCTTGTAGAGGATCCTGGAGCCCAGTGGGGACCCTCTCCTGCCAGCCGCATGCTGCGCTGTTGAGGGTCCAACTGCTGCTTGCAGGTCCCACTCCTTCAGGCTCTTCTGGAGCAACTGCTCCCACCCCACTGGCCAAGCTCTTTGCCAGCTCTTTGACGCTCCCTCCTTGTGGTCCCTCACTGGCCTCCCCTGAGTCAGCTGTGCTGCCCCTTTCATCTCCCTCCAGGTGACCCAAGGGGTCAATCAGGGGACATGGAGGGTGAGTCTCTGGGGCCTGATTGGTGAGGAAAGGGAATCCCAAGCCCTCCAATCATCTTTTACCCTTTCAAAACCCCTGGGCTAAATCACTACCAGGTAGCCCATCACATTACTACAAAAGGTAGAAATTATGGAAAATAATCTTAACAGTTGCCATCTGTGAGTATTGTATTTATGTGAAGATTTGGGGTGAGATGATCCTTGTAATATTTTACTTCCCCTGATAGAATCCTTTCAGAAAGAATTTAATCCACCTTTGCAGATAGCTAAACCGTTCAGAATTTCATTTAAATTTGTAGCTTCAAAGTACCAGAGGAACCAACACTAAAATCGGCTTTATGTCATATTCTTATCATAACTTTCACCTCATTTTAGCAAAAAGGCCATATTATGACTGAGGTCTAGAAATGTCATGGTACTACAGCATATCATTCCAGATAAAAAATATACATCTTCCCTAATAAAATCAAGCAATACGAACCAGAGATTAAACAAACAGCACCCCCAATTCATTTAAATCTAATATGGTTTTATCATGAATTTTATCATTTTGTTCCCTGCTAAGCTACGTTTTATTACAGAATGAAAAAAATGTGTTAATTAGTTTGACATACAGCTACTTTTCTTTAGCAGAATTTGAAACACTTAGAAAAGTTGAATGTGTAGTACATATTTTTAGAAGACAAATTACAGATTAAATATGAATGTGAACTTTTTGAACATATGATTTATTATTTTACTGTCATATATCCATTTGGGAACAATAATGGATTAAGTAAAGTTTTATTCTGACTTTTGTATGGATTGTTTTAATCATTTCATACAATTTCATACTTCATTAGTTTATCAATTTCTCTCTCTCACACACACATACATGTACCTACATTTCTCAAATATAAATATAATTTCAAGCTCCATACTTTAGCATGAATGTTAAAAGCTATCTAAACAACTGTTTTTCTTAAAAGTGGGAAAAAATGAGATAGCGCCAAATTTTATCTTTTGATTTTTAATAAGTTAACATTAAGGCAATGTTCTCAGTTTATTTTTAAATGTAACTTTGTCCAACTTTTAACCAGAGTTTGTGGCTTTTCTTAAATTAATCTGTGCAGACTCAGTCCTGCAGTGTGCAGTGTTATTGCCTTTTAAACCTTGATGAAAAAATGTCAGGATTTACTTGCTAAAGCTAACTGAGCAGCCAATGGATATGGAGCTTTTTCCACTTATCTAATGTCCTCCTTCAAAAGAAAAAACTTTGTAAGGTTCCAGCTTTTGAAAAGTAGCAATAACCATAGAAAGGAGAAACTGTAGAAACCAAGCAAAAAACAAAATTAAATATTTCTACTAAGGAATTATTTTTACCTAAAAGGCTGACCACCACTATTTTATCGTAATTTTACAAATAATATTTAATTTCTGTATGTATAATATTCACTTTTCTTAATCCAGGCTATGAAAAACATGATCACAAGCTAAAAATAAAAATATAGTTTAACACTCTAAAAATGAATAAATAAAAATACATATAAAATAATCCAATAGATTAAACTATCACAACTTCAGGAACTGCATAGGGGCCTAGATATAGCCCAGCTGTCCCATTAACGTCCCTCACCTTGGAAAAATTATTTTAGGGAATGTATGTTCCTGACAAAGTAACTGACTTGACTCACATAACCAAGGGGACATAGGGTCTATTTTTGTCTATACAGCCATAAGGTGACATGAAATGTAAATTAAAAGAGTTGGGAGAGAGAAAGATAAACAGAGTACTAGATTACTCTGCAAGGAAGAGGAAGTACTTACGAGCCTTTTTTTATTTTTTTTGGAAGGAAAACCTAGACAGTAACATAATAGCTAGAGCTGGACAAGGAAAAAAACCTGGGCTAAATAAGGAATAGAAGAAACCTCTGTTCAGACTGAATAGCAACACAGTAAAGGGCCAATGACCTTGGGAACTGCTACAGGGGCTTCAGTTTGCATCTTAGGTTTGGTTACTGTGAATAAGAGGAAGAAGCTTCTTTGGGGCTATATCTAGTGAACTGTCATACCTATCTTAGCTTGATCATTTCCAAGAGCTAAGTGGACTGGGACAGAAGCAAGCTGGAAGGAACCAGAGAGGGAATGGCTTCCCAGCAGAGAGCAAACTTGTGCTCATTACTGTGAAGTGATCAAACACTGGGGCCACATCCAGAGAGTGTGGCCATGAGGTATGTACTGCCACAGGCACATTGGCAGTGCCACATACCACACATTCATCTGTTCTCCATGCTGCAAGGGAGCAGTGGGGAGGGGTCAAAAAACCTGTGCCAAAAAAAAAAACAGAGTGGCACATGCAAGGGCAACACACACCACTCAAAACCAGAGCCTGGCTGGCCAGAGCCATGCTCTGGCAGCCAGCCAGGCTCCAAGTGGCAGTTTTGCCATGGATGCAACCCCAGGAGGCCCCCAGTTCCCTAGATAAGGCTACTGGGGCCAGCCCACTGCTGGCCCCAGCCTCCCCTACCCCACTGGGGTAACCTGCTGTGTGCCAGAGGGCGAGTGGCACAGACGTTCCCTCTGGACAACTAGTGGTGGCACAAGGTGTCCCGCTCCTAGTTGTCCTGGGAAACAAAATGTCCATGCTTGTGTGGACGCAGCCTGAGAGTTTTTCCACCCACAGATGAAGAAACTAATAGCTCAAATTAGGGAACCACTTCTCCTCAAGGACGGTATCCAAATCTGGGCATGGAGAGGACTATACTATAAACAAAAATAGGGATAGAAACATTTATAACATATAGGGAATTGGAAAACAGCACGCATCATGACTATGATTTAACTATGTAAAATAAATTGGCCTGGGAAAATACAAGTTTTCTGTTATGTGGAAACGATTCAACTTTTTCCACAAATTCCACAACACCATTCATTTTCTGCATTGAAACATGCAATTTCTCCAAATTGATTTTGTCATATAATATGCATAAATAAAAAAAGAACAGTTCCTTGGGAGCCCAAATTACCTCTCAATTTGTTCAGTTTTATGCTGATAGTACTCCATTAAAATTAATGCAGGTAAATATATGAAAAATGAATATTGCATGATGCCAAACCAGGCCATTGAACCTTTTAACACATCTTTGTGTCCTACTTACATATTAATTTTAAAAAGTATAAAATAACTTTAATTAGGCGATATTGGCATCTTTTAATGTTTAATGTTTAGTAAAAGTAAAGAATCTTAGCAGTTTCTTATTTGGGAGGGATTTTTTCTTCATCAAATGAAAAGGAATTATTAAGCATTACAAAGCTAGATGAAAAATGGAATTTCTATCTCATAGGAAATTCTGTATGTTCAAGATTTTGTTCCATTACGAACCAGAATGAATCTTGTTGAACTTCAATGGTTTTCATCAAAAAACCACATCAGTGCCATCACCTCCTATCCCTGGTTTCCTCATCCCCCACTTCTACTCCTTCTTCTCTGATGATTAAAGCTGGGGGTTAGGGAGAAAAAATATGCTAGGCTGACTGCGAGAGTTTGGTAAGAAAGCTCCAAGCTGATGACAAAAGCGAAGCCAGGGAGGAAACTCCTGTGATGATTATGCAGGGTAACAGGCAGGGTAACAGGAGGGGATGAGAAAGGAAGAGGGAAAGTGTCATGTAGGTGATGGCAGGAAGGTAGAGAGAACTGCAACCAAAAGGAATGAGATGTGATAAAAAAGGATTATTTTTCTTTTATCAAACCTTCATCAAAATCACCTGGTTTAGGAGAAATATTTTCATTGTGACAAAACATCATATTTTGACAAAAAATCCTGTTCTGTCAGGATTACTCTCCTTTAGCATATTGAGTGACTCTTCTCCTGTTTGAACCTTGATGAATATCCAATTATTATTAAACATTAAATCTATGGTTTATTTACTACACTAGCCTACTTGGATTATAAATGCCTTAGCAACCAAAGCACACTGCTTCAAATTCAGTGTCCGTACTCCATAAACTTCAGAAGGATCAATGGAAAACTGTATGGAGTATCTAAGTGGCTGTCTGCCAATTTTAGGTTAAAAGATTACTTTGAATGACTATATCCTATCCCTTTCTCTGTCTAAAAATTGTAACTGTTCTGCCATATCATCATCTAACAGGTCAGACATTTGCCAGTACTAACTTCTCTCTTTTTTAAAAAGTATATTCATGATATATTGATATAAAAAATAATATCTTTTATAACTGCAAAGGGATATAGCCCTCAACACTGAAACATTTATGACTGGCCTCTCACATACTAGTGTGACTCCCCTAGTCAATGGATTACATTGGCCTTGGCCCAGCTTCAGTGACATAATAGTTTTGCTTTCCTGTTTGAAATCTAACTGGGTTTGAAAAACTTTTACTGGCCTGGCTTGCATTCATCTGCATGGCAACACAGCAATATAAAAGATACAAGAAAGATTTGCTTTATTTCTAATTAAACATTAGTCTCGTAAATTCAGTAATTTGATGTGGGAGATAATATCTGCCTTGACCACACATCTATAATCAGTGCTGTGATCAGTCTAATCACCCTTACTTAATCCTGTACACAATAAAAGTAGTTCTAAAAGACGTGAGGAAGAATCCTAAAGAAATACAAACAATTTGATATTCTATATATCATTTTTATTGATAGTTTACAAAATCTAACAGCAAATATATTACCTTTTAATCGTCACGTGTGCCACAGTGAGATAAATAAGACTCCTGATAGATGTTCATTTGAAGGTGTGATGGGATCTGACGCATGATCCCAACAATAACACCTCTTGCCATGTCACATATGAATAGCAGTAGGAGCTTTTGTGGGACCAGGAATGAGAACCCAATCATGCTACATTGTCAGTGCAGGGGAATAGATAAATGCTAAAAGAAAAGCAAGAAGGAAGGAAATTCCTGAATAGAACATTTTCTAAAGAAGAAATTCTGACCTGACAGTTAAGTGAGAAAGGAACTTATAATGAGTAAGATACTTACAGAATTACAGAACTGATAACCTCTCAGGCACTTAAAAATAACAACAGAAATTATTTTGTGTTGTTACTTTCAAGACCTAATGGACACAACATTTCTTTTGCTCTTTTCCCTCTTTCTTTTAAGTTATAGGCCCTACACAGGCATTAGACTTAAGACACAATTAACCAGTTACTATTTGTCAGATGTCATGTAAAAGTAATAAACTCATTCCATGCTCCAGTATTTGTTACACCCCAGGGAATTACAGAGTTATGTGCCTACATAATTTGAGTGTAAAACATATGACTGGGCATTATCACATAATATCACGCAATTCCCCAGGGTATAGCTGGTGACTGGGAAGAAGAGCTCCTGCATGCAGGAGGGGGGATGAGCATGGGGGGTGTGTGTGGGGTTTGTGGGTGGGTGGGTGGGTGTGCCCCCCCCACCACAAGCCTCCCACCCCATGGTACACAGCCTCTGCCACTGGTGGCAGCAGCCAGTGGCAGGCCCTCGGGGTACTCCTTGCCAGGGCAGGCAGAGCCACAAGCAGCATGTGGCTGCAGATGAGTGCCTGGGGCTGCACATGGTTCCCACCTGCAGTGCTGCGAGCCCCATATGCTGGCCCAGAACCAGCCCAGTCTGGCCTGAAGGTGCCCACCAGCAGGCTGAACCTGGCCAGCCATGTGCTGCCCCTAGGACTTGCCAGAGCCACATGCTGCTGGGGGCTTTACCTGCTGTGGCCAGGAGTGTCTCAAAGGCCTGCTGGCAGTAGGGGCTGTGCTGGGGGGGCATGTGGAAGTGGGGACTGTGCGCAGGGAGAGTGTGGCAGTGAGGTCTGTACTGGGGGGACTGTGTGGTGGGGGGGTTATACCCAGGGCTGTGCACAGGGGGTTAGCAAGGTTGTTGTGCACAGGGGGGTGATCCCACACCCACCCATAAACCATACAGAATCTCCCACAAACCCCACATACTCCCATTCACTGGGCCTCCTGGCCTTGCCTCTATCTCTAATTATTGCAGGGCTTTCTGCCCCTTTTCCGGGCCCAAAGCATAGAGTACCTTCCCAGGACATCCTATCATGACTTCCAATGGTCCCTTCTAGTAATTCCCAGTCCTCTAGTATAAAAAGAATACAAAATCATCAGACAGCTGGTTGCCAACTCAAACACAACCACACCTTGGGTCTCTAACAACTTCAAAACCCCCACCTACCCCAACTCCAATGGGTCCCTCCCAACTCGTTAGGGTATCTTTTGAGGTAAGTTCTCTCTCTTACATTCTCAACTGGCAAGAACTCGTCTCCCAGCCCAGGTCAGGTCTAGACTGCCCGCTATAGCCCCAACATTCAACTTATCTACTGCTTTGACTCCACCTCCTTCCACTTACCTGTGTCCAGTCCTTTTAATCAAGCATCGGGTTTTCTGGTCAGTCAATTAGACAGCTTGTTTTTCCAGTGTTCCCCTGTGCCTTCTGAGCGCTAGAATCTTGGCTCCTAAGGCTGCTGGGTAATACGAAGTCATGCCTTTCTGGTATAGGCTGTATAATAGCCACAAAACTGAGACAATAATCCTAACAGGTTCCTTTTGGTTCTAGTGATCCCATACTTGTCCTCAGGCTGAATTTTCCCCATGGTAGAATCCGTTACAGAGGAAATTTACAAGCAACTCCCAAGTCTTCTCAGATTTTCTATATACAGAGTTCCTATATATGGTCAAGTAAATGGGAAATTCCTTGAAGGTATGAATCATTGTCACAAACATCTGAGAAAGGTAACCTGCTAGGCCCCTGGCAAATGTGAAACCAGGATTTTAACCCCTTACCCTATCAACCCAGCATGGCACAGATCAGCCTGCCAAATTGATTACTTGCCCGGCAGTCCCTTGGCAGTTGTGGAACAAGTCCCTTTAAAGTGCCAGGTCACAGTATATTAAAAGGACTCATCAGGACCCAGCCAGAGCTCATTAGGACCCATCACATTTATTTCCTTGCTCTGCAGCCCTGTAAGCAAAGGTGCCAGAGTTGCCTTAAAATGCCAGGTGCATGGGTTCCAGGGTTCCCAGTGGGGATCTACCTAGCAACCCACAGTCCCACTACCTTATTGTCAGCATCAGGACCAGAGTTGTCCCAGTCCCCTATCAACCCTGGTCCTGATGCCAACAATCATCTGATGGGGCAGCCCCAGGTCTAGGACGTGGCACATGTTCAATTTATGGCCCCATACAAACCAGCCACAAAGACCTTCTACATAATATGTAGAAGAACCTTGTGGCTGGTTTGCCATTTATAGCATCATAAATTAGCCAAACATATGGCATGTTGCTATTTATGGTGTGATTAGTATATTAATTACATTATAAATGTAATGTCTGTAAGGGGTCTTATTCTGGCTACTTTTCTCAAGCTCTGGGTTCATTAAATCTGGTAAGCTTGTTGTGAGCATGATACAAGAAGATATGGTACTGTGTCCCATGATTTTCACTATTGTCTAAAGTCTGCTGAATTTTTGCCCTATTCTTGTCCTCAAAGCCCAACAATATATTTTCCTTTGTCACTGAAACAGAATAGGGATGATGCCTTAATACTTGCCTAAGATCAAAAGCTTCATAAAGAAAAACAATGGCTATCAGCATATTAAAAGTTAAGCAATTGATAACAAACTAGATCTCAGCTGAAGTCTATATAACAGTATGTTTCAATGTAACCAGTATTCTCTCTCTCTCTCTCTCTCTCTCTCTCTCTCTCACACACACACACACATACAGAGTATTAAAAGCTTCTCAGAGGCAGAAGCCATCCATTTTTATCCAGAAACCCTCTCCTTTTTTCTGTCACAAATCTTTGATATTATTTATTATGAACTCCCCCTATTATCCGGTGACTTCTACTCAAAAATAGGTTATATCATGAACACTGAGACTAATATCCACTCTGTCACTTAATATCCATTTTATACAATATAGAATGGAAAGACACCTCATGAGATACTTTAATCCTTTTTTTTTTTCATTTCCTCTCACTTAACATACATAACGACTACAAAAGCCCCTTTGAACCTGGACAAATATAAAATAAGTACAGATAACCTTCTGCTATGCAACGTAACAAAAATAAAGTTAATTTGCATGTGAATAGTTTTATCTCAGAGGATTTGATTGCTATTTTTGTCTGAAGCATTGGAATGAAATGCCTTTTCAGTCGCAAACATAAAATTACCATATGTATCAATCTCTTTATTTCTTAAACTGCTATTGGAATATACAGGAATTGCTATTTGGTTTCAGTATGATTTTATCTCATGCCCGTAACTGCCACCATCTTGGCTAAACAGATTATTTCAGTACATTTAACAACATATTTTATACCTAGCACTACTGAGGATTCACAAATCAAGCACCACTGTTTCTGAGGACTGTCTAGACTATAGCATTGAAGATGTTTCTGTGTTAGATGGGGAAGTGAAAAGATCACACCCCATGGCCAAAATAGCTGTGCTTGCCAAAACTACAGTGTTGACATTACCTTGGTCGCAGATTTTCCATCATTAGAGAGAATTTGTATAACTCTAGTAGCCGAAAAACTTGGATTCCAGACCCTACTCTCAGACTTATCACCTCAAACTCGCATCTTCTTTGTAGCTGCCTAAATGCATTTTTTGGATATGACCCTTTATGCTGAAATTCTTTATTTGTAAAACTGAGTTGGTCATATTCCTCTACCTTGCAGGAATATTATGAGAATAAATGCATTAAATATTGTGAGACCTTAATGTACTAGAGTTGGGTATTTCAGTGGTCAAATAAAGCTTGGCCAATTGGCTGTTCAAATATCAGTCAAAAATTGCCAGTAAGTCTAAATAAAACAGAAAAAGCACAATTTTTCCATTAAGAGGTGTGTAAAAAAAATAAAAAATCATGTTTCATATTTCTGTCAAGAAAACTAAAATTGTAGGTTTTTTGGTAAAATGGTTGTAATCTTTGAGCAGTCAAAAATGGAGTTAATTGACCTCTCAATTGACAATATTTGACTGGTCAGTTGACTGGCTTGCCAACCCTATTAAATACCAAGTACTGGGAGCTACATAAATACCACTGGTAGACAGTACCCGGCTGCATCTACATGAGATGCTGACTGTGCAATAACCCAAGGCTACTGCATAGTAGCATTGTGTGGCAGAATCCATGATGCAATGCTACTGTGAAGTAGTCTTAGGCTACTGTACCGTCAGCAGTCAGCATCACATAAAAGCCATTTGTCAGTGCTACTGCACAGTAATTCAGGTACTTGTATAAACACGTACTAAACAACTTCAAAGTAACAACTGCACAGTCAGCATCTTGTGTAAACATGGTCCCTGAGAATATAAGTTTAAGTAGTATAGTACTGTGAAATTTTTGAAGTAATGCAAAATAGACACTTTTCAGGGTTCATCAGATAGATGGGTGCTCAGTTGACACAAGGAGCTCCAAACGAAAGTTAAACTGTATGCAAATGGTCTAGCTAGGTATCATCTAGACAACACTCAGGAATACAATCACAGGAAAGCAGGTCTGGAAGGGATGTTGTAAGACACTTACAGACTAAATAACACTAGTTGTTTTAACTTTTCTTATAAGTCTTGTCTTCCAGGCCCTGACTCAGTTTTGTTGCTCTGCACAGGACTGTTTCCAAATTGTCCACATCCTTCTTGAAGTGTGTGGCCCAAAACTGGACAAAATCCTTCAGGTAAGCCTTCACCAATGCTGAATATAGCAGAAAAATCACTTCCCTTGATTTGTAGGTGACACTATTGTTAATACAGATGAAGCTGCTGTTGGCTTTTTTTTGCAGCAAGAGCACTTTGTTGGCTCATGTTCAGCTGATGGTCCCACAATAACCCCTGGGTCCTTCTCTGCAGTACTAGAGCCTAGCTAGTCATTCCCAGTCTGTTTTTGTGCATGAAATTATTGCATCCAAAGTTCAAGATTTTGCATTTTCCTTCTTGAATCTCATCTCATTGATTACCAACCATTTCTCCAGTCAGTTTAGGTCATTCTGGATCCTAGTGCTGCCTTCTAGAGTGTCTGCAATTCCAATCGTCCCCATCAAATTTGCTAAGTGTACCCTCAATCTTTCCATGCAAATCATTAATAAAGATATTAAACAATGGAAGGCCTAGGACAGACCTCCTCCCAACTTGACATTGAGCCACTGGGGACTACTCACTGTGTTCGGTGCTCCAACCAGTAATGTATCAGCCTTATATTACTTTCATCTAGTCTGTATTTCCTTTGCTTGTTAATGAGAATGTCATAGGAGACAATGTCAAAAGCCTTGCAAAAATCAAGATATACCACATCCACTGTTCTCGCCCCATCCACAGGGCCTGTCACTTTAGTATGGAAGGAAATCAGATTTGCCAGGTATGCCTTGCTCTTGGTGAATCCATGCTGACTATTCCTGATCACCTTGTTCTCCTGTAGCTGCTTCACAACTGATTCCTTGAGGACCTGCTCCATGACTTTCCAGGAAGAGAGGTCAGGGTGAGTGGTTTGTAGCTCACCAAATCCTTCTTTATAGAATCATGAAATCATAGAGAAGTAGAACTGGAAGAGACCTCAAGGGATCATCTAGTCCAGGGGTTGGCAATTATTTCAGCTGGAGGGCCGCTTAACAAGTTTTGGCAAGCTGTCGGGGGCTCCATAGGCAGCCCCACCCCTTGACAGTTGACCCGTCCCCTAGTCACCATATTTGGACTGTACGTCCCACCCCCTAACCTCATACCTTTGCCACCAGAAGTCCCTAGCCTTGCCCCACAGAAATATTCTTTTTGTAAGGGGGGTTGCCATCTTAGAACCAGAAAAAATGAAATCAAGTCAAAAACCTACTATAATATATTTTAATTTTATTAGTAAAATCATTTGTCATGATTTGTGTATGTGTAGTGTATTAGAAGAGATTGCATAATAACTCAAAATAAAGTCTCTCTCTCACATTGTGTGGGGGGCATGGGGTGTGTGTATGGTGGGGTTTGGGGGGCATAAGGTATGTTGGGTGTGTGTTTATGCAGCAGCAGGTGGGGGGGGCAGGCTCAGGGAGCTCGTGCCTGGCACAGGCACTGGGCACTGCTGTCCAGCAGGGCATGGGTCTGGCTAGCACTACACATGGGGGTGAGGAACACAGCCTGTCTGGCCACCTCTATCATGGGTGCTGTGTGCCATGTGCCTGGTGCTCCTGCCCTCCCACAAGGAAGCCCCATGCTAGGCTTTGCAGGGGACAGGGCTCCCTCCACTCCAGGCAGAATCCAAAGACCTGTGCAGCATGGGGTGAGGAAGGCAGTGGGCTCCAGCATGGGGTTTCCCCCACTGCGAGTGCAGGAGCTGCAGGTATGCCACAGTAGAGGCAGCAGCTGTTCCTGGCTGCAATGCCAGAACTGCAGAACACAGCAGAAGCCAACCTGGCCCCATGGTTCCATGCAGGCTTCTGCCGCCACTGGCCCTGAACCCTGGGTCTCTGCGCTCCCACCCGGCTGCCACTTCCCTCCCGTGCCTGCCCCCGCTGCTTTTATTCCCTCCATGCCCTACTGCTCCCCACCTACAGTTCTGGCCCTGGCCTTTGCCTATTCTTGCCTGAATTTCCCTTTCCAGTGGAGGGAGGCAGGGAACAGCCCCAGGCTCCCAGGCTGGGGTGGGGGCAGGGCTGGTGGTCCTTGCAGCTGCTGCCGCTGGTCTTGTTGCCAGCTTCCCCTGGGTCCTGCTGCCTCTGGCTCCTGTCATCTTTGACAGGCAGCCAGGACAGATTTTTTTTTTTTTTTTAAGGTTAGGAGCCCCATGGGCCAGATAGAATGGCCTGGCAGGCCAGATCCAGCCTGTTGGCCTTATTTTGCCCACCTCGATCTAGTCCAAGCCCCTGCCTGAGGCATAATCATCCTATGTAAACCATAATCTAAACTCTGCATAAGACTACATTTTTTTCCCTTCTTAAAGATGGGCATTGTATATGTCCATTCCATATCGTTTGGGACTTCACACACACAACCTCTAAAAGTGCTTAAAAAGGATAGCAAATTACCTCAGCCAATTCCTTCAGTACCCCTGGGTGTATCTTAACCACCCCTGCCAACATGAAAGCATCTAGCTCCTCGAAGTAATCCATAACCTATTCTGTCAGTATTTTAAGCTGTTTGTTTCCTTCCCTATCTCTGCTACCATCTGCACGCATCACCTGGTAGTTGCCCATATTTGTGAAAACTGAAGTAAAAGAAGATATTAAATATTTCCACCTTCTCTGCATTGTCTATGACCAAATTGCCTCCATATTCCAAAAGAAATCTACAGAATCTCTGGTCTTTCTCTTACTTTTGACATACCCATAAACTCTCTTCTAATTGCCTTTTTTGTCCCTTGCCAGCTGCACTGCACCTTGGCCTTCTTAGTTTTTTTCCTATATTCCCATGTAATACTCATATACTCTCTCCTAGTACTATGACCAAGTTTTATGTTTTATAGGATTCCCTTGAGTTTCAATTCCTTGAAGAGATCACTGTCTAGTTTGATCTCCTGTTGCACTTCCCATTCTTCTATGCATAGCTTGTTTCTGCATTCCTTAAGAGATACTTCTTAAAGTAGAGTCATCTCTCCTGGACTCATTTCCCCCTCAGAGTTGCCTCCTATGGGATTCTGCTCACTAGTTTCCTGAGTTTATAATGTTTGATTTTTCTGAAGTCCCATGTCCTTATTCTAATGTTCTCCCTTCCTTCCTCCCTTTAGGATCTTGAACTCTATAATTTTGTGGTCATTGCCACCAAAGTTACCTTTCACCTTAACCAATTCCTCCCTGTTCATGAGGAGTAAGTCAAGTAGAGCTTTCCTCTTCTTTGGCCTCTCTACCATTTGAATCAAAATGTCATCTCCAACACACTCCAGGAACTTGCTGGATTGCTTATGCACTGTTGTTTCTCTTCCAACAGATGTCATAATAATTCAAGTATGCCTGAGAACCAAGTCCTGTGCTTTGAATAGTTCTGCCACTTATTTAAAGAAGGCCTTGTTCATCTCATCCTCTGGGTTTGGAGGCCTCTAACAGACACCTACCATGTCATCACCCCTGCCGCTCTCCCCTCTGACCTTTACTCAGAGGTTTTCAAGTCCTACCTTCCACTTCTTACTGCACCTCAAACATTGGTACATTGTCTTTATATATGGGGCAACATCTTCTCCTTATTTCTCCTACGTATCTTTCTTGAGCAACTTGTAGCCCTCTATGACCATAGTCCTGACATGTGAACTATCCAACTATGTCTCCATAATCCCAATTAAATCATAATTCTGTGATTGTACTAGGAAATGCAATTGTTCCCATTTGTTCCCCATACTGCTGGCATTAGTGCATAATCATTTCAGGTATCTAACTGACTGTCTTATTCTCTCCTTGGTCACATCTATATGTTCATATTGATGCATGTTAATAAACTCCATAGATTATTGCTCCAGAGGTTATTGCTCCCAGGTATGCATCTTCACGTGTGCCTGGGAGTGCAGAACATTAAGCTGGGTCAGAGCAGCCCCAGATGGCTGGAGGCCCCAGGGATCAGCCTGCTAGCTCAGGGCTGTTTCCCTCTGCTCAACATGCTGCATAGGAACTAGCTGTGACATGAGGGTACTTCAATGTGTGTTTAGCTGGCAGGCAGACCCCGCTTACCCTCATGCCCCAGCTAGCTGGGGCAGCATCTGCATATACACTGCTACAGAGTATTTACACTGCAGAAGGATAGAAGTTGTATTTACAAGTGTATTTACAAGTACTATCCTACTGTGGAGTAAATTAATTTATTCCAGCCTAATAGGGGCACACGTGTAGATGCACAATGTTTACTGTGCAGTTAATTAGTCAATGGCACTGTAAATGTTTCATGTAGATGCAGCCCCTGTGGCCATTGTGAAGGTTTCCACCATTGCTTTTCCTTACTAAGGTTTTATCTAGATCTTCAGGCTCCTTTCTTATCTCTGAGCTTTTGTCTCCATCCCACAGTGAATCTAGTTTACATCCCTCTTCACAAAGGGCTCCTATATACATGCAGGAAGCTTGCTCTGACACACTGCAATCCCAACACATCAGAGCAGACATGATTAATCGAGTCTGCTGAAGTGTGGAAATTAATGCACTCCAGCAGTCTGCAGTGTCACATGCATCAGTATCCCCATGCTGAAAAATGGCAGTGGTGTGCTTTAAACTAAAGCTGGTTTGATAAGCTACAGTTCAAAGCACCTCGATGCCATTTTTCAGCATAGGGACACTGATACACATGATGCTCTGGGCACTTTTAATTAGAGTGACTCTCAGAGCTGCCTTTTATAAGCTAAGGAGGCTTGTTCTTGAGGCCCTGAGAAGCCATGATTTCACAGGGAAGGGAGTTCGTGATGAGTGGTTGCTCCTTAAGGAAGCAATCCTAAAAGCACAAGAGGAGTCCATCCCCACCTGTTGGTAAGGTAGTAAAAGGTCTCAACAACTCCCTTTGTTCAACAAGGAACTCATGGGCCTCCTACATCTAAAAAGAGAGGCATATAATGGGTGGAGGACAGGAAACTCCACTAAGGAGAAGTATACTGTGCGGGTCCACACCTGCAGGGAGCGAACTAGAAAAGCCAAGGCTGCAACTGAATTCCATCTGGATACATGATTTAAGGACAATTAAAAGTCCTTCTTCAGATATGTGGGAGTTAAAAGAAAAATAAGGGCAACATTGGATCCCTGGTAAACCAGCTGAGGCAGCTGACTACCAATACCCAGAAAAAAAGCCAATCTGCTTAATGATTACTTTGCATTGGTTTTTCACCAACCCAATGGGACCACCCTGCCTAACATGATGCGGGATGACCAAGGTAAAGATGAATATATGCCTACCATTTGCATGGATCTTGTGAGGGAGCATCTTGAGAGGCTGGACCCCCATAAATCAGCTGGTCCAGATAGGTTGCACCCAAGAGTGCTAAAGGAACTAGGAGACATCATAGTGAAGCCAATATTCTCTGACGAGAATATATGAGAATTCATGGTGCTCGGGCAAAGTACCTGAATATTGGAAGAGGGCCAATATGATGCTCATCATCAAGAAAGGGAGGAAAGAAGACGACCCAGGAAACTACAGACCAATCAGTTTGACCTCAATTCCTGGGAAGATGTTGGAAAAAATTATCAAAGAAACCACTCTTGACAGGCTAAAGGAAGGCAACATTCTGAGGGATAGCTAGCACGGGTTTGTTGCAGGTAGGTCTTGCCTGACCAATCTCATTTCCTTCTATGACCAGGTGATGTATCACCTGGACAAAAAGGAAGAGGTTGATATCATATATTTAGAATTTAAAAAACCTTTGACCTGGTGTCCCATGATGTCCTCATGGAAAAATTGGGCAACTGTGGCCTCAACTACTCCACAGTCTGATGGCTGGGGAACTGGCTCCAAATTTGGACCCAGAGACTGATAGTCAACAGAACCAAATCAACATGTCACTCAGTGAGTAGTGGTGTCCCCCGAGGTTCCATTCTCAGACCTATACTCTTTAATGTCTTCATAACCAATCTGGACACTGGTGTCAAAAGCAGACTGGCTAAGTTCGCTGATGACACCAAACTTTGGGGAAGAGTCTCCACACTTGAGGATAGGCTGGTGATCCAAGCTGACCTTGATAGGCATGCAAGGTGGGTGGATGAAAACCTGATGGCATTCAATACAGAGAAATGCAAGGTGCCGCACATGGGGAATAAAACCTGCTTCACATTTATAGGCTCAGCAATGCTACACTTGCTAGCACCATGACTGAAAGAGACTTGGGGGTCATGATTGACAAGAAGATGAATATAAGCCACCAGTGTGCTACCAGAGCTGGCGAAGTGAACAAAACTCTGGCTTGCATCTACTGATACACCATGAGCAAGACCCAGGAGGTCATCCTCCCACTGTACTCAGCTTTGATGAGGCTGCAGCTGGAGTACTGCATCCAATTCTGGGCTCCACAATTTAGGAAGGACATGCAGAAGCTTGAAAGAGTCCAGGGAAAAGCCATGCACATGATCAGAGGGCATGAGAATAGGCTTTATGAAGAGAGGCTGTGAGCTATGGGATTATTCAGCCTGGAGAAGTACAGGCTCAGGGCCTGGAACAAACTGTCACCAGAGGTGGTGCAAGCACCTACTCTGGACCCTTTCAAGAAATATTTGGATGTTTACCTTGCTGGGATCCTTTGACTTTAGTTGACTTCCTGCCCCTTGGACAGGGATCTGGATCCAATGATCTTATGAGGTCCCTTCCAGCCCTAATAAAGTGTATGAAATCTATGAAATCTAATTAAAGTACCCCTGCCCACACCTCCCAGAACACAGGTATAAACACCCTAAGTTAGCAAACCTGTATGAGAAAGACACTATCTCCATCACGTGGCTTCCATCTCTTTCTAGCAGTCTCTCTTCCTGGAACCACACACCAAGGTCAGAGAAGCCAAAACTCTGTCAGATGCATATACTTCTTGCTGGGCCTTTACCCTTGATGCAGTCACTACCTGGGCCCCCATCCCCTTTACCCTTACATCCAGATCCATGTAGTCACTTTTGATATGCTGAAAGTCACCCTGGCAGTATTATTAGTGCCCATATATATGAGCAGCTTGGGATAGTAGCGAGAAGGTAGAATGAATCTGGGCAACCTTTCCATGACATCTCAGATGTGGGCTCCTGGCAGCTAGCAGATCTCCCAGGCAAACAGGTCAGGCTGGCCTCTGTGCCCTGCAAAATGTCACCAACCACCACCACCCATTGCTTCTTCTTGGTAGCAGTAGTCTTCCCCCCCTTAGGGGTGCATGGCTTGGCATCCTCTGTCACTGGACTGGGCTCCTTCTCCTCCTGTGTGAGGGCTTAATACCTGTTCTCCAGCCAGACAGCTACAGGTTCAGAAGAAGAGTGTTGCCTGTTCCCTGAATTGACAAGCTGCTCTTTTCCACCTTCCTGAGAAGATGTCTTCTGGTGCTTTCTCTGACTGTCCCTCTTCCATGACGCTGGAGGTCTCTTTGTGCAATTGAGTTGATGAAGACCTCATGATCGCAGATGTTTTGGAACCTATCCTCCTCCTGCAACTCCCTTACTAGATTCCTGAAAGAATCCACCAAGGGGCACCAGATCTCAATGGCAAGCACCCTCCAACTTGGCTTTCCCTGTCAAGAACATGCCACAGTCACTGCAGTGATCATTTTATTCATTATTATTTTGGCACTTTTAACACATTTAAGCAGACTTCTCATCAAGAAGTCTTCCTGCCTTAAAAACCTTGTAGCTAACAGTATAATATGCTTATTTCTGAATTTATCCCAGAAATAAGCAAGGACCTTATTCTGCATTCCTGAACATCATAAATTATACTCTTAATAATGATATTTACTGCACAGAATGACTGGAGTGAAGACAGAGACACACCTGATTAGCAACAGATATATTCAATCAGTTATTGCTAAATTTGTGCAACATGCTTACAGTGCAAACCCAAAAAACCCAGGAATCAGGGCCAGTTTATGGTTTCACATGGTTTTAACTTGAACCTTGATGAGACAGAAGTTTTCATGGATTTATCCTTTAAGCTTGGTTACAATGCAGCAGTAAGGCTACAGAAATCAAAATGGAATAATCCTTTGCTTAATACAGGAGAGAACATCAAGATGTCCAGACTATTACATAAAGGACTCCTTTACTTCAATATATCATTTTGCTGCAAGCAAAAGAAAAAAAAATCCTATTCTCCCTATAGAAATAGGCTAAAGTCAGGCTTTATACCAAAAATCTGCATAATTCTAATTACTACCCAACACTAAAAGCCAAAGAACTGCAAATCCCAAACTGGAATAAAATGAATGTAATATGTTCTCTCTCACAAAGAAGCAATTATAACTTCCAGATATGCATTCAGCCCAGTGTTTTGTTTTGTTCCATTTTGTTTGGTAAGAGTATGAATGAAACCAGGAAGAAACACAAAGGATAATATATCTGTATCCTTTTTCATCATTGTTTATCCGTATATTATCTGTATCTTTATCTTTGGTTTCTATATTTAAATCTATATCTATCTCTAAGTCTAAAATGTGTCTATCATAGCAATTTTTTTGGTTCATATTATTTTGGGAAGTTAATTTTAAATAGAAACATTATTCAATAAAAACAACCTCTTGTATCTTTGTTTTTGCTTCTGAATATGCAACTTAAAAATATTCAATTTTTTGTCAGATCCCAGTGAGTAAGGAATAATCTAACTTTACTTTCCCTGAAATGAATGGATGTGTTGAAGAAAGACACCTAACAAAAAAATCTGACATGAAACTGTTAATTAGCACAAGCTACTTTCCCTGGTAAAGAAGACAGGAGGGTACGAAAAACGTTAAGCCACTGATGATTTTATTCATTATCATTTTGGCACTTATGAAAAGGATGACAGGACATGGCTGTTCTGTGAAACTTTAATTTTTGCTTCTTTCATCTCTTCTAATTTTCCCTTAATGCATTGAGGCCTGGAATGTTCATGGCTCTTAGACTATTCTGGGAAGGTTTCTGAACATACAGAAACCTAATGACCAAAATTGAATGTCTGCTGGGTGGGTAGGCAATCAAGGCCTGATGGCTATTTTGTTCAAAACTTTTCTTAACATATCATGTTTCTCTGGTGGTTGCACAAAAAACTGCCTCACACAGATACCTTGACATTTGTTTTGATGAGCATCTTGCACATACTTAAACGCCTATATAAGCTGGTGGTGTGCAAAAAAGGAGCTCTCTATACATCAATTCTTCTCTTTGACAGTGAGCATAGATTTAGGGGCATGTGCTCCAGGGGTGAGGGGGGGGGAGGGGGCTTTAATTAGAATGGCTCCAAGAGCTTCTCTACGTAAACTACCCTCACTGTCTTGTGTATTCAGCATCTGGTGCTTCAAAATGGTGGCAGAGGCACTTTAATTAAAGCTCATTCAATAATTTAATGCAAACACCCCAGCTGCCATTTTTAAGTGTGGGAATGCTAAATACACAGGATGTAGAGGCTGCTAAAGCATGTCAATTACCACGTTACAGCAGGCTTGATTAATTGATTACCTACCTCTATCCCTGGCACAAATCTGGGAGGCACATGCCCCCCATGCAGTGGTGGGAGTGCCCTGCCCCATGTCCCTGGATGAGCCACGGCTCCGTCCCATGACCTGCCCTGGCCCTGGGGCCCCTTCACCCCAGCCGCCGCCTCTGTCTCACTCCCTCCCTCACTGTGGGGGCCTCAATCTGCTCCCCGACCTCTTCCCTCCTCCATGCCCCTCCTCCTCCGCAGACTTACCTTCTGGGAGGTGTCTGTCTGTGTCTGTGTCTGTGCATCCCTCGCTCCCAAGCCACAGCCCCTCCCCCCAGCCTTGTTGCTGCTCCTCACTCCTGACCCACAGTACCCCACATCCTGCCAGGGTATATGGGAACCCCTCTCCCCAGGCTCCAAACCCCACACACACACCCACAACCCCCCACACCTTCACAAATTCCCCTGCCACACACACACCCTATACCCAACCCCCAACCATACAAAGTACCTGCATAATTTTGCATAATTTTGAGTTTTTATGTACATAATTGAGTTGACAGAGGGTTGAACTAGATGACCTCTGGAGGTCCCTTCCAACTCTACTTCTCTGTGATTCAATGAAGTTCAGGTAGGCATGTCCATTTCTCCCACTTCTAAAGAATTTAGAATTAGTACAGCCCCCTCAGCTATAATTGCCTCTTAGATTATTAATTTATTGTAGCCCTGCAGCCCCCCTTTGATACCATCTAGTTTGGAGATAAGGATTTTTTTTCCCTTGTACAGCTTAACAAAAGCTTCCCTGGATTCTGGGACAAAAAAAGATTGCGCTACTTGTTGGAGAAAAAGGGAGGTGCAGACAGTGTGGTGCATCCACACATATAAGATAATATATATATTTCTTTCCAATTAAAAAAGAACTAGAAGTTTGACTAATATGATAGGGATCTAATGCTATTTTATTCACTTTAAGATCAAAGCAAAAATAATATATTTTTACTGCAATGTGCGTTTGCTATACTATGCATAGAAACAATAAATTAGAAATAATAATCAATAGATGTTATTTCATTAGTCCTGTAGTCATTAGAATTTTTCAGATTCAGAAAACAAAAGCAAGCCTTCTTGAGCATCTTGACAATGCATCAAATGCTTCACTAAAAGTTATTTCCACACCTGAGCGAATGTTTTTAGCTAGAGTTAAAGGGCGCTTACAGAAGTTATTGATTACGATGTAACTTCCAGTGTTTACATAAAGTGTTTAAAGTTACAGTCATCAATTAAACAGATGTTTGGTGTTTGATGGTGGGGGCTCGGAGCCTCTATGCACTAGATGAGGCCAGAAGGCAGGAAGCACAATTACCTGCTCTGGAAGCCCAGCAGCTAGGCTTGCTCCCTCACCTAATCAGAGACACTAGCAGCTGGTCAAGCTGACAAGAATTCCCCTATGTGGAGGGGATCCCAGGTGGTAGACCCCTCAAGTGGTGCCACTGTGCAAAGGACCCTCTTCTAGGGTGTGGGGCTGCTGACCAGGAACTTCCCACCCTCAATGGCTGAGCTCTCCACTTTCTTCCTGGCTACCCAGTGAGGAGATTCTCTACCTCCTCCCTGTGGCAGACTAGGGACATGACATGTAAGCTTCATGGGGAACTGTACACAAGTTCCACAAAGCACTCTAATTTAGAGTGCCTTCAATTATTACCTGATTGAACAAGGACTATTTTTGCATGATCAACCATTTAAAAAATACTCTGCAGCCATGCACATTTGTTACAACATGCCTGTAAAGCACTTTCAGAGGTGCAAAAAATGTCACTTCTGCCAGTACTTAAAAATAGTTTGCAGGGCTGTGAAATGGGACTTACATTACCAGGAGCCACTAGCAGATGCAGAATTATAAAAGGAAAGCTAAATTGAGTGAAGGAACATGAGAACCATTAAAAAGGAGAAAGGATTGTTAACACCTGTTGAATGAAGAATTTAGAAGGAATTAGGTAGATTATAGTAAGCCATGAAGTCAATTGACTCCTGCAGCACTGCCTGAATAGAAATACTGCTGCCACTTCCAGGTAGGCAGGTGGAACTGCACCACTGAACACCCTGGATGCACCTCTGGTTCCAGTCTCCACACTGATTAGATCATGTAGCTCCTTTCCTCACCCCCTGCTCCTCCTCGCATAGCTGCACATTCATGCTCTAGCTCAGGGTGTCCAACTTACATCCCTCAGGGCCGAGAATTTGGACTAGGGAGCTTTTATGGGCTATACAATCCACTCTAGCAGCTTCTCAGCTTGGCTGCTAGAGATGCTTCTTTGGCACTTTGGTCCCCAAATTCATCAGGGATCAAGAGGACTCAGTGGTCAGTGGCAGTGGAGTTTACTCCCTGGGTTCCAGAGCCACACCACTTCAATGGCTCCAGAAAGCATGCTGACATGCCTTGCAGGCCGCAATTTAATCCCTCATGGGCTGCCATTTGCACAGTCCTGCTCTAGCTCCTACTATGGCTGGCTCAATCCCAGCCACAGACATGAAACTACCTGTGTAGAGGGTTGAACTGTTACTTACTGAAGGAAATGAGAGAGGGCTAGATGAAAGGCTTTAAACACTTAAAATGATCATAGGATAATGGGGGGGGCAGGATTTGAAGGGGTGTTTGTATTTTAAAGTCTATTTAAATAAGAAGGTTCTAGTTGCTTTTGGAATGCCTCTTTAAAGACCAAAAAAAAAATACAAATACAAATACACCCCCCAAAACCTGAACAAAAATTCTGTGATCATTTCAAGTGTTTACACCCTTCAATTAGCCTGTTCGCATTTCCTTCCTCTGAAAAGTAGCAGTTCAGACCCTGTTACCCTGGTTGCAGGCAACCTTATAGGTTGGCTATTGATAGAAGAGACCAAAACAGGTCTACAGCCTAACCTTTTATTTGCTTGTGGAAGTGGCTATGCAATACCTAATGCCCAACCTCTCTGGATTCAATTCACATATGAACAACAACAAACTACAAATGAAAACCTTATAAAGAAAAAGTTAAAAATCAAACTATATACACATACACGTGATATTGCTGCTTGATAGCAAATAAGCTCCTAACCAGCTTCAGAATGCCTGATTATGTTCATAGTATGAGGCTAGCTCATGGCAAATTAAAGCCACCTTCTCTGGAGCCCCTGAGTGTGCTTGTGTCACTTCTGGCTTGTGTCCCACCTGGCTTTCAGGGCAGGATGCATACCACTCTTCCAACAGGAGCCAGAGTTCACACAGCCCTGATCAGTTCATGTTTTTCAATAGGGCCATCCATTACAGTCTCATTGACCCTGTTGCTATTCACAGACAGTTCTCCCAGAACACTTCACATCTGGGCCCAATGCCACACACACTCTAGCATGGTTGCCAACATAGATTTTTTTTCCTTTCCCTTTGACCTCAGTGGTACATCCAACATGGGCATCAGCCATTAGCGTATCCCATATCAGTGAGAGCATCGTAAGCATGCTCAAGATGGTCTCATTGACCATCTCAGGATGGACCTACTCTGAAAAGTTCTTTTCTACAGTACAAGGAGGGTTACATTTGCAATTCAAAACACGAAAGCAAACTCTGTCTGCACAGTCTATCTAGCTACCTGTGACACAGATTATTACCTATACTGGCTGGGGAGACTCAAGAGACAGTAGGAGGATGGCATGCAGATTGGTAGCATATCTTCATGAATTTGTTGAGTTCTCCACATTTCCTTCCTGCCTATTTATAGATGTCTAGTTCCAATATTCTAATAAATGATCTTTGATTGGTTTTATTTAAATGTATGTATTTAAAGTTTCACTGAATTTTTTGCAACTGGATTGAAACAGTTTTCTTGTAGACATGTAAGGTGTCAGTTAGCTGGGATTTAATGATTTGGTGAAAATGGCACTTCTGGAAGCAAGACCTTTTTATCTCTTTCCTTCACCATTGTGGAATACAGCTTGCTATCATCCTCTTTTACTCTTCCCCAAGATTTATGGTCTTCTGTTAACAAGGCTGCTTTGTTTTTATGACTTACCTAGAAACCAAACAAAAATACATCTCTAATAGCAAAGCAGCAGCAAATATATTTGATTATATCAATTACTATAAAGTAAAGCTATGATATCATATATTTGGATGATTTCATGTATGGTCTTCCCCTATTGTGTCTCTTTTCAGGTCTTGTGCTTTCTTTAATTGCATTTCATTACTAATTTATCTGGACTTGTTGATGGCTACCTTTGTTTTGCTGATCAAGATGGTTGTCACGTGTAAAAAAAAATTACTTTATGGTCATTCACAAGCAGACTTAGGGGACTCTTCTGCTTAGCTACATTTTTGCAGCTTGGCTTAGAGGTGCTGAAACAGCCAAGGCTGGCAACATCCCCTACACTAACACTGTATCCTGTTTAATGGGAACATATAAATAGTATGCATGTCTGACTGTATGTTGGCAAACAAAATTACCTTCTTATTTGAATGGTTCAAATTACTTCACTGAGATCAGTCTGATCAGAATTGAAGTTAAGAATCTGTATTTGAAGCCTACAGCTGACAATTACTTGGCTTTCTGAATTAAACAGATTCATAGGGCTAATCTCCAATATGGCACTCTGACCCCCAGAATAATAGGTGGTACATGCATATATCCAAGTACAAAATGTAGCCTTTAAAAAAAATAGCATTCCTTTATCAAATCCTTCATCCTTTATTCACACAAAACTCCTAGTTATTTCAATAAAAAGTTTGCCAAAGTAAGAATTCTAGGATTTGGCTTGCTGTGAAGCTGCAGAAGCCAGCTCATAGTAATAAGAACAAGAATGGGAATACCCCAGTTGCCAGGCATACTGCATTTACTGTGAGCAAATTCATAATGGCTTATTCTTTACCACAGCAGTAAGCTAATTCATACAATGGCTAATGGATGTCAGCTTTCTAGTAAGGGTTTCAAAGGATGAAATCACATGAAAGCTTAATTCTATTAGTTTATTAGACTCTAGAATGATAAAAAGTGTTTTAAATGGCTTATGAATGATTGAGGAACTGCAGACTTTATTCAAATGAAGTCAATCTATTAATATTATCAATCTTAGATATATAGATATAGATATACGTACACACACATATGTGTGTGTGTGTGTGTGTGTGTGTAGATAGATAGCTCTAACATTGAAATATTATAAAATCGATAATATATATAAAATGTTTTGGATCCATAATATTGCATTTGATCCTAACTAGGTTCATTGCTTATTCAAAGAAACATGGAGAGGAAACATGTCAAACTGTGACTCACTAAGTCTACATTTGTCCCTGGCTGTGCAGTTGGTACTGCATAGTCATTTATTATATTATTACTTGCTTTAGCCAATACTAAATAATTCTGCAGTACCCACTGATACTGCTCAATCCCAGTGGAACATGGGTCATTTTCAACCCTACTGTGCAGTAGCAATGAGCTCCTGTGGAGTAGTGGTGGCATCATGGTTAGTGCCTGTTGATGCTATGTCATCGCCAGTGTGACTTGTTTTGGAAAAGAACAGAGCAAGTGATTTTTAGAAGATATACTACATGATACCTGGCCCAAATATAGATCAAGATTTTACAGTTTTATAAGAATCAAGTACATAAAAATAGTGAAAAAGATATTAGAATAATAATATCTATCTGTAGTAGCAATAGCTAAGGCATGAAAAATATACAGTGAAATAATTATCAAGAAGTTATTTTGGGGAGAGATACATCTTTAAGTGGAATTACATTGGTGAGATTAATGAAGAGAGGAAAGCAGACTAAGGAAAAAGCTCCAAAAATAGTGTTTAAACTTAAAGGGATAGCACTAACTTGAAATCCAATAACATCCAGTTAATGAATTAAAAACTAGTTAAGGTGGTCCACTTGCCTCCATTCCTGCAGTTTTTCTTACTATAAAAATGTTCTTCTCTTGCTTGTTGCAACCTCACAACATACTCATAACCAACAAGAAGTGCACTGAACTATAAGTATAGATCACTGAAAATGGCTATAACACCAGTACTGTCAGTTATAATCCTAAACCTTCCTTTGAAGAATAATAGGTTAAAATGTTTTAGATGAAAATTATGATGTGAAAACCAAACGGCCCCTTGAAGTTAAAAGCCAGTTGCTTCAACAAAGGTAAGATAAATTTGAAACAGAAAACACTTAACATACAGGATATTTGCTTTGGATACTACAGCAGTATTGCTTCCAAGAAATATTGTCTACCACATTATCCAATCTCGTTTTAAATGTCCAAACTGATGCAACTTCTACTACTTCCTTTGGAAAATGATTTAAGTACTTCATGCACATGCAAATCAACAATTTATAGGCAAAGGATAACATGCTGATGATTCAGGTTCCTTCCCCTCATGCACCCAACTAGTTTGGTCTTTGAATAGGAAGGTTTTTGTCTTGAATGTGTCAGCAGTTCAGAAGTCCCTCATTGAAGCTGTACTGAATGTGTCAGTAGCTTTATAAGAAAACAAAGATAATTAGTTAATGGAGAGCCTCTATTCACTTGTATCCACTCTTATTAGGAGAAGCCATATGCCAGGCTAGAAACCTTGAAGCCCATTGCACTATTTCCACCTGTGTTGGATGGGTTGCTGTGAAAACTTGCCCTGCCTACTCACTCTGGTTCCTGGTGCCAAATGCCAAAACATGGTAATGTACCTGGCATTAGAGAGGTGCTGGTAACTGAGCAATAAACACACTCAAGTCTGAGAACCTGGAAGCAAAACAGACTGGATACATTACATTTCTATTTGGCATTTGGAAAGCATAAAGCAGGAGTGAGCAGTGCTGCATATCATGATCTAACCTGTATGGACACAAACTTATTGGGGCTTTTTTCAGGCACATCTTTTCTCTTTTCCCATGTTTTAAACAATGACTGTCAATGTTTTCTCCCAGCTGTGCAGTTTTATCAGGCTGATCATTTATTTAGCCTGCAAAGATACTGCAACACATGCTGCCATGACCACAAACGTCAATTGCTCAATTGTTTCTTAGCAGGGTCTCACCATGGTTTCCCTGCCACTTTGAGCTACTGCAAATTGCAGAAAAATACCTCACAGGATGAAGTACTCACAATTATATTTTGTTCATCATGTATTCTTTAATCTGCTTCATTGTAAAGTAGTGGACTGACTTGAGATATCAGCAAAGCCAGGTTAAAGTCCTTAACTGAGTAGGTTCTGGAAAGTTGAAGGCTTCTTCCTAGAACCTTGTTTTTGACAGCTATCTGTGCTGGCAATCAAATTTTTTAGGCATTTCCTTCCCATACATAAGGCTCAATATGTAGAATCATTTCTAGACATTTCTATTAATCTATACATCTAGTTCTATTTGCCTGACCACCTCATAACATTTTTTTAAATCTTAATTAATGCTACAGAGTTTAATCACTCTCAGATTATGAAGAATCACCAGTCGCTTCCTGTGAATTTGGCGTTTTAAAAATTATATTTGTTTTATCAGAGATGATAAAAAATCAGCTTTTTTTTCACAGTGGAAATTCTGATATTTTGAAACATGTTTTTATCCTGAATAAGGACAATATGAACATGGTATAATTGTTCATGGAATGGAACATTCCAAAGCTTTTGGATTCCATAATATCAAAACATTTTATCAGGTCAGTTGAACAGACCACTTCAACAGCTATTTTCAATAAGTTTTGTTTGACGATATGCAATTTAGCACTGCTCTGTTGTTTCATTTTACCATGTCAACAGAAATAGTCATCACTCTGCCAAATCCCATAAGCTCCAAGCCCCAACTTCATGACGACATGTTCTTAAATGAGTGGTCTCCAATCATAGATTCCCCAGGGGACCACTTGCATGGGACCTCCAATCTTATAAACCTTTTGGACTACCGTTTAAGTTCCCCTAGATGTAGCTTCTAGAGAGCAAGCCCTAGCTCCTTGGACTCCAAGACCTGGTCCTTTGATCCCTGATCTCCACTCCTGAAAGGGTTTTCCTTGACTGCCTGAGAATTATTTTCTCCTTTAGATCCTGGAGAGGGACTTCACCTCTTCAAAGGAATGGAGCAAAACCAAAGTTATCTTAAAACAAAAACAACCTATATTGGTAACAGCAATGCATCAGATAGTCTTTTGGCCCCAAAGCTCTTGTAGTCAGATATCCTGATAAAAACCCAAGCTGTTCTGTTTGAAGTTACTCAGCATCCTCTCCAGGGTTACCAAGCCAAAAAGAAAAAAAAAGTCAATCTGCAAAATTTTACTGATAATCAAACTTTCTTACTGACATATAGTTTTATGTAAGGTAAATGTAATTGTTCTATCAGGGCCTGGATGGCAATAACAAGGGACAGATTAAAATTTAGCGGTTTAACAACAACTTTCTAAATCTGCCTCAAGCTTCTACCCAGAAACCTGGGAAAATAAAATTTAACTGGGTATTCTAAAGTGAACAAACTTCCACATTCACAAGCAAAGTTTACCTGAAAGAGGGATTATTACAGGGGAAAAGAGATAAACATAACCTTAGACATAGCCTTCTGTATTAGAGAAACCCTAACCATTAAACATTAAGTGAAACCCAAACAGTTAATAGGCACAACCAGTAGTGAGCCAACCAAGGGGCCTACAGAGCCCAGTCCATTGGGAAGGGAGACTCACCCAGGGCTGCCATTCAGGGGGCTCTAATACCTAGCCAAAAGTGACCCCCAAACAGTAACCTCAAGGCCCACAAACAAAGTCAAATAGGCACAAATAGCCCCAGACCTCTGATGTTGTGTATAAATGAGGGTATGTGTGACGTTGGTGAGCCTCACGTCCAGTAACACCCTCCGTCAGGTAGCCCCTCCCCTTGTCCCGCCTGCCACGACTTTGATGTTATGGGTGATTCGAAGGAGGGGTTCAGTGGAGCTCTTTTACCAGAGGGGTTCCCCAATGCAAGTGTACTCACGGTTGAGGCTTCCATTGTTCCACGGAGCTCCGCCACCCCTACACCCCGTCCACTCGCCAACCGATCCCTTGCCAGTGATATGGTAACTTGCCGTTATTCGCGGGCCTTCTTGCCGGTAGGTGTTTCTGACCGTATGGGCCTAGGCTAATGGTCGCCTTCAGTCAGCCTGCCTTAGAATCCTGCTGACCACATCGCTAGCTCGGGTCGTCTCCCTTTTCCTCCCCTGATCCTAGAAATAATATTCCTCCGGGATGGGGAGGCTTCCCGGATCAACGCCTTGGCCCCGGCAATCCCTGGGGACCACTCCTTCTGCCCCTGCTGGGGTTTCCGGTTCTTGCTTCAGCTGCTGAGCTGATGCAGAGCTGCCTGTCTGAGGCTTTTGCTCCAGGGGAGCCACCACACCACCAATGTGCTGCTCGTCTCCTCTCTCCTTCCCTGGCTCCCCCCTGCCGCGGGTTTGCTGGGGTTTTTAAACTTCCCCACGGCGGCCACTGTGGCTGCTGCAATTGGCTCAGCTGTTCCCCTTACCGGGAAGAGTTGTTTAAACAGCCGGCGTAATGCCGGCTCGTACGGCTGTAATGGCGGCTGCGGCTGCTGCCGCGGTCCCGGCTCCGACGCTGCCGTCCCTCCCGAGGGTAAGTAGCCTGGCCCAGGGTTTTTTTTAGGGGTTGTTGCTGCCCCCCAATCTTCTCTGTCCCGTCTGTGCCCGTGACAGCGGCATGCCGCCATCACAGTATGCAAAGAAGGAATTTACAGTTACCATAATATAACATAACCATTGCTGAACCTACATAACATAATCAGGGTTACGTCAAGGAAGTGCAAAGTATAAGAGTACACACAACTAAGAATTGCAATAAATAATTATTTTAACCATCCTCAGAACCTTTCTGTTTGTGATAGTGCATTGAAATATCACTTCCATCAACCATTACAGTAATAATTTGCAATAGTAGTTTTCCTCTTCTGGAACCACAGCTCTGTCCCTGCTGCATCACCTCCTCTCTGCCCTCCTTGGTGCCTCAGGCTGCCTGGGGCTGCACAGCCCTGACTACCTTAAAGGCAACTGCCATGACAGGCAGCACAGACAAAAGGGATTGCAGTACCTAGCTGAGGGATGGGCAGGAGGACTCTTGGGGGCCTCAATGGGGCATAAAGCCTTGATGGAGAGTTCCCTGCAGGGCTCCGAGTTGTGCTCTGACTCAGACACCAAGTGGTATTGCTCTGCTCTGTTTGTCCATCAACAGCTGAATCCAGCCTCATTCCAATACAGATCTTCAAACAAATTCACTTTTCCCACTTTTTCTTAGTTTTTTTACAGGCAGCACCATTTTTTAAACAGACTTCATAGACAAATAAAGCCTCCCCCCACCCCCTGACTGTCATTCATTTTACAGTTAGCACCACCAATCCTTCCATTCTGCTTTTACTTCTCTTGCCCCTTCATCCCTGGGAGTCTCCCTCTTCAAGATCATCTCTTTGCATGTGATTCTCTGAAGTGCCTTATTGGAATATTGGCATCAGAAACATCAGGGAGTCTCTTCATGTCACGCTGGGTCATAGACAGCAAGATCTGGGGCCAATCAGGAATTGAGATGCTGATTACAGTCAGGAAGAGTGAGCAATACTGAAAGACAAGCTAGTCAGGAAGTCACTCCAAAAGAGGGGTCTAGGAACAGTCTGCATCAGAAAGGAAGTCAGAGAGCAAGTTGGGCCAAGAAGCCTGGAAATCAAGAGAGTGCACAAGCCAGTGAGACCAGCAAATCAGTCAGGGATCAGACTGAACTCTGCTACCTGCCCTACTCAGGAGCTTATATGGGAGAAGTAGAGTCAGCTGGCCCTAACCAGCCACTCTGATGACAGGGAGTGGGTAGAAGGCTAGGCCTTGATAGAAGATTCAGGCCAGTCATGCCCGGTCTGTGTAGTTAGCTGTAGGGTGGCAGGCCAGGATGAGCAGCTATGCTGGCCAGGTTGAGATCCTAGGTTCCCAGTGTAACCTGACTGGGCTGCAGTCCTTTTGTTGTGTTGAAATAGGTGAATTGGTTCACTATTGCTTGATGGCCCATTTTCTCCTAATAGGGTCTTCCACCAAACACAATCAACCCCTTCTTTCCCTTTGTGCAAGCAAGCGGGGAAACTGAGGCATGCAACATAACAGGAACAAAACACATATAACCCAGAGTATTACAACAAAACCTTAGTCTTTCATGTATCCTATGATTAAGGGTGGACAAATAACACAACAAATGTTTTATGAATATGTTCATAGATAAAAGTGACAAGTTTGTTTCTCTGTTATTTATTGATCATACCATTTGCTGTTTGCAAATAAGTAGTATATATACATAAATGTATTCCCAAATCCCAAAAGTATTACAAATTCATACAGCTAGTCACTGTGTACCATTCTTTACTACCCTATTTAGAAGTTTCAATCATGTAAGATTGGTGTAGCAATGCCATGTGCATTAAGGTGGTCAGTCACATCCATTTAGGAACAAATAGCCAACAGTCAAAGTGAGAAGCTGTGGGGAGCAAAGTGAGCCCTCAGCCTAACTGTTCTTATAAACGTATTTGTTAAATTGTTTCATCTGTGCAAGGCCTGAAGGCCTGAACAGGAACTCGGCCAGTGCAACTCAGGGCATTAAGACTGAAAAAAAAAAATTTTGAAATAAGGCTAGAAAAAAATGCTAAATTTAAGTATACTGCTTAAATACTGATACTACTTAAATATTACATTTAAGCTATGAGATTGTTCATGAGCCTATCTGCTTAGTTTTCTTTAATACAGATTCTAGATCCCTATAATTTATAGTATTTAATAAGGGCTACTTTTTTTTAGATGACTCTTATAGCCTTGGGGCTCTATAGCCTGGAAAAGCGCAGGCTCAGGGGTGATCTGATGGCCACCTATAAGTTTATCAGGGGTGACCACCAGTATCTGGGGGAACATTTGTTCACCAGAGCGCCCCAAGGGATGATGAGGTCGAATGGTCACAAACTACTACAAGATCGTTTCAGGCTGGACATAAGGAAGAATTTCTTTACTGTCCGAGCCCCCAAGGTCTGGAACAGCCTGCCGCCAGAGGTGGTTCAAGCGCCTCCATTGAACACCTTCAAGATGAAACTGGATGCTCATCTTGCTGGGATCCTATGACCCCAGTTGACTTCCTGCCCTTTGGGCAGGGGGCTGGACTCGATGATCTTCCGAGGTCCCTTCCAGCCCTAATGTCTATGAAATCTATGAAATATTTAGCCTCAGTTTCACTGTGTAGTCTAATTCCTATATTTACCTGTATATCAATCTGCATAGCAAGTGACTTGCTTCAAGAATGACAAGGTTCCTTGGGTGAATCTGATATCTTTTATTAGACCAACCCAGATAGTTGGAGAATAGTTATTAAGCAAGCTTTTGGGTTCAAAAACCCTTCATCAGGCTAAGGAAGTTTCAGCAATTGGTGTGTGCTCTTCCTGGATGGAATGAAAAGTAAAGAAGCCAGAGGCTGGGCTGGGGAGTCAGTTGTCAGGCACATTATAATGTGTCATAAATCCAATGTCTATATTTAGTCCATGATTTTTAGTATCCAGGAGGTTGATGAAGTGCAGTTCATAGGCTCATCTCTGGGAAGTGTTGTGTAAGTTTCCTTTGAAGATCAGGACTGAGAGATTGGAGAGAGAGTGGTTTTCTTGTGAGAAATGTGCCCCCATTGGTGTGCGTTCATTCTGTTGCGCAGTTGTTGTTTGGTCTCTCCTATGTATTTTCCATCAGGGCATTTGAGTTCCATCAGAAATTCAACAATCACCATCCCTCCATCCAACTTTCAGAATACTCCAGCACCAGCATCTCCTTTTTAGACACGATGATCAGTATCCAGAATGTTAAAATACAGACCACGTTATACAAGAAACCCACAGACCAACATACATATCTGCACAGAACCAGCAATCTCCCTAAACACACCAAAAAAACTGTGATATACAGCCAAGCCCTCAGATACCACTGCATTTGTACTGAAGAGAACACTCGGGTTTGCCACCTCACCAATCTTAAAAAGGCTTTCACTCAACAAGGACACTCCTCCAGGACACTCCTCCAGAGAGATAGATCGCACATTTGAAAGAGCCACCCAGATACCATGTGAAGAACTGCTGCAGTACAGAACCCCCCCCCCCCCCACAAATCGCACACCGCTGGTTATGACATATCACCCCTCCCTTGAACCTGTATGAAAAATCCTCAAACAATTGAAACCCATACTAGAAAGAGACCCTATTCTTAAAAAGATCTTCCCAGAGCCACCCATCCTAGCCTTCAAACAAGCACCAAACCTCACCAACCTCATCACCAGAAGCAAACTTCCTCAAGCCCAGAACACACCAAAAGGATCTAGACCATGCCAGGACAAGAAATGCAAAACCTGCCAACACATCTCCACCACCCCCACTATTACAACACCCCACAACAGAGCCATCAGCATTCCTGGATCTTACAGCTGCACCTCCAGAAATGTAATATACCTCATCCAATGCACCAAATGCCCTGATGGTAAATACATAGGAGAGACCAAACAACAACTACGCAACAGAACAAATGCACACCGGAAATCTATCAAAGACAGAAATACCCAATTACTGGTGGGGGCACATTTATCACAAGAAAACCACTCTCTCTCAAATCTCTCTCAGCCCTGATCCTCAAAGGAAACTTACACAACACTTCCCAGAGATGAGCCTATGTACTCCACTTCATCAACCTCCTGGATACTAAAAATCATGGACTAAATATAGACATTGGATTAATGACACATTATAATGTGCCTGACAACTGACTCCCCAGCCCAGCCTCTGGCTTCTTTACTTTTCATTCCATCCAGGGAGAGCACACACCAATTGCTGAAACTTCCTTAGCCTGACAAAGGGTTTTTGAACCCAAAAGTTTGCTTAATAACTATTCTCCAACTATTTGGTTTGGTCTAATAAAAGATATTGGATTCACCCAAGGAACCTTGTCTGCCTATGTCCTTAGACCAACACGGCTACAACCTACACCCCTTCTTCAAGAATGACATTTGATTCTGAAGCATATAATGGACTGCCACAAGCAACATGAAATTTAATACTCTGGTTTATATTTGCTGTCTGGGAGAAATTGTACATAGAAGCAGCTGACATTGGGTTCATGCAGAATAAGCTCAGGGTCAAGGATAGGGCAGGGACTGGCAAATTCAAGAACAAGAAAAGGTGAGAAACTGGAAAACAGAGAAGGCACTATATAAAAATCACACACAGAACAACAACAACAACAACAATCCCTTTTCAAGCAGATTTTTTCTCAAGTGGCCAGAATTATACACTTTCTTCATAGAAGAAGACTGGACATATTGATAAAGGGAAAGATTCTAAGGGTCTTGTCAAATTGTCAAATTGTGCCAGTTGATTGACAGAAAGACTCTGGAGATAAGATGACTCAGTAGTCTATTGTATAGGGTTGAAGAGGTTCAGAGGGTTGAAGAGATTTAAGAGGGCCAGTAATAATTCTAATCTATTTTCTATAATTCAGTCTCCAAAGTAGATAGATGTAGCCGCATAGATGTAGAAATTCAGAAGCTTCTCGTAAAAGGGGTTGTCTCCAGACTGGAGTGGGGCAGACCCATCTCCATGGATGGATTCCACACTTCAGACCCTTGATGTTCTGATGATAGTTTAAAAATAAAATAGTAGCACTTCTGGACTTTACAGCTGGAGGTAACCCCAACTACAGAGGTGGCTAGCAGTACCAAAATGTGGTCTGTCCACATTTTGAAGCAGGTCCTGGAGTGCATGACCTGACTAGCTTTTTATGTTTAACATCAAGTAGGAATGGAAGGGCACATCTAGACGAGTGCGTACATGCATTTCACTGGTATCTAAAATCCCGGTATCTATATAAAAAAGTGCTAACAAAAAGGCAGGGTGGTGCACATGGCTGCAGCATGTGACTCCCAAAACCAGAGCCTGACTAGCCAGAGCCATACTCTGACTGCTGGCCAGTCTCCACACACCCGGATTGCTGCCACTGGAACCCCAGGAGGCCTACAGGATCTCATTTGCAGGCCCCAGCTTTCCCTACCCCACCTGGGGCAATCTGCTGTGCACAAGCATGTACATGTAGGGACATTCCCCAGGGTCATATAACAGCAGCACAACTATGTGCTGCTGCTATTTGTCCCCAGAAAAAAACACAGGTTTGCTTGTCTTGACAAATCCTAAGGATCTTTCTTTTCTTTAGGAGGAAAAAAAAATCAGGCAGTGCCAATGACAACATAAAGAGGAAAGATGGAATAAGCTATGCTTGCAGCAAGACTAAATATTGATGTCTTGATGGGGCAGTTGGGGCAGGAGTTATGTGTCAGAACCAAGTATTTGTATGCCTATGGCACAGTGGAACATTCCTTTGGTTTGATCCATAGTGGAACATTCTGCTGTCAATCATTCTGCATGCCTGTGCCAGAGTGGAAAATTCCATTGATCTGATTTGATACATATGGCACAGGGAAAAACTAGGTCACAGCAAAAAAGTAGGTCACAGTGGGAAAATTCCGCTATGTAACTATATGCCACAGTAATGGAAAGTTACAGCTTAGAAAAAGTTCCCGCTAAACTTTATGCAAACATGCACACCACTATTGGCTCTTTCTAAATTATTCCTATTTAGTGACTAGCGATTGGCTTGTTAGTCATATAAAAGGTAAATCAGTTTCTGCCCACGTTGGAGAACTCCACATATCTCTCCAGCTTAGCACATTGGAGCACTCCGCATACACCTCGGAGAAGGAGAACTCAGAGAGGGAACTCGGAGAGCTCAAACTCCGTACATATCTCAGAGTAAAACTGGCGGACTGATCACCCACCAGTGACTCCCCGTCACACGACCCTCCTGATGTACCCCAACCCCGGTACCACAGTAAGCCGATTACAGGAACTTTGTCGGTCCTCTCGCGTGTTTAAGAGAGTCTTTATAACTCATCTGTAACTGCAATTAAGCCAGTCAACTCTGCCTGCGCCCATACATCAGTGGCGTAAGTAAACAATCTATTTGTTACCAATACACATCCGTGCCTAATTCTGCTCCATCGGTCAAAAAGTACCCACCTGCCGTTTCGGGCTACTGGCCATAGCCCCGGCCTACCACGCAGCCGCCACATTATGTAGTTTAACTACCGTACACTGGGGAAGGTGACAGTGCCTCAGATATTAGCATACACTGGTAGAGTCTTAATAGGAATATATGTATAGTTTGCTGCAAAAACAGATGGATTGTTGGTCCTACTCAGACTATACAGAAGGACTGGTCCAAAGTAATAAAACTAAGGCAGGGATTGACAATCTACAGCCTTCAAGCTGGATGCAGTCCACAAAGAAATTGGGTCCCATCCATGAAGGTCTGATATAATCCACATTTTTTTAACTGTATGCCAATACCCTGCTGCTGCCAAACCATTTAATCCAATCCATGATTTATTAAAAGTAGACTGATCCCATGCTGCCACTCCAGCTATCCCTGCTTTATGCAGAGTTCTGATTTCTTGCTCCACTAACGCAATTCTAGTTTACCATTGCTCCCACATTAGCCATTCCAAATCAATCTTTGCCAGGATTCTTGGCATCACATTTTTCATTGGAGGTTGCATGGAGCAGGGCAGTGGGAATGAGAGAGCAACCATATACACAGAGCTGAGATGGTAGGGTGAGAGCAGGGGACTGGTGATCCATAGCAGCAGTCAGATTGCAAGCACTGCTCCAACACTGCTGACTCCTGTTGTAGAGGATTGAATTTTTGCCTTTTCTTATTTTTTTCTCCTCTGTTTAAAGTCAGTCAATTTCCGACATCATGTCAAGTTCTCATGAAAAGGAAAGGCTAAGAAGGAACTTCTGACACTGCACAAGGAGCTCTAATACAGTAAGGGAAATAGTATTATTTCTAAAATGTCTTTCCCCTCTCTCTCTTTCTCTTCCCCCTCTTCAGCGATGATCATCAACTTAGAACTTTTACCATTTTCCATCCTGCTGGTTTCTTGCTACAGTTTCAAAGACATTGTATACATAACCCCAGAGAACAGCAATTGGTTATATATTGTTTGAATTGACAGCTTTATGCCCACAAGATCAAATGCATTTTGATAGCAGGAAGTAGAGAAAGAAAAATAATTAGCTCTTTTTTTGGCAACAGAATCACAATTTTCTCATGTAGTGCTTGGCGTCTGCTCCACTGGCTGTTTTACACAGTCAATGACACTCATGCCAATGCCAATATTTGAAAATCCACACATACAGTCAAACATCTGCTTCTGAAATACAGAATAACGAGCAAAAGAAATCTACCACTAGCCATTGCTTCAATTAAACAATAGCACATTCCAAGTTATCAAATACTGGGAACTAATGATCTATTTTTAGTAGGTACATTATAAGGCACCAGGTCAAAATGTACCATCAGTACATTTTTTTCATCAGAGAAATTGTGTTAGGCAGAAGGCAGGGTGGAGATGCACCTCATAGACTTACCTGAATCAGAGGTGCATGAGCTTTTGTAAGGAAGAGCTCACTTCATCAGATTCTATGAAAGGACATGCACAGAGCAGCTACAATACAGTGATTTCAATGCAAAAGACAAGAAAGGGAGGGAAGTGGAGGAGAGGAGGAAGAGAGAGCAGCAGTGAGAAAGGCAAACAGTAATAAACCAATAATGACAAAAGGGTAAAAACATTATCTAGGTAATGGAATAAGAATCTGCATTCCCTACTTAGACTATACTTTACACAATCCAGTCTGTGGGTGATTTCTTGTTCTGTAATTTCACATTCAAGTAGGTTTTTCAAGTTTCGCAGTTTGAGGATAGCTACTCTGAGGTCAGTGTTGGAAATCCAGTTAGGTTAAAGTGTTCTGCCCCAGGCTTTTGTGCATTTTTGGACTTCCTGTCAGATCAGTGCCCCCTCATTATTTCACATAGGCATTGGCCTGTCTAGTCAATGCAGAAAACAGAGGGGTTAAGTAAAACAGAATACTAGAAATAAAAGAAATTTAAGTTTAGACAATGTCTTGTACAGGTTTTTATTTTAAAAGTATGCTTTCCATTATATAATTTTAAGCCCCCGTGCTACAAAATAATGCATATAGATATAATACCCACATGAAGTCACTTTGAAGTCAGTGACCCTTTATGTTAATGAAACTGCCCATACACATGCCATGGTAGGTTTAGGACCATTTTACTTCTCCCTGTCACCCATGGGTAACTGGTGCCTCCTAATACTGGGGGGCACCAGCAGCCAATCGCCAATGATGGGGGGTTGCACCCCTAGGCATTGCCAATGCTGTCACCCTCTCCCCTCCACCCCTTCTTAGTCTACTGTTTTAGTTTCCTCTTTTGTGTGAAAATTAGATGCAACTACCGATTCAGTTATAATAGCATGGTCAGTCCCAAGCATAAAAAACTCATGTAAGCCCCCTTTCCTCCCCCTCCCCCCTCCCCCAGTCAAAAACAAAAATGTAGGGATTTCTTTTCCTTTTTTAAATATTCTATTCTGTAAGCTTTTAGGGGGTCTGATTTTCAAGCATTTCCAGGGGAAGCAAGACAATAATTCATCTTAAAAATAAAAGGCTGAGATTCTCATGATTCCAGGACTGCTTTAAAAGAAAAATGCCAGCTCTCACAAATCTCATAATAAAATTGTGGTACTTGGCAAGATTTATAATGAATAATTTTCTATTGAGTCCATCAGGAACAGAAGCAGGCTCTTTCCTACTACCTTGGCTGCTGTGAAAAAGTAAACTAAAAGGCATTTAAGTCAGAGGCAGACAGCCAGAATAGTTGCAGCAAGGAAAGGGTTATAAAGAAGAAAGGGTGGGGTGGGGGGGAGGACCTAGGGAAAGGCTAAAGGGTAAATCAATCTATTTCAGGGGTGTTCAACCCCCAGCCCCTGATGCCATGTCATCCACCATGGGTCTTCTCATCAGTCTGGAAATTTGGCAGTATGGGAGCAATGGCACTGTTCCCCTGCTGCCAGCTTTCAGGCCCTGTGCTTTTAATAGTCTGCCTGAGCTCAGTGAGCAAGTTTGGGTGGGGGCAGCACTGGGCCCCAAAGCCCAGTTCCATTATGCAGAGCTGAGAGGCAGAAAACCTGGACCCCCAGGGCCCAACCTCTGTGCACACTGGGAAGAGAGGGTATGGCACAAGGGCCACAGGTCCCCCAACCCTGTTGCATGGAGGCAGGAGGGAGCAGTGCCAGGCTTCTGGGGCCCAGTTCTGATGGGAGGCCCATACAGTACAACCTTGGGGTGCAAGGTAGGAAGGGGGTGATGATGAGCCTCAGGACCTAATCCTGATGCATTGGGCTCCATTGGACTCATGAACCTGCTCCAGGCCACTTATCTGGTCTGTAGGACTAAAAGGTTGAGCACCACTGAGCTAGTGGATAGTAGGGTTGTGCAAAATGGGCCATATTTGATTCAGATTTGACCCAAATCAGGGACAGTGATTTGACTCATTGATTCAGATCACTGTCCCCAGTTCAATTTGGCTGAATCTGAAGATTCGATGCTGATTTGGAAAATCAGCGATTTGGCCATAGACACAGCTTTAAATGTTTTTACTACATAGCTTGAGGTACCAGTCATGGCTCATGAATTCTGTGACGGTGGAGCAGATGGAGCATCCCACAGGAGTGCGGGCAGCCCCCCGCGTGCTTGGCGGTGAACTTGGAAGTGGACTGGAAGTAGTTCCGGTCCATTTCCAGGTCTGCTGGAAAGCGTGCGGGGGGGGGGGTGCACTCCCCCAGCTCAGTGATCAACCATGGGGGGAACATGGATGCCCCCCCAGACCCAGGAGGCACCAGTCGTTGAGCTGGGGAGGCATGGGGGGGGGGCCCAGCATGTTCCCCAGTGGCCCTGGAAGTGGACTGGAAGTGCTTCTGGTCCACTTCTGGGTCTGCTGCCGAGCGTACTGGGGAGCCCCCCGTGCTTCTGTGGGATGCTCCATCTGCCCCAGCGTCTCAGCATTCAAGAGTCACCTGCTACCTTGAGGTATGTAGAAAAAAGATTTAAAGCTGTGTCTATGTCCGAATCGCTGAATCTTTCCAAATCTTTCCAAATTGATTCAGAGGGTTCCGATTTGATTTGGAGAGATTAAAGGGTCTCCTGATTCAATTCAAATTCAGAGATTCGGCCACCAAATCGAGCTAAATCTATGCCAAATAGAATCAGGGACTGAAGCTTCGCACAGTGGATAGGGTACTAGGAGATTTATTCTTATCCTGTTATGATTTTGCTGTGTAACCTTTGATGAGGATGCTATGCCTGATCCTGAGCTGAAGTCTGGACTTCTTCTCTGTTTCTGCATCTATCACTGATTTGCTGCATTTGTCGGTCAAGCTTCACACCACTGCCTCAGTTTATAAATATGTATATATTTCTGTTATTATAATAGCTTCCTATTCACCTCAGAAGAGTGTTGAGGGACTAGCTTGTTAATAAATACATGGCCTTTTAAACACACAAAATATTAGATAACTGCTAAATATTATTGGGGCAGATTATACCATTGGCACTGATATGCCACACATCAGTGACGAATTCAAAACTGGCAGTATTGGTATACTGACATTTCAATGAATAAAAATAAAAACAAAAGTGAACCCAACAACATCAACAGTACCAAAACCGTAGGTCAAAAATAAATGAAAATTAACAATATTTATCAGAATGCAAATTTTTATCCAGTTGACCTTTTTCTATATCGTATCATGAACTGAAATAGTGCACATCAAGATTTTGTAGTTTAGCTCCATCTGTAATATACTTATATAAGTTCTGCCCCTCAATCAAACAAAACCAAACCCTAAATCTTCTTTATAAAACCACTGAAAAATACATGTAGCCAGTTTGATCGGTACCTTGGGGCTTCTTGAAACACTCTGACAACACAAATCACCTTCAGGTTCAGCTAACCAGATAGTTCAATTGGGTTCACAACCGCTTTATATGCTACCAAGGTGGCTTCAGTAGCTACAGCATAATGATGAACCTAATTCTACATCTGGAACTCAGGTTGCTGCAAATCTCAGTCCTAAAAACAATTTTATTCAAGATGGGAAAAACAGAAAATATCTATATTTTTCTGCATGAAAGGGACTTTGTCAAAAGTAATATTTTTTAGAAAAATGTGCTTTATAATGTGCTTTATAATGGCCCAAGTGGCCCATTATATTTAATCCATTTGGAAACTAGTCACCCTGTACTTGGATCCAATTAGCCCATTATATTTAATACTCTTAGAAACTGGTATCTGCAGCTTCGTTCTTTTTGTAGACTCCAATAAGAAATGCATTTTTAATTCTGTGACTTATTGCATATCCCAAATTATATGTTTGTAAATAGTAAAAATACTTTGCAAGACCTATTTGCAGAATAAATCTGTGATTTTTCCCTATCTAATGTGAAAAATTCCCATTTGCTGAAAAGCTAGCAAGATCCCTGAATTTTTTAATTTAAATGTAAGATTTATAATGACTGTCTGCACTGTGGTTATTGAGAAGTATGCTTACTGAATAGGATATTAATTACTTCATTTTACATGTATTCAAATATTTTAGAAGACAACATTGCATTGTGTCTAAGTATCCTACTCCCTGTCAGAATGAACCACTTTCAAGGGCTGTCTGTAGTGCTCTGTCATTTGTATTAAAGATTCATTGTATTATTATTAGGTGAACTCATTTTTTCTCAGGCAGATACTATAATGAATTGCTACTGAAACCAGTTTATTCCAGTATTAATTAATGGGGACTAATTGTTTCATCCTCTACATTCACTGTAGTGTGAAAGGAATAGAACATGTATTTTTGCTGAAAAGGACATTTTCCCCTCACCTCTACTTCACTCCTACTTTCTTGTGTGTCCAGAATGAGAGGACCCTAAGCCAGTAGCATAAACTCAAAGCCCTTCAATCCTAAAAGTATCAGGAAGATGTCGCTGATAAATCTTGCCCAGATGAGTAAGCATCTGGTGAATTTCTCTGACAAACGCTGACAGCAATCATTTAAATGAAGGTTTTTAATAAGTTGGGTTCTCTGCCCTTGCGACCCAAAGATTTTGGGAGATCTTGACTGGAGCAGTGCTTTCTCATTCCCATCACCATGATGATGAAACTCCTGCCATCTAAAAGCTATAGCAAATGAGTTCAGGCTTGAAGGACTGAGGGAACAAAAGGGATAAAAACAGACACTGCAAACAATTTTGCACATCTTGGTGTGACATTGCCATATCTCCAGGAACATGTCTCTGCCACTGCTGCAAACTGAACACTGTTCTTAATATAGTTATTCCTCAGAGAAATCTTTTAACTAGAACATAATCAAATCAGTAATCTCTTTTCTGCCTCCCTAGTTAAACCAGAGGGAAAAGGCTTATTAAGGATGCAACATTTTCAAGGGCCCTAATTTTCCTGAGGTCATTTAAAGAGATTGAAAGAACTAAACAATACATGGTAACATGCTGCTTGATTACATTTTTAACATTTCATCAGTGTTCTTCAATGATTTATACTTTTCAATATCTGATCTTTCTGAAATTGTAACTTTCATTGTTTATTTTCTTGTTCTCCAGTTCCTACAGTGCATCGGAGATTTTGTTTCATTATATTGAGTTTTTGTCATAGGCGAGGGACAGGGGAAGGAAGGTCAATTAAAAACAGTTCCTGATAATCACAGAGACATGATCTTCATTTCTGCTCTAGATGTGTCTGCTCATTTATTCATATAACATGGGCTAGAGAGATCTACTTGTGCAAAAAAATGCTGTTAGCAGTACCTTTTTTCATGCTTGTAATCCCATGACTTTTCACAGCTGAGAGTGATGAATTACTATCAACCCAGGACAGCTTTTTGATGTGTCCTCTTGCACATGAAAAACTGGGCTGAGACCACCTGAACTCATTTCTCTTGGGATTTTGAACAACTATAAAAAATGGTTTTGTTTTGGACTTGGTAGGCCTCAGAAATGAAAATGCCAGTATATCGAGGACAACACATCAATCTAATTTGCTACCTGGGTTCCCAATCCTATCCTTGCCCTAGTGAAATTGCTGCACAGTATGTGATACAATATCAGCCACACACCACTATTAAGACATATTTTTTTTAGGAAGGGATCATTTTATTTCCTGAAATAGGCTTTTATCTCATAGGCTCTAGTTACCAAGAATTAGCAAAACATTGATTTATTAATTTTTGAGAGGTTTGGAGTAACTACTTAATTACAGGGGAAATACATAATGGGGTTATAGTTAAATCTGCTGACAGCTCAGAAGAATGTGGACGTCTGAATATCTCTGCTAAAGAAAACACATTATTATATAATGTGGTTATAGTGTTTTGTTATTTTCCTAAACAATAATAAGATAATCAAAAGAGGACAAAAATAGATATTTAAGGAATTTGGATTTCCATGCAAATACAATTTCCTTTGCTTAGCCTTCTTTTATTAATCAACAGAAACAGTTTTTTATGACCTCTGAAGAGCTTACTGGTATCATCATGTTGCCGAATGCATTCAGGAAACTTTTTAAAAAATCTAAAATACTGAAAGATTTAATTTTCTCACTGCTGTACACTGATATTTTTACTACAAAATAAAAATCTTATTTTATTGTTGAGATTTAGTATGCAATATGGATTTTATTTTTCTTTGTTTTTATTCTTACCCACGGCTTTCAAGTACATGATATCACCCATCATTAGACTGGGTAATGGAGTGACCACATATGAAAATTTTCAGAGGATCTATAACAATTGTGTTTTGTGTTTATTTCCTTATTCTCAGGTTTCTTCTCTACACATTTGTTACACTACAGTTCTCTCATCTTTAAGAAATAAGAAAGATTAAGTCCATTGCCTATGCTCTATGTGTATGTGTGTGTCTACAATGCTTGTGAGCACAAATCAAGTATGTATATATCAATAGTGCCCTGAGCTGCTATAAATTGATACCACTCCACTGAAGTTGCCTCTTTGTGTACACAATCACAAGCAAAGGCTACATTTTGAAAAAAATCCCTGGCTTTCATAAGTAATAGACAGATGGTCCAATTCTGCAACCCTTCAATGTATTTATGGCTGTCAAAATTCGGACCAGGATAAGATAAAATTGGACCAGGTAGTGTTTGCATTAATCCATGGAGAAGATACTGATTTGTGTTGAAGAATGCCAGAGAAGGGACTGGATGGGTGACCCATGGCATGATAACTAGTATGCTGTGCTATGAAGAGAGACCCAGGTTACAACCCCCCCTGAGGCAGGGGGCCAAGTACCTCTAGCTTGCCAGGTAAGTGCTATTCATTCCATCCAGGAAGAGCACACACCAACTGCAGAGACTTCTTCAGCCTGATGAGGGGTTTTTAAACCTGAAAGCTTGCTAAAAAATACTTTTCCAACTATTTAAGCTGGTCTAATAAAATATATCAGATTCACCCAAAGAACCTTGTCTAGCCACTTAGCTATAATGGGTGAAAAATGGGAGGCAGGAATGCATCCCATACACTTTGATGCCCAATCAGGGCATATATATATATAGTCATCCAGACTGAGTTCTGTATCCAAGAGTAGAATTTCTTTGGGTGTGCAAGAACCAAAACGCCCTGTAGATGACCAAGAAATAACAAAATCTTAACAGGTAAATGACCAGGAAGGGAACAGAATGCTACCCTTAGTGTAGACCTTTTATACAGCAGGCCAGCAGTTAAAATACTTACCCGGCAAGCAGGAAACCCAAGGTGTATTCCTTCCACTCTCTGAGGACTCATTTCTCTGGAGTCTGTTTACGCACTCGCCCTGTCTCCCTGGGCTTGAAATGCTGCCACTGCTACCTCTTTTTTTAATTATCAAATATTGACCGAAAGGTGCAGAAAAGCCAGGAGCTGGGGCACAAAGTTCTCCTCTTTTCAGGACGGTGTACCTGTCCCATTCTCACCTCTTGGCCCCACATATTTTTCCCCTTGGCTGCCTTTGTAAGACAGCTACATGAAGATTGCTGGGAAGTGCTCAGGGCCTGACCAATGGCGGTGCTATAGCCTGACCGATAGCATGGAACATATAACTGGGAAGTAAACAATGTAGCTTCATACCCCTCCGTGCGTGAGGAGTCTTAGAACCTAAGTCTTCTACTCTTTGGGCAAGTCTTCTATTGTGCTAAAAGCTAGGTGGGCCCTTTTTCCACCTCCTCCAGCATCAAACAATTACTTGCCATAGTTTTCTCCAGCTAAAGCTACGGACACTTACACACATTTACCTGCATAGCTGGGCAATTCTTTCCCACCAGAGAGCCTACAAAGCCATAACGCAGCATTCAGAGCATGCTCACACGGGAAGCATAGAACAAACGTAGCTAGCTACACAAGTAGAAATAGAATCTAAACTCTGCTTAAATGCCAAGAATTTCACTTACACAGCCATGTAAGTGTCAGGGCACATAAAAGTGAAATAAGATTGGGCCCAAGGTGCCTTCAGAGTTAGGCAGGAGTTGAAGAGGGGTTTGGAGATTGTAGTTTTATGCTAAAGCAACTAACTTCAACCTAAGTCCCACTTTAGGTGCCTATGGCCTTTGTGTTTGCCTGTCCAGTCCTTATGCCATTATATATCATTTACATGTGGGATATCTTGTATATGTTTCAGCAGGAAAGACAGTGAAGTTATTATAAAATGAAACTCTACAATGCTTTCATTTTATTTATTTTTGTTTTAGTCTTCAGTAGTCATTTCCTCTGCTAAGGAGGATCGTGGGTATGATACAGGAAAGGATATAAAACACCATATAGCTGATCACACGTCTAATGGTCTCAACTGCAATATGCCGAATACTTACAGGAGTAAACCATTACACTTCTCTGGTTTAGGTGTTTGGAAACTGATCTATACCCAGAACAGAACAGATGTTCAGAGCACATAAATTGGTTTAAAGATAGTGGATCCTGGTTTAAGACAGATTTGGATCGATGTGGTATCAGATTTAGTCGATCTTGGTTAGACAGGTGAATCAAACTTCAGTACCAGGTCCGCTTGCAAATCAAGTTAGGTCACTGTCTACCTCCATTCCAGGTGCCTTTGAGGGCCTTTGCTAGCTCCCCTCCTCTCAAGGAGCTGCCCTGCACTCTGCTTCCCCAGTTTCAGTGACTGACTGCTCACAGAGGTGGAAAGGGCACTCAACTGTGTCTGGCTCCTTAGTGCTATGCTGACTCACAGGGCCATGGAAGCTTGTAGGAGCCCACACAGGGGTCCCGATACCCTCACAAGCAGGTTCAATGAGAGGGAGCAGACCAGGCTGGAGGTGCCTGTCACTAATGCTGACTGCTAATGGAGGGAGGGGGCTTGGCAGCGCTTGGCAATCTCCAGAAGCCCAGAGAGGCCACAGGCCATGCTGAGAAGCAAGCTTAAGTGTCCCCATCCTGTTGGCCTCATCCAGTGCAGGCAGCCTCCCCACACTCCTTCCCAAAGGGAGAACATCTGTTCTGTTCACTCTTGACCTAACCAAGGGTGCTTACAGAAACCTGCTTAGGTTTGAGTGATTCTGCCTTGGGCTTTTGGTTGTTTGTACCTATCCCATGAGTATTGTTGAGCATCAGCAACTCCAGTGATGCCAGTGGGAGTGGAAGGTATTAAGTAGAAGACAATGTCTTGCATGCAACTGAATACCTGAAACTGGATACCTAGATGAAACTGGATAAGGCAGACTTTAGTTGACTACACAAACAGTTGTTTCTGCCTGTGTATGGGTGGATGAAAATAAGACATTGTGCATCAAAATAAGCAGTTTGTGCAACACAGATAGAAGCACAGAAAGTGCATGAACTTGCCCATAATGTTTGTGCATCTGATTATTTTATTCTCAAATTGAAACTCTATTTGACTAAAATAGGACATGACTTGGGTGAAACAATGTTTCCTTGAATGATATTTCAAATTTCCTTTCTGAAGACAGATAATCCAGTTATCTGATTTACAAGTACATTATTCATTTGATCAACTACTATCTGCTTAAGGATATACATAATAAATTTATAGACAGACACACATCTTCATAGCTCACTGAATTCACATCTTTGCTTTCATATCCAATTTATCATCTGAACTGAGACATGTGTCAGAATTATATGTATATCTTTTCCTCTGAAATGTACCATACAGTAACTAGTTTTGTACAGTTCTGACAGTCGTGGTTTTATGTTCTTTTGTCAGATGTCAGAGAAGAAAATATATCACGTAGACAAATCTCGGTAAATAATTATAATAATGATTATATTCATAAAAGATTTCATCTAAGTCTTATTCAGCCTACAGCATAGACACCTCCCTTTGCTGGATAGTTAATATTCTTCATCAGTTGCTCTCAACACCTTAGGATCACATAAAAATTTTCTTAGAATCATTATATTTTCTACAGAAACAAAGCTTTGATATTTTTGATGCTTCTGCTTCCAAAGGTAACCTTTCTCATGTGAGCCCAATCTACAGATGTTAGTCATACATGAAGTGGTGTTGAAGTCAATACAATTATTTGCATGGATTAATTCTCAATTGCCATATGCCTATATTGTATGCAAAGCCCTAAATGTATCAGAAACCCCATCTTTTCTATTAACACAGCAGCTTTGGGAGGCAATAGCTAGTTCCTATAACATAGCTGGCTCCTAGTCCTTCTACTCCTGCTTCTGTTAACACATATGCCCAAAGAATTTACTTTTTCGTTCCTACAATAGTTATCTTCAGTGAGACTACCCACTGAAATCTAGGTATTCACATGCTTATAACACTGATTAAGGATGGCTGATATGCAGGGATCCTGATTTTCTCTGATAAAAAAAAATCCCTAATTTTTGCATTAAAAAAGTAACCTAAAATCCACATTTTTCCATGTGTAAAATGAAACACCATATATGTTTCATTTCATATATATATATATATAACACTACTAATATCTATCTATCTATCTATAGATAGATAGATACCTATATATATATATATATATATATATATATATATATATCTCAATTCTCTCTCTCTAAAATATATATATATATATATATATATATATATATATATATATATATATATGAGAGAGAGAGAGAGAGATCTATAGATAGGTAGATAGATATAAGTGGTGTTTCATTTTACTCAGGGGAAAATCTGGATTTCAGGTTACTTTTTTAAATCTGAAATTTGGGAGAGGTGGGTTATCAGAGAAAACCAGGATCCCTGCTAATACATTACACTGGCCCAGGTCAGGGGTAATTTTTATCCAGAAGGAATCTTTGTACCACCTGATTTTTTAAACCATTTAGAAGCTCGGGTTTTTTTTGTTTTTTTTTCAAATGTGGTCCTAATTTATGGCTTTATATTAAATATAAAAAGTTGTGTGTCAGTAGCCTTGGTCTAATCTCATGGAATCAATCAAAGTCTTTCTTTTGACTTCAGTAAAACTGGATATAGCCCAATATCTTTTTTACCCTGTTCTTCATCCTTCATCCTTCTTCTATTTCTCCCCCAACTCTTTTCCAGCCTGCTGTATCCTCCTAGCAAGATATAAATGTATCCAAATTACATAAGAAAACTAATTTAATCAGCTAGCATATAACTGTACAGATCATTAGAAGACATCAGGTTGGGAAGGCTGTATTTGACTAGTTATTTTTCCCTAAAATCTTTAATTGCAAAAGAAAAATAGAACAAGTAAATCAAAGTGTAAATATAATAAAGGCATAGAATTCTAATTTGAAAGGGCCATCCAAACACTTAATATCCTAAAGTTAATCCACAATAGTAGAAATGTGAAGCTGGTTTCTACAGTTAGAATGAAAGCGCTGCAGGTAATTATGTGGACAATTTCTGAGGCTGAGATTATTTTAATATACTGGATGCTTGAATTAGTACTGCATAAAACAATTTGGATGACATCCAACCAAAGGGAACAAAGGAGGTTTCTAGAACACTTAGCTCTGAAAATTGAGGCTCTAAAATTGACAAAGCAAGTTCAGATCCTGGAAAGGAAAAATAAGGTAAAATAGGTTTGTAGCTTTCTAAGTAAAAATAAATCAGTCCGTGGAAAACAAATACCCAGGCATGTCAAAAATTGTTTGAACATCAATCTTGGCGGTGGGAGGGGGAATCTAACTTTTAAATTAGATGCATTTCCTTCACATTCCAGTTAAACAAATGAATTCCTGGGGTATTTTATTTGTTTTTAGGCTTTTCTTTTCTTCTCTTTTTAGTGATTTACACTTCATTTGAACTGTATTGTGCAGGTAACACTTCAATTACAAACTTAAACAAAATAAAGCTAAGAAAGATTGTGAAGGGGGGACAAGCTATAAAATACAAGGGACATGAGTAGTTTAATGCCCAAAGCACCAAACTATAGGCTAAGTACAGACAGTTAAAAAGCCTGCAGCTGAATTGAGTCAATCTTCGCAGGTTAGTCTAAGCTGCATGGATTGAATTGATAAGCAAGTGAACAGATATTCACTTTTGATTTTGTAAATGCAGCCACATGCCTGCAGTTGCCCAGACCAGAGCCAGAGGGTGCTAGAACATGCCTTCCTGCTCTGCTGGGAGCAGACAGCTTGGGCCAAGGTTATCCCACCCACCTACAACCAATCCTTGGAAGCTGGGAGACTGTGAGTTAACTTGAATCTGGAGGGTATCTGGGGTATAAGTTCAATAAACCAATTTAACCTAAATCAGGTAACTTAATCCATCCTACCAGTGAGTGGATGTGGAAGACGGCATGAGAACTGCATCAAAGAGACCAACTGGAGGCTTCGGCAGTGGTGTCTCGAAGCAGGCTTCGGCTTCCTGGACAACGACCCGCACATTACGACGAGGGACATGCTCAGTTGGGATGGGCTTCACCTGTCCCCCAAAGGTAAGCATGTGTTTTCTTCTAGGTTGGCGGATCTCCTCCAGTGGGCTTTAAACTAGGCTTATCGGGGGGAGGGGAAGATGAGGGCGGGGGAAGCTGTGGACCACCAAACCATGTGGCTCCCACAAGGACAGCCCAGCCTGAAGAAGGAGAACATTGGGAACCTTCAAGCCATGGGGCGGCCAGCACTACAGCACAGGTAAGCAACAAGAAGGTAAGAAATAAGGGGCCCCTTGGGACTCGGAGCGGGGGGGGGCAGCAAAGGCACCAGTCGCAGGGCTCAACTGCCTCTATACTAATGCTAGAAGCATGGGGAGCAAGCAGGATGAACTAGAGCTCCTTCTTGCACAAAATACCTATGACTTAGTAGGGCTAACGGAAACCTGGTGGGATTCATCCCACGACTGGGCAGTACATATTGAGGGTTATAGATTGTACAGAAAGGACAGGGAGGGGAAGAAAGGGGGAGGGGTTGCGCTCTATGTCAATGACCAATATACATCAACCCTCATCAAGACGGAATCGAAGGATGAGGAAGTAGAAGGATTGTGGGTTAGGCTAAATGGGGGGCAAGGAGAAAGGGATTTGGTGGTAGGGGTCTGCTACAGACCCCCACACCAAGGTGAAGAAATAGATTCAGGGCTCCTGAGGCAGCTCTCGGAGACCATAAAAGCTAAAGAGGCGGTAGTCATGGGGGACCTAAACTACCCAGACATCTGCTGGGAGACGCAGACGGCAAAGTCCCACCATTCACACAGGTTTCTAACCTGTGTACAGGACCTCCACCTGACACAGGAGGTACACGGTCCCACTAGGGGGAATGCCATACTGGATCTGGTATTGGCAACGGGGGATGACATGGTAGGGGACCTACAGATCGGTAGCCATCTGGGGGATAGTGATCACCTAATAATAGAATTCTTTATAAAACATCGAGTGGGTAAGGTAACTAGTAGGGTGAAAGTGCTAGACTTTAGGAAAGCTGATTTCAATGAACTCAGGCGATTGGTCAAGGATGCACTGCAGAGTAGGAGTTTTGAAGTGATGGGAGCCCAAGAAGGGTGGCTGTGCCTAAAGGAAATGATCCTTCAGGCACAAAGTGACACAATCCCTATGCGAGGAAAAAGAGGGAAAGGGGCCAGGAGGCTTCCTTGGCTGACCAGAGAAATCCAGGGCAGCTTAAGGGTCAAAAGGGGAGCACATAAAAAGTGGAAACAGGGAGAAATCACCAAAGACGAATATAACTCCTCTGCTCGCACTTGTAGGGAGGCAGTTAGATGGGCCAAAGCTACCATAGAGCTGAGGTTGGCATCCCAAGTAAAGGACAACAAGAAATTGTTTTTTAGATATTTAGGGAGTAAAAGGAAGGCCCAGGGAGGAATAGGACCCCTGCTAAATGGGCAGAAACAATTGGTGACGGACAGGGGGGACAAGGCGGAACTCCTCAATGAGTTCTTTGCCTCAGTGTTCCTAAGCGAGGGGCACAACAAGTCTCTCACTGGGGTTGTAGAGAGGCAGCAGCAAGGTGACAGACTACCATGCGTAGACCCTGAGATGGTGCAGAGACACTTGGAAGAACTGGATGCCTTTAAGTCGGCAGGCCGGGATGAGCTCCATCTGAGGGTGCTGAAGGCACTGGCCGACATCATTGCAGAGCCACTGGCGGGAATATTTGAACACTCGTGGCGCACGGGCCAAGTCCCAGAGGACTGGAAAAGGGCCAATGTGGTCCCTATTTTCAAAAAGGGGAGAAGGAGGAGCCGGGCAACTATAGGCCAGTCAGCCTCACCTCCATCCTCGGCAAAATCTTTGAAAAAATTATCAAGGCTCACATTTGCGAGAGCCCAGCAGGACAAATTATGCTGAGGGGAAACCAGCACGGGTTCGTGGCAGGCAGATCATGCCTGACTAATCTAGTCTCTTTTTATGACCAGGTTACGAAACGCCTGGACACAGGAGGAGGGGTGGATGTCGTATACTTAGACTTCAGGAAGGCCTTCCATACGGTATCCCACCTCATACTGGTGAACAAGTTAAGAGGCTGTGACTTGGATGACTACACAGTCCAGTGGGTGGCGAATTGGCTAGAGGGCCGCACCCAGAGAGTCATGGTGGATGGGTCAGTTTCGACCTGGAAGAGTGGAGGCAGTGGGGTCCCGCAGGGCTCGGTCCTTGGACCGATACTCTTTAATGTCTTCATCAGCGACTTGGACGAGGGAGTGAAATGTACTCTGTCCAAGTTTGCAGATGACACAAAGCTATGGGGAGAAGTGGACATGCTGGAGGGCGGGGAACAGCTGCAAGCAGACCTGGACAGGTTGGACAAGTGGGCAGAAAACAACAGAATGCAATTCAACAAGGAGAAATGCAAAGTGCTGCACCTAGGGAGGAAAAATGTCCAGCACACCTACAGCCTAGGGAATGTCCTGCTGGGTAGCACGGAAGTGGAAAGGGACCTAGGAGTCCTAGTGGATTCCAAGATGAACATGAGTCGGCAATGTGACGAAGACATCAGAAAAGTCAATGGCACTTTATCGTGCATCAGCAGATGCATGACGAATAGATCCAAGGAGGTGATACTCCCCCTGTATCGGGCGCTGGTCATACCGCAGTTGGAGTACTGTGTGCAATTCTGGGCGCCGCACTTCAAAAGGTGTGCGGATAACCTGGAGAGGGTCCAGAGAAGGGCCACTCGTATGGTTAAGCGCTTGCAGACCAAGCCCTACGAGGAGAGACTAGAGAACCTGGACCTATTCAGCCTCCGCAAGAGAAGGTTGAGAGGCGACCTTGTGGCTGCCTATAAGTTCATCACAGGGGCACAGAAGGGAATTGGTGAGGTTTTATTCACCAAGGCGCCCCCGGGGGTTACAAGAAATAATGGCCACAAGCTAGCGGAGAGCAGATTTAGATTGGACATTAGGAAGAACTTCTTCACAGTTAGAGTGGCCAAGGTCTGGAACGGGCTCCCAAGGGAGGTGGTGCTTTCCCCTACCCTGGGGGTCTTCAAGAGGAGGTTAAATGAGTATCTAGCTGGGGTCATCTAGACCCAGTGCTCTTTCCTGCCTATGCAGGGGGTCGGACTCGATGATCTATTGAGGTCCCTTCCGACCCTATCATCTATGAATCTATGAATACTATGTCCATCCAAGTTTATCTTAAACCGGTTTCAGCCATTTTGAAAGTAGTTTATGTGTATTTAACTTCTGCTGTATTATAGAAATTAACCAGTTTCTGATCACTTATACTGATATATATGTCATTTCTTTCTCTAACCTAGAAGACTCTGAATTAGTATACCTTCTATCCTTCTTGTTGAAACTGTTCACTGACTAGACAAGAAGGAAGCAAACCAAAGGAATGTAATTCTGTTGCCTAGTGGTGAGGTGGATCCGGGGGGTGGGTTGGGGGGTGCACTGTTGCATTTGCACCCAACTTTCATTCTTGCTCCACCCAGAGTTTAAAACTAGCTGCCTGGCAAAGGCAGTAGCATTTCAAGTCAGGAAGGGCTGAGGGAAGCACTTGAATTCATGGCTAATTATAATCTACCCGATCCTTTCTAAACTCTTCATTCCACAGGTGTTAACAGCCCTCTCTTCTTTTGACTTGTCTTGATGTTCCATGAATCAAGCTATTCGTTGTTCTGCTGTTCTGCTGTCTGATAGCTGTTCCTGGTAATGAAGCTCCTGTTTCACAACCCTGCCAATTGTTTTTAACTCATTCCAATGAAGTTATATTTGTTTCTGCTTCAATCTTAAACTGAATAATGCAGCCCTAGGCCCCTAGTGTATTGGTTAAGTTTCTAGTTCATTTTTAACGGGGGAAAAATTGTGTTGTGTTATATGTGATGATGCATTGCACACCTTGCCGTCTGTGCCCCCCTTTTCTAATTTATAGATCTGCCCATGCCTAGTATTCTGGTGTCTGCTGTCAGAGCTATTTCTGTTTTTAATCAATTGCCATCCAACATCAAATGTATAGACAGTCCTGGCAATCCCCACTCCTTATGGGAAGTGTGAGATGTGGGTTTGAATTCCCCCAGGGTGAAATGGGACTAGAATACAGGTGTCCCACTTCTGGCAAATGTTCTTGCCATTAGGACAAAATGGCAGGCACCACTCCATCCCTGTTGGCAGTTTCCCTCCATCCCTGTAGAACCATGCCAGGACAGTCAGGGGACTTAACTATATACACATTTATTTACACTAACTTATCACAAGGAAAAGAAACATGGATCTAAGCATATGTACTATACACACACACACACACATATATATGTGTGTGTATATATATAAGATATCTAAACAAATAACATAAACAATACCCTCTGGGTAAATTCCATAAAACCTTATACCAGTGCTCCAGATACAGGTAAGTCACAGGTAAGTATCTGATCTGAAACAGATAAACCCCAAAATAAACATAGTCCCAAGGGGAAACCTCAATGCCCTTGGGCTTTTCCCAAGCCCTACAAGGAAGCTAGTAACTTTAGGGGGGGCCCTCCCACTGGGACTTCCACTTTCAGGAGCCCTTAACTAACCAGGGGGGACTTCCCCTCCCCTGTGGGAATCCTCTTTTCCCTGCAACTCATGACTCCCAGGCCTGGAGGGTGGCCCTCATCCTTTGTGCCAAGCTGCTCTCTCACCTGCAGTGGGTTTTGGGGGGGGGGGGAGGGTCACTGTCCCCTGGAACAGGGCTGCTGTATGCAGGGCTTCTGGGGTCTCTGGCTTGGTCCTGTCTGTTAACTCAGTAGCCCGAGCAACATCTGGCTCCCTGGATTCAACCTTTTGCTATGGGTCAGAGGCCTGGGCTGCCTTGTGCAGCACCAGGCTCCATCTGCTCCCAGACCCTCCGTACAGCGCCTTCTGCACCAAGATCCCAGCCCCGTTTGGGGGGTTGAGGACCTGAGCCGCTCAAGTGCTCCAAAGGTCCTACTGCATGCACCAGCCTGTGTACTGTGTTTCTGGCCACGTGCCAGAGGTTGCAGACCTGAGCTGCCTCACGCAGCTCCCAGGGTCTGGACGCCGTGCGCCGTGCTGCAAACCGAGAACCTAGCTGCTGGAGCTATCTGTCATTCCCTGCTGATGGAAGTCTTCAGGGGCACTTCTGGGCTACTGCTTCACCCTGCTGAGCAGCTCTCCTCAGCTCTTCTAAGTCCCGCTCTTCTCTCTCCTGGATATTTTCCCCTCATATTGGGCACTCAGCTCCTTTTATACGCTCCAGGGCTCTGCCCCTGAAGTCTTCCAGACCTGTGTGTTGCAGTCTTATATCAGGTCCATGGTGGGGGGAACTCCTTTCCTCCTCCCCTCAGGAAAGGGGCGTGACTTAACTCCTCCTGCTGCCTCCACCAATCAAAACAGCAAGATTTTAAACCTGGGTCTCAACTGAAGCTCCAAAAGGCAAGCCCGCTACAGACACAGTAACTATTTGGAACTATTGTAAGCAGTAACTAAACATGTCTTCCAAGTATTCTGGTAATTTGCTAATTGCATTTAACTGAGTGCCTCACCTTGTTCTATGGGAGTATTTATTTGACTACAGCAAATAGGGTGCTACAGCCCTGTGGTGCTTGAGAAAAAAAATATTGGATGTGGCTTGCCCCTAGTATGTTTGACCTGGGAGACTTGTGATAAGTCATTTGTTCTAAATGTTTGAAGAGTAAGAAGAATGCCATGCTTGGTTACTTCTGCATATCACCAAAGACAGTAGTGCATTAATATAAGGGAGACCAGGACAGTATGCTTTTTGAGCAGTATATCTTTAAATAGGAAAAGACACAAATGTCTGGAAGGAGAATAATTTTTTTAAGACAATTGCCCATATCCTGAATTTGCACCATCAATTTCATATAAGTTCCTAGTAAATTGTGTGTAAAAAAGTATGCAAGCAGTTGTTGAAGTAAGTCAGGGAGCTGTGTCTCAAAATAATCTTTTGCAAAATGAGAGGTGATTTATCTTAATCTAAAATGTAGCTATTGCATTTATATCAAATTGTATGTGAGATCTTGGTAAGAAAGTAAGGCTAACTGTAAAAGTATAGTTTTAATATTAATATAAATGGAACAAATTAACTTATACCAGTGTAAATACAAAATAAGTTCATTGAACTAATTTTACTCTGATTTACTCTTGTTTTATTGAAGGCAGAATATAAAATTTGAACTAATAAATCATAACAGTACAAGGTATATGGCAGTGTTATTTTCTAGATATGAAAAATGGGATTTTATTTCTGAATTGTTATTAGAATGGAAGTGCCATGCTAAATGAACTTTTCTACTTATTCAGAGATAGTCCTATAATTATTAATTATCATATAGAGCAGGGGTGGGCAAAATATGGTCTGCAGGCTTGATCTGGCTCACCAAATGATTGGATCTGGCCTGCAAGGAGCTACTGCTAATTGGTTAGATCCAGCCCATGGGTGGCCACATGGCATTCCACATGGGGCTGAGCCCCACCTGAGGCAGTCCATGCTGCACTCCATCCCGCACCTCTTGGCCCAGTCCTAGCCAGCATGAACAGTTTCCAAAAGGGCTGCTCCCCAGTGTGCCTGCCACCATCCGGGTTTTGCTCAGCTCCCCTCACCTCCAGTGTCATCTCCTTCTCCAGCTCCTGCTATGCTGCTCTGGCATGGGCAGCCAAGTGGTTGGAAGACAGCTGGGAGCTGGAGCCAGAGCCCCATGCATTGGGCCAGGAGCTGGATGGCTGAAGCTTCCTCCTGGTCTAGAAGAGCACATCAGGAGCAGGAAGAGCTACCATTGGAGATGAGGGGAGCCAAACAGCAGCTGCACCAGGAGCAGCCCTACCAGTAAGGGCAATGTGTGCATTGACTGGGGCCACTGGCAGGAGCTGGAGCTCAGTGTGGGCTGCCTCAGGTAGGCCTTGGCCCCATGAAGAGCTCCATGGAGGCAGCTGAGCCCACATTGCCCAGGCAAGCTCTGCTGCATGTGCCCCCTACCCTCTCCTCCCTCCCTTCACCCCAGCTGGTTCCCTGGATCTAGCACCCAGGCAGCCCCACTCCACACACATGCACATGCTCCATGCACCCCCTCCCACCCACCCCCACACATCCTACCCCCACATCTGCCTATAGGCCAGGGGCTGCCTCATGACCCTACCCCATAATCCCAGCCTTGCCTGCCCATCTTGGCCCAAACATCACTCCCTACCACTCCTTGCCTGCCCACAGTCCCATCCCACATAGGTAGTTTTGGTGATCTATTGGGGTGGGGAGGGGGAGTTCTGACCCACCCCTTGACAACTCATCAAAACACCCTATGTGGCCCCCAGGCCCAAATAATTGTCAACCCCTGACATAGATCAAGAATCATTATAACTGTCTAAAGAGTGATCATATTTGTTCCTGCTCAGTTGATATAAAACTGGTTAAAGGTAAGTACAGATGTTACATTTATATCAGCCTGACCAGCATTAGGTTGATCTAAATGTCCCCCAAATGGCACATCTGATCTAAATTAGGGCACCTGAGTAGTTGTACTAACTTAGATTGAGATTGGATTAACTTAATCTAAGAAAGAAATAAACTTGTCTCCAGAATGCCTGTATGCATTCCCTGTGCAGCCCTGGGGTAGAGAAAGCCAAACAACTCACCTCAGCCCCAGGGCTGCACTATTCCAACCCCCCAGTCAGACATCCCCCCCCACCAACAGACATACCTTCTGCCCCCATGGACCTGCCAGTCTGCCCTCATCACCCCCGCCAGACCTGCCAATCCCTACCCCCCAATCCCACCTGTCCCCTTCCCCACTCTGAGCTACTTACATCAGGTTCCTGAAACAATGATTGGCTGAATAGGCTGCTCCCAACAGCAGCAAACTGCTGCATATGCCACTCCCAGTCTAAGTCTAAGTGGCTTAAAATAAGATGTGTAGACCTAGACTGGGTGCAGCAAACACCTGTTCACATACCTAAGTATCTCCATTTTGTCCTAAAAAGTACACAAGGTAGTAGGCTTGGATTGCTGCACATGCTTAGCCCCCCGCCTCCCAACCCCCAAACCAAAACAGTCATGTAAACACCTCACTCCTGCTTAAGCACTACCATTATCCAAATCAGTATGGGAGGTGCATTAATTGTAACCAAATCCCTGATTCCTTAGAAAATCTCTTTGAAGCAAGTTCCCCCACAGCACACCTGCCAGCTAACAATCCCCTTCAAGTGGAGAAGGGGAGTATATACCCGAGTTACCTGGGCTACATATCTATAGTGTTAAATGCTGCTAAAATTAATGTTGCTAGACAGAAAATCAGGATGAGCTTGATAAAAGATATAAGCAAGGGTGCAGCCCCTGGGCTGAACCCGGGAGGGAGTTTGTTTGGCAACTGTCAATCCTTTTAGATCATGAACAATTAGAAGTGGCTATACTGCTAGACTGGCCATTGCCACACTGCCATCAGCAGAGCCATTGATGCTGCCCCATACCCTAGTGTGGCCCAAGACACTCAGGAGTCCCATTGTGCCTCTGTGAGAGAGTCATATGAAATATTCTTAATTAAAGATATAATTCCACACTTGGTTTAAGAATTCATTTTAAGAATGTCCTCTATGCTTGGGAAGGTGGATTTGTTACACAAACAAAACAAAACAGTGCTCCAGATTGAGTGGGAAATTCTATTCACTTCAACCATCCAGTATGCATATCAATAAGGGATCCAGTAAATTCTAAATAAGAGGAGTTTTTTTCTAAAATGCCTAATGCCTATCCATCCACCTACCATCACCACTGGCCATCCTGCCATTGTCCTACCAGCTGCAGAGATACCGTCCTGCCACTATATTTCCCTACAACATTCCCCTCATCCTATTAGTAACCAGAGCCCAGTAACTTGACCCCAGTAACTCTGGCTCAAACTGAGCTGGAGTATATTCAGTTAAATTAATTGCACATGTAGATGTGCTCACCGTGGCAGCATCATGCACCTAGCTCCTCAAAATGTATATAGTAACCTTGAGGGCTTCTATGAGCAAGGACTAGGGCATGGCTAGACCTGCAGGTGCCCACTGGCAGGTCTCTGGTATCTGGTAGGGTCAAGTCTCAGGATAGCATGAGGTATACTACACCATTCTCAATAAAAATCAAGCCAGTAAAGCTGTAGACTATTTACAGACTATCGTTTGGATTATCTGAAGGGCTTATATGGAGGCAAAGCATCCAGTGGCCATAGGAACCTACCTACTCTGAGGCCATTAGGACTGAAGATTTCTAGCAAAGGCTATTGTGATCCCCATGGGGGGAGCAAAGGTTCAATTGTGTCTCTCCATCAGGTGATAACAGAGTCCATTCCCCTGCCCCATTCAAGAGTGGTAACAGAGCTGTGTCTCAATACTCTCCACCTATCCTCAGCCTATAACCTTTATTGAGATCTGTTATCTCCCTGCAAAATCAGATATTCTTGGGGTTCTCCAGCCAGTGCTGGAAGGTGGGACGGGTGGATTGGACCCCCCCCCTCACTTCAGGGGGGCCTCCAATCCACCTGCCATACCCACCAGCACTGGCTGAAAAGACCCCAGACCAAACTCCCTCTGCTCCTTTTCCCTCCTTGCATTCTGAAAACAGTGACAGGCTAAGAGCTCCACAGACAAAAGTTACAGAATGGGCTCTGTTTTGGAGTGTGATCATCTGAACCCTCATGTAATGAGGGTTAAAATTTTCATGGAATCAGGCCCTTTTAAAGTGGTCTGAAGCCATGTACTTCTGTTTGGTAATAGGTCTAGAAGGCTTTCTAAGGCCAGATCACCCCAAAATTACACATTGGGCATGTCTACAAGTGCAATTAATGCAATCAATGAAACTGAATATACTCTGGCTCAATTTGAGCCAGAGAAAAACTAATCCTGATGTCTCCATCTACATGTACTTTTAAGTGCAGTAATTTACTGTATTGCCAGATACCCCTTGTATGTGACGGGACTATCTGGCAGCACAGTAAATTAGTCTACTATGCCCTGATTGCCACACGTGTGTAGATAGTGAAGTTTTACTGTGCAGCAAAATAGTCTGCTGCTCAGTAAAGCCTACTGTATGCTAGATGAGGCCTAAACAGTTCTGAGTGGTACTATGACCTCACGTGTCTTATGCCTAATTCTCCCATTGATACAAACACTCTCTGGGACATGTGGCATCCCTCTCAAATGCCTTTTCTCAAAATGAGTTGATTTTCCTATATAGGCAGATAATACCCTGAGTGACCAACCCAATAATGTCTCCTTCCATCTGTGCCTGGGAGTAACAAGGCAAGAGATATTTAGAAGTTCCAGCCCAATCCTCTTCCCTAAGTGTGTATCCCTCAGTTCCCTGGCTAAACTATGACCAAAATCACAAAGGTATATACAGACAGCATAACACAATTTATACAGTGATAACAGAAGTATAAAGGGATACAGCACAAAATGGACTTTTCAATGAGACCACACATGCCGTACCAGTGAAATAAATACAAGAAAACATCCGTGATACCCTATGAGCCATCAGATCCTCTAGGGAAGGGCCAAAAAAGTATCCAAAGAGTATGATGAAGGCACTAGAGGTATGCCTGGACACCAGAGGCTATGCAAGGGAGTATTCAGAGACTTTACAAGGCCTGGGGACCTAAGCAAGTGCTTCCTGGGGGATGACACCACTTCAATCAGCTACATTAAACCTATCTTCTGTAAAGCACTCAAAACAGTGGCAAACACAAAAAGATTCAGGTAATCCACTGCAAAACAGGCACTAGTCAAACATACATACAGGCTCAGTGGTGACAGCTTGACTTGCAACATGGCCAAAAGGGACCTAGGGGTAATTATTGACCATTGCGTGACTATGAGCTGTCAGTGCAAGGCAGTGGTGAGCAGGGCAAATAACATGCTGACATGCATAAACCAGTGCATCTTGTGTAAAACTAAGGAAGTGATATTCCCGCTGTGCTGGTGAGACCACAGTTGGATTACTGTGTCCAGTTCTGGGTGCTGCACTTCAATAAGGATGTGGAAAAGCTTGAGAAGGTTCAGAGAAGAGCCACCCGTATGATCAGGGAGTTGCAAGAAAAGCCATACAAGGTAAGGCTGAGGGACCTGGGCCTCTTTAGCCTAAAGAAGAAGGTTGAGAGGGGACTTGAATAGTGGCTTACCATCAAATGAAAGGAGTGCATCAGGAGCTCAGTAAACAACTGTTCACTAGGGCACCCCTGGGGAAGACCAGGACCAATGGATACAAACTCCTGGAAGGCTGCTTCAGGCTTAATACCAGGAAAACCTCCTTCATAGTCAGGGTATCCATGCTGTGAAATAAACTCCCTCCAGAGGTGGTACAGTCACCTACCCTGGAGGTTTTCAAGAGGAGACTGGACAGTCACCTCACTGGGGTTACCTAACCCCAGTTGTCTTCCTGCCTAGAGCAGGAGGGCTGGACCCAATGATCTGCAAGGTCCCTTCCAGTCTCTAACAATCTATGAATCTATGAATATGGTCACCACAGACAGGCACTCCAGAAATTCAGGTATTCACCTTATCACCTCACAGCAAAGACCGCCTCAATATAGTGTCACCACTGTTTCATAGAATCATAGAAAATTAAGATGGAAAGGGACCTCAGGAGGTCATCTAGTCCAACCCCTTGCTCAAAGCAGGACCATCATAACTATATCATCCCAGCCAAGGCTTTGTTTAGCTGGGTTTTAAAAATCTCACAGTTCCCAGGGAAACTTCCTCTGTTGGTTTCTCCCCTGTTTGCTATCACAGGGCTTTTCCCCAAGAACACAATAACTGTTGTAGTGTTTGAGGTACTTCTTCTCTGGGAACTGATACTGGCTTTTGAGCCTACAAGCCTCTGCTTCCCATTCTATGAGCTCCTGGAATGCTTAACCCAGGGGCTTATGATTGTTATTAAATATTTCTAACTAAAAGAGGGAAGGCACCACTTCCTGGTGTCCAGCACAGCCCTGGTGCCTTCCACCATGCCTGGATACACACTCCACAGTCATACAACAGCTCTTCAGCTGGTAGTTGAAGGGCTTCTTCCAGGCATCTAAATGTCTTGTGTAGGGCTTTGTAAGCCATAGAAAGAGCAGATAGGATAGCTCATCAAGCATCAGCATTGTACTGAGAATAATATGGGCTCCCTACATTATCAGGGGAACCAAACAGGAGTTTATGAAGACTCTGGCATCATGGGCCTTGCCTGGCTACTAGGTGATCACATGGGTGAACCATCCCTGCTGGTCACAGTATCTCACAACAATGCAGAAGTACCACTTGAGGATGACATATTCCAGGATCTTAAGGAAAGGAAGGACGGAGAGTAGCAGAGAAAGGAGCCTGGACTTCAGAAAAGCAGACTTAAACTCACTCAGAGAACTTAGGCAGGATCCCCTGGGAAGCCAGTCTGAAGGAGAGAGGAGTATAGGAGAGCTGGCTCTACTTTAAAGAAGACTTACTGAGAGGGCAGATGACAGAACAAACAGCAATGGTCTCAAGTTGCAGCAAGGGAAGTTTAGCTTAGATATTAGGAAGAATTTTTGTACTAGGAGGGTAGTAAAGCACTGGAACAGGCTACCCAGAGAGGTGGTAGAGTCTGCATCCTTGGAGGTTTTAAAGACCCAGCTAGACAAACCTTTGGCTGGGATGATCTAGTTGGGGATGGTCCTACCTTGAGCAGCAGGTTGGAGTAGATGACTGCTTGAGGTCCCTTCCAACCCTAATTTTCTATGATTCTATGAAAAATGTTTGTTTTATTCATTTGTTTGGACCAAGAATTACTTCTTTGTGTTATGAGGACTGGGTGAAGAGCCCCCAAGGGAGCAAAGCCATATAGTGAGGCTATAGAAACCCAAGCTCAGTTATGGACTATTGTTTGGATTGTCTGAAGGACTCCTATGGAGGCAAAACCCACCTACTGGCAGCAGGCACCCCAATCTGCTTATACATTTGTATGGTACTGAAGCACTCCAAATTAGAAGGGCTTGATATTAGTGGGGGATGTGAAGCTCTTCATGTGCATGCCTGGCCACGCTCTTAGTTTTACCTACTGTGGGATAAGGAAGATAGGGGAAACAATGACACCCATAATTGTTCTATCACATCTGTCTTCACTGCTGTTGTTCATCTATGTTCACTGAAGGGAAACCTTCTATCTCCAAATTAGGACAAAGATTGTTTTGTTGGACGGGGCATGTAATAAGAGTGAGAACACCTGCCACAAAAAAATGACTTTACTGGAAAGCTAAACATACATTTAATTAGCATTCAGATGAGGCTATGAGAATACAAAATCATACTTCTGTCTGGAAGGATGGGTGCAGGCTAGACCCCAGGATCTCTGAGCTCTTATTGGTTGTTCAAATCCTGAGATTCTTCATTCCCCAATCTCCCCAGGTTTACAATCACAGATACAATGATTAATGGTATGTATATAGCACTACTTTGATTGGATATATTCAAATGTATTTGTTTCACTGAAACTTTTGGAAATAGACTGAGCCAATTCCCTAGTGGATGTGGAAGATATCAACTGGGATTTATATTTTGTGAAAGTTGTTGAAGGGAGGATTCCTTATTCCTTCCTTTACTTACATTTGTTATGAGAGGTAGCTGTCCATGTTAGTCTGAAGTCAAGCAGAAGGCAGAATGGATTTGCACTTCATAAACTAAAATAGATATCTATATCTATATATTTGGCATTAACCTGATTTTCTTTTCACCTTGGTTTTGATACATCAATCTTTCCTATGAACATTTTGAGGTAAAGTTATGATATAGTATGATTGGATTATTTAATTACAATATTCTTTTATAATGTTATATTTAACTTGATCTCATTACTGGTTTATCTGGGAATGCTGATTGCTTCGTTTAGTTTGGTGACCAGGCTGGTTTTTAGATTTGCAAAAATTCATTTCATTGTCACTCTGAAACAGGCTTTATGGCCTTCTGCTTTAGCCACACTTCTGCAGGTTAACCCAGAATTTCTATTATTTTAGTTATGTATTCAACACAACAACACAGAGTTCCAATCTTTATATAAAGTCAGATATATACAAGAGAGTCCAAGGCCTCTAATGTGTTCTTTACACTGACTGTTTTTACTAGAAATAATATTAGTTGCTTCTTTCCCTTGGGAACACTTATGTGATCCAAATCAATCACAAAGTATAAGAAAGTGTACAATCCAGTTGATAAGTATGATGGAAAAAATACTTCAGTAATGAAATGTATTTCTATTTCATGCTTTCAAGAGATTAATTTAAATACCAGTGGTGTATCTACATGAGATGCTTTACTGCTCAGTAGACTAATGTACTGCACAGTGAAGAGTCACCAAGTAACTGTGCTCATAACAAGGAATACTGGTTTTCTCTGATGAAAAAAAAAAAAACAACCCAAATTTCAGATTTAAAAATATAACCCAAAATCCACATTTTTCTGTAATTAAAGTGAAACACCACTAATACAGACAGACAGATAGTGGTGTTTCATTTTAATCACAGAAAAATGTGGATTTTGGGCTACCTTTTTAAATTTGAAAATTGTGGATTTTTTTTATCAGAGAAAACCAGGATCCCAGCTCATAAGAAACTGCTCGGTAAACTAGTCTACTGCACAGTTAGCTAGTACCTGTGAATACAGGTACTAGGCCTGTGCGAGTCAGCAGCGATCTGATCCGGCTTTGGATCTGGCTGCTTTGGATGGCCGCAATCCGACCCAGAGCTCTGGACCAGGTTTTTGCCTCGATCTGGCCAAAGCAGTTCCGAAGCTTCAGAGCTGCCTTGGATATCCGGCCATAGGGTATAATGGGGAAGCAATGAAATATGTATAACTCTGTTGTTTTTTTTCCAATTTGGATAAAACTTGTTGAAACGGTAGCCTCTGCTGAGGGCATGATAACTGCCAAGTTTCACAAAGATCGGTGCAGGGGTTTGGGGGAAACTGTACCCCAAATTCTTGAAAGCCAAACACATGTCACGACTGTATGTTACAACACAGGGGGGGGCAAAACTGCAGGACCAGTAGCTCTTGCTGAGGCCACAAAGCCTGCCAAGTTTCAAGGAAACCGGTGCAGGGGCTTGAGGGGAACTGCCCCTCAAGCTGCAGACAAGCAAAACTTGTGCCATGGGTGACACTGCGTGTCTTAAGGCGCAGCGGGGTGACAGCTGCAGGGATGGTGGCCCCTGCTGTGGCCACAACTCCTGCCAGCTGTCGAGGAGATAGGTGTAGGGGGTTCTGGGGCCCCACACCCCAGCTGCTGACACACAAAACTGGTGCCAAGACTCTGTCTGTCTTGGGGCAGTTATCTGTATTGATACTTTCCTCTCCTTAGCCTGGTTTTGTAGGTGCTAATTGATGCTTGTTAAGTTATTATGTAGTAGCTAGGTCCTGTATATTGAGCTGGTCCCTGAGTCCCTGGTCCCTGAGTGTATCATGATTGATTGAATGGTAACTGGTAACACAGTAGCTTAGCAGCCAGCCCTACAGTACTGTCTCCCCTCCCAGCCCCAAGACAGACACAGTCATTCCCACAAGCACCCATGGCACAAGTTTTGCTTGTTCGCATCTTGAGGTGCAGTTCCCCCCAAACCCCTGCACTAATCTTCTTGAAACTTGGCAGACTTTGTGGCCTCAGTAAGAGCTACAATCCCTGCAGTTTTGATCCCCCTGTGTTGTAACACATAGACGTGACAGGAGTTTTGCTTTCAAGAATTTGGAGTGCCATTCCCCCCAAACCCCTTCACTGATCTTGAAACTTGGCAGGCTTCATCCTCTCTGCAGAGTATGCCACCCCTGAAAACTTAATCCAAATCTGACAAAAAAACAACAAAGTTATAGATATTTTATTGTTTCCCCATTATACCCTACGGCCGGATCTCTGAGGCGGCTCCGAGGTGCTTCAGGAGCTCCGAACCACTTTGGGAAGCCTAACAAGGCCAGCGCTTCAACTCAGATGTGCTGCTTTGGACCCCAAAGTTTCTCCAGATCCGAAGCTCTGTCTGAAGCCTCGCACACCCCTAACAGGTCCTAAATTATTTGCACAGTAGGGCTCATGTAGGCACTTACTGGGGGCAAATATATTCCTGGTCAGCCTCACCAGAATAGGACCCAGTCCTGGCATTACTCAGTGTGCGGGCCGGGGGCGATCCAGGCCCTTTTGTGCACGCGGGCCATGGCCAGCAGCCCAGGCACGCGGGGTCAGAGAAGACCGGAGGCGAGCTAGAATTAGTCACGGACGCGTAGTGGTTGATTTAAAGATTGTTTACGTACACCAAAGGTGGTCGTGGTGTAGGCTGGACAGTTTTCCAGGTACAGCTCCACTTAAATCCTCGTTAGAGGACTACGACAAATTCGTTCTTTCCCGCGGAGTTGTTGAAGCTCCATGGATTCAGTAGTTTCACCTGCAGGAAGGGATACGTCTAGGAATCTATCGGTGACGGGGAGAGGCTAGAGGCTGTTCAGGCCTCTATTGCCTTTTATGAAATGCGTTGGGTCCATAAGGATCCGCAGCGCTTAGAGATCTTCACGCAAGGCGAAGGTTTTCTTTCTCTCTCTCACTCCGACTTGGGCGGAAACCACCCAAACTCTTTATACGGCTAGCAAGCCAATCGCTAGCCGCCACGTGTGCATATTTTAGAACTGGCCAATAATGTGGCTCGAATTCTCATACAAATGGTGGGAACTCCTTGCACCGAGCATTTCTTAGATGCAAAAGAAATTCACCATGCAAAGAAAGCTTCAAATTGGCGGGAAATTCTCCGTTGCACCGGGGTTCTCTTCTGCAGCAGAAAACTCCACCGTGCAAAGAAGCTGCAATTTAGCGGGAAAATAATTTAGCAGTGCCAAAGCGCACACAAACAAAAAATCACAACTTTGGGTTGTGACACTCAGCTCCTGGCTCTCCACAGGAGCTGGGAGCCACTCAGCATGGGAACAAGGTCCCTCTATGCTCCACCCTGTCCTGGCACTGTGGGGCTCCCAGCTCTCCACAAGAGTAGGAAGCTCTTCCTTCCCCACTCAGCCAAGGGCTGGGAGGGAGCTGTGGGGCAGCTAGCAGTGAGCCCCCAGCTGGACAGGGATTCCCTGCTCAGCCAGGGACTGGCCAGGAGATGTCCCATTGGTGGGACAGCTAACAGCAAGCCCCAGCTGGGCAGGGAGCTCACTGTTAACTACCCATCTGGCTGATTTGGGGCATGGGGCTGGGAAAGAGTCCCCTCCCCCACAACTCTTTCCCGACCCTCTGCCCCAATAAGCCATTCAAGCCATGTGTCTGGGAGGCAGCTGCCCCATAGGTGGGACAGTCTTTCCTCACCCCCAGCAGACCGTGGCCTGGCTGATGCCCCCTGATTGCCCAGGGCTGGCACCCAGGGGAGCCTGGAGCTCCCCCTGGCTGCTGTGTGTGGGAGGAGGGGTACAGCAGGGCTGGAGTTGCCCTGAAATGAGTTGCTTCCCATGCGAACACATGTAGACACCCTGCCAGTGAAAGCTTACTTCACAATATTGTATGGCACAGTAAGCTTTCTTGGCATTAATGGCATGTGTAGATATGCGCAGTGAGTAAAACAAAAGAAATGTGTCAGACTGATAACTGGCACATGTTGTGTTAGAAGAAAGCATAGGAAACAGAACTAAACTTTTAACCCATCTCTAATGAACTTTGCATAATCCAGTCATCTAAACTCTTCATATTTTGTAAATCAGGAACACAATTCAAATATTTCTTACTAAGAATTAAAAAATCATGATCTTCCATCAGATTATGTAACCTCAGTTATCCATGTATAAGTGAAGCTTCATTGATTGGTATAATCAATGAGTTAGGCTTTTTATTTATTTTGATGGAAAGTATATATTTGTATTTGGATTATCCTGCATTTCATTCTCACAGTGTTTGAAATGGTAAGTGATAGGTCTGTGCAAAACTTCACATGGTGATTCGATTCGGAGGAGATTCGGCCCGATTTGTTGGCCAAATCTCTGAATCCGAATCAAATCAGGGGACCATTTGAAAGGTCCAAATTGATCTAAAGCTCTCCGAATCTTCAGAAAAGATTCAGAAAGCTTTAATGATTTGGGCAGTCCCTGACTCTGAGCTGGTAAGTACTAGGGGCAGGGGAGCAGGGGCTGGGGGAGGGGACCACGGGGGGATCCCTGCCAGCTCCCCCAATCTCCCCCACTCCCCTAGCCCCCCTGGATCCTACCCACTCCCCCAGCCCTCCCATGGCTGCCCCCCCTGCCCCAGCTCCCACCATTTAAAAAAGGGCCCCAATGCTCACCAAGTGCTCCCAGGTGGGGGGGCAATCCCTGCTGCCCCATGTTGCATGGGGGGCTCTTCATAAGCCCTGACCCCCCCTGCTTCACTGGCCCCTGCCTGGGCCCCACTGCCCCTCACTGCCCCATGCTGCATCAGGGGCTCTGTACAAACCCCCAACCCCCCACTCCCGCAGCTCCCCCATGGGTGCCCCACCCGGGCCAGCTCCAGCCCTTTAAGAAAAAAAAAAGAAAAGAAAAGCCGTGGGACTCACCACTCCTGCAGCAGCCTCAGGACTTCAGGGGGCTCATGCAGAGCCCCCCACATGACACAAGGCAGTGTGGGGAAGTGGGGATCACGCCACTGCCAGCAGGAATGGTGAGTCTGGGGGGGGGGTTGGTGGGGTTTTTTTTAAAGGCCAGAGCTGGACCAAGCGGGGCACCTGTGGGGGGGCCAGGGGAGCGGAGGCAGACAGGGGGCTCATGCAAAGTCCCCCATGGTGTGGGGCAGTGGGGGGCAGCAGGGATTGCCACCCTACCCGGCAGCACCTGGTGAGCCAGGGCTCTTTTTTTCCAAGTGCTGGGAGCTGGGGCAGGCGGGGCGGCCATTGCTGGGCTGCGAGGGGATGGGCCTGGGTAATTTGGAGATTCAGCTGCTGAATCAAATCACTGTCCCCCAAATCAGCCGAATACAAGTCCGAAGCAAATACTAGCTGCTTTGCACAGGCCCAGTAAGTGATTCCAAATACCTGACTGACCATTTAGTTTGAAAATCGAATTAAAACAACCACCAAACATAACTCCACAATAACTCTCTTATTGTTTTTTATTAATTGTTCAATTCTTCATTTATGCCATAACAATGCTTTGAATTAAGCCAAAAACATGGCATGCCATCACATAAACTAGACCTATTGCCCACATCTCAATGCAGAACCAGAGCAACACCACTGAGTTCCACAGTCTGCTCCACATAGGGTGGCCACTGACACATCCCCAGAGTACAGGACATCCCTTTGGTGAGAAGTGGTACCACTGCACCCCTTGGCCAATCAGCAGTGAGAGGTGGGGCCACCAACACAAAAAGACCACAAAAAGACTGCATTTCAGACCATGAACCCCATGCTGGTGAATGTGCGGTGCCCTGTGAAATGAGGGAAAGAAAGTGCTAGGACCAGCAGCAAGTGTGTGAGCCGAGCCTCTGCAGTTCAGCCAAAAGGGAACCTCGCCTTGTTCCCCTGAATTATGGTTTCACATATCCTACAGTTCTGCCATTCTCTTCAGACAGTCCAGCCTTCAGAGAATGTGGCATAGTAGGTGTGAGGTTTGAATATCCCCTCCACCCACTGAGATCCAGTCTTACTCCAGTCCAGCTCCACTCTTGGGACCCAGGGGCGTGCACTGCACAAGGACCTCACTTCCTCCTCATCAAGAGGGATCCTGGTTTTCTCCCATTTAAAACAATCCACCACTTCAGTTAAAAAAAAAAAGTAACCCAAATCCACATTTTCCCATGATTGAAATGAAATACCACTAATATAGAGATATATTATATTGCTTATATAGAGCTATATTAGTGGTGTTTCATTTCAGTCATGGGAAAATGTGGATTTGGGGTTAATTTTTTTAACCAAAAATGGGAATTTTTTTTTTTAAGTCAGTGAAAGCCAAGATCCCTGCATCCAGCACAGACATTGGGCATCTGGAAATCTGTCCTGGCCACATTCTGGCTAGAGATGGGCCAAGTGAGGTCAATGGGCATTGGATGCAGCTGGCTGTGCAGCCGGTTGCCTAGTGGGCCCTTCCCTTCCTTCCCCAGGACAGGTTTGCCTGTCCTGGAGGAGAAATAATGGCTTAATCAGCTGGCCTAGACAGCCAGGAGCCTGAAGGCCCCTCTGCCCAAAGCTCCCCCCTGCTCATGGAGAAGGACACCCCAGGGACTTACTGGGTTGTTCTGTGGGTGCAAAGAAAGTGACAGTATTCCTCCCTTCAGTCCCACTGGTATTCCAGCAGATATAAATACAGTACTCTACCTGCTTGCACTCTAAGCCATTACTTTATGTCCAAGCAGCACCAGGGTGTGGGGTGTGAAGACCAGCTGTCCAGCCCTCGAGGCTCAGCTGCCTCCAGGCCATGGACCCACCTGCATACACCCAGTCCATAGTCAGGGATTTCAGGCATGCAACAGTGCTTCAGCTCTCGCCGCGCCTGCACATGTAATGCAGTCATGGCTCCTCATGAAGGCATCAAGGGACCAGCCTCTGGGGTCCTCCACCTCCTTCACTCCCTGGATGTATCAGAACCCTGCTCCTCCTGGCTGTGCATTGCCCTACCTCTAGGCACAGCCTATAAAATTGTAAGGACAAATGATTGACATGCATTTCCACCAATGAACTGAAAAGCAGGACATTTTTTGCAGTCCAGCCCTTGTTCAGGAACAGACAAGGGACAAAGGCTTTAAAAACAGGATGGCCCAGTATAAAACAGGACCCATGGCTACCCTAGCCCCATGGCATATCATATTTAAAAAATCCCTAGTACTGCTTATTCCACGTCGTAAACTTAGAGCACCAAAACACTTTTTATGTACATGCAAACCATTCATTAAAGTATGTAGCCTTTTACAGGACATATTGCATACTATACCCAGAGGAGGTAGGACCAGGGGCCTTCTCACAGCAGTCCATATACAGAAGCCAACCAGAAGTAACAGTTGTTTTCTCTTCCTCTTGGGATGGGGAAGTTAGTGTATTTCTCATGAGTGCCAGGAACACTACATCCATGGACAGGTGGTATATAAAATTCATCAGTTAGCTTTATATAAATAACTGTTCAGGTAGTAGGATTTTGAGAATAGCATTGGTACAAACTGGGCCAAAATCACAGGCATCTGATGAAAAACAGCTGTAAATCCAAGTTCACCAGATTATTAAAACAGGGTTGCAGCTGCTTTTGCATCAACAGCCAGAAAGCACCATTGAGTCTGGAATACAAATAATCTTTTTAAAATTTGTACCATTTTGGTATAAATCATGACAGCTTGTTGACAAATATCTCATCTTGGGGACTTTTTAATTCATGTCCCTATGTTTTACTCTGAAGTAGTATTTTTTGGCAGGTGTGGTATTTGTACCTGTCTCTCACTGGCAAACACAGGTAGAATCTACCATTGTGCATTGTCCAGATTAACATATTAAGTAGAATCTGTAGTACAAAGTTGAAGACATAAATATTTTTGGCTGAAAACTTTTTCTCAGACAGTGGTGAACCTAGATAGATTACTGTTTATAATAGCAATAATCTGAACAAAATCAGTCATTAGCACAGTTAACAACTAATTTGTTGGAGTTTTAAATGCCCTTGGCTTTGCCTCAAGCTGTTAGAAAACTGGTCATTAACTGCTGGTTACAATTGATTTCTTGGGGTGCTATTTAACAGAAATTTTATTTTGATTCAGCACCCACAGAGCCTAATCTTGATTTAGTAAACAAAAATCACTCTTATTCCTTATTCTTCTTGGTATACCCTTCAAATGATGTGGAATATAAACTCCTGGGATCATGCCAGTTGACACAGTAGCTAAAAGATGAATCTTTTACACAATGGTTCTCAACCTTTTTAGATTCATTATACTCCTTAGATTCAAGGCACCCCTCAGAAAATGCCAACTCTTAGTTTTGACTATTTTTTTCACTACAGAAAATTAATAGAGTAATATATTCTGTTGCAAAGAACTCAACAAAATCACAACAGGTCAGAAAGTTGTTGGCACAGAATTTATATTTGAAATCTCTGGGCTTATCTCGTGAATCATTGGTAATGTCTACAAGAAACCCATCAACATGCGTTAGCATAGGTGGTGGAAAGCTGGGGCTAATGGGGCTCAGCCCCCACAAACATGGGCAGCAGGTAGGGCCACAGAGGAGCCCAGCAGTGGGCTCCAGGCATCTGCAGCAGGAGTGGGGAGGGGTGCACACGCAGCCAGGATTGAACCCCACTGTGTAGATGACTGGCTGCCCAGCATGGCAGGCAAGTCTGTCTATTCTGTGAAGAAGAAGGGGCTGGGGGTGAGGGGCAGATCAAGGCCTCCAGATTGAGGGAAGGAGTGGGGCAGGGGCTATGGTGAACAGGGCACCAGCTGGGCTGGGTAGTAGGACAATCAGAGCCCAGGTAACTCATCCAGAGGTGTGGAGAGGTTCCCACCACTGTGCACAACCCAGCAGCGGCCCAGGGGGCATGTGGACCCCTGATCTGTGCATGGGGTGGAGGCAGTTGTTGCTGCATGCTGTGTGCTGCTCTCTACATGCTGCTGCTGCTGCTGCTGCTGCTGCTGCTGCTGCTGCTGCTGCCGCCGCTGCCCTGGGTGTGGCATGATGCCATATGCGTCCCACCTCTGCCAGCCTCGGCTATGCTCCCTGCTCACCCCACAGCGGGTCACACATGGCATCACACAGCTCTTGAGAAAACTGCTGTGGTGTGCAAAGCATAGCATGCAGTGGCAGCTACCTCCACCCCATTCACAGATTGGGCCTCCCTTGGGGTGCGCACAGCGGTGGGAGCCACCCCACACACTGTGCCCCTGGAATAGTCACCCAGGCTTCGATTGTCCCACCACCTAGCCTGGCCAGGGCCCCATTCACTCCAGCCCCTGCCCCTGCCCTAACCCCTCCCTCATTATGGGGTCCTCAATCTGCCCCCCTCCCCTTCCCCCAATGACTTACCTGCTGGGTAGGGCGGGAAGGGTGCATGCACATGCTCAGCCCCCCCCGCAATATTTTTTTCTCCCTCCTCCTATCCACATTAGCCAAAGTTAACGTACATTACGGGCATGTATCTGCATGTGCACACCCTTAATGCACATTAACTTAGGCTAATTGCACCTAAATTTGATACCTGCAAGTGCAGGTATCACATTTAGATGTGATTATTTAATGTGCATTAATGCACATGTAGATGCAACCTGGCACTACCTTTAGTAATCGGTCTGTCCTGCCACTAGCAGGATGGCCTGAGCCCAGCCCCAGGAAACATCTAGGGGATGGGGTGCTGCGTAAATGCCCCAGGGCCCTGCTCCCTAGGTCTCCCCCTATGGCCCCCACACTCTGGGCTTGAAGACCCAAAATATTGTATATAGTTATCCCCTGGTAAATAGTTTGACACTTATAAGCAGGTTTTTATTGTTAGTGGGTGGAGAGGGTGGTGGAGGGGCTCTGTTGGTTGTGGAGGGCGGGGTTTTATTTTGTGGGGGAGTAATGGGGGGTATTGTGAGGGTAATAAATTTTTTTTTTGGTTTCACCTATGTGCCTGTCCTTAGAGTCGTGGTGGGGTTGGACAAGAGGTAAGGGGTCTGTGGATGGTGGGGCAAGCAGGCTGGAGTGGAGAGTGCAGAAGGAGGGGATTGGGCAAGGCCTCCAGAAGCCAGTTCCCTGGCCCCCACTGGTGGGCATGCAGCTGTCCTGGGGCCAGGTGGGGTGGGCCTGCTGGGGTCAGCAGGGCCAACACCATGGCCAGCAGGAGTGTGGGTCGCTGGTTTCTGGCAGGGGCCAGGCTGGAGCAGTGGGGTGCTGGGCATTGCTGGCAGAGGCAGGGGCAACCCTGGCATGGGGAGGCAGGGTGGGCAAGGAGGGAGCTGCTGTGTGCTGCCCCTGCACTAGGCATGCTGCTTCTGGGCAGGGAAGGATCTAGGCAGGGATCAGAGACTCTGATGCTGGCCAACATGCCAACATTGCTTAGTACCTTGCAGAACCCTTGAAAGGAATTCAAGGTATATCAGAGTACCGCAGTGTCACTTTACCACTTTCTTTGCATTCCTTCATTTTTCTTTATCACACCAAAAACAAACTACATGGATTGATTTTTATGGTTTTTCAAGGGCTATTTTACATATATTAAAATGAAACACCGTGATATAGATATATTGATATATTAGTGGCATTTCATTTTAATCACTGAAAAATGTGGATTATGGCTTTTTTATATCCAAAAATTTGGGATTTTTATTTTTACCATCTAAAACCAGGATCCCTGGTTATCATCCATTTGTTAAATTTTTAAAGTATCACTTTTATGTTTTCTGACTCTGTATGAAGGAGTCCCTTTAAACATCTACAAAGCCAACTAATTTTCTTCCTTTCAATTTCTTTATAAACAGCTGAGATGCCTATACAAAATTGGGTAATAAATTTACAATGAGTAGGCTGTGTCCACTTTTCAGATATAGCCTCACGTTTACTTGAGCTCTTGCCACCTGCTTGATGATGGTCATAGCCTAAGCCTGGGCCTCTTCCAGAAGTGATAAGACTTTTTTGTATTCAAATAGGCTTTCAACAAATGGGGTTATGTTTGGAGTACAGTTTGAAGCATTCTTTGGGAAGATGTTTTATTACTTACGATTTTATTTTATTATTGTATCTATTTTACAATACATCTTGTAGTTACTGTAAGCTGTCCAGAGCCTTTTTGGGGAATTTTTATTTATATAAATAAAATAAATAAAATAGTGTGCAGTAGTTTAAAACCATGACCAATTTACTTTGGGCTCATGGTGCTGTCATTAGTACAAATGATACTAGTACTATTACTGCCACCACCACCATTACCACAAACACTACTGCCACCATCACTACAAGTACTTATAAGAATTACATTTAGATCAACCTTACCAAGGTTAGGTTGATCTAAATGCCCAGGCATGCAGGCATTCACAGGGCTCAAATCACTCAAAAAATTGGGTGCCCAATTTAATCTAGTTCACTGTAGGAGAGGTGAAATAACTTTACATCAATCTGGGTTAACCCAGTTTAAAATGGGTTAAGATAGTCTAGTGAATGTCTGTGTACATTCATAGCATAGCCCCAAGGCTCAGAAACCCCAGGCATGTGACCTAGTCCTGGGGCTGTTCTGTTCCTATCCCTTTATTGACCCTGACTGGGCTATTTTAGCCCTCCCATTAACCCACCCTGTAGATTCATCAACACTTTCTCCTGACAACCCCGCTGTGGATCCACCAGCTGCTCAGATTCCACTAACCCCTCCTCTCACCCCAAGTGCCTTACCTCAGGCCACACATGCTACTCCCAATTTAGGTTTACACAGCTTAAACTAAGATACCTAAACCTAAACCAAGTTCCACAAAAGCTTGTTTGCATCCTACAACTACTATTTTTCTACCTGGAGAGAAAACAATTATTCGAACAGGACAAATCTTAGAGTGGCACTGCTAAGTTAGGAATGGTGTCAAGTTCAATTGATTCAGCAAGGTCTAAGTAAAAAATATATTCTGTGGCCTATGCTTTTGCTTTTAAATTGCAGTAGAAAATTTTCTTGAAAAAATAAATATTTCACCATATTTTGACAACATTGGCTTTGAAGAGCTATCCAAACATATGAAAGAGAAATTGGCACAGAATAAACTAGAAACTAAACTAAAAACGTAAATGAAACTGTGTTTTGCTTTTATTTTTTTGGAAGCCAAATTTGAACTGATTTTTTTTCCTTCCAGTTTCTATTACAAAAATATGTAGTACAGAAATTATAACACATGAGCTATGTGTGTTATGGAGAGATTTTTATTCTGGCACTGCCCCATCAAAATCTGAAATATGCATCTATTAAGAAAAGATTGACATATACATATATACACAGAAGGGTTTGCAGAAGCAGACTGACAACCCCACCGTGATAGCAACTCATGTGTATTTGAAATCTGATAATAACTGTTCTAGGGCATAATGTATTCGAAATATATAGGTCTGGCAAAGTCACAAAGCATTTACCTCTATTATCCATAAAATCTTTCTCCTCTCCATTCCTTCCTGCATCTTAGTTGTCTTTTGTTTTGATTACTTGGTAAGTCTGGAGATGGGGAAACAATTTTTCTTCCTTGTTTTTAAAAAAAAAATTATAGTCAGTGTTATAGTTAAAATCATCCTTTCCAGAAATCCAGCTGTCTCATTCCCCATCCTCCAAACCTTTCACCACCTTAAACTCATACTCAATATCCTCCTTTACAAATTCCCCACAAATTGCCCCAGCCTGTACTTCAATTATAGTTCCTTTCCTTACCCACTCACAAGCCTTACTGTTAAAAAAAGAAAGAAAACCTAATTTTAATGCTTTCTTTTGTTCCCTTCATGTAATCTCTCTTTGTCCCTTTTTTGTAATACTACCATTAGTGTAAAACTGCATTGCTCTTTGCATCCATTAAGGAACATCCCTTCTTCCTTGACATCTTTCTCTAAAAGCCAGGAAGAAGGATGATCTTGTGATGAAGGAAGTAAACTCTCTTTCAGGACATTTTATAATCAATTCTTCTGGGGGTATCTTTTTGCAAATTTCTTAGGATCTGATGCAAAAAGAGAAAAAGATCTAGGCAATGTAATGTGCAGTCCCTTGCCCCATCAGGAAGAGATTGAGGAGCAATTGTCTGGTCCTTGAAAAGAAAGGGTCTGCTCCACTTGTAAGAAGTGAGCCCTGGGTGATAGGTGCCGGGCAGGGCAGACTGGCCCTGGCTGCAGAAGGGAAAGGGGGTCCTGCTGACTAGAGACAAGGAAAGTCAAGATCTACAGAGCTGGTGAGTAGGCCCAAGGAAAAGCCAGAGCTGGAAGAAGCCCAGCAGAAGGCCTGAGGAAAGGTCTGAGCTGCAAGGAATTCAGGGGATACAGACTGAGCCTGGAGGCAGCCTGATAACAAGAGTCTGAGCTGAACCACCAGGTAACAGCTAAATGGGGAGCAGGGAGGCCACAATTCAAAAACCATCTGGTAAGGTGTGAACTCTTTGGAGATTTTTTTTTTACAACTTGGAACACATGAACTCTTCTTTTTTGAAAGCTAGTTTTCTTATTCAGAGCGTTAAGCTTGTTAGATTGCTTTAGAGAGAGGCTTTTGGACTATTGTGGGCCAAGCCAGCAAATCACGTTACTTCGGCAGGCAAGCCTTTTGGACTATTATGGCAAGTGAGTAACATTTTAGAACAGATTAATCTCTTCAGCTATTTAGAGGGAAAAGCAGATCCCAGTAAGAAGAAGGGAACTAGTGAGGTCTAAGGACTCTGCGTTGTAACATAGGAGAGGTACACAAAGTGAATGCCCTCCAGCTGAACTGAGGACTGACATTTAAACCATCATTTTAAAATGTGTCAGTAGAGTGCAATAGGCATCCAGCCAGTTCAGTGAGCATGCAGGCAGAGTTTGGTTGCTAGAGGTCAGTTGTGAGCTCTAGGGTCTCAAGCCAGGCCCAATCACAGGCATGTAAAATTAGGGACTTCAGTGTCTAACTTCTAGATCCTGGTCCTATCAGTGTAGAGTCCAAAACCCAGAGTTCAGCATCCAGAGTGGATGGTCAAATCCATTTGGACAACAGCCTGGAGTATGGATTCAGAAAGTGGATGGCCCAAGATTAATCGCGGGGAGAAGTCAAACTCACATTTTCCACTTCCAGGCAGAATCCCCCAGCCACCATGCTAGAGACTATTTTGGGAAGGAAGCGTTCTTCACTCCTCCTGTTGGTTTTTTTTGTTTTTTTTTTTCTAAAGGAGTGGAACAGTTTCATGGTTTATTGTTCCAGGAAGAGAGAGCAAGAGGTGAGCATGACTCTGTATTTCAATGGTTACTGTACTGGGTCTGGGTTGTAGTCTCCACCTCAAACACTATATTGCATTAAACAATCAATGGATTCATAGATTCATAGATGTTAGGGTCAGCAGGGACCTCGATAAATCATTGAGTCTGACCCCCTGCATAGGCAGGAAAGAGTGCTGGGTTCAGATGACCCCAGCTAGGTGCTTATCTAACCTCCTCTTGAAGTCCCCCAGGGTAGGGGAGAGCACCACCTCCCTTGGAAGCCCATTCCAGATTTTGGTCAGTCTAACCATGGAGAAGTTCTTCCTAATGTCCAGTCTAAATCTTCTCTCTGCTAGCTTATAGCCATTATTTCTTGTAACTCACAGGGGTGCCTTGGTAAGTAGAGCCTCACCAATTCCCTTCTGCACCCCCATGATGAATTTATAGACAGCCACAAGGTCACCTCTCAACCTTCTCCTGCGGAGGCTGAAGAGGTCCAGGTGCCCTAGTCTCTTCTCATAGGGCTTGGCCTGCAAGCCCTCAACCATACGAGTGGCCCTTCTCTGGACCCTCTCCAGGTTCTCCACATCCCTCTTAAAATGTGGTCCTGAAAACTGGACACAGTATTCCAACTGCAGTCTGACCAGTGCCCAATAGAGGGGAAGTATCACCTCCTTGGTTCTGTTTGTCTTGCATCTGCTGATGCATGATAAAGTGCAGTTAGCTTTGCTGATGACTTCGTCACATTGACAACTCATGTTCATCTTGGAGTCCACTAGGACTCCGAGATCCCTTTCCACTTCCATGCTACCAAGCAGGTCATTTCCTAGGCAGTAGGTGTGCTGGACATTTTTCCTCCCTAGGTGCAGCACTTTGCATTTCTCCTTGTTAAATTGCATTCTATTGTTTTCTGCCCATTTGTCCAACCTGTCCAGGTCTGCCTGTAGTTGTTCCCTGCCCTCTGGAGTGTCCACTTCTTCCCACAGTTTTGTATCATCCACAGACTTGGACAGAGAACACTTCACTCCCTCGTCCAAGTCACTGATGAAGACATTGAAGAGTATCGGTCCAAGGACCAAGCCCTGCGGGACCCCACTGCCCGCATCCTTCCAGGTCGATATGGACCCATCCACCACCACTCTCTCAGTTCAACCCTCTAGCCAATTCACCACCCACCGGACTGTGTAATCATCCAAGTCACAGCCTCTTAATTTGTTCACCAGTGTGGGGTGGGATACCATATCGAAGGCCTTCCTGAAGTCTAAGTAAACAATATCTACCCCTACTCCTGCATCCAGGTGTTTTGTAACCTGGTCATAAAAAGAGCCTAGATTAGTTGGGCATGATCTACCTGCTATGAACCCATGCTGGTTTCCTAATTTTTCCTGCTGGGATCTCACATATATGAGCCTTAATAATCTTTTCAAAGACTTTGCCAAGGATGGAGGTGAGACTGACTGGCCTGCAGTTGCTTGGATCCTTGTTCCTCCTCTTCTCGAAAATAGGGACCACATTGGCCCTTTAACAGTCCTCCGGGACCTGGCCCATGCACCATGAGTGCTCAAGTATATTTATGGATAAAATACTTAAATGCTCCCAGAAGTAGTCTGTTCACCATGCAGAATTCTACTGCCTCATGGTTAGTGTCCACTGCAGGCTTAAATCTCCCCAGTAAAAATGGATATTGAACTCTGAACTCCCACTTCCTGGACAAGCATGCTAGTCAGCAGGCCAGTAATTCCTAAATTGCCAGTGATCCACCCCAAGCTTGATCTGGATAGTAGGACTCCTCATGGGCCAGATCCAGACGTTGTGGCTTCTTGTACAATATATCTAGACCCATATCCAGCAGCATGGTGAGTAGCATCAGCAGTGGGGTAAGCAGCATCAGGGAGTTGTGGGAGATAATCCAGCTGTTTATTGCCCTTCCAAAATACTTCCCAAATGGGGCTTCATACTAAGACTTCCACCTCAGGCCCATCCCTGCTTGCTCTGCACCTGAATTCAACAGTCCCTCCAGGTTAGATGACATGGACCACAGGCTGGATCCTATCAAATTCATGCTGATTAGTAAATTCAAGCATATAAATCATTCTTCCCCTGTTCAGGTAAATGCTGGATTATAAATACACATGTTATCTATGAAGACTTGTATGCTTGATGTTGGTCCTTTGGTCTAAAAGTTTGAGAGTCATTGCACTAAGCTACTATATAAAAGGTGACAGCAGACATCCATACTTTAAAAAAGAAGTTGCTCCTGTATTTTCTGAGGAGTGTGATAATGTCAGTGTATGTGTTAGGCCTGCTCTGAGAATGACAGCTGAATCAAATCCCTTAGGGGATTTAGGCAGAAGATATTCTCATTTCTGGATCCTTACTAAACTTGGGCATGAACTAGGAGCCCATTCACTTAATATTGTCAAGACTGAAGCAGTTCTGGAATTGCTTAGGGGGAAAAAATAGGTGCCTGGGGAACTGTATAATTAAAAGTAGTGCACCTATGGAGTTTAGGCACCCCCAGGATTAGCTGGCAGCTGATTGAGGATTTCAGGATCACAATTTTTGACTTGGCCATGCCATTGAAATCAGCAGGACCAAGTCAGCTTTAGTCAGCTGGACACCCTTTCCCTTCTGCAGCCAGAGCAGGTCTGCTCTGCTCTGCACCTATCTACTCTTACAACTGGAGCAGCCCCTTTCTCCTCAAGGACCAAACCATTTAGGTGCCTAAATCCTAATCTAAGGATCCCCCAAACTAAGGGGATCTAACCCTTAGTTTTATGTTCCTCAGTTTCCCATTTTTAAAATGAGGATTATGAAATGCCACCACACTCCGCCCCCCCCCCCCGCCCCGGCCACCCATTTGTTTCCTTAGATTGTAAATTCTTTAGGTGACTATCCCATATTTACATGAATAGCAGTATGCCCAACTGTGGTTCTGTGTTTCAGTGCTACTATTAGAAAAAGGTAGTGTTACATTTTTTCAGCCTTCCCTTTCTGATCTCTTATCACTCTTATTGCTTGTGCTATGCTGCTTCTGGCTGGGACCTTATTTAACTTTATGTTTATAAAGCACACTCACAATAATAGTAGCCTCATCATTGTAGCCTACAGGGCATGATTTAGGATGTAGGGAAGCTATAGTACCTGTGAGCCTTAGAGCCTTATTTTTTATAAGAATAGGCCCTGAGCCTGATTAAACTAATCTTTTACATGGATAACTGAGCCATGAACTGTGTTATAATTTTTTGGAAAACATGCTTAAGTGATAAACAAATAACCAAAAACATGCAATAGGAAAACTTGGATATTTTAAGTAGTATTTTAGAATCTGAAAGGGATTAAGTTTGCAAAACAAATTGCATTGAGGCCACAGTAGCGCATGATGCAAATTAAAATGAGATAAGAGTGTAATATGGTACTAATCAATAAACTGATAGTGGGTATTCACTTTTAGGGCATTGGATGCTTGTGTGTGTGTGTATATGTGTGTGTGTGTGTATATGCATGTGTGTGTATATGTGTATATGTGTGTGTGTGTATATGCATGTGTGTATATATGTGTGTGTGATTGTGTGTGTGTGTGTGTACTTGTGTATATGTGTGTGTGTGTGTGTAGATGAACATGTATAAGAGAAAATGAGAGGAAGTGTATAAAAGAAAGATCCAAAGAAGAGGTAATGATTAAATGCTGCACATTCTATCCTTTACATAACTTTTTGATCTATAATTTTGACTGCTGTTTTTACTTCAGATACATGTGTATGTCCGACACAATTACTCCGAGTTGCCTTTGGTTTTCTCTTAGCTAGTATAATTAATTGTAAACTGGGCATATCTACACAAGACATTTTCTGCGGAGTTGCCTAATTAGCTCATCAGTAAATGTTTTAACATCTACACGTGCAGCCTTCTTAGGCTGCAGAAAACTAATAAACTCTTCAACAGGTTAGAACTTGAAAATTCAATGCATCTTTACACATGCTCTGGAGTGGGAGATACAGTTTAATTAGAGAGTCTCTAGGGAGCCAGTGTTGTTCCGTGCAGTGTCTTCAGCACCCCTGTGCTTCAAAATGGTGGTGGGGGCACTTTAATTAAAGCACATTCAATGAGCTTTAGTTAAAGTGCCCCCATCGCTATTTTGAAGGGTAAGTACACTGAATACACATGATGATGAGGCTGCTGGAGCATGATCCAGCAGTCTCCATTAATCAAATCTGCTCCAACACATGCTAATTAGCATGGACCAGAGCATGCATTGGTGTAGGTGCCCGCACGTGTGTAGGTGCCCACAACTCTACCGATGCAGAGTTTTTCCACATGTAGCTGTGCATGTGTTGACACTGCCCCAGCTGCCTAGGGCATGATTGTGCTTCAGTATAGGGGATGCCTGCTGGCTAGCGCCACACTGGAGCACAATGAGCCAGGCTGGAGCAGCCCCAGGCTGGCAGCCTGACCACTCCCTCCCTCCACCCCCCCCCCAAAAAAAAAACACCCCAGGCTCCCCGCCAGCCAGGGCTGCTTTGACCTATTTCAGTGTGCTGCGGTCCTGGGCATACATTCAAACGGTGCACCTGGGAGCAATAAACTGAGGCACAAGATGTGCCAGAGTTTATTGCTCTGTGCTAATAGCACATGTAAACATGCCCACTGTAGCTGAGAACCTACACATACTTCAGATACAGAATACCCACATAAAAAAGGGTATCTGTTTTTGAAATCTTTAGCACAGAGGCTTCACCTGGAGAAATTCTAGACCAAGGGAAACAACCTAAGGGTGCATACAAATGTTCTATTTCTACTGGTAGAATCGCAGTTCCACCTGTAGATACACTATGGGCATGTTTGCAAATGCTCTGGGATGGGAGCGGTGCTTTAATCAGAGTGGCTCTTGGGAGCAGCCCTAATTAAAATGCCCACAACATCTCATGTATTCAGTGTCCTGTTCTTCAAAATGGCAGTGGAGGAGATTTAACTAAAGCTCATTCAATGAGCTCTGGTTAAAGTGCCCCCGCCACAACTTTGAAGTACAGAGATGCTGAATACATGTGATGCTGAGGCTTCTGGAGCATGCTAATTAGCACAGTTAATTAACTGAGTCTGCTCTGACGCATTCTAATTAGAACACATTGGAGCAGGTGTCAGGCACATGTATAGGTACCCTATGTGTACAAGCATTCAAACAGTTTCTACCAAACCAAAAATGATGGGTCCAATAGAAACTGCTACCTTGCCCAATGAAGTAGAAGTGGTCTCTAGTAGAGTTTCTGTCAGAGGAATGAACACTTGTACACATACTTCTTTGATAGAAGCTTCCTCTCAACCCTCAGGCATCCTAGCATGTTACTCCAGGCTTCCCTCCCCTCCAGTCTGACTCAGCCAAACTCCATAGCTCCAGCTGAGCACAAAGCAAGACCTTCCCCTTCAGCTTCAGGACTGCTCTGGCCTCTGCAGCTGACAACACCCCTGGTCTTGAGCAGGTGGGGTAAACTGACTTGCCAGCACCAGACCTCAATCTGCCAGCACCCCTAACTTCGGACTAACCCAGCCTCTCCTCATGCTGTTCCAGAAACCTCTTGGACTTTCTCACCCTGCACCCAGATTTAAACATTATCTGAAAGACTATCTGTCTTCTTTGGTGGTGTGGGTGGGGGGTTCAAGGGAGAGGGGAAGGTTCTGGGATGCTGGATCAGTAATATTTGGGTATGGGAGAAAACAGTGCCCTCTCCCAGATCCAAATCCAAACATAATTGACCCAGCACCCTCTAGGAGCAGAGATCCCAGATAAACCCCACTTTGACACAGACTGGCCAAACCACCTACCCCCATTCCCAGACCCCTGACCCAACCTCTACCCCCACCCCCAACTCTGCATCTGGACCCTACCTAAAAGGTCAGTTTGTGTCTGGGGCAGGGAGGAAGGTCTGGGATCTCTGGTCTAGGAGTGGGCTACCATGATCTTTTGGAAAAGAGAGTGGGATCTTGCTGATATAGGCCCAGTCACATTGATCTCAGACCAGCCAGACCCTGTCCTCCGCACCCAAGCAACATGGAGCTGGCTCCTTCCAGGAATGGAAACCTCAGACTCCCCTCTTTCCACTTCCCCGTGATAGGACCCAACCCAGCAGCACCCAACCTGGCACCACCTGACATTACCCTTATACTAAGTGCTGCAGAATGTTGTGTGGTATTAACAATGTTGTGAACAAGCCAAAAGTAGTCATACATTAGAAGTTAATATAATCTCGGACCTGCACAGCTGTGCCTTGCCTCTAGGGAGCTGGCAAGCCAAGAGTGGCCCCTTCATTAGGTGGGATGGAGTGGGTAAAAGACATGGGTGGTTGGGGGTGGGAGCATGGGGTTGGAAGGTGGAGAGACATGGGGGATGGAGGCTGTGTGAAATGAAGCAAGTCTGCAATTGAAGAGATGTGAAAGAAATAAAACCCCAAAGGATAAAATGAAAGCAGTAAAAATGAATTTAAAAAGTCTCATGTGTCAATGAATTAAGATTGGGGCAGGGGTTGTGCAGGCTGGGGGGAGTTTGCTCAAGGAGCTTCGTGTGGGGACGAGCTTCCTTCCCCAGTCACTGCATTAAATTCCTGGCCTAGAGGAGGCTGGGAGGAAGAAGCCAAGACACCAGCAGCTGAGCCCTAGGGCTCCATCAAACCCTGCCAACCTAACCCCATTCCTGCACCCCCACACCCCTTCCCAGTGGGTGAGTGGGCTGCTTGTACCCTTTCCCAGGAGCCAAGTAGAAGGCACAGAAACTTCTGTTTGGGCACCAATTGAAGTTTCCTCACCCTGTTTGTCTCCTTTTCTTCAAAGCAGTGAATGTAGGTCAGTAATAGCTGTCTTGCACTGCTGGCTACTTGCAGTGATTACACAGAGTTACACTCCTGGCATGGGAGGGTCATACCCCTCAGTGGTGGGAAGGAGATTGGGCTTGGTGCCATTTGAGTTCAGGGGGTGTAAAGGTTTGCCACAGAGAGGAGGTGGTGTGGGAAAGGGACATTGCATCTTGTTTTATCTCCATAGACTGGTTGCAAAGCACTGTAACATGAGGTGAGTAACACGGCTGAAAGATAAACATTGATAGAAGTGGCGTAAGTTTAAGACACATACTAGGCACTTAACATTTAGTTTTATGTTTTAATGTGTATACAGTCCAATATGAAGATCTCCAGTATTAAGAGCTCTTAGTCTAGCCTAAGGGTAAGGGGTAACAACACCCTAAGCACATCACCTGGAGAACTACTGAACTTTGAAACATTTCTAGTAGAATTATGAATTCCTGCTTTTGTTTCTGTGCATTTTTTTCCTTACATGTACTCTTGTATTTTTATGTATACTTGAATAGCATAACTTTGTTGTACTTTTCTTTAAAAATGTAGATGATATCGCAGTCATCATAGTTATCACCCAATATCATGATATATGCAAAATGCATCCAATTTAATTCCCAAACCTACATTCCCAGGCCAGCCATAAAGGACTGAAAATTAAGCAGTTAAAACTATCTATAGTTGTATGAGGGAATGTGTACACCAAAGGTAGGCAGAGCAGGGGCATTAATGTATAACAAGATGACCACAAATCACTGTCTAGCTCATTGAGTTACCTTTGTCTATACATCAGGCTTTTCCAGAGTGAAGGGGAGAGACATCTCCCTTTTACAAAGACAAAAAAGGAGCAGAATATAGGCCCTGCTGGAGTGCTGATCAGTGCATATACTGGCAATCATATAAAAGGTTTGCTGTAGAACTGACCGAAGTAGACCTCAGTGGAGCTCTGACAGGTGCACAAACTGCTTATGCAAGCTTAAGCTGGAATACGTGTACAAGACTTGGTTGTGCAGATTCATCACAATGTTAAATTAGAAGGTTGCTACTGGATAGTCTAAAGGACTGAAGATAATTAGGAGAAAAGGATGATTTGTACAGGGAGAAGGATTTTGAAAAATGTTTTGTTAAGCACAAAGAATAGGACGCATACTCTGATCTAAATAAATTCTGTTTACAACTAGAAACCCTTGGAACTTTGTACTCAGTTTAGGGGATACAGTATGTGAATTGTGCTAGTGCTGGTACCTTACCACAAGAATCAAGGGCTAACACCTTGTAAATCATTGGCCGTGTGTGTCAGTGAGTAGCTGCTTTTTAGGTGAGAAACCTGGATGACCCTTCAACATCAAACCAAGCTTGTGGTTCTTTATTCAGGTCTTCAGGAAGAACACACACTAAAGGCAGCACCAACAGCACAGGCAGCACTCCAAGAGAGAGCGCACAGACAGAAAGTACACTGACCTCACAAATGGAGAAGAACACTTCCTTCCGTATGTCCTGTCCAAGACATAAGACACATCAAGAAATTCACTTGGATGCACTAGTTTTCAAAAAGGTCTGTTTATGCATAATATATCTGACTCCAGATATAAGTTTATAAGTTCACCCTGGATCCTGAAGTTACATTCTACTACAGCAGTTCAAAGGTATTTACATTTGAAAATTGACTGGAGTAATTTTGACTTCTGGCAATATAGACTTTTAGTCATATAGGAGCTGGTGGATGGAGAACCTCAGTCTCTTTTTTTGTCTTAAACAATCTAAAGGACAAACATGCTTTTGCAAAGGAATCCAGCATGGTTTGTAGGTCCTATTGTGAATAAGTGACCAAGGTGCTAAGGCATAATAATCTGTAAACAGAATTTTTAACATATTAATCAAAGGCATGGGTTTTCACCTGAAGTAACTTCAAATAGACATAGATCAGCAGTCATGGAACTCCCCCTGGGGACAAGCAGCTGCAACTGGAAGTGAGGTTGCAATGTGACAATTGAGGCTGCAAGCCTGTAAACAGGGTCTGTATAGGAAAAAAGATTAGGATCCAATTAAATATATAATAATTAAGAAAGGAATGTTATGTCCTCCACAGTGGTAACTACAGCTGTATTTTATGTGTACCTGTGATGGGACCATGATTCAGCCAAGGCCATGAAGGTGCAAACTTCCCCTTAAAATGAGATACCAATTAAAAAGACTGCAAATTTTGAGGACTAAAAGAAACCAGCTTTAATAATTAGGGGGGAAAGGCTACAACAGAAGATAGAATACAAAATAAAGTTATAAGACTCTTACCACTTCACTCTTAATGCCAGGCCAGTGCTTGCTTTCCAGTCCCTTGCTGGTTTCAGTGCCAGACAGTTCTCTAGATCAAGTAGACTAGTCCCTAGTCTCCTTATGCTTGTCCTCTGGGTCTCTGGAGGTAGGAATCATCACTGTCTCTGTGGCAAAACTCCCCCTCATTTCCAGTCTCTTGGCTTCTCTGCTGGCTCTCACTAAGATTACCTCTGTCCCACAGTTTCAGCCTTTTCAGCTGCAGTTCCCAAGTGGCAGACTCCCTCTCTCTCCACTCTAGGGTAACCACCCATCCCTAATTGGGCAGGACACAACTTTTGTCCTGGATTCCCAGTATTGTGCAGGGATCCGGGTTTTCCGTTTACTACAAAAAAAGTGGGAAATGGTGGGTTTCACTTTGCAAGCTGGCAGAATTCCAGTCTGCAAGGTGCTGTGAGGAGCAGGACACAGGGGGCACCAAATGCATTAGTGTGTGCACATACATGCACGTGGCCAGGAATATAGCACCAGACAATGGTGGACAGCTCTCCCAGCTGTGTGGAGGTAAGTCTATGCGGGGAGCAGGAGGGTAGATTGAGGTCCCTGTAGTGAGGAAGGGAGTGGGCCAGTGCCTGGATCTGGGGGTGCTGTCCAGCCAGAGACTAGGGATGGGAAGGGGAGCGGACATGTGTCCTGCCCTGCCATTTTGAAGAGATGGTCACCCTACTCCAATCTCTGGAGCTTCAAACCAGTTGGCTTTAGTGGGATCCAGCAGGCCACAGGCTGGCAGGTGCACATACACACGCACACACACACACACACACACACACTGTCTGACTCCCCTGCTTGTATCTCCTCCCCTCAACTTTTAGAAAGAGCTGGTGTCCCCATCTTCAAGCAACCTCCAGAGGGTGGAGTTCAATGAGCCATCCCACACCCAACCCCTCTGCAAACCAACTATTAACCCTTCCCCTACCAGAACAACAAAAAACCCTCACTTTCAACATGGAACATCAAGAAAATATAATCACATAATTATCACAGTGCCTCATCCTGTCCAGTTTTGTGTTAAGCATGTTGTGAGACATTGTACTGGAGTGAACACTACAGGGGACCCAGCAGGCAGGACATTTAGTTTCTGAGTTCTGACTGGGATTAGATGTGAGATAAATACCATGTAACTAGCCTTTTCAAGAGTGAGGAAGTTCTGGGAAAGTTCAGAAGTGAAAAATCTAGGCACCTTGGAAACTAAAAGAAAGTTATATAGAGAGTTTAGCAGCTTCAATGTTAGGTAGTACTTAAGCATGGATTTTTCAGGTTTGGAAGTTTGCACTTGGGTACCTGAATTCTGCCTAATTTCTACTTTAGATGCCTGAGCCCACTTGTGGATATAGCTAGTATGATTTCAACACTGATTTGTAGAAATCTTGGTAAAAAATAGCCATAATAAAACTGGTTTTGCTGAGTTACATATCTGGTTGATTTTTTCACCCCATTTTCCATGAACCCAGCCTAAGAAGTTTTCTGAGAAAAACCTGCAGATTATAAGAGTTGGTGTAATTTTTTGCAGTTTAAAGAACATAATTGTTGATACATCTGTGTATAGATAATGCTGAATAGGTTCCTTCAAGACTATTCTTCAGTTCATTATGCTTGAACTATAAAACACTCCATATAAATGAATCATTACATTGCATATTGCCTGGGGTTAAAACTAGTATAAAACTGACCCCATAGATAGTTCAGCATATAGCATGTTATAATTATTGTTACTGAAAGAACTGAATCTAATATTCAGTGCAGATTCTATTACAATATTTGTGAGTTAAATATAACTGCCCTCATAAATATGCTCTGCTTTTTTTTTCCATTTGACTGATTTTTCTCAGTTCCATAAGAAATTAGTCAGTACCCTAGGAAAGGGAATAATGGTTGTGTTAACATTTCACATATGTGCAGATGGTCCTTGTAAATGGTATATAATCAGTTTTTTTTCTGATCCAGGTATGAAAAGCAGCAAAAAAGTATTGTATTATTGTAGGTATTTCAAAACTAGAGACTGTGGTGCATGGGACCACAGCAGAGTGGGGACTTTCTTGTTGAAAGCCCCATCCTCACTGTGTACCCAACAGTGACCCCAAAGTGCTGAAGTGAGCTTGATGAGAAGGTTTTATGTCATTCAAAGGGAATAGCTTGATTGCTCAGCCATCTCTTCCAGTCTCCCACTGAAACAGGTAGAGGTGAAATGGTGTGTATCAGAAAGTCATGAAGATTGATGGCACCCGCTGCTTCCAAATGGACCCTATCTGCATGCAAACCACTTGACACATGAACTGATGGAAAACAAAGGCTGTTTGCCCAGGAAAAGTGCTTCAGCAGGCTTAATTTCCATAGCCCATTTACACAGCAAAAGGAAGATCTAATAGGTCCCAGAGAAATCAGCCAGGCCATGATAAGAATTCAAAGCCACAAAACTAAATAAAAAGAGATTATTAGCTACATTGTAGTAGGCAAACAGTAAAGTCTTAAGTGATCAATACTTGACAAGAGACATGCCACAAACTTCATGTATAGGTCAGAGACACACAAAGTTTTTTAAATAAATTGACTGGCTCCTGGACAAGGCATATAAAATGTCACTTTTTATCTTTCAGTTGATATTTTTCTCTGAGAGGGAAAAAAAACCTAGCTATTCACCTCCCTCAGAGATTTGATCGAAAAGATAGTCACTCCTGATATAAGGTTTAAGGGGAAAAACTGCAATCAAGTGGAAATTTTTGTCAGTACTTTAATCTCTGATTTGTAGAAGGTTGTGCTTTGGGATATTTGGTATGTCTGAGGGTTGCCACCAAAGAGCCCTTCTGTTCTTTAATGGCTGCACTAAATCTTAACAAACGTGAGCATGAAAACTATTGTGCTGCACTTGTGAAGCATATATCAAAGTTATATTTTTTTTAAAGCTTGGAAAGGCAGTTGAATCATGCATGCTTTTTATGGAGCTCTGATCAGGCTGATAAAGGCAGTTCAGCTTCAATAAATGCTTTTTAAGTGAATGTTTTGGAAAGTGAATAGGAAATTCAAAGCTCAAACTGTTGCCAAACTGCTCCCATAGCACTTTGATCACTTTGCTACTGACATTTTGTTGAAAATGTCTTGTTTTTATTAAAATGTTAGCATCTGGGGACTCAGAAAGTTGACTGTAGTCACTGAAAGTATAATATACAGTAAAACTCTGAGTGACATAACTTATTAAGTACTTTGTACACATTTCTTAAAAAGAAAACTTTTTCCCTGTAGGGTCAAACAGAGATTTGCACTTCTCTGAGAAGTTCATATTGTTAAAAGCAAGACAAGTGCAAAAGATAAATCAAGCAGCAATGCAATGCCTGAGGCAAAAAACCCTTAAGTTATAAGGCTCTGTGACGAAAGAAGAAGTAAGAATCTGATCATTTTAAAATTAATAAAAATATAAGAATAAGTAATAAATATAGACTGTAACTTTTGTGCTGCATGTGTTTTTTTTTTAAATACTGATGTCATAATATTTTCTTCTGGAGGACATAAAGAATGAGCTGCAGTAGCTACCTTACTTTTCTTATCCCATTTGAGTCTGACCTGTGATGTGTGAGCCTAGACGCGCATGTACAAGCACAGTAGGTGGTTTCATAACATCAGGTGCAATGCACATCCAGGGATCTGAAGTAAGAATCAAGTCCGTTGTGATAAACTTACTCAAATGCCAATAAATTAAAAAAGGCACCAAATCCCAGCATGAAATGGTTCAATTCCAGGGAGGAAAAAGGGCATAGACAGACTTTTTGAAACAGACAAAGAAATCTACTTCAGCTTCTTTTTCTTTCCATTGTAACTACCCAAGGGAGTCCTCAGTCTGTCTGACACTTTCAGAGACTTGGGTAGCTAGCAGTTTTCACCCCTGACTAGTATATCTAGCAGTTACTAAACTAGTATTGTTTAGGCTGGTGATGATTACTGTGCACTTATCCACCAACTTGGGCACCTTCAGGGACCTCATTGCACTGAAAAATAATAAAAGGAATGGCTCCACATGTTGATTTTTCCCTTTCCAAATGGTGAGATTGCACACACCTCATTAAAAACAGAGTTCCTGTAAAAATCCAAGGGAATTGATTACTTTACAGCTACACATTGATTACTGTGGTTGTTTTGTGCTTTGGAATAGTCTTGCTTCTATAAGAAATGTGTTTCCTCAAACTAAATTTATGTTTATATTGGTGTGTTTTGAGGATGACTCTAAACAATCCTTTCCATCGCTGACTTAAAAATACTATGCCATCAGTAAATTTTACATTTAATTAAGCTATATGTCATCAGTCATTTGCTTCACCATTGCCAAAAGGTCAGGCACAGAGAGTTTGTGAAAAGCCTGGATTGTCAGAATGTGACAGTGAAAGATGAGTCGTGAACTGCAGACTCAGTAATATGGGAAATGCCATCCTAGATCAGATCCAGCCTGGTATCTTCTCTCTAGAAGTGATGAGAACAGATTTTTTTTTCAAAAGAAAGCTATAGAAGTATAATGAGAAGATAACAGGTAATCTATTTCCTATAAATGCCTCCTCTAAGCCCCAGGCAGTCAGATACTTAAGTCCATTAAGTCTGAATTTTAATCTTCCAAAATATACTGTCAATTACTATTAAAACTCTTATTTTTGTCATCCACAGAAGTGTTTAATACCTTTTTTGAATCTTGTGAGATTATTGGGCAAAACAACATATTATAGCAGAGTTTCACAGTTTAATTATACCTTGTGTTAAAAAGTATCCTTTCCTCAGCTTTCAATTGGTTATTTTTCAGCTGAAGGGTTTGTCCCTTTGCTTTTGGGCTAGGAGACAAGAAGAAAGAAGCTCTTAGTCTCCTTTCTCCATTCCATTCACCATTTTATATTTTATTATGTGCCTTCGTATGAATCTCTTTTGAAATATAAACAATGCCAGCGATTTCATGACATGCACCAACATGTGCAACTTCTAACCTTTAGTGTTGCTTTCTGCTGATTATGGTATAAATAAGTGATTCTTAACCAGGTTGCCATGGCACCCTAGGGTGCTGTGAGATCATTTAAGGGTGCCACAGTGTGCTGTACAATATTACTCTGTTTTGGAAACACATACACATGATTCACAAGATAAACCCAGAGATTCAAATAGGATTCCACGGTGTCAAAAACATTCATACCCGTTGTGGTCTTTCTGAGTTCTTTACAACAGAAGAATTGCTCTTTTTTATTGTCAAGAAACAAGTGAAATCTAAGAGGTGACATTTTCTGAGGGGTGCCTTGACCCTAACAAGAGGTGGCTTGGATCTGAAAACACTGAGAACCACTAGTATAAATCATTTATTAGATTCATAGATCTTGTGGTTAGAAAGAAACATTACAACTATATAGGCCAACGTTCTGCCTAGTACATATCAAAGAATATACCAGGTGACTCCTGCATCAGGCCCATAGCTTCTGTCTGAGCTACAGAATTTCTTTTAAGGGAGACTTCCAATATTACAAACTTCAAGCCCTGGAGAATCCACTACATCTCTAAGCAAGATTTTCCAATGTATAAGTGCTAAAAACACAATCTGAAACAATTTGTAGTCTGGATCCATCTACCTCTAACCATCAGCCACTGGATATTATAGATTAAAGAGTTTTCTACCATGAGAAACTTCACCTCTAGGTAGGTAACTACTAGAGTTGTGCAAAATTTCAACGAGTGGTTTGTGTTTTGACGCGTTTCAAGCTTGAAACACTGAAAGCAAAATGAAACGCAAAGCTTTGAAACAACTTTGAAGCAAAGCAAAGGCACTCAAAACGTTTTAAAAATTTCGAAGAGTTTCAAGTTTCAAAACTGGGCTTGCAGGGAAATACAAACTAAGGAGAGGGAGGAGGAAGAGGGAAGAAGGACTGCTCTGCTATTGACATGTGTAGCTGGACAGTGACTGTGATCCTTCTCTGAGGTCCCTTCCAATCCCAGTGCTCTGGGGGAGGGACAGAGAAGGAGCATAAAAGTATTGTTTGAAATGAGCTTTGTCAGATGTGGCTTTGTCAGCATACTGAGCTGTCTTCAAGCAGCATCAGGAAGTTTTTCACTTCCTACTTGCTAGTCTTTTCCTAGCTAGTGGGATCCAATATCTTCCAAAATACCCTAATACCCTTTACTAATCCATTCTTTTCAATGTATTCCTCCCCCAAAATCCTCCTTTTTTGTTTTGTTTTGTTATTCTCTGTAATTCTTTCTCCACATAAAAAATATCTGTGTTTCCCCTGACAGTCTGCATTCACTGTGCAGGAAAGCACGACATGTATTACAGAACATATGTGTATGTATTACATAAATACATACATTACATTACAGAAACACACACAGATTTTCCAGCACACCAAACATGAAATGTACTGGAAAGGCAGGTGGCCGCTCTTCTGACTGGGGCAGAAGAGGGAGCAGAGGGAGAGCTCTAAGTTCCAACCCCCAACCCCCCCAAAAAAACTTAGACACAGCCTCTTTCCAACAACTAGCAGCCATGCCGCTTCTGCTGTTAGTGGCAGCAAAGAGGTGGGAGCAGGGTCTTCATCCCCTCCGATAACACCTGCCATAATAACAACAATCCTGAGCACCACCACCATGAAAACAAGAAGCAGCACCAGCATTACAGTCTCCTCCACCCCAGAGGAAGAGCTGGAGCAGGATCTGGATCTGAGTGCTATACCAAGGGACATTCTGGGGAAGGAGGGGGAATCATCTGAATTTCTGCTCTACACCCCTCAAGATTCCCCTAGAGCCAGGTCTTCTTCACCAGAAGGCACTTAGGAGGAGGTTGAGGAAGAGTTTGTGGAGGCAAGTTTCATAGTTTCATAGTTTCATAGTTGGTAGGGTCAGAAGGGACCTGAGCAGATCATCAAGTCTGACCCCCTGCCATGGCAGGAAAAAGTACTGGGGTTAAATGACCCCAGCAAGGTGTTCATCCAGCCTCCTCTTGAAGACCCCCAGGGTAGGAGCCAGCACCACTTCGCTTGTAAGTTGGTTCCAGATCCTAGCTGCCCTGACTATGAACTAGCGCCTCCTGGTGTCTAGTCTGAATCTACCCTCTGCCAGCTTGTGGCAGTTATTTCTAGTCACTCCTGGTAGTGCTCAGGGGAACAGGGACTCCCCCAATGCCTGCTGGTCCCCCCTGACTAGTTTGTAACAGGCCACTAGATTCCCCCTCAGCCTTCTCTTGTGGAGGCTAAACAGGTTCAGGTCCCTTAGCCTCTCCTCAGAGGGCCTGCCCTGCTGCCCCTGATCATGCGAGTGGCCCTCCTCTGGACCCTCTCAATGCTGTCCACATCCCTCCTGAAGTGCGGTGACCAGAACTGGATGCAGTAGTCCAACTGCGGCCTGACCAGTATCACATAGAGGGGGAGGATCACCTTCTTGGGCCTGCTCGAGATGCATCTGTGGATGCATGACAAGGTGTGGTTCGCCTTCCTGACCACATCCCCACACTGCCGGCCCATGTTCATTTTGGCATCAATAATGATTCCAAGATCCTTTTCTGCCTCTGCACTGACAAGAAGGGAGCTCCCCAGCCTGTAGGTATGCTGCTGGTTCTTCCTTCCCAGGTGCAGCACCTTGCACTTGTCAGTGTTGAAACCCATCCTGTTCTCAGCTGCCCACCCCTGTAACCTGTCTAGGTCCAATTGCAGCCTATTCCTCCTTTCTAGCATGCCCACATCCATCCCCCCAAATCTTAGTGTCAACAGCAAATTTGAATAGGGTGCTATTTACCCCTCGTTCAAGTCACTGATGAAGATGTTGAACAGTGCGGGTCTGAGGACTGACCCTGGGGGACCCCACTGCCCACATTCCCCCAAGTCGAAAATGACCCATCCACCACCACTCTCTGGGTGCGGCCATCCAGCCAGTCCACTCCTCCTGTTGCTGTGTTTCTGCCTGCTGGGGCTACCATGCCTGTTGTTTTCATTTCCCTGTGCCTTCACACTCACACATCATGAGTGTTGCTCTGAACCATTTGAGGTGCAGTTTCCCAGAAATCCCTGTACCTATCTCCTTGAAACTTGACAGGCTTCATAATCTCAGAAGGGCCTACCATCTCTGCTGTTATCATCTGAATCAGGCAAGAAATTACAAAGTTATAGGTATTTTTGTGATTCCTCTTTATAGCCTATGGGTGAAATGCTAAAATGCAACGAAACAGTGAAACAGTTTCAGTGAAACAAAATGGAAAAGTGATTCAAAACAGTGAAACAAAACACTGTCCCTTTAAAATGGTGAATCTGAAATCAAAACAAAATTTTGCTGTTTTGCACAGCCCTAGTAACTACAGACCATGATCAATTCGCTCTCTCTCTCTCTCTCTCTCTCTCTCACTGTAAAGATCTCAGATCATTCTTTTAGGGCTTTTTTTTTTTTTCTTCATTTTTCAACATCATTCTTCCAACATGGAGATAAGAACTAGATACAATATTTCAGTAATGATCTTCTTAGTAGCACTATACAGTGGTAATACCACCTCCATATTTCTCCTTAGAGGACACCATTCTTACACATCAAGGATACCTATAAAGTATCTGAAACAGGGGACCCTAGTCCTGTTACTAGGGGGCACATCCGCCCCTTTAAAGCTAGAACTTTCTGGGCACTGAGTGCTGGAAAAGAAGGGGTTAAATGCTGAGCCTGGCCAGCTAGTCAGCTGAAACAGAAGGGGCAGGATTATAAAAACCCTGGGAAGAGTGGCAGTTGGGCAGGGGGGAGCCACCAAAGGGGAAAGAGTGCCTCAGAGAGCTCCATGGAGGAGTGGTCCAAAGGCAGGAAGAGGGGAGCCATGGAAGCCCCAGAAAGACGGCAACCACATCACAGCAAGGACGTGAGCCGACAATGTGGAGCAGAAGCATGGACCCTATGAATGTAAGCGGACATGCTGCTTTTCTTTATCACATTAGCTGGTGGCAGTTATTACCCATGGACAGGGCTGTTTATTTATTTTTTTCTTTTTGATTAATGAATAAAACCGGTGGTTTGGGTGAAGCTATTAGGGGAAGGAGGAGGCCTCATTTTTGGGAACCCATTATGGAGTGGGGACCCTGGTGCCAGCAAGGGCGTGGCTTTTGGGGGGCACAGACCCTGGCGCCTGAAGGCGCAATCTTAAAAAGGCCAGGGAGGTCTGGTGCACCTGTGGTGCAACTTTATTATGGTATTTTTTTGGATGGGGGGGTGCAAGTTCGGGGTTGTCCCCTGGTTTTGGGCTTGTGACCCCCCTGGCTGTGGGGCCAGTGCCCGGGCCTCTGGGCTAGCTGGGTTGGGCTCCAGATTGGAGCAGAAAAGGAACCCACAAGCCTCAAGACACCAGAAAAGGCTAGAGCCTCAGAGTCAAACCCTCTTTAGTGGGTTTAGACGGAGAGGTCTAGCTAGAGAAAAACAGGGGTCAGACCCATGTAGGTGAAAGTCCCCAACATACCGAATACAATAGGCAGTCTCCCGCTTGCAAGAACATTATCATAATAATTTCCATCAAGACGTGGCAAGCGAGTATAGGGCAGGACATAAGAACCTCAAAGAAGGCTCCAAGGGCACCCCACATAAGGCACGGATTACCAGGAAGATGGCGCTGGGAAGGGTGACCTGTTACAGTATCCTTTGCTAAGTGTAACAGGGAACCTTCTTCCCCAAGATGAGGATATGAGGAAGGCAACTGGATACATACAAAGGGCCAGGTTAATATTCTGACTGAAACTGATTATGGAAGAATTAAAGTAAGACCAAATATTGGGACCAACAAAATTGATAAGCAACTAGCAAGGCACAAAGACACAATTGAAGGGCTAATGCTAGCTCATCAGATATCCTGAAATATTCATAGAGATTTTTTAAGTTATCTAGAGACAAAAGTTCCTGAGGAAAGTGAGTACTAAAGTCTCATTCCAGAGTGCTGGACTCATAATATCTGCTTTCTACAGCAGTGGTACCCAACCTTTTAGCCTATTGGTCAGATGGGTGGTGCGGGATTCAGTCAAGGACTGGATGCATATATTGCATATATATGGATTGGGTCCTTGTCCCGTATACCATATTATAGCCATGGCCTCAGTCCCAGCCCTGTGTGTGCTGAACTGGGCCCTGCCACCCAGTCCTCACAATTACTGGATCAGGCCCTGCTGCCCCAATTCTAGTGTCAGCCCCATACATGCTGGATAGGGAATTGCCACCCCAACCCCAGCCCTTGTCCTCTTAGTCTCACACACAATTTAAGTAAGTGGTGCTGGTACAGACAGCTGAACTATTGTATCATTTATATTAAGAATAATTTTAAAGTGCATTACAGTGTGTTTAAATTGGGAGCAGTTACCAATACCTCATTAGATTGAGATGAAGTCCATCTGGTGATCCTCACTCAGTCCAAGCCCCTCTCCTGCCTTCCCAGTCTAACTCAACTGATATACCTTGTAATTCTGTCAGTGTTCAGGTTGCTAGGAGAGGGCCTTCACCCTCAGGATGAGTTGCATTCAATGGTTTATGCTCCATAGAATCTCCTTGAAATATATCCTCCTACTTCCCTTTTACAGCTGCCCTATATCTCAAAATGTATCTGATCTGTTGTCAAGCCTCTTGGGCCCTGGAATAATTGTTTTATAGAATCATAGAAAATTAGGGTTGGAAGAAAGCTTAAGAAATCATTTTGTCCAAACCCCTGTTCAAAATCAGGACCATCCCCAATTGGATCATTCCAGCCAAAACTTTGTCTACGCTGGCCTTAAAAACCTCCAAGGATGGAAATTTCACAACCTGTCTAGGTAACTTGTTCCAGTGTTTGACTGCCATCCTAGTGAGAAGATTCTTCCTAATATCTAACCTAAACTCCCCTTGCTGTAAATTGAGATAATTACTCCTTGTTCTGTCATCTGCCACTACTGAGAACAGTCTAGCTCCATCCTCTTTGGAACCACCCTTCAGGAGTTGAAGGCTGCTGTTAAATCCTGTCTCAGTCTTCTCTTCTTTAGACTAAGCCCAGGTCTCAGCCTCTCCTCATAAGTCATGTATCCCAGCCCCTAACCATTTATTTTGCCCTCCACTGGACTCTTTCCAATTTGTCCACATGCTTTCTGTAGCACGGGGCCCAAAACTGAACACAGTACTCTAGATGTGGCCTAACCAGTGCTGAATAGAAGGGAATAATCACTTCTCTTGATCTGCTGGCAACAGTACTACCAGTGCAGCCCAGTATTCTATTAGCCTTCTTGGCAACAAAGGTACACTGTTGGCTCATATTCAGCTTATTATCATTTCACTCACGTGCATTAGTATTTTCCAGTCCTCCACAATTTTGCTTGATGCAATACATCTACATAGAACTCTTTAACTAGGCCATCCATAGCAGCATGCACTTGAATTTTCTGTATCTGGGGTCTGGAATGTTTAGCAAAATTATTATTTTTGCTACATTAATAATATGACTTCCCAAAAGCAAAATACTGTTTGAGATCATGTTGCTACCTATGCCTCCTGCATCATCTGATGGACACAATATTTACCTTAGCAGCCACTTTTCTTGCATGTTATTTTGCTTTCAAATATGAGCTTTTATGTTTACCTTCTCCTAGATGGAGTGTGTACATAACCCCTTCTGATTCATAGACTCATAGATTCATAGATGTTAGGGTCAGAAGGGACCTCAGTAGGTCATTGAGTCTGACCTCCTGCCCTGGGCAGGAAAGAGCACTGGGGTCAGATGACTCCAGTCAGGTGCTTGTCCAGTCTCCTCTTGAAAACCCCCAGTGTAGGGGAGAGCACCACCTCCCTTGGAAGCCCATTTCAGATTCTGGCAACCCTTACTCTGAAGTTATTTCTAATGTCCAAGCTAAATCTGTTCTCCATCAATTTGTGGGCATTGTTCCTAGTTACTCCAGGGGGTGCCCTAGTAAATAGAGCATCTCCTATTCCCTGCTGCCCACCCCTGATGAATTTATAGGCAGCCAGAGGATCACCTCTCAGTCTTCTCTTGCAAAGGCTGAAGAGATCTAGGTCCCTCAGTCTCTCCTTATAGGGCCTTGCCTGCAGGCCTCTGACCATGTGAGTGGCCCTCCTCTGAACCCTCTCAAGATTCTCTACATAACCCTTGGAGTGCAGTGCTCAAAACTGGACACAGTATTCCAACTGCGGCCTGACCAGTGCCACAGAGAGAGGAAGCATCACCTCCCTGGACCTGTTTCTCATGCATCTGCTAATGCATGATAAAGTGTGGTTAGCCTTGTTGGTCACTTCATCATATTGACGACTCATGTTCATCTTGGAGTCAACTATGACTCCAAGATATCTTTCTACTGCTGTGCTGTTGATAAGGTCATCCTTCAGCCTGCAAGTGTGTCAGTGGTTCTTTTTGTCCAGGTGCAGCACTTTGCATTTTTTGTGTTAAACTGCATCCTATTTCATTCTGCCCATTTTTCCAACCTGTCCAGATATACCTGGATCCATTCCCTACCCTCTGGTGTGTTAGCTTTGTGCCATAATTTGGTATCATCTGCAAACTTGGACAGGGTGCTCTCTACACCCTCATCCAAATCACTGATGAAGACATTGAATAGCACTGGTCCAAGGACCGAGCCTTGTGGGGCTCCACTGCCCACATTTTTCCAGGTAAATATTGACCCATCCACCACCACTCTCTGGGTGTGACCGCTAAGCCAATTTGACACCCATCTGACCATGTCATCATCTACATCACAGCCTGTCAGTTTATTTATGAGAACAGAATGAGATACCGTATCAAAGACCTTCTAAAAGTCTAGGTAGATGACATCCAGCTCGACTCCTGCATCTAAGAATTTTGTGACCTAGTCATAAAAAGAAACAAAGTTAGTCCGGTAGGATCTACCTGCAATGAACCCATGCTGATTTTCTTCCAGCATTATTCCCCTTGTTGGGCTCCCACAAATGTGATCCTTAATGATTTTTTCCAGAGTTTTCCCAAGTATAGAGGTGAGTCTAACTGGCCTATAGTTTCCCAGTTCCTCCCTCCTCCCCTGATAGACGTAGATCACTGATGGATGAGCTTTTACAATTTCTGAAGCCTTGTATATATGGAGCATGTAGTCTATGGTTAAATTTGCTGCATGAAGCAGCCTCTCTCAAGACATTGCCTTTAATACCACAAATTATTCAATCCCTGATTAGAGAGCCTGGCACACAACCAGGCCCCAGGACTTACATGAGTGACTTATTGTTCTATGCTTTCATCATGTTGCATGCAGGTGAAAAATGCCTCTCTCTCACAGGTCTCATTCCTTTGTGGAATACAATATTCCTCAACATTAAATGCTATAAATATCCAGTCCTTCCTCCCCAACAATATAAACAACTATTATGATCATCAGGTTTTGTCTCTGCCCTAAATATAGTATAAATATATGTTAGAACCCTCTTCTAGTGGCAACACATCCATTTTAACTTCCTTTTCTTCTTAAGATTGCCCTGCTACTACTCCATCCACATAACCCTTCCACAACCCTCTGTTCTTTAAAGCTCTATATGTGCCTCTCTTTTTCCGGTATTCTGTGTGTTTTACTTAAATGAACAGCAAAGTTGTTCACTCAGCACTTCTGACATCATGCAATGCTCTTTAGGGTTCATAGGACAACAAGAGAAGTTGAACAGAGAACAAAACAAAACCTTTTACTAGCAGTCATGGAGAATGAATTCTATCTGGAACCTTTGGCTTCCTTATGTCCTAGAGTTAATCTCCCACTTCTAACACTTAAAACTTTATATGGGACCATCTCTAAATTCTTACCTTTTATTTATGTATCACTACATCTTTCAGTCCTATTTTCCTACAGTGCCAGTTCCTGGGCAACAAAAACTCATTATTGTATTATATATATATATATTAGTCTTTAACAACACCAGTTTCTAATTCTAGATACTCAAGTGAGTCTCATGGCAGTAAAAATTTAGCAAAATAGCATCTAACTTAATATTTATTTGGAATGTTGGTCATTTTTCAAATCATTTTTAATTTCTTCAACATTATTAAAATAAAAATAGCAAGACAACTGGAAAAAAAGTCTGCTGTTCTATTTTATCTGTATATACCTAAGCCACATTATGTAGCTGTATAGAGGCATCTTTTGTCACTTATGCACAGTTCAGATTCTACTACTGCCTATAGAAGAATAGCTTTGTCCTAGATACAAAACTGTTGACAGCAAAATGGAAGGGGACAAGGTCCCTCTTACCTGAATAACCAAACCATTAGAACACTTGCTCACAGAGTGGAAACCCAAGTTCTAGGTCCACTCCCCTCATCAGTCACAGGGAATTTAACCTAGATGTCTTTCTTCACAGAAAAGTGCTCTAACTAGCAAGTCATGTGCTAGGTATTTAGATTGCTGTCTTACAATTTATTTTTAGATGACCCACTGTACCTTGCATTTAGTAGTCACTGGATAAAATTATTTCCAGGCCCTGCTGTAGTCAAAGCACCGCATTTATTTCTGTGATCCATTTTCATCAGAAAGGAAGAGACTGGATCTGGACCAAGGTTAACCCAAGGAAGAGGTGAAGGCCTGCTTCAGGTATGTGAAGGCTCATTGGGCTTCCATGGACCAGTAAAACTTGACATTTTTACATAGCATTGTGGTAAGAATACCTACCACCTGGGCAAATCTGGTGATAACCTCCCAATAAATGTTGACAAACACCAGAAATCTTTGGAGTTCCTTGATGTTCTAGTCTGCCTTCCACTCTTGGATAGCCTGACCTTTTGGGGGTCTATCTTTAAGCCCTTGAAGCAAAAAGAAAACCAACCTATTCAGTGAAAGTTTGGTTGAAGGTGCATTTCTCCAGTTGTGCAAAAAGACCATGTTGGCGCATCCTCTCCTGCACTACTTGGACATGCAACAGGTGCTGGTCAGGGTCTTCTGAAAAGGTCAGAATGTCATCTAGGTAGACAATAAGGACTTGGTTCAAGAAGTCCTGCAGCCTGTCATTAATGAAGTGATGGAATATGGCTGTGATGTTGGTGAGCCTGAAGATCATAACTAAATACTCAAAGTGCTTAGACTGAGTACAAAAAACAATTTTCAATTCATTGCCAGCCCTGATTTGTATGAGATGATATGCTCTTCACAGGTTGAGCTTGGTGAATATGGGAGTAATTTTTAGCCAGCCATGCAGCTCTGGAATGGGAGGTATAAGGGGTGCTGATTGAAGATGGTGACCTAGTTTAGGGTCTAATAATCTAAACAAAGGCAGAGGCTCCTATGCTTTTTTTTAATGAATAAAACAGAAGAATCCCTGGGCCAAGTTCTCCTGCAGATATTTCCAGAAGTCATTAAGTTCTGGGTCAGACATGGAATATATTTTCCTCACTGAGATTTTTGCCCCCGGCAATGGGCCAATCATAATCTTGGTGTAGTGGGGAAGACTTCCATGTTCTTTTCATCAAATATTCAGAGTAATCCTACCATTTCCAGAGGAGGCCTCAAGAGATGGAGTCCCCTGGGGAAAGGGAATTGTTGGAATTTCTGTCTGAATTGTAGGGTGGATAACTGTCCCAGATTTCTTAGCAATGTTGCTAGCAGTAATTGGAATCAAAGTGAACTTCCCAGGTTTTCCACCTGACCAGGGGGCCATGGCAAGAGAGCCAAGGGAATTTCAGAATCAAGGATTAATGCAGGTAATGATTGTCCCAAAGTATAGTCCTTCATGGCACCTGTGGTTGTTCACCTCCAAGGTGATTGTCTCTCACTCTGTAGCACCAGACTTATTATCTATGGTCTCTGGCTTGAACCACTGCTGTAATATAATGCACAAGGTTTGGGATATGGTCTCATCAATGAAATCATACACCACCCCAGAGTCCTGTAGTGCCTTAGTGGGAAGTGGGAGGATTTGACTTGGGACATGGAAGTGAATGTACAGCTGCAGCTGAAAGTTCTGAGGATCAGGTTTGCTGTGGGTTTTCATTTTTGGGAGGTGAAAGGACCTCAAGCTGCCCCCCCCTCCTCCACTTTCCTCCCCTGGGCCTGGGGTGGTTTGTTTCCTTTGTCTCTTCTTTTGGGCCAGTGAGTGCAACTATATCCTGGGGCCCTCACCATGGAGATCTGGGTAATGTTGGTGGTGGTGCTTCCAGGATAAGGTGATGACCTCCCACATTGATCTGTGAATGTCTGACAATAGTAGCAGTGGGAAAAGGAACTATAGGGGTAACAAGTACCTTTCTTCCCCCTTCTGCTTCTGCAGATAACAGCCAGGAAAGCATTTCCGGTCCACTTCCACATCCACCAGAGAGTGCACAGGGGAGCGCCCCCATACCCTCCCTGGCTCAGTGACTGGTGCCTCCTGGATCTAGGGGGGTACCCAGGGTCCCCCCATGGCTGATTGCCAAGCCAGGGAGCACGGGGGGCCCCCAGCGCACTCCCTGGTGGACCCAGAAGTGGACCAGAAGTACTTACAGTCCACTTCTGGGTTTGCGACTGAGCACACAGGGGGCCACTCCACACTCCTGTAGGATGCTCCATCTCCTCCAGCATTGCAGCATTCACGAGCTGTGCCTGATACTTCAAGGTATATAGATAAAATATTTAAAGCTGTGTCTATGGCTGAATCGCTGATTCTCTGAATCAGCATCGAATCTTGAGATTTGGATTTGGCCGAATTGAATCAGGGACAGTGATCCAAATAAACCAATTGAATCTCTGTCCCCAATTCAGGCTGAATCTGAATCAAATAGGGCCCATTTCACACACCCCGAATTAACAGGAGTGTCACTTGCAAATTAAGGGAAGTGATTCTTCCACTTTATTCAACACTAGTGAGACCTTGGGTATAGGACTAAGAGTAGTGACCTCAAGTTATACCAGAAGAAGTTTTGGCTGGAGATGAGGAAGACCATTCTGAATATGAGGGTGGCCAAACATTGGAATAGGCTACGTACAGAAGTTGTGGATTAGTTATCCCTGGAAATTTTCAAGAGCAGGTTAGACAGCTATTTGGCTGTGATGGTTTAGTCAGGAGTGATCCTGCCTTGAGCAGGGGGCTGGATTTTGAGGTTCTTTCCAGCCTTACTTTCCTATGATCCCATGATTAGTTTAAACAAGGCTTTTCCTCCTTTAAACACCTGCTAGCCATAATTTTTCTGTGACTAAAGTTTTAGGAATTACACAGTGACTGAACAAGTCTGTTTCCCTTACAGAGTTATAGTGCAACCTACTGATCCTGCTCAGAAAGGAAACATAGGGAAAATAGTCCGGATTCTAAGTGCTAAAAATTGCAGCTTCACAGTTACCTAAATGCCACTTGAGCATGTGAAGGTGAAATAAGATTTATCCCACCAAGTTCAAAGCAATATTTCATATATTAACTACAGCAGGTTTCATAAATATTAATTCCTGGAGGAGATGGAAAATGGAACAATAAAGACCTTATTTCTCCTACAAGGGCAATTTGCAGATGGGTGGCTGAAAACTCATTGCTACACAGTGATTCTCTCTTCATGACTTGTATTTTCCTACTGAGCAAAAGGAGTGTTCATCCACTTATAGGGCTGTGTTCTCCCTGGTTCATACTCTGGAACATGTTGGCTCTCTGCAGACTCTGGGATAAAGAAGGAGAAGGTGCCGTCTAGTGGGTGGCCAAATTTATTCTTTTGTTGTTGTTTTTGTTTGTCACTATTAAAGGCCCAGGTACACAGTCCCTTTCTGACTGTGGAAATTTCTATAGAAAAGATTATACAACTCAAGTCTGTATTACCTTTTCCCTTAGCCCTTGGCCCTCCTTCTCCCCCCCCTCCCCATCTGTGCGCTCTAATTGCTGAGATCAGGAGAGCCTTGGCACAGTAGTGGCGGGAGGAACCTATAGGAAGGGGCAGAGGCAGAAACAGGGTCATCAAAATCACTGTGGAGAGTCTGCCATCTCTGAGGGTCTCTTTCCAAAACCTTCTATGGGTTTTATAATAGATGAGTTGATCTAAATAGGTATTCACGGAGTTATCTTGAGGATGTCAAGCTTACCTATGGCCTAGGCCTGGATCCGGACGGCAGGCTCTCTTCTCAGCCCAGATCCATGAAGCCAGCTATGATTGCCATGGGGTCATATTCAGGCAGCAATGTGGGTCCAGAGCTGGGCAGCAGTGTGGGTCTAGGGGCAAGCACAGTAGGTGGCCATATTCAGGCAGCAGCATAAGGCTGTGGGCAGGAATCAGCGTGGAGCTGGCAGTGTGGGGCTCTGGCTGGACAGCAGGTATAGAAGGGGACATGGAGCGGCAGCGGCTCTGGCTAGGTTGCTGTATGGAGCCAGAAGCATGCAGCAGCATGGGGCAGTGCATGCTGTTGGGTTTGGGCTCAGTGGCAGCACAGAGCAGGGACAGGACTATATTCAAGCAACAGCATAAGTCTGGAGGTGTATAGCAGTGGTGGGCTGCTTTTGAGCAGCAGTGCGAAGCTGGGGGGCTGCCAATGATGGCTTTGTTCGTTGGGGTCCAGGGACCCCAAGTTCTGCAGTAGCCTATGCCCTGCAATTTCTGATAGTCCACTGGACTACTGATGGGCTAGATGAATTGGATCTGGCCCACAGGCCATACGTTTGACACCCCTGACGTATCCCATCACCCTCTATTTCTTCGGGGAGACAAGAATAATTCAGGAAAGAGCTGCCTATGAGAACATAGATCCAGAACTCTCTAAGGTTTGGAAATAAGCACTCTCTGACTGCATAAAGTTGTATTCTCTGCACCACATGGTGATGGAAAAGAAGATATAACTCTATCTTGCCATACATTATGACCAAGTGGTGCCTTTTTTTAGAGAAGTAGGGCTGGAAGGGACCTCCAGAAGTCATATAGTCGAACCTTGATCTCTATTGAAACCATCCTATACAAACCATAATATAAACTCTACAGACTCTACATAATGTAAACTCTAAGACTACCATCAAACATGACACAACATATACCTAACTCCCTAACCTGCCACAGGTAAAGCAGGGGAACCACGGCAGTCAATGTCCTGCTTCTCATATGGGTGATATCTGACTTGTGCTATACCTGTGTCATCTACTGTGGCTTTTGTGTATTGGTTCCTGGCTGTTTTTAATTATTTATTCCTTATTAGACAGGAATAATATAAATATATATAATCTGAAAAAGTGATTATCCTTTTAGCGTAAATTTGTTGACTAGCAATATACTTCTGGAATATAATCCATGACTCACTGAAGTATAGAAATTTAAAAAGCAGTGGAGTGAACACGTCCTTATTAAAAAGATAATATTTGAAATACTTTTACTGTTGTTATTTTTGTTCATTTGTTTCTTGTTCTCTACATTTCTATGAGAACTGTAGGTGCCAACATAGCCAGCCATTTTCACTTCTCACTGGCTCAGCTGGGTGATCTCTTAATGCAGGATATCTTTTTTTTTTTTATAGAAATACCCCAGAGTGCCTATAGAGATTAATTTATCCTTTTTCCATGCCATTTTAAAAGTTACATATAAAGGTAAGATGCTCTGTTACAAATTTGATTTATCCTTTAAAGAATTGCTTTGAATTAAAAGAACAAGGTAAAGACAATATTTATTTTGGATATAAAGCTCAAATGACAGTACTTTCTCAGGGTTTATGGGGTTAAAGCTGAGATTATTCAGCTCCCATATTCAAGATGCCTCCAACAGTCACCCAACACTGGATATAAAATTTCTCTTTTAAGATAAAGGCCAGATCGTTTCTTCTGACACACCATGCAGTTTGTACAATCAACTAATGCTTGCACATCTGCAATTGTAATAGCTAATTTCATGGGATAGGTGGTGCTGTCAGCTTGCAAAGGGCAGGTTAAGGCCATAAAACCCGACAGTGAACACCTATTCACATTTTGTTCTGAAAAGCAACTGGCATTTTTCCCCTCTATGCTCTGAGGGAGCTCATGGAATAATAGGTGAAATGTCAAGAATAATTAAGAAAAATGATGGTGTTATATTGCAGCACAAGAAATATATCTTTTTCTGCTCTGATCTTCCTGCCCACCTTCTCCTCTGCTTTTAAATGTCATCTCTGTTCTCAAATTATTTAAGATAGCCCTTCAAAGAAAGTAGAATAATTTTTAGGTACTTGACACCCTTCTTGGGTAGAATTTCTGATCCGCTCTATACCTCTGCAACCCTCCAGTTAAAATGCTGTTTTTACTTCCTTTTCTAACCGACAAGCTTCAAAAGGGGGAAAATAAACAGCTTTTGAGAACAAAATATATTACTTGTTTTTAAGGTGGCTTAAACTTCAAGCAACCACTTTCTGCCACTTTTCATGCATAAGAATTGCTGTGTTACTCCTTCAGATATGTTTTACTCTGTGTGTCAGCATGCATAGCAGCAAAACTTGCCAAATAGAGGAATCTTTGTAAGGAGGTGCAGCCTTCAGAGGACTGAAACCCTAGCTGTAGGAAGGAAGCAGTTCATAGGGTGCCTGGCTGAAAGGGTGGGAGAAAGCTGCAGGATGAGTATGGAGATGCAACGAGGGTTAGAAGCTTCATGAGCAGAGTGTGAAGGGAGAGAAAGAAGGCTGTTGTATTGAAGGAGTAGCATGGATCCTGGGTTGCCCTCTCTGAGAGTGTCCAGATGAGCATGGACATTTGTTTTCCCAGGGACAAGTAGCAGCAGCACACCTTGTGCCACAGCTACTTGTCCGTGGGGAGCGTACATGCCTCCTAGGTGGAGTGGCGAAGGATGAGGCCAGCAACTACACTGGTCCCAGCAGCCTTGCCTGGGAGCCTCCTGGGGCTTCATCCATGGCAAGAAGCCTAGCCCGCAGCCACAGTGTGGCTCTGATTTTGGGTGGTGTGCAGTACCACTGATGTGTGCCATACTGCTTTTTTTGGCATGTTGGGTTTTTTTTTTACCCTGGGATCTCTCAAGGTCAAACCACCCTCCCCTCGTGCTGCAAAGTAGCAGTGTGGAGAACACCTGCATGCAGTGTGTGGTGTTGCAGATGGGTCTGTAATGCCACAAAGTGTGCGTCCATGCTTGTCTGGATGTGCCTTCAGGGTCTGAAGAAAGACCACAGGATTTAGTTTTCTTGTTTATCTGTTTGTTGTGTACACACTTAATTGTTTATTGTTTTGTTTCTGTGGGATAATTTGTTCCATGAAAACAAACTGGCTGGAAAACCCAGAAGACAACTGAATGGAAGAAAGCTGGGTGAGCGATGTGTTTATAGTCTCTTTGAGGATGTCATGGACTTGAGTCTCCCATCTCTTCCTGCAATGCAATGTAAATGTGATGGAGTGGAATTGCACTCATAGAAGAAAATTGGTACAGATCATAATTTAGGCTCATTTTAGTACCTGATCAGGAATGTGATAGAAAACAGGTGGCTGGTAAATGTTTATTAATTAGGTTACCATCAACAATGTCCTTGCTATTTTTTGTTTTGCTGTTTTGTTTATTGTACAGAATATTTTTAACAAGTATTTCTTTCTTTCTTTCATATCATTTACAATATGAAACCTGATAGAAAAATGTTTGCACTCTTATTAGATTAGCAGGCTTACTTATGTGGTGTTGAAGATGAAGAACCTGGAGCAAGGGAGGGGGGCAAGGCAAAGAACAGAATACCAAATCACTAGCTATCACTTCTTCTAAGGACTCTTTCTCAACAGACATAACTAATATATATATATATATATAGTTAGAGACTTTTATTTATGACTTTTTAAAAACTTTATTTTACAAATACTAAAAAGAAATGGTGAAAGTGAAAGTGAAAAATTATCTAGCCCTCCCAGAGTCTGAGTATGAAACATTTGCCAGTGACAGAAAACGCCATGTCAGTGGAGATAAAAACACTTTCCCCCATGCCTCTGATGATGTTACATATGTAGAACCAGCTGTCCGTTTTCCACCTGACTTCTGTGCGGGCCAGGAGCGATCCGGGCCCTTTTTCACGCCGCGTGGGCTGTGGCCAGCATCCCGGGCACGCTGGGTCGGAGAAAGCAGGTGACACGCTAGAATTAGGCACGGACTCGTAATGGTTGATTCAAGATTGTTTACTTACACTGAAGATGGTCGCGGTGTAGGCTGGACAGTTTCCCAAGCAAAGCTCCGCTTAATCCTCGTTTGAGGACTCAGACAGTATTTGAATCACTCCCACGGAGTTGTTGAGGCTCCGTGGATCCTTTTTGCACACAGGGAAGAGGGATACGTCGAGGATTGCGCTCGGTGACGGGGAGAGGGTAGAGGCTGATCAGACCCCTGTTGCCTTCTTTGAATATGCTGGGTCCAATAGGCTATGCAGCGCTTAGAGATCTTCACAAGACGTGAAGTTCTCTTCCTCCTGATAGTCATGGAATCCTCCAACTTGGGCAGAAACCGCTCAAGCCTCTTATACGGCTAGCAAGCCAATCGCTAGCCGCCACGTGTGAATAATTTAACGCAAGCCAATAATGGGGCTCGAATTAGAATACAAATGGCGGGAACTCCTTGCAACGTGCATTTCTTAGCTGCAAAGAAGAAATGCACACTGCAAAGAAAGCTTCAAACGGCGGGAAAATAATTCAGTGGTGCCAAAGCACACACAAAACAAAAATCACACCCTTGGGTTGTGACATCCCCCCTTGCTGAAGGCACAGCTGAATTATGCTGTACTTTCATTACTAGAGTGATCCAGAGTTCTGTCACGAGTCGTCAAACAAACAAACAAACACAAAACTTATCAACATAAAAGTTCATTCTCCTGGGATCAAATTAAACAATAACCAACACAAATACACATAATTAGATTCATAATAAAAAGCTGCACGATCAGGGCTTCAGTGGGCGTTATGGCAAAGTCGCGCATCAGGCCCTCACTTCTCGGTGATGTTATCCTTCTTGGGGCTTCTTTTCACCACGCACTCTGAATTCCGGATCTGTAAACAAAAAACTCTCAAAAAAAATAAGTTAATGTATCTCAACATATTTACAAAATTTTCATGGAACTTTACTATTATTTCTCTATGGTACAAGTGGTTGTTACTCCAAACTATCCTCTCTTATACACTCAACTAGATGAGATTGTTGAGGAGCCGTCGTCTAGCTCTTCTAGATAACAGAAACCTAACTCATAGGCCAGTTGCCATTGGCATTGGTCTTATTCGCTGGAGTGATGTCAGTCCCAGCGCACATGCTCTGGGGTTCCAGGCACAGTACGAGACTCCGATGATTGCTAACATGAGGTGTTCTGCGCCAGTATGTTCTGGTCGTCCTTCATGCCATACGTGGGCCTTCTGACCGATCAGTCCTGCAACAAGCACTGGCAGCGGAATAGGCCAGTGAACGTTGACCACTATCATGTCGGTGTCAGTGGCATGTCCTCTACTCCACGAAGCCTGTCTGACTAAGAAGCTTGCTTCTTCCTGGTTCAGCAGGTCGGATCCAAGTTCTACGACCAAACGTCCCAGCCATACAGCTAGAGTTTCTTCAGGATGGATTCTTGATTCTCTGCACAAATCCTGTAATTCAGTTCTGGTGCGAGCATAGTAGGCAGTAGCAACTCAGTTAGTCGTTGTTGTAGGCTGAACTGCTGCTGCGGGAGTCACTGCTGTGGTTACTGCTTCAGGCAGGAGGGGCGGATGCAATCCTCCGCTTGATTCTCCCTTCCGTTGGCAAGAAGGCGTGGTTGTCAAAGGTGGCACTGCGGCGCTGGGCGGGGTTGCCAGAGACAACGCTGCGTCGATGGGCAGAGTCACTGACAGAACTCTCATAGATTCCTCCGAAGCTCCACCCTTCTTTTCCGGTTCTTCCACGCAGTCTCCCTCTTGCTCGGCACCATCTTGAGCTGGCGTTTCAGGATCCCTTCTCTCAGCCACTTCTTTGACCGCTTGAACAGCCATACGCAGGTGGGCCTTCAAACTTAAATTCTTATTCATTAAATCAGTAATTGTATGGAATGTTGCACTTAACTCTCCCCCCTTGTCGTACTGTAGGGCCACCCTCTCATCTGTGGCGCGTTCCTCCGTCTCCAGATCTTCACGGAGCTCGGATGAAAGCTCGCGACCCCTTAATCTAGATGCCAACATGTAAGGGAGAACCGACCGATTGGCACCGGTTCTTCACTCTCCTGAGCATATCGTAGGCAACGGGCACACTCCCAGGTGAGGGTCGGGTTCACTGCGCCTGCCGGGTTGACTCTGGCGAGGGACACAGTGTCGAGGGGCCTGAATAGGACCCGCTCATCGCTCATCATACACCCAAATGCCATGGGGTGTAAATACACTTCCATCTCTTTCAGGGCTCCGTCTTCGGAAGCTCCCTCTTCTTCCCTCAGCGAAAGGCGTCCGCTGATAAATCTCTCACCCGTTCCGCCCGCCTGGTGGTAAGCGATATGCGCCTCCAGTTCCATAAAACTTTTCACTTGGCGTTTTTCACCACGCCAAGGGCAGTTCTTAACTAATTCTAGCTCTAGCATGCTTTCTCCTGATCCCATCCTCGTCGCCATGTGCGTGCCGGGAGCGATCCGGGCCCTTTTTCATGCCGTGTGGGCTGTGGCCAGCAGCCCGGGCACGCTGGGTCGGAGAAAGCAGGTGACACGCTAGAATTAGGCACGGACTCGTAATGGTTGATTCAAGATTGTTTACTTACACCGAAGATGGTCGCTGCGTAGGCTGGACAGTTTCCCAGGCAAAGCTCTGCTTAAATCCTCGTTTGAGGACTCAGACAGTATTCGAATCACTCCCACGGAGTTGTCGAGGCTCCGTGGATCCTTTTTGCGCACAGGGAAGAGGGATACGTTGAGGAGTGTGCTCGGTGACGGGGAGAGGGTAGAGGCTGATCAGACCCCTGTTGCCTTCTTTGAATACGCTGGGTCCAATAGGCTACGCAGCGCTTAGAGATCTTCACAAGACGTGAAGTTCTCTTCCTCCTGATAGTTGTGGAGTCCTCCAACTTGGGCGGAAACCGCTCAAGCCTCTTATACGGCTAGCAAGCCAATCGCTAGCCGCCACGTGTGAATAATTTAACGCAAGCCAATAATGGGGCTCGAATTAGAATACAAATGGCGGGAACTCCTTGCAACGTGCATTTCTTAGCTGCAAAGAAGAAATGCACACTGCAAAGAAAGCTTCAAACGGCGGGAAAATAATTCAGTGGTGCCAAAGCACACACAAAACAAAAATCACACCCTTGGGTTGTGACAACTTCCTTTATGGTCCAACGCAATATAAATTGCTCTATGTTTTGTTACACAATGACATGTCCAAATTCAGATGTGACATGTGCCCAGGTCAAGAAGTTGAAGATTTGGTGGGCAGCATCAGACCTGGCCCCCTGCGAGTTGATGGGGAGAGAGAGAGAAAAGTCCCAACAGAAATCTAGGGACTAAGATGCCTTAACATAAGATGAACCAATGACTTGTTTGGGAGGTCATCCAAACATGGTTGTGCAAAATCAAGTTGGCATTTATTTATCATAGCAGATTGCAGATAAAATAGGATTGCATAACCAGGGAACTAAAACCTTAAATAAATGGTACTGTACATATAGACAGAGGGTGACATCATAGGTCAGGTCTAATATATTTGGGATACTTTGCTCCATATATCTTTGATTCAACAACACAGGAATCATCAAATCAATTTAATTATGTGGTTAAATTGGGTCTATGGCTGCTTATATCAGTGGCATGAGGAACAGAATGTACCAGAGAATTTTCCCTCTAATCTTTACACCTTACAGTATCCTGCTTTCAGCAAATGAGTCAGAGACAAATGCAGATAAATAAACAATCTTCTTTCAATTCCTGGAACTTTATTTATTTGTAGAAGGCAAAAGCCATTTCTACTTGAAAATGCACAGAAAGGTGCTATTTACTCCTTCCCTTGTGCTGGCTGGTATTCTCTGTTGTTGAAACCAGATAGGAAACATGTTTAGGAGTATAAATTCAAGAATTAAAATGATCAAGACATTAACACTTAAGATTTAATTCTGCACTCATGGTGTAGTTGTGTCCCACACTGAAGTCAGTAGGAGTTGCACTGGCAAAAGAGAAGGCAGAAATGGGTCCTTGGCATGTAATACTAACTATAAAAAGATACCCATACTACTGTACAGCAGCTGAAAGAGGTAGATGTGTAGGGCCACATTCAGCTCCCATATATAAAATTTCTGGATATAAAATTTCTCTTTTAAGATAAAGGCTAGATCCTTCCTTCTGACACACCATATACAGTTTGTACAATCAATTACTGCTTGCACATCTGCAATTGTAATAGCTAATTTCAGATGTGCAGGGCCAGAAGAAAAAAGGAAAGGGTGTGTGGCTCAGTGAGGTGGCTGCTGTCGTGGAAGGGAAAAGACCTTGGATTCTAGCATGGGCCCTTCTTCACTGTTCTTTATCCAATAACTAATAAATGCAAGTGATTCAGCTTCAAAAAGAGAGCTGGTGGTGGGACTAGGTGCTGCCTAACTTAAGGCATATAGGTTCAAACTTCTGGATGAAAGAGACCTAAGACTTGGTTCTTCCTACTTCTGGGAATCAGTCTTAACTTAAAATTTTCATGCAGATGAATGAATAGCCAGGTATGTAGCTAAAAATCTAACACTTAGATGTTCAAAGGGGCATAGAATTGCACTATTTATTTCTTGTGATCATGAAATCATAGCAAGGAACCATGCAACCTGTAAATACATCTACCATTGTCCTTAATTCAAGGCCCTAAAAAAAAATCCTCTCTTTTAGCCTTGTGCAACAAGTCTCTAAAGACTCTTCCTCTTTAATTTAAATCCCCTATCTTAGATTTTTCTGGCCACATATGGCTGGCCATTGATAAAAGGTTGCAAAACCACCTCGCCTCACTTCCTTGTAAGTGACTGGTTACTTGCTTCTGAGCTGCTACTATGGCTAGTTACATAAATTAGAAGACCACCACCTAGTAACTATCCAATTAAAATATTTAGTTTTAAGTTTTGTTGATAGTTAAGAAGAAGAATCAAAGTTTGCTTCTGAAGCATTGCAGAATAATGCCTTTGGGACAGATTCCCCCAGACCATTCACTGGTTGGAATCAGACCTGTACAAATCAGTATGGTAGCATTTTAGGCCATGTACAATACCACTTTGGAAAGTGTAAATGACTAGACTAGATTAGAATGATTGTCTTTGAGCCACCAACATGACTCCAGGTACTTGTGACCCTGATTCTCTGTTGTCTGGAGAATCAGGGCCTCAGTGCTTGGAGTGGTATTGATAGATCCAAAAGTAATAGCATCCTATTTACTTGAACTAGAGTTAGGGTTGGTATGATGCAAGAAATAGAATATTGGACATAGGAGAGGGGATTAAGAGAGGATCTCAACATATATGGCCTTTCACAACAAGATACTCTAAAAAGAAGGGAAAGAGGTTGAAAGAAAATGGCAAAGGTTGTTGATGGAATTGATTCCATTCTCAGTTATATACCTCTAAATCTAGACAGTCTATTAAAGTCAATGCTGTTGATTCAGTTAAGTTATGAATAAAAGTTGAGAAGACAATTCCAACTCAATTAATTTATTGATTAGAAATACACAAAAAATATTACCAATCAACATCAAAATGCTTCTAGTGTATTATACTGCTGTGGGCTGAAACACAGCAAGCTTGACATATATCTTCATACAATGCTTTTCATAGCAAACGTGTTTACAACATACACTCTAATGACATTATCTCATTCATATGTGTTTGTCAAAGGAGAAGCATCTAACATCGGAATAGAGCACATACAAGTAATTTTTATATTTTTTACATTCTCGAAAAAGGAAGCATATAATGCTAATACCAGCTACACAGTTCTTATGATAGGTGACTAAACTACACATCTCATTAAATTTAGCTGGTCTACTAGGCCCATTGCCTAGATTAAAAAAACATTATCTGAGGTTGCCTGTCTGACATAGCTGTACACAAACCTTACCCTAAGAAGCATGTAGTGATGAATACCGAAATAATATAATATACTAGCAAAAGAGTAAGTGTGGATTCATTCCAGCATAAATTAAATCAAATCCTCCTCTTTGTTTTCTTTCATTTCCTTTGACTGCCCCCATCTCAATGATTTTTATTTGCTTTCATTAAAGCAAAAATATGGAAACTACTTAGCACTTGGGAACATTACTAGGGCTGAGAATATATTGTAAAACAAATGAAGGATAGAAGAATGGAGATATGTAGTACCAAGCAATTAGTCTTTAAAATGTACGTCATGCTACTGTAAATGCCACAAGGTCTCCTTCATATCAGCTTCAAGTATTCTTTTTGGTAGGGACCTAAAATACAAACAGTGCCAGAGGGAAGCAACAGATATTTAAAATAGTAGTCCCAATCTCTGACAATTCAGCAACTAGATATTAACGGGCAAGGATACTGTCTACTTCATTAGGGTCTAATACTCATTTTTATGTCACTTTGCAAATTGAGTGTAAAACTATGACTAGGTGAAATGTTCTGATTTGGTCACATTTCACACCTACTTTATATTGATGTAAATGACTCTTCAGATAAATGCTAAGGAATTATCAAGCAGGTATTTAACCCTGCTTATTACAGGTTTATGACTCTGTAGGAGCCATAGCACTACATAACATTCAAGCTCTACTTGTTAATGGAAGATACAGCATAAGACTAAAAAAGTGAAAGATATTCTGCTGACCTTGAAAAAGTGCCTAATATCTAGATGCATACTTTTTACATTTAAAGCTTATTTATTGTATTAATTTAATTTTTAAAAGATGGGCCTATCCATCCTCCCAATCTTAGAACTGATAGTAGTGGAATGTTGCTTTTCTTCCACTGATTCACATTAGTCTTGAAATCATGCACAGCTCCATCCAGTTAATTAAGCAATCTAAAATCAGCAGTGGTGCAGGTGGTTCATGATATGCTGTGATTAATTCAAGTTCCCATAATTTTTTTATAAAGAGCAATGGAGGGCATTGTTTTTAGAAAGGGAAGAACAAATGACCAGCTTTTATGGGAATCTCCTGGCTCTGTACTGGGATCCAAATTGATTATACGAAAATCAAAAAAAAAGTTGGAGTTGCAAAATTTACATCCAGATTTTGAATCCTCCAAAGTATAGGGGATTTGGGGATTAGTTAATCTTATTATACAGATAATGACCAGCTGTGAAATTTGGATCAAGTTCTTACATCTAGTCTTGAAACCCCACTCAAAATATTTGGGCCTGAATCAAATTGAAAGCCATTTCTTTGCCCTGGTGTTAATATAATCAAATGAATGAATAATTTTCTAACCCAGCAGACAGTCTTCCACTCCCCTTCAAAAATCCTATTTGCAAAGATTTATTTCCAGTGTAGCTGTAAAATGTCCACATTCTCCACTCAGTCACTCCACTCACAGAAACAGTAAGTTTAAGGGTTTCAAGATCCAGTTGGTATCAGACTACAACTGCATACATACCACATTCTAATGTATAATACAGCAATTTAGAGAAAAGTTGGTTTATGGTGTCAAGCATTGACACAAAAGATTGAAATTTATTTAAAATTCATAAAAATAAACTAGGAAAGCAATCATGGAGGGAGGAAGGTATAACTACATAAATCTAGAAGGTGGAAGGCCAATTGTTACTCAGAAAAAAATGAAACAACACATCTATTAAGCAATCCATTGACAGGTACTTCCAAGTTGATTCCCTGGACATCCAAAACTTTCCTTTACCCACTATAGAGCATCCTACCTGACAGATAAGTTCCTTTCCTATTCAACAAAAAAACCAGATATCCTGACTGACTTTACCCCTGCCTTAGTGCACTAATTTTGAACCTCTGACCATCCTATTTTGTCTTTTTGTTGTCCCAAATGATCAGTGATGTAAAAGCCAGAGCTTGGGCATGGGGCTCAGGACCCTGCTTCCAACTGTTAGCTTTGAAATCATTGCTCTGCCATTCAGTTGGGGCAGGGCAGGCAGACGGAGCTTGGAGTTCGGTCAGGGAAGCTTTCATCAAGCCTTGACCCTGACTGCTGGTTTTTGCACTGCTATTCAACTAGACAGCAAGCAGAGACAGGGATCCAGGTTGGACAAAGCCTCTATCTAGCTCCTGACCTCTCAAGCTTTTAAATCACCACCCCCTCTGCTCAGCTGAGTGGTAGGGGAGCAAAGGGAAGTCAGATGGCCTGGGAATCAGGACTGTTCCTGGACCCTCTGGTTTCCCTTGTCTGTCCACGCTGCCCAGCTGACCTGGAGCGGGGCAGATCAAGGCAGGCTGCTATGCTACAGAAAAATGCCCCTGTCCAGAGCAGTGCAAGGCAAGGCGGGCTGCCATTTACCTTCCACAAAGTGCCCAAAGCCTTGCTACAGCAGCTGGGTTCTCCTGGTCCCGCTCCATACCACCACACACCTCTGTCTTCTCAGGGAAGTGCAAGAAGCAGAGCTATTCTCTTGCAGAGGACCAGGACATTTCTGACCATAGGACGAGAAAAGCACTGCTTTTTCAGTGGCTGCCTACTGCCACCTGACTTCCCCTTGTTCAGGCAGGGGAGAGGGAAAGCTGTCAATTAACGGGCTCCCATAAGGGTGGGGGTGGCCCAGGGAGCAGCCCTATAGTTCCCCCTAGCTGGAAAGCTTGCCTATGGAGGTCTCCATCCATGGGGCTGCAGGAAATTCTGTACAGTCCAGCTCCCATGCTATTTTTCTACCGGAAAAAACCCAAATAATTCCTCTGATATAAATCAACATCTCTATGCAGCCTATGTATTGTGATACATTTAAGTACCCTACCTGAATCTCTTCTGAGCATACAAAGAATCCATACTGGAGACTCTTCATACATTGTGTGCAGGGCTATTTTGAGGCATTTTTTAGAACCAAGGCACCTGAATTCTGTTTAAGCCCCAATTAAGCATGTAGGGTGCTGACAGAAGTGAAGCTCCCTGCTGTAACTGAGAATGCCATGCAGGACGTGTTCTGAGTTGCAATGACCCTCTGGACCAAACAGAAGTTCACTGTTGTTTCCAGGGAGGAGGGGAATCTAGCTGCTGGCTGGGAGCTTGCAACGACCCTCCTCCCTAGATTCATAGACGATTCATAGATGTTAGGGTCGGAAGGGACCTCAATAGATCATCGAGTCCGACCCCCTGCATAAGCAGGAAAGAGTGCTGGGTCTAGATGACCCCAGCTAGATACTCATTTAACCTCCTCTTGAAGACCCCCAGGGTAGGGGAGAGCACCACCTCCCTTGGGAGCCCGTTCCAGACCTTGGCCACTCGAACTGTGAAGAAGTTCTTCCTAATGTCCAATCTAAATCTGCTCTCTGCTAGCTTGTGGCCATTGTTTCTTGTAACCCCTGGGGGCACCTTGGTGAATAAAACGTCACCAATTCCCTTCTGTGCCCCCGTGATGAACTTATAGGCAGCCACAAGGTCACCTCTCAACTTACTCTTGCGGAGGCTGAAAAGATCCAGTTTCTCTAGTCTCTCCTCGTAGGGCTTGGTCTGCAGGCCCTTGACCATACGAGTTGCCCTTCTCTGGACCCTCTCCAGGTTATCCGCATCCTTCTTGAAGTGTGGCGCCCAGAATTGCACGCAGTACTCCAACTGCGGTCTGACCAACGCCCTATAGAGGGGAAGTATCACCTCCCTGGACCTATTTGTCATGCATCTGCTGATGCACGATAAAGTGCCATTGGCTTTTCTGATGGCTTCGTCACACTGCCGGCTCATGTTCATCTTGGAGTCCACTAGGACTCCAAGATCCCTTTCCACCTCTGTGCCACCCAGCAGGTCATTCCCTAGGCTGTAGGTGTGCTGGACATTCTTCCTCCCTAGGTGCAGCACTTTGCATTTCTCCTTGTTGAACTGCATCCTGTTGTTTTCTGCCCACTTGTCCAACCTATCCAGGTCTGCCTGCAGCTGTTCCCTGCCCTCCGGCGTGTCCACTTCTCCCCATAGCTTTGTGTCATCTGCAAACTTGGACAGAGTACATTTCACTCCCTCGTCCAAGTCACTGATGAAGACATTAAAGAGTATCGGTCCAAGGACCGAGCCCTGCTGGACCCCACTGCCCACACCCTTCCAGGTCGAGACCAACCCATCCACTATGACTCTCTGGGTGCGACCCTCCAGCCAATTCGCCACCCATTAGACTGTGTAGTCATCCACATCACAGCCTCTTAGCTTGTTCACCAGTATGGGGTGGGATACTGTATCGAAGGCCTTCCTGAAGTCTAAGTATACGACATCCACCCCTCCTCCTGTGTCCAGGCGTTTCGTAACCTAGGCATAGAAAGAGACTAGATTGGTCAGGCACGATCTGCCCGCCACAAACCCGTGCTGGTTTCCCCTCAACATAATTTGCCCTGCCGGGCTCTCACAAATGTGAGCCTTGATAATTTTTTCAAAGACTTTACCAAGGATGGAGGTGAGACTGACCGGCCTATAGTTGCCTGGGTCCTCCTTCCTCCCCTTTTTGAAAATGGGGACCACGTTAGCCCTTTTCCAGTCCTCCGGGACTTGGCCCATGCGCCATGAGCATTCGAATATTCCCGCCAGTGTCTCTGCAATGATGTCGGCCAGTGCCTTCAGCACCCTCGGATGGAGCCCATCCGGGCCTGCCGATTTAAAGGCATCCAGTTCATCCAAATGACTCTGCACCACCTCAGGATCTACGTATGGAAGTCTGGCGCCTTGCTGCTGCCTCTCTACAACCCCAGTGAGAGACTTGTCGTGCCCCTCACTTAGGAACACTGAGGCAAAGAACTCATTGAGGAGTTCAGCCTTGTCCCCCCTGTCTGTCACCAATTGTTTCTGCCCATTTAGCAGTGGTCCTATTCCTCCCTGGGCCTTCCTTTTACTCCCAATATATCTAAAAAACAATTTCTTGTTGTCTTTTACTTGGGTTGCCATCCTCAGCTCCATGGTAGCTTTGGCCTGCCTAACTGCCTCCCTACAAGCACGAGCAGAGGAGGTATATTCATCTTTGGTGATCTCACCCTGTTTCCACTTTTTATGTGCTCCCCTTTTGGCCCTTAGGCTGCCCTGGATTTCTCTGGTCAGCCATGGAAGCCTCCTGGCCCCTTTCCCTTTTTTGCCTTGCTCGGGGATCGTCTTGCTTTGTGCCCAAAGGATCATTTCCTTTAGGCACAGCCACCCTTCTTGGGCTCCCATCCCTTCAAAACTCCTACTCTGCAGTGCTTCTTTGACTAATCGCCTGAGTGCATTGAGATCAGCTTTCCTAAAGTCTAGCACTTTCACCCTACTAGTTACCTTACCCACTCAACGTCTTATGTTGAATTCTATTATTAGGTGATCACTGTCTCCCAAATGGCTACAGATCTGGAGGTCCCCTATCATGTCATCCCCTGTTGCCAATACCAGATCCATTATGGCATTCCCCCTAGTGGGACCATGCACCTCCTGTGTCAGGTGGAGGTCCTGTATACAGGTTAGAAACCTGCGTGAGCGGTGGGACCTTGCTGTCTGCGTCTCTCAGCAGATGTCTGGGTAGTTTAGGTCCCCCATGACTAACGCCTCTTTAGCTTTTCTGGTCTCCGAGAGTTGCCTCAGGAGCCCCGTATCTATTTCTTCCCTTTGGTGTGGGGGTCTGTAGCAGACCCCTACCACTAAATCCCTTTCTCCTTGCCCCCCATGTAGCCTAACCCACAATCCTTCTACTTACTCAACCTTGGATTCTGTCTTGATGAGGGTTGATGTATATTGCTCACTGACATAAAGTGCAACCCCCCCCCCCTTTCTTCCCCGACCTGTCCTTTCTATACAATCTATAGCCCTCAATATGTACCGCCCAGTCATGGGATGAATCCCACCAGGTCTCTGTTAGCCCCACTAAGTCATAGGTGTTTAGTGCAAGCAGGAGCGCTAATTCATCCTGCTTGTTCCCCATGCTCCTAGCATTAGTATATAGGTACTTGAGCCCTGAGACTGGTGCCTTTGCTGCCCCCCCACTCTGAGTCCCAAGGGACCCATTGTTTCTTACCTTCTTGTTTCTTACCTGTGCCGTAGTGCTGGCCTCCCCATGGCTTTCAGGTTTCCAATGTTCTCCTTCTTCAGGCTGGGCTGTCCTTGTGGGTGCCACATGGTTTGGTGGTCCACAGCTTCCCCTGCCCTCGTACTCCCCTCCCCCCGACGAGCCTAGTTTAAAGCCTGCCGGAGGAGATCCACCAACCTAGTAGAAAACACACGCTTAAAGTAGAAAACACATGCTTAAGTAGAAAACACACGCTTAAGCCTGTAAGCTTGCACTTTTTTTCAGAATGGTAGGGAGGAAAGAGAACAGAGGGAGGTCATCCTAGGGATTCTTTAGCTGGCATTGGAGAGTGGGGTGGATAAATTGGAGCCCCCCCACCTTGGAGGAGTCCAATATACCCCCGCCACCCCCCAGCGGGGGCTAAAAAACCCCAGGCCAAATTCTCTCCACTCCCTTCCCCACTCCTATTCTGAAAACAGCTGAGAGGCTGGGAGGCAGTGCAGACACAAGTTATAGGAGACACTATGTTCTAAAACATCTTTTGAGCCCTCATGCAATTAGGGTTCAGATTTTCACCCAATCAGCCATTTTTGAAGTAGTCTGTAGCCATGCCCTTGTGTTTGGTCATGGCTATAGAGCACTTTCTGTGGCCAGGTCAGGCAAAAATTGTCACTTCTATCTGCTCCCATAAGGAAACATGTTGAATCTGGCCCACTAAATAATTATAAGATAGTAAAAAATTTCAGTTACTAACAATGCAGGATAGACTAGACTTAAAATATAAACGCAAATTCTTGCTAGCCCATTCAAAAATCGTGTAGCCAGTTGTGGTTAAGCATTAGAGCCAAAAGACATTTGTATACATATGTAAATCAGACCAAGGACCAGCGGGCCAGCTCTCTTACAATAAATAAGTAAAAAAGCAAACCTTGGTTTAGGCCTAACAATAAACCCTGTTTATTAGAAGTCCTGTTTATTCTACTTATTGAGAAGTCCATTTTTTTTATTTAAATTTGAACCTTTGGAAAGTTTTCCTCCATCAAAGGCTTAGTTTAACAATGATTGAAAAATCCACTCTAATATCATTGGACCTTGCCAGAAATTTTCATGGAAGGCTTGCACTGTCCCAGGAATTACCCGTCATTTATACACCCTTCGAGGTTCCCTAGCGTCGCATTATTTTTGGCTGTTGACCACCTATTTGGAAACTGACCTAAACCAGCAGGCACAATTAACAGGGCAAACCTTAGCATTTAACAATTGAGTTTAAATAAGTGCCTAGCTGGAAGTAATTATAGCTACATACTTGTAAGCAATGTTAAGAAACAGAAGCAGCTAATTGGCAAAAATTGAAGAAACAACATACTCAGCAGTTTAGGAACTGAACAACTTTAGGAATGCAATAAAAGCTGAAACATAATCATTACTACAAGAGACTATTAAATTGAACATACCAAAATTTGATCAGCAAATGCTAGTACTAGTAATGATGGAAAAATATGTTTTCAAACAAACATCACTTTCCAGTCAAATGCTGAACATTCAGAAACAGAAATAAGTCTGGATCATATCAATAAGGGTAAATTATTATCTTTTCTTTTCTAAGTCTTTTTTCTTGGATGGTTGCTTTTGAAGTCTAAACAAGACTTCTAGGATTTTACTTTTCCAGTTCTGTTCTGTGTAACATGACATCCTCCTGTGTGAAATGTTAAGAAAATGTCCCTCAAAAGTTATTAAGCTGTGATACTGGCAAATATCCTTTATTCTTTCTACTATACAATAGCAACCATTTGAAAAAGCATGTGAATAACAGTACTGCTTTTGAATGGTATATTCACAGTATATAGTGAACAGACCTCTCACAGTTCCTGGCTGTCCTTTGTTCCTTTCAGTCACTCTGATGTCTAATCCAGACACTAGCAGTATTAGTTTAGTCCAACCTTTGAAACATTTCCATACCATTCATAAATCTAAATTATGGAGGGAGGAAAGCCATAGATCTAACATTAATGTAGATGTTTAGGGAAGTATTCTTTAGTTCAGAATTAAGAAAGGAAAGATAGTAACTTAAGTTTTCAAATAATACCAGTTGAATCTTAAGTATCTTTTTTTTTCTTATATCCCATAACTCTTTCAGTAGAGAAAACAGAAAATTTTCTTTCTTGATAATTGCTAAAGGTCAGCCTATAGTCAGCTTTCCAGGAAAGAAAATGGGGAAGTACCTCTAGATGGTTATTAAAAGTCAGGATAAGGTTACAGTGTAGACAAAATGTGTCAACATTAAACCCAATTATTATAAACAGAAAAGAAGTTATACTACATAATTTTATTCTAGGTTTTAAATGCACTAAAGTTTGACTGTGTTTTGATCCTGGGGTTCATCTGTTTCTATAATGGTATGCCCTTATTTGAAACACTATGTCCAATTATGTTAATCTCAGTTTTAAATATAACTAGGGTTGGGAAAAGTTCACATAAGGGCAACTGAGATGAGTAGAGATACCTCAGGATTTACACATACTGAAAAATTACAGAAATAATATTGTTTGGTATGAAAAAGAAAAATGTTAAAAGATGTTTGATATTGTTTTAGGTTTATGAAAGATATATGAGCAATTATTCACTTCCTCCATTTTACTCTTATAATACAAAAGCAAAAGATTACTTGATTCATTAGGTAAAATTGGAAGCAATCTTAGAAATACTAGTGGTATAGTACATTGAACGTCTGGACAGGGGCTCAGGATGCCTAAGTTCTACTGCTGGTTCTGACACTGATTTACTGAGTAAACTTGGGCAAGTTTCTGTGCCTCAGTTTCTTCATCTGCTGAACGGGATGACTATAAAAAGGGATCTCCTTTCTACTGTGCTCTGTGATGTGCTAAGAATGTCAGAAAGCTTAATAGGATCATAAGACTTCATTACAATCAAATACTGAAGTTTAATTGGCAAAAGAACTACATAGTATTACAACTAACAAAAATCAAGCAGTTATGGGATTTAGAAAGGAAAGCTAAAACCTAGTATTTCTGGAAATGAACAGATCTGGTCTGAAAGGGCTCCCCTGCTGCTCCCTCCTCCCTTCCCTCCCTTATATATAGCCTTGCACAATTAACTGGCTACATTTTCACATCTCTGAAGCATCAAAAGTTGACAAGCTGCCAGATTTGATGGATCAATGATCTAATTTGGGATAGTACTTCTGGTTCCTTTGTTCCAACTATAGTTCTGTAATTCAACTGGAACCTCTTCTGAGTAGGATGGCGTCACACTCAGTTGCATTAATTAATTGTTCATAAAGCTATCAAATATACATAAAAGAGTTTTTGAGCAAATTCACAGAATATTAGAGCTGATCTCTACCACCGTGGCAGTATATTCAGGCCAGGATAGGCCTGAGCCTGCTCTAATAAAACTACACCTGCCCACCTGCAGATGTTGCTCCAAAGCCAGTTCACTCTTAAGACTGCTCAAGTGCAACAAAAAATTGGTTGTGTTTTTTTTTTTTATCAGAGAAAACCAGGATCCCTGCTCATCAAGAGAATTAATCCATATGCAGCAAGTTACAGATGTTTATTATTATACAGGGCATGACATGTTTGATCCAGAATGGGCCCAAGCATGCCTCACCTACCCATGCATGTTCAGCTGTGTTCCAAACCTGAAGGTACAAAAGTGAGGCTGCAGGTAGACGAATTCTCTTGATGAGCAGGGATCCTGGTTTTCTCTGATAAAAAAAAAAAACACACAGCCAATTTTTTGTTTTAAAAAAATAACCCCAAATCCACATTTTTCTATGTTTAAAATGAAACACCACTATATATATATATATTACACCACTATATATATTACTGGCATTTCATTTTAATCATGGAAAAATGTGGATTTTAGGTTGCTTTTTTTAAGCCAAAAATTGGGGATTTTTTTTTTTATCAGAGAAAACCAGGATGCCTGTTGATGAGTGAAGCAAGAAGGAATCCAACTTCCTCCCTCAAACCAGTGTTGGTTTTTCAGTAATAAAAGAAGCAACTTCTATTGCAAGTTTATTGTTCTTACTAAAGTAAACTGATACAACTCTCCTGGCCAAATTCACTACTTTGCTACTCCAGCTTTATCATTCAAACATTTTTTCCATAAGAAAGACAATATGTTATTTTCAGTCAGACAAGATTCTTTGGGTAAATCTGATATATTTTATTAGACCAACTCAAATAGTTGGAAAAATTCTTCTTAGTAAGCTTTCAGGTATAAGTGCCCTTCGTCAGGCTGAGGAAACATCTGCAGTTTGTGTGTGCTCTTCCTGGATGGTATCTCTACATATGCCTAATGAATGTACTGGATAGAAAAATATATTTCAAAATATTTATTGTTACTAATATCTTTTGTTTCACTGAATTTCTTCTTATTTTTCTGTCAATAGCTGGCAGCTGAGGCTGGCTAAAATCAACTTGGAAGTAAAGCAAACATTGTCAACATTGAGTATGGGTAAATAAATTAAGATAAGCTACTAACCAAAGTGGTTGATTTTCCATCTCCTGATATCTCCAAATCCAGCCTTTTTTCAGATATATATATTTTAGACAAACATAAGTTATAGACCTCAGCATAGGAGCGACTGGGTAAAATGTAATGGCACATAATATAAAGGAGGCCGGACTAGGTGCTCTAATAGCCCCTTCTGGCCTACACTTCAGTATATCTGTGAACCTACAATTATATTTATTTTTGTTAGAAGTTATTGAGTGTTTGCCGCTGACAGCAGCTATTGCAGAAAGTAATGAAACAGAATTTAGTTTATGAAATTGCAGACAATGCATCTAAAGGAAAATTATTCAAAGCATGTGCTTAATGGAAAGGAGAAATCTAGTAAGGCTGAAACAGCAGGCTTTGCAATGTGATTTAGCACTGAATTTTTACAGGTATCATTTCATGGAATATAGAGGAAATTGCTCTTCTCTCCATAGTCTTATTTTATTATTTGCATTACAGTATGAGTGATTCTCAACCAGGGACCTGGCAGGGAGGTGGTTTGCTGTGAGATCTTCTTAAGGGTGCCATACATCTCTTCAAGTTAGACTGCTGTCTTCTAGCAGCCCAGCTTCTGTTGTGGTCCCATGCAACCCTCCCCTCTCAGAGAGGTGCAGTAGTACTCAGCACATGCTTGACCACTCCAGCTGAGCACCCAGCAAGTGTTGCCCTTAAGTTGTTCCAGAACCAAGCCAACATAGCCCCTGTCCCAAGCCCCTCTTCCTCCATAAAGCCATCTGTCAGCTACAGGCAGGCAGGGCGGGTGGGGGGAAAGAAGTATCTGTGTCCCTTGCATGATCCCCAAGACCTGGGCACCTGCAACCCTGGGTTATGCCCCCACACCCCATCATGAAGCATCCCATGATGTACGCATACACCTGGCACTGAGCCTAGGAAAACCATTGCACTTGGCCAGAGCCCAACCCTGTCTCCTGCGCACCCAGCCAGGGAACCCCATGTCCCTGTGCTCAGACACATCTCCACGGACCCCAACCCTAGCTTCCATGCACTGCAGATCATTCACCAGAGCTAGCACCCTGCCACCTGCACTCCAGCATGGACTCCTCCACCCCTAAGCAGGAGCTGGTATGGGTGGTTCACCTCCGGTGGGTCGGGGTGGCAGCGGGCAGAACACCGGGACTGGGCCTGCATGGAGGCAGCTGTGACCTCCATGGCTCAGCCACTGCCATACTACCTTGGCCACAAGCACCTCACATGCTGCAAGGCTTTTCAGCCCACAACTACAAGGTCCTGGTGTACTAGGGACCCATGGTAGACAATAGGCAATGCTACTCCTTGATCATCCATGACCAATATTTGTCCAATCTCTTCTTGATCACCTTCAGTGATAGAGAGTCCACAACTTCCCTAGGTAGCCTATTCCACTACCTCACTGTTCTGACAATGATGAAGTTTTTCCAGATATCCTATCTAAACTTACTTTGCTGTTACTTCAAGCCATTGGTCCACATCATCTTCTCTGTGGCAAGAGAGAAAAGGTGCTTTTCCTCTTCTTATTGGCAACCCTTCAAATATTTGAAGACTGGTATCATGTCACCTCTTTAAGTGCCTTTTCTGCAACCTGAGCATGCCTAGCTCCTTCAACCTCTCCTCATATCATGATTTCCAATCCCTTGATCATCTTTATGCCTGCCTGTGGACCCTCTCTAGCTTCTCCACATCCTTTTTAAAATTTGAGGCCCAAAACTGCAAGCAGTCCTTCAGATGAAGCATAACCAGTGCAGAGTAGAGAGACACTATGACCTCCTGTCATAGTGTAGGCATCTTGAATCTAAAAAGGTTGCAGGCCACTGAGATAGATTTTATTGTGTTAGACCCTTTGGGCTGCTTTCATGTCCACCAGAGATCAAGGGGTTCCAAAACTGTTGCAGTGAGTGAAACCCAACCTGCCTCACTGACGAACCTCTAGGCCTGAAAAGCACAAATAGTCATGGCTGGGTGGGGTATACACTGCTTACCTTTGGACCCAGTGGGCGCATCTATGTGAGATCTTTACTCTGGAGCTGCCTCAGTAAACATATCAACATGTAGACATGCAGTGCTATTAGGCCTCAAAAAACTAATTCACTCTGCTTCAGGTTATTACTTGTAAATGCAAGTACTATCCTGCAGCAGAGTTGTCTGCTCCACCACAACCCACGTGTAGATGCTGACTCAGCTGGCTGGGGCACAAGGGTGCTTCAGTGAGAGGCTGCCTGCCAGCTAGCCTTGCACTGCAGCACCCTTGTGCCCCAGCCAGCCCCTCTGCAGCATATTGAGCTGGGTCAGAGCAGCCCCAGGCTGGCCTTCCACCAGCCAGGGCTACTCTGATCCAGCTCAACGTGCTGCAGCCCCATGCACATGTTCAAATATAGCATCCAGGAGCAATAAACTGGTTTTATGTATGATATACACTAGAGTTTATTGCCGTGTATTAATAGCATGCGTAGATGTGCCCACTGCTACAGTGCTATAGACAAGCCCTGTGGTGCTGCAGCCCTTTACACAGAGAATGGGAAGAAACAACTACCTCCAAAGAGTAAAGAAAGCCTGAGGGTGCCATAGGTAGTAAATAGGAAACTAAAGTTTCTGGGAAGTGAGAACCCTGGGTTTAAATATCCTCACTATCTCTGGGCTGGGATCAACACTGTTGCATGCAAATCAGGAGTGCTTGGAATATGCCTCATAAGTGGTGTCTCCCTTGGGATTGACAGACATGGGAAAAAAAACCCCAAACATTGCTTTACTTTAGGCTCGGTGCACCCCTACATGAAGCACAGCACATTCCCAGAAGAGGCTTGCGTTAGTTGGATCTATACACCCAATGTCTGTATAGATAGCGTGCTTCAGTGGGCTTTTTGGTGCTTTTATCTAATAGCTGATTGAAAAGATAAAAGTGCGAAAAGCCCCACTAAAGCACCCAATCTATACGGATGCTGCAGAGCCAGGTCCAACTAACACACTGGCTCTTTTAATAAAGCAGTGTTTTTTGTTTTTTTTCACATCTATCAGTACCCTAAATGATCTATTTGAATTGCTTCTGAGCATATGTCAAAGCATGTTGTAATTTTTATGCACTGCGTACATTTGGCTCTGCTTGTTCACAACAGTTCAAATTGGCCTTTGGAACATAGGCTGTTAAAGAGGAACTAACCTGAAACTAAAACTGGGTACCTAAAAGTTTGATGCTCCCCAAGCTCAAGCCTTTTATTGGATCTGGTCTAAAGTGATTGCCCCAGGTCACACAGGTAATCTGTGGCATAGTCTGAAACAAGACCTCCTGATTCCCAGTTCAATGTCTTAACCATGAAACCAAATATAGTTTGGTTGTAGTGCAGTTGCAACTTGAATGCTGCATGCAGTTCAGAGAGCCACACTACAAATGCTAAAGAAAATTGGAGGGATTTCTGAGAGGCAGCATACAATGAGCAAAAATGATGGAAAGACTCAACCCTATTGGTAATATATAGGCTTAATGCACCACCTTCTCCTTTGCCTTCATTCTAATTCTGAACAGGTCTAGAGATAAAACCCCTGTGCAATATTCTTTCTTACAGATTACAGTATGATCTAATTGACTGCACTATTAGAGAATCATTAGGGGTTTCTTGTTTACATTTTTAATATTTTTAGACTGGACTCTATCAATCTTTAGTCTCCTAAATATTTTCTTCTTCCATGTATTCCAATGGATGCAAAACCTATTTTACGTCACTTTTTTTTCCCCCAGGCTGCACAAACTGAAAGGGCAATGTCTCTTTTGTAGGTTAAACAATCCACTTCTTTCATCATTTTTGCTACCCTTTTTTCTCTCCTGATTATGTTATTTTATAATGAGAACCACAAAACTTAACCCAGTTCTCCATATTTAACAAGAATGTATTTCCTGTTCTGCACGATATCCCTATTTGTATACCTCCTAAGATAGAAACCATTTTTGCAACAGCATCTCACTGTAAACTCTGCCTTGCTATTAGCTATCTTTCATATTAGTGCTTTCTAACCACCATTTGCCAATTTTGTTCTTCTGCTTAATAATATATTTTCCTAAGTGTATTATTACCTGGTATTTATCTAAATTAATTCCTTTGCTCTAAGGGCCCCTCTTATGACAGGGTGTAATCAATCAATCATTTGTCAGTTGCAGTTACTCTGCATGTCAAGTCATTCTTCTGCATTGGAGTGCCCAGATTCATTCAGAATATTTACATGTGGGGTTGCACTGTCTCTTTGCAGTTCCATAGAGGTATAGAGAATTTAAGGATTGCTATTCTTTGTTCACAGCAACAGTAAAAATCAAATTTAGTTGTTTCTATTAGAAGGAGCAGGCAGATAAGGGAATAAAGTCTCAGGGTGCTAAACACCACTGGCCTCTACATACGACTTTAATTTAAAAAGCAATATTCAGGCAAGTTGTGGAAAATAAATTGCCTTACCAATAAGGAATCTGCATGCCCTGTAAGCAATGACAGTTGGTAACAAGGTAATTTAAAAAAACAATTTTGACATCTATGTGTCTGAAGCTTCTAAACGGGAAATGATAAACCAAACAGGTATGGTTTAAAGTGGGAAACACAATATGTACATGGATATAAAAGATGATAGGAATTTTACTAAAAGATTCTTCTACAGTATTTTGCTGTCTTCTATTCTCTTTGCAAGCACTGCTGATTTGTTACTCTCTCTCTAGTTATTTATATAACTATAATAGCTGTGTTCTCAAAACACCTATCAGCAAAATTGAACCACAGTGCAATGTCCTCCCACTTAATATAATTTAGCAACATATTAAATAATTTGGTAAATTAGTCTAAAACTAATTTCTGGAACTTATTCTTCAGTATCCTGATTGATACAGTTCTCTAACACAGGTTTTTGGGGTTTTTTTCCTGCTAGGTGATTTTGTATTAATACTAGCATATTCATATTCAAACACCATTCTAAATCTAAAATCAGTTTCTCATATAAATATATAGTTAGGTGTACTTAATATTAGCTATAGTGGCCTCTTCAGTCAATTAGGCATCTTAACCTTCTCAGTGTCTCAGTATGTTATCTCAGAAGTGCTACATTATAATAGTGGGTGGGTGGGGATCTGAGATACTACATAGGTCTCTTATTAACTCTATAGTCAGTATAATCCACTGCCAGAATCTGATACTATTCCAACCACTGGAAGTGCACAGCTAGGCTATTCTGGTAACAGGCAGCCTTTGGCATCTTCAGAACATGCAGGGAGTCAACTACAAGTCGGAAATATACTAAAGAGGGATGCATCTGAACCCATAGCTTCCAACGTTTCATGAGCCTATTCCACCCTGGCAGATCATAGAATCATAGAATAAAAGAAAATAAGGATTGGAAGGGACCTCAGGAAGTCATCTAATTCAACCCCTTGCTCAAACCAGGACCATCGTCAACTAGATCATTCCATCTAGGGGTTTATCTAGTCAGGCCATAAAACCTACAAGGATGGAGTTTCCACCACCTCTCTAGGTAACCTGTTCCAGTGTGCTTCACCAGCCTCCTAGTGAGAATGTTTTTCCTACTATCCAACCTAAATCTCCCGTGGTGCAACTTGAGACTATTGCTCCTTCTTCTATCATCTGTCACCACTGAGAACAATCTAGTTCCATCCTCTTTGGAACCCCTCTTCAGATAGCTAAAGGCTGCTGTCAAATCCTGCCTTAATCTTCTCTTCTAAAGGCTAAATAAACCCAGTTCCCCCAGCCTTTCTTCATAAATCACGTGCCTTAGTCCCCTCACCATTTTGTTGCTCTCGACTGGACTCTCTCCAGCTTGTCCACCTCCTTTCTGTATTGGGGGGCCCAAAACTGAACACAGTACTCCAGATGTGGCCTCACCAGTGCTGAATAGAGGAGAATAATTACTTCCCTTGATCTGCTGGCAATGCTCCTACTAATTCAAACCAGTGTGCTGTTAGCCTTCTTGGCAACAAGGGCACACAGCTGACTCATATCCAGCTTATTGTCCACTGTAGCCCCTAGGTCCTTTTCTGCAGAGCTACTGCTTAGCCAGATGGTCCCAGGCCTGTAGGGGTGCATGGGATTCTTCCATCCTAAATTCAGGACTTTACACTTGTCCTTGTTGAACTTCATGTGATTTCTTTTGGCCCAATCCCCCAACTTGTCTAGGTCACTCTGAATCCTAGCCCTCCCCTCCAGTGCATCTACTACATCCCCTAGCTTTGTGTCATCCACAAACTTGCCGAGGGTGCAATCCATCCCATCTTCCAGATTATTAATGAAGTTGTTAAAAAACTCCAGTCCCAGGAATGACCCCTGGGGCACTCCACTTGATACTACCTGCCAGTTAGATACTGAGCCATTGATTACTACTTGTTGAGCCCAATGATCTGGCCAGCTTTCTATCCACCTTACAGTCCATTCATCTAACCCATGCTTTCTCAGTTTGCTTGTAAGAATGATGTGGGAGAAAGTATAAAAAGCCCTGCTAAAGTCTAGGTATATTATGTCCACTGCTTTCCCTGCATCCACAGAGCAAATTATCTCATTATAGAAGGCAGTTAGGTTGGTCAGCCATGTCTTGCCTTTAATGAATCCATGCTGACTGTTCCTGATCACCATCTTCCCTTTCAAGTGCTTAAAAATGGATTCCTTGAGGACCTGCTTCATGATTTTTCCAGGGACCAAGGTGAGGATAACTGGCCTGTAGTTCTCTGGATCCTCCTTCTTCCCTTTCTTAAAGATGGGCACAATATTTGCCCTTTTTCCAATTGTCCAGGACCTCCCCCAATCAGCAGGAGTTTTCAAAGATGATGGCCAGTGGTTCGGCAATCACATCAGCCAACTCTCTCTGAACCCTTGGATGCATTGCATCTGGCCCCATAGACTTGTACATGTCTAGCTTTTCTAAATAGTTCCTAACCTGTTTTTCACCACTAAGGACTGCTTACCTTCTCCCAAAACGGTGCTCCCCAATGCAGTAGTCTGGGAGCTGATGCCTTGGCACATCTTTACGAGCACTCGTGGTGCTCTGGTGCTCTGGAAAAGGGTCAATGTGGTCCCCATTTTCAAAAAAGGGAGGAAAGAGGACCCAGGAAACTATAGGCCCATTAATGTTACCTCAGTCCTGGGGAAGCTCTTTGAGGAAGTTATCCAGGAGCGCATATGCGAGGGGCCAGCGGGGGAGTTTATGCTTAGGGGCAATCAGCATAGGTTCATTAGAGGCAGGTCCTATCAGACCAACCTGGTTGCATTCTATGACCAAGTCACAAAAGCCTTGTATGCAGGTGTCATGGTGGACATAGTCTTACTGGACTTTAGGAAGGCCTTCAACACTGTGTCTCACCCCATCCTCATTAAAAAAGTAGGCGTCTGTGGTGTCAATGCCTACACAATCAGGTGGGTTGCAAATTGGCTGGAGGACTGCACCCAGAGAGTGGTAGTGGACAGGTCATTTTTGACCTGGAGAGATGTGGGCAGTAGGGTTCCCCAGGGCTCAGTCCTCGGGCCTGCACTGTTCAATATCTTCATCGGCGATTTGGACAAGGGGGTGAAAAGCACCTTGTTCAAGTTCGCAGATGACACTAAGATGTGGAGAGAAGTGGGCATGCTAGAAGAGAGGGACAGGCTACAACTAAATCTGGACAGATTACAGAGATGGGAGGATGAGAATAGGATGGGTTTCAATATGGACAAGTGCAAGGTGTTGCACCTGGGGAGGAAGAACCAGCAGCATACCTACAGGCTGGGGAACTCCCTTCTCATCAACACAGAGGCAGAGAAGGATCTTGGAATCACTATTGATTCCAAGATGAACATGAGCTGCCAATGTGGGGACACGGTCAGGAAGGCTAACCGCACCCTGTCATGCATCCAGAGATGCATCATGAGCAGGTCCAAGGAGGTGATCCTCTCCCTCTATGCGACATTGTTCAGGCTGCAGTTGGAGTACTGCATCCAGTTCTGGGTGCCACACTTCAGGAGGGATGTGGACAGCATCGAGAGGGTCCAGAGGAGGGCCACTGACATGATTAGGGGGCAGCAGGGCAGGCCCTATGAGGAGAGGCTATGGGACCTGAACCTGTTCAGCCTCCACAAAAGAAGGCTGAGAGGGGATCTGGTGGCCACTTATAAACTTGCCAAGGGGGACCAGCAGGCAATGGGAGAGCCCCTGCTCCCCAAGCACTCCCAGGGGTAACAAGGAACAATGGCCATAAGTTGACTGAGAGTAAATTCAAGCTAGATATCAGGAAGCATTATTTCACTGTCAGGGTGGCTAGGAGCTGGAACCAACTTCCAAGGGAAGTGATGCTTACCCCTACCCAGAAGGTCTTCAAGAGGAAGCTAGATAGCCACCTAGCTGGGGTCATTTGACCCCAGCATCCTTTCCTGCCCATGGCAGGGGGTCAGAGTAGATGATCTGCTTAGGTCCCTTCCAACCCTACCAACTATGAAACTATGAAACTATGACCCTGCCTCTGAAGACCAAGGTAAAAAAGGAATTGAATACTTTATCCTTTTCTTCGTCATCTGCTACTAGGTTGCCTCTCCCATTCAGTAATGGACCCATACTTTCCATGACCTTCCTTTTGTTGCTAGCATACTTATAGAAAGCCCTCTTGTTACCCTTCAGGTCCTCTTCTAGCTGTAACTGCAATTGTGCTTTGGCCTTTGTAACAGGGAAGCCATCCTCTTGTTACTTGTGGAATAAGGAGACAATACTTACTATGGCTGCTGCAGAGCAGCAAGAGCAATGATGACATCATCAGACAGGGGTGGCAACATTAACTGCACCTGCAAAGAAAAGTAATGAAGCAATTACTCATCAGAAACGAATCACCAATAAGTAAACAGGACAGACTGAATCATTTCCTAGAAAGGGAACTGTGAATTCTGGTAAAGTGATGAACAGAGTGATTCATGTGGAGAAATGGAGTGAATGAGGGTCAGCACATAAGGTGAGAACCCCACTGACTGCTGTCCGAGACGAAAGCAAATGGAGGAGACATTTTGCACCCAAAAGAAGGTAACTGCATTTTTTTTTAAGTTGAGAGACCTTACAAATTTCAGTGAGACATATCACTGAAGAAGAGCAGAGAGTTGGTGAGAGTAATCGCTCTCTACAAAGACTAAGACTATGGGGAATTTATTTGAGACTTTGCTTACCTGTTTGTGTTATACTTTAGGGAGAATTTGAGCCCTAGCACAGGATTTTTTTTTCTTTTTTTTTTCTTCTTTTTTTGACCTGATGTGGGCAAAGCCATGTAAAGGAAATTATGAGACATAATATAACATATGTAAACACCACGAGGAGTCCTCCATGTGATAACTTACAAATTTTATTCTCAAGGGTTTTCTTATTTTTGTTTCCCTTTCTTACACATTACCCTCTCACAGCCTTTCTGATTTCATCTCTGCATGACCAAGCAATATTCTTATATTCCTCGCCAGCCATCTGTCCAACCTTCCACTTCTTGTAAGCTTCTTTTTGGTGTTTAAGCTTGCTGAAGAGCTTTCTGCTATGCCAAGTTGGTCACCTGCCATATTTGCTAGTCTTCCTGCACATCGGGTTTTGTTTTCCCTGCACCCTTATCAAGATTTGTTTAAAATACAACCAACTCTCCTGGATTCCTTTCACCCTCAGATTGCCCTCCTAAGGGTAGTCTTCCCATCAGTTCCCTGAGGGAGTCAAAATCTGCTTTTCTGAAGTCCAGGGTCCATACTCTGCTGATCTCCTTCCTTCCTTTTGTCATGATGCTGAACTCAGTCAACTCGTGGTCACCACTGACCAACTTGCCATCCGATTCTACATCCACCAGCAATTCTTCCCTGTTTGTGAGCAGTTGGTCAAGAAAAGCACAGCCCCAAATTGGTCTCTCTAACACTTGCACCAGGAAGTTGTCTCCAACACTCTCCAAAAACTCCTTAGATTACCTGTGCACTACTGTATTGCCCTCCAAGCAGATGTCAGGTTGATTGATGTCCCCCATGAAAATAAGGGCCTGTGATTGAGCAACCTCCACTAGCTGTCTGAAGAAAGCCTCATCTGACTCATCCTCCTGGTCTGGTGGTCTATAACAGGCACTCACCACATCATCACCCTTATTGCTCTCTCCTCTGACCCTAATCCAAAGAGTTTCAAGCTCTGGGCAATCATATGGGTCTCTTACATAAAAAGCAACTCCTCTTTCTCTTCTCTCCTGAATGTATTTCCTGAACAGTTTATACCTATCCATGACAGTTCTCCAATCATGCAAGCTATCACACCAAGTCTCTATTTTTCCATTTATATCATAATTCCATAACTGTGCAAGGACCTCCAATTCTTCCTGCTTCTTTCCAAGATTCTGTGCATTTGTATACAGACACCTGAGGTAACTAGATGATTGCCCTACTTTCTCAGGAAGAATGAAAAGTCCTTCCCTGTTGACCTCCCTCTCCTGTTTGTGCTTCCTCCAGGTCACTTATTTTACCACTTATCTCAGGCCTTTGGTCTCCATCCCCTAGCAAACTTAGTTTTAAGTCCTCCTCATTAATTTAGCAAGCCTGTCTGCAAAGATGCTTTTCCCTCTCTTCATTAGGTGTATTCCATCTCTTCCAAGCAATCTTTCTTCTTAGAAAAAAATCCCATGATCAAAGAAGCCAAATACCTACTGGCAACAGGTGTTTAGTTGAACAGTCTGACAGGAGGGCAGTGTTGGTGGTTATGGCACACATGCAGAAAATGGAAGATCTGGGATATAGGAAAGCAAGAGGGAGCATTATTCTCCTTCTATGAGAGGGGAACCTCCTCAGAAAGGGCAATGGGTTTTTCTCCCAAAAGTTATTTTTGCATTTTATCCAGCAACTACCTAATGCAAAATTACTCTTACAGGGAGGTTTTTTTTGGGTGGTTCATGGCCAAGGATTGAAATATAGTTTGGGGAAAAAGGGAAGAGATAGCCAGGCCTATCAGTTTGTATCACTCAGGAAGAAAAATTAAGATTGAAGGATTTATCAAGAAATATTTGACTGCCCATGGTGAAGGTTCTTATGGAAACACAATCCTCCATCTCAGTGACCCATAATGTAATATAAGGGATCTTAAGAGTGTATACAACCTTTTGCTGCACTCAATCTATGATCATGCAGATTACTTTAACCTGTCTGACCGTACACTACAATCAACATATACAGGTGTTCGCTAGTTCCCAGAGCCATGTGAAGAACCTTGTGTAAGTAAGTGAGATGGGAAGAGGGGAGGGCAGGTCCATGAGATGGTGAGGAGTGCAGGAGTGTGGGGGGGGGGAGGGGGAGAGCAACTAAAAACAGCTAGGTCAAGAGGGGTAGGAAGAGCTCAGCCCCAGGGCTGGGATGATTAGTTGGGCTTTCCTTGCCCCAGAGGTGCACTCTAAATGTGTGTAGACATTTGCTGGATTGGTTTAGTCCATTTCTGATCTAATTTAGTTCACATACTTAGGTGAACTATAGATTGAGCCCACCATTTTTGCCCAGTTTAATCCTCCTGAACATCTGCACAGATGGGCACTTAAATTTACCTAACCCTAGTTAGGTTGATATAAATGTAATGTCTACATATGTGCTAAGACTGTTACATGAAATAATAAGAACAATGTATGATTCTCATAAGAAAGGGTATTTTATGCAAGCATTACAGATTATTGCACAGGCACTGCATGATAGGCTTAAAAGTTTGAAAAAGGAATGTAATAACTGGAAGAAGATGTATAGTGTTCTGCAGGAAAAGCATGTTAAGCTGGAGGTTAAAAATGAGAGAAGCCGCTAACTCACAAATAGCTAGGAGAGAGGAAAGAGAAGGAGGGGCAATTAAGAACCAGCTGGAACTTTGGATGAAATCAGTGTGAAAAATTAAAAATATAAGATTAAAAAAAAAAATTTTGGATGGGAGAATGGGGTTTACCAGCTGTAACGCTAATGAATGTAATGTACGAGTAAAATATTAATGGCAGTGCCTCATTTGGAACAAATGCTTTTAAAAGCTAAAGTCTGAATTTCCTAAAAGGTGAGCCTGCATATACATTGATATAATGACATCTAGGGCAGAGGATAGTATGCAATGAAATGGGATAAAAACAGATTGTTGCAAATAGATGAATTAGTTATTCTGCATATGACAAAGACTTTTTGAGCTATACACAGATGGTTATTTCATCCAAACGTCTTGTAATAAGTGGGCATCAAAGTTTTAATGGAACTAAACCTTCATACTGATTAACAAAGAGCATCTGTGCTCATGACATAAATAAGACAACTTAATGCTAAAACAATAACTATAGAGAAATATGCCTCATCCTTGTTAGAGATCATTAGTGTAGGGTATGAGTCTCAGACAACACAAGTATTATGTCTTGGGAAATGCAACACACAATTACAATAAAGTAAACCAAAATTTAGCCATTTCAGGATAATTAATTATGAGCAAAACTTCCGTAAAGAAAATGAGAGATGACTGTGCTTCACAACAGAAGAAATTAAAAAGAATTTTAAATGGTCTTCTCTCTAGAAAACGAAGTCCAGAGCATAAATTTATTTATTTAATGTTATCTATTCATATTCAGTAGTAAGAGAAGTTAATCATGAAGCAACCTTAGTAAGCATGAAGCTAGATAAATTCAAACTAGAAATAAAGCACACAATGAGATTAATTAGACATAAAGACAATTTACTAAGGGAAGTGGTATTCTCTATTGCTTAAAGACTTTAAGTTGGAATTGGGTGTGTTTCTAAAATATTTGTTTTAACTCCATTGAGATCTAGAGGCTTGATGTAGTAATTGGCTTGTATTATACCAGAACACTCTTTAGATCAATAGTTCTCAACCTCTTTACACTCAAAACACCCCTCGTTAGACTCAAAAACACTCTTTAGAACAGTGCTTTCCAAACTGTGGGTTGAGACCCCAAATGGGATAACAACATTAGCGTATCGGGTCATGATAAATGTTCCCCCTGAGATTTCTGCACCCACAGCAGGGTGCAGGGCTGTAGCCAAGCTGGACCATCTCTAGACAAGAGCTAGCTCTGCAGCCCAGTGGGTGGGACACATTGTAGGGAGGGCATGCTACACCACCATGGCCACCAAGGTGAGTCACAGCATCAGTGGCAGTATGGAGTTGTGCTCCCACTGGTGCTGGGTGAGCAGGTGGTGCCTCAGCTTGGCAGCCATGGTGGCACTCCCTCCCTCCTGCACCAGGTCCTGCCCACTGGAACATGGAGCCCCCAGGAGGAGGGCAGAAGAGCAGGGAGTCCCAAGTCTGTAGCAAGCATTCTGCATGCTCCCTGACGCCACAGGCAGTGCTACCCATGGGAGAGGGGATGGGACAGGTGGGAAGGAAACTGGGCTCTGCACTCTGCTCTGGCTGCAGTAGCCACTGCCCCCCACAGGTGCCAGTCAGAGCTTGGGCACTGCTAGCGGGGCAGGGTGCTGTAGGTTGTGGAGCACCTGGTGTGGGCCTGTGGGTGGAGAGCGAGGGGCTCTGGCAGGGCCAGGGGGTTGTGGGTGGGGAGTGATGGGCACCAGGGATTCTGGGTGGCTGCAGGTTGGGAGTGAGGGGCCAGGCTGAGGAAATGAGGTCATGCTGAGAAAGTGAGGTCATAAATGGGTTTATGCTAAGGAAAAGTTTAGCCTTAGAAAATTCTAGTTCTCAGCTTTCACTCATTTTTTGACTATAGAAAAATAATATTGCAATTCTTTTGTTGCATGCTACTTTGACCCGGCTCTGAAATGTCTATAGTCTGGGTGTTTCAGCAGAGTGTTTTGGCACTTTTAGCTAAAGCTGATTCAATCAGCTAGTAGATAAAAGCATCACAAAGCCCCAGTAAGGCACCCGATCGATACAGACGTTGGGTGAGCCAGGTCCAACTAACTGCTGCCTCTTCTGGGCATGTGCTGCGCTTAGTGGGGGAGCACATGGAGTTTAAAGTAAAGCACCAGGGTTTCTTTAATGTCTGCAAGCGATCCTCAGCCCTGTAAGTTCAGTTAGCATGTCCTGAGTGTCACATGAGATAGGGCTCTAACATTTGCATGTACTTAAAACTTAAGTGAGGCTGCTTAGAAATGCTGCATTTAGGAAACTAGTTCTTGTTCTGTAACTAAATATTGGTAAGAGAAAGCATTGCTTTAAGTATTTTTTTCCATTTGCTAAGGGGTAAAATATATGGGGTGGGGGGAGACAGCAGATCAGTCTCTAGTTGGAGCAGAATTCAAGGTCTCAAGGAAGGAGTGTGCTCTTAATACAAATGGTCCTTTTTACATTATATCAAAACAGCCTTTGAACAGGGACACTCAAATAGCATGCAGACAAAACGTCTCTTTCAGAATTCTCAGCTCATATTCTTGTGACCACTTTCCCAAAATTGGACTTCATTTAGCATGATTAAGGCACCAAGCAATTGTTTGCAAGAGCTTCTCCTAAGAGCAACTGCACCACAAAACCTAAAACAAGAAGCATTTTTTCAGCAATTGAACAGGATTTGCATGCTCAGAAAAAGGAGTGTATAAAACTGTGTGTAACAGCACCATCTGGTGACTCCCACTTTAATATTTTTAAAAATTAATATAATACCCATACAACCATAATACTTCTGATCAATAAGAAAAGTTGTTATAATCTAATAATAATAATAGTGACTGTCATGTCTACTTCATTATACAAATATATCCACTATTATTTTGACTCCCACCTGTTGCATGTATACACTGTGTCACAATCTGTTTTACTCCTTTTTCTAAATATAGCAAGATGGGACATTAGTCCTTAACTTAAGCTCCTGATAAAATAATTATACTAAATAAATTTACCTTGAGGCCAGGTACAGACATTACACTTTTACAAGTGACCAGAAACTGGTCTATACCCATAACACAACAGAAGTTCAACACACGCAGACTGGTTTAAAAATGGCAGAACATGGTCTAAGATTTGCCCCTTTCCTTCCCCTCACCAAAGGGTGAATGTGCATTCTGTTTGCTATCAATTCAAACTAAGTGGCTTACAGAAAACAGCGTAACTTAGATCAGTTCTACCTCAGGCTTTTGGATGTCTGTACCTCGCCTGAATTTCTTTCAGTAAAAGGAAAAAACTTGGGTTATTAACCCACAAAAGCAGCTTCAGAATGTCTCATCCTAATATTTAGAATAAATTCCATTTAGGTTATGCTTCCCTGAGAGATGCTTGCCTGATGTGTGTCTAACCTCTGGAGAGGAGTAACATTTCAGTCCTGCTAGGATTTAGACCAAGAGATTCCTAGCTAGCTCTTGCCCCCTTGCTCAGGGTCAGACTGATCACCATATCTGTGGTCAGGGAGGAATTCTACTCCGTGGTCAGATGGGTATGATTGTTGGGGGAGTGGTTTGCCTTCCTTTGTAGCAAAGGGTGTTGTCCTCTTCCTTCCATCTCTTAGACATATTTTTAACAACCCTTGAGGCAGTACATTGTTGGCTGCTGTGGTCTCTCTGCTTTACCTGTGGCAGGCTGTATTGTCTTGTAGTTGCATCAGGGTTGAGATTTGTTAATGAGTTAGACAAAACATTTGTACAGGATCATTTGCATTGGGATATTTCTGCCTCAGGCAGGGGGTTGAACTACATGACCTATGGTGGTCCCTTCCGACCCTGTTTCTCTATGATTTCAATGATTTCAAATCCCTATGCTTAGCACTAGCTATTAACCAGCTCTAGGTACTTCCAAGCTTAACATTCAGTTTTGCATTTTTTATTTTTTTGTTGTTGTTGATTTTATGGAGGGTGTTTTGGAGAGGGAAGTTTTGGTTTGTTTTTTGGTTTAGCTTGGCTTGGTTTGTTGTTTTTTTCCCCCCAAGTTATTATTTTTATTATTATTATTGCTCTTTTAAGGTGTATAACGCTTTGCATGTATCCACTTCAAACTGGGTTTTGAATTCCAGGCGGACAAGGTGCCCAAAGTTTAGTCCTTGTGTTGCCACTAAGTTTTTCTTTGCATCTAGCACACAATGCCTCTAGACACAAATCCCATCTCCTTTCTCCTGTTAACACTGTCTTATTGGGCATATTATACTGCTAAAAATTCAAACAAATGCTATAGATTCTGTGCTTCTACTGATACATTTATGAAGGAAAAAAAATTGAAAAGCTACCTCCTTCACCTGCAAGGTATCTTCATTTTTGTACCACTTGTGTTTTTAATCTTATTTGTGCATGAACAGCAGTTTAGAAAAGTTCCATATAGTCTTTGCAGATGATGATGAATTGGGAAGTGGGTACCTGGATCAGTAAAAACCTTTTCTCCGCTGAAATTAGTTGTGACATTTCAGACTTCTAGAGAACAAACAATAGAAAGAGAGTCCAATTTCTTCTTAAGTAAGGCAAAGGAAAGCAAAGAAAGTTATTCTGTTTTCACCGAATATTTATATTCCACAAGGTCACTTTCTATACAAGATTACAATGTGCAGGTTTTGGGGGATTTAGGGTCTTGTGCTGCCTCTAATAAAGTCTGGTATTTGGAATAAGACTAAAATGTCTGGACAGCAATGGCAGTATTGAATATGCATCAGTGGCACAGTGGAAAGATCCCACAGGAATGAGATAAGTCTGGCAGATGTGTGGTAAGTCCCTTAAAGAGTGACACAAGAATCATTTTGTCTAGAGCTATTAATTCCGCAATGATCTCTTTGAGAGATGCTTGCCTAGAATCCTTTCCTATTCTTTATTAAGATTGCTAAGTGCACTCCGTCTGCTGTGGAAGATTAGGTATATTCAACAGATGTGCTAGTTTCTCCAGCATTAAGACACCATAGCAACATGATCAAGATTTCAGGTCATTGATACAGGTGTATTAACTGCTGCAGAAAATTCACTGCAGCTGGTGTCAACTCCAGATTTCTTGACCCTATCCTGACACTGGGTCTTGATGAGTGAGGTTGACAAGGAAGGTCAACTTGTGCAGATTTTCCCCACTTTAATTTCATTTATGCACAGGTGCATTTTTATCTCACCTCATCTTGCACCTGCAATATCCTTGTAAAGTTGTATGTCAATAGGCAAGCAATGAAGCAACTAGTATGGATACACTGAGAACTGGTGTTGCAAAGCTATACATAGACAATTCAAGGAGTATGTCACTTTCCCCATATTCTTTCCTCCAAAGTTATTTGTATTGCGCATATACTGCATTTCAAAAAATATGAAAGGTAGATATTACTAATCTATTTTACATTCCATCTTCTTCAATAACATAGTTTTAGTTTGGAGTTCAGTTTAATTCTTCATCATTCCCTGTCTATACTGTCCTGAGGTGTCTTTTTAATTATATGAGATAATAGTATTTTTAATAATTTCAAGTGCCTGATTGTAAAGGCATCTTTTTTACTGATAGAAGTCTCAAAGGTATTTTAAACGCTGTATTAAAATGTTTTTTTTTAATGTTCAGTTATTTTATTGTAATTAAATATCCTCCTTTTCTTAATATGGAAATTTGGATAAGTCAGAATTGTAGGCAGGCAAAATCTTACATTGGTAGGCATTAGAGACTGGAGTGCCCTTCCATGCATTAGCCAATAACCTAGCAGTTAAGGGACTAACCAGGGAAGAGGGAAACTTGGGTTGTAGGCTCTTCTCACCTGCGGGGAGGGATTGAACCTATATCTTTATAATTTCCCAGCACAGTCTTCTAACCAACGTGCCACAATTTTGGCTTTACACACTTCTCTTTCCTAAAGAGTAAGAAATGCCTCTAATACCTGCTAGTTTTTACCTGACTACTACTATTTGGGAATTTCATATATATATATGTGTGTGTGTGTACTTTGTCTATAAGGATAAGGTTAAACGTTTGAATTAGACTGCTTAAAAGAAACTTAAAATGTGAATGATCACAAATTCAAGTTCATTAACAAGTGCTAAAGACCCTTAAAACACCTTAAAATTACACCACTTCAGGCAAGGGATATCTTCAAGCCCTGCTATTCAGCAGGAATTGTCTGAACTTCTAGATGTTCCATGGAGATAAAAGGACAAAGTTGTAGTTCTCCAACATTCCTGGAGGCACTGCTCCGATGTGGACCACATATCCACTTGGACATTACAGACTTAGCCTGATATTTGGGGACAGCCAGGCAGCAAGTACATGGGGAGGGCACAGAGATGAAAGGAATTAGGGCAAGAAGGGGACATAAGAAAGGAGGGGCAAAAGGGCAGGAGTAGAGGGGGGAAGAGGGAGGGGATAAGGGACAGGGAACAAGGTGAAGGGGAGAAGGTTGATGAGGAGCTGCCAGGCAGCTGTGGGTGGGCCAGACAGCTCCCCAAGTGTCTGGGTCAGGCCCCACTATCTTCTGTTGGGCCCTGTGGCAGCCTGATACCTCCCCACAGTCGAGGGGAGAGGTGGGGCACAAGGAGCTGCTGGGCCATTGCGGGTCCTAGTAGAGGCAGCATGGGCTCAATTGAAGCAGGTGAGCAACTGCTGGGCCCACTTGCTCTTCCTTCCTGCAGCTGGCTGGCAGCTCCTCTGCCCCCATGGGGAGCTGCTGGACCACCATGAGACCCAGGGGGTACTAGCAGGGGAAGGTGCAGGCTGACAGAGGGTAATCTGGGGCAGCAGACTTCAAACTAACATGGCTAACTAACTCTGTCATTCGTTCCAGAGAGTGTCATGAAGGATCAGCCATCTATGCTAGAGCTAGAGTCTTTGTTTCAGAGCTGGAAGCCTGAAAAACATGGCAAAATTCCTAACTCTAATTGGGACCTGGCTTCTGATTCGACAGAAGGGATCCAGGGTTTTTATGATCCCTGCTATGGAGCTGGAACTCAAAAACCTTGAAATAGACTTCCATAACCATGGCTTAAGTTCGACTAATAGGCCTGAAATATAGTGTCTTTCATTGCTATACACCTGGATACACAACTAAACTAATGGATTTATTAAAATGACTTGCTTGAGAACCTATGATGTTATGTGCCAGTTCTTTCAGAATTCTCTGACTAGATTTGTCAGTTGTCAGACTGTGAGAGCATTGATCTCTTTTCAGTTTAACTTCTACCTCAAGTGTCCATTTCTATACACCCATTCAAATTAACCACCCTGCCTTTGCCACATGTTCAATATAATCATTCTGACTAAAAGAGATGAAAAATACTGATGCAGTTACCAAGTTATCCCAAAGTCCCCCGCAGTTCAGTGGTAGAATCATTGTCTGCCATAGAAGAGAGCTGGGTTCAATTCTTGGATGTTTATACAACTATAGTTATGTAGGCACCAAATGCGTGGACTTAGTCTGGCCTTCGGATTTTGTCTCAATGGTCTAAAGTGGGGATGGAAGGTTTGGGCAGCCCTAGGCATATGTGTTGAAGGTTTGGGCTGCCCTAGGCACTTGCCTAGGCATATGTGTTGGAGGTCTAGGTAACCTCTCATGCATATACCATGATCCAGAAGGATCAATGGTTGTCAAATCAAACCGTTGGGTCATCCTAGTAGGCCTATGCAAAGTGAAAAGTATTCGCTTCAGATTCAAGTTCAGCAATTCAGAGGGACGGTGATTTGATTTGATGATTTGAATCACTGTCCTGATTCGATTCATATGAATCCAAATCCAAAAATATTCAGCACCAAATCTTATTCAGCCATAGACTAGACAGGCAGGCAGTGCCAGCAGGAGCAGCTGGGAGAGCAGGCGGATGAGTCCCAGCTTGAGCCAGCAGCCCTGGGAGAAGCTGTGGCTCATCCGGCTGCTTCCCCCACTGCCCCCCTGCTGGTGAGGGAAGCAGTGCTGGCAGCCCTGAGAGAAGCCTCAGGGGCTTGGGGGATTATCCTGATTTATGGGGGTTTTTTGAGCAGCATATATAGAGGTGATTGCATATTAGCTCAAGATAAAGTCTTACTCTTATATATTGTGTGTGGGAGGGGCTGGAGGGGTGTGATGGAGTGTGGGATGTCCATTCCAGCAGCAGGTAGTGTGGGAAAGCTGTGGGGATGTATGCTAGACAGCAGATACCCAGCCAGGTGTGGGGGAAGCTGCAGCTGGGTGGGTCCTGCCCCAGAGCACAGGGCTCCAGCTCCCAGCTGCCTTCCACCCACTTAGCTGGAACCACTAGAGGCAGGAAGAGCAGAGCAGTACCTGGGCAGCCATGGCAGCAGGCCCACTAAGAAACCTGTGCATGCTGGCCAGGGCTAGGGTAGTGCTATTGGGAGGGTGCAGTGCAAGATGCCCTGAGTGGGAATGGGTGGGGCTCAGCCCCATGTGGGGACAGCCATGTGTTAGATACAATCAATTAGCAGATGCCCACCCATGAGTCAAATCTAATCAGTTGGCGGGCTGTATTTTGCCCACCTCTAAGTTAGAGGGTGTGATGTATGGCATTATGCTTACTGCCCCAAGGCTGCAGAGCAAAATGAAGGGTGTTTTGATTTCCCGCCCCCTCCACCCCCTATGCTCCTGGTCTTTGCTGGCCTCCAAATGAGGCCATGAAGGGTTTTTTTTTGTCCTTTTTGCTACCAGGGACGGGGGGGGGGGGGGGGGGGGGGGGGGGCGGGAATCACCTTCACTAAAAACATTGGGTATTGATTGCAGCCAAGGCTGGGGATTTTGACTGGGGCGTGCCAGTGCTCCTGCTGGAACTAAAACCCAGAGGTTCCCCATGAGATGGTTTTGCACCTCCTCTTTAAGGTCAGCCCAATCATTACATTTGGGATAAGGAAGGAATTTTATCCTATGATCTAATTTATACAAGCTGTCGGAGTGTCAGGGGGTAGAGAAGGCGTGTTGCTTTCCTCTGGAATAGGAGACATGGGCCTCTTTCTTGGATTACTAAAGTACATTTTAGCAAACCTTGAAGTAGCGGGACACTGACATTCCTCATAAATGGAATGTGGCTTACCTGTAGCAGGGTAGGATGTTTCTGCTGTCTTCAGGCAATATGCCTTATAGTTATACAGCAGGGTTGATCATGAACATTTAGGAATAGGCTAGATAAGGACTTTTATGGGATGATGTATATAGGGATAATCTTGCCTCAAGCATGGAGTTAGATCTCTGAAGGTCCCTTGCAGATAACAGCAGCATAATTTGAGTGGGGCTAATGAGGCAATCACTCTGGGGGCCACCTTGTAGGGGAGGATGAAAAAATGGAGATGCTGCTGGCAGCTGCATGATTACAACTGCTATTGCAGAGGTACCTGGAAGTTGCTGCTGTTCCTGTCCCCCTGGTTGTGTCCCTACACTGCCAGTAACTAATAGAAACTAGGCATGAATATTTTATTTTAGAAGTTAAGAGAATTAAAGAATTCTAAACATCCAAGCATTGAGGTGCTGGTATTTCCTTCCCCCAGAAATAATACCAGCAAGAAACCTCACTATTTTCAAGATGGAACTTGATTAAATATAACATAATTGCCTGAAAGAACATAGGACAGAACTCATTGCTCCAAGAGGTCCTTTCATTTCTTGTGTTTGCCATTCTTAAGTGGCATTGTAAATTTGGAAGTTCTACGCACTTTATAGAGAAGAAAACAGTATTAATTTCTTTTTGCTGTTGTGTAGCAAGCCACTGAACACCTTCCTAATGTTTTTAAGGACCTCTGTGGGAAGAAAATAGGTTTGCCAATCCGCTTATATCAATCTATCTAAGACAGTAACAAGGATTGTTGATACAGGATAGAAACTGGGAGGTGGTTAGTAAATTTTGTTCATAATTTAGGATAGTTTTGCATATTCCTATGGACCTGTATTCCAGAAATAAAGTATTCTAGTTATTGCAGGTCTGCATCTGCAAATACCTGGCATGTTTCAGGAGATACTAAATTGTTTTCATCCTACTTTGTTGTGTATAGAATGAAGGCACAGTCCAGTGGAAATAATAGTACACGATTATGTAACTAAAGACTTTATCACAATGGATGCCCAGAAGAGGGACTCAATTTCTGAATGATTCTGTAACCTAACTGTTCTTTTAATGCAACCTTCTTAATGTTTTATACATGAAATATATATATTTTTAATGGTTTGGGGTACTTCAGTATGGAAAGCATCATACAAAACTATTATCTACTTGGATATGTCCCTAATCAACTCTTTAATTCTAATTCCATACCCTGACAAGAAATATATTTGAAGTTCAAAGGTAGTTGGCCATCTGAAATATTCATGAATAAGATCTGTAAGTTTTCTATTTGAGATAATACATATTTCTTACATGGGCATAGAAAAAATTTCAAGATAAATGTTTCACTAGTGACCTGGACTCAATAAACAACTGCTCCAAGGCAAACAAAAAACTAAAATAGAATTTTATCTCTGAGTTTAAAACAATTTGCAAATTAAAAATGGAAATATTCATATTGCACAATATGTTCCCTTAAATATTTTGTACAATGCAGATAGATGTAAGGATGAAGTTATTTATTTCAAATAATCCTAAAATTTCACCTACACTATGCTAATTTACTTACAAATTTTAATGATCATTGTTTTATCTGATTTTCTTATTCATGAATTACCTAATATGGCTTCTTTTCAAGAGACAAACATTAATGGACTATGTGTAACATAGGCATCATTCTCCTTCCTACAGGGAGAAGAAGGTTATTTTCATTTAGATCACTTACCTATTTTGATGGAAATATCCTTTCCTCAATCCCCAAATGTGCAGTTTAATTCCTCGTATGTTGATAAGCCCAAGGCAATGGAAGGTCTTGCAAAGAATTAATATCGCTTTGGTACTCAGTGGCACATCAGTAATGCTTTCTTGAAATAAGGGTGGCCCTCAATACATCTTACATATAAAGTTAGTTTGATATACCAAAAATATAGAATAGTTAGAAATTTTCTTCCTTTTCCCCTAAAAAAAAATCTAGTTTTTTATTACTTGGATGAAAAAGGGTATTTCCAGGAATAATGTTTTAACTTTTTTTTTTTCAGTCAGCATCTGGGCTAAAGTCAAATCAAAGGAAAATCAAGGTTTCTAAGGCCATCTTTAAATTTAATCTGAGGCAAGTACTTCAAAGCTCTCACATCTCTTATTAAAATTATGTATATCACTGATAATGTTATCAAACTTAAGGTTATTAGTAAAAATACTTCTTTTTTTTACTGAGATGGTAGTTTGTGGTATACTTACTTGGAAGTTTATTCTATTAATATTTACACTTTCAAATAAATTCATTGCATGCCCATTTATATGTATAAATCTTAAAACACCAATTAATGTTGATGACTGATAGCTAAAAGGATATCAAGGTCAATTCGCCTTTCAAAAAAATTCAAATTTTATTACATTTTTATAACTATCAACTTTAATAAGTTCTGAAAACCTAATATTTAATGAAATTTGTTTACTCTTGATGTGAAATGCTACATAGTTCCCAACTTTAATTTATCTTCTGAAGGTAAAATAGCACATTACTTATCACATTTTCCAAGAAATTCCAGATATTCTGATGTCAGAAAGCATAATAAATATTTAAAACTCTAAAACTGGGTCTCAGAAACTGATTACTACCCCTAAATCTCCTTAGATATAAATAGAAAACAAAATAACATTAGATAATTTATTTAACAAAACTTAGAATAGCAAACAGTCTCACATACTTGATATAACATTTGGATCAGAGGAAAATAGACTTTTCTGGGCTATAATGCTATTAAAGTGAAATCCTAGCTCTTTTAAGTCACTGGTAATACTACAAATGACTTAAAGGTGCCCAGAATTTTACCACAAGTATGGGAGGCAGACTTGGTTTAGTAGTGACTGAATATTTTTACTTTGTTAATAACAATTTGGTTTTCTCAGTCTAGCTATCACAGATAAATGTTTATTAAAAAACACCCCAAACCCCGCCCCCCAAAACAGCTAACAACCACAATTGATGGATCCTTGTTAGCTAATCCTGGTTTTCTCTGTTTAAAAAAAAAATCCCAATTTTCAGATTTAAAAAAAGTAACCTGAAATCCACATTTTTCTGTGATTAAAATGAAACACCATTTTTTTAAATCAGAGGAAACCAGGATCCCTGCTAATAACAATAGTCCCAGATCCTGTTCTCCTGCTAAAATATCTAAGTGGCACTTTCACACCTTTTTGGCCCCTAAGCATAATCTTAGTGCATCTGCGATACACGCAGAAAATCATTAAAATGCCTAGCTTCCTTACGGGCTAAATCCTACTTTCCTACTAATATATATATTTATATATATATTAATTTCATTAACACAGACTGTAGGTTTCTAAATCACCAAACAACATTCTATATCCCTGTCCATAATAGCCTGAAATGTGCTAAGATATCTAAAGATCCCTTAGCACCTCTACATAACCCTTTGAAGGTAAGCTTATCACAATATGCATGTTCAGAACTGATTCACTATAGCATATAACCTCCATTCCTCGCCATTGAAATGCCATTTCCCCTTACTCTATAGTCAACAAAAAAAACAAAACTAGTGACTTTTTGACCCAGCTGACATCATCGTAGTTGTGACTGCATTTTGCCCAATAGTTTAAGGATTAAGGCCTATGACACAAGAGACCCAGGTTTTAGTCCTACCTTCCCAAAAGAGATTTGAACTGAGAGAGCTCACATCCTTATAATAATGCTCTAATCACCAGGTCACATGTTAGGGAGGAATAAAAGCATACACCTAGTGAAGCTAAGCCATTTAATAAGCAGAAGGAGAGGAGTTGGGGGGAGAAGGAGAGAATGTAATCCCCTCAGGCTGTCCCATTGGCCTGTTTCCAATCTGTGGGCAGAGCCTCCAGAAGGAATAAAAAAAATTATGTGCCCATCCCTTCAACAAGGGATGATGAAGAGGGCTGCAGAACCACTGGTAGAGTTGAGCAGTGGGGCAGAACAGTTGCCCTGGAAGCACCCAGAAGACACCTCTGCTGAGTGAGAGGCAGCAAGTGGCTGTGTCCCAGCCCCACCATGGAGGGAGCTGCGGCATCGGTGCACAGATTGCTGCACAGGGCTGTGGAGCTGAAGGGATTGCTGTGGATGCATGAGGCAGAACAGGTCCCCACCCCTACATGAGGCAGGCACCCCTTCAGTGCACAGGGCGGTGCACAGGGAAGAAAGAGCTGAGTGGAGTTTATGGGATGCCACGGCTACACGAGGCAACGCAAGTCCCCAACCCTGCATGAGGCAGGAGCCCTTGGTGCATGGATTGGTGGACAGGGCTGAGAGAGGGCTGACAGGCCCAGTAGCCGCATTAAGCAGCTCGGGCCTTCCTTTAGCAAGCGGCAATGGATGAGTTGACCACCCTAGCGAGGGAAGACACCCTGTATCCATCTCACAGATAGAAACGAGCCTAACCCATCCAAAGCTTCTGGGAGTCATGAGCTACCCGGAAATGGGATTTCCACAGGAGAGGAGGGGCCCTCCCCCATTCAAGTGATCAAAGGGAAGCCCCTGAGGAGGAGCGGGAAGACTCCCCTATGGGAGTAGAGAGCAACCTAGGGCCCCCGTTTGTTACGGGTGGTTTTCATGGTTACGGGGCCCCTTCTGGTCATGGCCTAGTGGAGGGTGATGGTGTTCCTTTAAGGAAGCCAGTTCTTTCCCCTGGTACCATTTCTTCTTGGGGGAACAGCTGCTGTGTCATTGTTGTGTTCTGGCTCCTCATATTGTTGGGATTTTCATTGTAAACGTGTGTCTTTAATGTTGCTTTATGAGAGGATTGTAAGCTGCTCTATTTAACCTGTTAGTGGGGTCTGGTAGTGTGACCCTGACTCTATACCTGAATTCATTTTATTGGTTATTTTTATGTATTGGTATCCTACTTGATGTAACATCACTGTGCATGTTCTGCTATTGTCCCATCACTACCAGATTTTCCTTTGTTGATTTGCTGTTTAACCTGTGTTTTATCATTGAATGTTCCCACACCTGCTGCCTGGAGGGCCCTGTTGAGGGCAGGGCTGCATATTAACCAGAAGGCCACAGAGGATCAAGGCCTGTGCCTGAGTTCAGGGTTAACAAGAGTTATTGTCTTTGTAAAAGTATATTTGTAAATAGCATATACATGTGCGTGTGTGCGTGTACAGTAAAAGCCATGTTATCCGGTACTTCATTAACCGGCATGCTCTAATAACTGGCATGCTGGTCAATGTGGCAAAAGCAAAACCAGAAATCCTACTTCCAGTTTCACCAAGTTCCACTTCGGGCCACAGTGAATTTATTGATAAATTAATAAAGTTTACATGTAATCCAATATGACTGGAAGGGATTGTTTTCTCTAGGATGTACAGGGGAGGGCTGGGAGTGACAGCACTGTGCCTGTCCCCCAGCACACCGATGCACCAGGCGCAGCAGGAGACAGGCAAAGATGCCTCTCAGGTAACTGGCATACTTGGTTATCTGGCACCCCCCCATTCCCCATGGGTGCCTGATAACAGAGCTTTTGCTGTATATATATATATATATATATATATATATATATATATATATATATATATATATACGTATGTATGTATGTATATACAAGGTTCTTTGGGTGAATCTGAAACCTTTTATTAGACCAACTTAAATAGTTGGAAAAAAAATTAAGCAAGCTTTTGGATTTAAAAACCCTTTATCAGGCTGAGGAAGTTTATACAGTTGGTATGTGCTCTTCCTGGATAGAATGAAAAGTAAAGAAGTCAGAGGGTGGGCTGGTATACAGACAAGATCGGCAGTCAGTGAAGATGTAGATAGAGGAGTCAATGAGTGAGAGACAGGCTGTGGGTGGTGGGGAGGGGGAAGGAGAATGAATAGTGGAGAGGTACCTGGGGAGTCAGATGTCAGGCAGGTTATAATGTGTCATAAATCCAATGTCTGTATTTAGTCCATGGTTTTTAATATCCAGGAGGTTGATGAAGTGGAGGTCATAGGCTTGTCTTGGGAAGTGTTTTGTAAGTTTCCTTTAAGGATTAGAAGTGAGAGATTGGAAAGAGAATGGTTTCCTTGTGAGAAATGTGCCCCCACCGGTAACTGGGTATTCCTGTCTTTGATAGATTTCCGGTGTGCATTCATTCTGGTGCGCAGTTGTTGTTTGGTCTCTACTACATATTTTCCATCAGGGCATTTGGTGCATTGGATGAGATATATTACATTTCTGGAGGAGCAGCTGTAAGATCCAGGAATGCTGATGGCTCTGTTGTGAGGTGTAGTAATTGTCGGAGTGGTGGAGATGTGTTGGCAGGTTTTACATTTCTTGGCATGGTCTTGGATCCATTTGGTGTGTTTTGGGCCATAAGAAGTTTGCTTCTGGTGATAAGGTTAGTGAGGTTCGGTGCTTGTTTGAAGGCTAGGATGGGTGGCTCTAGGAAGATCTCTTTAAGAATAGGGTCTCTTTCTAGTATGAGTTGCAATTGTTTCAGGATTTTCTGTATGGGTTCAAGGGAGGGGTGAAATGTCATAACCAGCGGTATGCGATTTGTGGGGGAGGTTTCTTCTGTACTGCAACAATTCTTCAAGTGGTATCCAGGTGGCTCTTTCAAACATGCAATCTATCTCTCTGGAGGAGTGTCCTTGTTGGGTGAAAGCCTTATTAAGATTGGTGAGGTGACAATCCCAGGTGTTCTCCTCAGTGCAAATTTGGTGGTATCTGAGGGCTTGGCTGTATATCACAGCTGTATATCACAGATTTTTTGGTGTGTTTAGGGAGATTGCTGGTTCTGTGCAGATATGTATGTTTGTCTGTGGGTTTCTTATATAACGTGGTCTGTATTTTATCATTCTGGATTCTGATCATCGTTTCTAAAAAGGAGATGTTGGTATCGGAGTATTGAATAGATAGTCAGATGGAGGGTTGGTGATTGTTGAATTTCTGATGGAACTCAATCAGATATTGCAGGTTTTCAGTCCAAATGATGAAGATGCCATATGTTAAGTATAGCAAGGGTTTGATGGTGCAGTCCTTGAGGAAGTCTTCTTCCAGGTGGCTCATAAAAAAGTTGGCATACTGTGGGGCCATTTGTGTGCCCATAACTGTTCCCATGGTCTGGAGGAAATGTTGGTTATTAAAAGTGTAATTGTTGTGTGTGAGGATGAAGTGTATAAGATCAGTAATATCTTTGGGTCTGTACTCTGAGTTGTAACCTTGCTCCTATAGATATGTAAGGCAGGCTTGGATTCCATCCTGGTGTGAGATGTTGGTACATAGGCTGAAAATGTCCCTGGTGGCTAGGAGGGTATTGCTGGGAAGGTGGTATGTGTTTTTTTAGTTTCTGTAGAACGTCTGTAGTCTTGGACAAAAATTGCTCTTTGGGTGACAAGCAATTTTAGGATTGATTGATTATCAACCCCATGGATGCCGATGGGCTTTTCTGCTCCCCAGGTCCGCCCGCCCTTGCATCACAATCGGGACTTGTGGGCACCGTCTCAACCCCGTGCCTTCCAGAGGGGACTTCCAGGCACCGTGTCCACCCCATGCGAGCCTATGTGGACCCCAGCCTTACCTTTTCTCGCTGCCTATGACCAGACCGGGCTGATCGCACCTGATCCCGTCCAATCTCAGAAGCTAAGCAGTCCCGGGCCTGGCTAGTACCTGGATGGGAGATCAAATAGGATTGATAAAACCTGGTATTTCCTTAGTTATGGTTATCCCATGGTTGGATATGATAGGTCTGCCAGGTTTCCCTTGTTTGTGGATTTTAGGGAGCATGTAAAAAGTCCCTGGGCTAGGTAGTGGGGGGATCAAGGTCTGTAGCTTTTCTTGTAGTCTTGATGGAAATGATTTGATGGTATTGTTGAGTTTCATGGTGAAAAGAGGAGTAGGATCTTCTTGTAGTTCTTTGTAGTAGGTGGTGTCAGAGAGTTGTCTGTTGGCTTCCTTTATGTAGTCTTCATGGTTTAGGATGACTGTGGTTTCTCCTCTATCTACTGGTTTTATTACTATTTGGTGTTTAGATCTTAGAGATTCAATGGCCTTTCTCTCTGGTGGAGAGAGATTGTTATGGTGGCATGTGCTGTTGATTATTTCCTTGTTCATTCTTTCCCTGAAACAGTCTATGTAGCAGTCAAGGTTAGGGTTTCATCCACAGTGAGGTATCCAATCTGATGTTTTGCGGGGTTTTGGGTGTTGATTTTTTCCTCAATGTATTTGTATATAAGTGTATGTTTATAAGTGTTATATAATGTTATATAATTAAACCTGTAAATAGCTAGGAATCACTGGGTGTCCTTAGTCTCCGCTCTGTTCTGTAGGGAAAGGAAGTGAGCTGGCCTGCAGCTAGGCAGTCATGCTCCCACAGTATACACGCACCCGCTTACATCCCTTCAATTGGGGTACCAGCCACATACCACCCAGGTTAAACTATAAAATGAAACAACTTCTTCAAAATACCAACCTCGTACATATAGAAAGATGAGACACACAACTGTAAAATGATTGATACTCTCTTTTGACATTAGGCAGTTAGCAGACAATAATTCATATTGATGATATGACCAGAAATACGATCTCTGGCAAATTCAGAAGTGCCAGAAATTTAATATGAAAGATGACTCCAGTGCCATCAAAAATTATTTTAAAGATTTTGTCACAAATTAGAACACAATTCTTCGAAAGGGTTTCATAGTTTCATAGTTGGTAGGGTCAGAAGGGACCTAAGCAGATAATCAAGTCTGACCCCCTGCCATGGGCAGGAAAGAATGCTGGGATCAAACGATCATGGCTAGGTGATTGTCTAGCCTCCTTTTGAAGACCCCCAGGGTAGGGGCAAGCACTACTTCCCTTGGAAGTTGGTTCCAGCTCCTAGCCACCCTGACTGTGAAGTAGTGCCTCCTGATGTGGAGGACTATACCTCAGTTGCTCAGGGCTGTAGTGGGGCAGTCAGGAAGGCCAAGGTGGAGATGGAACTGGAACTAGCATCCTGGATCAAGGACAACAAGAAGTCCTTTTTTAAATACATAGCGGGTAAAAAGAAGGTACCGGGTAAGGTGGGGCCTCTGCAAGACACGCTAGGAAATCTGGTCATCGCACCAGACGATAAAGCTAACCTATTTAACCTATTCCTCAAGGACTGCACCATCAAACCCTTGCTATACTTAAGATATGGCATCTTCATCATTTGGACTGAAAACCTGCAATCTCTGATTGAGTTCCATCAGAAATTCAACAATCACTACCCCCAGCTGGGACCCCTGTAGGCCCCAGGGGAGGCGCACCCAGGCCTAGGGTCAGTCAAGACCTAGTCAGGGAACTTCTGGAAGGACTGGACCTATTTAAATCAGCTGGTCCTGAGGATCTCCACCCCAGAGTGCTGAGGGAATTAGCATAGGATCCAGGAAACTATAGGCCGATTAGTTGTACCACGACCCTGGGTAAGCTTTTTGAGAGAATTATCCTGGCTCATGTATGAGAGGGGCCAGCAAGGGACATTTTGCTTAGGGGCAACCAACATGTGTTCATTAGAGGCAGGTCTAGTCAGACCAACCTGGTGGCCTTCTATGACCAGGTCACAAAATCCTTAGACACAGGGTAGCAGTGGACATAGTGTTTCTGGACTTTAGGAAGGCCTTCAACACTGTCTCTCACCCCATTCTCATTAAAAAACTAGGGGACTGTGTCATTGACACCTACACAGTCAAAACGGTCACTAGTTGGCTGGAGGGCCGCACCCAGAAAGTGGTGGTGGATGGGTCTTATTCAACCTGGAGGGACGTGGGCAGTGGGGTTCCACAGGGCTTGGTCCTCAGGCCTGCACTGTTCAATATCTTCATCAACGACTTGGATGAGGGGGTAAAAAGCACCCTGTTCAAATTCACAGATGACATTTAGATGTGGGGGGGAAGTGGGCATGCTAGAAGGGAGGAATAGGCTGCAATCAGACCTAGACATGTTACAGGGGTGGGCAGATGAGAACAGGATGGGTTTCAACACTGACAAGTGCAAGGTACTGCACGTGTGGGGGAATAACCAGCAGCATACCTATAGGCTGGGGAACTCCCTTCTCATCAGTGCAGAGGCAGAAAAGGATCATGGAGTCATTATTGATTCCAAAATGAACATGGACTGACAGTGTGGGGACATGGTCAGGAAGGCCAACCATACTTTGTCATGCATCCACAGATGCATCTCAAGCAGGTCCAAGGAGGTGATCCTCCCCCTCTATGTGACACTGGTCAGGCCACAGTTGGAGTACTGCATTCAGTTCTGGGCACTGTGCTTCAGGAGGGATGTGGCCAGCATGGAAAGGGTCCAGCGGAGGGCCATTTGCATGATTGGGGTCAGCAGGGCAGGCCCTACGAGGAGATGCTGAGGGACCTGAACCTGTTCAGCCTCCAAAAGAGAAGGTCGAGGGGGGATCTAGTGGCCATTTACAAACTAGTCAGAGGGGACCATCAGGCATTGGGGGAGTTCCTGTTCCCCCAAGCACTGCCAGGGATAACAAGGAACAATGGCCATAAGTTGACTGAGAGTAGATTCAGATGAGACATCAGGAGGCAATACTTCACTATCAGGGTGGCAAGAATCTGGAACCAACTTCCAAGAGAAGTGGTGCTGACTCCTACCCTGGGGTCCTTTAAGAGGAGACTAGATGAACACCTTGCTGGGGTTGTTTGACCCCAGTACTCTTTCCTGCCATGGCAGGAGGTCGGACTTGATGATCTGCTCAGGTCCCTCCTGACCCTAACAACTATGAAACTAGGATGTCTAGCCTGAATCTACTTTTGGTCAACTTATGACCATTGCTTCTTGTTACTCCCAGTAGTGCTCGGGGGAACAGGGACTCTCTCATTGCCTGCTCGTTCCCCTTGTCAAGTTTATAAGTGGCCACCAGATCCCCTCTCAGCATCTTTTGTGAAGGCTGAACAGGTTCAGGTCCCATAGCCTCTCCTCATAGGGCCTGCCTTGCTGCCCTCTGATCATGCAAGTGGCCTTCCTCTGGACCCTCTCGATGCTACCCACATCCCTCCTGAAGTGTGACACCCAGAACTGGATGCAGGACTCCAACTGCGACCTGACAAATGTCACATAGAGGGAGAGGATCACCTCCTTGGACCTGCTCGTGATGCATCACTGGATGCATGACAAGGTGTGGTTGGTCTTCCTGACCGTGTCCCCACATTGGCGGCCCATGTTCATCTTGGAATCAATAGTGATTCCAAGATCCTTCTCTGCCTCTGTGTTGATGAGAAGGGAGTTCCCTAGCCTGTAGGTATGCTGCTGGTTCTTCCTCCCCAGGTGCAGTACCTTGCGTTTGTCTGTATTGAAACCCATCCTATTCTCATCCTCCCACCTCTGTAATCTGTCCAGATCTAGTTGTAGCCTGTCCCTGTCTTCTAGCATTCCCACTTCTCTCCACATCTTAGTGTCATCTGCGAACTTGACCAAGGTGCTTTTCACCCCCTCATCCAAGTCACCGCTGAAGATATTGAACAGTGCAGGCCCGAGGACCGTACCCTGGGGAACCCCACCTCCCACATCTCTCCAGGTCGAAAATTACTTGTCCACCACCACTCTCTGGGTGCAGCCCTCCAGCCAATTTGCGACCCATCTGACTGTGTAGGCATCGACATCACAGTCACCTACTTTTTTAATGAGGATGGGGTGAGAGACGGTGTCGAAGGCCTTCCTAAAGTTCAGAAAGACTACATCCATTGCAACACCTGCATCCAAGGCTTTTGTGACCTGGTCATAGAAGGCAACCAGGTGGTCTGACAGGACCTGCCTCTAATGAACCCATGTTGATTGCCCCTAAGCATAATCTCCCCCGCTGGTCCCTTGCAGATGTACTCCTGGATAATTTTCTCAAAGAGCTTTCCCAGGACCAAGGTAAGACTAACAGGCCTATACTTTCCTGGGTTCTCTTTCCTCCCTTTTTTGAAAATGGGAACCACATTGGCCCTTTTCCAGTCCTCTAGCACCACACCAGAGCACCAAGAGTGCCCGTAAGGCCATGCCAGGGGTCCCGCAATGACCTCTGCCAATTCGCTCAGCACTCTGGGATGGAGATCATCAGGACCTGCTGATTTGAACTTTTATAGTCGCTCCAGAAGTTCCCTGACTAGGTCCTCACTGACCCTGGGCCTGGCTGCACCTCCCCTGGGTCTGTCCGGAATCCCAGTCAGGGGGATGTCCCTGTCCCTGCTCAGAAAAATGGAAGCAAAGAATCTGTTAAAGAGATTAGCTTTATCATCTGGTGCTACCACCAGATTACCAATGTGTCCTGAAGAGGCCCCACGTTACTTGGTACCTTCTTTTTACCTCCTATGTTTTTAAAATAGGACTTCGTGTTATCTTTGATCCAGGTCGCTAGTCCCAGTTCCATCTCTGCCTTAGCCTTCCTAACAGCCCCCCTACAATCTCGAGCAATGGAGGTATAATCCTCCTTGGTGATGACCCCTCCCTTTCATTGTGTGTACGCCTCCTTTTTGGCTTTGAGACATTCCTGGATGCCTTTGGTGAGCCATAGGGGTTTTTGAGCACTCTTGCCCCCTTTGATCTGTGTGGGGATTCTCACCCTTTGGGCTTGGGGGATCATCTCCTTAAGGAATGACCACTCTTCTTGGACTCCCAACTCCCCTCCCCTCAGGAACTCCAGTGCCTCCCCGACTAGTCTCTTTACCTCATTGAAATCCGTCCTCCTGAAGTCCAGGGCTGCTGCCTTGCTGCAGGCCTTTGACACCCTGCGCTGGATGGTGAATTACAGTAGGCGATGATCTCTATCACCTAGGTGGTAAGCACCCACAGTCCCCTCACCAGGTCATCGCCTGTGATAAGGACCAGGTCCAACAAGGCATTTCCCCTGGTGGGACTGTGCTCCTCCTGGGTTAGATGGAGGTCCTATAAGTTGGCTAGGAGCTTACATAAGCGGTCAGACCTGGCTAACTGCTCTTCCCAGCAGATATCTGGATAGTTTAGGTCACCCATGGTGACCACGTCTCTTGACTTAACTGCCTCTGCAAGCTGACCTGAGAATTCCCAGTCCAGCTCTTCCCCCTGGTTAGATGGCCTGTAGTAGACCCCCAACGTTAGGTCCCTTCCCCCCAACCCCCTTGTATTCTGACCCAGAGCACTTCATTCTGCCCTAAATCAGACCCAGTGCTGTTTGTTGAGGATGTGTATTGTTCTTTGACATACAGCACCACAATCCCACCTTTCCTCCCCATTCTATCCTGCCTGTACAGCCTATAGCCCTTGATGTTTACCACCCAGTCATGCATTGGATCCCACCAAGTTTCAGTGAGCCCCACTATGTCTGGGTTTGCGTTAGCTAGCAGGAGGGCAAGTTCCTCCTGCTTGTCCCCCATAGTATGAGCATTAGTGTAGAGGCATTTAAGGCTTCCTAAGGGTATATGCACCTCCTTCCCATCCCAGGACTATCCTGGCCCTTATCTCTTTCCCAGGACTATCCGGGTATAGCTCTTCACTCTCAAAGTAATCAATTAAGTTCTTGAGAGGAACAAAATACAATGAAACAGTAGCATAATTATGGAGGAAAAAGGGGGACTTCTGCCCCAGGCACTGACAGCCACCCAGTGAGCGCACAACTAACCTCAACCCTAGCCCCAGTGAGGCAGCATGCAGGGAGCCAGCCCCAGCCCCAGCGAGGTAGTATGTAAGAAGCCAGCCTTAGCCCTAGCCCCACTTTCACATAAGGCACTCCTGTGTCCCCCCACTCATGCCTTACCCCTGCTGCTCTCTTTTGACCTATGATTATAGGTCAAAAACTTAGCGTAAAGATGCAACAGCAATAACAGCCAAAGGACACCTTCATGAATTGATAGTAAACTGACAAATTGGATGACGGACTTCTTTCTTTTTAATACTTGTAGCATCTTTTCAGTCCTGTAGGCTATACAGCTGTTGTGCTGATCTTAATATCAAAAGTGTAAACTGGTATGTGGTTTCAATTTGTTCTACATTTGTTTTTTATATACCTTGCATCCTAATTTTACAAGCAACAAATTGCATGCCTATATTCTAACTGCTTCTGCAAACACAGCATTATGCATTCAGGACCATCATGCAAACAGCTGTGAATATTTATATTGGTGTTAATTAGTCTGTGATGGTATTAATTAAGATAAGGAATGTTGGCCAAATCCCAAAGTGTTATGGAATTTTTAACATGACTGAAAACACTTCAGAAACGTGCAAATTAAATCTTGGTATAACATCTCATTCTAAGAATGATACCTCTATCAGGTATAACAACCCCACCCTATTAATACTATACCATAGTAGCATCACTGGTGTCAGCTAGAAGGATCTGAGTCCAAAGTCTCCTGTTCAGAATGATGAATATTAACAACTAAGTCATAGAGACACTCCAAACAAGGAAACAGCTGTCACAACCTCACCAGGAATGAATAGTAGCTGTATTCAAGGCATAAATAACTGCAGTGCTGCAGAAGCTAAATCAAAGTGGATGATTTTGTTTTTCTTTCCTTGAAGGATGCTAAGTCAGACAGAAACTCATGCCTGAGATAGGAAGGGCTTGAAGACATTTTATTTGTGTTGCAAGGGAAAGAACTTTGCCAGACTCTCTATGCTCCTTGAATGTTAAGATGGGGGTTCCTGGTTCCAGTTAGGGTAGGGTTCAAAGTGGTTTCTTAGGAACCTAAATGGGACTTAAGTGGAGTTCTGGCGCGCACATCCCTAAAAAAGGATTCAGACTGTGCCTGCAACAGCAGCCACAATATTCATTAGATACTTTCATTCATTCTCATTAGACACATTCATTCATTCATTCATTCACTTCCATTTTGAAATGCAAAACTCCTGAAGCAACCTGAATTGCTTCTGCATATGCTCAGATACCCTTGTGTGTTAGCCTAGGAAAGTAATTCTCAACCAGGGTGATGGCACACCCTGGTTGCTGTGACCCAATGGCTTTCAACTTTTTTAGACTCCAGGCACCCCTTATTTGACTCAAGGCACCCCTTCACAATGAAGCATCCCATTTCAAAAAACAATTTATATATTACAGTGCTTACTTCATTGCAGAGGGGCTGGGCAGTGGGACAGCAACAAGCCAAAGCCTGAAATTTGTTTCCTCATACCTGCTTATCTCCTCAAAGTACCCTTCAAAAGATCTCACAGTAACCTAGGGTATACCAGCATCCTGGCTGAGAATCACTGTCCTAGGCTAATACACTAGGGTTTCTGAGCATTTTCAGAAGCAATTCAAGTCATGCAACTAGGGACATTAGAGCACGCTAATACATTTCTCAGCTTTATTTTGATACAGATTGTTTCTGGGAGGCACCTAAACTCCACTTACGTTATCTGGATATGCCTCCACTGGTAAGCCAAAAAATGCCTAACTTAAGCTCAAATATAGTGTAAGGTTTGACCTAGGAACTACTATGTAAAGCCTAAGCAAAAGTGAATGTTATGTGTCGAATGCCCATCTACAATGATAAGGAGCAGACAGTCTTAGATAGAGGAAGCTTGAAAACAAAAAACAGAATCAGAGGTACTGGAACAAAGAGCTCATTATAATACTAAAAATCACACCCCGAGGCGGGGAAGATATATGCTAATGAAACATATATGTATGTTAATGAGATATATAGCTAAAACACAGGTATAGAGACATGCTCAGTAAAGAACTCCTTGAGTCACTCCTTTATAACCAATTAGCAAACAAGGATGCTTATGAAGATTCAACCTCTTGTATATAAGGGGCTCAGTATTGAATATGTGTGTGCTTGTCTTGTGAAATTATTCCGCTTGCACCTTTTATTGCTAGCAATAAATCTTTTTTATACTTTCACCCCTGGTATCTTTATTGGCCTTTGCATACCGGGCACAAACTCAGACTTGAGCTGGGGCCTAACAGTTTTTGGCGACCCAGATGGGACTGCCGTAGATAGCTTTGCCCGGACTAACTGACGACCGGCTAATCTGCTTTTTCTTATCAAAAGTCGAGCGCGCCCCAGGATTTCTTTTCCCGGTGAGACTTTTGTTTCAGGAGGAGCTGGATCGCTGAGGCGGCAGTAGCCTAACGGTGCAACGCCATAGAGTGAAAGTATCAGTAACAGGCACCTGGGTGAGAGGGTAGAAAGGGCATAAGGCCTACCGTCAGTACGCCTGCCTGGGATTATCTCTGTAAGTGTTCTGTCTGGCCCGAGTCCAAGACCAGTGATTTTTTTCCCTGTGAGGACAAGGACTAAGAACAGATCCCTGGATCCCAGGTAAGTCGGACGGTCAGAACCGGGAAGGCAGCCCTGAAATGGGTACTATTAACAGTAAGGTTAGGAAATGTACCCCCCTCTCTTGTGTATTGGGACATTGGGCAGAGTTTGGTGAGGATCCTATGACTAAGAAGAAAGCTAAATTCTTCTGTGAAACTGTGTGGCCACACTATCAGCTAGATGATAAAGAATATTGGCCTGGGGAGGGAAGTGTTAATTATAATACCATCTTACAATTGATTTTGTTCTGCCGGCAGAATGGTAAATGGGAGGAATTGTTGTATGCGCAAGCATTTATGTCTCTTTGTAGAGATAAAAAAGTTTTGGAGGAATGTGGATTGGGGGAGGGGGTTGGGATCTGTGAGATGGCTGTGGCTCGACCAACTGCAAATCCTGTCCTGGACTGTCCGGAGCCGGAGGCTTCCCCCCCTGTGCTGCCTTTACCTTATCCTCTTCCTCCTCCTCCTCCTCCTGATTCATCTGATTCCTCATTGGCATCTGCTCTTCCTGCTTTTTCCCCCCCTGAGGCAGAAGTTGTAAATACTCCCCGACATAGGGATCTGGAACAGCGCCAACCATGGCCATCAGGTGCTTGGCAATCTCCAAACTCCCTGACTTCTCCTGAAATAAGCCCGGGAGGAGGATGCAGAGTACAGTTAGAAGCAGACTCCGGGGTTAAGGGAAAACATCACAGGGAATCTAATTCTGGCCGTGGGAAGGGAAATGGGGTATTTCCCCTAAGAGAACAAGTGGTACCCGGGCCTCTTGAAGATGACGGTGAGCCAACCTACTGTCGAACCTTTGTGCACGTTCCTTTTAATACCTCAGATTTGTATAATTGGAAGAACAATAACCCCAGCTTGAGAGAGAATCCTGAAAAGGTACAGAACCAGTTTAAAACAATTTTCAAAACCCATAACCCAACTTGGGCAGATGTTCAGTCTCTTCTAGATATCCTGTTGACACCAGAGGAAAGGAGAATGGTAATGAACAAAGTTCGTGAGTACGTGGAAAAGGAAATTACTGCAGGGAACCTGCAAGGAAATAGAGACGATCATGTCCCCATGCAGGAGCCAGATTGGAAACCAGACCAAGATATGACCTCCATCCGTGCCTATCGAGAATATATCCTCCGAGGATTGAGAGATGCTGTGAAAAAACCTCAAAATCTCAGTAAGGTGTATGAGATTCGACAGGAGACTAATGAGACTCCGAGTGCTTTTTTGGAAAGAATTTACACTACTTTCAGGCAATACACTCGTGAGGATCCGGAGGATGCATCGAACGCTCGCGTGGTAAATATGATCTTTATAGGTCAGAGTGCACCAGACATTAGAAAGAAATTGCAGAAGGCAGACGGAGCAACAGGTATGCCTATTTCCCAACTAGTAGACATTGCTTACCAAGTATTTACTAACCGAGAAAGTGTTCAGGAAAAGAAACAGGACAAGAAAGAGGAGAGAAAGATGAAAATGCAGACAGCCCTAGTGGCAGCTGCAATCACGAGAAAACCTAGAGATGAGGGATCCTGGAGACAGCCACAGAGACGGGGTCCATTAGAGAAAGATCAATGTGCCTTTTGCAAACGAAAAGGACATTGGAAGCAGGAATGCCCTTATCGAAAAGTTGGGGAAGGTGAAAAGAAAAAAGAGGAGAGCAGTGGATTGTTCACTTTTGGAAGAGATTCAGATTGAAGGGGACCGGAGGCCCGGGAGGGAAAGATAACCCAGATCCCAGTGTCCCCTGACGAGCCTCTGGTTAAAATGCAACTAGGGGACAGAGATGAATTGGTAGATTTTCTCGTCAATACAGGTGCTGCCCATTCTGTCTTAACTCAAAAACTGAAACCTTTAAGTAAAAAGACTGTGCCAGTGGTAGGGGTTACAGGGAAGGCAGTAACACGATCCTTCCTACAGCCAATGACCTGTAATCTTGGGCAGGCCGAAGTTACCCATCAATTCTTGTACATGCCAAACTGCCCCGTTCCCCTTTTAGGGAGAGACCTCCTCTGTAAACTGCAAGCTACGTTGTCGTTCCAGGATGGGCAAATGTTTTTAACAGTGCCTCCTGAAAAGGGGTGGCATTTACAGGCTTGCCTTCTCGGCCTTCTCCAAGAGGAGAGTACACCGGATATTCCTCAACCCATGCTCGATGCTGTTGTTCCATGGGTATGGGCAGGTCACTGACCCGGGAAGGCTAAAAATGCTGACCCTGTGAAGATTCAACTTTTGCCAGGGGCCCAGCCTCCATGTGTGAAACAATATCCAATGCGGATGGAAGCCAGGAAAGGACTGAAGCCGTTAGTTGAACGGTTCCTGGAGTATGGCCTTCTCCGTGAATGTACATCAGCTTTTAACACACCCATCTTGCCTGTGAAGAAGCCTAAGAGTAATGAATATTGTTTTGTCCAAAACTTGAGAGCTGTAAATAAAGTGGTTGTGAGTATATACCCAGCCGTGCCTAATCCATACACCTTGCTATCTGCTTTGAACCCAGATCATAACTGGTTTACGGTTATTGATTTAAAAGATGCTTTCTTCTGTATACCGGTAGAGAGGGGATCTCAGGAAATATTTGCATTTGAATGGGAAGACCCAGATACTAGCATTAAGACTCAGTTGTGCTGGACTGTTTTACCCCAAGGATTTAAAAACAGCCCAACCCTATTCGGCAATGCATTAAGCAAGGATTTACGCAGGCTAGAATTGCCACTGTCCTGTGCTCTTTTGCAATATGTGGATGACTTGCTTTTAACAGCCACCACAGAAGCAAGCTGCCTGGAAGGAACAATTTGCCTCCTTAATTTTCTGGGTCAACAAGGATATCGTGTTTCCAGAAAAAAAATGCAGCCCATATCCCAGAAAGTCACATATTTAGGATTTGAATTACAGCCTGGTCAGAGAGTCCTGTTGCCTGAAAGAAAAGAAGCTATATGCCGGCTGGCACCCGCAATAACAAAGAAACAACTACGAGGATTTTTAGGTACAGTAGGTTTTTGCAGGATTTGAATTCCAAATTTTGGGGTTATTGCAAAACCTCTATATGAGGCAACACACGGAGATGAAAAGGTACTCGAATGGACTGAAGAGTGTGAGCAAGCATTCTGCCAGTTAAAGCAGGCTCTCATTGAAGCACCCGCCTTAGGACTACCGGACATGAGTGAGCCTTTTTCCCTTTTTGTGCATGACCGAGGTGGGGTAGCCGTGGGAGTCTTAACACAGAAATTGGGTAGCTGGCAACGACCAGTGGCATATTTTTCAAAAAAATTAGACTTTGTGTCATGTGGATGGCCTGCTTGTCTCCGGGCTGTTGCTGCTACCTGTCTGCTAATACAAGAAGCTGAAAAATTAACCCTAGGCCATGAAATGATTGTATATATTCCTCATGCAGTACTTACAGTCTTGGAACAGAAAGGAGGGAACTGGTTAACTCCAGGACGAATGGCTCGATATCAGGCCATCCTCCTAGATAAGCCTGAAATAAAATTAGCCATTTCTTGCAATGTAAATCCAGCAACACTGTTGCCATCTATGGGTGACACACCAGATCTTGTGCATGACTGTTTGCAAACATTGGAAACTGTTTATTCTTCAAGACCAAATTTGAGAGACAGACCTCTTGAAAAAGCTGACCTGGAGTTCTACACTGATGGCAGCTCGAGTATAGAGAATGGAATTCGAAAATCTGGATACGCTATCGTGACTACACAGAATGTGATAGAAGCAGGACCTTTAAACCCATCTGTTTCAGCTCAAAAGGCTGAACTCATTGCTATGACTCGGGCTTTGCAATTGGCAGCCAACAAAACTGTCAATATTTATACTGACTCTAAATATGTTTTCCTTGTTTTACATGCTCACGGAGCGCTATAGAGAGAGCGAGGTCTACTTGATTCAAAAGGAACAGGCATTAAACATAGCAAGCAGATAAAAGCCCTCCTTAAGGCAGTCTGGGAACCAAAAGAGGTAGCGATAATGCATTGCAAAGCACATCAAAAGAAAAATGATGATTCATCCACAAAAGGTAATCGATTTGCTGACGCTACAGCAAAGAAAGGAGCTAAAAAACCTCAGACAGACTTGCTGCCCAAAGTAAGTAATCTGTTACCTCTCCTCCCAGACTTATACCAGCCTGTGACACCACAGTACAGGGAAAGAGACAAACAATTGATAAGAGAGTTTCAAGCAAAGAAGGGGGAGCACGGGTGGCTAGTAGCAAAGGATGGCTGCATTATCATCCCAGCTGCCTGGGTTCATATGGTAGTGAAGAGAGCTTATCATGGCACCCACTATGGACCCAGGGCCCTGATAAGGTGGATCAGTCACTATGTAACTGGAGTGGGATTAAGAGAGGCTGCCAAGAAGGTATCAGAGACATGTGAGTTCTGCCAGAGAAATAACCCAAAAGGAGGGAGAAAAGAAACTTCAGGACATCAGAGAACAGGCAATGGGCCAGGAGAAGAATGGCAGGTGGATTTTACTGAGTTACCCCGGCAACAGGGGATGAGATATCTCCTCGTCTTTGTGGACACTTTCTCTAATTGGGTTGAGTGCTTCCCATGTCGGACTGCCCAAGCCCGAGAGGTGGTCAAGGCACTCCTACGAGAAATCATACCTCGCTTCGGACTTCCAAAAGGAATAGGGTCAGACAATGGCCCACATTTCATTGCACAAATTACTCAAAAGGTTTCTGAGTTCCTGGGAATCAGCTGGCATTTACACACCCCTTGGAGACCCCAGTCCAGTGGAAAAGTGGAACGTATGAATCAGACCTTAAAAAGACACCTTGCAAAGATTTGCCAAGAAGCTCGACTCAAATGGCCAGAGGCCCTACCCTTGGCCCTGTTGCGAGTAAGGGTCGCACCACATTCTAAATTGGGATTAAGCCCATTTGAGATAATGTATGGTAAGCCTTACCCTCTGAGTCTGCCCATGGGTACTGAACAACAGTTACATGTTTTAGGAGAGGGAATGATTAGAGAATATGTATGGTCTTTGGTTTCTGTTTTGTCTTCCATCCATCAGCAGGTACGGGACGTGTTGCAGACACAGAACCAGTCTCCTACCCCGGAAAATCGATTATTACCTGGAAGTTACGCTCTTGTGAAAGATTGGAACGAGGAACCACTTCGAGCCAGATGGAAGGGCCCGTATAGAGTACTTTTAATGACCCCGACGGCAGCAAAGCTCGAAGGAATCAAGACTTGGATACATTCCAGTCGCCTAAAGCCAGTGGCTGAACCAGAACAAGAAGAAACTCCTGCAAACTCCGGGACCGGAGGCAGAGAACAGTGGAAGGTGGAGCCAATAAGGGACTTAAAATTCCTATTCAAAAGAAAGGAACTTTGAATAATTTGTCAATCTTTGATCAAGTTTTACAAGCCTTATTATGAAATTGTTCAAGGTTTTAGTGTGGGGCACCCTAATTTGTCCACTCCTACTTATAGGAGGGGAAAATCTTTTACCACAAGAATTTGACCCTCAGGAAAATGTCTGGATTTCTCTGGCCCGGGAAATATTAAATAGAACAGACTTCTGCTTGGCAGGAGGGATCAATGCTCATCTGGTTTTTACCTCATGCTTAATTGCAGTACCTACCCCTTTGAAAATTTTACAGAATTATACTATGCTGAAAGATGTAGAGAAGGAAAATACATATCAGGATATATATAAGTGGGGGACAATTGTAAAAGAGAAAAGCAGAGACATGTTTTCTGTACGGGTTCAGGCAACAGCTAATGCTTCTGAATGTTTCTTAATAGTGAATTGTACCAATAATTGCTTTGAATTGAACCAAGGTAGAAAAATCTTCTGTAATAAGACCAGTCAAATATCCTATGTATACACACATACCATCCTTCCTCGAGGATGGTTTCTGGCCTGCGGGAGAATGATATATTCATACCTTCCAGCAAATGCTACTGGGGGACCATGCACCATTGCCCGGGTAACTGCAGCTCTTCCAAGGAAGTCTGACCTAATGCACACTGAACAAACCCCTCTTGGTGGGAGGTTTAAACGAGCATACACTACTCTCACTGCTGATTGTGACGAGAATAATTCCCCTGGACTATTATCTAAGGCAGAATACATAGCATTAGCTGCATCTATGGTGGGGGTTCCGGGTCTTGCTGTAAGTAATAGCAGAAATCTTAATGCAGTGGCCTGTGTTTTAGCAAAAGGACTAAATGCTACATCTCGAGCGCTCTCAGCCTTGAATGCTGAACAAAAACAACTAAGGGACGCTGTCTTAGAGAATAGAGCCGCTATTGATTATCTCTTGTTGCAACACAATCTGGAGTGTGAAACCTTAAAAGGAATGTGCTGCTTCAACCTCACTGATAATTCTGTGCTAATTGAAGACAAAATTGGTGCCTTACAACGATTGACACAGACATTGAAAGAAACATCTGGCTTAGACTTTTCCTGGTTAACTTCCTGGCTTCCCAATTTTGGATGGTTGAAACAGTTGTTTTGTATGGTTATTCTGTTTTGTTTTATAGGGATTATGGTTTGTTTCTGTATCCACTGTATACCGGTTTGTATCGCATCTATCTTCAGGCCTAAGGTAAATCAAATGATTTTGCAAACAAAGAAAGCTGAGAATACTAGATTTGTGTTAAGTCAAATTGAATGGAGCAATCATAATTAATAATAATTATGAATGCTCCAGATGAGGGAAATGTAAGGTTTGACCTAGAAACTACTATGCAAAGCCTAAGCAAAAGTGAATGTTATGTGTCGAATGCCCATCTGCAATGATAAGGAGCAGACAGTCTTAGATAGAGGAAGCTTGAAAACAAAAAACAGAATCAGAGGTACTGGAACAAAGAGCTCATTATAATACTAAAAATCACACCCCGAGGCGGGGAAGATATATGCTAATGAAACATATATGTATGTTAATGAGATATATAGCTAAAACACAGGTATAGAGACATGCTCAGTAAAGAACTCCTTGAGTCACTCCTTTATAACCAATTAGCAAACAAGGATGCTTATGAAGATTCAACCTCTTGTATATAAGGGGCTCAGTATTGAATATGTGTGTGCTTGTCTTGTGAAATTATTCCGCTTGCACCTTTTATTGCTAGCAATAAATCTTTTTTATACTTTCACCCCTGGTATCTTTATTGGCCTTTGCATACTGGGCACGAACCCAGAGTTGAGCTGGGGCCTAACAATAGGAGTGGTGGTGTCCATTCTTTGCCCAGAGCTTAGGAAAAGGAAACTAGATATCCAAGAACTCGTTAGCCAGAGAGGATTCGACAACCTTAATCAGGCCCTAGAAGAGTGCCCTAACTACTAGGCTACAGACTATTCTGGACGAGCACAAACTTTCTATCTCTTCTGTTAAAGCTGGGCTACTGGACATCTAGGAGTTCTAGAGTTATGTGGCTGGAAGAAGATCTAGAATGAGAGAACTTGCCTGAGTATCCTATTGGCTATAACCAGGGATCCTAGTTTCCTCTGATAAAAAAAAAAAAATCCCCAATTTTTGGATTTTAAAAAAGTAACCCCAAATCCACATTGTCCCATAATTAAAATGAAACACCATTATATATTACTGATGCTTGATTTTAATCATGGAAAAATGTGGATTTGGGGTTATTTTTTTTATCTGAAAATTGAGGATTTTTTTTAAATCAGAGAAAAACAGGATCCCTGATTATAACACTTCTATTGAAGGGGAAATCCTAGATTTTAAGCAAAGATGGGCCTAGGTTCCAGGCCTCCAGTTTTCTTATTCATCTAACCACTTTAAATATTTATTTCTCGTTTTCAACTGAAGACTGTGTAATGTAAAGAACATAAACAGTCTTGGCAGCAGGAACCAAAATCCCTCTTGCTGTCTCCCAACAGGGTGCCTAGGTGTTTTTAGAAAAACTACAAAAAATTAAGTGGACTGTGAAACTGCTAAATAGCCATTTTAAAAAAAATGAATATAATTTTGTGGCTCCCTTTCTCTTTTGTTGCAACAAACCTCTATTTCTTCATTCTTGTTGAGGATACACAAAACAATTGAACTGCTCTCAAGTGTTGCTTAGTGAGAAGCAGTTTACAATTGTGTGAAGGGCTGTGACCCCAACACAAAGGGAGGGGGAGTGAGTGCCCAGCCTGCCTTGCAGTGGGATCCTAGGTGGTTGGTGACATATGCCTGGACATTATCATCTTTCTGCTTTTCCTTCTATCCTAAACATGACTTCAGCAAACTTTAATCACCTACAAAAGACCAACATCTGCAAGGAGCTTGCCTGCTGTAAGGGGAGGGTGTGCTTGGATCTATGCTTTTTGATTCCTTGGAACTGGAGGGATGGGGGGACACGAGAATGCATGATGATGGACTGTGGTCAAGTAAGGAGTGAGGGCACAGGTGGTTGTTATAAAGATAATTTTTATTGAACAAGCAATGCAAGGGAGCTCATTGACAAAATGTTCCAACAAAGCCGGGGGTGGGGAGGGGAAGGTGAGCAGTTTTATTTTGGCTGCATATCACAGCAGCAAGGTGCAGCAGACAGGGGCTATGAAGAGCGATCTTGGAGGATCAATAACAATGCTTGGGGGACCTGGAAAATCTTGGCGTGATCCTGCAGAACCTCGTGGAATGCTTGGTTTCCACACGTACCAATAAACTGGTTTATAGTGAACTGTTTCAAAATTGTACTTGATTTTTCTGGTATGCTTTTGAACTATTCCAGGCAGCTTTAACTGGTTTAATAGGCATATAGGTCTGTCCCCTTCAGGTTTAACCACATTTAAACTATTCTAACTGTTATATATGTCAATGCCCTTAATTCCTTCATTCTCTTCTAGGGAATGGGACTTTACTAATCTAAATGAACATCAACCTAGGTCACACAATGTGGGGAAAAGAGCCTTAGTCCACAGAAAAGCAAAAGCATATCCCTAAATTTCCTTGCATACTTTGGGACAGCATGTGTCCTGGAGGGCAGAGGGACAAAGCAGTCTGCGTATTCATGTGACTGTAGGTGTGATTGCTCTTCATGGGACTTCCCATTCACACTGAACACCTCCCGGAATTACACAAATCTCTACAGTCTACTGCACTTACGGCAAAGTTCAAGGATTCTCATTTTGTACAATTACTCAGATACAAGAGAACAGCAGTTGCAGAAATCAGACACCTAGAACATTAGTGTTGCGAAATGAAAAACACAGTACTGCACAGAGTCCCTGTATTCTACCTGGCTGGATATATTTCATTTTTGTCCTTCCTTCTCTCAGCACCAGCTCTTTGCCAGTGTAAAGGCCTTATTATACCTTACACTGTGAGACACATGAAGGTTGATCATTGTTAGGGCTAGTTCAAATTTAGCAGGGTTTCTGGTTGTAGCCATGTTAGTCTAAGGATGTAGGCAGGCAATCTTCTTTGGGTAGATGTAATATCTTTTATTAGATCAACTGAGTAGTTGGAAAAAAGTTCTTTGCAGGCTTTTGGGCACAAGCACATTCCTTAATTCAAATTTAGAGCAGTCACGTGTTCCGGCCAGCAGGGGTCCAGAGGACTGAAAAGTAATAATCCCTCCCTTTCCCATTCCAGGCTTCCCTTTGCTCCCAGGATCCCCCAGCCTCTGAGGCCTCCTCTCTGTCCCCTGCCAGTTACTTGCGTCTCCCTGGTGTTTCTGTAACAGGGGAGCAGGCAAGGAAGGTTTAGCCTCACTCCCCAGCTGCTGCTGCCACTGATGGGCTTCTGCTCTTCTCCAGGCTGAGCCTGCTCAGAGAGCAGCAGCAGTGGTGGTGGCTGGGCAGGCAGGTTAACCCTTCCCTGCCTGATTTCCTGGGACAGACAACATGGGCAGCAGTAAGAGTACAGGAGTTCAGTGAGAAGGAGTAGGTGTGGAAGGGACTTCATGAAATCAAGTCCAACTTTCTTCTCAAGACAGGCTCAACTTTGATTAAACTATCCCAGTCTTTAAATACTTCCTTACACTCTAAGTATTACATTTATCTTAATAATAATGGCATTGGTTTAATTTCATGATTAGTAGGAGAAAACTTCCTTTAGCTTTTTTATCACTGACTTACTGTATAAGGTCCAAAACTAAGTCTATTAATTTAATCAGGGAGTTTGACTGTTACTGAGTTAGAGGTGTATCTTGTCTTAATATTACTATAGGCACTGAAGATTTTAAATTTGCAAATACAGATCTTTGCAACTTTTACTTTTTCCATTCTCCCTTCACCTCAATACCATCATTTTAATTTTCATAAGGATCTTCAAAAATATGCCTAATTCCTTCCTATACTATTTTGCTTTCTGCTGCCTTATGCTGATCTCAACTATTCTCCTATTTGGGTGTGTTGATTGAAAAAATGGAAGCCACATTTTATGTTCTTTTAAATAGCTATCTGGCTCTAGTAGGGGGTAAGTTGATGATGAGGTAGTTAAATTGAAAGGGGGAAGAATAGACATCTGCAAGAAGGAGGTGTGATTATGTGATCACAATCTTTTATTCATCAGAACACAAATTTATTGAGAATTGCAATGCCAATACGGATGGAACCAGTTCCAATTTGGTATTCAGCAAACAGCAAAGGCTTGATTCTATTTTTATTTACATGCATGTAAGTCAGAAATACCTTAATTAAATAAATAGAATTAAACTAATATAAAACCAGAGTGATCAGAATTAGTCTGTAGCCTATACTGCCTGCATGAAAAAGGGTGCTTATCTAACCCATCATTCCTCCATCCTGGGTAGCAGCCTGCAAGTTTTTATGTTAATATGGAGTTTTCCTCTCTCCTGAGGAGGAATGAGAATTCTGATCTAAATATTGCTGAAGAAGGGAGGTCAGGAAGCCATAGGGAAAAAGATATCACCCAACCACAATCCTAGCTAGTGCAAAATGCAGCCAGTTCAAGAGTACAGGAGTTCAGCGAGCTGTGAAATCCCATTCCCTCTTTCTCCCTTCAGGGTAGGAGAAGCTAAGTCCCCACACTGTTGAGTCAGCTTCCTTTTCCAAAGAGCCTGGAGGATAGAAGTAGCTGTGCCAGTGAGACCTTTTACCAAAATAAGAGTACAGTAATTTTAGTCTATTACTAACGCATAATTAAATGCCTTGTGGACAACCTCAGCTTTGTGAGTATTTCAGATTAATTCAGTGACCATTGCTGATAGCAGAGAAGGAAAAAGTTGTGATTGTAGAAAATCAAAGTTTATTTAGTTAGTATAAATTAATCTTCTATTAAAAATAGCAGTATACAATAATGAGGAATATATCATCATCCTCCCCTTCCGTTTTCTCAGAGCACTCTGAATCTCATTCAGAAATGAAACTGCTATATAACAAAATAGAAAGGTCATAAGTATTTATAGAAAATATGGACACACTTCTCTGGAGGACAAAGTAACTCAACATGACAGTGCAACTGAGATGTAGACCAGTTGACCATTACTAGACGCACAATTGTGCTCTATCACAATAACAACTTACAAGATTTTGGTCCCAAGATCTGTAAATTCTTTGTATAAAATAAGCCAATTTCTAAGCCAGATCTCAAATCCTTGAGGGAGCTGGGACCTTACTTTGAATATCACAATTTCCACTTTAAGTGAAAACAGCTGCAATCTCTCCATTCTCTCAAATGCAGTGGGCTAGAAGGGTGCCCAGGCAGCTTTGGGGCCCTTCAGCAAATTTGCCCCTTTGGAGGATATTAAGAAGCTGACCTAAAACCAGGGTTTCTATTAGAGGTACACCAATACATTGGTCCAATATTGGATCTCCACCAATATAAAGAAAATTGACTGTATCGGAAATCGGCCTGATGTAGCTGATAATTTGGCAAATAAATGCCTGTGCATGCATGATGCTCCAGCACAACATGCATTCAGAGAGGAGCACAGCCTGGCAGCTTGGAGAGCTGCATGCGCTGATGTGTCTGTTGTGGTGGAAGGGGAGGGGGGAGGGAAGAGGAGTGTGAGGCAGATCAGTGCCCTCCATGGTGAGGAAGGGAGCAGGGCTGGGGCTGGGGCTGGGGATGGGGCAGGCACTGCCCAGCCAGTGTGTGGCAGGTGCGGGATGGAGCCATGGGTCATCCAGGGAACACGGGGGGGGGGGGCAGCTCCCGCCACTGTGGACACCCTGAGAGGGCATGGAGGGGGCATGTGCCTCCCATATTTGCATGGCATGGGGTAGGTAGGGCCAGGGCTGCATTGGTCTCTTCCTGGTGGGGGCTAGGATAGACTGGGCTGTGCTGGGGGTGGGTGGAGGTGTTGCTGGGAGGAAGCTATGGTGGGGGTGCAGCCACCCCAAATTTCACTGTAGCCCCCTGTAACAGGTGGCCACTCGGGCCGGGCTAAAATGTGGCCCGCACACCTGCTCCTGGGGCAACCACCCGCCTTCTCTCCTGCCATGCCTTGCTGTTAATTAATTAATTAATTAATTAATTAATTAATGTTAATTAGCAGGAGGCTGCCCTTGTACTGCCCCGCTGCCAGGGGGCGCTATCTGCAGCTCCGTTTCCTCCCCTACACCGCAGTCCACACCTCGCCGATAGAATAGCCGTTGTCTCAGCCTTATCACAATCGGGCCCCTCTTTATCCTCTCCGGGCCTTCCTTCCAGTGATCAACAGTGCTGCCCCTCTCTGGGGCCACCGTGTCCACACTGGGACTTCTCAGTCACTGCCCCTTCTCTGGGCTTTCAGCAATGCTGCCCCCTCTTCGGGGCTCCCAGTGCCCGGACTGGGCTCCTCAGTAAGGCTGTCCCCCTCTCTAAGACTCCTCAGTAACGCTGACCCTCTCTGGGGCCTTCTCCGTAATGCTGCCCCCTCTTTGGGCCTTCCCAAGTGTTGCCCCTCTTCTGGGGCTCGCCACGCTCGCCTTAAGACTTCTCAATAGTGCCCCCTCTCTGGGGCTCACCACACCCACACTGGGGCTTCTCAACAGTGCCCCCTCTCTGGGGCTGGGGTCTATGTACCCTATTCGCTGCACCCTTACTGACGCTGGGGTCCCCACACTACTGTGGGTTCCCTATGAGGCCTCCTCCAACCCCTAATAGCCTCACCCAAACCACCGGTGTAACAACAAAACAAAACAGAAACTCGAGTCTCTTGGCTATAACCTAAACATAAGTCGCCTGGCTATAACAATATTGCTCAAGCATCTTAGAGCTGCCATAAGCTGTACCTGCGGTCAGGCTTCTTCCTGCATCCTGGCTTAGGGAGCTCCTGCCTCTCTAGCTGCTGGCAGGGAACTGCCTCTGGCCTCCTGTCTGTGCTTTATATAGGAGCCAGGCCCTGCCCCTTTCAGTCAGCTGACCTCCTGGTTGCCCTGGCAACCCACAGCTGGGCTCCTTATTCCCTGCTAGGGCTCTTTCCCTAGCAGTTTCCCCTCTCTAGGAGCAGGGCACCTCCGTGCTCTGTGACACCCCCTCCATAGTTCCCCTCCCAGCGCTGCTGCCACCCACCCAGAGTGCAGTCCAGCCCAGCCCCCACCAGGAAGGATCCAGAGCAGCTCCATCCCCAGCCCACAGCTACAGCCAGCCCCACCCCATGCAGGTCTGGGGGCACAGGCCCCTCCCCAGGCCCTCCCAGCATGCATGCAGAGGTGGGAGCCACCACCCCTGCCCATGCCCCCTGGATGAGCTGCAGCTCTGTTTTGTGCCCCGTCCCATCCCAGCTGGCAGTGCCTGCCCCAGCCCCAACCCAGACCCCCTCCCTCCCTTATTTCAGGGGGCATTGATCTGTGCCACCACTCCCCTTCCCTTCACCCTCCTCTTCCACCACAATAGACTTACCAGCTGGACCCACCTATATCAGAAAACAGATCAGTATTAAAAATAGGCTATTGGTATTAGTCTCTAAAATCTCTATCGATGCACCCCTTGTTTCTATTTCTTTCTTTTCTTATTTTTTTGTAATTAGTTTTGAGCCCCAAACAAATACATTTAGTGTGGTTTTGGGTTTTTTGGCCCAAATTCACAAAATATCCATACTGCTGACTTGCTGTAGGGGAGGTCCCAATACCTGTAAAGGCCCCTAGAGCTATAAACCCTGGGAGTCCCTTCCCAGAATTCCAGGTTCTGAGTCCCAGTTCCAAAACAGTGAACCAAGCAGTTACAGGCAGGGCACCAAGGCCAGGACTCCAAGGCTTCTGGCTCCATATTAGAAAGTCTGGAAGCTCTGCCTGGACTCTGGACTCTAAGACAAATGTTCTAGGAATACAGTGAAAGCCAGCCTTGGAGTCCATGAAAGATCATCCAATCTGAAACATTCGTTATTGAACATTTAGCCCTCAACATTGGAAATTTTGAGCTGTATCATTCTGCTACAAGCTTGAATAATAACTGCTGTAACTTATACTATTCTAATTTATATGACATCATCGGAGAAAAGCAAGGAGGTTTTAAGAATGTTTGCTTCTTTCTTTTTAAGACCAGCACAGAGTCAAAACTAAATATATGAGCCAGAAACATTAATCAGAGTAGCACTTGTTAAGGAAATGTTGTCAATGTGCACTATCAGCAAAAGGATTAGGAGACATTATTGCTGTAGCATTACAGTGCCAGTGGGAGTGCAAGATGAAGTCAAGGACTGCTTCAGCTCCCTTGGCAGGTGCACTAATGTTGAAGGGACAATGGGATATTATCTCATCTTATTCTTTCTTTTCCTGCCACTTTTGGTGACTTATAGATATGTGGAGGAACTCACAGAGACTGCAAAGACTTATCACAAACTCACTGGTATAAAAAAAAAAAGTGTTTTCCATTTACTTCAACAGGCTTTAGGTGAGACACATGGATTAGGATTTTGGTTGCCCGTATATAGTGGTCAGTATTATTTACACCCCTTTTTTCACTATCCCTTTTTGTACCTGTAGGTGGGGAACCTAACCCTGGGTGATCTTATGAGGCAAAGTAAAATCCAGGACACTGCCCCCTCCACCCCCTGCACTTCTGCAGGCTGCAGGGCAGCAATGGCCCGTTAAATACCCATTATTATTTATGTCACAGGTTAATAATCACTTGTGAAGTAACAATTAGTCTTGGTCATTCCACTCAATGGTCATTCCACCAATCAAACTAATCTATTTTAGGGCAATTTTGCTGTTTAGGAAAGTCAAGAGCTTTAGCAGAATAACATTCATGAGGCATGAGTATGGCTGCAGGGGAGGACAGAGGCAATGAATTTAGTTCTTATGGAGTTTGGGACCATTGGGGTAGGAGCTGTGAAGATGAGAGACTATGAACAGCCAGGTCACAGCCCAATTAGGTGGGCCAAGTTGGGCCCAAGAGAAGAACCTAGTATAGAGAGAAAGCCCCCAGAGCTCATTGGACTCTGACGGCAGCCTCCCCTCATCATCTTTAACATCTACATGTGGCAGGTAAAGAAGGAGAGTGAGATCCTGAGAGGATGAAGTGGAAACCAGGCAAGATAAAGCCAGCCACTGGGGATCATTCTGTTACAGTACCCATGCCTGACCTTATACAAACTGTTAGTGACAGTCTGTCAGTCATCAGTCTCTCTGGTTAAATCTATCACACTACAATTTTTTTAATATATTTATTCATGTGAAAATTGAGGTGAGGATTCTCTTATTAATACATAAATATTTTTGCTTTGCAAATAAAACTACCAGATACAATTGATTTTTCCCATATGTTACGTTTTCAGTTGCTCCGCAATCTCTCATCCTGACGATCAATTCATATGCAAAAAATATTTGAATGGATACTTAAACAAGAAATTAAATTATTTAATTTGAAAATGAACATGTTCCTGAACTGAGGATCCCAGATGTTACTGGGCACGTCTACGTGAGACACTACATCGCTGCAGGGACGAGCTAGTGATGTAGCTCATCACTACAGTGACATAGCGTCAGCGGGAATGAACATGACAGCAATGCTACTGTGCAGTAACAATGAGACAGAAATGACCCTTAGAGTTGGAAACGACCCGTAGAGCACAATAGAATCGGAAACAATCCATGTACCACCGGGACTGTGCAATTGGCAGTTGGGGGCATGTGTAGGCATGCCCAATGTGATACAAATAATAAATAGCAATAATTCTAATGCTAACAACACCCATAGGTATGCTTTCTACTCTCTGGAGAAAACTCATTTTTGTTCTAAAAAAGGCATGGATGGAAGTTTGTATGAATCATGGTTATAACTAGGGATCCTGATTTTCTCTAATTTAAAAAACATCCCCAATTTTCAGTTAAAAACATAATCCCAAATTCAAAATTTTCCACAATTAAAATGAAACATCACACACACACACACACACACACACACACACACAAATATATGGTGCTTCAGTTAAATCACAGAAAAATGTGGATTTGGGGTTACCTTTTTTAACTGAAAATTGGCGATTTTTTTTTTTAGATCAGAGAAAACCAGGATCTTGGGTTATAACTCTACTACCATCCACATTGGGCTGAAGAATATGGACAGTGCATTGGGGGGGGGGGGTAATCAATCTACTTGATTCTAAAAGATAGCTAATTGGTCCTGCTTGTACAAGTTGCATCATGGGTGGGGGAACCCTTGATTTTAGGTATAGTATCTCTCTTAGGGCTAGTCAGGAATTTTTCAACAATACATTTTTTGATAGAAAATGCTGATCCATCAACAAAGATGATCCTAGCAGGGCCTGGGGGAAATCAGCCTGTGCAGGACCCCGACGTGAAGAAGCCAACGGCAGCAGTGGCAGTGCTGGGGGGAGGAGTGGGGGTGTGGCAAGTGGCTGAACGCGAAGTTGGCAGTGGCACAAAGTCACCAGCACTAGGCAGGCTTTGCTGGAGGGGCCACAGCCTCTCTGCCTGTCTTTGCAGGCACCCCAATTCACCCCCCCCCCCCGGGATGGCCCTGTCCATCAAAACTGAAACTTTTAATAGGAATGTTTTGATCACACCTTTATTAGGAAATGATTCCCATGCTCAGGATAGAATTTGTAATCAGAACCAGATATTCATACCTGGATCCTGGATTTTCAATGATAGACTTGAGTGATATGACCACAAGATTATTGGCTAGTCTGGTATAAGGCTGTTCCCAAAGTCTCTTATTGAAGCTGTTCCACTTCTAAATGTAAGTAATAATGAACAAGTAGGCAAGCCTGAACCTGCAGTCCAGAAGTTAGGACACTCATTTAGCATGTAAGGAAATCCAAATTTGAGTATCTGATAGGAACTAATCAGGGTAAGTAGTTAAAGATGTGTTTCTCATGTGTAAAGTGAATTATTTTACTACTAGATTATGCTATCAAATTCTCTAGCTTTTTTATGACAAATTTTATACAGTTTCTGGTCCAACTAGACTCTTTGCTTCTTCTTCAGGACAGTGAAACCCCTTTTAGCTTTCTTCTTGGATCACAGCCTAGCCCTATATTTAGATAGGATTATTTTAGTGTATTTAATGTGATTTGAAATTTTCTTATGTGGTGAGAAGCTGCAAGTGATTAGGATTTTTATACGCCTTTATAATTTGATGTATTTATTTCATTATGTGGACTAAGTTTTACATAATATATAAGAAGTCAGGGTCTCTGAAAGACAGACAGATGATGGGATAAGGTAAGAATCCTTTCTAGGAAATGCTTCAATAGTAATTAACAGTCATGGGAAAGCTTTAATATGACTTCCCTTTAAGAGAAGTTGGCACACCCACACAAAACTGGATTAAAGAGCTTTGTCAGTCAGAAAATGTAAATACTTCAGTTGAAAAAAAAAGTTTAGCATACTTACTTTTTTTCTTTTATAAACATTTCAGCTAATTACTTACAGCTTTTAAAAGCCTCATTTTATCCCCAGAGCTCTCTAGAGCTAGAAATCTTTATCTGGGTTTAGTAATTGTGGCAGAATGCCAGTTGCACTAAGTGATCAGTGAGATGTTGTCTACCGCATCTGATGTCATAACACAGAAAAAGTCATAGAAAATGCTGACATGCTAGGGACTTAGCATACACTGTCTCACTGAATGGGTAAACAAGAAGATATACTGTGTCTTGAAAAAAATAATATTCATAATTTGTGCCAAAATAAGTTCTTTGAATAAAAGTTAACAAAATCAAACTTTATTGCTTACTAATTCACAAAAGAATAGGGTTTTTTTAATGTTAAAGAGTGAAATGAATATAAGAAAGATTTAACAATTTTTCTCTGATTTGCAGAGCCTTGTATTTGTGTCTGATATAAAGATATTTGAATTACGTTAGGTTTTAGAAATTGACACCTGACACTCTCTCTCTCTCTCTTTCTCTTTTTTTTTTCTTTTTTTTTTTTGTAGTAAATCTAGCTCATGATATCCATGCACTTGTATGACTAGGGTGGCATGTAGTCTTTTAACCCGTTATGCAGTTGTGTAGGAATTTCTCTAGATTATTTCTAAAATTTCCCATTTGTTGAACCTATATTTTCAACAGCCCAATACACTAACTATACAATAGTCCCCATTTTCTCCACAGCACACCACCTCAAATAAGGCATGCACCTTTTTGGTGAGAAATCAGAATGAAGAAGGAAAGGTTATTATCCCATCAGTTTCTTCCTGCTGTGGGATGCATCCCAAATTGTTATGTTCTTGCCCTTAGACTAGGCCTTAGTATTTAACAAGTAGCCACTTTCACTACAAATCACTGGGAAGGAGAACAAAAGGCCTTGTGCCATTGGATTCTGCTGGTAAAAGAGAATAATGAACATCAAGGAATTGGCAAAAGTCACTGAACGGGTTGGAAGTAAAAATTATTAATAGAAATAGGGAAGAACAGCACAAAGGAGACACTGAATTCCAACTGAAATGGCTTTTAGAGGTTTTCTATGAATTTAGGTTAGAAAATGTGCAATGCTTTTAAATAACATTACAACACAATTCAAATTGATTTTTTTATTTATTTATCCCCAGGTTTTATTTAATCTCATCATCTAATTTATACCCAGGTAAACCATTATCCCCAAGCATATCCTTATTGTATCCAAATTGTTGTACAGGTGTTCTGAATATATACTGATATACTGGAGCAAACAGAGGAGAAGGAAACAAAGAGCAAGTTTGCCTAGGAGTCAACTGCACTCACAGTTCACTCTGTATATGTCCACATGTACATGCAAAGGTATAGAAAAGGGCCAGTGTAATGCCCCTTTTTTAAAAAGGCAAAAAGAAGGATAATACTTGGGAAGTTACTGGAGGGAAGTATAAGGAAGTCTATTTGCAAATAAGGAAAGGTGGAACACAAGTAGCCAGCATGGATTTACTAAGAGAAAATCACGCCAAACAAACTTGATCCCCTTCTTCAACAAAGTAACTACTTGGGTGAATGGAGGAAATGCAGTTGGTATGGTTATCTGGACTTCAGCACATGACCTTCTAATAAACAAATTGGAGAAATATGGGCTGGACAAAACTACTATAATGTGGATAGACAACTGCCTCAATAGCCACAAGCAAGTTGGCTGGCAACATGAAACTATGAAAGATTATGAGGATGGGAGCACAATTCAGATGGATCTTGACAAACTGGAAAGCTGGGCTAGAGCTAACAGGTAGGGATGTGCAAAGCGGGCTGTATTCAATTTGGATTTGGATTCGGCCTGATTCATGGGACAGTGATTCAATTAGCTGATTGAGATCACTGTCCCAATTTGATTCAGCCAAATTCGAAGTTGACGATTTGATTCCAATTCAGAAAATCAGTGATTCAACTGTAAACACAGCTTTATATATTTTTCTACATACCTTGAGGTACCAGGCACGGCTCATGAATGCTGAGATGGTGGGGCAGATGGAGCGTCCAACAGGAGCATGGGGGGGCCCCCTGCATGCTCAGCGGTGGACCCTGAAGTGGATCAGAAGTACTTCTGGTCCACTTCTGGGCCCGCCACCAAGTGTGCAGGGGACCCCCCCCCCCGCCATGCCCTCTACCCTGCTCAACGATTGGCCACAGGGAGACTCCAGGTGCCTCCTTAGACCCAGGAGGCACTAGTCACCAAGCTGGGGGATGTGGGGGTCCCCCATGCACTTTGTGGTGGACGCAGAAGTGGATCAGAAGCACTTCTGGGTCCACCACTGAGCGCGCTGGGGACCCCCCATGCTCCTGTGGGATGTTTCATCTGCCCCACCATCTCAGTGCTCATGAGCTGCCTGGTACCTTGAGGTATGTAGAAAAAATGTATAAAGCTGTGACTATATCCGAATCATCAAATCTCTCCGAATCTCTCTGAATCTAATTGGAGGCATCTGATTCAATTCAGAGAGATTAATAGGTCTGATTCAATTCAGATTTGGAGATTGGCTGCTGAATCAGGCTGAATTTCCTCCAAATAGAATCAGGGACCGAAGCTTTGCACAGACTTACTAACAGGGTGAGGTTCAAAGCTGACAAATATAAGGTGCTACACCTTGGGAGGAATAATCAAACACAGGAATCCAAAATGGGTGATACCTGACTGGATGGCAGCACTACAGAAAGAATCTGGGAGTTTTGATGGATCACAGACTCAATAGGAGTCTGCAGTGTGATGCAGTTGTGCAAAAGATGAATGCAGTTTTGTGTTGCCTCAGTAAAAGAATCAAATGCAAGACATGGGAGTTGATAGTGTGTATTTTACATTGGTTAGGACTTATCTAGAATACTGTGTGCAGTTTTGGGTATCACATTTTTAAAAAGACACAGAGAGGGTCTGAAAGTAGGGGGACAAGTGATGAAGGGCTAAAAGAGCAAGTTGTGTGAAGACAGGTTGAAAGAAATGGACATGTTCAGGTCATGGGAAAGATGCTTAAGAGTGTCTTTGAAGACATGATAGCGTGTCTTCAAGTACTGGAAGGGCTGCCATAAAGAAGGGAGAAAATGCCTTTTCCCTCTTGCAGGGAGCACAGAGCAGACCAATGGCTTGAAGTTGCAGCAAAGTAGATTTGGATTGAGTATCACAAAAAAACTTCTTCACTGTTAGAACAGTGAGGCAATGAAATAGAGATTCCATAACTTTCCTAGACAGTCTATCATTGGAAGTACTCAAGAAGATGTTGAATGAACGTTGGTCAGGAGAGATATAGGAGTACTATGCCTAAGCTCTACTGTGGTATTTCCCATGTTCCTGGGATTTGGTGACTGCCTCATGGGGCTAGGAAAGAATTTATTCCCCACATTCTGCTGCTACGTGCCAGGAGTTGGGCGCAGGGAAGTATTTGCCTTCCTCAGAAGCGTTGGATGTTGACTGTAACCAAGGGGTGTACCAGGACTCCTTCTGTGTGTGCAGGGTGTACAGTGTGAATTAAAAACAAGGCGGAATCTTATCAGGGGATAAGGAACAATGCCACATTTATTGGAACATAAAACATGCAGCATAAAAAGAATAAAGAACAGTAAGGTTATTTGCCTCACTCATTCCCATGCATATTCATTCATTCATTCATTCATTTATTCATTCATTCAAAGGAAACAAGCACACACACAGAAGTAAGACAGTCCTGCAAAGGTTAAGGTGTTACCAAGTTTTAAATTTGCTCAAGGTCAGTCTGCTGTCCGGCCAGGCTTACCAAGAGAGTTGGAGTCAGGTCTTGTTGGATGCTCCCAAAACTCCTTCTTGCACGTGGAAGAGACCCAAAGCCTTGTCTTTGTGTTCATTCTTTATCGCAATAGCTGTCCATACCAGCCTATGGATTTCACTGAGTCATCTGCGAAGGCCATCCTCCTTGTCCTGTCAGCAAGCTGGGATTAGTAGGTCATGATCTTCTGGCTTTGTGGTCTGCAATTGTCAGGGGCCGTCACTTGCAGTCTTCAGCCATCAGGATGGAGCATGAGTTAGTATTTGGTAATCCTTCACTGCTGACTCAATGTCCACTGCAGCCCTTAACCATTAAACCTAAGAAGGTTATTTTCACCTGCTGCAAGAGGCCTGTCTTCCTCTGTCGCTGTCACATATGTCCATCATTCACTCTTTCGTTCCACATAAGCTAGACATATCCACACACACCAGACATACCACAAACCCTGACACAAGCGTTTCCCTTATACTAAATTTAAGATCCAGTCATGAGACCAATATGTCAAATACATTTATGCTAAGCAATAAGAAATTTAAAATAGATGGTTAATTCCAAGTACTAATAATGACTGATCAAATTATACTAAAAAGGAAATCATAACAAAGTAAATCATAACAAAATTTACTTTATCTTAATGGTTAAATCTTCTCCTTATATAAAAAGGGAAATAACAAAACAAACAGTCAAAGCAATTATAGTTAATAACAAGATAAACAATCAAAGCACTTGTAGTCACTGCAATACTACGCTCCTACTGGGACTTAAACCTGGATGTCCCTGGCTAGAGGGTTTTGCCCCTCTGCTCAGGGTTAGACTGATTGCTGTATTTGGGGTTAGGAAGGATTTTTTCCTCATGGTTAGATTGGTATAAACTGCAGAGATTTTTGCCTTCGTCTGTAGTGGGAAACATGATTATATGGTCTTCTGTCTTAGATTTTGTTGATCATATTGTAACATCCCTCACAGCAGCAGGACATTGGCCACTGTTGTCCCTCTGCATTACCTGTGGCTGGTTACGATGTTGTGCCTTGTGGTTGTGTCAAGGTTGACTGTGTAGTTTTTCTACTACATTAGACACTGTATTTGTGCAGAACGGTTTGGGTAGGGATGATTCTGCCTCTGGTGGGGGGTTGGACTACTTTTCTATGCTTACTTTTCTATGATTCTACTGCTGCAAGGATTTACTGCCAATTGTATTGCAAGTCATATAAGAAAGAAAAGGTGGGGTTTTTTTTCATTTTATGACTATTAATCAAGTAGTGTCAAGTAGGCATTAATGGTTTTCTAATGCTTCTAACATTATTCAGGCATAAACAGTATAGGGTGGCATTTTGACTGGTCTATTTGTTTGAGCAGAGTATGGACAAGTTATTTGGTTTAAGCAGATCTTGCAAAATGTGATGACCTGGAAAAGAATATCAAAATTAATTGCAGATGTTGCATACAATAATCAGAATGTTCTCTACAGTCTAGTGTTTATGTAAGCGATTGTGACAGTTAAGGCAGTTTGCCAAATAGAGATCCAGAGTTTGACCGTTAGCAAGAGGAGGGAGTCAGTCTTGTCCTTAATGCACTGGTGTGGGACTCAGGAGATTAGAGTTCATTTGTGAACTCTGCCACAAACTGCTTATGTGACCTTGGGCAAATCATTTAAGCTGAGATCCACACAAGCACGTCAGGGTCTAAAATAATGACATTTACAGATTCACAGAAGGTTAGGGCTGGAAGGGAAGTGTGAGATCATTGGGTCCAGCCCCCTACTCTGGGTAGGAAAGACTGTCGGGGTCAAATAACCCCAGCAAGATGTGCGTCCAGTCTCCTTTTCAAGATCTTCAGTGTAGGTGCCTGCACCACCACCGCTGGGAGTCTTTTCCAGAGTCTGGCCACACAAACCATGAAAAAGTTTTTCCTTATATCGAATCTGAAGCCTTCTTCTAGGAGTTTAGGACTGTTGCTCCTGTTTTTTTCCCTGGGGACCTTTGGTGAATGGTTGTTCGCCTAGCCCCTGATGCTCACCCCTAATATATTTGTAGCTGCCACCAAATCCCCCCTAAGTCTTCTCTTTTCTAGGCTGAAGAGTCCCATATCTATCAGCCTTTCCTCATATGGCTTACTCTTCAGGCCTCTAATCATACGAGTGGCACTTCTCTGGACTTTCTCAAGCTTCTCCACATCCTTCTTGAAGTGTGGCACCCAGAACTGGACACAGTACTGTAGCTGCAGCCTCACCATTGCTGAGTAAAGTGAGAGAATAACTTCCTTAGTTTTGCTTGAGTTGCATCGGTTGATGCATGCCAGCGTATTGTTTGCTCTGCTAACTGTAGCATCACTGGTGGCTCATATTCATGTTATGGTCAGTTGTGACCCCCAGGTCCCTTTTGGATGTGGTGCTAGCTAGTGAAGCACCATCAAGCCTGTAAATTTGTTCCGGATTTTTCCTCCACAGATGAAGCACTTTACACTTTTCACTGTTGAACATCATCTGGTTCTGGTCTGCCCAGCTAATTAATCTGTCTTGGTCTGCCATGGGAGACAAAGAGACTTTGGCCAGCCCACAGGTTTCCAGCGAAGGTCTTGCTGGGAGAGAAAAGCCTGGTGGTAGGCAGGCTCCTTTTCCACACAACTCCCTACCAGAGTTCCCAGCACAGTGAAAAGCCAGAGTAGCAGTTTCTGACTACAGCTTCCAGGTTGCTTGGGCCTCCTTCCCCCTCACCACCCCCCAGGTGTGCCATGGCACACCATGGCGCCAGGCAGCTGTGGGGACAGAAACGCCCCTTTTTCCACCCTGCCCTGGCCAGGCTATATGTGGGGCTGAGATCAGAGGTTGCAACTGACTCAGACCAGTAACAGCTGAGGGTGTGGGGCCAGCCTGACTGCTCAGGCAAATCAAGCAAGCTTAGTCTGAAGCTAAAGGACCATGCTCTAAGTTAACTCTCAGTGGGATCTGTCATATTGAATGTAATAGCTTGAATGTTTGTAATAGTTGCCCATTAGCCAGTTTAGGAAGAAGACAAGATTTATCTTCTTATATAGGCCATTGTTTTGGTCTACGTGCGGAAGGTCCTAACTTTGCTCAAAGTCTTAACTCTTGAATTTTATCTTTAGAGGCCTTTAACAAAGTTAACATAAAAATGACCCTTAAGCAAAAATCCCACATTCCGAGAGATCAACCCCTAGGGCCTTTGACAAGATTGGAAATAAAAGTCAATTCAGTGATATGGAAATTCCTCAAAGTAATTAAATGATCAACAAAAGAAACTGATTACCAAGCAAAAGAATCTGTTAAGTAAGATCCGAGCCCAAATTTGGGAGTAGTGACAGGTTTGGGTATGAGGGGCCCAAGATGGCAACTCACTCAATAAAAACTGTAACCTACTGTCCCAATTTGGAGGTAACCTCACTTGCAGAACAACGAAGGAAGAATTGCAAGTGTAGGCTGGATCAGACTGATCACCTGAACCACCCTCTCTGTGAACACGAATCTCTTAGTTCACGCTGAAGCTGCGGAATACGCGAAAGGGACTGAAGGAAGGGGACTTAGTCCTATCAGTATTGAGGCCAGCCCATTGAACCGTACTGCTGAGGCGAGCCCATTGAACCGTAATACTGAGGCCAACCCATTAAATTGTACTACTGAGGAATAAAACCATATCTAAGTGTTTGGCTTCTCGGAATTCTAGGATTATAAGTATATCATGAAAATAATAGTATTGATTCCAATTTAACTTTGAGTTGTAATTGTAATTGTTTGGGAAAGAAGTGCATTTGGAGCATTGTTTCTAATATATGTAATTATTGTGTTCTTAATGTTTGTAGTATTTCTTAAAGCTAAGCAGTGTTATATGCGTGGCAAAGAATTTTAAAATAAAATGTGTTGTATGAATTAAGTGTGCAATCATTGTGAAATCGTGCAATCAACTAAATACTCCCCCAGCCAGTGCATCAAACGAATCAGTAAGTTGTGTGGGATTTTCTCTATTCCATAACCCACTAGAGACAGGATCTAGCACAGACGTTAGATAAAGCACTCCAACAGGAAGTGCTTTAGGTTAGCACACATCCATCTAGGGTTAATATAGAGTGACATCTGCCATTTTTAAAATGCTTTGTGCATCATAAAACTGCTTTCTGTTACAGTTGTAAAGCTCCTTCTGAGTTCTTTAAGCTCATTAAGTGCAACCTTTGTATTTAGCCCTAAACTATGCCACTTACAGAAAACTGTAACTTAGACTGATTTGGGCTTTTTGAACCTCTCCTAGGAGGGTGATGAAGCAGTGCAACCAGTTACCCAGAGAGGTGGTGGAATCTCCATCCTTGGAGGTTTCTAAGACCCAGGTAAAGCCTTGATTATTATAATCTAGTTTGGGATGGTCCTGCTTTGAGTAGGGGGTTGGACTAGATGACCTCCTGAGGTCCCTTCCAACTCTCATTTTCTATGATTCTATTAATATAATCCTTTGGGAAAGGAAGTTGCTCCTGTTGAATTTTGTATGAGTGTTTCTTTTAATGATACTGAGACATTCTGTTACTAATATGAAGCTAAACACCATTGAAATGTGATGGACATGTTTAGATAACACTGTGGAATTTCTAATGTACAAGCTTAACCCAAGTGGTTAACCTTAGCACAGTCTACAAAAGCCCACAGCAGTTCCAATTAATAGGGCTTAAAAAAAGGTTTAAAAAAAAGCAGCTTAGCTGCATATCTGTATTCTCCCAATCATCTTTCTCTTATATTTGCGTACACACAGTTTAAATCTGGGTATCTTGGTGGCTTATACATTTTAACTGAATTTGTTTCCACAGGACCATTTATATCAGGGGAAACATACTCACCTAAATTCTAAGTATAAATTATTTATTTAGGCAGAACTGTGGGGGGTTTTGTACATTATTTGACTTTATATAAAATGGCCAAGTAACTAATGACAATGCTTATTGCAGAACTTTATGTTCCACTAGATTTATGAGGCCCCTTCACATCTGAAGCAGAAGCACAGATATGACTTTGTAAAAAATTTATAAAACATAACATTTTATCATTTTACTAATTTCTTCAGTATCATATAGACTTCTTTATACTGACTGTACTGCTTGAAAAATTTGGCCTATTTTTGGTTTAGTAATTTTAGAGGGCATTATGTTTTAATGAAGTAAATTTGTAACCTGATATCCAAAAATGACAGACCTGGTCTCATAGGTCAACTTAAACATAGTAACAAAATGGTATCTCTGAAATGACTCCACTGAAATATTAAAGCATAGAAAGCTGTGTTAATAGAAACATTCATTCTTTTCTCTGGGCTTTTACTATAGAGCCACTGGACTGATTTGCAAGGAATCACAGAGCCTAAACTTTCTACTGAAAAAAGCAAGAAAGGACTAGATTTTTGGCCCTAACACTACTGCTTTGTGCCATTCAAACCCAAGAGAGACAGCTAACCTGTCTTAATTTATTCCTGGGGATTGCCTCTTCCTAAGGGGAGTCTCCTAGTAAACAAAGATTCATGGTAGTCTTTATGGGTGTCTATATACAAGTATGGAAGCTGGTCCATTGCACTGTAAGTACAACACGTCAGAGCAGCCTCAATTAATCAAGTCTGCTGGACCATGGTAGCTAATTACCATGCTCCAGCCAGCCTCCATGTCCTATGTATCAGCATCCCTGCACTTCAAAATGGTAGGGGAAGTGTTTTGTCTAAAGCTCATTGAATGAGCTTTAAAAAAATCACCCCTGCCATAATTTTGAAGCACAGGGACACTAATACACGAAATGGTCCGTACACTTTAATTAGAGCGACTCTCAGAGCCGCTTTAATTAAAGCGCTCCCCCACCCCACGGAGCATGTGTATACATTCCCCATAATACCTTACCAACTAGGCCTGTGCGAAGCAGCTAGTATTCAGTTTGGATTTGGATTTGGCTGATTTGGGGGACAGTTATTCAATTTGGTGATTAGAATCACTATTTCGAATCAGTTTGACCAAATCTGATTCAGAGATTCAGCTGCTGCTGAATATTCAAATCAGGCAGGCCAATGGCTGCCCCACTCGGCTCAGCTCCCAGCACTTTGAAAAAAAAAAGACCTGGCTTACCAGGTGCTGTCAGGTGGGGTGGCAATCCTTGCTGCCCCCCACTATCCCACACTGCATGGGGGGCTCTCCCATAAGCACCCCCACCCCCCCACTCCCCCAGCCCTCACCATGGCTGCCCTGCCCACCTTGGCTCTGGCCCTTTAAGAAAAAAAATTAGAACCTCCCCGCATTCGCTCATCCTGCGGGGGGGTGATCCCCTCTGCCCCCCACTACCCCCTGCCACATGAGGGGGGCTCTTCCAGGATCCCCCCAAAGCCCCGAGGTTGCTACAGAAGTGGTGAGTCCCAGGGCTTTTCTTGGTTTTTTTTTCTTCTCAATGGGCTGGAGCTGGGGAGGATGGGGCAGCTGTGCAGGGGCTGGGGGAGTGAGGGGGGTCAGGGGGCTCATGGAAAAGCCCCCCATGCAGCATGGGGCAGTAGGGGGCAGCAGGGATCACCCCCCCACTGGACAGCACCCGGCGAGTAGGAACTTTTTTTTAAAGCACGGGGAGCTAGGGCAGGTGGGGCAGCCATGGGGTGGGCTGGGGGAGCAGATGGGGGTCAGAGGGCTGGGGGATCAGGCAGGGAATGGGGGATGGCAGGGGTCCTTCCATGGTCTCCTCCTCCAGCCCTCCCTTCCCTACCCCTACTTACCAGCTCCAAGTCCAGCTGCAGCTCCCTGCTGCAGCCTCCGGGGACTGCCCGAATTGTCAAAGCTCTCTGAATCTTCAGAAAAGATTCAGAGAGTTTTGAATCTATTCAGACTTTTTAATTGGTCCCCTAATTCAATTTGGTGATTTGGCCACCGAATCGGGCCAAATCTCCTTCGAATTGAATCACCACCCGAAGCTTCGCACAGCCCTAATACCAACTGTGGTGGGAGAAACCTCCCTAAGGTCCGTTGTCTAGCTGTAATTTGATTGACAGACAACGCGGGTAAAGAAAGACAGCTGTTTATTTGCTCGAGCAAAGACCATAAAGCCAGCAAAAGGCAAAATGGCCCCCCCTCAAGGGTGAGGCGATCTTTTATACTTCTTACAACAAAGCAAGACTATATGGTTAACAAAAAGCAATACTTGGGGCGGTGCTCTACAAATCTTTGTAACAGCATATTTCTATTAAGCTGAACTAGCACTTTTAAAAGCTAAAAGTTAAGTAACAGTAACATTATAATATGTTAGCAAAACCTTACACAGTAGAAGATACTTCTCAAGGACGCAACCAGTGTACACCCAGAACAATGGTTTCTCTGTCTTATCTTACTTCTTGCTGTAGCTGATTTTTTTAGCACACAGACACAGATTCACTTTTTAACTCAGAAAATGCTTGGTGCAGTTAAAATGATTACTTGATACAAGCAAAGGCCTAGCTATCATTCTGCCTTGTGGTCAGCTGCATTGCTAGGCCACAGGTCATGCCTTGTATTCAGCTGTAAAGCTAATACTTCTTAATAATCCAAATTATTGTAAACCTAACAGTATGCTTTCAGAAAACTATTTTATTTCAGGGTAATAACAAACCTGCGCACTACAACCCCCACTTTGTTCCAATTTTCCAGAGGAAATTTTGGAACACACTTTTAGATATTCATCTTCTTGTGGGGTTAGGTTTTGATGATTGATGCTGGATATTTGTACAAACTGACCATACATTTTTACTTGCCTTTGCATAAACTGTTGTCCTAGAGAGCATAGACACTGAAAACAGCACAACAGGCAGATTATAGTTATAACAATTCCAATTAAGCTTAATACAAAAGGTCTAAGCCATCCTGTAAGGGAAGGCAACCAGTTTGTGAGCCAACTAAGAGATGTATCTTTGGGGATTTTTGCTATATCTTCGGCTTTTTGGATATGGACAGCTGCATCATTGAGGTGGGTTTGTACTATTGTAAAAGAACTGTTAACCCAAATGCAACATTCTGGTCTGATAACTGTGCAAGCTCCCCCTTGAGCAACGAGGAGAAAATCAAGGGCTATGCGGTTTTGAATTACCATTTGTCGGAGTTCTTCTTGGGTGTCAGTCAAGGCAGCAACGGCCTTCGAGAGTTCCTTGTGACCTTCACTGAATTCATGAGCCATGATTTCTATCACAGCTTGTAGGCGTAGTGTAAATCTTCCAAGACAAGCAGTGCCTACTCCTGGGAGTATACCTGCTAAAGAACACCCGACTAACACTCCTTTGGTAAGTGGAGTTTTTTGATATTTATCTACTATATCACGGCTTTCTTGCAAATCCCTCTTGTTTCGCCACCTGCCCCGTGGAAGGTGCGTGGCAAAGGACGTAGAGGGTTTTAGCATTGCCGGATAGCAGATACCTTTTCCTTTGGCAGGGATTTTATGGTAGGCATGGGAGCCACAGACCCAGTATTGTCCTTTTAAAGCAGCGAGGTTTGAATCCTTAGGAGGTATTCGGCCCCCGTTTCCTAATCCTAGCACCCCGCGTTCACCCTTTGATTTAAAGGAAGGATTTGCAGTTCCATTGAAGAAGCATTGTCCCCGGGAGGTATCAGTGTACAAACAATACCACAAGGTATTATTTAAAGAGGAGATGGGGGTGCAGATAGGATTAGTGCCCTTGGTTAAATTTTTGCTGCTGTAGAAATCATTGTAAGAGCTGCAATAGGTAGGAGTTGCTGTGTTATTATTACGCCAGTCTCCTCCACTAGAACTAGTAAAATAGTGGTGACACATGCTTGTGCCTAAATTAATGCAGTCTGATACTGAGCAGTTTACATAGAAACACCAATCTCCAACAACAGGCTTTACTAAAAGGAAATCCTGCTGACTTTGGTGCCAAGCTTGGTTATTAGAGGGGCTTAAAAGTGACTTGATGGGGCCCAAGGGGATGGGAGTCATAGGAATGCCTCCTTGAGTGTGGAGAGGAAAATGACTGCACACCCAACAATCACTTTGGTTTTCTGCTTTAGCGGCTCTCTCAACGTATTGGAGGTACATATTATTATCAGAGATGTGGGCAACATTAGGTTTAAGAGTAGTCTTAGCCTGAGGAGACTCTGCAAATTGTCTGAAAACTGGGTGGCTAGGCTTTACACAATATTCTGTTCCATAAGTAAATACCCGAACTTCTGCTGAACTACAGCAATGTGAGGGAGGATACCAACGGGCAATGTTGACCTTCCCATCTATATCAGAGAGTTCGATTGAATCGCTTATCCAGACAGGAAAACCTCAGGCACCAGGATTAGCACATCTGCAGCAACTGGCAGCTATAGCCGACCCCTGCGAGAGACTTATTTCTCCAGCAAAGAGAAAGATTAGAAATAACATAGTTATAAAAACCATATTATAACCAATATCAGCACAAACAGTATGCACAACCCTGCAGCTCCAATAACTGATCTTCTGGGACATGTTACAGTCTTAAAGTGCTCGGTTTCAGCTGATCCAAAAGTGTCTAGAGGATGCAGTACTTGGAGTTCGGTGCTTTCTGGGCTGGGCAGGACCCCAAAAGGGTGACAGTTCATTAGTGGACCTTGGTTAGTTTGAGTTTTATATTATCTAACGGGCTGCAGGTCCAGGAGGTGTTTGTTTTTATTTTTTCGTCTGCTTCTGGCTCACCCTTGTCACGGTCAGGTGGGCATGCGGTGCTCCCACGAAGTCCGCAGTCGTCTTCTTCTGGCTTCCCCTTTTCCAGGTCAGGGAAGCTTGCGTTGGAGCCGATCCTGAGCTCTGGTAAAACGTCTGTCTTCTTTGTACGAGTATAATGAATCCAGTTGTCCTTCTCTGCTACTTTTACGGCGGTGTGGGAGGTGAGGAGGACTTGATATGGTCCTTGCCACTTAGGTTTAAGGGGAGACCGTTTCCAAGTTTTTACATACACCCAGTCTCCAGGCTGGATGCGATGTGCTGGGACATTGGCAGGGAGGGGTTGGCTTAAAGCAGCATACCTATGGAGAGATTTTAACTGAGACTGTAGAGATAAAATATAAGAGGTGAGTCCTTCATCGCCTAAAAGAGAAGAAGTGTGAGCCGGTAGTAAGGGGAAATGTTGGGGAACAGGGTGTCCAAACAGCAGCTCGTAAGGGCTGAGCTTTAGTTTTCTCCTGGGGGTAGTTCTGATGGACATAAGGGCCAGTGGGAGAATCTTAGTCCATTTTAACCCGCTCTCAGCACATAGCTTTCCAATTTTTTTGTTTCAGGGTCTGATTCATTCTCTCTACTTGTCCTGAGCTTTCTGGGTGCCAAGGGGTATGGAATTTCCATTCTATTCCTAGGCAGCTGGCCAGTGTTTTGTTTATGTCAGCAGTAAAATGCGATCCTTGATCACTTTCAATGATACGTGGAGGACCAAACCTGGGTATAATTTCATTAAGGAGTATTTTTACTACTTGTTGTGCTGTAGCTCTTCTGGTGGGGAAAGCTTCTACCCACCCCGTGAGTTGGTCAACAATTACTAGGAGGTTTTTGTACCCATTGTCTTTAGGCATATCAGCAAAATCTATTTGTAGTCTTTCAAAGGGAGTATAAGCCCAGGGGCGGGCCCCAGGGGGTCCTGATTTTTCTCCTTTGATATTAAACTTTTTGCATATACTGCAGTGTTCTAAAAGCCTTTTTGCTTTCTGGTAGACTCCGGGTGCGTAGAACAGCCTGTTAGTGATAGTGGCAAGTTTTTCACAACCTAAATGCTCGCTTTGATGGAGTTGTTGCAGATAGGGTCTAAGAGCTGCTTTAGGTAACACTATCCTTTCATCTGGCAATCGCCATATTCCATCTTTTTCACAGGTGGCTCCTGCCGCTTTCCATCTCTGTTGTTGTAAAGGTGGTGCAGACTCGTACATTTTTGGCTCTAGCAATATTCCCAAATATGCCTTTGACTGGGGAATTTGAGCTTGGAAGGCTAGGGCGGATAGTGGTTGTAAGGCTGCTGTTTGAGCTGCAGCATCGGCCAGGGCATTGCCTTTTGAGACTTGATCTCCCTTTTTGGTATGGGCTGGGCAATGCATTACAGCTATGGCTTTTGGCAACATTATAGTTTGTAGGAGATCATTGACTTGTTTAGCATTTGATATTTTAGTTCCAGAAGCTATCATAAATCCTCTCTGTTTCCACAATTGTCCAGTGGCATGACAGATTCCAAAGGCACACTTAGAATCAGTCCAAATATTTACAGAGTGGCCCGATGCTAATTGACAAGCTCGTGTAAGGGCAGTAAGTTCAGCCGCCTGTGAGCTCAACTGCCCGGGCAGTGGTTCAGCTTCAAGTACTTCAAATGGAGTTACTACTGCATAACCCGTTTTTCTAACTCCATTTACTAATTTTGAAGAGCCATCTACAAAAAAATCAAGTCAGGGTTGTCTAAGGGTAAGTCACTAAGATCTACCCTGGGTTTGTCTGAAAATGCTGCAACTTGAAGGCAATCGTGGGAGTCTGGTTCCCCGTCGCTGGGTAGAGGTAATAGAGTAGCCGGATTCAGGGTATTGCATCTCTCTATGACCAGGTTTGTAGCCATTAAAAGTGTGGTTTCATACTTGTTCATTCTCTGATGAGAAAAATGTTGAGTATTTTTCTGGAGGAGAAGGAGGGCTACTTTATGTGGAGCTTTTAGGATAAGGGGATATCCAAGGACTAATTTCTGGGCTTTCTCGACTATGGTTGCAGCTGCTGCCACTGTGCGAAGGCAGCCTACTCCCCCCTTTGCCACTGGATCTAATTGTGCAGAGAAGTAAGCTGCGGGCAGCTTTATGATCTCAAAAGACTGGTTTTTCTGCATCTTTTTTTTTTTATCTTTTTTTTTTTTAAGTTTTAGTAGCAATGGCTAAGATTTTTTTGCCATGGATTTGCCCTCAACACCCTCAGTGTTATGTTGAAGCTTTTTTCTAATATCTTCGCTAGCCTGACTTATGAACACAAGTCTTAACACAGGCAAAGTGGCAGGTGTCTCGGAGCCTATGTTTCCATACTGACGTATAGCTTTACAGAGTCTTTCAAAATAGTCTGAAGGGTGTTCTTCGGGACCCTGAACAGTAGCTGTCACTTTGGACCAGTTTGTAGTTTTATCTCCTGCTTTCTTTAATCCTTCTAAAATGCTGTCTTTCAGCATTTGTATTGAATTTTGCTCCCTTTCCTGATTGTAATTCCAATTCGGATTTTGCCTGGGCACGCCATTAGGCATGGGGTGGTTTTCATGGGGCTGATCGGCTAGAAATTGGTCAGCATGGCGTAGTACTTGAGTCTTCTCGTCCGTAGTTAAGAGGCTTTCGAGAAGCTGCATGACATCTGACCAGGAGGGGTTATGAGTCATGAAAATGGTTTTGAAGCGTCTTAGAACTACTTCAGGATCATCTCTGAGCCTGGGGGTGTTTTCTTGCCAGTTTAAGAGGTCTGTGGTGGAGAACGGAGCGTGTGTCCAGTGACTGATAACTTCTCCACCCTCGCCAGGCACAGGGTATTCTCTTAGAGGTAACTGAAGTGCAGGCTTAGACAATTTTTGACGAGTGCGATTTAAAATCAGAGTGGAACTGGAATCTGGAGAGGGATCTCTGGATCCCTCTCCAGATCCAGGACTCGGGGATTCCGAGAGAGACAATCGAGGTGATGCCTCCCGAAGACTTCCCAGTCCCTCGGCCAGCCCAGGGGCAATGTTTTGGGGTTCAAACATTTGGGGTGGTATCAATGGTAGGTTAGGGGGCCTAGGCATGGGTCTGTAATCATCTTCTGAATATGACGGTGGTGCAGCAGGTTTTGGATATAGAAGGGGAGCTAACAGATTTGGAAAAGGTGCAGGGGTCTGGGAAGCTAAAGGTTTTAATTGCTTGCTAGCAACGTTGTCCCATAAATACCAATAACTAATTTGGCCAGGGCGGAGGTCCTCCAAGATCTTTCGTAAGGCAGCCAGGCAATTTAGGTCAAATGATCCATTTTCTGGCCATTGTCTTCCCAAATCTAACTGGGACGTATAAGACATCCAATTAGTTAAACAGAGTTCTGCCATACGAGATTTGGACAGTTCCGCCCGTCCCTCCAAATGTTTCCAATTCTTAATCATAAAACCAAGGGGTAAATCAGGAATAACTTTCCCTAAACCGGAACCCATGATTATATCCAAGCACAAGCAGTCTTATTTCCCTAAGTTCTACCTGCCTAGAAGCTGTTTCGTCCACGTACAACAACCGGTGTTCTCGGACCCCACTGGCTTTCTCCGTGAGGAGGGGCGTCTTGAGTCCGAGACCCTAGTCATTGGTCGTTATAACAGCATTTCTACCTTATATCTGTGTCTTTCGCCTTTCGGCGAGGCTGCTGGCTCTATCAGCTTTTAAATCAGCAGACAGATACCCTCAAAGACTGCTTCCAGAGACCTCTAGAGGTAAAACCAGAAAACCAGAAACCAGATAGAAACCACAAACATACCTGACCTGCGGTACTCGCCGGTACCGTTCCTTTACCCAACTTGAGGATCCCGCCTTATTAGTCCTGAGGGGACCGTCCACCTCCCGAGACTAACCCAATAGGTGAACTCACCTGGTGCGCGCTGGGGTGTCGGGGGATGGAGGTCTCCAAAGGCGTCAAGCTAGACGGGTCCCATCTGGGGTGCCAAACTGTGGTGGGAGAAACCTCCCTAAAGTCCGTTGTCTAGCTGTAATTTGATTGACAGACAACGCGGGTAAAGAAAGACAGCTGTTTATTTGCTCGAGCAAAGACCATAAAGCCAGCAAAAGGCAAAATGGCCCCCCCTCAAGGGTGAGGTGATCTTTTATACTTCTTACAACAAAGCAAGACTATATGGTTAACAAAAAGCAATACTTGGGGCGGTGCTCTACAAATCTTTGTAACAGCATATTTCTATTAAGCTGAACTAGCACTTTTAAAAGCTAAAAGTTAAGTAACAGTAACATTATAATATGTTAGCAAAACCTTACACAGTAGAAGATACTTCCCAAGGATGCAACCAGTGTACACCCAGAACAATGGTTTCTCTGTCTTATCTTACTTCTTGCTGTAGCTGATTTTTTTAGCACACAGACACAGATTCACTTTTTAACTCAGAAAATGCTTGGTGCAGTTAAAATGATTACTTGACACAAGCAAAGGCCTAGCTATCATTCTGCCTTGTGGTCAGCTGCATTGCTAGGCCACAGGTCATGCCTTGTACTCAGCTGTAAAGCTAATACTTCTTAATAATCCAAATTATTGTAAACCTAACAGTATGCTTTCAGAAAACTATTCTATTTCAGGGTAATAACAAACCTGCGCACTACACAACCACAGATACAGGGAATGGTTCCAGAAGAAAGTGGCTGTGTCCAGAATACCTCCATGCCTTGTGAATGGTCTATGTGGATAATAAGCAGCTGCCCACAACTTAGGGCCTTGGCACAGGTTACCTGTATAATGTCAGGAATCTGTAGAAATTTGTGCTGTCATAAAATTATAGAATTTTTAGAACAGTGTCAGTGTCAGGAGCCTTCATGTTTTTTCAGACCTGCGTAACCTCCTTGGGCAGAGAGACCATGAGGCTGGGACATGCAAACTTTTCCCTGCCGCACCATCTACTTTGAACAAAGCCCCAGCAACTCCATGCTGAGCATGGAGCTCTCAGGCAGTGCAATCATGAAACTGGGTTACATGGTCTCTCTGCAAAGATTTCGTGGGTGAGAAGGAGTAGAGTGGTTGAGACCTGTGTATCCTGTGATGCCAGAAGAATGAAGGTGAGATTGTTGATTTCCCCACAGCACCCATACAATACCCTGGAACATCCAGGGCAAAACAAATAAATGATACCCCTCAGCTGGAGTGGCATATCTTTTAAATTTTTAGAGGGTACATATGACAGTTTACCACTCTTTAACTAATGACTGCTCTTATTTTAAATGTCTTTCTTACTTTTTTAAGTTAACCTGTGCCAAAGCCCTTAAAATATAACACAGTGGTTTCACAATGGGTTAGTATCTGTCAGAGCCTCAGCTTCAGAGCCTAGCTCCTTAGCACAATCTGTAGACTCATGGGGAAAAGAGGAATGGTTGATACATGTCAATAATGTTATTTTAGGATTTGGGCTTTCAGTTCCTATCAGTTCTGGTTTTTTTGTTTGTTTGTTTGTTTGTTTTAAAACAGCAAGAGTATTTAATGTAAACTCCCTTTGATTATATGAGACATCTTTCAGTGAGCTTAATCTTAATGGTAAGCAAACTTTCTAAGGTTCTAAGGTGTTAGAGAGTGATCAGCAGGGATCTGAGTTCTCTGTTTCCCATTGAAAAATAAAGAAAACTATGAATTCCCTGTTTTTACTGGAGAAAACACGGATTTCTACACTTTTGCAAAGAGGTCTTGCAAGCTTGCACAGCCGTGGCTTGCAAGAACTGATTGCAGTAAGGGCGGGGAAACACTCAGCCCTGCCTGGAGGGGGAGGGAGAGGGGAAAGGGCAGGGCCTGAGTCTCTGAGGCAGGCAAGGCTGGGCTTAGGCTCAGACTTGCCCTTCGCCCCTGGATCATAGAGGTAAGTGGGGCTTGGGGGCTGTGTGGTAGGACTGGGGAAGATGGTTGGGGACTGAGGGAGCATGGGGTGCTGCCAGCCTCAAGCAGAACACTGCAGCCAGGAGCAGGGCCAGGGGTTGAGGGCAGGGGTGCCCCTCTGCAGAGGGGCTTTGCGGGCAAGTGATGCGGAGCGTGGTGTGGTGGTGCCCACCATGTGTGAGCCACACACATTCTGCCCAGCCAGTTGCCCAGGGGAGGAGGAGGGGAAGCTCATTTGTAGCCAGCTGCACAGGTCTGTGGCTGGCTTTGCAGCAGTGGTGAGGGATGGTGGCTGGGGGGGGCTTGCACCCGGTGGCCACTGCCGCTTACCTGTGGGGCCATGCCAGAAGTAACAGGTGCTGCATACACAAGCTCCCCACACCACTGCTGCCACCACAGAGCCATGCTTGGACCTGTGCAGCCAGCTGCAGTGCAGCAGCAGCAGTGTGGTGGCAGTCGGGTGGCACACAGTCATCCCCACCACCATCCTGCACCACACAGCGGTCACGGCCAGCACCACACTGCTGCTGCCACCCTGCAGCCAGCCGCACAGCTCCAAGCATGGCTGCGCAGCAGCAGCAGCGCAGGGAGGTTTTGTACGCAGCAGCTGTCACCGCTGGCATAGCCCCAAGATAAGCAGCAGCAGCCGCTCCATGCAAGCCCCGCTGGCCCCCCAGCCACTGTCCCTCACTGCCGCTGCAGAGCCAGACACAGAGCTGTGCAGCTGGCCGCATATGAGCCTTCCCCTCCCCTGGGCAGATGACCGGGTGGCATGTGTGAGGCCCGCACATGCAGGACACCACCACACCATGCCCTGCATCGCTTGCCCACAAAGCCTCCTGCAGAGGGGCTCCCCTGCCCTCACCCCCTGGCCCTGCTCCTGGCTGTGGCGTGCTGCCTGGGGCTGGCAGCACCCTGCACTTCTTCAGCCTCCAACCATCTTCCTCAGCCCTGCCCCACAGCTCCCAAACGCCATTTATTTCTACAATCCAGGGGCGAAGGCCATGGCTCTGCAGTGGCAGCACTTGCCTGCAAAGCCCCCCCACCCAGCCAGCATGCAGCCACCACCACCCTGCACCACCAGGGAGCCGTGCAGTCAGTCGCAGGGCATAAGCAGTGGTGCAGTGGTGGCCACTGCATGCAAGCCCCCTTTTGTACCCCCTGGCCAGGCAGCATGAATGAGGCCCACACACAGTGGTTGCCACTGCACTGCTGCTGTTGTGCACTGTGCCACTTGCCCACAAAGCCGTGCAGGTGGCTGTGGGATGGTAGCACAGGGTGCAGTGGCAGAGTTGCAGTTGCAGCCTCCGTGTGCAAACCCCCCATCAGGCTGGCCGACGTTTGTGGCCCGCAGAGTGGCAGCCGTGCCCTCACCCCCTGACCCTGCTCCTGGGAGTGGGCACAGAGGCACGCTCCCCCACTTCTTGATCTACCCCCCCAGCACCTTTCCTTTCCCCTGCTCTACCCTGCCCCTTTCCTCCACACACACTTACCTGCTGTGGTGGGTGTCAGTGTCTGTGTGTTCCTCTGTATCTGCATGTCAGTGCCTGCGTGTCTGGGTCTGGGGGGCTGCTGTGAGGGGGAGTGCAGGGCACCAGCAGTGCTGGGCGGGGGCTGTAGGGGGGGCCTTTAATTTTTATCACAGATTTTGGGTTTTTAATCAGAGAACTTGCCATTTTTAATCAGAGGATTTGCAATTTTTAATGAGAGAAAACCAGGATCCCTGGTGATCAGCCACTACTCAGAAACTTATTTCCTTGGAGCCTATCATTGCTGTTCCTTTAAATCATGAATGTTGACTTTGCACTGCTCCTTTTATGTGTGCAGAATAGTATATTATGCCCAGTGAGCACAGCTGCAGCTGTGACTGAGCTTCCAGCTGGTGAAAAATATTGAGGAACATCTCCAGATTGGGTAGGCAGCTGCATTGGAGTAAAAGACAAGGATCATTTTCAGGGTTTCTATATTTGAATATGTTTTGACTACATACTAGAGATGAGATTGAAAAGAAGTAGATGTTATTTGGGGTTGTTTTCTTTGTTTAGCTTTAACCATGTTTTTTAAAAGGTGTGTAGATTCATTTCATAGGAACATATTGACAAAGGTAATCAAAATCAGAAATGACACTCAGTACTTCCTGTCAGACTGGAGGAGGATGACTTTGCTTTGACCTACTCTCCAGGTGCCCACCAAGTAAATAACAATGGTCTAAGATGAATTTTCTATCCAAACTGAAGCGCTGGATATACTGCTCATTCATCATTCCCATTAAATGCATTCAGAGACAGCAGACACCAGCTCCCTGCTTTACTCCTTCTGCATTAGCCATGGTGTATAAAACACAGACATGATACTTTCTCCTCTAAACTAATCTGCAGGCAGTAATCCATTTCAATCTATCTATTTCTATGCTGGTGTGACCCCCGCCCCCCCCCCCCCCCCTCCCACCAAAGGTGTTTGAAAATGTGCATACTGTGCTGTGAATAAATGTGTGCTGGCTTAGAAGTGTAAATGTGCTCTTATGTATGACTACCTGTAGCTTTTTGTTACAGTTTCCATGTAGCTTAGTCCATCTGTCTGTCACTTCTTGTCATAAATTAATCTCACTTCCCTAATGATAACTCACACCTGAATATTTCCTCTGAAAAATCATTTAATATAATGGCATATATCATTTCTTCAGGAGACCATATTCCTCAGCTATTTATGAATGTATATCAAGTTCAATTAGATAAAAAAATGACAGTTTGTATTGGGATAGGACCCTTAGTAACATCACCATACAAAGTGTGTAAATATGCTGTATTGTTTTAGTTCCTTGGAGAGCATGGTGTGCTGTACAATAAACTATAAAGCTGAAACAATTTGGTAAATATGCATTCTAGTAAAAGAGTGCTGTTTGTCTCACAGTGGAGGAGTAGGTTAGTAGGTCTCACTATTTGCATTATCCTCTTTCTTTTCATACACTTCCAACAGCAAAAGAAATTGTCTTTTACTTTTCTTATTTTGCCTTCTGAGGTTGTGCCATGTTTCTTTCCAAGAAAAAAATGTGTCGAGAGAGGAGCAAATGTGGCTAGCAAACTTTAATGCTCTCTCTTTTCTTTTCTTTTATTATATTATTTGTATTCAACATATTCTTTTTCCTTGCCCTTGGAAGAAGTCCTAGCACCTCTCTTTTTCTGAGGTGATGTGGAAACAAATAATAATCATGTCATGCTATATTCAGCAACTTCCTATGACTCCCAGCTAAGCTTGAGGAGCAATCTCTGTGATAAAAACTACACTGTGTCTGAAGTCTTGCCCCCAGTTAAATAAAAAAGTTTTGTTACTGACTCAGGTGCACTCAGGTTTCCATTCTTTAACTCTCAGGCATCAAAAGGATTTTAGCATTGCTATTGTTCCACTAAGAAGTAGCACATAATGCATCTTCAGGCTGGAAACCCTGGGTATGCTAGAGATGGTTTCACAGTTTGTCCTCAGCCAGAATGTACACCACACCCATTCTTATTTCAGCATTTATTTAGGCACTCACTCACAACAGTAAACTAAGCTGAGCAAAGTTTATCTAAACTAAGTGCATCTTAAAATGGAAAAGGGTATGGAACCCTCTTGCATTTTTCCAGCTTTCTTCTTCTCTTATCTGTCTTTTTCTCCTTCATCCAGTTAAGAATTACAGTCAGTATTTTCCAAGTAATGAAAACTCAAAACTATTCAAATTTCTCTTCTCCCTACACAGCCTGATGACTTCTTGCAGATAGATATCTTTCGGAATCACCTACAGATGTGAATGATAAGCTCTTCACCTATAGGACAGAAACATCAAAATTCTGGTTGCTGTTCACAAAGATAGCCTTTTTTTTTTAAATCAGAAGCTATCTATCGATAAATGTGTAAGGGCAGGACATTCTTTCAGATATGGGGTTCATTTTAACAATCAAGAACAGGAGACTCTTGAATCATTCCTGCCAAATGAGTATCCTGCCTTCATCAAAATAAAACCATGCTAGTTTCATAACTATACATGATAAAAGAGTGGAGAAAAAGATGACTGACTTAAAACATTATATAAGGACTGATAACCAATTAGAAGTATTGTCCTTTTGACCTTACTTTTTCAGTTATACATTGAGTCAATATTTAATAAATGAGTTACTAAAAAAGTGTTGTTTTCTAGAACAGTCAGTTAAAAGTCATTCTTCTTGAGTCCTTTCAGTTTTTGATGATTCAGCTAACCTCTCTGTAACATGATAGAAATGAATCATATTTTTTGTTTTCACATTTTATCATTAATTTTCTGCAATCATGTTGTCCATGCTTTAAGCTTTCAGAATGAGCTTTAGCTGTCATTTCTTACAAAGGACACATCTATTTATATATTCTCCCTAACTATTGTTTATCAGAGCACAGTTACAAATAGTCAGAAATATATGCATATAACCGGGTTCTAGATCTTCCTTTGGCAGGACTCAAATCACCTCTCCCACCCACTAATACAGCATACTAGCAGCTTGGTTATAGGATAGCCGAGGTAGAGATATTTTATTTTCTGCCTTTTTATTTCAGTCCTGAGGCATGGCCCCAAAAGATAACAAGGAATAAAGAGCGTGCTTCTCTAGCCCCATGATGTGGGCCTTCCTGAGTTCTGGTCCCTGATATCAGGACTGATGATGAATATTTTATTAGATGGTCAGTAGTTAAAGTAAAGGAAAAGCCAAAAATAATCTGGTAAGACTAGTGCTCAAGGGTGTGTGTAGACATGCTGCGACGCTGCTCTGATGTGCTATAATTAAAGTGCATCGAAACAGACTTGATTAATTGAGTCTGCTGGAGTGTGATAATTGCCATGTTCCAGCCAGCCTCCACATCTCATGTATCAATGTCTCAACACTTCAAAATGGCGGCTCAGAGGGCTTTTGATCTAAAGCTCATCAAATGAGCTTTCAGAGCTCTCCAAGCCGCTCTAATTAAAGCACCCCCACCCACCCCTGAAGCACGTGTAAAAGTGCCCCAAGATTCTTTAGGGATATTCCCTCATCCCTAGGCCACAGGGTTTTCAGATCCCATGACTTTTCCAGTTTTAGCTGTCCAGTGAAAAGCTTCAATAGCTTCAGCAAGAAAGGTGGAGAATGCCTCTACCTAGACTATTCTATATTCTGTTTTTTGGACAACGTGCTAGGAAATGGGAGATATAGGTTTGAGTTTCTTAAAGTAAGAATGACTTAGAACCCAGGTCTTCTACTTTCTAGACAAATGCTCTAACCACTAGTAGGGAAGGTAAACAATATTTCCACAACTGGATATATACTAGAGTGACCTCCGGAGGTTTCTTCCAACCCTCATTTACTCTGCTTTCTATGACTTCACAGGAGTTGGTTCTATACCCTGGTGTGATCCTCACCCCAGGAACAACAATCAGCTGATTGTTGAACCCAGACATACATTAAATTTAAGGTGCCACACACACTAGCCATAGAAATGTTCTGCGCTATCTGTGGAATGTTTTTTATAGCACCTTAAATTGGGTGTGCATGTAGCACCCTGCCCACTTATGCCATGATCAATGTGATAATTGTGGTATAAACATAATGTAAACAGGTGGCTATAGGTACCCAGATGCTTTCAGCATGCTGACAAGTATTTGTGTAACTTTTATTTCAAAATACCCAAAGGTGGAAACCATACAACCTTCCAAACTTCTAAATTGCCACTTCAAATCCTCACATCCATCTACAAGGCACAATACCCAAGATGCCAAGAACCCCTTATAACTAGGGACCTACCAAATTTGCAATTTTGCAGATTTCATGGATTCTGTGAAATCTGGCATTGCCCATGAAGTCCAGGCAATCTCCATGAAATCCATGGGAAAAAAAAAAAAAACTTGCAGAAAAGAAAGGTCAGGCTTCTCAAAAGGAGCCAGCAGTCTTCAGCTTGATGTGACATCCTGGTGGGGCCCACAAATAGGGTATGGGGGGCGTGATCAAAGGCCTGCTGCCCCCACTCCTCACTGCTGATTGACTGTCAGAGCTGCCTGTCATGTGGCCCTGTCCCTCTCCACTTATCAATGGACAATCCTTTCAGCCAATCAGGTGTGAAGGGCAGGGCCACTGGGCCCCCTCAGCCAATCAGATGCATGGGTGGGGCTCACCATGCTCCACCCACAAAATGTCTGCCCAGGCCCATCTTCTGCCCATGAAATCAGGGGGGCAGCCCCCACATACTAGGTATGACCCTACTTATAACCAGGAATTCTGGTTTGCTCTTCTAAAAAAAATCCCCAATTTTTGGATTTAAAAAAGTTACCCAAAATCCACATATTTTCCATGATTAAAATCTCCACATATTAGTGGTGTTTCATTTTGATGACAGAAAAATATGGATTTGGAGTTACTTTTTTAATCTGAAAATTGGGGATTTTTTTTTTAAACAGAGAAAACCAGGGTCCCTGCTTATAACCTAACAGAGTTAAGAGCAGGGAAGATGAGGGCACTGCCAAGACCCTCCTGCTGCGATGACACAGAAGTAGTTGGCTAATATATGCTCAGAAGATTTTAGGAATAGGACCATGCCCCATGCTAGAGAAGAAGGCAAACTGCCCATAGTCTGTGCCAAGTGTACCTAGGGAAAAATAGCTTCCTGGACACAAATTTGGTGACTGGTATGACTGAGTAAAACAGCAAAAACATCTAGCCATGAACATCTGGGTTTTCTAGGTATTGACAAAAACATCAGTGCATTCCAGTCAAGACCCCTCGCCTTAGCTGTGGACAGTATCCCTGTGCTCCAGAGTAGGGGCTATAGCCCCATGGTCTCCCTTGGAGCCCTAATGTGCAGACAACATGAGCTTCCATGCTGCCACCACCACATGGACAGTATGAGCCCCCATCACTATCATCCCCTAAACAGTGAGAGCTGCAACCCAGGCACCATCATCCAAGCAGTACCTGCTCCACTGCTACAGAAGCAATGTAAGCCCTCCACTGCCCAAGTACCCCACTGGGGTTGCTGCATGAGCTACCAAGTTACTCCCCATGCACATCACACAGGCAGCAAGCTCACTGCCACCCCCACCCTTCATATTGTTCTGCTCCAGAGACCCTGGATACCATGTAAGTAGGATCAATAGGGGGAATGGCAACTGAGAATGAACCCAGGGGCCGCATCTTAATCCCTCACTGGCCAGATGCAGCCCACAGGTTACCAGTTGGCCAGACCTGTTCCGAAGGAAGGAGACTCCCTCTCCACAACCCCCAAAATATAAATTCATCCTCTGATTGGTAATCAGCAAAAGCCCTGAGGTATCAGATTACAAGACATTTTAGACACAAAAGAGTTACCTTTACACCCTAACCTGGGGACTGCAAACTCACAATTCTATATCATACACATAGATTATTGAAACAGAACTCCCTATTTTATCATTTTATCCCCTTCATAAACTTATCCAGTGCAGCTTTAAATAGACTTAGATTATCTGCCCTCCATTACTTGGTTTAGAAAACCATGGATGAATACAAAACTGCCAAAACCTCACTCCTCAGATAATTAGAAATTCCATCTAAATTGGAGCTTTAATTAGTCTATAGCCAGGTGATCTTATTTTGGTGGTGCTTTTTCAGCTTAGACAGGTTTTCTTCTTCCATAATATTCACCTCACAAATATACATTTAAGGAGTCATCCTATCCCCTTTTAATCTCCATTTTACTAAACTAAACAAGCCAAGCTCCTTAATTTTCTTCCTCCAAAAGGTTTCAATCTTAAACATTTCATTGGTTTCTTTTTAACTCACTTTGATCTAAGTCCATGTTTTTTAACACAGCTATTCTAAATAGAATTTAACCAGGCATACTAGTATGTCTGTGTCTCCTGCAAAATATCCTGACTAATACCCCCTCTGATTGTGTTAGCATGTTTCACATCTGTGTTACACTGGGGGCTCATGCTCATCCTGTGACTATCCAATTCACCCTGGTTCATCTCTTCCTCAGATTTCTCCAATCTATGCATCTTCATTTACAGCAGAAGCCTTGTTATTGGTCTCAAAGTACATGATTACACTTCAAGTCTAATTCCACTTCATATGTTCTATTCCATACGATTATCTAAATCTTTCTGTGTAATCATCTGGCCCTCTTCCATATTGTTAGTAACCCCCAGTTTAGTGTTACATTCACAAATGTCATGAAGACACATCTAGCTTTAGTACCAACGGAATAGAACAGTTAACCAGGACCCTAAAATCAAACCCTTAGAAACACCATGGATAATATGCTCCCGTGCTCCACTATTCTTATTAATTTTTTTTTTCTTTTCCCTAAAAACCAAAATCTCACTTGCTGAAAATTAAGCTGATGATCTCTTATTGTACTCTTGCTGGAAATCAAGACCAACTGATCACCCACTCCCTATAAAATTATTTTATATATTGGAGGACCGTTATCAATCTTCTGTTTTCTAACCTTAACAAACTCATCTCTTTCAGGCTTTCCTCATATGTCATGTTTTCTAAAACTTAAATTCACTTAGTTGCTCTGGACCCTTTCTGATTTCTATACATCTTTCTTAAAATATAATTCCTAAAGGTGGACACAGTTCATAAGCGGAGGAGTGAGCTGTGCATAAGTAGGGAAATAATTTATCTGTATGTTTAATTAAGACACTCCTATTCATACATCCACAAGTGACATTTATTTTTTGCCACAGCAGTATATTATTGATAAGAATATCCAGAATGTGATACCCCACTAAAAATCCCAACTCCTTTTCTGCATTATTACTGTGTAGCAACTCATATCCCATTTATTTAATTTTATGTTATTGATTTCAGACTCTTTCTCTGGTTTATCATGATCTTTTTTGGTTTCTAATTCTGACCTCCAGAGTGTTTATAGCCCTTCCTAGCTGGGTGTTATCTACAGTTTTTACAAGAGTACTTCACAAGTGTACCATATATTTCATAAGGCAGCCCATCATTCAACTTCTTCATGAAAATGTTGAATACTATCTGATTATGGACAGAACCAGCCTGACATTGAATTATTGATAACTACTCTTTGAGTGCAGTTTTTCAGCCATCTGTACACTTCCCCTAAAGTAATGTATGGGAATTTCATCTATCATCTTATTTATTCTCTGAGAAATCCTTGCTTCTATTTCTCTGTTTCTCTTCTTCAAAGTATTTTTCTTTAGTGATTTTTTTTGTTTCCCTTCTCATATCATTTTGCTTATAGCTTTTCTTTTTCCTCCCACCATATATTCTGCTCTATTTACCTAATCCATCAGCTAGCTCAAAGTATTTTCCAATCTCAACCACCTAAGCTTTGTTTTCCTCCATTCCCCCTCCATTCCCCACCATAGCATTATAGCATCTCACAGTATGTATTCAGTATGGTTAATCTTTAGCATTACTCCAGTGTTATTCAGACATTTCTACCATATAGTCTACCATCAGTAGGCAACATTTGTCAGTGGCAGGCTGGAATGGCTCACTTAAGGTCTAAGGTGGCCCTGCACTACAGCACACTTGCTGCTGCCACTACCCCTCCTCTCCATTGCACAGGCAAATTTTCTGCTGCTTGATTGCCTAACCATCCAGCCTCAGCATGGCACAGGCAAAGCCCATGCCACCAAATGTCACCAAGAACTCCTTCCACCAAACACCAGTAGCTCCATGGGCCAAACCCAGCCCACACACCATAGACTGTTAACCCTTGCTCTAGTGAGCCACTACCAAAAGCAAAGAAGCATGTTATGGATATCCAAGATTTGTTATAACTCTTTAGCTCTCTGAAGAGAGCTAGTGGAGTCTTTTGACTATAGAGAATATTTTCATCTTTCCTTCTGAAAATGTTATACTCTATAAATAGCATTATAATTGTTTGTATGTTTATTACTGTTTAGCCTCCCAAACTACAGTCACAGTATTGTGTCTCTTTTCACTGCAGAAGAGGAGGGATAGGTATCTATGCTATTTAGCTCAGGGCTGGCAAATCTGTGGTACATATGCTACAAGTGGCATGGACAATCTGTGTGTGGCACAGGCAGCATGGGGACAGTCATAATAATGGCAGAGAGAAAACAGATCAGCAAATTGGGAAGGGAGAATAGGGCAGAGAGCAGAAAGCAGAGAAGCTGATTGGGCAGAGAAAGGTATTCAGAATAGCACTCAGGGAGGGTGTAGCACACCTGCCAAAACAGTTGGCCGCCACTAATCTAGTCCTCGTTGAACTAGCTATAAGCTTATGAACAAGGAATCCTGTATCAGGAGAATGGGATTTTATGACCCTTGGGGTCCATTCCACCCTATGATTCTATATTTGTTTCCACACACAGTAAACAGTAGTAGTCTAAACATATGGTCCTTTCTTTTTACATACTGTGCCTGTCATGAACAGATGCCATTCATTTTACAAGAAAAGAAAACAAGGACGGGAAAACACCCAAAATGACAGTAATGTTGTTATACAATACAAATAAAAATTAAAAAAAATAAAAGTTTTGTTTCCCAGAGACAAAATATCAATTCCAAACTGTATATTTTATTCTGCTTATGTTCCCTATTAGGGAAGTCAGAAACATAAGACTTTTTTTCTGTTTTGTGAAGTTGATCTTGAACCAGGCATCCAACCATCAAATGTATTCCTAACCTATCCTGTGTAAGAGCCAAGAAGTTGCTTGGCCATTTAGATTCCACATGCATCTCCATCTTGGCCCTAGAGCATGCTCAGATGGGCTCCCTTGTAGCATCTACCATCATTTGCATTCTGCTTTCACATAAATCCACCCTGAAAAATGTCTATATATCTTATGTAAGTCCCAAATCTTTAATCACCAAAATGCAATGATTAAAAATCGGAGGACAAGGAGCCACCCAGATTTAGTGTAATAGCCCTAAAGTAACTTGCCCAGGAAGCAGCAGAGAGGTTCTAGGGCCTCTTAGCAAAGGATGTTTGACCCGATTCTCCCACTTTTCACCAATCACCTGGTGCCCAGGGGCTAGTGATGATAATACTAGGCCAGAGGCTAGTGATGATAAGCATGCCTTCCACCCTTCCTGTTCAATCTGTGCCACTGAGCAGCCAAGATAGACGTAGGTGTGGGTTCAAACACTCTTTAGCCAGAGGAAGGGAGGACTAGAGCACAGATCGCTCACTAACTGGACAAGTTTATTAACTACTATAACTTGCTTTTCCTCTACTCAGAGTGGGCTGCATTTTTATAAGATAAAGTCATGTAGGGTCTTTCACTGGAAGAATAGGATATAGCTATGTATTGTCCTGGATGGATTAGGATCACATGCTGAGACAGAAAAGGCATATAAGCCAATGGCACTTAACTTAGCTAATTAACATATAGGTGCCTTTTAAGAGGCTGTTTGAAATGAAGTCACAAATAGCAAATGAACCTAGGAGTTATACTTAGAATCCTAAAATACTTCTAAAGACAGTTCACTTACTAAAAATAGTTTCCTTCTTATTTAATGCTTTACAGATCAGATTATCACTTTTCAGGATGTGACCTTTCACTTTTTCCAACCCCCCCCAATATGTTTATTACTGTAAGGAACACATTAGAGGCCTTGGCATAAGTGCCGTCATCTTTTATATATCCTCCATTAAAGGAGGATTGATCAGAACTGTATATTGTTGTGTATGTTATTGGTTCAATAAAAGCATAAGAAAGCAATGGCTGTTGAATACTCATATAATAGAAATTCTGTGTTAAACTGCAAAAAGGTGGCTAAAAGCAGAAGGCCCCAAAAGTCCATTTCTGAGTGACTGCAATGGGAACGTTTACAGACAATTAGCTTGGTTAGCAAAGGAAAGCAAATTAAACAGCAAAGAAGTCTTCAGTTTTGATAATCCAAACATACCATGCCATAGTTTATTCATGTTAATAGGAATAACTGAGGTATTAGATATAGTTTTGATAGATCTATTTGTGTTAGGTTTCTTAGGTGGTGGGAAGGTGGTGGAAAGAACAGCTTGTCAATTAAAACTATAAATACATTAAACAAAATACACTGGTGGCACTTAACATTTCTGGAAGGAAGGAGATAAAGAATCCCCTTCCAGAAGTGCAATTTTCACAGGAACATAGATCCCAATTAGCATCTTTCACATCCATAAAAGGACTGGTTGAGTTCAGCTCCAAAAGTTTCAGTGAAACAAACATATTAGAATATATCCAATAAAAATGTAGATAAATGCATAGAATGAATTATTGTAAATCTGTGATTATAAATCTGGGGAGTTTGGGGACGGATGGACCTGAGTTGTTGGGAAATAATGAACTTGAGTTACTGGGGGAATTGAACAAATAACAAAAACTCAAAGATTCTGGGGTCCAGCCTACACTCATCCTCTTAGGCCTCAATATGTCTTTGCATTTCATTGCCTGATCTGAATGCTAGTTAAACTTGTTTAGATTTCCAATAAAGTAATTCCCTTAAGAAGAGATGCGCATGCTTCTCTCTTTATTCCATGGTCCCCATCTGACAAAGTAAGCTCCCTTTGTCCCAATTTTGGGATAGAGGACTTCTCTTCAATTTCCATCACATAAAGCCTAAAGCTACTGCAACTATTTTACAAACAAGCATTTTAAAACTTTTGTCCTTAGAAATTATAAATAAATGTATCATTTCATGATGCAACCGCCAACTTCCTCCATCTTAAATGTTAACAATTTGTGCCGCAAAAATCAACTCAAGTTCCAACCTCATCCCTCGTGTTTGGAACTCTCATTAAATAAATGGTTATTTCTCTGCACATGTTTCCTATGACAAAAGAAGAAATATAACTCATTTATTTTTTTACTTTTGTACCTTTTCCAACTGAAGTCAAATGCAAGCACTGAAAATGCTTTATGAAATAGGTATTTAGGCAACAAAGCCATGTGAAGGTGACAATTCCTAATTGCCTGCAGTGCATCTGCTAATAAACTGCCAGGGCTCTGAAAGTACTTCTAGGATAAAGGCCAGCACTATTGTAAAGGCTAAATTATTAATTAATATCAGGCAGCTATCATAATTTGCTGGTTTCTTGCCATAGTACAGCATGTTAGTGGGGGACTTAGATGGAGGGCAGGTTTTATGCATCGTGATGACTAAAGAGTGTAATAAATCTTAACAAGTTCTAACTTTACATAAACCTTCTGCAACCTTCATTTGCTGCTAACAGACATGCTGGAAAAGCTGTGATGTCCTAATTGCTTTAGATAATTTGCTGAGGATCTAAATTAAATGCAAACGGATCATGTCTCAGAACGTATAAGCAAAATCTAGGGTGGCTTCATATTCTAACCTTTTAGCAATTTTTGATTGCTGAATACTGAAGGACTGCTTGCTTATTAAATCTGCCAACTGTTAGCAGAAAGAAGTGGTATTTCTTACTTGTGCCAAACAAGACTATTCAAACTAGAGGACAGTATGTGCAAATGTCAAGTTTCATTTACTGACTCACTTAATTGTGCCTATGTGTAAATTAATAAAGAGGACATATGGACTTCAGAATAAGATGAAACAAAGAAGGGAAAAGGATAATGGAGTCAGTTCTATTTAAACATCTTGATTTTTAGAAATGATGTTCTATACAAAGGTCTAAATAAAAGCTATTGGGTTAAACATAGCACTAACGGACACCAGATGACTTACATGCTATATTTTACTACTAAAGATTTATTGTGTTAACTTTTTTAGCACAACAGATGTCAATAGCTTTTCATATAGATTTTAAAGTTTAATCAGTGAGTAATTTTGCTTGTGCTTCATCAGAAAAATCAAGGGAATAAATAGCAAGTTACTTATAATCATGTCCAAAATTCTGTTATTCTTACCACCACTGTATTAGGATCTGGATAACATGATGGGTTGCATAACTGTGCTGTGTCCAAAGAAAGGCAAAAGGCCACAGCAACCCATCCTGTCACACCAGGATTTCACAAACTATAGGACAGTATAGTTAAGACACACCAGTCCCAATAACTAGTGGCACCCAAGGAAGTGGCAAACTAGAATCACATCAACCCACCATTGATTTCCTACCCCAAATGACCATATGCAGAGTCTGACTAAGAGCAGTATTTGGAATAAATCCAGACCACATCTCAAACTTACAATATAAAAACAACAGCAGGAACTCGTAATCAGCCTGCCACTGTTACCTATTAACATGTGTAGCCAAGAGCTACTTTCCTGTAATATATGCAAAAGTTTTCAACATCTGTTTTATAGGAAATATTCTGGTTCTCTGTATCATCACATAGGGGCAGTTGAAAACCAATTTTAAAAAAGTCTACTTTCCAAAGAAGTAGGAAGTATGACTTCAATTTTAAAGTGTTAAAGTATTCTTTATATCAACAGTGAAAGATCCATCAGTGGGGGACCCCAAAACCCCAAGTTTTCCCCCACTGTGCTGCCAGTTGCCCCAAGGAATAGACAGAGGTTGCCCTGGGATTATTCCTTACCTCAGCAAGCTTCATTTCCATTGCCCTTATACAAGACTTCGAAGCTCCAGTAAAGGAATCTCTGAAGCCCTAAGCGGCCTCCCTGTTGGATTCTGAAAGAAATTATAGGCCCCCCCTTTCCATAGAAATGATTGGCCTGGAATAGCATTTACCCAGAAATCACTCTTTCTACAGGAAATCAGTAAGGAGACAAAACAGCAAAAGTATTTATTATATAAGAGAAAACAATTATACAAGGAAAACTAACCATACATTTTGGAGACAGAAAAGCACACACAAAAAAATTGCTTTCTCATCTGGCTATACCCTCATTCTCCTAGAATTCAGCTTTCAAAGCCTGGAATATAAGGCCGCCTATCACATCCTCAGGGGTAGGGGTGGGCAGGGGTGACTCATGTCTTTTGAGTCTGGGGAGGCACAATTTATGGGCGGGCCCCAGGGGTGTGCCAAAAGCCCCATATCCACTCCTATACTTCTGTGCCGTGGCTTGGCCTCATCACCTCCAGGCAGTGCTGGGCTTGGAATTCAGCAGCGCCACGCACAGCAACTCCATCTCCTGCAAGCCCAGCACTGCTTGCAGGGGATGGGACAGGGACAGGGCTGTGCCCAGCCGGGCTCAACACTTGGCTGACATGGCCTCATTCCCTGCAAGTGGCACCAGCTGCACCATTCACAGGGGATGGGGCCATGCCAGCTGAGCACCAAGCCCAGCCAAGCCCAGCCCCATCCCCCTCTGGCTTCACACTCTTTTGGATTCCTGAATGGTCTTGACTTTGGCTATAGCTCCCAGTTCTAGTTCTGATGCCAGACCCTTTGGACCTCCACCTTTGGTACCCCAACCTGGAATGTATCTGTGCTTCAGGTGAATAACCACTAGGCCAGACTTCCTATGCCCTGGTCCCTAACACATTTGCAATATATGATCTCAAAATATCTATGTATCCCCATAATGTATATGCCAGACAAAATCAGGACCGAAAATCACAAGTGAACTACTGTTTCTGTTCAGATATTAATAGTCAGATTAAAAACTGAACCACACAGAGGACAGTAAAGAAGGTTTCCTTTTTATTCTGATAACCACAGAATAAAAAGTCACCCTACTGATATTTTTCCACTTATTTTTATCCTAAAGGATATCAAAGCACTTTACACTGAAACACCTTGTCCTCTGGAATGGAAGGAATCACTTAGAAATGCACAACTAACTGTACAGTGGGTTTGGGAAGAGGAAATGTTGGTCAGGGCCATAAGAACAGCTCCCATACATTTAAATATGGACTTTTTAACATCTTTGCAGGGCAGACAGTATCCCTATCGTGTAGAATATAGTGTTGTACTCATGAGAATATGCATTCACTGGAACTCCTCCATGTGCTTATACAGATCTCTTCAAAACTAAGGGCTAAAGGATAAGCTACTCAACCTGCCTGTAACTTTTTACTGTGTATATATTTCATTTTGTGGAAAAAAGTACTAAGAATAACATAAAAACTTAAATATGGCTGCTCTGTATGCATTTCTGTTTTAACCCATATTTGTCAGATTTTTTTTTAATGGTTGTAGAAATCTTTACCTCTTAAACCAGGAACAAGCAGCTCTTCAGAAGTAGAAGAGGAATTGAAGTCCAATATCTGTTCCAATCTTCCCTAGGGAGAAACAAAATCAGAAGCCAAAGGGAAAATCAGAGTAAATATAAGGTTTTTTCTTCCTGCAAGAAGGTGTTGTGTATTTTTTTAGGGGAACACATTGAAACTAACAAAATATCATCACTTCTCTAATTTGGCATTGAGAGACTTTGTTTACAAGTATAGCATCAAAAAGCTTATGCAGGCCTCACTAGATGAATAAAAATATTCAATCTTAAGTATCTGTATTGTCCAAAAATGAAATGTTATCGTTGTCACTTTATTAGTTCTTGGTTTCCTTTTTCTCTATACTTTATTGACAGTTCTATTAATATTTTGAAATGTTTGAGCTAATTCAACACATATTTTAATGACTCTGCAAGTGTTTGTTTGGAAATAAGTAAAATTCTGGGGAGAAATCATAATTTGCATTAAAGTCATGGTGAAATTCAATAACTGATTTCTAACTTCAGCCTAAAATGCTTTTGGAGAACAAAAGCTTTATCTCGCCCTTCTAATAGCTGAAAGTTAAGGGGGCTAACAATGTGTAAAGAAGATCCACAACAATCAGAATAAACCATTGTTTATTTAATCTTTATCTCACTTACCAGTAGGTTCCACTGAAGGTGCATAATTTGGTGTAAAATGGATGAGAGGAAAAACCAGCCCATTATTCTTCGTCTTGCATTCCAGCAGTGGAACGATGGTGGTTGGAGAGGACAGAATTGGTCTAGCACATCCTAGAAAAGACAATGCTGTGTGCAATCAGTCTTGCAGTTGTTAAAAATCTGGACATATGGGGTGGAAGCTTTGAACTTGAAAATATTCTTAGGGTAGCAAGCTTTGCAGATATTGGAAGCTGAGCAGATTTGTAAGAAGCCTTCTTCTTTCTTGTCATCCAGTAGGAATTCAGTTAACCTTATTATTTGAGATAGGCCCAGTCACATTTTTACAACATCACTATAATGCTCCAAACAGGGTCACACCATGTATAAAATGATGGAAGTAAATTTCTTCTTACTGAACTTCAGCAGAAACAGACATCTAACTTTACTGTCAAAAGCATCCTGACATCAAAAAACTTTTATAGAAACAATTTCACTCATCCCTATCTTGTCTTGCACAGTATTTTTTCTGAATAAATGCAGTTTGCAGGACACTAATAAAACTCTGGGTGAAGAGCAAATTCAATTCCAGCCTGAAACCAAGGTCAGACCCCCCCAGCTAAGCATCCTTTAGCTTGCTTAGAGCCTGCTGGCATACAGTAGGCAAACTCCAAAAATCAGAAAATATTTCAGATTCTGTGCGAAGGCTATGTTTCACACAACCAACAGGATATTATATTACACCACCAGATCCACTTTAGTTAAGGTTTCAAGTAATGTTACATCAGAAGACAAATCTTCTAAGTATTCTAAAATCTGAATGCTTATTTGGATTACATTGAGATTTTTGTTGTGCGTAATGGAGATTAGAGTCACTGTAGCATTCCATAAGCAAAAAAAAAAATGATCAAAGTTTACTGAGGTATATCTCCTGAGGCAGAGGTTGTGGGGGTGGGAAGTGCTTTAAGCATTTTTATAAAATCAACAGGTTTTATTTAGGCAGGCAAGGTTCTTTGGATAGATGTGATATATTTATTAGACCAAATGAGTAGTTGGAAAAAAGTTCTTAGCAAGATTTTAGGCATAAGCACCCTTCTTCAGGCATAGGAAGTCTCTGCTGTTCTGAGATCTCCGAGGAATGAAGGAAACTAGAAGTGTGACAGGACATCAGTGAGAATGTAAATAGGTGAAAATTAGGAAAACAAACTGTAGAAAAGGGAAGGGAGGTGGGGAAACCAGGGGGAAATAATGTCAAAGGTAAGCAAGGGAGACTACTGTAGTTGAGTTCTCCAATGTAGAAAAGAAGCAGTCTGTGAAAAGTAAATAGCTGGAAATAAGGAGGACAAAGAATAGAAAAGGAATAGGAGGAAGGAGGAGGGAGTGTAAATGGTAAGGTCAGGCACCTATCTGGAGACTCAGATGTCAGGCAGGTTGTAATGTGTCATAAATCCAATGTCTATATTGAGACCATTATTTATTTAAATATTTTTGCACACACCTGCACTGGCTCAGATTATCCCCTAGCTGACTGCAGTCTTTCAACATTTATCCCAGTTGCTACATGTCACCCACTCCCCATTTGGGAAAGAAATGTTATAAAAGATATTCAGGGAATTGGCTTGAGTCTCAAGAATGTTACCTGCCAAATGCTCGTCACAGAGATTGAAATAGACATGTGCAATGAAAATAAGGTAAATTCTTTTATCTCATCGCACTACAGACAAAAAAGACTTCTGGGCACTATTTTTGACACGACAGAATTTGGTGCTGCAATGAGGCATACTGAATCCCATTAGATACACATTCATCTCTTTCATTTAATTGCACATTTAATGGGTGGGCAGGTCACGGGGCTCTGACTGCATCCACAAGTCCAGGACTGTCCTATTCTCCTCATTTTACAATTATGGTTTGATAAGCCTGCTCTGGTTACTCCCCATACCATTTTAAACAGCTACACCTAACAAAGCAAAAAGGACCAGAGGTACAAGCTGATAAAACTCAAAACTTATCACTCCCTCTGGAGCCAGTACTGTAATATGTTTTTTTTTTGGTGTGTGCTTTAACTCTGCTTGAAGAGGTTCAGAAGTTTTAGTTTTGCTCTTGCTGATGTTCAGGATGGGGAACTAACATCACAGGCAAGCTGTAAGTGTGCTCAACAAGTTCTTGTAAGCAAATATGTTGGTGTATAATAGAAAGCTGATGTATTAGTCCACATTTTAAAGTCGCTCACTGTTATATATGCTATATACAAACAGAAGACTTAGCAATCCTTTCAAAAACAAAATAACTGTCATTTAAAAGAAAATGTAACTTTAAATTTCAGGCACAAGTTAACGTATTTCTGAAGCTTACAAATGCCTTGATTTATGACTGCGTTGTTCCAGTTTTATGTTACTATGACACTTTTTACTGAATGCAGTCATGCCAGCATAAAGCTTCTGTAACCAAGTACTGAATCAGGCTAAAATATGGTAAACAATAAGTGATAGATGATAGTAAAAGTAGTGTGAGGCATGGTTTTGTTTTATTGTGTTCCCCTAACCCTCATATTACTTCAACAGGCCCTATCTACACCTTACACATAAGGCATGATTAACCAGTTATTAACATCTTAAGTGGTCAACTGGCCACACATTCAATCAATTAATGGCATGCTAAAAGAAAATAAACTACAGAATTATTCCACAAGCTATGTGTAAATCACTTTGTAGTTGCTTCCTATTGAATTATTAATTGAATATGTATCCAGAGACCCTTGTGACTAGAAGCGCTATCAGCTGATCAGAGCTCCTATGTGGGGCATGTGCACCCCTGTACCTGGGAGCTCCTGGCTGACACTGGCTCCCAGACCCAGATCTGGGAGCCCTATCAGCTGGGATATCATATCAACTCTCTTGGTCTCTTGGTCATAGGGATGCCTGGTACACCCTCACAGTGGGAGTCCTGTCAGCTGAGGAAGCTTCCAGCAGTGGGAGTTTCTACTTGCTGGTGCAGATCTGGGATCACAATCTGGGTTCCCTGGTGCAGATCTGGGATCACAATCTGGGTTCCCTCTGCACTGGCAATAAGGCATGATGGAATCTAATTCACAGTCCCACAATCACACTTCCTGCCATGAATGTATAGCATGGCACAAAGCATGACTGTGTGGATCATGCATCAGATCTTATCATACCTGTACCTGCAGATTTAGAGGGGCCCACAGAAAAGCAAACAGCTTATGTAAGATATCAATATGAATACTAGATCATGAAATCATCAAAAGTTGCAGGAACTGATGAAAAATTTCAAGATCTTTTCAGGCAATGAATAATTCTGTCTCAGAAATTTTCATTTAATTCTCCCTAGTCACTTTTAATCTACTTAGAGTTTTCACTCAGAAACTAGCACCCATCTTACTCCAAGAAATCAGACCAATGGAGAGAAGATGCTTTCTTGAAAATGGAGAATACAGCTGGCACTGCACATGTTCTACACTATGCGATTGTCTAGATTTGGACAATAAGTCATGTTCAAAATGTATATAGTAAAGACAAAGACAGAGTTGGTTAAAACATGTTCAGCATTGGTAGAGTGTGGCAGATCATTTTATGGTGCTTGCTACTTTAAGGGCTTGAGTAGGCTGTGAGGCGGCCTAAAGGTGACAGCATAGCCAATCAGGTGGTCACATGACAGCTAGGAGGCCGCCTGACTGGAGCAGCCTCAGTATAAGAGCAGGCCCTGAGGAGCAAAGCCAGAAGTTGTTGTAGGGATGCTGTTGAGGTAACATTGCCCAGCTTGAGATTTGTTGCTTCCTGGAACTTTCTGGAGGTCAGGGTAGGAACTATGGGGAAAGGGGAGGCTCCTAGGGACCTAGGGTGGTCCCAAGCCCTGAGGAAGTGGCTGTAGGCCTGGGGCTGTGGAGAGGCCATGTACACCTAGGCCCAGAGAAGGCAAAAGTCAGCCTAGGAAGGGGCTTAGAGCTTGTGGGTCTACTGAGGGGCTACGTAAGCCCCTCATTAGAAGTGGGGGTGACTGAGGTCAGGGGCTCAGAAGAGCCCAGTGGAGTGAAGGGCTGCTTGATATAAGATTGGTGGAGCACCAGGCAAGCTCAGTGAGAGCAGACTGCTGTAAGGTATGGCCCAGAAGTGGACCCCTGCTGAGTAGGAAGGTCAGCTTCTTCACACTGATCCTTGGAATCTCAACTTGTCAATGCAAGGGGGCCAGGGCCAAGAGGCTGAAGGGCAAGTAAGGCTACTGCAAGGGCAGATCAGGGCTATGGAAAGCTACTCACACCCCGACTGACCTAGAGGCAGAGCGAGAGCCTAAAAAAGGCTAAATATCCCCTCAAGTGGGGCGGAACTCACTGCCAAGACAGGGTAGGCAGTCAGCTGGCCAGCACACTGAAATAGCAGAGGCTGAAGCCCAGCTTCCTCTTGGGAGGAATCCTATAAGGGGGTCTGAGAGAGTTGGGGCCAGGATTGGAGTATGGTTATGAGGTGGAAGCAGGAACAGACTGTCTAGGAGTCAGCAGCTTGGAAAGAACATTGAAGAAGCCCAAAGAGTGAGGGAGGAGTAAGACCAGGGCAGGTAGGCCTGTAATGGTCCTGGGGAATGACCTGAAACTACACCGTGCTGGGGTTGGATGGTATGGTGGGGCTGCCACTGGCAAGGCAGTCCCCAGGAAATGTCACACCAGTGCCTCCCTACTGAAAGGTGAGTATGGGGCACCAGAAAGCCTCAGCTCTCGCTGCCTTGTGGGTGACCCTGTGGACGGGAAAGACTAGGGGAGCATACCCTGAGAGAAAAGCACCAGGCTTGGGTGACAGTATGGAGCCAGGAGGGTCCAAGGCCCAATGCCTAAATGTAAGAGAGGCCTAGAGGGAAGCCTGGATAAGAGTGAGGCCTAATGGGAATCTGAGAGTGAGGACCAGGTACATCGACAAATGCCTGAGGGCCAAGGGTCGTAAGGCCTGAGTGGGCCAAGTTAGGGTCTAGACATAACAACAGACTCCTGAGGCCTGAGTGGGCCATAGGCCAAGAGTGGGGTCCAGGCACATCAACAGACACCTGAGGCCCAATGGGTGCAAGGCCCAGAAGCCCCAGTGAGGGGGAAAGTAGTTACCACAGTGAGGGGGCACAGTGTGAAGGGCTAGAAGCCTAATGTGAGGCACAGAGCCCAGAGTGTGTGGAAGTAGAGGTCCAGTGAGGGGACAGAGTACAGGACCTAACGAGGGGGCATGTGACCCAGGCACATCTAAGTGAAAGGCAGACACCAGTAAGTGTCCTGGACACTGCCACCTATGAGAAATCAAAGGGGTGGGGGGTTGTTAGGCCTCCTCAGACAGCCTGGGCCTTTTGTGTGTTATCTCATTTAGGGGTGGATTTTGGAGTCAGGGATATACATAGAGCTACAGGCTTGGGTGACAGCATGGGGCCAGGAGGGCCCAATATATATGGCCCCCCTCATATGCCCTAAATGAGGGCCCCCGATTATATGAGGGCCCCCTCATATACCCTATAATTACACAGGGGCTCCAATAAAGTTCAAAAGTATATTATGAATTCACGATCATAACAAAAACAAGATTAACAGTAGGAAATATACATAACATCAAGCATTAACTATATACACTGTTTAACTGCAATACACCAGACCTGCCAGGGGGCAGTGAAGGGCAGTGTCAGGGCCTTCACAGGCTCACTGAACTGGAGTGACAGTCAGGCCCTCAGTCTTTTCCTTTAAAAGGTACTCAAACTGAGAGTGAGGGAAGGGTGATAATTACAATCCAATGGATGATCAAGGTCCTGATACAATAACACTGTTACAGGTAAGTATCCAATTATAATCCAATCCGATAGGTCACCCCTCTCTCTCTCACTGCTACAGTCACGGCTCGTACGCCTCAGACACGCAGGTATGATCACCAACCAAGTAAGCTTCTACACCATTCCAACCTCAAGTACTCTCAAGTCTCCATATTCCATTAGCATGCTGAATCACACCTCAGGGTTCCTCAAATACTCACCAAAATCACACCATGTGTCAGTCATTCTTCTCACCAATCATACCCATGTGCACACAACACCCTACTATTGTGCTTTCAGCACTCAGGTGTAGCACATGACACTCTAATGGACTAAACAAGCTACTGTACATGCTCCTCAGATGTAAGTGGGTCACTGACATCATCAAGGTGGAAAGTTTAGCTATTCTAGAACCTTCCCACCTCTAATCAGTGTGCACATGCTCAGGAGGGATCTCACATTATGGACCATATCCAACATAAGGACACCTGAGGTCAAGTTGGGCCAGAGGCTGAGCCAAGGTATGTCCAAGATACCTGAGGCCACGTTTGGGCCAGACACCAAGTGCAGCCCAGCAATGGGTCCAGCATCAGGGCATTAAATGGGCAGCCTCTCACATTTTCCAGCTGTTTTTTAATACAGCAAGGCATGGCAGAAGAGTCAGGGTAGACTTCCCTAGACAGGTGGGTGGGCTGACTTTGTGACCAACCTCAGGACAGGCCCCATCACATAGAGACCCATGGTTGTTAAAAATATTTTCAAAAATTACACCGACTATTCTATGCAAGGTAGCAAGTTGTCCCAGCCACCTGCGGAGGGTTCGGGATTGAGAGTGTGGTCGGGGGGCTGAAAGGTAAGAAAGATTTATTGACTTAAAAAAATACAACTACGCGTAGTAACAAAACAAACAATGACAGACAAAAGCAATTAGCGTCGGCAACTTATTGGCAGTCCCCTCTGATGCCTGATACACAGCAAGCTTCTTTTGCTCAAAGTTCAGTGAAGTCAGGCGTCCCTGAACGACACTGTCCAAAGGGGTACCAGAAAGGACCCTGGGATGCAGTTCTTGGGCTCTTTGAGGTCCACAGGCCCACTGATCCAGGCAACAGCTAACTAATTCTTTTACAGAGCTGTCTCTTCCTTCTGAATGGTTTCCAAATATTCCAGCTCATTTGTAGCTTCTGAATGATACTGATAACGAACTACCACTCAGATTCCTTTTACTTCAACTGTCCTTAGACTGACCAATTAGCAGTACAAACCTTGCATTTCTTTGATAAGGTAATTTTAATTACGCCACAGGGCCTTACTACTTTAAGGCTTTGCTAAATTTACTAGGCCTTACTTTATACAAGGCCTCACTATATCTTAAACTTTAATTAGGCTTTTAGCAACAACATAAAGCTTAATATCTAAACAAATACAGAAAAACACTTGGTCTAATCTTGACAGAGCCTTCAGTAAGCACCTTTATCACACAGGCACACTTTTCATCTGTCACACCAAGTAATCCTTAAACATGAGTTACCTGCAATTATAAAAACACTACCTGTTTTCTTAGTCTAGATATCACTGTCAAATCAGGTCTTTACCAGCCTTTGCTTACATACATGATCAATTTAACCAAGTTGAAATCAGCATGCCATTTTAACAAATGAGATTGGACAATTTTAATCATTTTGGTTGGGTTAATTTTTTTTTAAAAGTGTTATGGGCAAGACCTATTTTAAACCCATGTGCCACCATTGCAGTCAATGGAGCAGTGAAGATTTATACAAACAGAAAGAGTCCCCTCTCACACGATGTGTAAAATACTAATAATACATTCATTAGAACATGGCAGAGAGAATAGGTCAAAGGGAGTGTTCACATAGGCAGACCGCACAGTATGAACACTTGTACATTAAATAGATTATCAGTTCCATCTGAATTCATAGTATGGTCAACAAAAGCATTTAGGACCCGCTGGGCTAGCACCAGTAAATGCATCAATACCTGTAGCCAACAGCACACTAGGAACCTAGGTACCCATTACACAGATGTTTGGACTAGAGGAAGATTTTGCTACAAGTCTAGATTCACATCCTGGGAACTGTATGAAGATGCTATAACCCTCTGTCACTGTGCCCTATGGGGCAGAGCCACAAGTAAATTAAGCCATGTATTTGTGTTCAATAGGATTTGTCCATTTTTTTGGACATTTGTTTAAAATAAACCCAAAGAACAACCTCATCACCAAGGATCCTAGTTTTCTGATTTAAAAAATACCCCAATTTTCCATTCAAAAAGTTACCCCCAATCCACATTTTACCTTGATTTAAATGAAACACCACTAACATATAGACATATATCTATAGTGGTGTTTCATTTAAATCACAGAAAATGTGAATTTGGGGTTACTTTTTTTTAACTGAAAATTGGGGTTTTTTTTTAAAGGAGAGAAAACCAGGATCCCTGCTCATCACTGGGAAGCTTTGAGCCTGATTTTGTTACTCTTATGCAAATAGGTTGGGAACAGATGTTGAATTTGTCTTGGATCAAGTTGTGACTGGGTTTGTCCCAAAAGAGAGAAGTCCCATTATAGTCAGGTACACGCATTGTTCCTCCAACCATGGTTTAGTGAGTGGTTTAATGCAACTGCAGCTTTTCTGCCATTGATTCAATGATGCAATCCCAGGACAACCATTCAGATGTACTTCACAATGTCCCCTGACAAACTGTTAGTGCTTCTTATCCCATGAACCTTTCTAAGGCTTGTCCCAGGATGTCTGAATGATTACACTTTGTCCTAGGAGAAAACTTTTTTTATTCTGGGAGAAATACAATGTCTATTGATACCCACAGAATGGTACTCCACCACATCAGTCATTTCATTTATATCAGTAGCAATAATTCTGAAGCAGCATGCTACCATCAGGAGGCACAGCTTGGTTGCTTCAAAGAAAGGAAAAATTTAAATGATGTTGAAAGGAATGAGAAAGGGACATTACCTGATAGAAGCATTTCAAGAAAGAAAGGGTGGAAGAACTGCATATCTAACAAACATATTCATGAGAATTTTATCTTAAAATAAATTGAATTTAGAAATTAGTTGGAAAAAGAAATGCCCAACTAAAGCCAGACATAGCTGACTGTTACTGTTCATAATTTCATTTTACATTCAATACAAACATTGTAAACTAGAGATTTATAAAGCTTGTGGCACCAGGCAGGGCCTAATCTAAGACAAATATCTTTATCCGAGCATAACTGCTTATTTTATATTTCTTCCAGACTCAGCATCTATTTCAGCATTTGTCTTGTTTGAACAAAGTGCTTCTGTAATGTATCATTCACAATACTGCATTAAAAACATGCAAAGAGAACAAGTGATGCAGGTGGGGCATGCCCCAGTCATGAGAGTGAAGAAACAATTCAAGAAATTTGGTTCAGGCCAATGTTGTTCCTCAGTCAAGTTTAGCTTGAAAATGAAGAACATTCCTTTAAAAATGCTGCGTATTTCAATTTTTAAAAGGTAAATATTAATTTTAAAGAGTTAAATAGGCAAAGAACCAGAATGTAACTTTCCACATCCTTTAACAGTCATTGATTTAATGATTTTTGCAAAAGTACATAGGTTTCTTAGGAGCCTGAGCTCATTTTCAAAAGTGTCTTGGAGATGCATTTTTTTTTTTTTGCCTAAAGATGTTGATACATGACTACTAGAATTTTCAAAATCTTTAAGCATCTAACTCCCGTTTTCATTAAGAGTTAATGCTTTAGAAAATCCCACTAGGCATCTCTACATTTGTGATTAATGTGCACGAATAAATTCCAGGGCTTATGGCTCCAGACTTTTTTTTCTCTTGGGCTTGTTGTTTGAATGTGCACCCAGGAACAAAGACTCTGGTTCATATTTCTCCAGAGCTTATTCACGCATAGCATGCGAGGCTCTGTTGGAGCTGGCTAGCCCCGCACTGAAACACTGTTGTGCCCCTTTCTGCCCCTCCACAACATGTTAAGCTAGGTCAGAGCAGCCCCAGGCCCTCTGCCAACCAGGGCTGCTCCAACCTGGCTCAACAACCTGTGGTCCCAGACAGATAGGTAAATGTGGCATCGTGGAGCAATAAACTCCAGCATGAACTGCACTGGAGTTTATTTGGGTGCATTCATTTCACATGTAGATGTACCCAGTTATAGTTAAGTTTTGTCTATACTTCCTCTGGGAAGAGCATGATAATACAGCTAAACAATAAGCCCTGCCCACATGCTCCCACTCCTAGCCCGTGTAAGTCTCAGGAGAGTCTGAACAAATTACTGGGGCATTTGTTCACCCCTGCTTTCAGCTTTTTTTTCCATTTTGAGAACACATAGTGTAAACATGAATGGGAGAGGCTTATGTTTGGCGGCCACAACCAGGCTGCCCCTGAACATAGTATGGCTATTAGGCTCCCAAGACTTTATTTACAGGGAAAGTTGTTCAGGTTTAGCTAGGTAATTTAAGATAAGCCAATATCGCTTCTACACTGATGTAAATCTTAAGTACTTTTGAAAACTGGACTTTAGGCAAAGTTACTGTGCTAGGCAGCACAACATGGCAATACTCCTGAATGGGAAGTTATACTAAAAAGCAGAGTGAAAATATCACTGCCACTGTTACTGAGAAAGGCTAAATAGATGTCCCTTTGCACAACATGACTAGGAGACGTTCTGCATTGACCAGCACAAAATATTTGAGGGTGGTGAAAATCTGAGATAACTTTACCATGTCAACATACCATAGAATTATTAATCATTTAGGCACTTCTAAAATTTTTAGTCTTAGACCCTGGTCCAGGAAGACATTTAAGTACGAAGTCCAGTCCTAAGGAGCAAATCTCTTCAGCACATGATTAAACTAATGAGGCTTAAACTAATGTCTAAAGATGAACAGGTATTTGAAAGTTCAATAGACATGAACAATTGAATCAGAGTTCTATATCAATGAAATATGGGTCTAAACTGCATAATTCTGATGTGGCAACTTTTTGTCCTCTTGTCAAAACACTGGAAATGACTGAAGAAGCAGCAAAGCACTAAAGCAGCCCCTCAATGTTTTTGAATGATCCATTGTTTGTCCTTCAAATAAGTATTTTTTTCACCATATTTTCCTCCCACTCAATGCTATTTTATCAGCTTTATGTAAACATAGGAGTCATCCTAGGTAGTAACTGCCTCAAGTTTTCAACCACCTGTAATTTCCTGTACATGTGATATAGCTCATCTAATAACAGTAATAATAATAATTCTCAGTGAGACTTCCTTTTGTATACAGGCAGAGCACGAACAATTTACAGGTAGAATCCAACCTTTGTTTTGTAAAAGTTTCAGAGCTATTCCAAGCCTTTTGGGGAAAGATTTGTATAAGCAGAAAGAAATACATCATTTGAATTATCAGAGGATATAACTGAATTTTGTTTTCAAGAGATTCAAGTAAATGAGAGGGGAGTAGCAATTATTATTAGTATACTAAATAAGTTTGTTCTTACAGGAAATATGCACAAATTCAACTGAGTTTCCTGTAAAGCAAATGACAGGTTCAACAGTATTGTGCTCCATCTGTAGCTTTTCCAGTTGGTCTCACTAATAGTTGCTTCTTTCTGTGAATGTCTACACATGCTGTTAGCAAGCAGCAATAAACTCTGATGCATATTGTGCTAGAGTTTATTGCTTCTGGATGCTGCCTTTATAAATGTGTCTGGGACTACAGCACGGTCAGCTGGGTTAGAGCAGCCCTGGCTGGCAGGGGACCCAGAAGGTCAACCTATGAGCCCAGAGCTACTCTGACCTATTTCAATGTGCTGCAGAGGGGCTGACTGGGACATGAGGGTGCTCCAGTCTGGGTCTAGCCAGCAGCCAGCTCCTGCACTGAAGCACTATCATACCCCAACCAGCTGAGTCGCTGTCTACACATGTGCTACTGTCAAGAAAAATGCTCCTCAGTAGGATAGTATTTGTATTTACAGGTTCAACAGTACCTGTAAATTTACAAGTACTAACCTACTACGGAGTTAATTAGTTTACTCCATCCTAAAAGCAGTGCACATGTAGACACTGACAGTGCCTGTAGACATGCCGGGAGGCTGCACCAATGTGCTGTAATTAGTGTATCAGAGCAGACTCGATTAATTGAGTCTGCTGGAGTGTGCTAATTAGCGTGCACCAGCAGCCTCCATGTCTCACGTGCTGGCATCCCTGCGCTTCAAAATGGTGGTGGGGGAGCTTTAACTAAAGCTTTTTTTAAGAGCTTTAGTTAAAGTGTCACCATTTTGAAACATGGAGATGCTGATACCCAGTCTCAGGCCATGGGCTGAGAAGGGACAGGAGGATCTATGTGGTCAACCAAAGACTGCAGCGCTGGTGTCGTCAGGAAGGCTTTGGCTTTCATGACCACAGCCCACTCTTTGGCAAGAGAGGCAGCGAGCTGCTGGGAAGAGATGGCCTCTACCTCTCTCCCCTAGGGAGGAGGCTCTTCTCAGCCAGACTGGCTGACCTGCTCCACCGGGCTTTGAACTAAGCCCGTTGGGGGACGGGGGGACTACCGCCACTGCTGGCCCGCTGAGCAATCCTTGCAAAGCCAGCGGATCACGGCGCTTCAGGGAGCCCACCCCTGCCCCAGCCCTGGTAAAATCTGTGGGCAAGGAAGGAGCCCCCCAGGGGGCACTTGCCTGCCTGTACACTAATGCCAGGAGTTTGGGGAATAAGCAGGAGAAGCTCATCCTCCTGCTCAGTGCAAACAATTACGATGTCATAGGGATAACGGAAACCTGGTGGGACTCCACCCATGACTGGACCACAGGTATAGATGGCTATACCCTGTACAGGAGGGATCGTGTAGAGAAAAGGGGCGGGGGTGTAGCTCTCTATGTTAAGAAAAGCTACACGTCCCTGCAAGCTGATACTGGTGACCAGGGTGGACGGCTGGAGACCCTCTGGGTTAAAATCCGTGGGGAACACGGCACAGGGGACACAATGGTGGGAGTCTATTACAGACCTCCCACCCAAAGTCCTGAGCTTGACCAGGAGTTTGCCCAGGAACTGGCTGAGGCAGCTTGCTCCAGGACCATGGTTGTCATGGGTGACTTCAATTACCTGGACATCTTGTGGAAGGATTGTTCAGCAAAATCTGAGCAGTCACAGAGCTTCCTCTCGTGCGTGGATGACCTCTACCTGACTCAAGAAGTCTATGGCCCAACGAGAGGCAAAGCGCTGCTCAACCTGGTACTGGCTACTGGGGATGACCTAGTCGGCGACCTAGTGATTGATGGGAAGCTGGGTGACAGCGACCACGAGCTGATCACCTTCACCATCCGCCAAAAAGCTGGCAAGTCAGTCAGCAACACGCAAGTCCTTGACTTCAGGAAAGTCAACTTTGACAAGCTCAGGAGGCTTGTCAGTGAGGCCCTAAGGGACTGTGACCACAGGGAGAGGGGAGTTCAAGAAGAGTGGTTGCTCCTCAAGGGAGTGATCCTCAATGCACAAACTAAGTCTATTCCATCTCGGAGGAAAGGCAGCAAGAGGGCACAGCAGCCCCCCTGGCTCTCCAGGGACCTAGCAGACCTCCTGAGGCTAAAAAGAAAGGCCTACAAAGGATGGAGGATGGGAGTCACCTCCAAGGAGGATTATTCTGCACTGGTCCGGTCCTGTAGGGAGCAGATCAGGAAAGCCAAGGCTACAACTGAACTCCAGCTAGCTTTGAGCATTAAGGACAATAAAAAGTCCTTTTTCAGATATGTGGGGAGCCGGAGGAAAAGCAGGGGCAACATTGGACTCCTGCTGAGCCAGATGGGGCAACTGACAACTGATGCCCAGGAAAAAGCCAACCTATTAAATAGGTACTTTGCGTCAGTCTTTAATCAGCCCCATGGGACGCCCATGCCCGCTACAGGGCTGGGAAGTCCGGGTGAGGGTGATCCCCTGCCCTCCATTAATGCTGACTTTCTGAAGGAACATCTTGAGAAGCTGGATACCTTCAAGTCAGCCGGCCCTGACAATCTTCACCCCAGGGTACTCAAGGAGCTGGCGAGCATGACAGCCCAGCCTCTAGCACAGATCTTTGAAAACTCTTGGTGCTCTGGTGTAGTGCCCGAAGACTGGAAGGAGGCCAATGTGGTGCCTATCTTCAAGAAAGGGAGGAAAGTGGATCCGGCTAACTATAGGCCCATCAGCCTGACTTCTTTCCCGGGGAAGATCTTAGAAAAGTTTATTAAAGAGGCCATCCTTAATGGACTGGCTGACGTCAACATCTTAAGGGATAGCCAGCACAGGTTTGTTGCGGGTAGGTCTTGCTTGACCAATCTCATTTCCTTCTATGACCAGGTGACCTATCACGTGGACAAGGGAGAAGAGATTGATGTCATATATCTTGACTTCAAAAAAGCCTTCGATCTGGTTTCCCATGATCACCTCTTGGAGAAACTGGCCAATTGTCGCCTTGGGTCCTCCACGATCCACTGGCTGGAAAATTGGCTCCGGGGTCGGACCCAGAGGGTAGTAATTGATGGAAGTCACTCATCGTGGTGTCCTGTGACCAGTGGGGTCCCCCAGGGCTCTGTCCTTGGACCCATAGTGTTCAACAACTTCATTAATGATATGGACACTGGAGTCAGAAGCGGACTGGCCAAGTTCACCAATGACACCAAACTTTGGGGCAAAGCATCCACACCAGAAGACAGGCGGGTGATCCAGGCTGACCTGGACAGGCTCAGCAAGTGGGCGGACGAGAATCTGATGGTGTTCAACGCCTATAAATGCAAGGTTCTCCACCTTGGGGAAAAAAACCCCGCAGCATCCTTATAGGCTCGGAAGTGCTATGTTGGCTAGCACTATGGAAGAAAGAGACTTGGGGGTCATCATTGACCACAAGATGAACATGAGCCTGCAATGCAATGCTGCGGCTAGTAAAGAGACCAAAACGCTGGCTTGCATCCATAGATGCTTCTCAAGCAAATCCCAGGACATCATTTTCCCCCTATACTCAGCCTTAGTGAGGCCGCAGCTGGAGTACTTTGTCCAGTTTCGTGCTCCACAATTCAAAAAGGATGTGGAGAAGCTTGAGAGAGTCCAGAGAAGAGCCACGCGCATGATCAGAGGTCAGGAAAGCAGACCCTACGATGACAGGCTGAGAGCCCTGGGGTTCCTTAGCCTGGAAAAGCGCAGGCTCAGGGGTGATCTGATGGCCACCTACAAGTTTATCAGGGGTGACCACCAGTATCTGGGGGAACGTTTGTTCAGCAGAGCGCCCCAAGGGATGACGAGGTCAAATGGTACAAACTACTACAAGATCGTTTCGGGCTGGACATAAGGAAGAATTTCTTTACTGTCTGAGCCCCCGAGGTCTGGAACAGCCTGCCACCGGAGGTGGTTCAAGCGCCTTCATTGAACACCTTCAAGGTGAAACTGGATGCTTATCTTGCTGGGATCCTATGACCCCAGCTGACTTCCTGCCCTTTGGGCAGGGGGCTGGACTCGATGATCTTCCGAGGTCCCTTCCAGCCCTAATGTCTATGAAATCTATGAAATCTATGAAATACATGAGATGCTGTGGGTGCTTTGATTAGAGTGGCTCTCGGAGCCGCTCTAATTAAAGCATCGCCTTCCCCGACCCCTGGAGCATGTGTAAGAACACCCCGAGTTGTTTACTGTCAAGTTAATTAGGCAACTCCACAGTAAACATCTTGTGTAGATGTGCAGTAAGTCAACTAGATAAGAGTTCACTTTTGCTTGGCAAAGGTGAAGAATGGCTAGAGCTTACCCCTGTAAATCTATGATTTCAGTGGCTATGCCAAAAAAAAAATCTGTATTGCTGAGGTTAGCTTCCCCAATTGCTCTGTACCATGTAACATTATGTAGCACTTAATATTTTGATGAGCCAGACCCTTGGTAAAAATCAGCATAACTGTTAACTTCAATGTATCTCAGATAGTTTGCACCATCTGAGAAACTGCCCCTGTGTTTGCAGCTAAACTATACAGGACAAATTCTGGGATGAATTCTGTTTTTTTCAGTTGTTCAAATCTGGACTTACTCGATTAATGTTAGCTAAAGTAAATAGATTTTTTTCCAAGAATATTATCCACCCCATAAAAACAAACTTTAAAAAGATGTGCTGCTTTTCTACATGAAAAGTACGTTGAAACTGACCATTTTTCAATTTAATATAAATACTATATATCATCATGTAGTAGAGCTTTACATTCAGACCATTACTGTTATGTTGATGTCAGCATTTCCTATATGAAAGGGTTTATCACTCTGCAATTCCTTTTTCCACATGGAATCAATATTTACAGGTTTCAACCTGCAAGTACATGTTATAGCTTTTTAATAATATTGGTTTAGCCTTATTTAAAAGCAAAACAACAAGATATATTAAATAATCTCAAATTATTTTAAATTTCTACTACTAAGCTATTATTATTTCTACTTTATCATATGCACATCTGGGACATCTAGTAGATCCATGAATCCTTCTCCAAAGAGCTCACAGAGACAAAACTCTGTTAAATCTGAAATCCCAGATTCTGGTTTCAGTTACACTGTATAGATTAAGAGTGACTTCACTGAAATCAAATTAAATACTAATAGTGTCCATTGAATCAAGTACTTTGTAGAGCATCCATTGTTAAGTAAGTATTGGAGGTCAGATGATATTGATTTTTTAATATTATTTCAATGCAATTCGTTTTTAAATTCAGATATTGACCAGTGCTGGCTGTTATAGTGAAACAAAGGGAATGGTAACTCCCCTCCCCCACTTTCATCTGCAGGCACTCTATAGAAATTACTTTATTTACTCAGCATTATGCATATTCACACTGGAGTCTAGAGTAATGTGATATCAATTATCTGCCTTTTGTGTAGCATCTCAATTATTTTATGCCAATATACACTCATGATACATTCAAGGGGAAAAAATTCTGTTTGACTTTGTCATATTGTGGAGTCTGCGCCCCGCTCGGCCAGGTCTATCAGGGTGTTGCCCCTCCCCTCAACTCACCTGCCACGACTTGGATGTAAATATATACCTTAAGAGGGGTCTACAGTGGAGATCTTTATCCTGGGTGGGGCCTCCCAATAGACGGTGTTACTCACGGTCGTCTGACACGGTGGTCCACGGGGCTCCGCCTCCCCTACACCCCGTCCACGCGCCAACTGCTGGGTGATGCTTTAAAGATTTTTCCAGGCCTCATATGACGGCCTCAGACCAGTTCTCCGGTTCCCGGTCGTTCTCCCTCCTTCTGGGAGCGATTTCTCCTTTCTCCTCTTTTACAGGAAATACTCCTCCAAGTTAGGAGGAGCTGCAGGGTGATTCCCCTGATTCCAGCTCCCTCTTGGAGCCTCCGCTGTCTCCCCTCTCCTACCAACAGCAGAGCGCTCCCCTGCCTCCTGAGCGTCAGCCGCTTCAGGAGACTGAGAGAGTGCCTCGGCTTGCACTCTCTGTCTGCCTTCTGCTCTGCCTCCCGTAGAAGGTTTACAGCTCTCTGCTAAGCTGACTGCTTGAGACCCGCAGGCTGGGTCCTCTCCTCTCCGTGCCCGAGCTCGCAGCATGAGCAGCCCGCCTGTACTCTCTCTCTCTCTGGCTCCCCCTCTCTCCCTGTTCTGCCGGCATTTTTAAACTTTTCCGCAGCTGCCTCTATGGCCGCTGGGATTGGCTCAGCTGTTCCCTGTGCCGGGAACAGCTGTTGCCACAGCCGGCGTAATGGCAGTTCGCACGGCTACAGCCGCGAACATGGCTTCTGCTCCCGCTGCTCTTCAGCAGGTACGTACGCCCCTCTGGGGGCTTGCTCTCAGGGTCTGGGGTCTGCGGGTCCTCCTTTCTATCCCTCGAGAGCCTGTGGGGGCGCTTCACCGCTACACATATGTTTAATTTAATTTGGCCAGCAAAAAATTAATGACTTACCATAATTTTCATTATTTTGCCTCTATAAAATGAGAGGCTTTTTACTTACACCCCTAGGGCCATGTTGTCAGCTGGTTTAAATCAGCATCGTTCCACTGATGCAGCTATCCCAATTTACACTGAGCTGAACAATGTTGATCTATACCAGCTGAAGTTCTGTCTCTCTGAACTTGGAGCACAGAAGAGTGATGTAACAAGTTAAAGAGATAAATCAATTGGAAAATCTAAATAAATTTATCCTGTAGTGATATAGAATGGTTTAATCATGGAAGCATTGATAACCTAAAGTAACTCTCTTGCCCAGTAACATCTATTTGCATGACAGCAAATGCCTCCAGCTCACCTAACTTAATACTTAATATATTTTTGATTATTGGAGCAACCCATTTCCAAGTTCCCTTTATACAAACAAACGAAGAGTGAGAAGTGCTCCTTGGATTTTAGGATTTTGGAGAACATTTGAGCCTACTGGCCAGTAACATATAAGACGTTTTGTGCCAGCCTTCTAATTAAAACCTTCAATAGCAAGCCAGCATGCAAACATACTCAGTCTCATAATAACATTGTCTGATTTTGACAATAAACTGTATTTATTCATGCTTGACCAAGTCTGGTTTCCACAAATCAGTCAGTCTCACCTCCATCCTTGGTAAAGTCTTTGAAAAAATTATCAAGGCTCACATTTGTGAGAGCCAGGCAGGGCAAATTATGCTGAGGGGAAACCAGCATGGGTTTGTGGCGGGCAGATCGTGCCTGACCAATCTAGTCTCTTTCTATGACTAGGTTACGAAATGCCTGGACACAGGAGGAGGGGTGGTTGTCGTATACTTAGACTTCAGGAAGGCCTTCGATATAGTATCCCACCCCATACTGGTGAACAAGCTAAGAGGCTGTGATGTGGATGACTACACAGTCTAGTGGGTGGCGAATTGGCTGGAGGGTCGCACCCAGAGAGTCATAGTGGATGGGTCGGTCTCGACCTGGAAGGGTGTGGGCAGTGGGGTCCAGCAGGGCTCGGTCCTTGGACCGATACTCTTTAATGTCTTCATCAGTGACTTGGACGAGGGAGTGAAATGTACTCTGTCCAAGTTTGCAGATGACGCAAAGCTATGGGGAGAAGTGGACACGCCGGAGGGCAGGGAACAGCTGCAAGCAGACCTGGATAGGTTGCACAAGTGGGCAGAAAACAACAGGATGCAGTTCAACAAGGAGAAATGCAAAGTGCTGCACCTAGGGAGGAAAAATGTCCAGCACACCTACAGCCTAGGGAATGACCTGCTGGGTGGCACAGAGGTGGAAAGGGATCTTGGAGTCCTAGTGGACTCCAAGATGAACATGAGCCGGCAGTGTGACGAAGCCATCAGAAAAGCCAATGGCACTTTATCGTGCATCAGCAGATGCATGACAAATAGGTCCAGGGAGGTGATACTTCCCCTCTATAGGGCGTTGGTCAGACCGCAGTTGGAGTACTGCGTGCAATTCTGGGCGCCACACTTCAAGAAGGATGCGGATAACCTGGAGAGGGTACAGAGAAGGGCAACTCGTATGGTCAAGGGCCTGCAGACCAAACTCTACGAGGAGAGACTAGAGAAACTGGACCTTTTCAGCCTCCGCAAGAGAAGGTTGAGAGGCGATCTTGTGGCTGCCTATAAATTCATCATGGGGGCACAGAAGGGAATAGGTGAGGATTTATTCACCAAGGCGCCCCCGGGGGTTACAAGAAACAATGGCCACAAGCTAGCAGAGAGCAGATTTAGACTAGACATTAGGAAGAACTTCTTCACAGTTCGAGTGGCCAAGGTCTGGAACAGGCTCCCAAGGGAGGTGGTGCTCTCCCCTACCCTGGGGGTCTTCAAGAGGAGGTTAGACGAGTATCTAGCTAGGGTCATCTAGACCCAGCACTCTTTCCTGCTTATGCAGGGGGTCGGACTTGATGATCTATTGAGGTCCCTTCCGACCCTAACATCTATGAATCTATAAATGAATAAACCATGCTTACACGGGAAACATAAAATTGGCTCATGGCTTTCAACAGCTTTTACCTTCTGTCCTCCAACAGTTGCAAGAAAACTTCACAATTATATGCCAAGGAGATGAGGGGTTTTGTTTTTTGCTGCTGTTGTTGTTGTTTTGTTTTGTTTTTATAACAATGCATATTAGATGAAATTTGGATGAGAATGAATAAATGGGGTTTTCAACAAAGGAGGGAACAATTCTGTTATATCAATTTCATTGTACATATAATGGAGCGGTAGGTTCCTATTGGGTGTCAAAATTCTAATAAAATGATATGCAGATAGTAATTTGTCATTGGTAATGATTCCACTACTTACCAGACCATGGAAGTACTTACCTTATTTTGTGTTTTGCAACAGTAGCTCTGAGAGCGGATGCTTCAGTTTTTTATTTTTCTTTCCCTAATCTTCAATTGCTTCTTGTATTTCTATTTAATTCTGAATAAGATATCAAAATATGTTTCCAGAATGGAAAATAAGTATTAAAGCGTATCACTGAATATATCTGGCTTATTGACCAGACTTATAGTTGGCATCTACACATATCCACAAAAATCTCTCTCCCTTTGATGTATCTCTATGTGCGTGCATTCTCCTCATTTGTGTCACAGGTAGTTGAATACCATATGGAGAGGAGAAATAGGGCTTCTGGTGCTTTGGAAAACCACAATACAATTCTGTTTCACTCAGGTCTATGGCTTCCTTCCTTTCCTTTTTCATGTCCTTGTGACAAGTTATTTAACAGAATTCACAGATTCATTGCAATCTAATAGGGCTGAGCCATGAGTGTTTCTGCTATGGCCTCAAACTTGCAATCTCTGGGCTGTCAGCCATGTGCCTTAATGTCCACATCACCCCAGTCACCAGATCTGTGCTTATTAAATTGAAACAACTTCCTATTTGAACCTTAGAAATGTGAACTGATAGTAATGGCACTTAAAAACAAATAAACCGCACTGGAGTTCTCACGTTACTCTGTATTTAAAATATAATACAAACCTTTGAAGAAGACCAGGTTGCATCATGACGATAGGTTTACAATGGTAGATAGGTAGGTTGGAAGGACAGTGCGATATGTGAGTATGGTGATGCAGCACAGACTGCTGACCACCTCCTCATATGTGCAGCTCCCCTGTGTACCCAGGATGAGGACCTGGCAAATGTCAGCAATAAAGCTGTTGTTTGGCTCTGCCACATTAATGATGTATAGATGGGGAAATGAAGTATATGAGAGAAAAGTAGTATAAACCAAACCATTAAATATATATCAAATGACAGTCAGATATTAAAAAGTTTGAACTGCAATAATTTATTAATTGGAGTATCTTATATTTGAGATGGCGACAAAATCAAGAAACATCTCTGACAAGGGAATGTTGCAGCTGCTGTCAGCATGAGCAATGGAGGATAAAACTGTAAAATACCTTTCCACTTAATCCTGGATTAGATTATAGTGCAGCCCTAAATTCCCTTAGGGAACCTCTCTCCCTGCATCAGCACAAATGTTTTGGTAACTTCTCCATTGTACCCAGGAACACTTCTGGTATTAGGGAATCACCACTGCCTCTCCCTTTCCTTTGTATGAATACAATAGTGTAAGATAAAAACTGGTGCATGTTAAATTTCACTCTTCTACATAAACTTCACTCTTCCTCCATGACTGTTTTGCTTACCGCTGTTACAAATAACAGTTAGGATGACTAAAACCTATAGAAAACATAGATTGAAAAAGCCTTGTCTTATTTCAACATGTCTTGTGCCATGGCAGTACTCTAATACATTCCTCTAGTTAGTCTATTGTTCACCAAGGTCATTAACACAGAAACAGGAAGGTGAAAATATTATAAAAAATGCAAGCGGTGTAATACATTAGAGATTATGCCTGTGGCAGCTTTGTGAGTACCACTGGGGTTTGTGAACATCTTGTTATGTTTCAATCACTGATTTGTATGTAATCTTGAGTGTAGCCTTGAGCATTCTTTCTGTAGCAGGAACTTAACATCTAATGGTAAGGTATATCTTAGAAAATGTGACAGAACAACCTTGGACGATGCCATCAACAACAAATGGCTGTATCCTTAATGGAGTAATGGGGAAGAAGGGAGTGGGAAGCAGCATGGAATCCCCAAGAAAAAGAGAGAGAAGCATATGGCATTGTTTCAAAGCTACAGATTAAAAGCCTGGGAACCAGGATTTAGGGTCAAAGGACTAGGATTTTTCAGCGTGGAGAAGAAAAGAGTGGAGGGGGATTTGATAACAGTGGGTACATGTATGCATGCACTTTACTGCAGAGTTGATTATTTAGCTCCACAGTAAAATGTCACTGTCTACATTGTCCAGGACAAGTACTATCTTAAGGTGCAATAATTTATGCCACTGTGATGTAAGTGTAGACAGTGACAGGGTTTACTACATGAGAAACCTACCAGCTAGCCTTACACTGTGGCACCCTTGTACCCCAGCCAGCCCCTCTAACTCCCAATGCTGCCTGGAGCCTGGGACTGGACCTGGAGCCTGGGCTGACCCTCCAGGCTCCTTGCCAGCTCAAGGCCGTTCCACTTAAAACTTGAATTGCTGTGATCCTGGATACATATGTACACTGCACCCAGGAACAGCTGATTCTGGTGTGAACTGAGCCAAAGTTTATTGCTCTGGGATAATTGCACATGTACACGCACCCAGTCTTATAAAACATGAAGGGTGATTATGGAGAGGATAGAGATGGACTTTTCTCTGTGACTGTAGGAAAAAGGGCTAGGAGTAATGTCCTTAAGCTTCCTCAGGGAAAATTAGGCTGGAGATCAGATCAAGCATTGGAACAGGTTACCTTGAGAAGCTGTGTAATCTCCATCCCTGAAAACTTTCAGAAGCAGGTTAGATAGAAACTTGGTTGGGATGGTTTAGTCAGGGATGGCTTACTCCAGCAGAGGGCTGGAGTAAATGATCTTATGGGCACGGATCCTGGTTTTCTCTGATCAAAAAAAATCCCCAATTTTTGGATTAAAAAAGTAACTCAAAAGCTACATTCTTCTATGATTAAAATGAAACATCACTATATATATAATCATGTTTCATTTTGATCACCAAAAATGTTGATTTTGGGGTACTTTTTAAAAATTTGGGATGTTTAAAAATCAGGCAAAACCAGGATCCCTGCTTATAACATCCCTTCCAGCCCTACTTCCCTAAGATTCTGATGAAGTCTGTTCTGAATGGGTCTGACTGCTGAAGTCCACATATTCTTAAGTTTTCTTTCATCCGTGTAGTAAATGTTTTTAGCTCAATTTCTCACACATACTTTTACATATAAGCCACTACACCTGAAACTAAAAGATCCCAATTTCCAAAGAGGAGTGTTGTTCAAATACCACCTATGTCTTATCTTTTCCAGGCTGAATAACCTCAGCCTCTTTAGCCTGTCATGTTTCCCAGGCCTATAATATTTTTTATCTCTCTTTGTTGGACTCTTCCCAATCTATCCACATCTTTCTTGAAGTGTAAGGCCCCAAACTACACACAATACTGCAGCTGAGGCCTCACCAGTGCTAAATAGAGTGGAAGAATCACGTCTCTTGATTTGCAAATGTCACTTCTGTTAATATAACCCAGTATGCGGTTGACTTTTTCTACAACAAGAGTATATATGTTGGCTTATATTTAGCCTATGCTCCTATGTAACCCACAGGTCTCTCTGCAGCATGAACAGTGTGTGCCCCCAGCTGCTGGGCAGGCACGGCTGCACTGGCAGTGGCGAGAGTACAGTGGTGGTGGCAGGAGCATGATGGCCATAAGTGTGGAGCTCCCTCAGATGCCACTGGCACTGTCAGTGGTGTATGGAGGGTGGCAGGGGCCAACCAGGTGTTGGTAACCACCCGCAGGCACTGCCGGCAGTGTTGGCAGTGGCCAGGGGTGATCGTGGACTGCCCGCAGGTGCCATCAGCAGTGTCAGCAGTGGGGTGGTGGGCGGCGACTGCCCGCAGGCATCTTTTTGCAGGGGGTGCACTGCCATGCTCAGGGGGTGCACGTGCATCTGCGTGCACCCCCTATGCATTACCCCTGCTCTTTCATTACTGCAGCCTGGCCAACCTTTCCCCAGTCTTTACTGGTGTATGCAATTATTCCATCCCAATGGCAGGACTTTGCATTTTTCCTTGCTCTGTTTAATCTGATTGACTGTGGACTACTTGTCCAGTCTTTCCAGGACATTCTGGATGGTAGCCTTACCCTACAGAGTGTCTGCAACTCCACCCAACTTGGTGCCTTCTGAAAATTTATATCGTGTGCACTCAATACCTTCATCCAAATGGTAAATTAAGATGTTAAATAATATCAGACCAGAACAGACCCTTGGGGAACCCCACGTGATTCTGCTTTCCAAACAATCATTGATCTATCAATGACTACTCACTGAGCATGATGATCCAACTAGTTAGGTATCTGCCTTCCAGTACTTTTATCTAATCTGTATTTCCTTACTTTGATAATGAGAATGCCATAACAGACTATCTTAAAAGCCTGTCTAAATTCAAGGTATATCACATCCATTCACCTCCTTTCCATTCCCCCTCCTTCCCCGCTGCCACAATCCACAGAGCCTCTCACCTTATCATAGAATGAAATCAGATTGGTCAGGCATGTCTTGCTCTTGGCAAATCTCTCTGGCTGTTGTTAATAATCAGGGATCCTGGATAAAAAAAAAAATCCCTAATTTGCAGATTAAAAAATGTAACCCAAAATCCACATTTTTCTATGATTAAAATGAAACACCACTAATATTAGAACAACACCAGCACTAAAATTAGTGGTGTTTCATTTTGATCATAGAAAAATGTGGATTTTGGGTTATGTTTTTTAATCCAAAAATTTGGGATTTTTTTTTTTATCAGAGGAAACCAGGAGACCTGGTCATCATCATGTTCTCCTCTAGGTGCTTCACAGTGGATTCTTCCAAGACCTGCTCCATGATCTTTCCAGGTATTGAGGTCTGGCTGATTCACCTGTAATTCCCCAGATCCAGCTTCTTCATTTTCTTAAAGATGGGCCCTATATTTGCCCTCGTTTCCTTGATTTATTTCCTTTGAAAGTATAGGACTGAACCAGGTTGTGTGAGCTGGAGAACCACAACAACTGGACAGTTGGCTAGGTAGGGGGTCACAGATGAAGTACCTGAAACAAGGGGGGGGGGGGGGTTTCAACAAATTGATGTTTAAGAAGAAGATGATAAATAATATTGATATAGAATCACAAACTCTCAAGAAAGTGAACACGTATAAGATATGTATATCTAAAACATTTTAAAATGTTTAAAACTAAAACATGAATTAGTGAAAGGCAACAGGCTGGCAACAAAGATTAAAGGTAATAAATTGTCCTTTAAGTACATAGGGAGCAAAAAAAAGGTGCAGGGTAACATAGGGCTCCTACAGGATGGACTAGGGCAACTCATAACAGATAAGATGGACAAAGCTGAGCTCTTAAATGGTTTCTTTGTATCTGTGTTTCAGGACATGGAACAAACACACGTTGCAATGAGACTTTAGTCTGACGTGAGAGAGTGGTGACCAATGCACCAATGGTCAGTGCTGACCTAGTGAAGGGGCACTTGAAGGGGTTGGACATATTCAAGTTGAGAGGCCCTGATGATCTTCACCCAAGGGTACTAAAGGAATTTGCCAGTGTCATAGCAAAACCACTGGCACACCTGTTTGAGCACTTGTGGCTCTCAGGACAGGTCCCAGAGGACTGGAAAAGAGCCAATATGGTCCCTATTTTCAAGAAGAGGAGGAAAGTGGACCTGGATAATTAGCCTTGCCTATATTCTTGATAAGACCTTAGAAAAAATCATTAAGGATCACATTTCTGTGGGGGCCAGTGGGTAACACAATGCTAAGGGGCTACCAGCATGGGTTTATAGCAGACAGATCCTGCCTTTCTTTTTATGACCAGATCACAAAGTGCTTAGATGAAGGAGTAGAGGTAGATGTTATTTACTTGGATTTTAAAAAGGCTTTCGACACAGTGTTATACACAGTTTTTATAAATAAACTAAGTAGCTGTGATGGGAATTTTTTTACAGTCAGGTGGGTGGGAAACTGGTTTATGGGACGCACCCAGAGAGTGGTGGTGAATAGGTCAGCTTCTACCTGGAGAGATATGGGCAGTAATGTCCCCCAAGGCTCTGTCCTTGGACCAGTACTGTTAAATATCTTCCTCAGTGATTTGGATGAGGGTGTAGAAAGCACTCTGTCCAAATTCACAGATGACACCAAACTATAGGGTACAATAAACACACTAGACGGTAGCAAGATAATTCAGGCAGGTTTGGACAGACTGGGGAAGTGAGCGGATCAGAATAGGTTGCAACTGAACAAAGATAAGTGCAAAGTGCTGCACCTGGAGAGAAAGAATCACCAATACACCTATAGACTGGGAAGTATCATTCTAAGTAGCACAGCAGCGGAAAGGGATATCAGAGTCATAGTCGATGCAAAATGTACATGAGGCACCAATGTGACGAGGTAATAAGTAAGGCTAATCACACTCTGTCTTGCATTAGCAGGTACATCATGAACAGACCTAGGGAGGTGATACTTTCCCTCTATATGGGGAAAGCTGGAGTACTGAGTCCAGTTTTGGGCTCTGCACTTCAAGAGGGCTGTGGATAACCTGGAAAGGGTTGAGAGGAGGGCTACTTGTATGGTTGAGGGCCTGCAGGTAAGAACCTATGAAGACAGATTGAAGGACCTGAATCTCTTCAGCTTCCGCAAGAGAAGGCTAAGAGGTGATCTTGTGGCTGTCTACAAGCTCATCGGGGGGGTCAGCAGGGAACAGGGAATACTATGTTTACCAGTGCGCCCCTCAGGGTTCCTGGAAACAACAGCCATAAACTGAAGGTGAGCAGATTTAGATTGGACATCAGGAGAAAATTATTTATGGTGAAGGTTGCTAAAATATGAAATGGGCCTCCAAGGGAAGTGGTACTTTCCCCTGCTTGGAAGCATTTAAAAGGAGATTAGACAAGCACCTGACTGGGATTACTTAACCCCAGTGCTCTTTCCTGCCCAGAGCAGGGGGTCAGACTCGATGATATAATAGTTCCCTTCCAACCTTAGAAATCTATGAAATGTATGAAATAATGGGCAGAAAGGACAAATTTTTGTGAAATCACTTTTTCTTGTCTTTTGTTTTTTCTTTAAACTGTATATTAATTTGGAATAGTATTTAGCAGTATGTAAAGTTTGATCCTTCCAAAACAAGCTTTTTAACTGAAGGTATTTGATTTATATAAACATATATACCATCTTTATCATTTTAAGAGGGCTTGAACAGTTGCCTTCAAACATAAAATTCACCAGCAATTGAATATTTTCAGAAAAATACTCTCCTTATGCAATATTTTAACAAGATTGAACTTAATGGAACATTTTGGTATACAGATTTCAACCTTCTGAAGCTCTTGCTGTCTGGTGCTGTTTTAAAATTAATTTGAAAGACAAATAAACTTGACCAATTTTATTCATTATTTGCAGGAAAAAACCCAACAGAGTGGTAATCTGCAAGGAATCTACTAAATAAACAACACATTGTTTTAGCAATCTAGTGCTATAAACAATGTCACTAATAGATAATGACATAGACATTGGATTGGATCCAAAATTATTTAACTACAAAAAGACAGATTTCTATCATCTAACAACTAAAGGAAAACCTTTGGGGAAGAAAAGATTCCTGTTGTTCTCTTTTCTGAGCAAACAGCCACCAGAGGGCAAATTGCTCATATACACACACATTACAATTACAGTCATGGAAATTAGAACAGTCATTCATGAACAATATGGCATAAATTTCCTTTATTTATAACTTATGAGTTTTCTACAATATATGAAAAATTTGAACCCATTTTTTGTGTTAGCAAGAAATAGGCAGAAGTCAGGACTTCGTATCAAGATACGTTCCTATCTATAACTTAATTAGTTTATTTTCTTTAAAATTTGCAGAAAGAGTGTATATAATATTTGTTAGCATTTCCCTTAGGGTTTAGTTTTACTTTTAAAAAATAATTTCCAGATAAATGAGTGTCACTGCTCCCAAACACTCACTTGGTTAGCAGAGCTAACCAAACACTGGCATGCATCCACCAAGGCATTTCAAGCTAGGTAAAGGATGTCATCTTCCTGCTCTATTCGGCCTTGGTGAGACCACAACTGGAGTTACTGTGCCCAGTTCTGGGCACTGCACTTCAAAAAGGATGTGGAGAAGCTTGAGAGAGTCCAGAGGAGGGCCATGTGCATGATTAGAGGCCTGGAGACCAAGAAATATGAGAAAAGGCTGAGGGACTTGGAATTGTTCAGCTTGGAGAAGAGAAGACACAGGGGGGACTAGGTTGCAGCCTACAAGTATATCACGAGCATACATCAGGGCTTGGGGGAGCACATGGGTGACTGATGCCACCTTAGTTGTGGGGGGTACGTACTCCCCCAGAGACCAATCAGTGACTGGGGTCAGTCAGGGGGTGCACTAGCACTCTCAGGGGGTGCACGTACACCCCTGTGCATCCCCTACACATTGCCACTGGGGGAGCATCTGTTCACCAAGGCCCCCCAGGGGAGGGCGAAAGATAATGGGCACAAGGTGATTGAAGATTGCTTCAGGCTAAACATAAGGAAAAACTTCTTTATAAGCTGAGTGCTAAGGGTTTGGAACAGGCTCCCCACATAGGTGATACAGTCAGTCATCCACCCTCGCTAACTTCAAAAAATGTCTTGACTCCCATCTTGCTGGGGTCATTTGATCCCAGCAGTCTTTCCTGCCCACATGGAGGGGAGCTGGACCCAATGATCTGTAAGGTCCCTTCCAGCCCCTAACAACTATGAAACTATCCACGCTGTAATGGGCCCCAAAAACAAGTATTGCAATGGAACCTGTTAACTAGTCTGACATACAAGAAAATACATGCGAAATTATTACTGCTGCTGTGGTCCCTGTGTATCACATCTGTACATGACATCAAAGGGTCAGAATGTTGTAAAAGGGACCCAGAAGTCCCATATCTAGTTTAGGAAGTATTTCCTAAGTTCAGATACAATGATGAAAGCCATAAGGCTGCCTTTTGAAGATCTGTTCACAACTTGCATAAGCTACCTGTTGGGATAGGTCTGGAGATTGGTGTATAGAGTCCAGGCATAACCACTGCAGCGATTCCCAGGGATTTTGTGACCTGTTGAGCAGTACAAGAAAAATGCTGTAACTTAGACAAGAGCTCTTCATCCACTTGGACAGCTCAGGGTAAATAGGCAAAAAGGGTGGCTACAGGCCACCTTAAGACTACAACTTCCCACTCTGTGATTTCTGGGCCACATATCTTTAAGTATATATTCATAACAAAATGAAGATGTAAATGTCTTATACGCTGGCATACAACCTTAAGCTCAAGCTAACTAGTTTAGGGAAAAGTGGTAGATAAAATTTGGCAGTATGGACTTCAGTGCAAGGTAACAATCCCAGCTGTAACATATTTATCCCCATTGCTACTCATTCTAGAAGGATTTTTAAAAGTGCAATTATTCCATGCCACAAACATACTTTCATTTTTCTGCTTTTTCGCATGGAGACATTCCAAATAATTAATCCAAATTAACAAAAGACATGGATCTAATGTGTATTATTTAAAGCACATTAAGCACTATGTGAACCTTCTCATTCTGAATTAAACTGGACTTAAATTGATGTGTCTTACTTCATTTCCAAAGTAAATTAAATTTAACCAAATTAAAGCCACTTTAATTCTAAATAAAAGTGTCTACATGGGGATTTAATGTGGTTTAACTAATCTACTTTGAAAGTTAATTCATATGAGTTTTCCTGAGTATTCTCACATAGACAAGGCCTTATAGGTCAAGGCAATTACATTTGACTTTTCCTAATATAAGATTACAATGGCTTCTGAAATTGCAGACGAAAGGCATCTTTTACTCTGCAAATCCACATGGCCCCAAATTTATGCATTCATATGAATTATAAATAGAGTTTTGCGTTTATTGATATTTGAAATACACATTAAGGCCTGGCAGCCAAAATACTGAATTACAACTATCTTCTTTGATCAGTCATAAGAAATAGATATACAATTCATACAAGAGCAAGTCAGCAGTTTCATGCCATGAACATTTATAGGATCCATATTATTAAAGCAGAGCACAGCACAAGAGGAGGATACACTACATTATTCCAACATGTGTAACTTTTTATTTATATTTAAATAACACTCATTAGTTACAACCCTGACACTTTTTGTAATGAACAACATAAGAGCAGAAATTTAACACCTAACAATTATATGAATTCTATATATTATAAGATCAGGACTAAATTACCAACCCTGCATTTCCAGAGATTGGCACAACAAGCCAAGGGAGTGTGTGTGGGTGGAGGGGGAGGGTTCCCCTTTTATATAGAAAACCCTAGGCGTTAGGGTTACAAGCCAATGGGCCAAAGGGAGATAACAGGCAATAGGTAAATAGACATTAACAATGTGGTAACATATACTCAGGATCTTAAGTTCTCCCCCAAACCTTTTGGAGGTGTCCCTAAACCAACCTTTAGTCCCAAGAGTACTCATATGCAGTCTTCACTTGCTCCCCAGTCTGAGTCCAGCTCCTTCAGTCCATAGCTTGGCCAACTCCTGCCAGTGAGGTTCCCTACTCCACTGCCATTTACTGGGGTTCAGTCATCACTCAGCCACTATCTATCTTCTTCCTCTCTTCCTGTGTCCTGTTTCTTTTGTCTCCTGTTCCCTGGTGGCTTCCAGGGATGTAGTTCAATTTATAGTCAGCACAGTTCCTGTAGACTGCTCCCCTTGCTGTCACACATAGCACATTTACATTGCATTACATTACAATATTTTACAGTAAAACAAAGCCTGTATTTCCTTCTTTTAATATTTTAGGAATAGTAGCTGACTATATAAAAATCTAAAATTTTTACCAATATGCCCACTATTAAATGTACTTTGTTCCTATATATTATTATAAGGATCCTATATAAATTCCTTGATTTTTGTACACTAAGACATTCTTAACAAATACGATACTTAGAGAAGAATCATTTGTTCCATTCCCATCACAAGTCTCCAAAAACATCTTTGTAGACTTTCTTCAAATGAGCATGTGCCTGTTACTACTGAAGAGCATTAATAAAGATTTTCTTTACTGTTAACACACACGGAAATAAAAGCTGTCCTATTCCAAATGACAGACAACTGTTGAAAGGGAAAGGTCCTGAACTGGAGTATTCTCCTTTCAATTATATCAGTCTTCCATATCAAATTTACTATGTTCACTATCATATTTTAAAAGATGTCTTTGGTGCCTTTATAATTCTTTATGGCTTTTAAGACCCTGTAAGTATTCTCTTGAAGCCCACCATTTATTGGAGGTTTGATACATGTTTTAATTGTATATAATTAAATATTGAAACTTTATTTATATATATTGAAAGCTATTTGGAAAATATCTAAATCTAGATGTTTCTCCTTTTTAATTGACATACTTCTTGGCCCACTCTGGATTATAGTTTGATACATCTTTATGGAGCCATCTACTTGCTTGGCTGGACTACAGCCTACAGAATGTAAGCAGCAGCAGTGTGAATGTTTGTGTGTCCACACTGTATGTGATATAGAATTGGTGATTATGGATATGTGCCCAAAACACTTCGGGTGTGCCTGGATTTTTGTCCAATAACTTAGTGGCAAAATTACTTTTCCAGAAGGTATGAAACCCCTCTGATCTTAAGGGCATTCAGACATATAGCTCTTACATTTCCAGAAAGTGTCCTACCCAGCAGGCTCCAAGATAGTCCCCTCCATGATGAAGCTGGTCCACTAGATGCACAGAAGCGTTACAGAGCCAAAGGAAAGCAAACAAGGGAGAACTTGACTGCAAACCAGTGAGAAACACACATTCCTAACTGGATTCAAATTCAGAGGTTTAACACCAATTTCTAACACAGTCTTACTTGACTGCAGCAATGATTTTATACTGTGCTGCACCCATCCCAGCCTACCTCCCAACTGTACCCCAACTGCCCCTCTGCCCTTGTCCCAGTACGGATCCATGCCCTTGGCCTTGAGTCTATGAAATCTGGCCTAGAGCCCAAGTTTCATATTTCCTGGAAAGTAATTTTGCCATTTGGCTACTGGACAAAATATGGGCACCCGAAAATGTTTGGGGCTCTCCCTCATGGTTTCTTACCCTTCCTGGCCCTGCAACTCTGTGCTGGCCATTACTCCCTCCCTGTACTGCCCAATGCTCCAGAATACCTGAGATCACACATCCCTGCCTACCTTTGAGGTAAAAATCTATTACAGGCAGGTGACAGGATGCAGGGGCAGTACATGACAGAGCTATGGAGGCTCTCATAGGCCACAACGCCCTCACAGAGTGCTCCCTACAGGACAGTGAGCTGAGCTATGTTCCTGCTCAGACACAAGATGGCATTCCTCTTCTCTGTGGCTCAGGGCAGATATTTAAAAAGTCTGAGAGCCTGAAGTAAGATTCGATTTTTGCAGGTTAGTTTGACCTGGCTAGGCTAAATCAGTTTTGTAATCAGGCAGACATCCCAGAAATGCAGGCACATGCCTGTGGTGGCTCAGGCTAGAAGCTGGGGGATGCTAGAGCAGCCCTCCCTCCATTCTACAGTGCTGAGCAGGGGGTGGGGGGGGGTCATGGCCAGGACACTGTGATTAGTGAGGGGTCCCACCCCCTTGATAACAGAGCCTTTATCATCTCTGTTATCGGCATTTAACACCCCATCAGAAAACAAAGCCTTGTTCATTATAAGCTCTTTTTTAACAGCTTTCTGCAAAGGAAGGAATGTAGAGACATTACGATCCAGCTGAGCTGTTGATTACCTCCAAAAAGCCCTAAGCAGACACTGCCCTATTTTCCTTATACACCATTAGCTAGCATACCACACGCTGGCTACGGTCTGTGCTGTGGGAGAGAGGAGGAAGGGGTCTCTGCTTAAGCAGTGAGTGGTGAGAGTGGGGGGAGGAGGGCACGAGGAAGCCAGGAAGACCCTGCTGTGCCTGCAACTCTCTGCCAAGCTGCAGGAGCAGTGAGGACCCACTAGGGGGACACACCAAATAATTAATACACTAGTTAATATACACAGAGGGTCGCTAATCCCCTATACCCCACTAGTAGTCAAAGTTTAGGGGCACCAAAGTAAATTAATCCCCCTGAAAATTGATCTAGAGCCCAACCCCAATCAGAGTCAGGACACTACACAATCAGGTAAGTTAAATAAGGTATGTATATAGTGTAAAACAAATCCACAATAAAACACCTGCACAACAAATACCCAATGCAATACCCGTAACACCCAAATTGCAACACACAAACCCAAGCCAACAACAATGACATAATTATTGGAAAAGAATTCAATTAGCCTATGGTCGACCAACAGTTTACAGTGAACTGTAATACCAAGGACAATTTGCTTTTACTAGGTGGCAGGCAAGAGCATTCTTAGGCTTAGTGAGCAGGAAGAGCGTGCTGACAGCCTCTGAGGATTTCTGGCTTTTCCCTTCACAAGGTACTCAGCACCTCAGAAAAGAGGGTGGGGTGATACATTACCCAACTGTGGTAGAAGTGAGGCAGGTCGAATGCAGGTAGGATGACTCCTCCTATCAGATGCTCCCTTAGCTCTACACAACACTCACCAAGTGTCTCATTCTTTCACCCAGCAAACACCCAGTTGCTCTCTAACCTTCCCAGCCAGTAATCTAATATCAGTTACAAGCACTCACCTGATCTGCACTAACCCCAGAGGGAGAGAGTGCAAGACAGAGCAAGTCCCAGCAAGCTCTAACCCGAATGACAACGACCCTGAAAAGCCACTACAGACCCCCAAAACAGCCTGCTGATCCTGCACGGGACAGGATTTATAACATTCAAATCACACCAATCATGCGATGGGTTAATCATCACCCACCTACACTAATCAATCCAATTCAAGCACTGGTAACATTTGAAAGAACCAATCACTTCAAATGAATGCAGATCCTCATTATCATAACTGTCCTGCTAATTACCAGAACTGTCCCAATAAACAATTACATAACAGGGACACTCTGCACATGCCCAGATCTCATAAGTAAGTCACGACATCATCAAGGTTAGAAGTTCAAACATATTAGAAACTTCTCTCCCCTAGTCATCCTGAACATGAGTGATCATACCAGGGCTCACACAGAAGGGGCAGTCCTGCTGTGGAGCAGAGAGCTCTGCCCAGCCCAAAGAGCATGCTGGGAGTGTCTGGTTTAGTTTACACCAGCAAGGAATCTGGGACAGACACTGCATAAACCGGTTTGACCCAAATCAGTTAAGTCTGGTACTACATTCACATGGTTTATCTCGAACCAGTTTCAGCCATTTTCATACTGGTTTATGTGCACTGAACATCTGTTCTGTTACAGGTTTAAAACAGTTTCTGATCACTTAAACTGGTTTCTGTGTAATGTCTGTCCCTAGCCTTTCCACCCATCAACAATTGCATCCAGCCTCATTCCAATGAAGACTCTTCAATCAAGCTCATAATTTTTATTTGTTTGTTTGTTTGTTTATTGGACTAAGCATTTTTATGGGCTAAGCATTTATAGCCCTTTTTCTATAGACTGCCTATAAATTTATGGACAGTCGGCAACTCTGTTAACATGGCCTGTTCTGCCCTAAGGAATCAGGGATATGGGTGACATTTACACGTCTCCCAGATTGATCTGGATCAAAACATAACTTAGGGACTCAGACAATAACTTCCAACCTGGCCCACACTGCAGGGCTGAAGCCAGACCGAGCACTGGCACTGGCGCTGAAGCCGGAGCCAGATCTACAGTCAGCACTCCCCACTGTAGTGCCCCAGACATCACTTCTTCCCATAGTCTGACCACTGCATGGGGAAAAAAGAACAGCCATAGAAAGACCAAATCTCACTGTTACTGAAGCACCACAGAAGCCTCCTAGCTCCACATCCTGTGTGAAGTGGCTCCATGAGCTGGATCTGACCCATGAGTCTTAGATTGCTTCCCCCTGCATCACTTGGGTAGTGTCACATTCACACTTGCTTTCTCTCAGTTTATGATGTTACATCCTAAATACTTCTTTAGTTCCTAAATCACTTTGACATATATATTTGAGATAATTTGATTCAAGCCTTCTGTGTAGATAAAATTCTCTTATTCCTATTCTCATCAATGCATATGTAAAATGAAATTCACCTCTATGGAAAAAGCAGCCAAAGGCTAATATGTCACTTAAATCCTTCTTAACTTATTGCAGTAAAGTCCTGATCCCTTGAAATTAACAGCAAAACTCCCACCAGATTCACTGGGGCCAGAAATTTACTTTGGATTTAAGACTTAAATTAGCAGATATTTCTGCACAAGAATAGGCTCATTAAAGTCAATGCAGAATTGGGTCCTTATGAGGTACATTTTATTTCTGTTGGCTCTGTGTGAAGGGGTGAAGTATATCTTCAGTGCAGAACCAGCCCTGTTATATTAGTAGCTAAAACTAATCCTCTGAATATGTCTCTCTCATGCATTTCTTTCTGTAAAGTTTTTGTGTACCTAAAAACCCCTATAAAACTAAACCATTGAAAAGAGCTTTTGATTAGATGGTAATTCACAAAAAAAACCTGTCAGGTAATGAGCAAACCAGTTTGTATCCCAGGAGCAATATTTTTTTCTGTTACCTGTCCATCAAAGTTGTATTAGACACTAAATAATCTTTTCCCAACACCTCTTCCCAACTTCCAACATGTTTAATTGCAAATCATTGCATCTGTTCTTTACCTTTATACAGAATTACAGCGCATCCAGTCTTGTTGAGCTTTATTTCTTCCCAGTTTCTCTAATATTTGGAGTTCTTTTACTTCTGTTTCAATCCCTAGACAGACTCCAAGCAGTTATATTCCAGGAGTCATATCTTCTAATATTTTATAGAAAATATATATTTTAAAGTAAAAACATCATGTTTTAAGGTATCTATTCAGACTATCTAGAATCCTTTAAAATAGTGTTCAACAGACATAGTTTTAAAATGTTACCAATTTTCATTATGTAATGTCAAAATAAGTATAAATTAGATATGATGGTAATTGGTAAAAAAAATCTTTATTGATTCATTTATTTACATTTTGCTTGATTGTTTTGGATCAGAAAACCAGTAGGAACAACAGACTTTCTTACCTTAACAGAACTTGTGACCTACATAGTTAAAATTTTATACGGAGTATAAAAAAAAGACAATGCAATGTATTGTGTAACTTAGGAACATCTTACATGCAGTTTGAACACAAAATATTCGTACATCATTTATGTTTTGATTACACTCTAAGTGCTGACAAGGTACTGCATTTATGAATAATGCAAAGAAACAGAAAGAATGGGCTTTTTATATTCCATTCCTTGCCTCTGTTTTTTCAGCCAAAATGATTTAACAATGTAAAACACATGTCACTGATGGAATGTGATTAGAAATACATTGTGTTCTTGACAGTTAACAATTATTCCTGTGTGCATTAGTGTTGCAGTCATACCAGCCATAAAAGCTAAGTGTCAAGTATCTCCAAAAATATAAGACTATTGTTATTTCAGTAATATCTAAGGCTTGTAATTCTATCTGAATGATGTTTTACCATTAATACAAATAATCGGACAGGAAAATTAAAATATAACATTATGGCATTTCCATTGATCAATTTAATAAGCATTGAAAAAATGTAGTTGTATTAGAAATACATTCTGAAGAAGTAGAGTGCCCTGTATTCAATTAATTCTCAAGGGAAAAAAAAGAAAAGAATCCACATACCCCCATCTTGAGCACTGAAGCTGAAAACTCTGAAAATCTGTTGTATTTTTAATTGAAATGCATTGCATGATTAATCTTGATTTATGAAGAATCTAATGCCTGTGCTTTTTTCATTTCCTTTTACCAAAAATATCTTTAATCATCTTTTTAATCAATATTAAAAAAAAAAAATCAACATTGTCACAACTACAGTAGAATTCCACAGAGTCTAACTCCAACACAGACAGAAATCTCAAACTGACAAAAATCTCATGTTGGGTTAAGCTAAAGCAATTAGCCCCCTTCATTGAACAGCATTTATATGTTAAAGAATGATTTGTTTCAAGTTATTTAAACAGTTAGAATAGTTTTTATAATCTCAGATAAGGCAATTTTGCTCATTAAGATTTAAAGAGAAAGTTGTTTAATTTAGTTACTGTAGCTGCATGTAGCCTCCCACTACAGCATGTTTCTTTCCTCCAAGACTTCTCTCCCTATCATTTAATTAGGGAAAAGGATTGGGAGTAGGGAATCAGAGTTCTAATCTATAGTCAGAACACCATTGAGATAGCAAACAGCTGAGTCAATTGTTCATAGCTAGTTTTCCTTTTTAAAAAACAATAATTCGGGAATTGCAGCAAGAGAACGTGCAATTTTGAGTGGAGCCCCCACATATACATGCTAGTACTTAAATAGAGCAAATTAGGATGCCACTAACTCAGAATTATCTGACTATATAAAATTATGAAACTTGATAACTGCTTTAAAATAATATACTCTTAATAATTAACAGCATCAAGGTCATCCTTAGAGTTAGGTTAAGATACATATATACCACTAGCGATGTGTAGGGGGTGCACATGGGTGCATGTGCACCCCCTGAGTTTGGCAGTGCACCCCCTGTGAAAAGTTTTCCTGTGGGCAGTTGCCACTTGTCACCCCCCCCTCACTTCTGACACCACCAGTGGAGTCTATAAGCAGTCCCCGGTCACCACTGGCAGCCACCGACACTGCTGGCAACGTCTGTGGATGGTTGCCGAACACCAGTTGGCGCTTGCCACCCCCCACCGCTAACACCACTGTGGTTGCCTATGGGTGCTCCCCACTCACCACCAACACCCCCCCGCTGCCGGCACCACTGATGCCACCTGTGGGCAGTTGCTGTGCCCCCCCCCAGCCTCCAGGGCCACACGGCATTCATGTTAGATACTACTTAGATAGCTGCATTAGAATTGCTTAAGAATATAGTTTATAACTTGATTCATTTATACAGGGTGCCCTCAGTTTTCTCTGCCTATGCAGCTAAATTGGAAAGAAGAATTCCCTTCTGCCCTGCTCCTTTTGTAAGTATTCTTCCCAAAGGTCCTAGTATCTGATGAGGTAGGTTGTTGTCTACAAAAGCTCATGCCTCTTTGTTTCTAAGGTGGCATCCTGCCCTACCATCTGCCTGACTTCAGACTAAAAAATAGCTAACCATCTCTATAATCCTTTATGAGTAGCCCAAGTCAATCCCAGGAGAAAGATGTTTTAATCTCATATCACCTGTGTGAGGATGTGCAGATTATTTTGACTATCTGTAGCTTTGAACATATTCTGGCAACCACATTTAGTCTGCAGACAGGAGAAGACTCAGAAGCCATTTGCCAGGAAGTCTAAGAGGGGACAATACCCTAGAACTGATACAAAGGCACAGGGCTTATTGACTAATATTGTTTAAAGTACAGCTTTTAAGGAATCAGGTTTTATCTTTTGAGCAATGTTTCATGAGATTGCTTCTAATCATTCTGTCAACTCTTGTGATTTCATGAAAGTGATACATCACTTGTAGGTACTGATGCTAGTCTTTACATACTGTTATAACCACCCCACTGTTTTTCCACTGGCCAAATTCACAGGGCTACACACAAGACTGATCATTGACAAGGTTAGAGTGTGTGTGCAGGCACGCATGTGCGCACATGCACATGTGTGCTCATTTAAATACAATGTTATTTACTGTTCTCAGTCTATGAACTCTCCAACAAGAGTTTCATTTCAGATTGCTGTGAATATGCTCCTGGCAGAGGCAATGTTTGTTTAGTATGTACCTTTCTCACCCTTGAACAAGGTTCACACAGAGTCAGCAGGAAAGAAAAGATGTTTGTAATGGGAAGGTTAATAAAGGACTAAAGTGATTTGACTTCTAAATTTTAAGATGAAATTCCAGTCAGGGATATCAGAAGTAAATTCAACTACAGAACACTACCCACTCTTTATCACATCCCATTTCAAGGATCATAAATTCTGGTCAATTTATTTATGTCTGGTCTACATAGAGAGTTACACTAGTTTAACTGGTTAACCACTTAAATAACTTTCCTATGGATATAGTAGATTCCCAATCCTGTCATCACTAGTGGCAGTCCTTCGATACAAGGGGGACAGTCTTCCAGGAAATAGGGAAGTTATCAGTGAATCTGTGGCAGAGACTGATCCAAGATCCAACCACGTAAACCATGCCTGAGTGACTTCATAAAAGATATTCTGAAATTTGAGCAAAAACGATGGTCTGGATGCAGCAGTTACTGGGATTACATAAAATTAACTCTGGCTGTTATGCTTAAACCACCATTTTCAAGGTAGCACTGCTAGTTCTGGATTTTTTGCCACAATACAAATAATAATTGGATAAAATAAAGGGAAAGTACTGGGCAACTTTCCACTCCACTGGGAGCAAGCGACCACATTGGAAACTGGGACCGCTCTCAGTCAGAGCATCATCCATCTCACTGAACAATCCTTTCTGTGTGAGGGAGCGGGAAATAAAAGCTGGGGGAAGGCCCTTCCTGAGCAAGTGCCCTAACCAGTAAAAGATCTATGGCAAAAACTCTCATTTAAAATTTTGGTCATTTTGAGGAAGAAGGGAGCAAGTATTTGGGATCTGGTCAAATACTATTTAGATTCTGACCTATTAGTTTCACTGTCAGCGATCAGGACATTGAGGATCAAGTTACATTTTACAATAGACCATACTAAGAGCACTTAAAATACATGCATCTGCATATTAAAGGTTATTAATTCATTCTAAGTGCTCCCTGAGTTTCTCAGAATTATGCCACTTCAGGCAACCTTCTGGTCTGTGCAACCTAACTTCTGTTAGGATAATCAGCAGGGATCCTGGTTTTCTGTGATTTAGAAAAATCCCCAATTTTCAGATTAAAAAAAGTAACCCAAAATCCACATTTCCCCATGATTAAAATGAAACATCACTATATATATATATATATATATATATATATATATATATATATATATATATATATATAGGTGTTTCATTTTAATCATGGAAACGTGGATTTGGGGTTACTTTTTTAAATCCAAAAGTTGGCTATTTTTTTAAATTAGAGAAAACCAGGATCCCTGGTAATCAGTCTTCACCATGGGCATGTCTACACAAGATGCTTTACTGTGCAGCAGAGCAAATTACTGCACAGTAAGCAGCACAGTCTATACATGCAGACCCTTACTGCACAGTAATTTTCTCTACTAGGTAGTTAATTTGCTACCTGCAAATACAAGTAGCAAATTAACTGCTGACTAATTAGTGTGCAGTAAAGTATGTGTACACAGCTGACCAGAGCAAATTTGCTCCCAGTCAGTCAAGCAGCAGGGGGCAGGCTCCAATACTGGAGCCTGGGAAGGGCTGCCTGCTGCTGGAGCTGCTTGCTGCTAGGGTGGGCTCCACCATTGGAGCCTGAGCAGAGACAATGCCCCCTATCCTGGCAGCAGGTAGCTCCCAGTCCCTGCTCCATGATCACAATTGCAGAGCAGGGCCTGGAAGATTGCTCCCCTTCCCCCTCTATGATCATGACTGCAGAACAGGGGCTGGGAGATAGCTCACTGACCATGCTTTGCAATTGTAGAGAGGGACAAGGAGCTCCCTGCAGGAGGAGGGTTCCCCTCCCAGCCTGGAGATGGCTGGGAACTGCCCCAGACCAGGACAATGCTTGGGAAGTCCCAGGCTGTGCAGGGAAGCCTGCATATGCAGCCTGGAACTGGTTGGGTACTCTCCTATTTCAGGCAGTCTTCAGCCAGCTCCAGGCTGAATGTGCAGACTTTCCTGTGTAGCCTGGGACTAGCTAGGAACTGTCCCAGTCTGGGGCAGATCCCAGCCCCATAGTTTTTTTCCCAGTGCCCTGCCATAATCAGGTGATTGAGGCACTAGGCTTGTAAAGAGCTTCAGGGGAGGGTCGGGGTGGGAAATCCCTGCCCAGCTAGGGACTTATTGTTAGCTTCCCCATCAGCAGATCAAGGCAGGAGGTTGTGACCTGACTCTCCCCCATAGCTCTTTCCAAGCTCCCTGCCCCCAGCCAGGAAGCTGGAACCAGGAGCTCCCTGCTGCTGGGGCAGGGAGACATTCTCCCCACCCAGAATCCACCACTAGAGCCCACCCCAGCAACAGCCAGCTCCTGGGGGCAGGGAGTTGTCTCCTGGCCCCTTGTTCTCTACCTAGCACCCAGGGGGATGGTCCCCCTCAGTGCTGCAGGGGGATTTTGTAGGGCCAGAGAGGTTGGAAGCACACTTCTGCCAGGAGCAACAAATCTGCTCCCAAATGTGCACACGTGTAGACACCTTCCCAGGGTAGGTTTACTTCAGAATAAATCACTCTGGAGTAAACCCATCCAGCCACATTTGCAGGTGTAGACACACCCCATGGAGATAAAATGAGCAATTTGCAGTCTTCTAGCATGCCAAGATGCACCATTCCCTTCCCCCGACAACCCAGAGTAGGGCACTTGTTCCTGAAGTTCCAAAAGCTTCATTCGCATGACACAGGTAGATTCAAACAGTGGGAGCAACTACATGTGCACCTGACTGCTAAAGCAAGCACTAAATAACTGCATAGTAACAACTGCGTTAGCAAGTACTAAAGACCCGGTTTAGCAAGTACTAAACTACTATACAATAGCCACCGTTACTGGCAGGCTTAGCAGTGCACAGGTCACTTCTGACCCTACTGCACAGTAGCAACAAGCTCACTGCTACTGTGCAGTAGTATAAGGATCACAGTTTGTGCCCACTGATGCTATGTCACTGTAGCTCATCACTGTGGTGATGTAGTGTTGTGCAGATACACCCAGTGTGAAGGCTTTCTACAGTCTTAACAAATGATCCTTGACTTCTGATCTTTGATGTTGATAGTGAATAAGACCAGATCCTAACGGGACTTACACTCACTCAGGTACATGCATACAACATTGCATACCTGCCTAGCCAGAGCATAGCCTACTGATAGGGCTGTGAGAAGCTTCAGTCACTGATTCCATTCAGAGGAGATTCAGCCTGATTTGGTGGCTGAATCTCCAAATCTGAATTGAATCAGGAGACCCTTTAATCTCTCCAAATCAAATCGGAACCCTCCAAGTTGATTCAGAGAGATTCGATGATTCAGGCATATACAAGGTTTTATACGTTTTTTCTTTGTACCTCGAAGTACCAGGCACAGCTCATGAACATTGAGATGGTGGGGTGGATGGAGTTCCATGGGAGCATGGGGGGGTGCCCCATGTGCTTGGTGGCGGACCCAGAAGTGGACCAGAAGTACTTGCAGTCCACTTCCAGGTCCACTGCTGAGCACACGCTCCCCCACCTCCATGCTCCCATGGGATGCTCCATCTACCCCACCATTTCAGCATTCACAAGTCATGCCTAGTACCTCAAAGTACGTAGAAAAAGACATATAAAGCTGTGTCTATGGCCAAATCACTGATTCTCTGAGTCAGAATCAAATCTTCAGATTCAGCTAAATCAAATAGTGACATTTATCCTAATCAGCAAATAGAATCACTGTCCCCAAAATCAGGCCAAATCCAAATCCAAATAGAATACTACTCAGTTTGCACACCCCTATCTCCTGAGCATGTTTAGTAACCATAGATTCATAGATTCATACATGTTAGGGTCAGAAGGGACCTCAATAGATCATCGAGTCCAACCCCCTGCATAGGCAGGAAAGAGTGCTGGGTCTAGATGACCCCAGCTAGATGCTTATCTAACCTCCTCTTGAAGACCCCCAGGGTAGGGGAGAGCACCACCTCCCTTGGGAGCCCGTTCCAGACCTTGGCCACTCGAACTGTGAAGAAGTTCTTCCTAATGTCCAATCTAAATCTGCTCTCTGCTAGCTTGTGGCCATTATTTCTTGTAACCCCCGGGGGCACCTTGGTGAATAAAAACTCACCAATTCCCTTCTGTGCCCCCATGATGAACTTATAGGCAGCCACAAGGTCGCCTCTCAACCTTCTCTTGCGGAGGCTGAAAAGGTCCAGTTTCTCTAGTCTCTCCTCGTAGGGCTTGGTCTGCAGGCCCTTAACCATACAAGTGGCCCTTCTCTGGACCCTCTCCAGGTTATCCGCATCCTTCTTGAAGTGCGGCGCCCAGAATTGCACGCAGTACTCCAACTGCAGTCTGACCAGTGCCCGATAGAGGGGAAGTATCACCTCCTTGGATCTATTCGTCATGCATCTGCTGATGCACGATAAAGTGCCATTGGCTTTTCTGATGGCTTCGTCACACTGCCGACTCATGTTCATCTTGGAGTCCACTAGGATTCCAAGATCCCTTTCTACTCCGTGCCACCCAGCAGGTCATTCCCTAGGCTGTAGGTGTGCTGGACATTCTTCCTCCCTAGGTGCAGCACTTTGAATTTCTCCTTGTTGAACTGCATCCTGTTGTTTTCTGCCCACTTGTCCAACCTATCCAGGTCTGCCTGCAGCTGTTCCCTGCCCTCCGGTGTGTCCACTTCTCCCCATAGCTTTGTGTCATCTGCAAACTTGGACAGAGTACATTTCACTCCCTCATCCAAGTCGCTGATGAAGACATTAAAGAGTATCGGTCCAAGGACCGAGCCCTGCAGGACCCAATGCCCACACCCTTCCAGGTCGAAACCGACCCATCCACCACGACTCTCTGGCTGCAACCCTCTAGCCAATTCTCCACCCACCGGACTGTGTAGTCATCCAAGTCACAGCCTCTTAACTTGTTCACCAGTATGGGGTGGGATACCGTATCAAAGGCCTTCCTGAAGTCTAAGTACACGACATCCACCCCTACATCTAAGTATACGACATCCACCCCCACATCTGCATGCACAAGCTAGAATTGTACACTGTGCATAAAAGTGTCATCTAGATGTATCAAGTGAAAAAGGCTGCTAGTCTTTCCTTATGATTTTTAGTAAACCTGAAGAAAGCCAAGGTCATGTCTGCAAAAGCATCTTTCTGATTTAAATTTCTACATTGAACACAACTACCTTAAAGAGAGTCGAAATGGTAAATATTCCATTTCACTGAATTTTTCTTTTCTTTTCTCTTTCCTCTTCTAATATATCATTTACTCTATATTTTGAATAATGCAAATTGAGAGTGATAATGCTTTAAAACTTTTTTTACACTATGCATATGTTAAGATCTTCCCGCTCAAGAAGGGTTTAAATAGACAGTAAATCAGAAAAAAATGTAAATGTTTCATTGGTTTTGTATTAGTTACACTATGATGTTTTAGAGAACATTAGACTTTTGTTACAGACCAGATATTTTTCAAATGTATTTGGATTTCCTGGGCACATATTGGATCTGATTAGTAAGTGTGTATTATCCCAAAATATATGAATAAAGCCACAAAAAAATCTAAATATGTTTGATTATAAAATGAAGGCCAAATCCTATTCTTCACAAACCACCACCATGATCACAGGTCACTGCTCCAAAGAAATTAATCTACAAAGCCACCTGAATGAAAAAGCTAATGATAAATTAGAGTGATTCATCATTAGTGATCATCAACAGCCAATGATCTATTATTGTATTGTTCCAGGGATGTTGCCATCTATAAAGAATGGATACCTATTATTAAATTATGGAACAAAATTCCATTATTAAATTATGGGAAAAAAATAAACAGCTAGAACCATAGCTTGGCCCAGCCAGAAACATGTAAATATACTGACACTAAAACAAACTATATAGATAGATATAGATAGTGACATTTCATTTTAATCACAAAAAAATATGGATTTTGGGATACTTTTTAAAATCCAAACATTGGGGATTTTTTTGGTCATTGAAAACTAGGATCCCTGGTAATTACAATGCATTGGAGCAGACTTGATTACCTGAGTCTTCTGGAGTGTGGTAATTACCATGCTCTAGCAGACTCCAGCATCTCATGTATTAGAGTCTTAAAAATGGCAGTGGGGATGCTTTAACTAAAGTTCATCAAACATGCTTTAGTTAGAGTGACCCCACTGCCATTTTTAAGCACAGGGATGCTGATATATGAAACTCTCTGGTCGCTTTAATTAGAGCAGTTACCAGAGCCACTCTAATTAAAGCACCCTCCCCCCACTCCTGGCACATGTGTATAAACACTTATTGTCTCCTGTAACTCCATGTCCTTTTCTGCAGAGTTGCTGCTTAGCCAGTCATTCCCCAGGCTGTAGCAGTGCATGGGATTGTTCTGTCCTAAATGCAGGATGTTGCATTTGCCCTTACTGAACTCCAAGAGATTTAATTTAGTCCAATCCTCCATTTTTTTCAATGTCTCTCTGAATCCTAGCCTTACCCTCGAGTTTATTTATTACCTCCCACCCCCAGCATGGTGTCATCTGCAAACTTGCTGAGGGTGCACTCCATCCCATATTCCAGACTGGTGATGAAGATATTGAACAAAACTGGTCCTAGGATCAACCCCTGGGGCACTCCACTTGAAAACCATGGAGGAATGAATCATTAACTATTGAGAGTCAAATAACTCTTATTTCTGAAAGAATTGAATGAGACTTGAACAATATAAGTAATAGGGTGTATTGAAAGAAATGATGGCACATTAATAGAAAACTGTATATTTTATCACTGCCATTTGATAACCTCAGTCTCTAGTACTATAGCTAGAGAAACCAGATGTCCTTCTGTGTTTTGAACAATATCTATTAGAATGTCAGGACACAAGAAATATAGACCTTTTCTTATTATTTTCATATCTTTCAAGAGTGTACCAGTGGTAGCACAGGACAAGTGGAAGAAAATGGATACATCAGCATATGATAAAATTGGGTATTCCCTTTCTCATAGTTAAACTAAGTACCCTATGGAAAAATGGCGGAAACTCAATCATCAAAACAAAAATACTTTAACCTACCATATTTCATGCTCCTAATAGACACAAAGATGACATAGACTGTAGCCCCTACCACAATACATATTCTACACAATGAATTGCTTAATCACATAATAAATTTAGACTAACCACACGTACAAAGTATGACCGGCCACACAAGCAAAGTATTTATCATGCTATAAAAATATCCAGCCGGTTATGAAAAAAGACATCCAGCTATGAAGCTAGTGCTTGAAAATGTGTAATAACTGTAAACCTGGTTTCTATCCAGCTTTAATTTAAATGTGTGGTAGAACCCAGTAGCATAGCAATATCAGCTTGTAAAGATATGTACATTTTGAATGGATTTTTCTCGCTGAAGTATCATCCACTATTAGCTGAATTATACCACCAGTAAAAGTTAGTCAGTGTTTTACAACGGTGAAAACTTGAAGAATATGTCTGCGAATTCTGGTTTGATTTTATGAACTGTACTCTATCCTTAGTTCTTTTTCTGTGTCTATTTCATGCATTTGTACTAAGGGAACATGGAGGTGGCAGCAATGTGCCTCTATCCATGAATAGAGGTTATCATCTTCTAAATAGATCTTATTTCAGGAGAAAAAACAAGTAACTACCCCTAGATAGTCAGCTTTCTCCATGCTGTGTGAGGGAGCGTGTAAGGGAAATGGTGACTGAAGAAATAGAATTTCCCACAACTAGACTAAAAACAGTTTTTAGTGTAAGGGTTTAAAATCTTAAAGGATTCACAGAGAAAAAAGAGACATGGGAAGAAAGGAGAAAAGTAACATGTCTTCCTAACAGAGTCATCGTTTTTTATTGGTTGGATCACCTGAGGAAGAAGGTAACTGGTTACAGAAGAGAGAGAAAGAGAGACTCCAAGATTTGGCAAAGAAGTTACATTCACGAGGTGGATCCTTGATTTCTTAGAAGATTCTGATTTATGAGCAGAAAATGTTCAATAGTGAGGATGCAACTCGAGCCAGGGGTTTGTGCACAAGTAATTTATTACTTGTCAGTTCATAATCATTTTGCCTGGACCAATACATTTATTGTACTAGTGAAAGTAAAAATCAATTGGTTCTGGAACCCTTGGGGAAGCCAATGCATCTGTTTTATTCCATTATCATGAAGAGGCAAACTGTAAGGACACCTCTAAACTGGAACTCTGAGAAAGGGTGTGCCTAAGCAACTGGAGTATTGGTGGCTGATACACCACTGGCCTGAGGACTGGGGTCATATGGCATATGTTTCTACAAAGGGATAATAACCTTTGTATATATGCCATAAAACCACAGTAAAGGAAAGTACTGGATCCTTCTCAGAGTAAAAGAGCTTGAAGTACTGCAGGGCAGCATGTGAAGCTTGAAAAAAGTAGCCTAATGAATTCAGCAAGGAAAATACTACAGCTGTAGCATCCATATTCTAAAAGCATTCAGTCCAAACTATAAACTTCAGTTTTGAAAGCTGCCTCATATTTCCTATGCATTTTCAGTAATTCCTACCGCAGAATGCAACAGTGCACTACCAGACAAATGTGTCTTGGATGCTGTATGCTTTACACTAGATTCTCTTTGCCTCTACTTTAAAAGGGAATTTTAGTCCCCTTTAGTACTCTGTAATAAATTTTGGCTCATACTTTATTATTAGATCAGTAGATCAGTTCCACAGTGACAGGGGGTATCAAACATATAAACTGAAAATGTGACAGATCTGAAATTTGTGTTTAAATATAACAACATTTCAAGCCAAAGTGCATTCAAATTTACAATATGTTTATTTATACTTCTGTGCCTTAGTGAAAAGACATATGAACTGTGTAATGTCAAGGAAAGTGAAGAATGTGGTGGATATTTATGTCCTTTCAAAGCACAATGTAACACAATTTCTAGAAGAAATGTATAGACTAACACAATGTCAGTGCCTTCATTGTTCCAAAGTTCTTTTAAAAGCTTAAAGCTATTATGTACAAATAATAATGTCTCGTTTATGGTATTGGAATAACGAGATTCAATATTTTAAACATTAAATTATAGTTATTAACTTATCAAAATGAGAAGAGTCATAAGCTCCAGAAGCAACTGCTATCAGTGCCCTGTAGTATTAAATATTCTTTCTTATTTAAAAAATATAAAAAATGAATGATTTCATGTAGTTAATTAGCTTTACAAATATTTTTACATAGCTTTCATTTCCTGGAAACCAGGTAAGTCAATACTAATGTAGAACAAAAAAGAGAAAATTATAATTGTCCTGTAATCTTAAGTTTTTGTTGTTGTAGAGACAGTAATCACTATTGAAAATCAGTATTTGAGTAAAAGGTTGGTTCTTGTGGCATGTGGGTAGGATTTGAGCCAGATTCAGTTCTTAAAGTCACCACGGTCTTCTGTTTTGACCTTAGGCGAGTAACTCGCAGCAAAATCCAGACATCTGTTCTAACTCCAAGATCTCAAGATCCAGGACTTTGGCAATGCCTGAAAAATATGTGCCTGGTACCACTGGAATGATCAAGGAAACAGAATTGGGTGCCTACATTTCTTGTATAGTCAACAAGTGCATAGAGCAATTCAAAAAGATCCAGTGCTGAGTGGAGAGCAGCTAAGAGCTAGCCCAGAGAAAGCACTAAGCACGGGGTCATGGCTTAACTCCTGTCCTCTCTGGACCTTAGTCATATCTGTCTGTATGCAATCCAGAATGTCAGAGATGTCCTCAGCTCAATATTTGTATAGTATTCTAGTGGGTAGAATACACATAAAACATGGGTTCTGTGCATTTGTCAGCCTCAATTGATTCAAAGACATGTTTCTTACCTCCTAGAGGAATATCCTAGTCTGCAGAATAAAAGCAAATCTGGATAGGTAGATGCGGTGTACTTTCTCTTTTAGTAGCTGGGCCACTCTGCAGAAAAGAATCAAGATTTACCAGCAAAAGATGCTCAAGCAAAAGGCTATCTGTCTCTCTAACTTAGGGTACCTATACACATGACAGACCCCTGCTAATTACCACATGTTGGAACAGACTCAATTAATCAAGCCTGCTGGAGCATGCTAAATAGCACACTCTAGCAGACTTTGCATCACATGTATTCAGCGTCCTCCTTGTTTGAAAATGGTGTGGAGGGGTGCGCTTTAACTAAAACTTGAATGAGCTTTAGTTAAAGCACCTCCACCACCATTTTGAACCATTAAGCTGAATACACGTGACGCTCTGGGTGTTTTCATTAGAGCCACTATAATTAAAGGGCCCCCACTCTACACAAGAGCACATGTATAGATGCCTTGGTGACTAGGTCCCTCAGTTTGGAGGGGATCTGATTTCCAGACCCTTTTCTATTTTTTAGCTAACCCTGGTTTCATGTAAAATGCAGCACCAGTTCTTCAGGAAACCTAGAACTGGATTCTTGCTAATGGTCCTAACCACTAGTCTACAGAGATGAATGTACTTTTACCTGCTGTCCTTCTAGCCCTGTGATTCTTACATTTTTGGCTGCAGAGTAGCCTGACTTCCATAGAAAGAATAGAAAGTGTCCCCATATAAGCTAAGGACAGATGTTCAAAAAGCCCCTGGTGGAATCCCTTTAACTATTGAACTTTACTTAAAGTGCTGTAAGCAGGGATCTTGGTTTTCTGTGATAAAAAAAAATCCCCAATTTTTGGATTTAAAAAAATAACACCAAATCTACATTTTTGCATCATTAAAATGAAACACCATTAATATACAGATATATATATATATATATCTCTATATATATATATATCTATATATATAGTGAGATTTCATTTAATCATGGAAAAATGTGGATTTTGGGTTACTTTTTTAATTAAAAAATGGGGTTTTTTTTCTTATCAGAGAAAACCAGGATCCCTGGCAATAAGTTAGAACATGAGTGAACCAAACAGATGCTCATTGTTTGGGGGAGAGGGGGAGTGGGACTTGGAATCTACCCACACTGGCTGCTGGAGGCACTCCCGCACACCTCCCAGGAGGCTGCTCAAGTGGGTGGTATCACCAACCCCATTCCCCTGCCAGCTGGTGACTGTGTGCAGCATTGGGAGCGTGGAGGGGACAGTTCCCAAACCCCTTCGCCATACCTCCCCCCACCTGGTTTGCACACTGGCATGGCCTGGCAGGGGCAGCTGCAGGGAGACGGACCCCCAAAGCCCTACCCCCAGACACTGCCCCTACCAAGCAGTGGTGTGCTGCTTCAAGGCCTAGGTTGCTGTGGCGGGAGAGACCCCAGAACTCTTACCCTTCAATCTAGGGATGGAAACCTCCTTTCCTCATTCCCAACCAGCCATGCAGGCATGACAGACAGCATGCCTTTATCACAGGCTGGTCTTTTCATACCAACCTTATCTCCTTTTATGATCAGGTAACTTGCCACCTGGATAAGGGAGAGGAGGGTGATATGTATACCTTGACTTCCAAAAGGCCTTTGATCTAGTATCCCACAATGTTCTCATGAGAAAATTGGAGGACTGTAGGATTAACCATGAGACAGTTAGGTGGGTAGGGAGCTGGTTGCAGGGTAGGATCCAGAGAGCTCTAATGAACAGTGTTGTCTTGACAAGAAGTTGCCAGTGATGTCCCCCAGGGGTTGGTGCTTGGTCCAGTACTTTTCAACATCTTTATCAATGATTTGGATGTGGGGGTGAAGAGTTCACTGGCCAAGATTGCGGATGACACCATGTTATGGGGAAGTATGGTCACACTTGAAGATAAGCTGCAGATACAGGTGGACCTAGACAGGCTTGCAAGTTGGAGGACCAGAACCAGAGGAAGTTCAATGTCAAGAAATGTAAAGTAAGCCACCTGGGGATGAACAATCTCCTGCACACCTACAGGCTTGGCAATGCCAACCTGACCAGCTCCACTAATGAAAAGGACCTGGGGATAAAAATAGACCACAGTATGAACATGAACCAACAGTGCAATGCTGTAGCCAACAAGGTAAATAATACCCTGGCATGCATTAATCGATGCATCTCCAGCAAAACTAGGGAAGTGTTTCTTCCACTCTACTCAGCACTGGTGAGACTGCAGCTAGAGTACTGCATCCAGTACTGAGCACTACACTTGAATAAGAATGTGGTAAATCTCGTATGATAAGAGACTTGCATGGCAAGCCGTATGAGGAAAGGCTGAGGGACCTAGGACTGTTCAGCCTGAAAAAGAGAAGGCTGAGAGGGGACTTGATAGCGGCTTACTGCTACATTGGGGCATACATCAAGGGCTCGGTGAACAACTGTTCACCAGAACACCTTTGCGGAAAACCAGGAGTAATGGCCTTAAACTCCTGGAAGACCATTTCAGGCTCAACATTAGGAAAAACTTCTTCACAGATAGGGTGTCCCAACTGTAGAATAAGCTCCTTCCAGAGGTGGTTGTGACAGGGGCAAGCTTTCTTGCCCAGTGCAAGCACCAGCCTGCTCCCTGTCTATGGGCCAGCCATCCACTTCACTCTCCTGCCACACCTTGATGTAATGATATTAGAGTGTTAACAGGTGGGACACTGCTCCTTTTGCACCCCGATATTTAGCGGGGTATCCGCAGCTGTATTCCACCCCTACACTGTGGCCCAAACCTCACAGATGGCATCTCAGGCAGCTAACTCATCCATCCCCTTCTCCCATTAGCTGTGGTTCCTTTCCTGGGATCTCCAGCTCCCCCTTAGGCCCTGGCCCCATCTCAGGTCAGTCAGGACCCTGAGCTTCTTTGCTATCTATGGGCGTCCCTCATGGTAGGCCCCTGGCCCTTTTGACCCCTCTCTGGGTCCTGGCCCCAGCATTGACCAGTCGGGTCCCTCAGGGCAGGTCTATGCTGCATGCCTGCTTTCAGGGTTTGGGGTTCCCCCATTCCCAGCTCAGGTGCTTTGCAAAGTGTACCTGGCCCCGTGGGATCACTCCCCCAACAGGCTCAGGTGCTTCAAGAAGCTTACCTGGCCTTCTCTGCATTAAGTAACCCACCTGAAGGTGGGGACTGAAGTTAAGGCGCCCTGACCTGCCTTCCACCAGGAAGGTGCTCGCTTCTGGCATTTACATGGGGACTGCTGCACCACCAGCAGCCCCATCAGGCCTTTCTGCCCCATCAGGGTGCAGTTTTAGGTCATGCCCAGGACCAATGAGGCCTCTAAGCCTTCCCCAAAGCCTCACCCTTACCTCCAAGGTGTTTCTGCCAGAGCTCAGCAGAGAGATGCATCTCCTCTGCTGGCTAATCGTGAACTGCCCTCAGCTCAGGGAGCTGGGCCTAAAATAGTCCCCCTCATCAGGCATCTGCCCTTCCCTGGTCCAGTCCTTAAAGTGGCAGGCACTACCAGTGCCCTGCCACAGTGGTGCAATTGCCTACCCTGGAAATCTTCAAGAGGAGACTGGACGGTCACCTTGCTGGAATCATCTGGCCCCAGTTGTCTTTCCTGCCTAGTGCAGGGGGCTGTACCAGATGATCTTCTGAGGTCCCTTCCAGCCTCACAATCTATGAAACCCCCTCCCAGAAAGACTGCATGCTGGGCTGAAAGCAAAGGGTTCCTATACATGAGTTCAGAGGCTGCTCCAATGTGTTGTAATTACAGTGCATCAGAACAATCTCAATTAATTGAGTCTGATGGAGCATGGTAATTACCATGCTCTAGCCAACCTCCATGTCTTGTGTATCAGTGTCCCCACACTTCAAAATGGCAGCAGGGGTGCTTTATCTAAAGCTGGTTTGATGCGCTTTAGATAAAGAACCCCCACCACCATTTTCAAGCATGGAGATGCCAATACATGAGACACTTTAGATGCTTTAATTAGTGCAGCTCTCGCCACAGAATGGCATAAATGTTTGATAAAGCGTTCTAATGGAAAGCGCTTTAGGTTAGTGCACATCCGTTGTGGGTTAACTTAGAGAGTTATCATCACTTTAAAAGTGCTCTAAGAGCTGTGAACATCTGTTCAGTTATGGCTTTAGAGTGATTTCTGCCAACTTAATGCATGATGTATGTAGTGTCTATACCTAGCCATGGATAATTTATTACTGATACTTATATTGCTTTAGAAGTGGGAGATGTGCAAGTTTAATAGAATCTTAGATAAAAGGGGATGGAAGGAACCTCCAGATATCATCTAGTCCAACCCCCTGCCTGAGACAGTATCATCTCTATACAAATCAGCCTATACAAACCCTAATCTAAACTCTAAATGAGACTACTATCAAACATGACTCGATACAGACCTAACACCCTAATCTATAAGAGATACAGCAAGGGAACCATGGCAGCCAATGACTTCATTCATTTAAATATTTTCAATATATGTTCATGGTAGAGTGTTATGTCCCCCACTATAGAGGAAGGAAAAACCCCCTACAGCTCTGACCATTGGGTAAAATTCCTTCCTGATACCAAATATGGCAGTTGGTCTGACCCTGAGCAGAGGAGCAAGACCCCTGAGCCAAAAAAAACTCCGGTTTTGCTTGCAAGACCATTGGCACACTTCAGTCAAAGTCCCAAGCCTTGGCTGTATCCAACACTAAATGCCTCTGAGGGACTCTTAAAACCTCCCTGACACATATAGCAAGAAGGGGGAGGGGGGAAACCAGCAAAGCCCAGAAGCACAGGAAATACCTATGGTAGAACATATACATAGCTATGCCTAGATCATCCCTAACTGGTGGCTGTCCAACCTCTGCTTGAACACCTCCAGTGATGGAGAAACCACAACTTCCCTAGGCAGTCTATTCCACAGTGTCACTGTTCTAACACTGAAGAATCTTTTTCAAATATCCAGTCTAAACTTACTTGGCTGCATGTGTTGCATCCTCCTCTCTGCACCAAGAGAGAAAAGATGCTTTCCTTCCTCTTTATGGCAACCCTTCACGTAGTTGAAGACTGCTATCATCTCCCCTCTTACGTGCCTTTTTTGCAAGCTGAACATGCCTAGCTCCTCCAGCCTCTCCTCATATGACTTGTTTTCCATACCCATATCATTTTGTTGCCCACTTGTCATCCCTCTCTAATTTCTCTATGTCCTTTTAAACCTGTGGAGCACAATACTGCACACAATACTCCAGATGAGGCCTAACTCATGCCAGGTAGAAGGCACTATCACCTCCCATGGTTTACACTTAATGCTTCTATTGATGCATCCTAAAATGCTTTTGCTTTTTGTACAGCTGCATCACACTGTGGACTGATATAGAGTCTCTGGTCTATCAACACTCCCAAATCCTTTTCCACAGTGGTGCCATCCAGCCAGGTGTCACCCATTTTATATTTTATATTATTCCTCTTGAGGTGTAACACCTTGCATTTGTCTGCATTAAACTTCATCCTGTTAGCTCCAGCCCAACTTCCCAATTTGTTGAGATCTTTCTGAATTGTCCTTGTATTCTCCATGTTCACAATCCTTCCCAGCTGCATGTAATCTGCAAAGTCTCCCCAGGTTAAGGAGGTCCAAAAACCCAGGTCATACACTTAGACAGGAGGTAAAATAAGTAAACTATTTTGGAAAAGGTTGGCAACCTTACAACAACCAATTGCATTCTTGAATTATAGCAGCAGCTTTATTTTTAAATCAATTTTCTGTTGTTGGTACATTTTCTGTGTTAATTATGTTCTGAATATGTTACTGGATTGGGCTCTCGTGAGGACTTACGAGAATTGAGAAACTGTTCTTTCTTCACACTTTCTTCAGTACGTACCAAATATGCCTGTGTTTATTTCACAAGGGTTTTGTAAACTGAGACATTTAGTTTCATTGCTTACTTTACTGTAATCTTTTATGTTTGTAAAGCCTGTAGCTATACCATCTTGTACAGTGAACCAGTCAGATCTTACAAGCTAAGAAGGGTGGATGTCATGTTTTTTAATGGTAAGCCTCAAAGAATGAGCTAGATGGTAGAAGAAATAGCATGGGTGATTCACTAAGTGGCATTTTTCCCCCCTCATTCAACACTAAATCAATGTCTCTGCATATTTTTAGGAGACACTGGGCTGTTATAGTGTCAGTGTTTCAAATGAAAAGTACATTAAAATGACTATCTGTGGTATTCACCCTATCCTTCTAGCCAAATAGTCTTTTAGGTAATTATGTTTTGCTGTATTATATTCTCTTGTAATTCACTTGATTATAGCATTTTTGTTTTCCTTGTTTTCCAAGTTTCATGACCTTTTCAAGGACAAAGTGTTTTCTCTACATCATTTACCTGACTATCAAGGCTTAAGAATGGTGAAATATTAAAACAGGCTTAGGGACGTTATGGCATCTCCTTTATTAAAGGCATCTTATACCAACATCTGTTGGGAATGAATAAGCATACTGGATTCTGCTTCAGTTGCAGAGTTAAACTACACTATCTCCTGGGATTCCACTCAGCCTGACATTGCTATGATTTTATGTTTGAGGCTTGATTAACAAATGTTTTCTGAGATCCTTGAATGATAGCATTCATAATAGTAACAATAATAAAAAATTAAATCAGCTGACTAAGACACAAGACTTTCAATACAATATTTTTAAAAAGTACCCTAGAAAATGTAATTGTGGATGCATTCCAGTGGTGCAATAATGGCAAGGGATTGAGTTGATCTTTAACCCTAGAACATTGCTGACATGTAGAACAAAGAACACTTTTAGATTAAGGATTGACCAGGTATGTAGCTATTTCTTATTTTTGATGCTCTTAATTGCCCTTTCTTTCTGCAGCACTCCCTTAACATTTAGCAAAACACCAAAGGAACTAGAGAACAGTATATCATGCCATCAACCCTTAGGAATGAAGATGATACTGACAACCAGCACTGCAAAAGTCACTTAAAATGCCCATGAGATTCTGCAAAAATTGAGAACATGTATAAGAATCTGTAGCTTAAGCAGCCAAGTAGTTTTCAGCACTAATATTTTATTATCAAATAAAATCTGGCATATACACTCTTGAGATAAATTCTGTGCAGAGCATTTTGGGAAATATATTGTGTGTTTTTCTTTCAGAAATGAATGAAACCTAAGCAGTAAAATTCTAATGGTGCATATAAGAAAAATATGCTTAGTCTCTGGTTTAAATTTGCGATTTTTTTTTCTTCTGCTTTGCCAATCTTAGCAGTACCTCTTGCTTGACCACCATAAATTATCTTTTGCTCCATGAAACAGCTAAAGCTTTGTTTTCCAGATATTATGATTAATTTATGCATATAGTGGCATCCACATGTATTATTTTACTGTAAGAAAAAAATATCAATGATATATAGACTCACACACCATAACTTATAAACTTCCAATAAAGAGATATGAGGCAGGATTTAAAGCTAATGGAATCACCTTTGAAGCAATTCCCCAGTAGCCCTGACCAAATTTGTAAGTGGTGTAAGGTTATCATTCCATTAAAATTCTACAAGATGATGCCAAATTTATACCAACAGAGGAGGTCCGCCTATGGGTTTAGTGCTGAAGATGTACTGGAGAACGTCATCGAAACAAGTCAAGTAAATAAAAAGACAACGATTTTTTAAGAATTGTTCATTTTAAAATCATCATTCGGTTCTAAATTTTTTGTGGGAGCTCATGCAAATAAGTAAATAATGGACTGACATGACAGACTAATAATATAGATATAGCTGTAAAAAAATGGAAATGGCCAAAAGCAAAGATGTAAATCCAGTTTTCTGGTTCCTGTCTCCCATACCATTTCTGCATTTTGCCCTTAGTAGTTAGGAGGGAGAGTTCAAAACCCCTGCTCTTCTAGGCCAGTCCTCCACTCAGTGGACACTTCTATACATGCATTAATGTGCTGTGGTTACTGCGCATTAAGTTTAGGACCTGGCGCACACCTTTTAAGTGATGCTAATGCACAATAGGTTAATTCTGCGGTGCATTAGTGCAATAACATGGCTATCAACATGACACTAATGAGCAGTTAATTAGTCTACAGTGCATTTAGCTTCTTGTGTAGACATGTCCTCTGGCTTTCTATCCTTCTGACCCCTCATGCTTTACCATCCAAGTGCCCAATGTATACAAGGGTTATTGTTGGCTTTGCCTCACAGTTGGACTACTTGGAGAACTGTAGTGTTAAACCTGTCTGGGTTTAGGGGACTTAGACCTTGTGTTTCACACTCCCTAAATAAGTGCCTAATGATGAGTCCATTGGGATAAGAAATGGGAGCATATTTCTGTTCCCCACCCTATTGAACAGTTGTTAGTTTCTCAGTTTTCTGTGCCAAACATTTCTGGTATTTAGACTGACTTATGGATAAGTATGCAAAAATTTTTTAATATTAAAAAAAAAAAAATCTAGAAAGTTATGAACTTCTTCCCATGGGTGAATTTGGAGCAGAAATAGAGAATAAATTAAGAAAACAAATCAGTTTCTGTAAGTTACTGGGATGGTGGCATGCCACCGTCACAGGCACAGACAGAGGGCAGGAAGGATTGGGAGGCAGCGACAGCCCCTAGACAGAACCCCGGGCCACGTTACTTACCCCCGGGAGGGACGGCAGCATCGGAGCTGAGACCGCAGCAGCAACTGCAGCCGCCATTACAGCCGCACGAGCCGGCATTACGCCAGCTGTTTAAACAGCTGTTCCCAGTAAGGGGAACAGCCAAGCCAATCGCGGCGACCGCAGCGGCTGCCATGAGAGAGTTTAAAAGCCCCAGCAAACCCCGTGGGAGAGGGAAGGAGGAGAGAGAGAGAGAGAGAGAGAAAAAAAAAAAAAAAAAAAAAGACAGGCAGCACGTCCGTTGTGCTGCAGCTTCCCCAGGGAGAGAGCCTCACCTAGGTGGCTCTGCAGCAGCGCAGCAGCTGAGGCCAGGGTCGCAGCCTCTGGCAGGGGCAGGAGGAGGCTCTAAGCCTGTACAAGAGGCAGGTAGCAGGAAGCTCCCTGCCCTACTTCAGGTAGGAAGCGAAGAGGAGCCAGGATCCCTCTTAGGAAGGGAGACGCAGGGTGAGCAGCAAGGCACCCTGCACTGATCAACACCACCCCTAAGGGAGATGGGGACAGGGGCAGTTGGAGTGGTCCCTAGTGGCCACCAGGTCCAGGACGTCAGTCCGGGAAGATTCCCCATCCTGGCGGAGTATTATTTCTAGAGTAGAGGAGGATACCACCAGCAAGCAAGCCTGCAGAGCATCGCAGGACACCATCCCACAGCAAGTGACCGGTTGGCGAATGGAAGGGGCGTAGGGGTGGCGGAGCCCTGTGGAACAACCAAAGCGGCAATCGTGAGTACTCCCGCAATGGGGAACCCTTTGGGTAAAAAAGCTCCACTGAAACCCTCTTACACATCACACCTAACATCAAAGTCATGGCAGGCGAGGGGAGGTGAGGGGCTACCCAGAGGCGGGTGATTCTGCACATGAGACGCTCAACATCACAGTTATTAAGTCAGCTGTTTGAATGTTGCATTACCTGATAGCCTGTAGAGATAGAGTAAAGGGCTAAGGATTTGTCTAAGCTCCCATTAGAGTCAACAAGAGTTTGACATGGACTTTAATGGGAACAGAGACTAGCTGAGTATTTTCAGAAAGCATGCCCTAAGAATATTTCAGAAAACAATAAGATTTAATAATATCACTAAATTCTTATAGCAAACTTGTCCAAGGTACACACACACACACAAGTGTAGAGAGGTCATCAAAAAGTAAAATAAACAAACTGTGTGCAAGTACCAAAAATCATAGAATCATAGAAAACTGGGGCTGGAAGGGACATCAGGAGGTCATCTAGTCAAATCAGGGCCATCCCCAACTAGATCATTTCAATCATGGCTTTGTCAAGTTGGGCCTTAAAAACCTCCAAGGATGGAGATTCCAACACCTCTCTAGGTAACCCATTTTAGTGCTTCACCACCCTTCTAGGGAGAATGTTTTCCTAATACCTAACCTAAACCTCCCATATCAAAAGCCATGCTAAAGTCAAGGTATATCACGTCCATTGGTCTCCCTGCAACCACAGAGGCAGACATCTCATCATAAAAGCCAATCAGGTTGGTTAGGCATGACTAAGGTAAAAGGTAAAGGTATTTTCTCCGACAGTTTGGCTGATCTACGTCAGGCTTTAAACTCACTCAGACAGGAGATGGGGAGGCAGAAGGAGAACATCAGGAACCTGCAATACATGGGACATCCAGCAATACAGCACAGGTAAGCAATAAGCAGGTAAGCAATAAGGGGCCCACTGGGCATCAAAGCCAGGGGGGCAACAAAGGCACCAATCACAGGGCTCAAGTGCCTATACATTAATGCTAGAAGCATGGGGAACAAACAGGATAAGCTAGCACTCCTGCTTGCAGAAAACACTTATGACTTAGTGGGGTTAATAGAAACCTGGTGGGACTGTACCCACGACTGGGTGGTACACATTGAGGACTATAAGCTGTACAGAAAGGATAGAGTGGGGAGGAGAGGTGGAGGGGTTGTGCTCTATGTCAAGGAGTGTTATACATCAACCCTTATCAAAATGGAATTGGAGGAGGAGAAAGTAGAAGGATTATGGGTTAGGATACATGGAAGTCAAGGGGAAAGGGATTTGGTGGTAGGGGTCTGCTACAGGCCCCCACAGCAAGGGGAAGAACTAGATTTGGAACTCCTGAGGCAGCTCTCAGAGACCATAAAGCCTAGAGAAGCGGTAGTCATGGGGGACCTAAACTACCCTGACATCTGCTGGGAGATGCAGACAGCAAATTCCCACTGTTCACACAGGTTCCTATCCTGCATACAGGACTTTGCATTTATCCTTGCTGGACAGGTTGGACAAATGGGCAGAAAACAACAGAAAGCAATTTAACAAGGATAAATGCACCTAGGAAGGAAAATGTCCAGCACACCTACTGCCTAGGAAATGACCTGCTCGGTAGCATGGAAGCAGAAAGGGATCTCATAGTCCTAGGGGACTCCAAGATTAACATGAGTCATCAATGTGACGAAGCTAACTGCACTTTAGCATGCATCAGCGGATGCATGACAAACAGAACCACAGAGGTGATACTTCCCCTCTATTGGGTGCTGGTCAGATCACAGTTGGAATACTGCGTGCAGTTTTGGGCTCCACACTGCAAGAGGGATGTGGATAACCTGGAGAGGGTCCAGAGAAGGGCCTCTCGTAGGGTTAAGGGCTTGCAGGCCAAGCCCTACAAGGAAAGACTAGGGCACCTGGACCTTTTCAGCCTCCGCAAGAGAAGGTTGAGAGGTGACCTTGTGGCTGCCTATAAATTCATCATGGGGGTGCAGAAGGGAATTGGCGAGGCTCTACTCACCAAGGTGCCCCTGGGGGCCACAAGAAATAATGGCCATAAACTAGCAGAGAGCAGATTTAGACTTAACATTAGGAGGAACTTCTTCACAGTTAGAGTGGCCAAAACCTGGAATGGGCTCCCAAGGGAAGTGGTGCTCTCCCCTACCCTGGGGGTCTTGAAGAGGGGGTTAGATAGGCATCTGGCTGGGGTCATCTGAACCCAGCACTCTTTCCTGCCTATGCAGGGGGTTGGACTCAATGATCTATTGAGGTCCCTTTCGGCCCTAACATCTATGAATCTATGACTTGCCCTTGGTGAATCCATACTGACTGTTCCTAATCACCTGCTTCTCCTCCAAGTGCTTAGAAATGAAATCCTTGAGGACCTGCTCCATGATTTTTCCACATGATTGAGGTAAGGATGACTGTATTTGCCCTTTTTCCAGTCATCTGGGACCCCCCCCCAATCACCATGAGTTTTCAGAGATAATGGCCAGCAGCTCCACTGTCACATCAGTCAACTCCCTCACTACCCTCAGATGCATTGCATCCAACCCCAGGGACTTGCACATGACCAAATTATCTAAATAGTCCCTAACCTGTTCTTTTACCATTGAGGGATGCTCACCTTCTTCCAAAATTGTGCTGTCTGGTACACTAGTCTGGGAGCTGACCTTGCATATGAAGACCAAAGTAAAAAAAGGCATTGAGTATGTTAGCCTTTTCATCGTCATCTTTCACTAGGTTGCCTCCCCCATTTAGTAAGGGACCCTAACTTTCCTTGATCTTCCTATTGTTGCTAACATACTTGTAGAAACCCTTCTTGTTACCCTTAATGTCCCTCGCTCACTGCAACTCCAATTGTGCTTTGGCCTGATTTCATCCCTACATGCCCAGGCAATATTCTTATACTCCTCCCTAGTCATTTTCCAAGCTTCCACTTCTTGCAAGGTTCCTTTTTTGGGTTTAAACTCACTGAAGAGTTCTCTGCTAAGCCAAGCTGGTCACCTGCCATATTTGCTGTTCCTCCTGCACTCCAGGACAGTTTGTTCCTGTGCCCCCAGTAAGGTTTCTTTAAAATACAACCAGCTCTCCTGGACTCCTTTCCTCACCTCAGACTGCCCTCCTAGGGAATCCTGCCCATCCATTCCCTAAGGGAGTCTAAGTCTGCTTTTCTGGAGACCAGGGTCCATACACTGATGCTCTCCTTTCTTCCTTTTGTCTGGATCCTGAACTCAATCATCTCATAATCATTGATGCCCAAGTTGCCATCCAGTTCTACATCCACCACCAATTATTTCCTGTTTGTGAGCAGCAGGTCAAGAAGAGCACATCCCAGAGTTGGTTTCTCCAACACTTGCACCAGAAAGTTGTCTTCAATGCGTTCTAAAAATTTCCTGGATTGCCTGTGCACTGCTGTATTGCCATCCCAGCAGATATCAGGGTGATTGAAGTCCCCCCATGAAAGCCAGGACTTATGATCTGGAAATTTCTGCTAGTTGTCTGAAGAAAGCCTCATCTATCTCATCCTCCTGGTCTGGTGGTCTACAGCGGACACCCACCATGACACCACCCTGGTTGTTCTTTCCCCTCTAACCTTAACCCAGAAACTTTCAACAGGCCTAGCTCCAGTTTCATGCTGGACCTGAGCAATCATAAAGCTCTTTTACAGAAAGAGCAACTCCTCCTTGTCTTCTGTCCTGCCTGTCCTTTCTGAACACTGTGTACTCACCCATGACGGTACTCAAGTCATGCAAGCTATCCCACCAAGTCCCTGTTATTCCAATCACATCCTAATTCTGTGACTGTGCAAGTACTTTCCATTCTTTCTGCTTGTCTGTCAGGCTCCATGAGTTCATGTATAGACAGCTGAGGAAACTAGCTGATTATTCTACTTTCTCAGGAAGAATGAGGAAGTCTCCTTTGTTGCTGCTTCCTCCTTATGCTTCCTCCAGGTTTCCCGCCTCCCCACTTACCTCAAGGCTGTGGTCTGCAATCCCTGGCAAGCCTAATTTAAAGCTTGCCTCACTAGGTTAACCAGCCTGTCTTTGAAATTGCTTTTTCCTCTTTGTCAGGTGGATCCCATCTCTTCCTAGTAATCCATCTTCTTGGAACAACAACCAGTGGTCTAAGATGCCCAATTCCTGCTGGTAATACCACCTGCACTGCCATGCATTGATCTGCAGGATGCATCCACACCTGCCTGGGCCCTTCCTCTTGACTGGAAGGATTGGGAACACCACCTGTGCCATCTGTCCCCTTCACTCTTGCACCCAGTGCCCTGTAATCACTCTTGATTTGCTAAGTGTAACCCTGTCAGTATCATTGATGCGCACATGGATGAGCAGCATGGGGTAGTAGTCAGAAGGTTGGACAAGTCACAGTAATCATTCCATGATATCTCAAACCTAGGTTCCAGGCAAGCAGCAGACCTCCTGGGACAACAGATTAGGCTGGCAGATGGATTCTTCTATCCCCCCGAGAAGGGAATCTCCAATCACCACCTCCTGTCACTTCCTCTTTATCACAGTGGTCTTAATCCTCCACATCTTGGAGATTCCTGGCCTGGACTTTTCCACCAATGGAATGCATTCCTCCTCCTCTGTTGTTAGTGCTCTATATCTGTTCTCCAAGCAAACTGATGTAGGTGGGGATGATTACTTTTTGCTGCCAGAGGTTACAAACTTTCAGCTTCCACCTTTCAGGGAGTCCATGCCTTCTTTCTTTTCTAGCACTGTCTCTGTCAGTCCTTCCTCCACAGTCCTAGAGGTTTCCTTCAGCATTGAATTGATGAAGTCCTCATGGTGGAGGATGCTTCAGAGCCTTGCTACCTCCTCCTGTAGGTCTCTTGTCTCCACCCTGAGGGACACCACCAGAAAGCACCGCTCACATCACAGGCACTCCCACACCTGGCTGACACTGGAAGGAATTTGCAAACCACAGTCTGCACAACACCAAACCAGGACCTGAATGGAAACTTTGATGGTGTGTAGTGCTGCCTGGATAGACACCTCACAGGTACAAGCAGAGAAAGAGCTAGAAGTGGCAGAAGCTCTGGGATTGTGATATCCTCCAGCCATCTCTCTGGGTCTTCTAATCTGCTGCCTCTCTTTCCAAGCAGACCTTCCCTAGCAAAGTCCTCTGTAGCTGGCCTGTTTGCTGTTCCTTGATAGTGAAGGGTTCTCTTTTCCCGAAAACCCTTTATTCCTCTCAGCAAACTTACAATGAAGGAATGTGAGAGTTTCCAAGCAAACTCCTCAGTAAACTCCACCTCGCTTTGGATTCTAGTTAATCTTGATTCTAGTAAATTTTGGTCTAGCTTCTGAGTTTTTGCTGCTTAAAATAAAACAATGTTTGTTGGTCACTCTTAATTACATATGAAGAAAAGGAATGTGACCTTATAGGGCATTTATACACATACCTTTTCATCCCACAACGTGCTGGAGATCCAGCGGGTCAGAGCAGACTGAATTAATTGAGTCTGCTCCGTACACTAGCTGGCACGTGCTGTCCTGTATCACATGCAGTTAGTTGTATGAGCGGTGAAATGCATGTCAGCACACTGAAAATGCCAGCAGTGCACTTTTGAATTGAAACGCCTTCAAGGTGTTTTAGTTCAAAAGCAAGCCACTGCCATTTTCTTAGCGCCAACACGCATTTTGCCACTTATATTACTGGAAGTGCTGCATCGCCAGGTGCTTTTAGAAATGCCTGGTGCTACAGCACAAGCATGTGTACAAATGCCCACAGGCTCTCCTTCAAATGGGGTAGAGGAGGAGGGCAGCAAACTGCTTGCAGACTGCTCTGTTTGCTTCTCCCTGATCGCTTAAAGTATCTCCTTATATACCCCTCTTTGGCCTAGACTGGCTAGGGTGCTTTGTTAGGGTCTTTTTTTCATACCCAGTCAGCAATCAATTAGTAATCAGCGCACACAGCTGCTCAGAGCACACACCCAAGCACAAAACCCACCAAACAGCCCTCAGCAAACCAAACACGCAGGCAACCCTGGCTTACTTACCTTCCCAGAGCAAGATCTGGTGCCTGTTGCCTGGTTCCTCTTCCCCTTCTTCCTTTTCCTCTCAGTGAACTGTTTGCAAATGGTCCTGTTTGCTTCTCCCTGTTTGTGGCCACCTAAGTGCCATTTTGGCATGTAAAGTGAACTAGGAACTATCCATAAGAGAATATTCACAATAAGAATATTTTAATCTGGGAACATCACTATTTGTTTGTGGACCAAAAGTTGAGATAAAAATCACTAAGCTCTAGTTGTGTGTGAAATTCTGCTATTCTTACTCAGTCTTTTGTCAGTCAAAATTAATTTTGAAATCAAGGATTTTATCTATTATGTTCTACAAATTACAGTAAGAAGAGCTCTTGACTCCTAAGAAAAAAATTCATCTCCTGAGTCATTTGTCCCAGCCTATTTCTATCCATTGGTCTGAGATCTTGAGCAGCTGGGAAGGGAAAAAGTTACATGAAATAGTTTCTAGCAGTCTATTTAAACAATGTAAACAATGGGACTGAAATGGATATCTTTTTCCTAAAAAAACCAGAAACTTCTGTAGAATGGATGGGAAAAATAATCAGGCTTCTATAATTAAAAATCAAGATCATAGTAATTGCTCTTAAAATATCTAATAGTATAAAGCAAGATGTGATTGAAACCTGGAAAATAATTTGTGGGGCTCTGTGCTATAAATAGAAAAGTGAAGAAGAACACAACAGAACACTTATTATTCTGACAAAATTGTGTGAATTGTTGGGTAAGAAATATGTTACTTTTACAAAAGGCATTTTGATTGTCATCATTATATGTTATTTTTAGATAATAATGTACTAAGAGGCAGGAGATTTGTAGAATCTTGTTAAACACTTTTAATTGTCTTCAAGGTGGTTATAAAATTTTGAGAATAATTAAAAGAAAGTAATCTATCAGGGCCATCTGCCTCTATTTTTAGTGATATGGCTCAAGGAACACAATCCTACCTATTGAGGTCTAAATCCTTAAGAGAATAATTTATTAAAATAAGATAAGAATTTGTTATTTGTGTTTAGATAAATTTCCTGTTGTACATGAGACTAAGAAATGCATTTTCTTAGATTAGGGCAAGACTTGTAAAGCTTTATTCCCTGAGACCTCTTCATGGAAGAATCTAAAAGGTTTCAATGTTTTTCCTAAATTTTAATTCAGTCAGCCATTGATTAGAATTTGTTAGAGAGGGTGTGATAGATGTAATTAGTCATTTTAACTACTTAAAGATCTGCCCGATATTTTTTTTTTTTTATGGAATGAACAGATTGTTTAATGATTAGCCTTTTTGTGATAGCACACTACCCATATTTTAACTGGCTAAGTATTGTCATACATAGGGTGACCATATGTCCTGGTTTGGCTGGGACAGTCCTGGATTTCAAAAGCCAGTCCCAGCCATCCAGTGAAAATTAAAACAAGCTTTCTGGGTGTGGGGGCAGTGCAGCAGGAGCTGTAAAACAGGAAGCCCTAACATGCAGCAAAATTGCCCTAAAATAAGTTAGCTTGATTAGTGGAGTGGCCATTAACACTAATTGTTACTTCACATTAGACTGTTAACACCTGTGAAGCAAAGAACAATGGGTCATTAATGGGCTATTGACTCCATGCAGCCTGCAGTGGGAGGGTGGGGAGAAGGGACATTGTCCCAGATTTCACATGGTCCCATATGGTCACCCTATGTAAAATAAAAAAGAAGTTCTTGCTTTATTGGCTGATTTATCATCAGTATATTTATGGCTCTGTTGAGGAAGCATATTTTAATATGATACCAGAAGTCATTTTAAAATAGCTCAAAACTACCTATAATACTTTTTCTTCACAGAATCTTGTTATGCCGTTAAAGACTACTATCTCTATACCATCTGGATATTTCAATTATGTTTCCTTCACTAAAGCTGGGGATTCCATGCTATATTTTTTGCTAGTGAAAGAAATACAACCCAGGGAGGATTACTCATACCTAATATCAAAACAACAATATGTACACTCCAAAAAGACCTTGTTATAATATTCACATGCAAAAGGGTTGATCAGAATAAAGATATGATGTGTGTACTTAATGTTGTAATGTGGTGTAAAGGATTCATTGGAATGAGTTTAGAGTGGCTATAATATAATGAATAGTGAAGTACAAATAAAATACGATGCCATATTCTTAATATATGTTTTATAGACATACAAGTGCATAGAAAAATAGAATCGAAAATTAGGGTTGAAAGGAAACTCAAGAGGTCAATCTAGTCCAACTGCCTGCTCAAAACAGGATCATACCCAACATCATATATCAAATAAATATAAATATCACATTAACATGTATCCAGTGGTGTGGTATAATGGCATGTGTTTAAAATTGGTTGAATATTTAAACTACAAACTTTTATACACACAAAGAAAGAGAGGATAAGGTATGTCGATGTTTTACTGAATGTAGGTTTGTGGTTGTTCTTACACCTGCATCAACACCAATTTTGATATTATTCATCAATATGACTATGATTCAGTAAGTCTAGTTGTCCACTTTCCTGCTTGCATTTATTTGCAAAGCTGAGAGTGTTTCCTATAAAATGAAAGGTAATTCAGCATGGTAAACAAAAGAATAGCAAAGCAAAATACTTGTTCTGCTGCATTCAGAGCAAGTAATCTGAATGCTGAAGATCTGCCAAGATTAGTCTTTGAAATCATATCATGTTGTGTCTCATGCACTTATGGTATAATAACTTGCCATAAAACAAAAGCTTCAGCTCAGAAGCTTAAAAGCCCTTACAATTTAAGCTAGTCTGTAGATAACTCACTTAGATTATACTGATGTCATTTTCAAAAGTGCCTGATTTGATCCAAAATAATATTTATTTGTCAGACTCTTATATTTTCCCAAAGCACATTAATGTTCATTTTTAATTATTTGGGGAAGGAACATTTATTTCATTAGAGTAGTATAGGCCAATAAGCTAAATGTTCAGATTTAAAAATGTTTCTTCAGGAACAAAGAGTAGTTTAAGTTTAAGGTGACCAGCCTCATTCTTCTTCAACTAAGAATTATCAAAGGCTAATGGAAATGTGTCTGGCTTCTGCACTATCAGAAATCTCATCTTCTGTAGCATAGCAACAAGGTGGTCTTTCCCTGCACTCTCCAAATAGTCCCTAAAATATTTAGGGAGCTCTTCAACCCTTGCTATAAATGTATAATTTGTCTTATTGTCACTAGTAAGTGATGTGCATATGCAGTGTGAAAATAGATTCCCTTTCTCTGGTAAATGAGCCACAACAGACAATTAGTAGTTACCAGTATTTTTACCATAATATCCATTTGGTCCTTTACAATGATTCAAAGTTATCTTACTGTTATGCAATGTCTCATTAAAAGGCACACCTGCCCCCAACCTCAAAGCAAAGTGCTTTTTTTGTGGGGGGACCAACAGACAAAAATACTAGTAGTTTCTTTCTTTAAACGTGTTATTATAACTCTGAGGAATGGATGGGTTGGCCAGTAGGTAATCGGGTAATCAATCAGTCCATCTACACCAAGAGTCTCTATAAATCCTGTCATTCCAGCCTAAAACACCTTACGTCTGTATTAAAAGCATATACCAGTACTGTAGCTGGAGGCATTTCCACACAAGGCATGATGTATTTTTTACACATGGAAATTATTTTTGTTTCAAGTGCACTTAGAAATTTCCAGGAGTTTGCCTCTCAGTGGAGACTGACTGAAAATCATCCCAGAGTCACAGCACAAGGAGTTAAGACAATACTGAACACATACTTGATTGGAAACAGTAATTGGCAGGGAATATAGCAGAAAAGTGTTTTGGTTTTCTTCTCCCCTTGGTGGAGCTTTCTTCTTTACTGGCAATGGTTGGGTGAGCTTCTGAGGGTGACTGATTTTCCCTTTAATCCTTTAGAACCAGAATACATATGACAGGAAGGTCAATCCAATATCAAGAGAAGAGTAGTCACCACTGGTGTATACAACCTGTTGAAGCTGAGAAGAATCTAAAAACCCTTGGGTAATCCAGAATAGTTTACCAGGCTTTTCTGCCCCTGCAAAAGAACATAGAAGAGCAGAAATAGCATGGAGGAAAAGGAGGGATTTTCTGAGGGTTTACAATCGCTTGAATGTCACATGTCTTAATATTTAAATGTTAAAGAGTTGGTATTAAAACCTTGCAGGCCATGCATGGATTCAGTGTAATAATATCATCCACAAGCAACAGTGTGGCTATCCCCAGTAGATAGATCAAACATATTTGATCAGTAAGTGTTGCCAGAATCTGGAATGGGTTCCAAGAGAGGTGGTGCTCCCCTCTACCTTGGGGGTCTTCAAGAGGAGACTGGACAAGCACCTAGCTGGGGTCGTCTGACCCCAGCACTCCTTCCTGCCTAGGGCAGGGGGTCAGACTCGATGATCTACTGAGGTCCCTTCCAACCCTAACATCTATGAATCTATGATCCAACTCAGAGGAGAAATATTGTGCACAGAGAGGCTTACTTTATAATTCTGCAGGGGGAAGTAGAAGGAAGCCTATGCAAATCTCCATAAAGGTAAACCAACACCTTTCCTTTAATGGGAAACTGAGGCACAACTGAGTGGTACTATGATTTGGATCTCTGCCTGAAGTAAGGAAGCAGGCACAGTCAAGATATACTTCATAATTTGCCAGTCATACTGAAAAGTGGGGGGAAACAAGGTATGCATGAAGTGGTCATAAGGCTCCTGCAAATAGAAGACCCCTTCAGGAGGTAGCTATGGTTATGCCTTGTGAGAGGCGAGGCAGACAGGAATCTATCCAGGACAAAGGAACATACGGTTAATCAGAAAAGAGAAGTCTTGCTTGTGTTTGTAGCACAGGCCCTGGGAGAAGTCACGAGGCTTTTTACAAGAGCCTGAACTTTCTTTTCTTAAACTGAAAGCAGATGGCATATCTGTTTGACTAGAGACAGATGGCAAGCATGAAGTATGATAGCTGAAGAAAGATGGGCTTTTCCGAGTTTCTGTGCTCAGCAAAGTTTTCCTGCTGCTTGTCATGAGAAGTCAGTGCTGGTGCCCATGTAGAGTTCTCCTGGTCTGGGGCAGGGTAGAATGCTGACACTAACTAGAGTCCTGGCATTACTGCTTGCTTAAGACTGCTGATGCAGCTGGGAGCTGGCAGTGGTAGATGACAGAGGACACAACCTCTTGACTTCACTGCCTAAGTAGGTAGGACTACTGACAGCGAGTGAAACACAGGGCCCTCCCCCACACCCCACACCCATTCACATCACTCTTAGGCTGGCTTATCTGAAAGCTGAGTTAGAGACAGAGGCAAGTAGCTCCCCTCACTTAATAAACTAACTGGACAGTGGGAGTTGATTAGGAGGGAAGAAACATCTAAAAATACTGTGCATGAACTGTGCATTTGGTCTTGTTCAGTTTTGCCTCCATAGGATGGGTATTTTGCAGTAGGCAAGGAGCCCCCAAATGATCTTCTTTCTACCACCTCATTTTCTAGATTTGACTTATGCATAATGGGTGAGAAAGGCTGTGCTTCTTAGCAGCAGACTTAAGAGTGCTGGGGAAGTTGTATAGATATGCCAAAAGTCATACAATGCATAAGGTAAGTGGTCCTTCAGAGCTTGTACTGGGACCATGCAAGGGGTTTATGTTATTTAGGAACTTTGCCATTTTCTAACCAAGCTTGTCTTGGTACAAAGTACAGAGACTAGTGTCTTGAACATTTGTGATATGGATGTAACCAGTCCTACTTAGAACTGAAACCCAACAGGTTATTGCTGCCAATGGATACATACAAGGGAAGGGAAGGATCATTTTGTGGTATATATATATACTAAATCCTTTTTGGGTGAATGTTATTTGGGTTTTTGTAAGGAGGGCAACTTAATCATCAAGACACCAAGAAATTTAGGACATATCCATGATCTTGCCCCTAGTGGACATGTCTATATGAGCTGATGACTGCTCAGTAGTCAAATAATACTGTGCAGTAGTGCAATACAGTATGGACAGGGCTAATACGCTACTGTGCAGTATTATTAGGTTACTGTGCAGTAGCATCACTTAAAAAATGGTCTCTGGCGCTACTGCGCAGTAACTCCAGTTAGATTTATTTTCTACTTGTTGAGGTTCCAATTCTAAGCAGGACTGGTTACATCCATATCACAATCCTGAACCAAGTCTTTGTTCCCAGGGATATTTCCCATGATACTATCATAAACCAAAACCCCATTTTCCAAGGTGCCTACCACCCCTTGGCATTAAGCAATTTTGTGTTATTCAGCTGAATGGAAGCTGGGATTCATCCACTCTCCTTGTCTTCCCTCAGCTGGTTTGATACTGACTTAAAATTCTCTTTTCCTACTACCATTGTACCCAAACACCAGTAGAATAAAAACTTTTATGGCATAGGGACATCATCACTTACCTTGGTGGCTTCTCCCAGCCAGATTTTCAGACAGGGAGATTACTGACAGTTTAAATTCAATTCCTGGCAGGAGAGTTATGCACCATAATTCTGGAATAATATATATACTTAATATGATATTATTACTTATTAATACTATGCATAGTTAATGCATATTAATTACTTAATATGTGTCTGTACTGCACATTTATTTAGTACTTGCTAATACAAGTACTAAATAAATGCACAGTAACTGCTGAGTAGTAGCGTCTTGTGTAGATGTGCTCAGTGTGACCATAAACTGGTATAAAACTGGCATGAACTAGTATGAAATGCGGCAGAAAAAGAGTATGGCACGTCTTTGGCCTTCATAGTCTATGATCAGAGGATGTGATATAGAGAGCAATATTGTATGTAATTTCCCACTGAAAATATCATATTAAATATCTAAATTATTCCAAAATTATGGTGCATAGCTCTCCTGCCAGAAATTGAATTTAACCTATCAGCAATCTTCCTGTCTGAAAACCTGGCTGGGAGAAGCCACCCAGTTAAGTTATCATGTCCCTTTTCCCTACTGGTTTTTATTGCAGAGGTGATTGGGTACACCAGCATTAGAACTCATCTCAGAGAAAAACACCCCCAAGGTAAGGCTTTAGTGCAATGAGGAGACAATATCTTTCCCCAACTTATGAACCTTCAGAACACGAAGGCAGTGGAATTACAGTAATAGACTGGGGACCAGCTGTGAAGGACTGAGGGGACTGATGGCAGCCTTTTACCAGGTGGCAACAATTATGTTAAAATGATAACCCTGCACCCTGGATGAGTTATTGCCAGATCATTCCCAGATGAATTAGGACAGTTGCAGCCTAATTAAAAAACATTCCTTGCATGTTTTCCATCTCACCACGTGTCCAAAATGATGGACCATTTTCAAACTACAGCTGTTTCACTTTGCACACTTTCACTTGGAGCCTTATTTCAAAGAGTGTATTTTTTCCAATTATAAATGCAGTATCTCTCAACATTTAATCCCTCTCATATTCAATAGCCTTTAATAGTTGTTCAGGATTTTCAAGCTTACAATATTTATGGTTGATTGTGCTAGCAAATTATCATCAACAATAAAGATTTTTGGCAGCATAGTAGTCATTTGAACTTTTCTTTACAATCAATAAGATGGAAAGGGGAACTCAGATTCACTAGTTCTTTTTAGTTCTGCTAAAATAATCATGCACAATGAATGCTAAAGCAGTAATGAGTTTGCAACATTGCAAAAAGAGTCAGCATAGGAAAAACATTTCCTATAATTCAAATAAAAAGAGACATGTGTCATTTACTTTTACAAAGAAATTAAATGGGTAATCAGGTATACTAGACTACTTAGTTTCTTTTCCTATTTTTTTATATGTATACTGTCTAGCCCTGAAAAACCAAACAAAAACTGCTCCCTGACCGTCAACCTCATGGAAAACAGCAACCCAGGTTGTTATTCATAGTTACAACAATATATTTACTGGATGTAAAACCAAACAAGATGGATAACTATATACAATATTTATCAAGCAGGGGGCAACATTATCAACCAATTTAACCCTTTAATATATATCTCATGCACTGTATAAATAATTAGGGTTTCTGCTTTTGTTTTTTTTTGGGGGGGGGGGGGGCTGGAAATGGTTATGATTCCTTTTATTAGACCAAGAAGTTAGGAAAGTTTTCAGAAACAAACTGATCTTCCTCTTTGTGCCCAAAAGCTTGTTTAACTTCTCTCCCACCTTCTCTCCTACTTGGAACAATAAAAGATAATAATAATAAAAAGTCCTTGCCTCTTGTATATAGCCTGGACCACTATGGTAATAAAAACGCCCTAGCTCTACTAAACCTAAACCTACATATTCAGTTGACATAGGAAGAGTTGGTGCTGAAAGGCTTGCACAACCTTTAGTGCAACCTATTTCATGGTAGTTCTTGAATACAGAGTAAATAGATGAAAGTTGGAAAGCTGGTATTTTTAAGTGCTTTGAAGCACATTTCATGTCACATGTGAGAACAAGACTTCCTATCTCAGAGTGCTTATGGAGGAGGAGAGCAGTGCTTTTTATTCTGACAAAATTTTGGTAGAAATTGCAGTTGTTAATGGCTCTAACTGTTCTACATCAGCATGGCAATGTCTTATACTTCACTATGAAGATGCAGCAATGACTCATACCTGAGTTTCTTCACAGCATTGTGTTCTGAACCCCTTACTAATGGAAAACATGCCCCAATATGGTTTTAATATAAAAATGCCTTTGGTTTGTTAGAATGTGTTGTTGTCATTGCTTTAACAGACTGTTTAACATTCCTTAAGTCAGAAATACCAGTTCTGAGATACCCAGGATATGTAGGCATTTTTTCAACTGAGAATACTGAAAGGTTAGTAAGTCTCATTGCTCCCATGTCAGATATGGAGCTCTATGCATGAGGGGTGATGTGACTTGGTTAAGGTCATAGAGGATACAGAGGCAGAAGAGTTCCTAAGACTTCCAATATCCATTTCAATGCCATATCTGCTGGACCACACTGCATCATAGATTTCCTAGCTGTGAGAAAAAAAATGATCTCTCAATTTGTTTTTGCAAAGTACTGATTCTCAAGGAACAGCCTCCATATGTGTGATGAAAAAGTCAGGAGTAGGGACAGCATCTTCAGGGGCCAAGAAAGTTAAATTGTAATGGAATACCTTTACATGGAGATCTCTTAATAAAATCAATTACAATTAATTTTAAAATTGCCTTAACTTTTAGGCCCACAGAATATACACAAAAGGACCACTTTATATTTATTTGTTGCAGGGTTTTTTTAGGCTATTAGTAATAGGGAAATCAAATGTGTTTTTAATTAATTCAGTCTATGACCAACACAAACAATGAACTAGACAAATATCCCTTTTTTGATAGACATCACCACAACATTTTGGATGATTCTGGTGTGTAAATGTAGTAGTGACTGCCATCTACAGGTTAAATGGAGGCAAGCCAAAATACCCCCACTTTACTATAGCAAACAGGACTTCACTTCATATGAAAAACCTAAGATCACATCATATGGCACAAAGAATTAACAACTCCAAATATATTAACATATATGAATGAAACAAGAAATAATAGCAACATTACTTTTCCAGCCTCCAAGTCTGGCCAGCCAACCTAAAGCTTTCCTTTTCTATGCCTCATGCTCAAGGGAAGAGGAGATGGTTGCAATTATGTAAAGATCAGACTGTTTTCTGTCACCCTTGTGTGTTTCTTTTTTCAATGTTCACCCAGTAAAACTAGTTACTTCTATTTCTCATTGCTAGTAGAAAAGCTACTTCAGAGATATTTTTCTTTATGAGGTGATCCTTGGTTCTTCTCCTTGGCAGTGAAATGTTATTAAGTGTTCGGGCCAGTTAAATCAATTAAAATTTGATAGGATACAATTTTGTAATCCCCATAAGCCCCGGGATATCTTTAGTGCCTTTCTTTGCATGTTTGGATGGAGACAGCTAGACTTGTAGAAAGAGACTAGACAAGGGGCAATAATATCAGAGAAATCCCTCTAACCTATCACCAGTGCCCTAAATTTCTATTGTTAGCTACAGGATTTTATGAAGGCATGAATGAAAAGCAAGGGCCTGGCATGAGATACCATTTATATATTTATGATGTTTCTGTGAAATCAATGGGAGTTTTGCCATTTATTCCAATGACACCAGGATTTTGCCCTCACACTTCCACATGGAGGCATTTCGAAGGACACAGCATATACTCCACAAGAACTGAGTGATATTAAGCTTTAGTATTTAAGTGTGAAAACAGGCTCTTTTACATAAGGTGAATTCCATCACTATACTACTTTAAATACAGCAAATATAAAGAGACCCAGGTCACAAACCTATATTCACTTAAATGCAATTCTACTATTGCTAGAGTGCACTTTACTGTCAATCTGGCTTCACTGGAAACCTGTTAAAATTGTTCTGTTAGCACTGAAGCCACAGAAGTCAGTTTTTATGACATACAGCATTTCCAAAGCTTCTTATTAAAATGGGTTGTTAGGCGGTGTTTGAATATCATTATAGTGGAATAGAATTGGCAAAACATTTTCCTTGCTATCCCAAACCAAACAACTTTTCTGTATCAAAATGATCCTTTTTAATGAAAAGTGTGGATGTTTTTACACACATTTATAGCAGCTTGATCATATCTTGGTGTAATCAGCCTTGATGTAAATCTAGTCTACCTCTCAAAGGAGAGTGTTATACTTAATAAAAAATTGTACAGGGCCTGGTTTTCCATGCAGTTTTAAAAATGATGCTGAAAAATATACAGAAGTGTGCTGTTTAGGCAGTCTTTTAATGAACCCAGGTGATTGATAGGATTTTCTATAAACAAACAGCCACACAGAAACAGTAAAATGGAAAGGAGGATTCATAGAATAACATTATGCTAATCCCAGGAAACTAATTCTGGTGATGTACTACAACAACCACTGTATGTATTCCATTCACCCAAAACAAGAAAATATACTGCAGAGACCACTCAAAAGTTTACTGTTACCTCATCATGCTTTACTGCAAATCAATGTAATATGCATTTCTAGTGCCAACATTAGGAGTTTGTGGGCACTTATAAAAGTTTGCTAGTTCCAAAAATGGAAAGGCAAGCAGTTCACCTTGATTCATGAAAGGAAGCTTTAAAAATCAAGTCTGTTTAAATGTTAACACATGTATGTTCCAGTCCTAGACAAGTACAGTACTGCCCTTAGTTCATCGTACAACATAATCCTTTAGATATCTCTGCCACTTATATGCAGAAGTTATTTTATTTAACCGCTATGTATATAATTTTTTCTTCCCTGGATATACTTTTATGCCTCTTCTCTTTTACCCCTCTTTTACCTAGCCCCTATTACTGAAAAAGTGTATCTTTTAATCTTTACTCATTTTAATGGAGGCTGAGGATCCCTATATATGTGTGATCAGCATGGACGCGAACATGGGGCCTAAAATATACTCATAATGGAATCACAAGCACACATATTTTGGTGCTATGTATAAGCATATATGCTTATCTGATTGAACATTTAAACTATCACTTTCTATGCTACTCTAACATCACTTATTGTGGATCAGAATGATTGACATAACCAGTAGTGACACTCTACAACATAACATGCTAGCCTAGAGGGAAACAAAACAAAGTTGCCTGTCAGAAACACATGATCAAAGTATTAAGAAATTTCAGGGACTTTTGTTAAAGGAAAATACACTGAAAAATAGATGCACACACACAAATCAGGTCTGCAACTTAAATTTGCATAAGCAGAATTTAGTAGAGGGAACAATTACTTTTTAATGTCATGTCTCTCTAGAGCCCCAAGTGGTAAAAACAAATTCCATATGTGCTACTTATCTATATAGTTTATGCAATTATAAAACTAAATAGCTTAATTATTTAATGTCCTTATTTCCCCACATCTGTGTAACACCTGTCTCCTGTGTTGCCATAAGTGCCAAGTAAAGAATACAAAAAAAAACCCAGTTAGGCAGATTCTACAAATGAAATGATCATGCCACAAAATTATACCCAACAAGATGCTGGGGGCTTATAATGGTAATATAAAGCAATGCTATGACAGTGCTCCTGACAGGGTTAAAGAGGGATTTAAACTGGAAAGCCTTATTCTTACAATCTGCAATTAAATCAGCTCCTGGAACACAAGACTATGCACAGGAATTCAGGTCTCTTAGAAGGTTCATGTTTGGAAATACCGTGCGTTTCCCAGGAAGTATTACCTTGGTAATAAATGACCTTGGTAATAAATAATACATATCATAGATTAGCTGATTTTTAATTCCAGAACAGATCATTGTGTTCATTCAGTCTGACCTGGTATAGGCTACAGAATTTCCCACATCTATGTACTAAGGCCATAACACGTTTTTGTGGAGTATATGTTTTAGAAGAAGAAGGAAAAAAGCCCATCTCATTTTAAAGGTATCAAGGATGAAGAATCAACCACATCCTTAGGTAAATTGTTCCAGTGACAATTTTTTTGTTGTTAAAATTTTACATCTTATTTCTAGTGTTCATCAGATTAACTTCATTTTCCACACACAGGATTGTTAGATTAAAGAGCCTTCTATTATAATAAAACTTCCCTCCATGAAGATACTTGCACTAGGAACAAGTCACATCCTGAGATAAGCTAAATAACCTAAAGATTCTTTAGTCTTTCTATAAAGTAGGCTTTCATAATATGAGAAACAAGCTCTTAGTGCTGTAACAAAACACACGCATTTGCCTATCCTGAAAGCTAAACTCATACAACTAAGTAAGAGAACCAAATTAATTAGGTTGACTGGACAGTAAATAGTTTCCCAAGGGAGGCATTTGAGTGCTCATTCTCAGTCATTTAAATGTAATAATGATCATGCACTAAGGAGTTTATTATATGGAGCAGTCCTTCATTGATTGGGAATGGATTCAATGGCCTAATAGATCTTTATCTTTAATTTCTATAACTACATAGAACCATGTCTATTCTTCAGGAAGAAGTCACAAATTATACCTATCTTTGTTGAGTTTAAAGGGCTATAAGAACATCATGATTCCCAGATGTAGATCAGGGATAAAAGAGGAGTTTCCAGTTTGGAAAATATGGCATTTGATTTCATTTAAATTCCTGAAAGAAAGAGATGTTAATCCAAAGACTGTAGGTTCCCTGGCAGACACTTACAAACATAGCTCATAAAAACAACTGAAGACAAAAGCCAATTCTTACTCTGCTATATGGAAACAAGCAGCCAGCAATCAATGGCATACTCAATCCATAAAAGTATTCAAACCACAGAGATCTAGAACTTCCCTTAAATACACAGCCAATGATCACGTGCTACACACATTCCAGCCAACTACAAATGCCTACAGAAAATGAATACGCATTGCCGCATTCCTTGAAAAGCAGAATAGATTTTATTCACGTTTGATCAGCATAGCCCTGTCCCTACCATGTTAGTGCCCCTTTAACTCAAGCCTCATCAAATACCTAGCCAGAGTCAACTGTAGCAAAATTGGATTTGCAGTGTATAACCAAGTCTCAATAATATATGCAGAGTCAGGGCTTCATTCTCAGTTCTGTCACGGATGGCTGATACCTTGTTAACCACCAACCTTGCATTAATCAACAAGAAATGAAGACTGAGATCTTTATCTATTGATGATTTTGGGAATCTGCCTATGTACAGTTTATGGAGTCTATTTGAGATGATGAACTCTGTATATATCTATGGCAGACTGCAAACTCCATTGTAATTGTAAAACTACTTTATGACTAACCATTATCTTGTACTATTCTTCCTGGACTAAAATTCCAAAAAGATTCTTGCAAAGTTCTAACAATGGATGGTCATTGATTTAAGTGGCATACCATTTAAATTACATTTACTCTACAATAAGAAATTGGCTCCTATCAAGAACCCCTTAACATTCTCATTCTGAGCTTCTGGAATGAGGGGTAATTAGGATTTAAAAATCCTTAGCCCTCCAGCTGCAATGACAATATTTTTTCCCTTTATGGACATTAGGCAAGTGATAGAAAATTTCTGGAGCATTGCTGTGTGATTGTGTCTGGTGCAGCTGTAATTTACAGAAGAGGATGGGCAATCTGTAGGTGTACTTTTTTATTTACACAATTTTTTATTTACACAATCTTGAAACAAGATGGTGAAGCACCTCTTACCACAAGAATCTCAGGCCAATACCAATGTCCAATTCCTAAGGAACATGTTTGCTTCAAAACTGGCTCTAATCAAAGATCAAAGCAGAGAGTAAATTCTGCTTCTGGTCATGCACTTTCCGCCTATCCCAATACCTTATATAGTGCAAACCTAAGAATAACATACCACATCAAAAAGATCAGAAAATGAATTGACTAAAATGTATAAGAAGTGGGCAAAAAGAACATATTAAACATTAAAAGTCTCTTTAATCTAACAGAGAAGGAATAACAAGAACCAAACTTTAAAGCTAGAATATAAATTAGAAACTATTGGATTATATATTAAAATAAAGGAAATGCTGGATATTAATCTCCTGAATTCTTCATATCAAGACTGGGTGCCTTTTTGAAAGTTCCACCTTAATTCAAACACAGGTTATTGTTCTCAGTGCAAGATAGCTGGGAAAAATCCTGTGGCCCGTGAAAGTTAAACTAGATAATCTCATGGTCTGTTCTGGATTTAAAACCTATGAATATATCTTTCTAAGTGTCAAAATTTGCTTAGGAAAAGAATGTGGATTATTATGTATAATAGTGTCACCTGGTAACACTAGATATAGCAATATCAATTGCTGACTCTTGAGCTAGAAACCCCTCAAAACACTTTAAGTCTCAATAAGGGAGAAGCAAAGGACTAAAGATAATTAATGTGAGGTTTGTTGAGGCGTGGAAAACAAAAGGAGCCAATGTGCATGTACTCCCTTCTCAGGTATCTCCACAAATCCTTGGCTTGCCATTTGTATTTTACTGATATTTGTTGTTTTCTGAACGGATCAGCATTTTTAAATGGGATGTACTGCAAAACAAAATGTTCATAAGTTTTATAATTAAAAAAGTACTGACAATACATATATTATAGCTAGTTGGCATTAGATCCACAAAGGAGCCACCTTAGGTGTCCCACCTTAGGGTAGAATCAAGAGGATGGAGGCAACTTCTTTTGTTTTGGACTGAAAGTTATCATGACCACTGAGTTTTATGTAGACTTTACTCCTGTTGATGTACATTAGGAATGCTTAGAGCACACTCAAGTCTCCCCTGCTCCCCCAATGCCCCCCGCCCCCCACCTCTTCAGGGGATCTAGGCATACAAATCCCCAGTTTGAGAATCCTGATCAAACTTTGACATGAGAAAAGAACCAAGTTGCTCAGCCCTGTCAATAAAGTAGCAGATCTGGTTGGGCAAGCTCAGAAAGAGGACTTTAGGTGGCGAAGTTGCTAGTGAAAAGTTAGACATGTAACAGGTTACATAAGGAGTTTAAGGATTGAATTTTTGTACCTAGATGAATAGGTTTCACTTTACTCTTTTTACAGATCTAGCCACAAAGTTATGTACTTATATATTTTTTTTTCAAGATTTTAAAAGAATGGGATCTAGAAAAACAGCAACATGTTGTCAGGACTTTTCTATAGATTAATATAATGCTCATACAAAACGAGTATATGTAAGACAACTTCTACTTCAACTTTTACACAAAGTGTACAAGCAAAGTGGCTTAGTAGGTATTCCATTTCTAATTTCTGTTGTGAAACTAAATTATATTTGCAAGAGATTCATATAAAACACGTATACTAATGAAAAAAACCGCTGTTCCAAAACTTTAATTTTCATAGCATAATTGCTAAATGACAAAGAAAATGGGATCTACACACTACTCTCTTAAAGCCTGAAGGACTCAGTGCACTTAAATTAGAGTATGATGAGACTTTTCTCTTTTATGCAGCTTTCATCTGTGGATATCAAAATGCTGAATAAATAAAAGGGTTTCTATTTTGGAAAATATGACAAGGTGACAATCATAGAGAGGAGATGTATTTCATATGCTTGTGCAATAAAGAATTGTATTCATTTTAGGTCTCATGCAAAGCCCAAAGTAGCAAATGGACTCTCCATATGTTCTAGGACACACCCTGAACTGGTATAAATCGTCATGGCTGCATAGAAGTCAGTGTATATATAGCCTTTTTAAAAGACTGAGGATATGTCCTCAAACATGAATACCAAGCTTTCAAAAATTCAAATGCCTGAGGCTGTGTGCAGAATGTGCACACAACTGTATGTCTAAAGATATTTTTACATGTGCCACCAGGAATAGGGGGCGTGCTTTAATTAGGGCAGCTCTGAGAGCCGATCTAATATAAGCACCCAGAGCATCTTGTATATCAGCACCCCCACACTTCAAAATGACGTCAGGGGCACTTTATGTAAAGCTTGTTAAATGAGCGTTAGTTAAAGCACCCCCACTGCCATTTTAAAGCATAGGGACACTGATACATGAGACAAGCAGGCTGGGTGGAGCGTAGTAATTACCACACTCCAGCAGACTCAATTAACCAAGTCTGCTCTGATGCTCTGTAATTGCAATGCATTGGAGCAGTCTCCTGGGTCATGTATAGGTGCCCTAACTCTTGCACACAACTATGAACACTGTCTGTGTAATAAGTTTAATGCTGAGTTTGATCTTTAGAAATTCTCTTTAATATTAGCTACAAATATATATGTCTGTACACAAATGAACAACTATGTTTGTTCAGGTCTCATGCAAAAATGTTATAAGTGTACATACATGTTGTATTACTGCTGAAATGTCATTATCCCACTTCTTCCTTCCCTTTCCTTTGCAATTCTGTCAGAAAATGTTAGCGTGATTTCTGTATTCTTATCTTGAGGTGTAACAACAAACAGCTCATTTGCAGCTTTTAAAATGTCAGCAGCAATCCCTTTGGAAGAAACAAAAGGATAATTTGCATAAAGGGTAATGTCTCCCTGAGCATTGCTTTATGAGATATCACAACTTGACTCAAGACCATAATTATCTTAGAAGAATGGCTATACTCTTAGTTATCAGTAAACTATCTAGAGTTGGAACCATCCATAATTTGAGGTTCTAATTCTGATCTCAGTATCAGCAGTATCAGGAACTCAACAAATGACTTGATTTAGACAAGGAGGTGATAGATTAAACAAATCCTCCCATTAGTGTAACATACTTGAATCAAATGTAGAATTTCTGCAAGAAAATAACTGGGGTAACGCAATATTTATGTAAATTACAGAGGTTTAGGTGTTCTGTCCACTTTCTTCCTGCAGTAGGTATTTGCTCAATGCAAACAGGCTATTACCTGGTCCCCTACTAGCATAGTGCTATATTAGCACGTACTATAAGTGCTGTCCAACATATCTGCATATCTGTGTACATAACTGATGTTATTACATTGTTTTTAATATGTTATCTGTTCAGACACTAAATCATGCATAACTCCACTCTGAATAATGGAGTTAAACTCATGTAAGTACTCACATTATACTTGAGAACACACCTTTAAAGGTTTAAGCATGGCTATATTACACATAGAACTTAATTTACTTGGTTATATTATTAACATAGTTATGTTCACATGGTATATTCACAGGGTTATGTTACAAATAAAACAATTCACTTAAAGGAAAGAAGCAGACTTTCTCAAGAATATCATATTACTACTGCTAAGGTTTATAGCTGACACAAGCAAAGCTCATACCCAGTACAGTCAAAGCTCTCAACAGCTCTAAAATCTCAGGATGGACACGTAACTTTGTCCTTTGGCAACAAGAGGTCGTTGAAGAAGTACAGTTTCTCACCATACTGAGGCATAAAGTTGATTGACTGTACCAAAGGAAACTTAGGGTATCCAGAAACCACCATTTTTTGTCATGCCGCAGCTCTCTATTTTCATCAGCCCCATTTCCACAAATGAATTGGGACTTTCAAATGCTGGTAAGTTAAGAAATTAAAGTAATTAAAGACATAAATGAAAAGTGCTGTTTTCAGCGAAGCAAAGGTCCTCAAGCCTGCTGTGCACAGCTTTCTTCCTGCAAAACCCCCAGGTGTAATTAAAAGGAATGTGTAGATCCACCTATTATGACACATCATAGGGATCTTTGGATTATAGTTTCTTTCTGCAGCTGCATGCAGCACTCATTGCTAATAGATTTTAAGTCCCTCTATGCCAGTGGAGCATGTGCATTAGTAGAATACTAGGCACCAGTAACCATATCTCTGTTTAAATGAGCATTCTTTCTCCCACCAATAAAATATAAATGATAAATAAAAGCCTTATGTTATCCTTCTCTAAATTTATAGTTCAGAATGAAATAACATCATCCAATGTCTCCTCTGGATGACCAGTGTTTGAGTCCTGTGTAATTTGTAACTACTCCTAGCCCTACTGCTAACATTTTTATCCAATAACTAATGTAAATGCAGAAACAGCATTAAGAGAAGGAAGTAGAGAAGGGATCAGAACCCAGAACAACCTGTCTCAGTTAAAAACAAATTAGAGGCACATCCAAAATTGAAACTTTGATCCTAGACACATCTCAAATGCTATTGTAGGAATAGCTGTCTAAACTGAAAAATGTATTTATGAGGTTATTTTGATATGATTACTTGTGATAGTGATGACTGGACTCTATTACTCATGAATATTATACAGCAGTTTCTTTCTAGTCCAACTATTAAAAAAAAGGAAAGGAAAAGACCAAAACACAAGGGAATAACTCAAACTCCAGAGAAGGGACCTGAACCCATAATATGCTCTTATCCTGGCCCTTCCTATCTTCTTTGCTGGCTGCCTAGTGATCCAGCTTCAATGGGAGAAGTAGAGGGTATATTTGGATCTATTACTCTTTGCTGGGGAGTGTGCGGTATGCATTCAAACTCCCTCTGGAGGCAACCTAAAATATGGGTGCTATTTCCTTAGCCAGTGTCCTAACCATTCACTAGGCTATTAGTTTAAAAAGTGGGGGTATTTTTCTGCATCATATTTGCTAGTTGTGGTTTTTCTCTGACTTCAGGGACTTTCATAGAATAATGTGCTTTCCCAGGCACAACAGGATTCAGTGCATAGGTACCCACATGCTCAGAAGAACAAGTTTATTATGTAAGCTCTAAAATCCATGTAAATGGCACTAAGTAGCACTTAGATACCAAGAAGTGAAATATGATTTGTTGCTTAGTGTCATTCAATGAATGTTGAAGAAGAAGCATTAGCATTCAATTAAATTGCCTTCTCAAATACAACAACAACACTCTTTCATCAGCACAGTAGGGCTCTCTCAGGGATGGACAAAAAATATTATATTATAAACATGTCTAAATATGCAGGTACTGATTTCTGAATTAACTCATTGCACTCCTAATTCATACCTTTTCATAGCCAAATCACAAGTTATCAGGTTTCATGTGAGAATTACTGAGGAAAAAATCTTTGTCCTATGTAATGCTGGAAAGCTTACTGAATAATCATAACTGTCCCTCCTGGCCTTAAAATGTATTAGTTTCAGCGGTGTGACATTATGGTATACTACAGCAAGATACTAATAATGTTGAGTGATATTTTCCCTATAAAGATAAGTGGAAACCTCATGTTTAGAGGTAACATTCCTCAAAATGTATGATTGTTAACCAATTAGGTTTTCACTTCCAGGCATAGTAAGAAATAATATACCCAAAGGGAGTGCAGGAAGGATTATGATATATTACCATATAGTGGATAACCTGAGATATTCCTTTTGACTGAGACGTTAGTAGACATTTCACAAGCAGCTTTAATTTTGTCTATTGATTATTTGAACTATACAGTTTAAAATATTTTGGTTGGTTCTGTTTGGTTATAGATATAACTGGTTGAATTTTCATGGAATCATAGAACCATAGAAAACTAGGGTTGGAACGGACCTAGTCCAACCCTCTGCTCAAAGCAGGATCATCCCCGACTAGATCATCCCATTCAAGGCTTTGTCTAGCCAGGTCTTAAAAACCTCCAAAGATGGAGATTTACCCACTTCACTGGGTAACCCATTCCACTGCTTTACTACACTCCTCATGAGAAAGTTCTTCCTAATATCTAACCTAACCTTAATTTCCCTAGCTCCATCCTCTTTGGAACCCCACTTCAGTTGACAGTTGCTATTAAATCCCCCCTCAGTCTTCTCTTCTCCAGACTAAATAAGCCCAGCTCCTTCATTTTACTCATTTTTATTTTTACTTAATTTACTTTAGTTTTTGTTGACATTTCAAATTGGTTAGAAAAAAAATCTTTAAATGTTGATTGAAATGGGCACCTTTTTGTTTTTTGACTAGATGCACAGCTGTTAAATATTGCTAAAAATGATTTAAGTTTGTAAAATAGTAAAAAAAACCCCAAAACAAACCCCCAAAGGAAACTTCACAGAATAAATAATTTACTTGTGTGATTTTTTTTTTTTACCAGCTCATGACATTATTCTGTACCATAATCAGATGTGTATAACTGATATACCCAGGCTTCTAGGTTCTAAATTCATATTATCTAACAAATATTTCAAACTTGCTTCCAAGAACATCCCTGCCAATAAACTTATTGACTAGAATATTTACAGAAATCAAACAAAAAAGTGCTGCAGACTCAGCTGAAGCAAATTGCATTTCTTATTCAAGTAAATGTAGAGAGAATGTTTATGAGGTATTAACCAAGCTGTACTAGTGATTGACCTATATTACTGACAATAAGGCACCAAACCAGTCTGTCTGTCAGTTGCAGATAGACTTGATGTTACTCAGTTCATCACATCCCCAGTGAGTATATCAGACACAGCCAACAGTGGGAGTATCTAACAACAATAACACTGTCATACTAATTGCTAGTCCAAATTTTGCTTTAGCTTTATGTGTATTTAAATTATTTAAAGCAAATAACTTCACTTGCTCTAAGCTGACAGTTTGCTTTAAGGAAAGATATTTACTGGAATTAATTTATACTTTCAGAATATGAATGGCCTATCAGAAAATGCCCTCACTCTAAGTTGTTTTAAAATATTCATAGTTATTTTGTATAAATCTACAGTTCAACCTTCATATGATCTGTTTCTCCTTAAGTAAGGTGGAGTCCAAAATTACCTTGTAGTATGATCATAGCATAAAGATAATTACAAAAGACAATGCTAATGTTTTATTTAAGCACTTCTTCTCACACCACACAAGCTAGTTTAACTGTTAACTCCTGGACTGTCAAAGGGTATTTTATGTTTTGGGAAGTTTAGGGTAAAAAAAGATGCCAATGTAAAAGCTGAATTGAACATGGAAAATAAATGTTATATGCACTGAACAAGATAAGCTTAATTATGTATATGCCAAATTAATGCAAAATGAAGTCACCTTTTTCATGTTTTCAGTGACAGAGATGATTTGTCCAGTGACAAAGTATCTGTTAGGACCCAACTACAATGGAAAGTCATTCACAACCATTTTCAGTATTGTGGTTTACAATAAATTTTTTTCTGGACTGTCATAGCCCTGGTTAGACCCCCTTATTTTCCTCACTTAGTTGAATCTTTAGTCAGATGTCATATGTCAGATGTCAGCAGCCTGGAGGTTGAAAGCTGAGCTCCCCCCACCACCCCAACCATGGGGTGGGTGAGATTGGCTGGTGGTGTGCCCTCTGTCCATGGTGGCCTCAGGTTCCCCTCTTGGGGACACTTTGCATCTCTGAAATCCCTCCTTTAGTATCCTTTCTCCCCTCTGATGACTATTCATCTCTGGGCATCATTGATTGTTCTCCCTGTGGTTGTCACACTGTTCGTGTTTTGTACTGTCAGCATATTCCTTTGTTCCGACAGACCCATCACATGCATACATCTTAATTTGGTCTGTTCACCGGGCTTTCTAATTTGGTCTCTTTACAAAAACTGGAAATCCCATGATCTCTGCAGTTTGGCACTGTGACCTGTTGCCAATGCTGCAGAGTCCCTTATCTCTGTTATGGAACATTGTGGTACATGTCTTCAATTTCCCAGCCTGTGTGTCTGCGGGCTTCAGACACAGTGAGTCTTGAAGGAAAGTTTGTCACAAACAAGCTTTTAGAAATCAATTAACCCTTGCCATTGCCCTGGATCATTGTTCTAATGCATTTCTCCTTTACAAGCCAATTCCCAAAAGTAAACCTCTAAACAGTATATTTTAGCCAATCAACCCCCTCCTTGAAGGTCTTACACCTTCACATCATAAATGGAGCATAATCAAGGGAATTACCTGGCCTGTTCACTGCTTCATTGTACTTCATTGCTACCCCAAGATTTGAGCAAAGCCACATATGTCTACTTACCACTTCAAGAAGAGTTTGGATTTGGGCCTAAAAATCTAGTCTTGATAACTTCTATTCATGTAATTGATGTTACATTTGTAATTCACTTTAAATTAGCAGAACTGGTCCCACCAGCTTCAGCTGTATTAGCCCCTTTATTCCATTTCATAGTCTAATGCAGCTTGGGATCAATGACATCATATTCTAAATCTCTACTGTGGTTCATCTTGTGTTCTAACATATAAAATTTTTAGATCTTCAGTGTTCCATTTTATTATGTCATCTACAGGGATCCAGGTTTTCTATTCACCATGGCAAAATGTAGTAAAACCTGGATTTTATCCTTTAAAGGCAAAAGATGTGGGAAACAGTAGTTTCCCCTTGCAAGCTGGCAGATTCCAGCCTGCAAGGGGCTGGGGGGAGTAGGAGGAGGGTAGTTCAAGTAGAGGGCACTATGTGCATGTGTGCACACACACATTCACATGGCTGCCAGGCAACCTGGAGAGCAGGTCCTGCAGGTTAGTCTGCCAGCAGGGTAGGAGGGGGAATTGAGGACTCCATAGTGAGGGAGGGAGTTGGGCAGGGCTAGGGCTGGGGCTGCTGCCCAGCTGAGGTGGTGCATAAGGCTTGGGGCCTAGGGCTGGAATGCATAGCACAGGGCCTGGGCATGGAGCAGGACAGGGCTGGAGCATCTTATCCAGGGAGCAGTGGGGGTAAGGCTGTTTTCCTGCCACTGCACACACCCCTGGGGAGACATGAGGGACACATGCCCCCCACCCTGATTTGTGCATGGGGAAGAGGCAGGAGCAGGCTGATGACTGTGGGCTTGGGCTCCCTACCCTGCTGCTCTCCCCACCAGGGCCTCTGGAGCTCAGTGGCCAGGACCAGTGTAGCAGAGCACAGTGGGGTGGGGTGGGGAAGCTCCTTGCACCACTGCAAGCTACATGCCCCTCACTGCTGCTGGGGAGCCAGAGGCATCTCACTATGGCTGCGCAGGGTTCCCAGTGTTGGCAACAAGCTTCCCCGCTTGGCCCTTCTCTGCCCTGCCAAACTGGGTCCAAAATTTATAGGTATTTATAATTTATTTTATTATAGTGATTTAGGGACCAGTAGGCTTTCAAATTCCCTTAAAATTGTAAATATATCAATACAATATTGTGTTCAACTGATACCTATATATATAATGGAAATTCATTGTACTCACAGAAATAATGCAGATTTGGGGCTGTTTAATTGGAGAATTTGTGATTTTTTTTTCAGGGAACTTGTGATTTTTAAACAAAGAAAACCAGGATGCCTGATCATCTAGCAACTTCCTGGGTGCGGTCTACTTCTTGGTCTGCCTTCACCTATCAGACTGTGAAGTCAAGTCTTTGGATGTGTCCAAACATCTATAGTTTCCTTCTCATTGCCAAATCCATGAGCACCTTTTTCACACAGTTTTTTTTTTTCTGTTGTCTCACTTCTAATGCAGTCTTGACAGCTAATCATAAGTAACTGACTTCAAAGTCTGTGTGTCTACCACATGCAATAAGTTTGAGAGTTCATACTTTTTGCTTTTTTCTGTATCTAAAAGATTCCCTTTTCTCCAATGACCTTAGGTCAGCAATTCCCAAACCCAGGTCACGACCCAAATGAGTGTCATGGGGACAATGCCAGCAGCGCTGCACACAAAAGATGAGCCATGCCATATGCCAGGACCTTCCCCCATCCCCATCCCTACCCCTGAGCTATTGTCACTGCCCCTGCCACCGCACTCCACTCCCAAGCAGTGGGGTGTGGAAGAAAAAGGTTGGGAACCACTGCCCTAGGTGATCTGAAGCAATATGTGTTCTCAAATGAATTCTCTTCTCAGTCACTTTAGAACAGTCATTGTCCTATGTGATGAAGCTCCTCAGGTTGATGAATCTTTTAATGCCTTTTCCCTTACTACTGCCTTTTTAAATGTCTACTCAGTTCTCTTCCTTCCTTCTGCCAAAAACTAATGTCTTTTTCTTATCCATATTGATATAAGGCCCAACTGATTCACTGATGCTATTGTAGGGATTGGTCTGGCTCTAGGAGTCTTCAAGGAGCTGGGAGATACCGGTTTGCCCTTTCTGTTGCCAGCTGTCACCTTAACCCTGTTGCTTTAACCCATCTTGAATGAGACTGACAACCTCACTTCTTCATAAATGTGTTTCAGCAGAAATAGCCGTATATTGCCCATAGTGTATCATCTCAGACCAGGCACAAGCCTGACAGACCATTCTGAGCTGAATGTCTCTTCACAGTCAAAAAAACAGCTGAGAACATTTCTGCTGGTAAATCTGTATTTGTCCTAGATCATCATGAGGTTTACTACACTGTCCCTCTATCATTGTGGAAACATGGCCACTCTTCAGAAAGGGGTTCTTCTATTTGTTCCTTGAATTTTTCCAGGGGAACCATGTTAAAATTCACATTAGTAACTCTATTAAAGGTAATTGAATTGAGGCACTACTTTATTTTTTTGTCTGGACATTGTTATGTACAATCTTCATTTTTTACAATCAAGAACATAATTCATAAAAACACAATTTAATATTGTATATCAAATATGTCAGATTCTCTCATATACTAATTGAGTTTATAGTGTGTCATTTTTAATTCATTATATTCTTTGGCTCATCCAATTTTTCTAGGGAAAATATTTTAAGCCTGAATCATACCTAATAGATATATATACACCTTGGAAAACATAGTAGAATAGAGTAGTTTAATCAAAATTAAAATGCTCTTCATCTGAAATTTCTATTTCAGTTGGCTGGTCAGAAATATAATTACGTGACATTAAAATAATGTTTTTACAAAAGAGGGCCTATATTTTATTTTTAGATCATTTAACAAATCAAAATGCACTCATATCTGAAAAACAGTGTTACAAAATACATTAGTTATAGAACATGATTTTACTGATCCACGTTAGAAAAGAGTGTTATAATAGCTACATTATAAATAGGAGGAAAGTGACACTGATATATTTATAGATATTTGAATGATCTGGGGTTGGACAAATCTAAGGATAAAATGTGAGCAAGCATGTGAACTTTTTTTCCCCAGCGATGTCCTAAAGTAAGGGCCATTTGCTGCTCTTTGTCCATGTATGCATTTCCCATTGACATCAGCAGCAGTTACACTGTGATCAAGGGCAATATATGGCCTTAAGATATATGGAGCATCATTTAACATATCAGGCACACTGTACTGTATAATCAAGAATTCATTAAATACTTACTAAACCTAGTTACTTCCCATGTGCAATGCAAAGGTGAATTAATGCAAATTATTTCTCTTATTTTTCTAAGTGAAATCATAGCTTTTAGGAAAATGTTGTTTCTCTTCCAATGTTTTTAAAGCTCACATTATTGTTTTTAATATTATTCACTTCCATACTTTCTAGAAAATAACTTTTTTATAGGCGAGCCTATCAGTTAACTGTTAGGTGTCAATTCTTCTCCTTGTTAACTAAGTTTAACTCTGTGTTGCCTCACACTTAAATTATACCCACATCAATTTACCACAGAATTTTATTTGGGCCTGTAGGTAAAAATTATTTTCTCACTGAACTTATTCTGGGGTTTTGCCACGAGTTTCCCTGGGAACTTAAGAAATACCAAATAAAAAGTTACTCATTTCCAGAGGAAAATCCAGGCGGGTGCAGTACTCCCTTTCAGCAGCCAGGGACTTTTAAGTTCCTGAAGGAAGTAAGAATCCACCCACCCTTCTGCAGCGTGCTCAGCAGCACCTCCCTTGCCATCCCCTCCTCCACCCTTCCTGTTCATGGATGCCTTTGTCTCTGACCGGGAGCTGGGACAGCAACGGGGGAGGGAGTTTCAGAGCTGCTCTTACACCAGCCAGACTCCATATGGAGCTGGGCTCAGAAAGGGACACTGGCAGCAGCAACCAGGTCCTTCCTCTCTGTCCATTTTTCTTGGTGTTTCCTGCTATCCATGGGGCAGGCATGGGGAAAGGAAGCTGGCCTGTTCCTGCCTTCATCGCTGCTGCTACCACTTGTACCTCTAGCCAAAGCTGGCTTCACAGGTTGTAGTAGAGCAGAAGCAAGTCATCTGGGGACAGCAGCAGCAGCCTGTAGAGGAAGTGGAGAATGGGAGGGGACAGGAGGTAATGTGCCACTGAGCATGGAGGGAAAGAGAGGGGAGAGGTAATATTCTCACCTATTTGAGGGACTTAAAAAAAAGCCTCCCACTTCTGCTCCTGCAGTGTGGTCTGCCCAATGTTGTGGTGGGAGGCATTGGGACCTTGGGTAGTACAACAATCCCTGTGACACAGGTTGCTGATTCTATACCCTTTTCCAAAATCCTATATCTGCCCATGCCCATTTCTGTTCTTAAGAGAAGTAATGTATACATACACCTTCCTTTTTAAGCATCATTGCATGCATGTATCAGCTCCCATTCAAGTCGATGAGAATCTTTCTATTGTCTTTAAAGAAATTTAAGTCAGCTCCTCTATGTACTAGCATAGGGTTAATCCCTGCTACTTGTACAAATCTCAGTGCCCGTGACTTAACTCCAACATAACTGCCTCTGAAATCTTAGAGTTTTGCCTGGGCGAGATTTGCTGCACTGTACCTGTCTTAATCTTTATTTTATAGTTTAAGGTACAGAATTAAAAATCCTCATCCTCATCATCTCCTGCACCTTAAAAGTTTGTCAGAATTCATATAAATTGACATAATTTAGATTTTATTTTTTATTACTTCTGATAGCTATAAAATGCAATTTCCATCCACATTAAAATGTATCTGGAGTGAACTGATATAAATGCAATTTGGCCCATTAAGACATTCATAAAAACAGAACTAAATTTTTCATTAGAACCCCCTTATTTACTTTGTTTATGAAGCTTTCAGAATAGGAGGGGGGGGGCTGTTATAGTTCTTTTAGATGATTTTTACAATAATAATTGCAACAGAAATGAGTTTAAACCAGATGTTTCAAAACACATCAAAAGCTTTTCACTGTGTACAGCTCTTGGAATAAGTATTAGGTCTAATGTGCTCTTTATATCTTCGATATGGAATTTGAAAAAATGCTCTGAAGCACCCTTTGGTGCTGAAATAAGGGCAGCAAAGACCTTCATATTGTGGTAAATAGGATTGGAATAGTTAAGTACTGTGGTAGGTTTAGTTTAAATAATTATTTCTGCTCTTGCCATTTTCCTGTCATCATCTGTGTTTAAGTAATCTTTCCTCCACCCTTATTTATATATTTATCATCTTAACCAGCTAAAATTTTACATTCTTTGTGACATATTTTTAGGGTAGGAGGTTGCATAGATTACCAGTTCCAACTACAGTTTACATTCAAATTAATGTCACATGTGTAACAAATTGGGATGCTCTGCTATTGTCAAACATTGTAGGGCCAAGGTTGGCAAATTAGTTAGTATTAGCATATAGACCTTCTGGCAGGAAAGGAAAGCTTTCTAGTTGGAGTTGGGCATTCTGCTGGATTTGTCAACCCAAAGCTGCCACTGGCCTCATTATCTCATTTGTCTTAGTTAGTCTAAATTGGCAGTTATGTCTTCATGGCAAATGTTTGCTTTTACAAATGAGCAGTAGAGCAGATAGTAGGACACATAACATGAGGACTTTTCCCCTGCAACTTGATCTGAGAATAATATAGCTGGTAACCAGCTTCTTTGTTTTTAAATCACAAAGAGTTTTAACAGTTATACTCATCCTACAAAAAGACTGTAAGGTAGTGGTGTGACAGGGAATGAACCTAAAGTTCAATATGTCTGTCTCCTCTCTCTTGTGTGATTTTTTTTTCTTAATAAAGCCAATGTGTCTTGTAATGAAGTATTTTGAAAACCATAACTAGATCAACAAGAGCCATTGCCACAGTCATGATGATGTACGTATACCTCATTTAACGGTGTCAACAAGAATAGGCAGGCAGGAAAGTTATATATCTTATTAAGTAACATCATATTGCAGTCTCAGCCACAAAATGACAATGATAGAATTTTTCAGTTAATCAGCATAGAGCCATTGCACAAGAGACAGCTATAAATGTTACATGTTATGCTTGCATGCTTAGTGATATCTAGTAGTACAATCTCGTGTTCTGAAAGTGACACTTTTGAACCCCACTTTAAGTCCTAACAGCTATTGCCTGGCATAAGAAACGTTCTTTTTCCCTTTAAAAATTTCATGCATCTCTCTCTAAGATTAGGGGTGCAGGAAAGAACTCTTGGCTCAGTTTTTCAGAATTATTCATGTACAAATGAAAACTGCTATATGAAACACGAATCATTAACCACCTTTTTCTAATATATGCAACAATGCCTGACTATTTTTCCTCGACAGCAACAAAACAATGACGGTATGGAAATAGGTTATTTGCCTTTCAAAAATATTGTTATGATTTATCATTTTTATGCTTGAAAAACATAGTGTTATCTAACACCTGGATTATGGAAGTGAACTCTTGGTTTTCAGTACCAGTCTAGGTTAGTTTAAAAAAAAATAATAAGCCACCAGCAAGTTAGGTGTTGCAATGCCAATATTTAGGCCTCTAGAGTGGAATTCAAACCACTAAGGCACCTAGTTTCCTCTGTAAAATCATGGGGAGAGCTATCAAAAAAGTGATCCAAAAAAACTGCACCCTGAGTTGGGACCTGTCTAGAATAGCTAAAGGACTACCAGATGATTGAAGTACCTAGTTCACATTAGGGCATTATATGCTATGATAATTTTTCATTGATTCAAATTCAATAAATCTTTCATTCAGTATGACATTCGAGATGGACATAGAAGGCTGAAGACCTCAGCTCCTCTCCACAGCTTAGAGAGAATTATGATCAAGTTAGAATAATAGAATAATAGAAAATTAGGGTTGGAAGGGTCCTCAGGAGGTCATCTAGTCCAACCCCCTGCTCAAAGCAGGATCATCCCCAACTAGATCATGCCAGACAAATCTTTGTCTACCCAGGTCTTAAAAATCTCCAAGGATGGAGCTTCTTCTACCTCTCTGGGTAACTTCTTCCAGTGTGTTACTACCCTCCTAGTGAGAAAATTCTTCCTAGTATCTAACCTAAACTTCCCTTGCTGCAACTTGAGACCATTGCTCCTTCTTCTGTCATCTGCCACCACTGAGAATAGTCTAGCTCCATCCTCTTTCAAATCCCACTTCACGTAGCTGAAAGCTACTATTAGAAAGTTGCTGAACAAGAAACTCTTCTCCACAGCTGCTTCTCCATTGACCTGTGACCCTGCAGGGTTGAAGACTCTCCTAATTTCTCTCTGATGGCCCCAAGGGGTATGGACAGATGCCAAGGACTGGACTGCTGCTCATGGCCACATTAGGAATGTTTTATTTGGAAATGTAACTAGTAAAGCCACTGGGTCTTGGGAACCTTGAGTATTTATATCCCATTTTCTGCTAGCCTTAGTAAAAGTAAAAGTAGTATATTAGGTTTAAAAAGTCCCTCTGGAAACAGTGAGGAGCTAAGGTTTTAAAGGGTTGTTTGGAGGGATTTATTTTTTATTTTGATGGAAATTGCTGGGTTGATTGCCATATACATTGAAACCCCCGGAAAGAGCCCAGTTCTGTCTTCAGGTACACACACCGAAGGTACTCCCATTAGGACTTGACAGAAGATAGGTCTGTGTTACACTGAGTCACAAAGCCATAGGATTCACAATGACACTGAAGTTTTCACCTGACCAATGCATCTTATCATTGTATGAAAGAACCACATTTAAATATGAGAGAGTTTCTTGCCCTTTCTGATAAGACTGCCATAGTCAACTGTGTGATACTGATTTCAGTGAGGTGAAGAATTTTACAGATTGTCTCTTTCCTTGGCAACTCACGACTCTCTGGGCTGACACTAAAACAGAGGCACCAACTCATTTCAGACAGCTCATGAGATTTTTCATCCTGTGGCAATGACATTCAGTCATTAGCAATCTGAACCAAGTGACATAAAGGTGAAATGTTCTGTATTCCAATTCTCAACATCCTAAGACATCAGGTTCCCCAATTTTTTTATGTGTACATTCAGTTCAGAAGGTTATTTTTCAATAAAAGGTAAACTCTGAGCCTATAAGCATTGGGGACTTTTACACCCTGCTATGACATAAGGCCAAGAATTTAAAAATGCAGTTCAACAGAGCAGACAAGCCAGTTTAAGCAAAGGTTTCTACTACAGGTTTCAACCTCCAAGCCCTGTCACCTTTATCAAAACATGACCCTTCCTGTACTATTGCACTGTACTGGTATTTAGACAACATCTGAGATTGTATTTCTTTAACATTTGAAACTTTTAAAGGAGAGATCCAAAGTTTGTTTTTTCTCCTCCAGCAGCCTTTGGAATGCTTAATCACTAATGTTACTTCCTTCCATTTACACATTAAGAGTGACTTTCTGCTGATGTCAGTGATCACAGCATTTGAAAAGTAGTTTAAGGAGTAATGCTGTGCCATGCCTTGTCAACAGTCACTGCTGTACTAGCCATCAGCTTCTGCAGGCCCCTAGGACTTATTAAAGAAAATGTGTAGAAAAGCAAAGCTAACCCTGCTGTGTGCACTCCCTCTCTTTTTTATTATAAGGATTTACATTACTGCAGAACATAGTAGTGCTGTTATAAATAAACCAACAATGTGTGTGACTCATGCTGGAGGACAATAAAGCATCTGCATCAAATTCAAAAAGTCACCTTCTTGTTATATTAAGTTACCACTCCGTTTCTCATTTTAGTTTATGAGGAGAAGTCTACTGAGAGACTTCTGTTGTTCCAGATGCATTTTTTTTTACTGTGGGGCTCTTTTTGCTTGCATTAACCAAGGCTACTACAAGGAGAGTCTTCATGATTCCTGAAATGCCACTGCCCTCCAAACTCTCTTCCAGTGAATCTCATTGCAGCCTCATTTATCATCCCAGAATTCGTAAGCCTCCCCTCACAAAGATGACACTTCTGTGCCAAAGCGGGGCACTTGAATAGAAAAGGGCAAGCATATGATAGACCCTTTTCAGGTGCACTTGAATTGTAAGAACAGTTTAGCTCCATCCTCTTTCGAACCCCCCTTCAGGTAGTTGAAGGCTGCTATTAGAAAGTTGCTGAGGAAGAAACTGTTGTTTTCCACAGCTGCTTTATACCCTCCACATGCTATAAAGTCAGAAATTAAGGGTCGCTATCAGATATGAGCATCTTCTGCTACAATTTAGTCGAAATCATTTAGTTGGGGTCTTGGAAAAAAGAGAACAGTACCCAAAACACAGGAAATGACATACCAGCATAATTCCATCTCCAGCAATAGCCAGGAGTCCATCTAGTTCAATAGCTTATCTCCAAGTGTGACTGCTACTACTTAAGAGCAAGATGTAAGAAACTCTGAAGTTGGGAATTATGGAAAAATTTATGCTTAAGGGAATTTTCCTCCTAACCACCCTTTTATTAGAAGCTGGCTTATGTCCTGAAGCATATGGGTTTACATCTTTTCCAAACTGTGTCGTTTATTTTTAATCCTATCTGATGTAACTGTAGATATTTTTGTTGTCTGGTATCTAGTTCTTTTCTGAATCATGCTAAACTCTTGGTCTAAGCAATGTTGCTATTGTTGGTACAGCACCCTTTTTATGCATGCAAGCACTATTCAGTCTGAATTCAGCACTATTCAGTCTGTATTACTGTTTTAGTGTTTCAGTTTATTTTTGGAAGAGCTGTTGCATTCAGAAGTTTGCTGTGTCTGACTAAATCTCTTTAATCACAGTCATTTCTTGGACAATAGTTTTATCGTATCATAGTTGGTAGGGTCGGAAGGGATCTGAGGAGATCATCAAGTCCGACCCCCTGCCATGGCAGGAAAGAGCATTGGGGTCAAATGACCCCAGCAAGGTGTTCATCTAGCCTCCTTTTAAAGACCCCCAGGGTAGGAGCCAGCACCACTTCACTTGGAAGTTGGTTCCAGATCCTAGCCGCCCTGACAGTGAAGTAGCGCCTCCTGATGTCTAGTCTGAAACTACCCTCTGCCAACTTGTGACCGTTATTTCTTGTCACTCCTGGTAGTGCTCGGGGGAACAGGGACTCTCCCAATGCCTGCTGGTCCCCCCTGACTAGTTTGTAACAGGCCACTAGAGCCCCACTCAGCCTTCTCTTGTAGAGGCTGAACAGGTTCAGGTCCCTTAGCCTCTCCTCATAGGGCCTGCCCTGCTGACCCCTGATCATGTGAGTGGCCCTCCTCTGAACCCTCTCAATGATATCCACATCCCTCCTGAAGTGCAGTGCCCAGAACTGGATGCAGTACTTCAGCTGCAGCCTGACCAGTGTCGCATAGAAGGGGAGGATCACCTCCCTGGACCTGCTTCAGATACATCTGTGCATGCATGACAAGGTGTGGTTGGCCTTCCTGAACATGTCCCCACACTGTCGGCCCATGTTCATTTTGGCATCAATAATGACTCCAAGATCCTTTTCTGTCTCTGCACTGACAAGAAGAGAGTTCCCCACCCTGTAGGTACGCTGCTGGTTCTTCCTCCCCAGATGCAGCACCCTGCACTTGTCAGTGTTGAAACCTATCCTGTTCTCATGTGCCCACCCCTGTGACCTGTCCAGTTCCGATTGCAGCCTATTCTTCCCTTCTAGTGTGCCCGCTTCTCCCCACATCTTAGTGTCATCAGCAAATTTGAACAGGGTGCTTTTTACCCCCCTTATCCAAGTCACTGATGAAGATATTGAACAGTACAGGTCCGGGGACCGGGCCCTGTGGAACCCCACTGCCCACATCCCTCCAGGTCGAATAAGACCTGTCCACCACCACTCTCTGGGTGCAGCCCTCCAGCCAATTAGTGATCCATCTGACTGTGTAGGTATCGGTGCCACAGTCTTCAAGTTTTTAAATGAGAATAGGGTGAGATACAGTGTTGAAGGCCTTCATAAAGTCCAGAAAGACTATGTCTACTGCGGCACCTGCATCCAAGGATTTTGTGACCTGGTCATAGAAGGCCTCCAGGTTGGTCTGACAGGACCTGCCTCTAATGAACCCATGTTGGTTGCACCTAAGCATAATCTCCCCTGCTGGCCCCTCACAGACATGCGCCAGAATAATTCTTTCAAAAAGCTTCCCCAGGACTGAGGTAAGACTAACCGGCCTATAATTTCCTGGGTCCTCCTTCCTCCCTTTTTTGAAAATGGGAACCACATTGGCCCTTTTTCAGTCCTCTGGCACTACACCAGAGCACCATGAACGCTCGTAAAGCCATGCCAGGGGTCCTGCAATGACCTCTGCCAATTCCCTGAGCACTCTGGAGTGGAGATCGTCAGGACCTGCTGATTTAAATACATCCAGTCCCTCCAGAAGTTCCCTAACTAAGTCTTTCCTGACCCTAGGCCTGTGTATGCCTCCCCTGGTGGCAAATTTGCTGTTGTGCAGTTTCCCTCTTCTCCCTATAAAGCAAAGCTAGGACAACATAATAAACTTAACTATGTACAAATTTAATAAGATATAAAAGATATAATATTAACATATATATATATATATATATATATATACACACACACACACACACACACACACACACACACACACACACACAATACAAGAACTATAAGCAATATATAGTGTATATCTATACGAATATTTTATACACAGATGAGGGATCAGGTAGTCAAAATGGAGGGGCAGGGTTCTCATTAACTGTTATGCAGTCTTATACTCTAATAGGGTGCAAAGTTCCCAAAGCATATGACAATGAGTTCACACAATATGAGGTGCAAAGTTCACAAAATATGAGGCTCAGAGTCTAGGGGAGAGTGGACAAGGCAATAAGCTGTGTTGAAGCAACTTCAATGCCCTGGGGAAGGACAGCCTCAGATGGCAGGGATGGGAGCCCGATATCCCAGCTGCCTCCCTCGACTCACTCAAATAAACCAGCTAGCCAGGCCTCTACCTGAGACCCCTTTCTCTTAGAGAGCTCCTCCCAGCTGTTTGCCACTGACTAGGAGGGCCCCCCTCCCCTGTGGGAATCCCTTTCCTTGGCAATTCATGACTCTCTGGGGCCTGATGAGGCTGCACTCATTTCTTCTGGTGAGAAGTCTCCTTCCTTGGCAGGGGGTCCTCAGCTCCTCGAGGCTTTCCCACCCTTTGACCCTCTCTTGGCCCTGTGCACTTTCTCATGGACAGGTGGCCCCTCTCACCTTATGCACCATCCATGCACCACTAGCCCCTTCCTTGTGCAAGGTGAGGGAAGGAGTCAGAGGCCTGTGCTGCCTGGTGTGGCACCCAGGGTCCTGGTCTGCTCCCAGACCCTCCATGCACCAATCTCTGCATCAGGTGCCCAGCCTCATGCTGGAGTTGGAGACATGAGCCACCACATGCAGCTCTGGGGTCTCATCCAGGTCCCAGACCCTCCATTCACCAATCTTTGCACCTAGTGCCCAGCCTCATGCCAGAGGGTGGAGACCCAGGCTGCCGCGTGCAGCTTCAGGGTATCAGTCCATGCCCAGACCCTCTGTGCACCTATCTGTGCACCATCACCACACTCCCTCATGGTGGGGCTGGTGGCACAGCTGCTTTCTGCTCCCCATCCAGTGAGGCATCTTCTGGGCTCTTCTTGGGCAACAATTCCACCCTGCTGGCCAGCTCTGCCAGCTCTTCTTAGCCCTCTTCTTCATCCCTTGTTGAAGTCACCCATGTGCTGGACATGCTGCCTTTTTATCCTCACCAGAGGCTCTACCCCTATATTGAGAATTGACCAATCAGAGAGAGGGGGTGTTAGTCCTCTCTCTGGTCCATCTCTTCACCTTGCTCCTGGGTAGGGGCAGGGCAGGCCTCTCCCCTGCCATCTCCTGATTGGTGGGGAAGGGAAAATGCCCCACCAATCACCTTGAGCCTCCTCGAACTTGACATGCCGGGCTACTGCTGGCAAGCCCACCACATAACGTAGATAAAAACAAGTTATAGTTAAAAATGCTGATGCACTAATGCACAGTAGAGTAAATCTACTGTGTGTTGACAGTACTGTGCAGTAGCACCAGTTACCACGTATTGAGTTAGTACCTGTTATTACAGGTAGGAAACTTAATGTGCCATAACTACAGCATATTAGTGCATGAGTATATGCACCCAAGATCCCTAAATATTATGTCACAGATTTTCATTGAGCAGAAAACGAACCTGCAGAACCCTGAAATCTTCTATGTTTAATAAAGTATCTTGGAGTTGATTATGTGTGCATGCCATTATAATTTACAAAGTAAAGAAACAGATTGCTTTGAAGGCATGGCATTCCTCCAAAAGCTAGTTTTAGCCCTATTAAAACATTTCTGATATTGAACCATAAACAATTTTATTGAGGCTGCCAAGTATCAAGATAAGTCAAACCTCTGCTATTTAATTCCTCACTTTATACAAAAATTTTGCACGTTGATGATTTCCAAGGCCTGGTGAGGACATAAGTAATAAATAAATAAAAATATAATTTCAGATTTCACCAACCGATCTGTTATTTTTTTGGTTGTTTGTTATCAAAACAAAACAAAATATTGTGAAGTTGTTCTTCTTCTTGTTGTTTTTCTCCCAATCAGGAAAACCTGCCATTCAAAAACTGATGTAAATATCTACCATTGAACATTAACCCGCCCCCCCCCCCCCCCCCATGTACTATAACAGGGGTTGCAAATCTGGTCCTGTGATACCAGCAATAACGTCTGAAAAGCTTGAATATTCCTAACTAGTGCTAGGGAACTACTGTTCTCTGTCTACTGACCTTTATACTATCATTAAACTATTGTAAATCTGTTTCTGTTCTGCTTCTCCCTAAATTGCACTATCTTTTGACTTATATATCGCTTTGACTGCTAAGCTCTCTTGATATATTCTAATAATACTTCATCAGGATGGGGTCACTTTGCTGATGTGTTACTCAAAAAGGGATCAATTCTACCACTTTAATTAAGCCACATACAGTACACGTATGCTTTTCCTCTTGAACTTTGCCTTTTGGGTGAGTGGCCTGAGATAACAGAGGATCAGTTCTCCTTTTCACAATACTCTTGCCATGGGCAATTCTAATGAAGTCCCACACCCCCTAAGCAATACATCAACAATATTAGACAGAGACTAGCTTTCAAAATCCTCTCTATTCTTGGAGAACAGTATTTTATTCTTTAATGATCTTTCCATACTTCAACCATGATTTCGTAACTGCATAAAGGTAGATTCAGTCCATATAACAGGGTCTAATTTGTGCCCACACAGCCCACAATCAGAAGCAGACTTTTTGCCATCACAAACAGCATTTTCCATCCATCCTAACCTTCCTCCTAAATGCCTTTATATAAACATATTCTAAACAGCTATCTCATAACATCACAGCAGCAGCTCTCTGTGTTGCCACCTGAAAAGGAGGTAGGGCTAGGAGAAACAAAGGGGAGGAGAAACACTTTCAAGATAGGTTGGACAAAACTTACACTAAAATTTAGACTTAAAGGCCAGGTACAGACATTACACTTTTACTGATATAGGTGATCAGAAACCGGCCTATCCCCATAGCGGAACAGAAATTTGGTACACATAGAGTGATTTTAAAATGTCAGAACATGGTCTAAGATTCCCCCCCACACCACAACCATCAAACAGTAAATGTGTGTTATGTTCTCTACCAATATAAGCTATGCTGTTTACAGAAAACCATGTAACTTAGATGGATTCCACCTTGGGCTTCTTGAATGTCTGTACCTCGCCAGTCAGTCAGTTTGTGTAACTTTTTATGGTGCATTCTTAATTCCCCTAGACAAGACTCTCTTTTCTGTAACGAGAAAATAGCAATTTTCATTTGCCTTTTGTGGGGAAAAGGGGGGTTAAGAAACTGTTCCATGAGCCATTTAGATACAACTGAGCTGTGAAGAGACTCAGATTACTCAGTGCTGAGTAACTTAAAAGGTTGAGAACCACTGATTTGGGCAATGAATGAAGCCAAGCTTCACTCCTTGGTTCCAACTGATTAAGTTTCTCTGACTACCTCAAAGCTGAACCAATAAAGTAATCAAGTTGGAGGGCCTAGTCCCACCCCCATCAGCCCTTAGATCTTATTTCCTTTTTTTTTTTTTCTTCTCTAATAAACTTTCCTAGCTCCATCTTCATGGTTTCTGGAGTAAATGAATGAGGAGCCCATGACTGAACTGAAGTATATAATATAGGCAACCATCCGTTGATCCTATGGATCATGGTGTACGTAAAAGAGGTCTAGTCAGATGCCTGATGAACAGGGATCCTGGTTTTCTCTGATTAAAAAAAAAATCCCTAATTTTTGGGAAAAAGTAACCCAAAATCCACATTTTCCCATGATTAAAATGAAACACCACTAATATATATATAGTGGTGTTTCATTTTATTCGTGGAAAAATATGGAATTTGGGTTACTTTTTTCAATCCAAAAATTGAGGATTATTTTTATCAGAGAAAACCATGTTCCCTACTGATGAATCCATTTGTGGCTGACAAGCTCAGTTTGAGAGGGACGCAGCTTGTTATAAGTTTCACAGATCCATATGTTGTCTGAGTTGAAGTCCAAGTTTTACAGCACACTGCTTTCTTTTTTCCTGCTTTGATTCCATCCTCTGGATCAAAGCCATTTCAGGTTAAGCTGCTCCTAGTGCCACATGTTCCCTGTATATTGGACGGAATTCTGTGTGCTCCTCCCCACTTTCTATGTTGATGTTGAATGGCTTCATATAATTTTTGCACACATCGTGGTACTGCCATAGAGGGCAACCACACCTTCTAGAGTTGTCTCAAAGCCTGCTATACAAAATATTTTTTTGGATATGGTCTCTTCCCATTCTCCTGACATAGCCAAGCCACCTCTCCTTGATAGTGATTTCTAAGTGTGTCAGTCCTGTCCATTTCAGTACCTCTGTGTTTGTCTTCCCACTTTATTTTCAGGATCTCATGTGGAAGCTATTTAGTCATATCAAGCTTGATGTGCTTAGCGTATGTAGTCCGTGTTTCTAAACCATAAAACATGGATGACAGCACATAAGTCTCATAGATTCACATCTTCACCTTAGCTGATAGTTTGCTGTTATTCCATGCACAGTTCTGTAATAGCCAAAATTCTTAGCTCTTTTTCCCATTCTGTTAGTTCACTCTGAAGGTCAAAATTCCTGCTGATCATACAACCCAAGTAGCAAGAACTGTCAATGACACCAAGAGATTTATCTTCTAGAGTGATGTCAGGTATTGGTTCCTCCACCCCTGAGTACATCATCACAGTCTTTTTTTGGACTGATTGCCATCCAGAAGCTCTTGCATAAGTCAAAAAATCTGCCCAAGAGATTTTGCAGAGAAGATTCACTGTGAGCAATCAGGGTCATGTCATCTGCAAACAGGAAATCTCTCAAAACCAGTTCTTTCACCTTGGTATTCACTCTAAACCTTGTGACGTTGAATGAGCCTCCATCAAGTCTGATTCAAAGATAAATGCTATCAACTGTTCAAGAAGGACTGGCAGGGGGGAAGAGGAGAAATTGCACTTTATGTGCTCAGGGCTCCAGTATGAAACTGGAGATAGGCCTGTTGAACGTCTCTGGGTTAAGGTTAGTGGGAAGAACAACAAGGGTGATGTTGTAGTGGGTATTCGCTATAGACCACCAGGCAAGAGGAAGTGATAGATGAAGCTTTCTTTAAACAGGTAGTAGAAGTTTCCCAATCACAAGCCCTGGTTCTCATGGGGGACTTCAATCACCCTGCCATCTGCTGGGAGGGCAATACAGCAAGAAAGAGAAAAATGCTCCCAAAATCAGGGAAATTTAGTTTAATAGTTCAGAGCACATCTCCTTTTTATACTCTATACTATATTGCATTTGTAAACACAGAGTGGGAACAGATACATGAGACTTCTTGCAATTTAGTCGCTAAGAGCTAGATTGTATTAATCTTACACATGAAGAGTAGCTTCTCCTTGTGAGTGGACTGATTTTAATAAGTTCAATTACAGAATAATTAATACTTCAACCTGAGTAAAGGATGCAGTTGAAGCCCTAAATAATGTATAATAAAGTTGTTTACATCCTCACTGGTACATCTTTTCCCCATTTCAGCCACTCAAAAAAATCATAGCCTCTTTAACATGTTTTGTTCATTTTTAGCTCAACAGAGTAGATCACAGTCATTTTTGTCCTTAGAACCTGTGACACTTATGCTATTCTCTCAGATTGTATTCACTATGATCAGTTCCATCATTGGTCAAGTCTGCAGTTATCACCTTCATTTAACTTTTGCTCTGAAACAAACTAACTCTAACCACACTTCTAGGCTGTAGATGTTATCTTCCTCAAAAATAAATAATAATAGCAAAAATAGGGCCTTATTCTTCTATTCTGGAACTTCATCTATTTATTAAAGTTATCTGTAGCTGCAGGCACATGTTTCTCAGTGACCTAAGAGGTCCTTTCTAGGAACATGTATCTGCACAAAGGGAGTCAGAGGATACAAAAGGGAATGCATGATTCAAGGATTCAGTAATCCTGGTCAAAGAAAAAAAAGAGAAGGTTGCAGTAGAATGGTCAAGATGATCGATGAGAGCTTCAGTAATCTGGGTAGAGGGAAATGGCTAGATCTTGTAGATACTCTGCAACAAGATTTCAATACAACATGGGTGTAAGGAGAGAGAGAGAAGATCAAAGCTGACTTCCAGCTTACTGGGTTCAGTCACTTGGGGTGGTATTTACAGTGACAGATAAAGGAAGCAGAGAAGGAATAGGGAGAGAGTGCTAAAAATCCCAATGTGTTATTGCTACAAAAATCATGTAAATCATAAAGTAAAAGGGTTTGAAACTAGTGCAGTTTGCTAGTTAAAATCATTCTGTACTTTGCAAAGTTTATAACTTGTCCTATTTTGATCACATTTTAATTCTTTATCCCAGATGTTTTATGTCTAACACAATCTTACAAAGGCTTTGCCCTAATTACTTAAAATAGTTCTCTCAGAGTAATGTAAGGATTTCAATTTTACACCTACCGGATTATAAAGCCACAACAGCAGGCTGTGTGTGTGTGATTACTTTCTCAACTTGGATTTTAAACCATTTTAAAACAGGCTTAATCAGTTCTTTAGACCTTTCCCTAAATGTATGCATTTGTAATTCTGTATAGTAATTCAAATGGATGAATTTCTGCCTGTGTTATTTTATATTATTCTATTTAGATAGGCTTCTGTTTAAATTCATTTGGTAAGTAGTGTGACCAAAAATACCCATAACAACAAGGAGCTCTTAGTGCTTTTCATCAATGCATTTCAAATAACTTTATCAAAGAAGTATCATCACTCACATCTTACAAATGAGGAAACTGAGGAACAGACACATGACTTTTATTAGTGTTACTCATCTGGGTCAACGGCTTAGCAAAACATGGAATTAACTTCTCCCCTTTACTTCTCACCCTGGCCTCCCTCTTCAGTTCATCCTCATGACAATCAACAACCTGATCTTCTCCCCATTCCTTTCTAACCAAAGCCTAGGAACATAGGACCACAAACTAGGCAAACTTGAAAATTAGAGGAGTTCTTAGGTTTGTGGTTATTTTTTTTTCTCCATCCTTTTTCTTTCTGTATCTATTTAGGAACTCTTGCAATTTTAAAGTATTCCCTTATTTTCACCTACACTGATATACAGAGATCCTGGTTTTCTCTGATCAAAAAAAAAAAAAAAATCCCCAATTGTCAGATTTAAAAAAGTAACCCAAAATCCACATTTTCCCATGATTAAAATGAAACAGCACTATATATCTATATCTATATTGATACATAGATCTATATAGATATAGATATAAATATCTATCTATCAATATATAAGCGGCATTTCATTTTGATCATGGAAGAATGTGGATGTTGGGTTAACCTGAAAATTGGGGATTTTTTTTTTTTTTATCAGAGAAAACCAGGATCCCAGCTCATGTAAGAAATGATTCATCTCTGGCCTCAGTTTCTGAAACTTCCTTCTTTCTGGCTTCCCAAATTTTCCTACTCTATCTTGAAGTCCACAACCTGTCTTTAATATTAATGTCCTTTACTCACCACTTCAATAGTGACTGGTAACTACCTCTTTCAGAACCTCCTGTGTACTCCAAACTCAGCATATCAGTCAAATACCTCATCCTCACCTTCTTAGTTTTTCCTTATGTCCTATCCTTAACTTGCAACGGTTCTACACTAACATGGCATACCTGTGACATAGGTTTTGTTTCCTTATGCAATTCTTCATTTGATCACACTGTTCCTGGAAACTTCTCAGGAAACCTCATTCTCCTTCATCCCTAGCAACCCACTTTTTCATTTAGCTTTCCACAAATGATCTGCACTTCAGTCCTCCATCTCAGCATCATTCACAAACTCTATTCAATTAACTTAAAAGGCAATGTATAAAGAGAATCTAACAACTTTTGTGCTTACCCTTAAATACATCCCATGGTCTTTTGTTATTTTAAATGTCTTGGTCCCATAAGCGATATCCCCTCTCTCTGTTTATTTGCACCCTTAACTATGTTTTATTCTTTTATTATTTTATATAACACCCTGTAGGTGCCTTTTATACCTATGGCACTCCTTCACTGTAAAGGCTGAGGAAAATCTGGACCAAAATGTCAATAATCACTTGTCAAGAATTTTTTCCAAGACAAAGGAAAAATGTTTTTCCTACTTTTTAAATTGCATGGGCTTGTTCTGATGAAGAGAAAAGCTCATGTTAACAAGCAAGTGAGAGAGCATCAGCAGCAGTTGTGCGGAAGATCAGTGTACTGGCACTTTTGATATTAGTCACTTATTTAGTATTCAGAATTGTGCATCTCTCGGGGATTCTTTTGACAGACACTAAAGAGAGACACACTAAAGCAGCACATTAAAAAAAACTGTTTGTTACTCGAGGCGTGTTTTGGTTTGTTGTTCAATTTCATTCATTTCAACGATACAGCTAGAAAATGTAAAAACATTGTTTTGTGGAGGCCATAGAATTTGACCTCAAAACGTATAAAGTACCATCTGCAATTTCCTTAGCTATTCTTTTTTTTTCATTTACAGTTGCTATACATCAGTTATATAGCTGGGAAAGAAGGAGAGTATTTATCAATATTTTAATTTCTTTGTGCTAATGCCTGCATAAAAGAAAATTATTTGTGCTAATTCCTGCCCAAATGACTTCACTGGGATAAGAATCTGGTCATATGTATCCTTGCATTAAGATACTTTTACTAAGTAAAAGTTGTTTTTTATATGCCATCTAGGTGAGGAAGTAAAGTCTACAGCAATAGTCTGTCCCCCTTTTTCAGGCCACTAGACCCATTCATATTGCATGCATCTAATACTTTTTATTAATCAAACTAAAGATATGCATATGGCCTTCATTATTATATTACTTGAATATTCACAGTCTTTATTATATTTGCATTTACAACACCCTCCAAGTGATAAGGGAGTCCTGGCACCCTCCTTTTACAATTGCAGAACATTGGACCTGAGAGACTGAGAGTCAGATTTCAAAAGACATTTACTATTAAGTAGACCGATTAAGCCTGCACTAAATGTCTTGTATCTATACATGCAGCCCTGTTATGGCACAAGCAATATCCTGCTCTGGAGATTTTTACTCCACAGCACTTCATGTGTAGACACTGATGGGGCTGGTTGGGGCATGACGATGCTTCAGTGTGGGACTGCCTGCCAGCTAGTTCCACACTGGAGCACCTTCTTGCCCCAGCCAGCCGCTCTGCAGCACATTGAGCTGGGTTGGATCAGCCCCAGGCTGGCAGGCTGACCCTCAAGATCCCCTGCTAGCTGAGGCTGCTCGAATCCAACTCAACCTGCTGCAGTCCCAGATGCTCATGTAAACTCAGTGCCCAGGAGCAATAAACTCTATGATATGTGCCAGAGTGTATTGCTGCACACTAATAGCACATATAGATACACCTGGTATGTAGGAACCTAACTCCCATTTATTTACTGGAGTTAGTACATACATATCTTTAAAAGTTTAGGCTTAAATGACCTCCCTGTAGTCACACATAATGGTTTGGCAGGATTGGAACCTCAATCCTCTGCTGCTCAGCATAGTACTGTGACCACTAGAGCATACCATTATCATTCATTTTAGAATATGTGAATGGATATAAGCTCACTGTCCTGAATATTGGTAGCTCAGATGCAATTATATCTATTGGCCTTCCTTTTATTTCTTTCTCTTCTGCTCCCTTATCTTCCATGTGAAATTCTGCTTTATTATGTTGGGCTAGTTCCACAAAAGGACGTAGGTGGCAAACTGATATATTAGATATCAAAGTCCAAGATACAGACCTTCACAGCTGTTTTTCAGCTTCCTCACCTTGAACCTACATATATTTCTGAAATACCCAAGTTTCCACCACAAAAAGTCCCTAGGGGCATGTCTACATATGCATTTGATCCAAGATCAGTTTACTTGCAAGTCAACTACTCACAAGTAAATGCTCCCGGACAAGTGTCTACACATGCAGAGACATGGGAGCAGATTTACTGCTCCTAGCAGGAAACTGCTCTCACTTCCTGCACCCTGCAAGAGGCCCTTGCCACCACCGGGGGGAGCTCTAGGCTCCTCCTGGGTGCTAGCCCAGGTGCTGACAGGAAGCAAGGGGCCAAGAGATAGCTGTCCCTTGGCTCCCTGATTGGGGTAGGGGACTTAGAAAGAACTGCAGGAGAGGGGTAGGTCCCAGCCCCCTGCCCCAATCTGTTGTTGGGGCAGCTAGCAGTGCACTCCCAGGAGGGCTCACTAGTAGCTGCCTCGCCAGTGAATGGGGCAGGGAACTGGGACCTCCCCCACCCCTGAAGCTCTTTCCAAGCCACATGCCTCAATCGCCTGAACAGAACACTTCCCCTGACCGGGACAGTTCCCAGACCCTGCTCTGCATCTGTGGGGCAGGGTTGGGCAGCCTGTTCCTCACTCGCCTCCATGAGCACAGAACTTGGTGGGGAACAGGCTCCCCAGCCTGTTCCCCAGTCAGCTCCGGGACTGTGGAACTGGCACTGGGAGATAAGGATCTCTCAGCCCCCTGCCCCAATTGGAATGGTGGAGCAGGGGTTGTAGATAAGGATCTTCCAGCCCCAACTCCCAATCCCAATCCCAGAGTGGGGGAGGGGTGGCTTGGAGCTTCCTGCTGCTGGGGTAGGGAGACATAGTCCCTGCTTGGGCTACAGTGGCGGAGCTCGCCCCAGCAGCAGGCAGCTCCCATGGGCAGGGAGCAATCTCCTGTCCCCTGATGGCCGGTTTACCAGGAGCAGATTTGCTTCTAGTCAGATGTCTATATGAGTACTTCTGCACAGTTAGTTATCATCAGTAAATTTTCTGCTTGCAGTTGCAGGTAGGAAATTTACTTGTGCTTAGCAAGGTTTACTGCACAGTAAGCATGTGCACGTGTAGATGCATATGCTTGTAAACTATGCTATTTTGCAGTAAAAGCAACTCGTGTAGATGCACCCTAGATGCCTAAATTTCTAGTGCTGGCAACACAAATAATCAACAACAATGAGTTAATAAACGATTCCCCTGCATATTTCATCTGTAGGAACTGATATGGCAGGGATTCCTAGCAGATCAGTCCTCATACAAAATACATTCACAAAAGAAAGTGGTGATACTCCCTACCTGCAGTGCTGGATTTCAGTTTAAGCTACTTAAGCTATAGCTTAGGGCTTCACAATATGAGGGGCCTCTAAATAAGAAAAAAAAACACAACTTAATATTAAGTTTTGTAATAATCAGTTGATAAATAAAGGAGATAAAGGAGATATGGGGAAAATTACTCTCTAAATATGAACATTTTATTCTAATATGACAATAGTATACATACATTGGATAATTTTTATCATATCGGGCCTCTTATGATAGACATAATTTAGGGCCTCAGCATGTCATAATCCAGCACTGCCTACCTGTGTACCAAAGAATTTTATTGGTTGGAGCAGCATTTCACCCAATTATAGTATGGGAACCTCTGGTGGTATGCAGCAAAATTCCTGATGGTATGCAAAAAGGTAAAATGAGAAAGCAGAAAGAAGGAGTCAGAAAATATACGTGACAATAAAGCAAAAGGAGGAAAAAAAAGTGATGAGCAATTCTACTGTCTCTCTCTAGTTTTTTAGAAAGGTAACTGTAAGGTTGTAGTGACATAAAGTGTTACTTTCTTATTGTCCATAACACTAAATCATAGGGGCATGCAGCAGTGTACGAAACTTAAAATGAGTAGTAGCCCAATAAATTGAGAACCACAAGCAAAAAGGAACAGCATCCACAAGAGAGACATAATGACACCCTCCCCAAAGCAACCCAGGTATTACAGCATACTTCTAAAAAAATGATAACCTCGATTGAAACCCTGCTGTAAATTAAATAAATTTGGGACTACTTGGTAAATGGAAGGAGTGAGTTCCCCTTTCTCATGGAATGTAACTATTCTAAGACAGAATTCCCTTTCTGAATCTTGTTCATTGTCTGATCTACTCTCATTAGTAGCAACACATTTTAGTTCAAATGCAGCTACAATGTACAGCAAAGTTCAGTGCTGCTTGCTTTGAAATTTCTTTTCATTGGGTTCTTATTGGTTATTTTGGAACTTTATAAAGAAGAGAGTATTTCAAAATGTCATATCCAGATCCCATTTTTATCCATTCATCTTTAGCCAGTTCTTACTGCATTTTTTTCAGTCAACTCTTTTACTGAAAGGCCAGGTTCTGATCTCAATGTAAGTCTGAAATCTGAATTGTATTTTGGGGGCATTTATATGTCCTCATTCTCAGTAGGGCACCTTGACACATCAGATAATTTTCTCAGAGTAATGTACAAATTTTAGGTTCTGTTCCCACCACAAACAGACTAGATCTGCACCCAGGCACCAAAGACTTTGCCACTGGGCTTGCACAACATTGCTTAAGTCCTGATATTAAAGCTTCTCAATATAGTAGGGGCCTATTGCTCTCAAACTAGGCATTTTCCCTTGTATCTCTTTGCTAGGTCTACAAGTTGAGGTTCTCTTAGCCCATGGCTACTTGACCAGGCACCATCCCAAAGAGTGTTTATTATTCATTGGTTACAGAATGTTGCAGTGGTGTGGGAAATCATTTTTCAAATCTCTATTCTATCCTTCTACTCCAGCCTCCCACATTCAAGCATAATGTCCTAATGACCAAATGGATAAAGAGTCTGACAGATACATTTTTGTTTCTCATTTTCTTCTTCTGAAGCTGTTGGTCTTTATATACATCCTTAAATGATCATTTCAGTAGGAACTTAAAACTCAAACTCCCATATGAGTGCCTAACTCCTGTGTTATAGAGCCTCTTAGTGAGTCACACTCCTCCTTTCTTCACTCCCTTCAACGCCACTATTTTCTATTAGCTTACTAGCTTAAGCAGTTCCCTTCTCTGAATCCCATTCTTAGGCACTTATTTCCTCTCAGCCATTGCATGAGAGGGAATCCATTGCACTGGCATAACTCAGAGTGAATGAACATTTTAGTGCCTATTTCCTACGTGTATTTAGCCCTGGAGTACTTTGCAGTGCTTAAATAAGCAATAGGGGCATTTATGCACGTGCCCCAGAAGTGGGGGGGGGGGGGCACTTCGTCAAACAAGCTTTAGTTAAAGCACCCACACTGTCATTTTTTGGTGTAGGAACATTTGATACATGTGACACTGGAGTCTGCTGGAGTGTGGTAAAATACCACACTCCAGTAGACTCAATTAATTGAGTCTACTCTGACACACTGTAAGTACAGCCACACTGAATGTGTATAGGTGCCCCAGATGGTTCTTTTTTTTTTCTCTTATCCTGTCTCCAAGGGGAGAATAACTTGTACAGTGTAGTGTTTTGTTTTGGTTGAACTGTGGGGTTGGCATCTTATGTATATGTTGGCATGCATTTGTATTACAGAAGGCACAATCAAAGAAGTGTGTGGTAAGGTTTGTGAAAGTTCCTATTCATGGGAAAGTACAATATATCATCCCAGATCATCCAAGAAAGTTCTGGTTTTACCCTTGTGGTAGAAAGTTCCATTGTACCTAAGGACCAGAGTTGTTAACCACAGTCATCATCTTGAAGCTTTAAGAAGTCTTTTTTCCTGTCTTGGTTCCAGGACATTTGAGTATTTTGCAGAGTATGACCAAGATCTTAAACTTGATAGGATATTAAAGGAGCTAGGTCCTACATCCTACTGATTTTAGGAAGCTCAGGAATAAAATCCTATTGCACACTGGTCAAGTCCCTGAATAAGGTACCCTTAACACCTCTTTTTTGTAATCCACCTTTATCATATCTTTAAGATGAAGGCAGGGGGGAGGGGGATGGACAGACGGACAGGAGGAGTGTTAGCTTTAAGATGAAGGTGCGCTGGGGTGGGAAGGAATGGACAGGAGGAATGATGTACAGGGATCCTGGGTGGGGTTTCCAGATTAAAAAATCCCAAATTTTCTGTTTAAAAAAGTAACCCCAAATCCACATTTTTCCAAATTTAAAATGAAATACCACTAACACACACACACACACACACACACACACACACACACACACTACCCAATTGCCCATCAAGAATGACGGGGGGGGGGGAAGGAATGGGCACCCTCTGCTCTGTCCCCTGTGTCCCCACCATCATGGCAGCAGGCTACCTTCTGTCAGAATGCTTCTTCATGCTCTGATTGGCTGTTTCCATCAGCCAATAAGAGTGTTAATAAAGTGTTATGGACAGACAGACAGGCAGGCAGACTTAGGCTTTAATAATATTAGAATAATGGTGTTTCATTTTAATCATGGATAAATATGGGTTACGTTGTTTTAACCAAAAAATCGGGGCTTTTGGGGTTTTTTTTATGTAATCAATCAGAGAAAGCCAGGATCCCTGGTGATGTATCAGGTTAATATAAACTTACTTGGGCACCTTGGAAATGAAATAGGATTGGGCCTAGGTTCCCATTTTCTTTCCTATTACCTTACATAGTGGAGTGTATTGCAACATTCATTCTTTTTTTAATTAAGGAGAAAGAAAGAGAGCGAGAGAGAGAGAGAGAAACCACACACCCTGCTGATTTGCTTTGAAGTTAACTTTTGTGGAATTTCACACTATTTTGCTTCCTAATCACACTCCTAATTTATTTTGTAAATTTTCAAGTTATGCAGTGAATATTTCACAAAGCAAAACCAGCAACTTTCTAATTAAAATATCTTTGCACGAAAGAGCTCAATCTTTTAAAGCATAGTTATTATATTCACTTCCATCTCTTTGATCAATTTAATAACATGTGATGCTCATTTTGAGCATCTAATCTTTGTTTTATATAGAAAAGACTTATTTTCTCCACTTTAAAAGTTTCATGTTCAGTATTACATCAAATTATTTATCACTTCTAGGACTCCTTGAATGCAATTTACAGGACCTACACATATCTTATAGTACTATGGAATGCAGAGACAGAATAATTTGGTTCTTCCCGAGTCCAGTATTTAGACAGGTATGACAGAAAGTACATGCAGAGCCATGAGGGCCAGGTGATTGGCTGGAACTGCCCTGAACCTCTACATTTCTTCTTTGCCCAAAGGTTAGCTAACTGACCTGGCTCTTAGATCATAGAATCATAGGGTTGGAAGGGACCTAAGGAGGTTATCTAGTCCAACCCCCTCCTAAAAGCAGGACCATCCCCAACTAGATCATCCCAGCAAAGGCTCTGTCTAGCCAGATCTAAAAATCCCCCCAGGATGGAGATTCCACAACCTCTCAAAATAGCCTGCTCCAGCGCTTTATGGCCCTCCTCATTAGAAAGTTTTTTTCTACTATCTAACCTCAACTTCTCTTGGTGCAACTTGAAATCACTGCTCCTTGTTCTGTCATTTGCCACCACTGAGAACAGTCTATCTCTATCCTCTTTGTAATCACCCTTCGGGTAGCTGAAGGCTGTTATTAAATCCCTCACTCAGTCTTTTCTAAGATTATATTAATATCTCAAGCCATGAGTAAACTCTGTAAAGAAATTGTTTTCCTGCTCCAGAAGGATTTGGGCCAAAGCCTATTCTAATTATTTAAAACTTGCATATCATCACATAATTGAGTCATTTAACCAAAAACCTGTGGGTTTTGTACATTAAAGCTATGCAATATCTTGAACTCCCTCTAGTGCTTCCCACCCTTACCATTAATACCCTTACCATTAATTAATACTGATTAATAGGAGTTTTGCTATTAGCTTCAGTGGGCACTTTTGGAATCAGGCAAATCACAAATTATGAAACTTCTTTAAAAGAAAAATAAAGCTGTGGCCAGGTGGGGGTGAATAACAAAATCTCTCTCCCTGGGGCTCAGCTGCCACGCTTTGGAATGATGGAAGAATAAGAAGTTAATTCCCTAGTGAGAAAGGGTGTAGTAAATCATCCCAGAAGCAGGATAAAAGAAAAAATTGGTTTATTAGTAAATTTCCCGCAGGTTGTAGAGAACGCTGGCTGTTCTCACAGCTCACGGTCTTTCTTTCACCCTCCACCACTGTGTAGCCCACTCCCCCAAGCCAGTCAGCTCTGCTCCAGTCCCACTCTCTTTTCTCTTTCCTGCTGGTACCAGTGGATCCTTTCTCCATGGGACCTTCTCTTAGCCAGTAATTTTCTCATCTCTTCCTCACTTCCTTGCTTCATTGGTTGCCGTGGTTACCTCCACCCAGTTAGCTGGTCTTATCAGCAAGCTGCTCTAGCACTGAATCTGCCATTCCTGGTGTCCCCCACTGAATCTCTCCATGCTGTGCCCCAGAGGGCAAAGGAAACCCCCCTTCTGTGGATTTAAGTAGCTGCTGGCTCCTAATCAGTTAATATTCACCCCAGGTGTGATCCCCTTCCCAACTGTGTTTACTAAGTAATTAACTTTGCCCTGTCCCTGACCTGACCTGACTCCCCCTACCCTACCCCCCCATGCACCACTTGCAACTTTGTAATGTCAAAGGAACAAGGCTGTCTTTGCCCTGTTACAAAAGCAATCATCTGTTTTTGTCAAAAAATGTTAGCCAAAGATAGGGCAACTTTTACATACCCCTGTGACCTATTATTAGCCTATGCCCAAAATTATCTATAGTTTTATCTGTTTAGTCATAGATCAGCAGGAGCTGACATTGCTAACCTATTTATTTATACTGACTCTATTGAATTTTTTAGTGGAGCACTTGCATACTTTTTAAGATACCATCATCATATGGAATCTTATGCCTAACTAGAGCCATGGAAAGATTATCATTTGCATATATTTAAAAGGAGTTTAATCATGTCATCAGCTTAAATGGGGTGGGGTTTACTTTGGTTTATTTAAATCCTGATAATGACCCAGGGATTACAGTTTCAACATCCAATCTACTTTAAAAGAATTGTAAACTAATAGTGAATATTCAAATACCTAATTATTTAAAACGTGCATATTATGACATAATTGAGTCATTTAACCAACAACCTATGGTTTTTGTACATTCAAAGCTATGCAAGATTTTGCTGTCCCTCTGAAGGAGGTCCTGTAGTACAGTTAGATTGGAACTATAGATCACTGCATTAGGTTTTTTCATTTATGTCAAAGCCTTTTAAAAGATTACAGTGCCTTACATATATAAGAACTCTGTAGTATGTCTCAAACCCAAGAGAATAATAGGTTCATATCCACCTTTGCATTATTGAGCCGCATGACAGGAACCAGGGGCTGACCACAACACACAGTGAATAGAACTATTGCTAAACAAAGACTAATCCTTAGCATCTGCAAATATGGAATTGTCTGGCTACATCAGCTTAATATATCTGTCAATTAAATCAAAGATCCAATTGAAATCTCTGATAGCTCTTCATATGACACTCCCTAGAGAGACTTTGATCCCTAAAGCAATACACAATGAGAAAGAGCATTTTCATTTGTGACAGGTTTAATTTAGGGATCAAAATTCTGCATGTCATGAAAGGGAAAGATATTTTTAAGTTTCTAAACATGCCTATCTCTATTTTGGCACAGTGCCTGTAAATGAACAATGCTACTATAATAGCAGCATATTTTGTGCATGTATGGCACCAACATATTCAGAAATATTTAATAAGCTTTGTGCATACAGGAAAAAAAATTCCCAACTCTCATATACAATAACTTTTGGGATGGAATATAGTAGCTTTAGCAGTTCGTATCAGCACTGAACAACAATTTAAGGTAGTAAGTACAGAAGAATCATATCTAATTTACTCTTTTTTAATCTGTTTTGCTGTGCCGTTAAATTGCAGGCTTCAGTGACAAAGGCATAGTATTTAGTTAGCATGAACCTGATAATATATACTTCTATGTGCACTTAAGACACTACACCTGGATAGGGATGCTTCCATTTTAGTCAAGGGGAAATGCCTTTTACACATGCCTAATGACTGGTTTAGTGATGACTCAGGACAGAGTGCCACTTATTGACTCCGAACCAACTCTTCTTGTCAACACACAGAACTTTTCTTGAGTTTTCCATCCTATTATTGGGATGGTTTAATACTGATTAACCTGTATCACTGATGAGAACAAAACAAGGTATGATTATTAAGGTTATGAGGCCTATGAACCAGCTTCTGGTTCACTCAAAGCTCTGAACCATGTCTGGGTTCCAAATTCAGATGACCCTGTACAGTAGCAATTGATATTCCATTCAGAAACATGTTATTTAAGGCCATGTTAAAACCATAGGTATCTTCAGACATGCGATGCTGCTCCCCACACACAGCTCCAAACTGGAAGCTGAACAGATATATCTACAGTGTGCTGAAGGCATCCTAACTAGACCTGCTAAGCATTTTGACCTACAAGGACCTAAATGGTTTGAGTCCCATGTAGTTAAGGAATTGCCTTGTCCCATATGTTGTGCCACAATCCCTAAATTCAGCCAAAGCAACTTTCTGCATATAACATCTGTGCACTAAATTAGTTTGGCAAAAACACATAGGAAGATTGTTTTCACTAGTCACTTCTCAACTCTGGAACTCCCTCCCCCTTTTGGCCATCACAGCCAAACCCCAATCATAATGATTTTTAGAAGCTAAGATCTTTTTTATTTTGGCACATCTTTAGCAGGAAGTGGGGGGTGGGTAAAATTTAGGGGCATTGCATGTGGAGTTTATTCTATTCCTTATTATTTTAATATTTGCCTGTCATTATCATGTATCTGTCTTTTTTAGCCTCCTTTTGGGTGGGCAGCATTAAACCAAATAAATAAATTAGCCTACCCTAGTGCTGGTATTGTGTGTATACAAATAGGTTACTTCCACTTGGGTTACAGCATATAAGGAATAGCACAGCGTGCTTGAGAGTTCCACTGCCTGACACAATAAGTGCTCTAGACATCTGGTCCTGTACTTGAAGTAAATCGGAGTGTTTATATTAGCTTCAGTAGGTATTTTGGGAATCAGGCTCAAAAGGCACAAGTTTTAAACTGTGTGCTTCTTTCATCTGTAGGCAGTCCCATCAGTTTCAGTGAAATTCCTCAGGGAATAAAATATTATACCATGGGTACATTTACACATGTCATTAAGGTGATGTGATAAACTCTGATGTAGTCTCCTCTGGAGTTTATCATGGTGACTTAATGGCACATGTATCATGGTGACTTAATGGCAGATGCTGCACCTGCGACCACAGCAGTTTGAGCTGGGGTGGAGCAGCCCTGGGCTGGAACAGGGTTCAGGGGGTCAGCTCCAGGCTCCTGGTGCAAGTGTTAGGTGGTGGAGGGGCTGGATGGGGGACAAGGGTACTAAAGTACAGGGCTGGGTGGAAGGCAGCTCCCACACTTTTAAATCCTTATGTCCCAGCCAGCCCCGGTCACCATCTAGATGTGTACTTTGGCACAGTAAGTAATTGCACTGTAAGATACTACTGTCCCCAACAGTACTATCTTATGGCACAGTTAATTAAATTACTGTGCCCTAATACTGGTACTTGTGTAGATGGTGACGCTTTACTGCAGAGCAAATTAGTCAACTCCGTAGTAAAGTGCATGTGTAGACAAGCCCCATAAGAATAAAAGTAGCAGCCAAGCCATTAACTTCAGTGGCTATGATTTTCAGTGGCTTTCGAGTTCAGTGCATTATTTTTAATGTGTATTGTGGTGAATAGCATTTAGCATTCTAAAAAACTGATTGAGGCGTCACTATCAGCTAGTGTGCATGCTCAGTAACTTTGTAAATACAATTTTCATTAAGATTTTTAGTATGCAGACATTAAGGCTAGAAATTAATTTCAGATGGATATGCCATATGATCACGTCTCTCAAAAAATTCACTGCTATACATCACTGCACATCTGATCTTCTTCTGTTACTTTCCATCTTCTTGTAGTAAAGCTGGTCAAAATCAACTTTTAGAGTGATAAATATAGCTGTGTGCAATAGATTGTAACAGCTCTAGTAAGGTACCAGGTAAAATATTGCATTTATTTGAGAGAAATATTTTCACTCAGTGCACTATAACATTTCCAAAGTGATTCTAAACAATCTGTTAGGTAAATAATAGCCGAACCAGAATTCCTATAATGTACATGCAAACATTGCCTCAACATGAGCTCTCAGTACAGTCATGCATTAAAACAGGTTTAGTTCAAAATGTAAGTGTATACAATACTAACTAGTAGAGAAGCGATCTTGTCTCCTCATACAGCATTATTAAAATTACTGCTAGTATTCTGTTTCTAATTCTGACTGTCCTCATGATAGATGTTGAAATGTGATGCCTAAGCAGCAGTAAGAATCTTGTTATAGCTCCTACTATGATGGTACAGGAGCAAATACCCCTTCATGTCCTGTTCCCAATATCCTCTGCACAGTTCCACTCAGTGATGCCTGAATCCTTTGACTAAATAATAACAATTAATAATTTATAATATAGTCATAGTCTTTTCCATAGTCTTTACTCCAATCGCTCATTGCATTATCATGCTTATTTCACTTAAAATGTTTTCCTGGCCAAATGCCTAGGGAGCCCTGGACAGCTAGACATCAACATGTCTTCCTCACTCAATACATCTCCCTAGCCCTGGACAGCTAAACATCTGGGAGCTGGGAGCTGTGCAGCACCAGCTCTGAAGCTATAACACAACTCTCAACAAGTGTGTCTGGTATGCTGACCTGTAGAACAGTTCCATCCAGTCCTCAAGTAGTCCAGTGGGCTACCCAAAATTGTGGGGCAGAGCTATTGGGGTGTGACCTGATACAGAATTTGGAGTTCCTGAGCCCTGATGGGCCTGATCATCAGTCACAGGGGTAGCACCCTTACTCTCCCTTCTACCACCTGACCCCAGACATTGGCTTCAGACCCACATTGCCACCACCACATGAAAGCAGATCCATGCTGCTGGCCAAACTTGGACCTATACCTCCTTCAGACCATGGACCCAAGCTACCCCCAAAACAAAGACCTGTGCCACTACCAGCAGACTTCCTGCAGCTGCTGCTGGCCCCATAGATCTGACCTGGGAGGATCTCCTGCAGTCGAGATCTGGTTCAGGGTTCAAGTAAGTTTGACCCCTGTTGTAACATAGTGGCCTGAACCTAATGACTCACTTTTCCTGCCTTATTTATTTTATAATGCTGGGTGCTGGAGCCAGAGTAAGTAGGCCTCACTTTCTTAAAGGATTCACATAAAGAAATGTACAAGGGCTTACACAAGTGCATCCACTATGAGATTCCCAAAAAGGGTTACATATGGGTAACAAGAGTAATAGAAATATGGCAGCACATGTTAACAAGTAGACTGCATACATAGGGCTCTCAGACATTCTGCATTCTCATTGCTAGTATGTGCTAAATGCCCAATACTCCTGCATCATTACTGCTACAGCTACATGATAGCTAATTTAAACTATCACAAGTATGCCTGCCCCTGCTACAATCACCTGTTTGCTTCATTTTGTAGAGGCACCTTTTATCTCCCGATGACTGAAATGCTATAGCTAAAATAATCAGGCTCAGTATCTGATATCAGGGTAAAATTTAATAGACTGTGATGTACAAGAAATCAGGCTTCAACTTTTAGGCTAAGTACAGACAGTCAAAAAGCCCAAGGCGAAATCAATTCAATATTCACTGGTTACTCTAAGCAGCATATATTGAACCGATAATGAAATGAACTGACATGCACTTATGAATCTGGAAAGGCAGCCAGATGTCTGCAGTGGCCCAGACCAGAAGCTAGGGGGCACTAGAGCATGTCTCCCAGCCTGCTGGCCAAAGCCAAGGGCACCCACATACAGCTGAATGGGGCCCATCCCTGATTAGCTGCCCTGATTGCTCCCTAGTCTTCTACTGTCCCCTCCATGCGGGCGGGAAGTAGTTCCCCCAGCCTGGGACCCACTAGCACAGGGTACCACCCCATGTGGGGCAATCCCCATGCCTCAGCTGAAGTTCCCCCACTCTGGGGAGGATCCCCCAAGCCCTGCAGAAGGGGAAATTCCCCCTCTCACTCCTCAGCATGGTCAAGTGCTGGCTTAGTGCCAACCCACAGGTGCAAGAGAACAGTCCCACCAGCCTGGGGCACAGCCAGCACAGGGCATCACCAGCCCATATGGGGGGACTCCCGTGCCACAGTCAGGGGTTCCCCATGCCTTAACAGTATCCCCCTAACACTGGCAGAGGGGGAAGTTCCCCTTCCCACCCCTCAGCATGGCCTGGAACAGGCTTAGTTCCACTCCAGGCAGGCTTCCCCAAGCCTTGCTGCTGGTGCAGAAGGGGAATTCCTCCCTACCACTTCTCAGCATGGTCTAGCATTGGCATAACTCCAACCCCAAAGTGGGAAACACGTTCTCCATCTTAGGGCCAAGCCAGTGCCCAACATCAGCCCACATGGGAGGGGATCCCCACCCTGAGCAAGGTCCCCCAAGCCCTGCCACTGATGCAGAAGTGGGATTCCCCCCTCCTGCCCCTCAGTGCAGTCTGGCACCATCTCAACCCCAGGCTGGAGGTACTATTGCCCCCCCCCCCGCATCCCCACATCTGTGGTGGTGGAGCTAAGACTGTACAGAGGTGCGAGGAGGGAATTCCCCCTCCCACCCTGTACCAGTGTCAGGCCTTGCGGGAACCTGCCAAGTGCTGGAGAATCCCCACTAAGGCATAGGGCTCCAAGCTGGCCCCAGGTTGGAGGCACTGTTCCCCCCACACTTGTGGGAGGGCTGGGCTAAACTGGCATTGGACAGTACTACAGGGTGGGAGGGGGAAATTCCCCCTCTGCCAGTGCCTAGGGGACTCTGCTCCAGGTAGGGGAACCCCCTCACTGAGGCATGGGGACCCCTCCATGTGGGCTGATGCCCAACACCAGCTCAGCCATGGGCTGAGGAACTCTTCTGGTCCCCACACCTGTAGGGACAAGACTAAACCAGTGGCAGACCATGCTGAGGGTTGGGAGAGGGGCATTCCCCCTCTGCACCAGCAGCAGGGCCTGGGGAAACCTGCCTGGGGCTTGGGAACCCCCACTGAGGCTCAGGGATCTGGGTCAGTCCTGGGCTGGATGGACTTCCTCCTCCCCTTCCCAACTGCACATCAGCAACTGGCTCAGGCCTGGGGGAAATCCTCACACACCAGGAACTGAGTGAGGGTTGGGGAAGCTGTATTCCCCCACCTTACCAGGATGACAGGCAAAGGCAGGACTATGGCTTCAGAAAAGAAGCTTTGCTGTCTTAGCTCTGTGACAGCCCAGATGTGGAGCCAGCTCTACTCATCTGGAACAGACAGCATGGGCCAAGGCTAGTTTGCTAACTCTGTGAGTGTGGGGTTTCCAGGGAAGATGCAAAGCATCCTGGGATGCTGGAGGACTGTGAATTAACTTGACTGTGGAAGGGATCTGGGACAGAATTTGAATATACCAATTTAACCTAAATCAGTTAAGTTTGATACTACAGTCATCCAGGCCTATCTTAAACCAGTTTTGGTCATTTTGAAGCCAGTTTATGTGCATTGAACATCTGCTCTGTTACAGGCTTAAAATGGTTTATGATCACTTAAACCAGTTTGTGTGCTATGACTGCCCCTATCCTTAATATTTACTTGTGGTTTTAATTCTATTAAACTATTTATTAATTCTATTGAAGAATATAAATAAAGACTATACATAAATAATTTAAAGAAAGACATTTTAGGAGATATATTTTTGAATTCTTTGTAGGTTAGGAGGTTGTCTATACACAGGATGCCCCCTTTTAAATGGAATAACTGTACATGTGATTTAAATGAGCTGGTGTGAGTCCTTTCTTGACACTTGAATGGATTTTCATTGAGTTAGTTGGATTCTGTGACAAATTTGACAGGGCCAATTCAATATAAGCCAGATATAAACTGGCAGCAGTATGTCCACACAGTGCATTGACCTAATTAATTTAAAAACAGAACTTTGTTTAAATTGGTGGAAGTAACTAAAAAGCAAGAGAAATATAAGCAATGATAGCACTGCCTACCAGGTCCTTGTTAAATAGTTCCTGTTATAACACTATGTGCTAAGGTGTTTTCCAAATGTTAACCACCTGGCATGAAATAGCCACAATTGAGATTTGCCCCAGGCTGAATAAAAAAAAAAAAGGCAGAAAGGTTCAAACATTCAAAGAAAAGAGCTAGGGAAAATGCATGTTTTTGCCCAATTAAAAACTTATTGAGACCTCTACTTTAAAATAAGCTAACTTTCCACACTATCAATCAAGAACTCAGGCAACAGTGGAAAACATGCACTTGGAAAATGCATCTACATTTACCTAAGATAAAAAATTTTGAAAAATCACAGGTAGCACATGCTTGATAGAGATTTTTAGGAGTTAAATTCCTCAAAGATTCCATCTGCACTGACAATGATCTAAGGCTGGAACTGTCCAAGATTTCTTCTTCAATTATAACTCTAGATTTGTGCAAGCATGCTGAATCTAGATCGTAGACACCTGAATTAGGGTTAGTTTTTCCTTTACTGCTTGTGACACTCCTGTCTGAGTGAAGGATATAGCTGCTTGATTAGAATAAATAAGATAAAAGTTGTACTTGCTGATGAGGGAGAGCAGAACTAAACAAGGAGCAAAACCTTGGACTAGGAATTCAGGTGATAGGGAGGTCAAAATTATCAGGACTATAAACCTGGGGAAGGATATGACCAGCTGTAAAAGAAGACTGAGGCCAGGAATAGAGATAGGACATAGAACCAGTAGATAAGGATACAAAGTTAGCTCAGATGAAGATCCAGGAGATACTAGGGATGGCTAAATAAGGAGATGAGGACAAGACCCAGGGGGCGAGGGGAAATAAAACAAGGGGGTGGCAGTATCTAACAAGGATTTATGGTTATGGGGAAAGTGCTTTGGCTGAGCAAAGAGACTGGGCACTGAGTTTGAACAAGAAACCAATTACAGGAGTTTGGGGCTGTGACAAAGGAGCAATGTGGAATGTGTGTGGCAGACGTAGGAAGACATACTGGGGAAGAGTTATAGTGAAAAATGAGGAGAGTAGCCAAAAATACAGCAGGAGAATTAGGAATGGCTGAACAAGAATACTGGGCATTGGGATGGGAGAGGAATAAAACTAGTACATGCGGCATAAAGAGACAGGTATGTGGATGAGAAATTTCAGTAAGGTAGACTACAAGTAGCTTAGTTAGAGAACTTGGATTGAAAATGAGCAGGGATCCTGGTTTTCTTTGATAAAAAAATCCCCTATTTTCAGATTTAAAAAAGTAACCCCAAATCCACATTTTTCGGTAATCAAATGGAATGCTACTATATCATATAGTGGGCAGAAGTCTTCTCTTCCCTCTAGAGCCAGACCCAAGATTCCTGAGTCTTACCATTCCTTTATTATCAGCAAATATCTCTGAAACCCACTAGCAAAATATTCTACCCCCCTTACACTTTGCAACTATTATCACATCATCTGTTAATTCAGGTAAACAGGGGTATATGTCATTAACCTACTAATTAACCAATTGATGACATGATGTTGTGAAGACACAATTGTTAATTTTCTCATGGGATTTTCCATGGAACTCACCATTATATATCTAATTATTTCATAAATACACATGACTTTATTTTCAGTGAGCAACCTGTGCAGTGAGTGAAGCAATGCTTATGTGGAAGAGTAGTTTACATCATTATGTAAAAACTGTTTCATAATACATAAACCCAAGGGGCGAATTTAAGGTTGCCTTGGTCATCTTACTTCCTAACTTTAGAGTGATTCATTTTGTAACTTTAAAAATGGTTTTTAATGTTAGGTTTTTGTGTGTAGTATAATAAAGTATGTTTCATAATCATGTAATAATTGTGCATATCTTACTGCCTTTGCTAACTTCAGCTCAGTCCCATTTGACCTCTTGCTTTTCTCATCATCTGATGTTTTGTCCTTAAAAACTGAAAGTTCCTTGGGATAGCGATGTCATTTGCTATATGCTTTCATAGGTCTTACCACAACAAAAATAAAAATAGGAAAAATAAAACTTCATGTTCTAAATCTACAAAAATTAAGACTCTTTCTCTCTCCAATATCTAGTATCCACATTTGTCTTCCTACTATTGTGGCTTTAAGAATTATTCAGAAGCATAGCATTTGATTTTATCAGCTAAGAAAGGAAGACACAATCTGTGGTAAATTAATTGCTGGACTAACTCTATTGACTTTAGGAGAGGTATACTAGGATTAAATTGAGCTTGATTCTACTCTTACACTGGTATGCAACTAGAGTCATTCCTTTGAAATCAGTAGTTATAGTAGTGTGAAATGGGTAGAAAGATCAGAATCAGGCCCCTTATCTGTAATTCCAAAGAGATACCATGGTGATGAATGCAGTATGAAATTTAAGAGGGCCCATTCTGTCACTATCAGTCATGAAATCAATAGGACTCCTCACCAAGTAGTGTAGTTCTCAACAGAAATGTGACAGAATCAGATTCTGAGGTGACTGGGAAGATCAGATAAGTTGGACTACTGCTAAGGATTCAGTCTATTACTCATCTCATATTTCTAGTAGCCTCAGAGTTTTCAAAACACTCTTCTGCATTATCTCTCTTGAAAAGTCCTTCAGCTTCTTCTGTCCTAGTAAAGTAAATAAATAAAATCTGAAGCCCAGAGACCTCGGACAAGCACCCTCAATGCCATCTGCACTCAACACTTTGAACTATTTGAATGTGCACTGAAGTCACTGAGGATCTTACAAGAGGTGTTCAGGTTCTGCTGGGGTCGGCCTTTTGACCAGAACAAAAAATGTTAAAGGAAAATTCAGCATTCAGAAGGCAGCTCTTAAATTCATGTTGCTCTTTCATTCTCCAAATTCTAGCTATGGATCTCTAAGCGAAACATTTCACAACAATAGAGGGTTGCCCCCCAATTATTTTCCTAAATGATGCCACCCCTTAGGGTTCTACCACCTACTGTTGGTGCTTGCTTTTTCTGTTTGGTATTTACTTTCACTTTCTGCCTTTGTCAGATGATGCAGATACATACTCATAATGAGATAATTTATCAGATCTGAAAACCATTAGCCCATTTCAATATTTAATCACCAAATAAAAATTGACTAAGCAAAGTACCAGTTTAAAAGGGTGGGGGAGGGAATAAATACATAAATTGCTTAGTTTCAATAAAATGTTTGTCTAGAAGCTGAGACTGAAGTGCTTAACCTTTTTATAAGAGCCCTACAGGGTACTCACTAGTAATAATTAAGGCTTTTAAGTACTAGAAGCTGTAGCCAAACCTGTACCCTTAGGTTGAGGGGTCAAATAGGCATGGTTTGTTGAGAAACAAATGTGAGATTAAGGACTTTTTATAGAATACAGTCACATCATGAAAAATTCACAAGATACAGCGACACATTAAAAAATAGCTGCTACTTGAAATTGTGATGGGACCATGCCTTAGGGGTTGCTCCTGCCCCACTCAGCCCCTGGTGGCTCCTGCCCCTGGTGGCTCCCCAGGGTACCCTTCCTTTTCCTCTTGCCTGCTAAACCTTGATGATTTTTTTTCTGTTGTAGAACGACAGCTGCCCCAGGGTCCTGTGTGAGCCCTAGTCTGCCTTGGCGAGTGAATTCTTCCCATACCCAGATGATCCCCATTTCTGTTCTGTAATGCAATAAGTGGGGCATCCAGCAGTGCTCCAGGGCACCAGTCACATGAAGGGCTTTGTGGTCTCCTTCTATCCCTATAGCCATGCCCAGGCCTCGCAAATATTACTCTAGATCCATGCACCAGCTTTTATGGACTTCAGTCCTCTTAGCTTATCCTGCTGGTTACTTTCGCTGTTAACTTCCAGCTTAGGCATAATTCCTCTGGTCCAACTTCTGAGTCTCAGCCTAGTCTGGCCCTTAAACCATCTCACTCTGCTTGTGCCCTCAGCCCATTTCAATCTGCTTGAGGCTCAGACCCTGGCCCTCTCAGTTGGAGCGTGCCCCTTCATCTATGTTGGGGCTCAGGTCCTGGTCATCATGGCTGGAGCCTGCCCTGACTGCCCTGTTGGGGCTCAGGCCCTGGTCCTCTCAACTGGAGCCTAGCCCTGATAGGGCTGAAAATGTTGAGCTCCTCCCAGGTACCCCTGTATGGCCTTCTGTCCTACCCTCCTACAACTACCAGTCCTCTGGTTGTCACAGACTGACCCTTTAGTGGGCCCTAGGCAAACAAACTTGTGGGATCCGGGCCAGTTGAGACCCCCCTCCCCACACCGGCTGCCACCCGCAAGAAGTGGGACTCGGACCCACTGCTAGGAAGCAGCTGCCTCAGCAGCAAAGCCAACAGAGGGCGGGGGGGGTGTGGGGAGGAGAGGACGGGGTCAGAATGCTGGCTCTTGTTTAGGCTCTGAGTTTATTTGCCTCAAAGCCCCAACCTTCTTTCTGTCAGCTTGCACATAGGAGCCTCCCCTTTTAATTAAGAGCCAGCTTGAGCTCCTGCCACCGGAGCTCCAATGAGTCAGGTTGGCCTGCTGGGTTCTCTTAAATAGGAGCCCTCTCACTCCCTGTTACAGAAATCAAGGCCACCATTTACAGAAGACTTTGTTAGTGTAACTAGCCCCCCCCCTCCCCCCCTCCCCCCCAATTCCAGCAAGGTCTGAGAATTATCTCAGGTGCTTAAGAAATTCTCAGTACAGAAGAAAACCCCCCACAAATCGCACACCGCTGGTTATGACGTATCACCCCTCCCTTGAACCTGTACGGAAAATCCTCAAAAAATTGCAACCCATACTAGACAGAGACCCTATTCTTAAAAAGAGCTTCCCAGAGCCGCCCATCCTAGCCTTTAAACAAGCACTGAACCTCACCAACCTCATCACCAGAAGCAAACTTCCTCAACCCCAGAACACACCAAAAGGATCCAGACCATGCCAGGACAAGAAATGCAAAACCTGCCAACACATCTCCACCCCCCCCCCCCACAATTACTACACCCCACAACAGAGCCATCAGCATCCCAGGATCTTACAGCTGCACCTCCAGAAATGTAATATACCGCATCCAATGCACCAAATGCCCTGATGGAAAATACATAGGAGAGACCAAACAACAACTGCACACCAGAATGAATGCACACCGGAAATCTATCAAAGACAGAAATACCCAATTACCGGTGGGGGCACATTTCTCACAGGAGGGCCACTCTCTCTCCAATCTCTCAGTTCTGATCCTCAAGGGAAACTTACACAACACTTCCCAGAGACGAGCCTATGAGCTCCATTTCATCAACCTGCTGGATACTAGAGATCATGGACTAAACATAGACATTGGATTTTTTATACATTATAATCTGTCTGGCAACTGACTCCCCAGCCCAGCCCAGCCCAGCCCCTGGCTTCTTTACTTTTCATTCCATCCAGGAGGAGCACACACCAACTGCTGAAACTTCCTTAGCCTGACGAAGGGTTTTTGAACCCGAAAGCTTGCTTAATAACTTTTCTCCAACTTTTTGGGTTGGTCTAATAAAATATATCAAATTCACCCAAGGAATCTTGTCTGCCTAAGAAATTCTCAGTACTGCTCCTTAGTCATACTAAAGTCCCCCAAACAGTCTGGGTGTTGAGTATTCTAAGAGTACAGGTCCTTATTTTTGTTATAGGTCTGGACAATTGTACAGGAAATATATGTTTTATGAATACAATGTGGAGTACAAAGATCAGAGAATGGTGAGAGGCATACAATGAAATTGTTGCTGGAGACAATTGAGATGAGGTAGATCAGTAGCACTTTGGACTTTTATAATTTTCCAAAAGTCAAGAGTGATCTTTGTTTGTACACTATAAGCCAAATCCTATTTTACTTTTATGAACTTAGGTATCATTTATGTTGCATTTACGCACATTTTAGTTCTGTTTCTACCTGGGATGGAACAGGATCACCCAAGTTATGGATAGCTGTCCAAAATAAAATGGCAGAGGAGGACCTTTGAATTTTAGCCTAAGAGCCTGGTGGTCAGGTCATCACCAAGGAATGGGAGACCCAGCTTCAAGACATCTCAGATAGAGAGGTTCAAACCCCTATGTTACATTAAAGTGTGCTAACTACCAAAGTGCTATTGCCCAGAGTACCCTCCAGCCTTCCTCCTGGAGCTGGCCCACTTGGCAGTCAACAAAGGAAGGTATGCATAGCCAGAAGGAGAGCAAGTCAGAAGCAGCATATAATCCACTGAAAGATTCACTATATTTTGCATTTAATATTCATTAGATCTGAGCTATCCACCTGGCAGCCTTCTGGCTGCATGAAACCCATGATGGGTTAAATTGTAGCCCCTGGGCTCCCACCCAGATACTGCTCTCCCTTTTCTCTGGCTGCTAGAATCTCTGAACTCTCCCTCCCTCCAACTTCCTCTTCCCCACCCCAGAGGATGGAGTGGTGCAGCACAGTACAGCCTTCAGTGGTGGGGGATCCTGTGGCCCAGTCATCTGAAAGGCATGATGCAGCAGGGCAGCCAGCCTCCAGGGAGCTTACAGTGAGGTGGAGTATTTGGGCATGCAGTGCAGTGGAGGAGAGGTTCCTGGGTGCAGTATAGTAGCAGGGCATGGTGCAGCAGAGGGCACTACATGCACAGTGTAGCACGGGCATGTAGCATGCAGCCCTGGGGGCTCATGGCTCCAGTGGTGCAGCCCCTCTAGTGCAGCCCCTGCTAATGTGGCCTCTAGCCACTTAGAAGTTGGACAGCCCTGCATTAAATAAAAGGGAGAAACAGCATCAGAATCATTGGATTAGGAATGATTCCTAACTGGGTTAGGAACAGGAGCCAAAATCCAAGTTGTACAGTCCAGTAGAACAAGATGGTACTGGGTCTAGATGTGATGCATGTAGGTGCAGGTCACTTGAACTGGTCAGGTAGCAGTAGACAGTTAATTTTAGAGAAACCCTGAGTTTCTGTGCTCTTTTTATGATGATAAGCTATTCTGCTTAGATGTATGATTACAGAACACTGTAGAGTCCATGCCATATTTCCATTTTGGTTCATTTGGATAAAGCACTGGAATTTGCATCCACTCTCCTTCCTTCATTCATGTCAGGGGACAATGAGAATGTGGGCAATGACACTGTAGAGAATCATGAGATGGGGAGTTAAATGTAAGAGAGCAGGACATGAGTGACTGTCAAATTAAGGCCACGGAGCCAACAGAGAGGCATCCATCACATTGAACAGACTCAGGAATACTGAGAAATCAGCTGCTTTATATCCAGACAGTCACACTCAAGTGGGTAACTGTGCCCAGCTGGAGGTCCTTAAGCCATTAGCAGTCAATCCTACTCAGGTAATCAAGGTCAGGATTGAAGTATGACTGTTGCCCTGACTCCTGACAGTTGGTTGGCTACATAAACATCCTACTTTTTGCCCTGGAGCACTGGATTCACTCCCTTTCAATATTACTTAACATGTACACGTACAATATTCACTTAAAAACATTTCTACTACATCATGGCTGCCTACCTTCACACTGCAAAAACATCATAATTGAGTGCTCATATTTCCTGTTGTGCACTCAAATTGCCTCTGTTTGAAAATCTTCCTGCAAAGTTCAAAAAGACTTCCAAATTGGCCCTTCAGAAATGAGATATGCTTTAGCACAGATGTGCCATTTATTCCCTCTATATTACTTTCTACATATAGCACTGACTATACAAAGATCTGGTAACCTTAAATGGAAAAAAAAGCATTCTGGTTACTAGCAAGGTCTCTTGTTATAAAAGCTATGCTGTGGCAGCATTTCTTTGCATTTCAAATTGTACTCTTCAACAAGTCAACTGCCCAGCTTGCACATGTGAACCACACTGAATTACTCTGGCATAACAAAATGATTTTGATTACATACATCCAAGCACACGTATTCCATACTTTTTCGTAGAAATCTTTCAGTGGGTTATTATTACCAATATTTATTATTTCTTATATAAAATATGCCAGGTAAAATACCCTATTTTTCAAAACCTTGATATTCAGTTGAATATATCAAGGAAATAAGAACAGTTAGCCTGGTACTATTCTTCTCATCTTGAAAGTGCTTTACAAATATTAACTAATTATTATGTGTATTGCAGATATGAAGGACTGATATGCCCTTGAAAAATCTCTTTTCTTTATCATCATAAAGAGAAATTCCAGTTAATACTGTGCTGCTGGTGATGAAGCAGAAAACCTAAAAACAGGTCTTTGCATTGGAATATTAATTTATCCCACTACATAGATGTATTCGTATGTCCTTCTTGCTGTTTATAGATACATTGTAAACTTTCTGTTTTCATTAAGTCCAGTTGATCAGAATGGGTTTTAAAATCAGCACACTGTAGACAGCTATATCCTTCCCCCCAATGATGATTTTGGGGGCTTTTTCCTGTTGGATTTTAAGGTTCTTATTTTTCAGCATGAGGAATCATGAATCCATGGAGAACCCATTTAGCTTTAAAGAGGGCATATCACATTGCAGGCTCAGGTGCTAGATCACTATAGATACTCATTCAAATATATCTTGCCCAGTTATAAGATTAATTAATCAGTTCCAAAAATGAGTAAGAGTGGCCAAACCTTCACCACACTTAAAAATAAACCACAAATAAGAGTTGAAATGCTGGTCCTATTGAAGTCAATGTAAACATTATCAAGGAGGATAAGAGAGTCATGATTTCACCCAAGATGTTTTAGTGTTTCTAAACACAGGAGTCAAGTATGTGGGGGCCCAAGGCCCCTGGCCCCCCTTGGAAAGAGGGCAGTCATCTGAAATGCATAAAATTTCCCACATGTCCATCATCTTGGCTCCCCCCTGCACAAATAAAAGTCGGCACGTATGGGCACCTATACACTAGCATGGAGGCTGCTTCAATGCACTGCATATCAGAGCAGACTCAATTAATCTGGAGTGAGTCTGCTGGAACGTGACAGTTACTGCGCTCCAGCAATTTCCTGTGCCTCATATATCAGTATCCCCATGCTTAAAAATGGTGGTGGTGCTTGAACTAAAGCTCATCGCATGAGCTTTAATTCAAGTTTCCTTGCCACCATTTTTAAGTGTGGGGATGCAGATTCAGGGGACATGGTGGCACTTTAATTAAAGCAGCTCCCTCCCACCCCTGGAGCATGTGTAAAAATATACCAAAGCATGGTATACCAGAGCCTGGTTCTAAATATACAAAAAAAGCATTTTCAGAGTTCTTGTGTGGTTCTACAGGTTCTACAGGTTCTACAGCCACCTCATAGTAAGGAAAATGCCAGCAAAATGCCAGGCAGAAGCAATAATTTATATTTATTCCAGCTTCTATGCAACAGCAAATAGATTACAGGAAGCATCAGCAGTAAGGTACCTTACGCAGGGCAATACTGACAGCAGTGGCCGAACAGCAGAATCACAAACGTGGAATCTTTTTTTTCTTTATAAAATCAGGTAACATCAAATGCAAAGACTATGTCTATTTCAAAATTATTTCCCTAGATAAAGTATAATGAATAACCATTTTGAGGCCCCATCTGGTAAAGTGCTGAGTATTCAGTGACTATCTCTGCTTAAATTAAGCAAACACACTGTAAGGGCTTTACTAAATCTAAGTAAGAATATTCAGTTCCTTGTAAAAGTGAGCTCTTAATTGCCACAAATTATTACACATGCAAATTATGCAAATGAGCACTTGCTTGTAAGTAAAGGATGCGATGGTTCACATTGTGTTATTGTTTAATTGTTAGTATTTACTTTGCCAAATCAATTACGCACTCTCAGAAAATCTGTTGGAGAACCAAATTGTTGCTTGTTCAATTTTCTACAAGAAATTAATTGGGTAATTCTGATCTCAGGTAACAAGTGATCAGATAAAATTAGTTATAGGGTGTAGTGAAAAATCACCTCCTGTGCAGACACACATCCAGCAGCTGCTTTTGCAAATTAAGCAGCAACATAGGCCTGTATAGCTAAAATTTTAAAAAACGGGCAATTTGAGCCCAGTTCCTCCCCCCCCACACACACACACTACACACTAACTTTTTAAAGAACATTGGTGGAAATGGGCTTTGTGGTGGCATCTCCTACAATGAATATCCATCAACAGCTCTTGCATAGTAACTATATGAGCTGCTGGACTCAGATAAATGATAGATACACACTGTCAAATAAGATACACTACCCAGGAAATACCCTTCTCAAACCAGCCCCTAAACAGCCTCAAGTTCAAGGGCCGAGGCCACCTATGCACCTATGCACATCTGCTCCAATGCATGCTAATTAGCACATATCAGAGCAAACTTGATTAATAGAGTCTGCTGGAGCATGATAATTAGCATGCTCTGGCAGCCTCCAGGCCACATCAATTCAGCATCCCCACACCTCAAAATGGTGGCAGAGGCACTTTACCTAAATCTCGTCAAATGAGCTTTAGTTAAAGCACCCCCTCCACCATTTTGAAGCATGGGATGATGAATACATGTGATGCTATAGGCATTTTAATCCGAGCAGCTCTCGGAGGCTTCTCAATTAAACCCTCCCTCCACCCCAGAGCCCATGTATAGATGCTCTAAGAGCATAGGTCTATGGAGTATGGAAGGAAGGCACACAACTGGGTTTAATACAAGTGTTGGAACTCACAATCTCACATTGCACAGTGTTCCCAGATCCAGAATGCTTGTGCAGAGCAAGTGGTAGAGCAGCATGAGAAGAAAGGCAGAGGTTTATAATCCAAACTACTCAAAATAAATAATGCATTTGATAAATGTAGACCTTTATTTTGTTTTTTTGGATTGTTCACAAACCATTATTTTTATTTCTAAAAGTTTGCATTAGCAAATCTTGCATTAGCAATTCAAGCACATTTCAGCCTGTTAATTGTTTCCCTTAACTATTCAGTATTGGTTGAGTGTGATTAGCCATGTGTCACCTGGTATTGTTTCAGCTCCCCAACTGGGTGACTGAAAGGGGAATAATATAGAATAGCAAATAAAAAATAATAAATACTCATGTCCATGCACGAATGCCCTTCTTCATATATGAATAAGTATCCACATGAAGAAACTGTAATTCCCCAAGCATTCTTATAAGCAAAACTTGTTTCTGCAAATATTTGCAACTATCAAATAAAAGGAATTGAGCACGGTTAAAGCAAACAGACATTTGTAATTCAAACTAATGTTTGTAAACACCGTTTTAAAATATATCTCCTGTTCTTCTTGCAAGTACATTTTACCCCTATGAAGGAAAGAAGCATATAGACTCTACAGATTTAAAAATGATTACATGGTAAATAGTTTTTTGAGTTTGGTTTATTCTGAATATATATGAAGTTAATATTTAATTGTGAAATGTAAACCTGTTTGGCATTTTATTTGTTTTGCAGTTTATTAACCATCCATTTATATTTTTTAAACAGGAAGAAAATGCATCTGATCTTGTGAAGCATTATATGCTCTAGCTTTTTTTTTCTCATGTAACATGCAAAATGATCAACTATTCAGTTTTCGGTTGAAAGTGGCAAAAAGACTGTCACATGAGCAACCAAAAAGTAATTTCATGAATCCATTGACCTTTAAATTCATATCATAACATAGCATAATCACCAGGCATCTAAATTAGCAATGTAACTCAACACAGAAGGGTAACGGTGAAATCTCAAGGGTTTGTCGCCTGAACAAGCTCACGGTGTAGTAACTAAAAGGGTAAATGTGTTTCATGTTTAGGGATGACCTTTAAGTCCCACAGCTGCCTATCACATGTCTTGTCTATCAACTCTGCTGTTGGGTTTATCTTTTAGAAATGAACATTTTTCTTCTTTTTCTTCCTTGAGTGTGTGTGTGAGAGCTTAGGTCCTAAAGCCAAGCGTACCATTGTTATCAAAGGTAATCACTGTTTAGATGTCTACTTTGACATTAAGCCAGGTTTGTCTTTAAAATGACTATAATCATTTGGCTTATAATCATGTGCAAGCACTTAAAAATAAATAAATAAGCAATACATTTTTAAAAACTGTCAGTTGAATGAAATGTAAAATCAAAGGTCCAGTTTGTCTTTAACTCAAATTTTCATTAACTTATCTCCAAGTATAAAATATGACTCAGAGACTTAGATCTAACAAATGAAATAATTCTGGAGAATTCCTGATTGTGATTCTGCAAATAAGAGGAGTGAGGTAGGCCTGGCAAGAATATTGTGTGTTCAAAACTCAAGTAAACTAATGCTGACTAACCATTGGAAGTGGACTAGTTTCTAGTCCTGTGCCAACTTATCCTCTGTAGTGAGATGGTATGCTACTACTGTTACAGCTTTGCCTTTCAGGAGGGCAGATGGTTAGGGAGCCAGGAGTTAGGTTTAGAGATCTTAGTGGAGCTCCAATGGAATTTCCTAGGAAAATTACATTTGGGGTGGTGGGGGTTAAAGTGTATAAGTCTGCACTTCACCTAAGGCACATACCAATTTCTAAACAGGTTGGAGCATGGGTCCTTATTTTTCTTTAACTGGGACAGCTTGAGTTCCCACAAATTAGCTTCTTTATGTTTCCATGGCCATAGGCCCTCCACCCTCTGAATCAGAGCAAAGCAACCTACGCCTTCAGAATTATTTTACTCCTGGGCAAATCAAAGACAATTTCCTCCCAATTTTCATGTGGCAGCTAAACACAGTCTGCGTATATGCACACATCTATCATGAGGCAATTTGCTCCAGGTTTCTGCCTCAAGCTTTGCCTCTTACTGCTCAGTGGGTTCAACCTGCAAACTAGATTCATAGATTCATAGATTGCTAGGGGCTGGAAGGGACCTCACAAGATCATCAGGTCCAGCCCCCTGCACTAGGCAGGAAAGACAACTGGGGTCAGGTGACCCCAGCAAGGTGACCATCCAGTCTCCTTTTGAAGATTTCCAGGGTAGGTGACTGCACCACCTCTGCAGGGAGCTCATTCCACAGTCTGGACACCCTGACTGTGAAGAAGTTTTTCCTAGTGTTAAGCCTGAAACTGTCTTGCAGGAGTTTATGGCCATTACTCCTGTTCTTCCCCAAAGGTGCCCTGGTGAACAGTTTTCCACTGAGCCCTTGATGTATTCCCCTGATGTAGAGGTAAACTACTACACCAAGTCCCCTCTCAGCCTTCTCTTTTTTAGACTGAAGAGACCTAAGTCTCTCAGCCTTTCCTTGTATGGCTTGCCTTGCAAGTCTCTGATCATAGAGGTGGCTCTTCTCTGAACTCTCTCAAGCCTTTCCACATCCTTGTTAAAGTTTGGCACCCAGAACTGGATGGAGTACTCCAACTGAGGTCTCACCAATGCTGAGTAAAGCAGAAGAATCACTCCCTTCATTTTGCTTGAAAGGCATTGGTTGATGCATGCCAGAGTATTGTTTGCCCTGCTGTCTACAGTATCGCACTGATGGCTCACGTTCATATTGCAGTCGATTATTACCCCTAGGTGCCTTTCAGTCATGGTGCTAGTTACTTCAGTGCCACCAAACCTGTAAGTATGTTGGGGATTGTTCATCCCCAGATGGAGCACTTTACACTTCTCAATGTTGAACTTCACCTGGTTCAGATCTGCCTAACTTGCCAGCCTGTCTAGGTCTGCCTGTATCTGCAGCCTATCTTCAAGCGTGATACATCCCCCATAACTTGATGTTCTCCATAAATTTGGCCAGTGAGCTCTTCACCCCCACATCCAAATCATTGATAAAGATGTTGAAAAGCACTGAGCCAAGCATGGACCCCTGAGGGACACCACTAGCCACTTCTTACCAGTACAACAGATGATGGGCATGGGATCTGGTCTGTAGGCCAAATTGGACCTGGTGTGCCAGGATTGGGCCCTGGGGCCCCACACCATCCCTGCCTGGTCCTGTGCACTGGGATTGGGCTCCTGAGGCACCATGCCACCTGATGGGCTGGATCACACAATACCTGTGGCTAGATTGGCTTGCAGGTTGAGTATACCTGGCTTAGACCACTCACATGTCTGGGGTTTAAGAACGATGGGGCACCTCTTCTGCTCAGTCTTGTTGTGGTTAAGAAGTTTTGATTCAGAGAGGAGGCATAAGATCTCTCTTTTTTGTCTTGTATTCAACTGGAAGAACCAGTGTTTTCATGGAATATAGGCCTTCCTGATATCACTCCCCAGCAGTTGCACTGCTAGTCAGTATACTGAAAGACAGGGTCATGAATCTTATCTCCAGGTGAGACAGAGTTGGCTAGTTGGAGAAGGAAAGATTAGTGCCAAGGGTTTGTACTGTCACAATTTGAACATGTGTTTTTGTGTGTGGAGGAAGGGGGGCGGGATAAGGATTTGACAGTAAAAGTGTATTTTTAAGCATAAGGTGATTTAATACAATAGAAAATCACCATCAATTATGCTTTTTGGAAATCACTATAAATTTACATTTCCATGACTATAACAGCAGGCAAATCTTTCTACAACATGGAAGATATCAAAATCTGCCATTTACAATGGAAAATCCACAAGTCACTCATACCATTACTTTAGACATTCACTCACCTTACATAGCAAAATATTTGATAAGTCTAAGGTTATAGGAAAGAAGATTCCAGAGGCTAGTACCACCAAGAGGATAATGAGCTACAGAGTCTTTTTCCAGGCGGTTCAGTGCCACTGAAACCTGACTGATACTTAAAATCATCAAGCCAAATGCTATAGGCATTATTTGAACAAACTTCAACTTAAACCAAGTGGGGTTTGTACACTCAAGAATGGCAGAATTTGGGCCATTTCTGTCTGATAACTGTTTGCTAATCTGTGTGGGTTAGAGATTTTAATCTAATCCTAAATAGACAGGTGTCCCCATCACTAAAAACCTTGGCAGTGTCAGCAGAGATGTTAAGGACTGAATGTATGTGGTGTTTGGACTAAGTTCTCTACCTTATATATCATATCACTCCCCCCAGGCAGTCTGGACCAGTGTGTACTGCTATATTTTAGCTTCAGTTGAATCCAAGCTCTTATACAGATATTGCTGCTTTTGTCAAATTGGTCCAGTTGACTTAAATAAAACAGAATTACTGAGTGCTAAATGTTGATCATCTTATGATCCCAGTGTGACAAGTGACAATACTATACATTGGCTTTGGGTGACAATACATGATACTGGTAGAATGAATATCAATATTAGGACAATCCATATATTGAAAAATAGGAGTTAAGCAGAAAAATCAGGCATATATTTTTTAATCGGGGGATAGCAATGGTTTTTGTGTACACAAGTGACTGCTCTTTTAATCTGCTTTTTCTCCTCTCTGACATATAAACTTTGCTAAAATAAGCAGTAATTTTCAGGGTTTATAACATTCATTATCCCCTTTGCTTATCTTGTGTAGCAGGCTTGTGCTTTTTAAAAGGACATTTTTCTTCTTGGTATTGCTGTTTACTTCTCGCATAGTACTTTTAAAGAGAAAATGTCATGTCGTGATGTCTCCAGGTAACCTCAACGCAATGCTTTTTTCACCACAACTTTATTTTATAAAAGAGCTTTTAGCAGGAAAGCCAACTCAAAGCACTGCAGAAATTGGAAACAAAACAAAAGTCCCACAGTAAAGAAAAATCAATGATGTTTCAAATAAATCAAGATTAAATCAAGTCAAACCAGCTTTAATAGTGGCTTTTAAAACCGAACAGTGTCTTGGCTTTCCTGATAGTCCTACCATAGGTACAGCAGGTCATGATAAAATACAGAGACTAGTAATAGAAAGCTGTATCCTCTCCAGCAGAAAGCTGTAAACACATGGATAGACAAAAGGCTAGTTTATGTTCACCTTTATTCATGACAAGTAACACCTTACTCTGCAAGTTGTCCCTTTGATTTCAGTAGGACTACATATGGAGAAGGATACTTTACAAGGTAAGGATGGCAGATTCTGGCATTTATGGTATCAATTAACTGCATCACTTGAGTAGTAGTATGGGATTTAAAATTGATTGGATATATTTTTAATTCAGACCAGAAACATGTATAATTAACAATATATTTTTTAGATTTCAATTAGAACAATTCATTTTAGATCCATTTGTCCTTGTATGTTATTTCTTAACAGAAAGCAAGAACTTTAACCACTTTCTTTGTTCTACAGCATATGCCAAACAACCCTATGACATGTTATTTGTACAGTGAAACAAGCCTATAGACTCATCAGCCATAATAGTTGTCAAAGTATGTACCAGCTTTTCAGCAATGGGCAGGCAAACACTGGATAGGAGCTTGTACACTTGTTCTTATAAGTGATTCTGGCATTAATAAGCTGACTCTTGTTCCAAGCTCTCTAAATCTCTGTTAAATTGCCTAGTTAGTCATTACCCATCCATTTCCCTTTCACCAAAGTGCTCTGCCCAGTTTAGAACTTGACACATTAGACATTGTAGTGACAGTCTGCATACATACACCATCTTAGCTTATTGTTAAAGCTGCCGACTAAGCCTGACTTGCTTTGTGCAATGTAGTATATCTGCATTATTTTATTCAGGGTACCAATAGAATATAAAGTAACCATCACAGCTAAAAGACACTAAGCTTCTCTTCATGCAGCTTACAAAAGTGTTAGCGGACACCTGGCTCATAAAGTAGCATATATTGAACAGTTTTAACTGCTTACTAATGATCTATCCTTTGTAGGCTATTTTGTTTAACCCAATTTTTCCAATCATCTCAGTCAAGTTCTTATTTTCTTTGGGCCACAATTACTGACACAATAGAACCTCACTCCTCTGATATTCCTAGTGGCACTCTTCAAGCAGTAAGAGTGTTATTAGACTCTATCTAACAACTAATTTAATGTTTTAAATTAGTTGTTACCTTATCCATGTTAAATCTGCATGTCAAGGCAGGAAAAGATGAACTAAGTGACTTCTAAGTGTCTCCAAGTTATGCGTCTCCAGGCAAAGATTATCTCCAGCAGGTCTTAGGAAGCTTGTATTGCAGTAAGGTCAGTCTGGTCGAAGAGGCCAATACCAGCAATTTGTGGTCCTCTGATATCTGAGGATGCACTAGTCCCAGCCCCCTCTGCCCATGTTCCAAAACTCAACTACTCTAGACAGAGAGCTGGGGAGAGCCAGAGAGTCCCAGGTAAGTGTGAAGCCATGGGGAGGGGATGAGCAGGGAACTGCAGGGCAGCCACGAAGGGGCAGTTGAGTGGCCACCAGAGACTCAGGCAGCCATGGGGCAGATCCTGGCCATGCTCCAGTGGTAAGTCAGAGCTGTGCACATTATTAACCTTTAACGTGTGACTATTCACAACACATGCTAACTTTAATACTGCCTAACATTCTGCAGAGTTAGCACATGCAAATTGTAATGTGGAACAGCATTCTAAAATATTATTGCTAGACAGTGAGGTTATCAGAGCCCCTGGATACTTACACAAATTTAATCATGCAAAGTGATCAGTACCTCCTTTGAAATATTGAATGCTCTTATCTGTCACTTACAGTCACAGAAGCTGCTGTTCAATCACTATTCACTGGATTGTCACTTTTCCATCATACTAAACTTTGATTTTAGATTCACATCAACATGTCCTACAGTTCCCAAAGTACAGAGGTAATGTGTGCAATTGCCTTTTATTTTTTGCAACAAATCATTACCTGAATTAATATTAAATTATATAGTTCAATCTACAGCCTTGCCGTAAAATTATTCTCTTATAATGATTTCACCTAGTTAGCATCTTAAATCAATAGGAAAATGAGAGGCCCCCTTCTGGCTTTCAGCTAGTCTCAGACTCATCCGCCAGGTTTCATTTAACAATGTGTACACTCACAAGGTACTGCATGGTCTTCATTGACCCGCTGAACATTTGCCCTTACAATTATATGTCAGGGATTACTAGCAACTTGAGGGGGGAAAAGTAAAAATAAATAAGTCTACAGTCTCAGAAGTAAAAGTTTAAAATTAGTATCTGATCAGATGTCAATATGCTTTTCAAAGTCTCTGCTCACTGGTGGCTTTTCTCTGCTCAATTTTCCAATGCAGATCATCTTCACAACAGCTGCACTAATAGCCAATACTCTATGCCAGGTTTTATTTTCTAATCCATAGAACACGTTAAATCATTTTTACTCACTAGTTTGCCAATTAGGTTTTTTCCACTGGATGAGTTTTCCTCATCAATTAAAATTATTGGTGATCATCTGAACCCATTTTCCTACCTCATTGCCACAACTCCTGATGCCATCATGCCTATGCCAGCTGCCTTCCCCACTTCATCTGTTTGTATGGTATGGTCCAATTCTGGTACAATGCTTGATCTGTTATGAGCTCAGGAAAAGAATAACTTAGTATCAAGTCAAAATTATTTTTTTCCTATATCCTGGGTTTGTTTGGTTTTTTTTAAATATCTTTTCATTCTACTCTTGCCTAGATTCTGTAACATTAAATATATGTTCCTCATATTCTTAATAGATTTTTAACTGGCATGTGCAAGGGCATGTCTAATACAGAAATAATAACTCCTTCCTTCTTAACAGATCTTTTTCCCAGCAATTTCACGGCTTACATACCAACATTATAAAAAGCCAAATGATCCAATTACCACCTTTACCATGTTTTTTCCATGTCTTGTCACCAAAAATAAGCATCACAGTGTTACTGAACAAATGGGGCTGTAGGTACACTAGAACTATGTGAAAGTTTAATCTCCAGGAGAGACACAGAGGTATGGGATTTACTCCTCTGTCGTCTTGCTGATTCACGATAATTGTGATGCTTATTTTCTAGCATATGATATTTTTAACATTCTTTATGTTTCTCCTCTTGTTTTCCAAGCTTTTACTGCTGTTAAGCTGCTTTAATGGTGTTTCAGAAAATCATGGAATAATGCTCAGGGCCTAAAAGCAAAGTAAAAATGGTAATGTAAAACTGTAGTCAAACTGTTTCACAGCAAAGAGAACAATCAGCTTCACTCCAGGAACGCTGTGTGTCAGATCCTAATGCCTCTGAACTCAGTGTCAAAACTCACTGGGACTAAGATTTAGCCAAGAGTTAAAATGACCACAATTCAAATTAGCTTTAAAGGAGCAAATCTTAGTAACCGGATGATAAGGGCTCTGAGCCAAAGCCCATGCAAGACAATGGGAGTCTTTCAATTGCTTCCGATAGCCTTACATTAAGCCCATAAAATATATCTGATCCTATATATAGATTTGTTACTCCTCTAATATTCTGCCAAACAGTTTCAACTTTGCTTCAACAGAGCCTGAATTCTTTTTTTTTTGCTTGTTTTGTTTCATTTACACAATGTAAACTATTACCTAACATAATTCACAAGCCATTTTCAGAGTTTCTGTTTCTTTGTTAGATTTATTCGTTCTTTGCCTATCATACAAATGTAACATTGGTATCAATAGTGTTACAGGAACTGCAGATTACAAATAGTCTGGTGGAATCTATAAGAAGCAGTCTTCCTCCGTGGCTCCCACACAGGGAGACTGAGGGCAAAATCCTATTTCACTATATACCCAAACGGCAATTGTCCAGTTAGACAAGTGGCATTTTTGGCACTTAGATACAGTTTGTGATCCTATTCCCTGGCCACAACTACATGAGATGCTGACTGCACAGTAGCCCAAGACTACTGCACAGTGGCATTGAGTGGCAGAAACTGTGATGCAATGCTACTGCACAGTGGTCTCAGGTTATTGCGCAGTCAGCATCATAAAAAGGCACTACTGCACGGTAACTCAGGTTACTGCGCAGTCATTTAGTACTTGTTTATACATAAGTACTTGTGTAGACAGCCCCTGAGCAGTATTCCCTCCCCAGCTAATATGCATGGACATTAGGCTGTACTCTGATTGGACAGGTCTGTGTACCTGAGCCTAAGTCCCAAGTGAAGAAGCTGGAGGATTCTCATACATTTTAGGCTCAATAGGTTAGTGGTTAAAGCAGCTGCTCAGGGAGAGAGAGAGAGAGAGAGAGAGAGAGAGAACCCGATTTTAGGCTTCTCTCGTGCTAAGTAGGTTTGAGCCTGTATTTTCCTGACTCCATTGCTCTAACCGCTAGAACATAAATCAGGCATTATCCAGTTTTTTGTTTGTTTGTTTGTTTTGCTGGGGGGGGGCTGTTTGTTTGGGGTGGGGGGGTTGGAAATGCACACATTTTTTCCAAAAAACAATAATTCTTGTGGGTGATATCTTTCATTGGCCCAACTGCATGAGTGGGATAGATAAAAGCAAGATTTTGGATATCATACTACCAGACACAATCCGAGCAGGGTGCGGGACCCAGGGCAAATCAGCCTGTGTGGGGACCCGCCCCCAGACGGAAGGAAGCTCGTGGCAGATTTGGCAATGGGGGAGTCACCGTGCTGTTCCACCTGGCTCCCCAAACCCCCCCCAAACACGGGGCCCAGGGCGGTCGCCCTGATTTGCTCCCCCCAGGACAGCCCTTCATACTACTTTTCCTCAGGCCAAAAACAGGATATGAAGAAATTATTAGGTAGCTAACAGGCAGAGAGAGGCAGTAAAAACATAGTAACAGAAGACCAAAATTGTTCAGGAGCGACGTTATCACCTGTGAACTGCAGAGGTTAGTGAGAATCAGGCAGATTATAATGGACCATGAAGTCATTAACCATGGTAAGTACTTGGTGTCCAATAGGCTAATAAATTGCTGTTCCCAAGCTGGTCTCTCACTCCTGCAAAATATTCACTCCTGCAAAATAGTAACAATGTAAGAGATTGTTGCTTCGCTACATTTTTCCATGCTTTTGATGAGCTAATGAAGCTCCTACATTTTCAAAATAATTTAGCCAAAAAGCTTCCATTAAAGTCAATATACTCAGATGGTTTGAACTCTCAAAGGGCTAAAACTCTTATAAAGTTCTTTCTCATTTCCTTAAGTCTGGAATGTGACTTTGCTAGCCCATTTCCTCCAATATTTGTTTAGTGTGATATCAAAGACTCACATAAAACACAGTTCTGTATTTGTGTCAGTTACTATGAACTCCATTCATGACTTAACTGTTTGTCTTTTGAGTCTGCAATCTATACATTTTCAGTCTGCATAGAGAAAGTTAATTTTGAAATGTAATAACAAGCTGTATAACAATCTATGCACTGAGGTAAAATAATGTAGTTATTTAAGGCAATTGAAGGCAACCATGATGCCAACCCTTTTTCTACCTTCCTATGATCCTAGAACTATGTAGCTGTATTGGCCTCCTCTACTCTAGACAGCAATTATATTCACTTAGCATTCATTTTGCTAAATTAAGTAGACTAAGATCTTCTTACTCTCATCTTAGTAAAATAGGCTCTGTATTCTCTTTGTCATCCCAATAGCTTTTAATTGCATTTTTTCCCATTTGAATTCATTCATCTTAAATGTGTAATCAGAATTTTGAAATGTTTTTCAAATAAAAGGTGCCTTGCAAATAATATTGTTACTTTTCTAGTCTCTATTTGTAATAGCTCACCTCATCCCAGAATCCCAGAATCACTTTGCTGTTTTTAATTCAACATCTCGTAGATGGCTCAAAGTTATTCTGTGGTAGACGAATACAAGTCAGTCTTTCTCTTCCCCTGTTCTTTTCAACTGATGAGGCCATAGATTTTATTATTAATTTAAGGTGCTTTACCTTGCACCTTGGATTATTAACTTTCATACCATTGCACCAGTCCTCAAAGTCATCCAGTAAACTTTTCAACTTTGCACCATTAGTATGTTTCAGGGGCACACTCCCATTGTGCCAAAGACATTCATAAAAATATTTAAAAGTGTCCCAAGGTAACACCTTAACTAAATTCAGTACAGCCCAGAAGTGCCTCTTTTCATAGAATCCATTGTCATCTCCCCATAAACCAATTCTTCACCCACGTTGCAATTCTTGTACTAATCCCAGCTACTCTGTATTAATATTTCTCAAGTTGCAATGTATCAGTGCTATATGGAAGTTAACATAGATTATATCTTCAGCATTTCCTTTATGCAAAAACACAGATACTTTATCAAAGAAAAACAGCAGGTTAAAATCAGGTCACAAAAGCATTGGATGCAGGTGTCACCGTGGATGTACTCTTTCTGGGCTTTAGCAAGGCCTTTGACACTGTCGACCACCCCATCCTCATTAAAAAAACTAGGTGACTGAGGCATCAATGCCTACACGGTCAGATGGATTGTGAATTGGCTGAAGGGTTGTACTCAGAGGTGGTGGTGGACAGGTCATATTCGACCTGGGGGGAAGTGGGTAGCGGAGTCCCCCAGGGCTCGGACCTTGGGCCCGCAGTGTTCAATTTCTTTATCAGCGATTTGGACGACGGGGTGAAAAGCAACCTGTTCAAATTTGCTGATGATACCAAAATATGGGGAGAGGTGGGCACATTAGCAGGGAGGGAGAGACTGCAGAAAGACCTGGATAGGTTGCAAGGGTGAGCTAACAAAAACAGAATGCATTTCAATACTGACAAGTCCAGGGTGCTGCACTTGGGCAGTAGTAACCAGCAGCACGCTTATATGATGGGAAACTCCCCTCTTAAGAGCACGGAGGCAGAAAGGGATCTTGGAGTCATTATTGACTCCAAGATGAACATGGGCCAACAATGCGAGGTCACGGGCAGCAGGGCTAACCGGACTTTATCGTGCATCCACAGGTGCATCTCAAGTAGGGCCAAGGAGGTGATCCTCCCCCTCTACGCGACACTGGTCAGGCCGCAGCTGGAGTACTGTGTCCAGTTCTGGGCACCCCACTTCAAGAGGGATGTGGACAACATTGAGAGGGTCCAGAGGAGGGCCACCCACATGATTCAAGGACTGCAGGGCAGACCCTACAACGAGAGGTTACGGGACCTGAACCTGTTCAGCCTTCACAAGAGAAGGCTGAAGGGAGACCTGGTGACCATCTATAAACTCACTAGGGGGGACCAGAAGGGTTTCGGAGAGACCTTGTTTCCCCTAGCGCCCCCCGGGATAACAAGGAATAATGGCCATAAATTGTTGGAGAGTAGGTTTAGATTAGACATCCATAAGAACTACTCCACAGTTAGGGTGGCTAGGATCTAGAACCAACTTCTATGGGAAGTGGTGCTGGCTCCTACCCTGGGGGTCTTTAAGAAGCAGCTTGATACCTACCTGGCAGGGATCATTTGAGCCCAGTTTTCTTCCTGCCCAAGCAGGGGGTCGGACCTAAAGATCTGCAAGGTCCCTTCCGACCCTACTTCTATGATTCTATGAATTATACAATCTGAGTGAACCCATTAAATCATGTTGCATTTTATCCCATTGTCCATTTACTGCCATGTCTGTAATTAGTTTTTCAAAATTTGTTCTATAGCTTTGCATATTCTTGAGGTCAGACTAATGGACCCATACTTGCCCATATCACTGTCCTACCATTTCTAAAATATAGGAACTGCATTTGCCATTGTTCAGTCCTACATCCCCACCCAAAACGGTATAGGTTTATTAACAATATTGCAACTATACTTGCAATTGCACATTCCAACTTTTTCTCCAGAATACAGGAATGGAAATTACCGATTGCTTGCCATGTGAGTACTCCATAACCTCATTTCCATTAACCAATCCTACATTGCCCTTTACATGCAATATCATCATCTTGAAACTGAATGCAGAATGCATTCTTTAGGGTGTTTGGCCTAACTAAATTACTTTTAATCCCAGCCCAGTTTTCTTTCATTTCTTTCCATTTTCTCTATTTACATAGCTGAAGAATATTTTACTAGCTGTTATAATGTCCTTAGCAATGGCTAACTCAGGCCACATACAAGCATTCAGTTTCTCCTGGGAGAATCACTGTTCTCCCAAGAGAAACCACATATGTACAGATCTTAACGACTTTTCTCTCAGAGCAAAAATAGCTACTCTGAGAAAAAAATAAGCTGTGAACAACCAGTGTTAAATCACTCCTGGAAGTTTCTCCTGTGAAAGTAAATGTCTATGCATGTTAACTCCTGAGAGAAACTACAACACAGTCTATCACAGCTCAGGGTCTCCAGGGATGGCCATGAGGCTCTGTGATGATTCCAGCTCAACCCAGGAGGTGCCTTCTAATCTCTCCTGCCACATCTTGTTGGTAAAAATAATAGGTAGGGAGGCTGAGCACAAATTTGTATGGCCAAAGTATTACTTTAAATTACTAATTTATCAAATCAAGAGCAAGTCCTTATAAAAGGGGATAAGCCAAAATGCTGTGTTTATTGATATAGTCACAGAAATCATGATGTACACATCATTACATACAGAAATACACAAACACAAAACAACCATTCCATTCAGGTATTATAGTTACCAGCAGCAGTTGTTCAATAGAAGCACTGGGTGGCCATCCCAGTCCCTATTGAGAGAGAAACAATGGAGACAGCAGCTGGAACAGGGCAAACAGATGAACCTGTGCTCCGGACAAAGCAGCAGTTGAGAGACTCACCCAACCCAGTATATTCCACAGTCCTCTTTAATGGGGATTGGCATCCTTTGTTTAGCACTTTGGGTTTTTTCCATACCTAATTTCTGTTTTTGCAATTGTTTGTCATCTATCTTCTGCTTATCTCAGCCCGAGGGCAGTTGTTCCTTTGTATAGTGTGCTTCCTAGCCCTGGGTACCTTACAAGCTCCAGGAGCCTTACTAGTTTTTCAGGCAGAAGAAGAAGCAACCAAATGTCCCTTGGTAGCATTCCTGTACAAGAGTCCCTTCCCCTGGCAGTTGCCAGAGAACTAACTCTTACCAGCCCCAGCCTTGGGCTTATATGTGCCCAGGACTCTACCTCCTTCTGGGCAGCTGACTGTCTGCAGGTGCTGTCTAATTACTTCATTAGCCTGTTGCTCAGGCAACCCACAGCTGTAGTGCATTGCCTAGCCTGAAAAGCCCATAGCTAGGCTGTTTCTGCCCTTAAAGGAGCAGGCACATTTTAGTGCCATGTGACTTTGTCCTTCAACATCCTGGGGTGCTTTGCTCCTCTCTCCCTGTGGGGTGGTTTGCTCCTTTTCCCCCAGATAAACTGTGTGTCACTTGGTCTGGACTGTTCCACTCCAGCCAAGCAGGAGGCAGAACACACCCCATTTACATTTTGTTTCAGGGAAACACAGGAAACCTGGGTCATCCAATCAGGGTTGCCCTGGCACTGCTGCCATCTGTTGCCAGGCAGACTGAAGGAGTCTGCAGACCATACTAAGATTTATGCTCTGTGGCTGCACATCACCAGCACTGCAAGCTCTCTGCTTTTTAAGTGCTCAGCATTTGAATGTGATATCAGCAGGGATTCCGGTTTTCTCTGATTAAAAAAATCCCCAATTTTTGTATTAAAAAAAGTAACCCAAAATCCACATTTTCCTATGATTAAAATGAAACACCACTAATATATAGATATATGAATAGGGTGTTTCATTTTAATCATGGAAAAATGTGGATTTTGGGCTACTTTTTTAATCCAAAAATTGGGGATTTTTTTATCCAAGAAAACCAGGATCTCTGGTGATCAGGTGTCTCCCAGTAAGTTTTTGTTTACCAAGAAAACAAACCCAGAGACCTCTCCCAGGTCTTCTGAATATGTGTAGGCAAACTCAGTTTTTTATAACTTTATTCATAAACATCTCAGACCCTAAAACATAGATCTTTTTGTTGATCAGCATTTCTACTTACTTCCAACAATCTTGTTGAAGTGGTTATTTATCCAGCCTCCCCACAAATTCTTTTCCTTTGTTTGGGGTACAATTTTCAGATAGTTTTTACAACTTTGAGTTAATAAATTTCCAAGCATCCTCCACATTCAAGTCTTGGAGTTCTTCAGTCTATTTGAATTCTAGCTAGTTTTTTCATTTATTAAAGTATGACTTTTTTAAATAAAAAACTAATTAAAATTCTAGTTTTATTTATGCTTCCATTTAATTTTATTTCTATCAACTTTGAGTTGCTTACTTTTTACAAATAGATCTTCAATAATATCTTCACTATTTTGTAAGCCCATGTCTAAAAATGCATAATTTCTTATTAGTTCAGTGATTATTTGGTGAAGAAATATTTCAGCGAACCCAACCAGGAATAATCAAGGCCTACTATTATTGGTAATTTATTCTGTTGCATATCTGAGTTTGAGATTTTTGTGAAGTAATGGGGAGTATACCAGAGGTAGTATTTTGCCTGATATAAGTAGTGGCACAGAAATTCTGGTAAGAATTATATCCAAATTTCTCTCTCAAAGGAAGTGTGGCAAATATGTTTGTGGAAAGCATTTGTAAAAAAGCTGGAAGATTATTGATAGCTCCAATACTGCCTAGATTGGTTCCTTTGGGAGAAAAAAAATCTACATAGTGATTTTATAGCTGCATTCCCTCCTTGTCTTTACAATAATGTTTAGCTATCTCTTGAACTGATTTTCATTGCTTATATTTATTACTGACATTGGCAATTCAGTTCTTTGAGCCAATGGAATGAACTACTAATCAGTCCAGAAGATTATCTTCCCAAATAATTTTAAATTTGCTTTTTCTGTTCCTCTTTATTTGCTGTCTCCCCCAGTGTAATACTGTCAGCAAATTTAGGTAGTATTTAAAATTATACCTTTCTCAAGGTCATTTGTATTAATGCATACAAACTCTGTTAAAGTATAATTATAGATGTGAATTAAACCCAGAAGAGCAAGTGATAAAAATTAGCCTGACACTCCATCCGCATTTTGCAGAAATGTCTTTAAAAAAAACACCCCATATAAAGGACAGCACGTCAGCCTGAATTTCTGAACTTTTACATTTAATTTAAATTGCCTTTCTTAGATGGGTAAGTAAAACGCTTAATGTTGCTTCAATGTACTTTTCTGTGGTTCTATATCCTCTTTATGGTAGATTTAAATTTTAGGCCAGATTCTGTTGCCCTCTCTCAAACTGCACAGCCCCATCTGAGGCAAATCACAGAATCAGCTTTTATTCAGTCGCAGTGGGTATGTCTACAGTTGCGCTGGACTGTGCAGTTGTTACTGAGCAGTCATTTAGTACTTGCTTAAGCAAGTATTACTGTGCAGTACCAACACTGCATAGGTTTTTTCCCATCCTACTGTAAATTAGCAATGAAATCCTGTGCAGTAGCATCAGCATCACGGTTTGTGCCCACCAACACTAGGTCACTTTAGCATGATCTACAGTGACATAGCTCATCGCTACTGTGATGTAGTATTTCATGTATAGGTGCCCAGTAAGAATGATTATCTCTGACCCTTAATTATGTGTAGGTTTACACTCTGTAATAAAGCCATTCCATATGACTAAATGATTTTTTTAAATGCTGAGTATCTGTTAGGTAGTTTGTCATGCTGTATTGCACAGGAACTTTGCAAAAAAATTGCCTCCAGCATACCTCTGTTTGCTGCTTTTGTGGCCAAATATGAAATGTAACTATTTCTTAACATAGACTAATCAGCTTCCAAACTTTTTTTTAAATACCAGTTGTCTCTAAGGTAACTCTGTTCACTCTCCTACAGGTTTTTGTTTTGTTTTGTTTTGTTTTGTTTTGTTTTAGCACAGTACTGTGACTCAGACAACACACACAAGGGAGAAAGGAAGGGAAAATATTTACTTTTCACATTTAAGGTAGCTATGTGGACCTTTTAGCTGGGCTATGTGCCTGCTTACCACTTACCATGAGTAAGTAGGGAGAACTAGGGAATAATAGAAAGTTGGAAACTTGGCTCTAACCACCTCCATATACTTGGAACTGGAGCAGGACCAATGCATGAGTCTATGAAAGAAAATGGAATAAACTACAGACCCACTGAAGCAAGGGTAGCTCTGTGCCAGGGACCTCATGACTCACAACAATTGGCCACTTGACATATTTGCTAGTGAAACCACTCTTCACACCACCTTAAACAAGCAGCAGACACATTATACAAACCTCTACACTTGAATCACTGCATAGTTAAATTGTGAGTAGGGGTAAATTACACAACCAATGTTAGTTATACCACTATATGTGGTGTCATTTGAATCCTGGGGTAATTATTTGCTCTAGGCCCAAGGTGTCAAATGTATCAACTGTGGGGTGGATCTGGCCCATGGAGCTCCTGTATCCAGTCCATGGAGCTACAGGCAGGCTACATGAAGTTGGGGAAGTAGCCAGAGGGGAGTGGCCTCCTGGAAATGGGCCCTCAGCAGCTAATCAGCAGCAGCGAGGACTGCCCAGTCACTGTCTAGCCACATGCCCATCACTGCTGCCATGGCCCCAGCTTCTGTCACCAGCCACACTGCCTCCTCATGCTGGAGCTGCTGCTGCCTCCTGCCCCACACCTTGTACTGGTAGAAGCAGCTTTAGGTCTGCCACAGAGCATTCAGGGGGAACCAAAGTTGTACCATGTTCCCTGTGCAAGAGCCAGAGTTGCCACCACTGTGTACCCTGGGCTGGATCCAACCCACAAGGAGCCCCACAGTCTGGATCCACCAACAGCAAAGGTGAGTTTGACACCTCTACTCTAGGTCTGTAAGATAGCGCATACTTTCTTTGCCACCTAGTGCTGATGCTCTGTAATAGTGTCTCCTGAAAGTAGTTGGAATAGCTGATTGTCTATCCACTTTAGCTCCTGGTTTAATTTACAGTGATGCTAATGTACCATGTGTCTAAGTCCACAGTGTTCCCTGGAGATCATCCTGGAAGGATGAAATGTACATATTCATCATTGTCCTAAGGTCATAGTCTACCCCAATTTGTTGCTTCTCCATGTTGAGATATGGTGTGATTCATATCAGTTTAAAATCATTCTTCACAAAAGAGTTGATAACACATAGGGTTTCTATAAGAACTAATTTAAGACCCTTACATTTAACAGGATAGCTATGATAATAGATTGGCAAGTGTTGTTAATTCTTTCTCATGACAGAAAGTCATAAGGCCTGAGCATGAATGTTTCCTGCTAATACATTGTGGATACTCAGATTAACTCATCTTTTTTTTTAATGTGTACAAATAGATAATTGGCCATAATTGCAATAGCTTGGGAATGAGAAAGGACTTGACATTGCAGTTTATTCATGGGAAAAAAGACAGCAAGGAATAAGAGCAATAAGCCATGGTAATGAATTCATTACAGTGGCCAGGGACATCAAACAAAATAAAAAATGACCCCCTAGTACTTAAAGAAAGATACAGTCATTTAAAGGGATTAAAGGACATGTTCTGATATTATTGCTTAAACAAAATTAGAGACAAAATTATTGATCCTACAAAGGATTCATTGCATGAAATGTAAACTCTCCAGCTCATCCTTCAGAAAAAAAATCTTTCATATTTCATTTCAACTCTCTTGATCATGTATTCTAATACATAACTGTTTTTCAACCTGATTATATGCTTCCTGATTGCAAGATGGTAATGTCACCAATTCTGCCCATGCCATCTGAGAACTGCAGGGCTCACCACTCCCAACAGCTGCATTTCTAAAGTATGTGGAAATTAATAACTCTTATTGAATGACTCTCGGGTATTTGATTAATTTAAGTGTACTCTGCAAGAGTCTCTTGTTAAATGACATTCTTCAAAGCTAGATAAATAGCCCCTAGGCTACTGCAGAAGCCAGAATTTTATATCACACATGTCCTTCTGCTTTTGCATTGGACCTGCTAAAAACTTCAGTACTGTACATATTGCATTGACCTGAACATCAGGAGATATGATTATTTTTAAGATAGATTTCTATTACTCTGTCCCTGTGAAAGAAAAGAAAGTACTCACACACCCAGAAAACAGAGAGTCTTTCTGGAAACTGAGTCCATTTTTTCAGTAAACTTAAATATACATGGTGGTTAATGTATTTGAGGACAGAATTAAGCCTGTATATAGAATGATTTTTAGCATGTGCCCAGCTAAGTATTTATATTAATTATTGTATTGTCTATTGTAAGTATCTTTGGATTGCTGAGCAGAATTTGAAATAGCCAAGATGTTTATATCTGTATTCGCCATTTAAGATCCACAGCCATTTTACTTTTGGGTGAAATTTGACAACTTAGGGTTTTTATGAAGTTGATTTTTCTCAGTGAAATATTTGACAACAACTGCAACAGTAACAACACAAATGAAATAATAATAATAATTAATAATAATAATAATTATAATAACAAGAACAACAACAACAATAATAATGCTGTTGTTGGGGTTGTTGTTGTTGGGGTTGTTGTAGCTGTTGTTGGTAGACATTTTCCTTTTTTTTTTCCTGGCTCAGATTGGTGCCAAGATTCCTTGATTATTACTGCTCTCTGTCACCTTTTGTGTATGCTTCTTCCACCTTGAGGAATTCAGCACACTCAATATCAGCCTAATGTCTCTCTCTCTGCCTTAGAACTGATATTCTGTGATAGAATATTAATTTAATTAAACTTACTTAAAAGAGGATTGTTGTGCTGTCATTCTAAGCTAAGTTTCAATAAATCTTGCATAAATTCCATGTCGTTTCTTGAAAAATGGGGCCCTTACAGACTAGGAAGCCTCTTCATTAATCTCTTTTGATTGGTTTAGACACCACAAGAGAACTCTTTGTATCAAACATTTGTTCTTCAAATGTAAATTGCCATGCTGGGGGGGAAAAGAAAGAAAAACTCCTATGCTTTTAGGTTGTTTTGTTTGCAAACATGTATATGTGTCAGTGCAAAGGGTCATTTTGTACTGAAATAGCTGGTCTAAGAAACAGTTTGTATCCTATAATTCTATAGTCTTATACTCAAATAACTCTTATACTTTGTTATTTAAGATTATGACTTTGCAGAAACTCTCTTTTAAAAAGCACATACACACAACTGGAAACAGAATAACTTGCCTAAACTATTCTGATGCAAGTTTGTTTTCTTCAAAATATTTCCATATGAACAAAATGGGTTTAAAAATATAACAAAATATTCCACTTATTTGAAATCACTTGTTCAACTCTGAGTAGTTTTACAAGGACATTTAAACATCATTTAAACAAATATAAGCAGGTTAAATGATTTTGGGAAAAAAAACAGTATCTCATTTTAGGGAGAGTATTACAATTATGAGATTTCATTGGACAATTTTGTGGATTACCATATTTTCATGTAAATTACTTCCAAGTTTGGTATTGTTCCTTGATCATTTGTCTGTATAATCTGCATTTTTAAGTTGGCTATGATCAAACATGGTTCGTAGTGATTAAACATCTACTCTATCAAGTGTTTGACCTTGGTGTCAATAAGTGCCTTCTGGGTGGAATTTGCTCTGGACTGCTGCAGCCTGTTCTTGTCTCAGAGAGAAGCCTCTGAAGCCAGTCCAGACATGGCAGCTAGAGTGGGAAAGGCAGGGAGAAAAGGGGAGAAACCTAGTCTTCTTCCATATATGAGGATCCTGGCTTTCAAGTCCCTTACTTTCCCTGATTCTCCATGGCCTTGACTTTAGGAGCTGACATCCCGTTCTGCTCCTGAGAGATGGGTTTCACCTCCTGTTGGGTGCAACCCAAAGTTCCAAGTAACACAGCAGACAGTATCCTCATTAAAGGCAATTACTAAGGCAAAGACCACACAGCAAGAGGTTCTCTCCTCTCTCCAAAGGATTTAAACAGTCCCTCTGTCCCCAGTCCAGCCTACACGGCCCCAAGCATCCCTAAAGCTACTCAGTTGTTCCCTTTCCAGAATTGCCAGCTCCCCAAAGCTACTCCATTTTTCCCAGTCCTCCAGCTCTTCTGGCCAGCAGCTGACAGGCGGACTCCCGACTCTCTCCCTCCTGCCTGCTCTCCCACTGTCATGGTTATCTTCTCTGTACACCTCTTAAACCAGTATGTCAACAAAGCTGCTAAACATCTATTTTGCCTCCTCTTGCCTGAATCTTGAATCTCATGAGGTTCAATAAGTGCAAAATCCTGCACATAGGAGACCAGCACTTGAAGCCAGCTGCCAACTAGACATCAAGCCATTGACTACTACCCTCTGAGCCCAATGATCCAGCCAATTTTCTATCTACCTTACAGACCATTCATCCAGCCTGCACTTCCTTAGCTTGCTTGTAGAATGTTGTGGGACACCATGGGTGATGTATAGGGGAGGCACAGGGGGGCACATGCCCCCCCCTCAAGATTGGCCACTGCTAACACCAATGCTGATTTCTGTGGGTGGTCACCTCTTGTCACCCACCCCCACTTGCCACCACCACTGGCATCTGCAGGCGGTCCCCGCTCCCTGCTACTACCTACAAATGGTGCCTCCCCCAGTCTCAGGATACACCAGTCATTCATGTGGGAGACTATATTGAAAGCCTCACTAAAGTCAAGGTATATCATGTCCACTGCTCTTCTTATATCCACAGATCCAGTTATCTCATCATAGAAGGTTGGTCAAGTATGAATTGCCTTGGGGAATCTGTGCTTACTGTTCCTAATCACCTTCTTATCCTCCAAGTGCTTAGAAATGGATTCCTTGAGAACCTGCTCCATGATTTTCCAGGAACTGAGGTGATGCTGACTGGTCAGTAATTCCCCAGATCCCACTTCTTCCCTTTCTTAAAGATGGGCACTATATTTGCCCTTTTTCAATTGTCTGGGGCCTATCCCAAGCACCACACATTTTCAAAGATGATAGCAACCAGCTCTGCAATCAAATTGGCCAGCTCCATCAGCACCCTCATGTGCATCACCCCCAGCCCCATGGACTTGTACCCACCCACCTTTTCTAAATAGCCCCTAACCTGTTCTTTTACCATTGTTGCTGCTCACCTCCTCCCTAAACTGTGCTCCCCAGTGGAGTAGTCTGGGAGCTGACCTTGCCTGTGAAGAGTGAAGTGAAAAAGCCATTGAGTACTTCAGCCTTTTCTGCATCATCCCCCCATTTAGTAATGGACCCACACTTTCCTTGATCTTGCTTTTGATCTTCCCTCTAGTGGATAGCCTCATTATCATGTTCATTATTGACACTCTCTAGGCTTGAAGATATATTCCATCTTCAATCATTCTGACAATTATGTCCTCATTTATAGCAGTGCAATGTTTTTGAGGTGGGGGCAAAGAATTGCAATTGTAATGAATGGCATCCTCTGAAAAGTCACTGCCATAGACCCACTTGATAAAGTCACCTTCTTTTAAAATGAAGTCTTCTGGTATTCTGATAAAATCAGTGCAACCTCCATATGTAGTCTTTATTCCCTCTCCAATCCTCTTGAGATAAGCAGCTAATTCATCTGTTCCAGCCATTACTCTCACATGATGGTGAAGTCTCAATATTTTAAATGTCTCCATAATGCCTATGTCCTAACATAGTTCTCAATTACAGATGTGTGAAAGTTTCAAGGAACAGCAGGCAAAACCTGCCTGAAATTTCCTTAAGTGATGACTTCCCTTCCAAATGGAATTTCAGTGTTCATTATGTCACGCAGGAGTCAGTCAAGGCATGTGCACAAAATTTGTTCCAAGTAAATAGCATTTGCGTGTCAGGTGAAAAATCAGACAGAGATCTGCTTCAAAGTCTTACAGTGGACTGAAGCCCAGCACTTCCTGGCTGCTTGAGTAAGAATTCATAGGTGGCACACATACAAGAACTGTATTGTTTAATGCGCTCTTTATTCAGTTCCCACTTTCTTCTGATATTTTCATATATTATTAATTTTGTGCAAATCTATATTTTATAAGCTTTAAAATTATATATAATGTGTGGGGAAACTGTAAGCACAAATAGCTTAAAATCTTCATAGTCCATCTAGTGCTTAGCATATTAGTATATAGATTATAGGAATAGGTGACGTTTATCCCATACAAGTTTCATAACCACATATAATAATTTTGTGGATGGAGGGTGGCAACTACAAAGAGACTACATTACAGTTTCTTCAAGGCAGTGCCAGGAATTAGGCATATCCAAATCTTGTAGACCATGGAGTCTTTTCAGTAGTCAAAGCATCTAGGCAATTTAATTATTTTCATATAGAAAAGAAAACCCAGGAAAGATAAATGAGATTCACCTGGAAGAGGTGAATCTACTGACTTAAGTATGGTTGGGGATTGGGAAGAGGAGAATGAGAAAGAAACAGTACCAGCACCTCAATTGCACCAAGGTACTTGTATTCTCGATATATAATGTTAGTGGTACTATAGTTTGGCAAATGGCAGTGGGCAAAATCCAAGTTTCATAAAGAGCAGTATGGGATATTTGGGGCAGATTTCTATTTCTCCTATTGAGCATTCAAAGTGAAACTTTTGACCAAGAAGATGTCCCTCCAGAAACATGCAAACATCACCCTGTTTCTATAGTGGGAACACTTACACACCCACAGAAGTTAATAGGATGTCTGATACACTTCTGATAACTCTGAGTTAGTCAAAAGCTGCACTTGGATTATCTACTAGGTGAAACAGAATTTTGCTATTAATGTCCATGTAGAATAGGCAGGACTTCCATTTTTTAAATCTCATCTGAGAATACAGTTGCTAACCTTAATTTATCCCATTTATCAAATTGATCCTAAATTTAGTTACCATAGAAGGTTTTACACTGTGATCTGCAAAAAGCCAAATCCAGTACTGGCATAACTGAGCACAACTCTAAGAATGTCTAGGAAATCAACTAAAGAATTTATGCGTTTGAAAACAAATGTTTAGAATATGAAACCATGCTCTCTGGCTTTAAAAAAATCATATTTGCATACAGAGTCAGAATATTCCACCTGGCATCTAAAAGAATGTATTAATTTCAGACCGCTACTTAAATCTTTGATGGTCAGGATGGCCAAGTTTTCACTGATGATGATTATATACTTCCACAGTCTTCTGAGGGCACTTGAACTATATGTGAAATATATGACCTTTATAAAATATTCATGTTCATTTTATTTTGCACTATGGCTCTTTGAATATGCTGGTATTCTGTATTGCATGGAGGCTGATTAGCATGAAAAATTTACAACGTTACTCCTGACTTTGGCAAAACATCTTTTAAATACCTACCATTAACATTCTTCTAGGTCTTCCTCCATTAAATACAGACAGAGCCATATATAGTTTGTATTTTAAATTAGAGGACCACATACTCAGCTAGTGAAAATCAGCACTGCTCCACTGAAATCAAATATCCATAGAGTGAACATAGATAAAGCTGATTTTAGGGGTAAGTTGCCTGCATATATTGATTATTTTCTCATCAGTGTGCCAAAAACAGATGCAAATTCATAATTTGTTATACATTATCTCATTAATATGTTTGAATTCTAAGCCATTCTTATTTAATTACAGGGAAATTTACCTTAAACACCTAAGAAACAAGAAAAAAATCAGTTACCTTGTAGAAGTGAACATTAAGATTAAGGTTAAAACAAATCCTAAAGGAAAAGTTTCAGGCTTCTTAAAGTTATTGCTCAATTCAAAATGTTTACTCTTGTAGTATTAATTTTATAATAGCATTAAGATTACTAAATCATAACACCTTTTAAATATTTGTTTTATAAAAAGAATTATGCCTATTTGCGGGGTTAAGAGTTTACATGCAAAAGAGAGTGGATTTTCTGTGCATTGCACTTCATAGCGATGTGTTATATACAATCCATGTTAGTAAGTATATGCCCACTGTTACTAAAAGTATATTATTTATTGCTATTTTAATAGAGTAAGTTTTACAGAAATCTGGGGAGGGGGGGAAGTTTTGTTGCACTTGTGTCTGTTGTTTTCACTTGTGAATTGCACTGAAATTTATACTGAGATTTTACAAAAGGAAATTTAGGATTGAATAAGGCTAACCATACCTTGTTGTGTATCTACGGATGCATCACAAGCAGGTCCAGGGAGGTGATCCTTCACCTCTGTGCAGCATTGGTCAGGCCACAGTTGAAGTACTGTGTCCAGTTCTGGGCACTGGACTTCAAGAGGGATGTGGCTATCATTGAGAGGGTTCAGAGGAGGGCCACTCACATGGTCAAGGGGCAGCGGGGCAGGCCCTATGAAGAAAGGCTAAAGGTCCTGAACCTATTCAGCTCCACAAGAGAAGGCTGAGAGGGGATCTGGGGGCCATTTACAAACTCACCAGAGGGGATCAGTGGGAAATGGGGGAGGCTCTGTTCCCTCAGGCACTACCCAGGGTTACTTGGAATAATGGCCACAAATTGTTAGAGAGAAGGTTCATGCTGGACATCAGGAAACACTACTTTACAGTTAGGGCTGCCAGGCTCTGGAATGGGCTCCCAAGGGAGGTGGTACTCTGTCCTACTTTGGGGGTCTTCAAGAGGGGGCTGGACAGATATTTGGCTGGGGTGATATGACCCCGGCACCCATTCCTGCCCAGGGTAGGGGGTCGGACCTGATGATCTGTTTAGGTCCCTTCCAACTTTAAGTACTATGATACTATGAAGATTTAAAAAGAAACCTTTCACGTTTCATACATCTTGTTAGGCACATGGGTCTAGAACAGCTGAATACACCTCTCCATATTAATTTCAGGATGCCTAAAAAATAAGTACTTTGTCCCAGGAGACTGATCCAAAGAGATGGAACCTATTTTGTATATTATTGAGAACCCTATTAAGGGTTCTCATATACAAAATGTGGAGATGCAGAAAACCCCAAAGACCAATTAAGACAGCCCAGCACTACTTAAAGTTAACCAAAGGGGGATGCTAAGTGCACAGATGTGCCTGAATGGGTGTGAACTATCCCAGAAACAGGGCAGGGCTTTAGCGCATCCAGCCTTCATCGCAACCACTTGATTCCCCTATAAACCTGGACATTTGCCAGTGAGGCCACTCTAGATTCCTACCCTGGGTGGCACTTAGACATGCTAGGACAACTTCTACTTTTCCTGCGGAAGGATTCATAGATTCATAGATGTTAGGGTCGGAAGGGAACTCAATAGATCATTGAGTCCGACCCCCTGCATAGGCAGGAAAGAGTGCTGGGTCTAGATGACCCCAGCTAGATGCATATCCAACCTCCTCTTGAAGACCCCCAGGGTAGGGGAGAGCACCACCTCCCTTGGGAGCCCGTTCCAGACCCTGGCCACTCTAACTGTGAAGAAGTTCTTCCTAATGTCCAGTCTAAATCTGCTCTCTGCTAGCTTGTGGCCATTATTTCTTGTAACCCCTGGGGGCGCCTTGGTGAATAAATCCTCACCAATTCCCTTCAGTTCCCCCGTGATGAACTTATAATCAGCCACAAGGTCGCCTCTCAACCTTCTCTTGTGGAGGCTGAAAAGGTCCAGATTCTCCAGTCTTTCCTCGTAGGGCTTGGTCTGCAGGCCCTTAACCATACGAGTGGCCCTTCTTTGGACCCTCTCCAGGTTATCCGCATCCCTCTTGAAGTGTGGCGCCCAGAATTGCACGCAGTACTCCAACTGTGGTCTGAACAGCGCCCGATAGAGGGGAAGTATCACCTCTTTGGATCTATTCGTCATGCTTCTGCTGATGCACGATAAAGTGCCATTAGCTTTTCTGATGGCTTCGTCACACTGCTGACTCATGTTTATCTTGGAGTCCACTAGGACTCCAAGATCCCTTTCCACTTCCGTGCCACCCAGCAGGTCATTTCCTAGGCAGTAGGTGTGCTGGACATTTTTCCTCCCTAGGGGCAGCACTTTGCATTTCTCCTTGTTGAACTGCATTCTGTTGTTTTCTGCCCACTTGTCCAACCTGTCCAGGTCTGCTTGCAGCTGTTCCCTGCCCTCTGGCGTGTCCACTTCTCCCCATAGCTTTGTGTCATTCACAAACTTGGACAGAGTACACTTCACTCCCTCGTCCACGTTGCTGATGAAGACATTAAAGAGTATTGGTGCAAGGACCGAGCCCTGCGTTTAAGGAGTTTAAACATACCGCAAGAAGGTAAGAGTCATGAGACATAATCACAACAGAATCTGACTTTTTCACCCTGTGATAAGGGCACCACTGGAGTGGCAGAGGGGGAAAGGAAGGGCTAGTGGAGCATCCTATTTGCAGTGTGTGTACCTAAAATGACTTAAGGATTATGACAGAAATAATTAGAAAGGTAGAGACTAAATTTCAAATTTAACTTAAGAAAAGGAATACTAGTGCAAATATGGAGATAGTCTTGGGTATTTACATGTGTACTCCAAGAATTACATGAAGGCTATTTGGGTAGTGTAAAAATGAAAGTATATGCTACAGTGCATGGCACCTGCAAAAAAGGGAAATGGCAAAATAATGTCTAGGAAATCAGAAAACACAGCAAATACCTAAACATGCTTCTTTCCATTCTTGGGATTGGCCAACCCACACGTGGCTCTGTTTTTCCATGAAAAGAAAAAGACATAATACTGTCTGTGTTATAAGTACAGAGCTAAGAGACCATCATTTGCATACTCTGGTGAAATATGCTTTATCAATGCATAAAGAAAGGTAAATGGATTTTTTTCCCACCAGAGAAATAAGCAAGGGCCCTCTGGTATCCGAAATTTTCTGGGCACACTTTCTTTTTATGTCTGAAAGGGTTCATTTGCTTGTTTATTTCACATCTTGATCTCTTCTCAAAGAAGGGAATGAAACCCTGCCTCATTTGACTATGCAACACAGGCAGAGTTCCTTTCCTGTATCTGTTAATTACAGAGCTCTTGTGGGTTTAATAAAGTAAGTGATAGGCAATGAGTTCTGTCTTTGTTAGTGAAATGGATCCAGATCTACCTACTATCAGAGATGAGGATGGTACACTGAATTCATCACAGAAGTTTGAGCTCTGTCTGAGATTACAATCAAGATCTGTCTTCATATATGGGGAAACCAGAGCATGGGAGAGATGGAGCTGCATCTCAGAGATGAATACGAAATTTTACCTATTTCACATTTTTTCCAATTGAGAAAGCTATCAGATATCCATTCCAGGAGCAGGGCTGGGTGGGACAGCACAGCCTACACACACACATGCATGACCTTTCAGCTCCCTGCACTCAGCTCTTCCCCAGCTGTACTGTACAAATGACTCTACTTATAGCCCAGCAGAGTCTGGATCAAGGGGCAGCCCATTGACTGGGCTCCCTAGAGAAAATTGAAGCAAAGGTCCTGGATTAGTGCAAATCCACATGCATGTGCCTGGTTCTTGACACAAGAGCTGCATATGGGGTGGATTCCTGCCAATCTGGAACTTTTGCTTCACTTTTCTCCAATGGTCGGGATGCTGAGATAGAGATATATTGTCACCTTACCCATTAAATAATCATAAGAAAGCAACTGGGGGGAGTGAAAACTTGCACTTTTAGCTTATTTCTAAGCCTCTAGAGATAAGTTAACAATGAATCTAGGATCAGAGGGCAGGGTATAGAAAGGAGCCAAGGCTTGAGTGGGTGAAAGGAAATGAAACCAACAGAGATGAGATAGGGGAGGAGCATAGCCAATAAAGATTTGGAGATGGGGACATGAGAGAGGCAAAAGGAAAAAGGTAAATTACGAAGAACATTTCAGGTTCACAGGAAAAACAGCAGGGGGACAAAAGGCTCTTCATAGTTATGTCAGGGATATCCAAGTTGAATTTGTTCGTGTAAACTCAACAATAACTGTTACAGCTTCTTCTGTAGGCAGAGTTTCATAATTTGCACAGAACATACAAATGTTTAAGGTAAATTGATATCCTTTCTATGTTGTGGGTATCCCTACACTTTAATTTCCCATATGGTTAAAACTATTCATTTTCAAAGGTAGTAACTAACATGCACTGAATTATTACAACAGTGAAATATGCATATATTTATGTACATGGTTTTGGAAGCTACAGTCTACTTATTTTACATTGCATTTTCCAAGCATTCTGTGGGTATATTTTTAAGGTATGCATTCACTATACTTTCACTCAGCTATTAAATGTTACTAGCTTGTTATCATTCCAGACTAGCTTGCTTTTTTTTAAAAAACCCAAAAAACTTTGTTTTGACTGCCAGATCTGGATTGCTCTTCAGATTGGCTGCTGGAAGGTGAGTTGATTACTAAGAGTAACACAGGACCTCAAATAAAGAGCAGCACAATTTTTCCCATAATAGACCAATAGGGATGTGTAATACCTACTCAAACTATGACCTACAGAACTGTAGAATTCATAAGAAGATAAGAACTGCCATTTATTGGGTCAGACCATAGGTCTATCTTGCATCACACTGTGTCACACTGTGGTAGAGAGTAGATGCTGAAACAGAATGACTAGGGTTTTTTCCACCTTTCCTTGCTCACTTGTAGCTTTCAGCATTTAAGGTCTAGGAAGTTCGGAATCAGAAGCTGTACTCCCTACCAGCCATTAAAAGCTGGGACTTACAGCAGCTAAAAAAATTAAGTTAGCTAAGTTAGCTAAAAAAAAACTAAGGCAGTTAGCTAGATAAATTCACCATCAGGGGAAGTCAGGACAGGTCGTTTTCTACTGGTAACACATAAGGAAGAACCTACACAAGTAGGGAAAATATATTGCCAGCAATACTGCTAGCTCTTCTTCTACCTACATGATGCTGGCTGGCACTGTCCAAATAAGAATCCCATGATCATGCTTTGCCTGAACACCCAAGCTCTGACTGGCATCTATGTCCTCCACACAAGTAGTGCAAGAACTGCTTTGGAATAAAAAAGTAGGCCTCAATACCCAGACAAGTGGAGTCCTTTGTCCTGCAGCCTGGGAGACTCATAGCTACCACCTTGGAAAAGGAAGAAATCAAAGAGATTTCTTTATGAGGAGGATAGAATCCCATACTCCTGTCCTCTATCTAAAGAGACGTGTTGCCTGCTTGGAAGCCAAATCTTTCATATTATAGACAGGTTGCCAACGTTCATCTGGCCTTTTACCAATGCTGCTGTTTCATATATGATACCATTAGTAATAACACCAGATATGTCTCTGAATTTATCAGAAGTATGTACGTGGCTCTGGAAAAAAGAGCATGAAGGAACCTGAGGAACAGCCATACTTCCCAGGGTGTGTAAAGACCTAGGCAAGGGGGAATGCCTAAGTGATTCAAAGAGTGCTTATAGTAGAAGCCTGCAAAAGTGTAAATAATAATAATAATAACAACAACAGCAACAACTGCCTGGGATGATATCTTGGGAGTGGAAGACCAGCAATCCCTCACAGTTGAGGATGATTGTCATCCATTATTGACTTATCTGTAGGTGCAAAGATGGCTGACGAGGCCTATCCAGGATTGACAGACTGCTGCAGCTCAGGCACATGTTTCCATGTGGGATAGGTGGCTCTAGGTTCATGGCTTAGTCTGCAACACACTGTTTCTGCTGCTCCCATTTTTCTGTCTCCTGTTGTTATTGTAAGATTTCAAAGTACTGAGGTTCTTGCAGCAAACTCTTCCTCCATTTGGGGCAGTCCTGGGTGATAGTCTCTCATGAGTTAATGTCGACATTGTATTTTTTTCAAGTTGGCCTTGAGAATGTCCTTCAAGTGTTTTCTCTACCCTTCTCTTGGGCATATGCCTTGACTGTGCTGGGAGAATAAAATTTGCTTCAGGAATCTAAAATCTGATGTCTAGATGAAGTGGCTGGCTTAGAAAAGTTGATGTTAGATGATCATTGCCTCTGTGCTCATGGTGTTTGCTTGCAAACAGATGCTAATATTGGTATGTCTGTCTGCCCACTGGATTCGAAGGATCTTCCACAGGTAGTATTGATGGTACTTCTCCAGGGACTTGAGGTGTCTCCTGTATGTTGTCTACCTTTTCGCTCTGTACAGAAAGATGAGGATCATAGCTTCTTGATAAACCATTACCTTAGTTTTGGATTTGATGTCACAATCAACAAACACCCATTTCCTCAGGCATCCAAAGGTTGCACTTGCACATTTGAGGCAATGTTGGATTTCTTCATCGATGTCATCTTTCTGCAAGAAATAGCTTCTGAGGTACAGGAAATAGTGTTCTCCAGAGTTGCACTGTGAATCTGAATTACTGGAGCTGAAGTCGATTCATTAAGAGCTTGTTGATGGAGGACCGTAACCTTATGAAAGTTAAGCATTAGTCTAATTTTTTTGTATGTCTCGGTAAAGATGTCGATGGAGGGGAAGTATATAGATTACGTTAGTAAGAGAAAGAATGGAATTTTCCAAAATGATTATCAGTGAGTCATGCGCAAAAAGTGTGGCTGTCCAGTGAGCATCTTAAATATCTATACATTAAGAATGGACGTATGAGGAATAAAACGATGAACTAGAAGTCTAAACGTACACAGAGAACTACAATATAATTGTTATCATAGACTTGGACTGGAATACTGATATAAAATGATACTGCATATCCAAAATAACCTTGATTCTTCATAGCATTAGGTTCCATAATTCTCTATAAAGATGAGGGCTTGTGAACTAATCAGAGTATTTATAAGCAAAGCAAACAGATATGTGGGACTGCTAAGATTCTCCAAATGTTTGCTACATCCTTTATTTAAAAGGGTGCCATTTTTCAAATACGGTGTACAGGACTGCAGCTGTTCTCTACCTAAATGGAAAAGCAGCTTCCTTTGAAGTAAAACTGGCAATAATAAGCTGAACAGCCCATTCTTAATTCGTAAACCTAGTGAGAATTGCAGGCTGAAAGCAGGTTGCAAGCTATTCCAATACAAAAATATCTTGGTTCAAACAAAACTGTTTTGAAGTCTAGTAAAATGTAAGGGGAAGACCTATGAAAGGTTCTAAGTTAAGACAAAAGAGGAAAAAGAACAGGAGAGATGTTCTGAGAAGGATATATTAGAGACCACCAAATCAAGAGGAGGGGATGTACAGAGATTTTTTTGATAACTATTTATGCAATTAATCATCCAAAGATTAGGAACTAGTGAAACTGGAGCAGTTTACCTATGTATCTATTGGAGAAACATTATGGAAAGATAGACTGTTTTACAAATTGTAGGAGCATGATGGGAAAATATGATAAAGATAAACCATGTAATAGGAAGGAGCAGTTTAAAGGATATTTCGGTTAATTAGATGAAGTCAGGTCAACAGGTCTGGTGAAATTCACTCTAGGGACTTAGCCAAAACAATTTCTCAACCATTATTGGAATTATCCTCTAAATAATCAGAGAGGATTACAGAAGTCCCAAGCAGGACAGGTATGGTACCTATCCTTAAAACACAAGAGTGGAAACAAAAGACCAAAGGAAATTATAGATCAGCAACCATAACTTCAAACAACAGAAAATAAAACTAGGACAGTTTTTAAACAATTTGTCATATCACAGAGGACAAAAAACAGAGATTTGTCAAGCGCCAATCACATAAAACCAATGTAATTTTCTTCTTTGACAAGGTATATGGTCTAGTGTATGGAAGGAAATAGTAGATGTGATATATCTTGACTTTAGTAAGACTTTTGACACAGACTGACATGACAGTCTCAAGAAACTTAGGGAAATATGATCTAAACAAAAGTCCCATGAAGTATGTATGCAACTGATAGAAAAATATACTGAAAAAGCAGCTAAGAGTGGATTGTTTGAAAAATGAAAACCCGTTTAGCAGATTCAAGTCCTATTCAGTATTTTTATAAATAATGTGTATGATTGAATGGAATTTACTTAAAGTTTGTGGATAACAAGCAGTTGCAAGGACTAGGGACATCAGAATTAGAATTCAAAATGATCTTGATAAATTGGAGAAATGGTGTAAAATCAACAAGATGAATTTCAGTAAGGACAGCAAAAGAGTATATTGAGAAAAGAAAAAAATGCATAAACACAAAATGTGAAATACAAAGTTAGGCAGCAGTCTAACTGAAGAGGATCCATGTATTATAGTGGATTACAAACAGAATAAAAAATGCAACTAATTGCCATGTACAAGATATAGAAACAATCTCATTGTATTAGTGAAACCTTATCTGGAATACTGTGTCCACTTTTGGAAACCACGTTTATAGAATAATTCTATAGAAAACTGAGATTCAGTCCAGAAAAGAGCAACAGGAGAGATAAGGGACTTAGAAAATATGACCTATGTGGAAAGTTTAAAAAACTGTGTTTAGTCCAGAAAGCAGAAATTCTTGTGAACTGTGAAGGGAGCAGTAATAGGTTGTTCTCCATGTGTCCTAAATTGGACAAGAATTAAGGGTAAGACAAAAACTGAATAGCCTTAACTGGCAGCAAGGGATTTTTTGGTTAGACATTAGAATTTTTTTTTAATTATGAAGATACTGAAGCACTGATATAAGCTGCTTAGGGAGACTTCAGCATCCCCATCATTGGAGATTTTCAAATTAAATAAATCTTTGTCATGGATGATCTTGATATATTGACGATTCAGTCAGAGCAGGACAATGAATTAATGACTTGTTGAAATCCCTTCCAGCAGTTTAATTCTAGCATTCTATCATCAAACATGACCAACCTTCCAATAGTAGTATTAGCAAACTAGAAACTTAATTTTTTTAAAGAAGAAATTTAATAAATCTGTTAAAGGGATTAATCATATGACATGGTTGCCTCTAATAGCAGGGAACTGGTTGTGAAGCCCCAGGACATCCTGTCCAGTCTTATGCTTAAAAAAGATATGGTTTATCCTGTACTCTCTTCATAGTGATAGTACCCATTCAAAAAGTTTTACCTGGATCAACCATTACACCATATCCCAAAAAGATAACAGTGTCTAACAGTGGCCAGAAATTTGGGTAATGTTTTTAATCCCAATTTAAGTTGAAAGTAAACTCTGATGTCATTGTAACCTAGGCTGATAAAGGCTGATAAAATTTGTATTTATATATATCTTGTATAGGGGTTGGATGAGCTTACTTATTGTTCTTGGATGGCAGGTAAGGGGATTATTTTCTTTTTGCCATTTTCCATATTTGGAAATTCTTGATTTTAGTTATATTTCTAGTTTGGTAGGGTATGAACATATTTCAAATGCTATGATAATGCTTTTATTACTGAAAGCAATTGAAAGTGTAGGTCCCAAGCTGTTAGCAAATATACTAAGGAGCAGTAAATATAAAGTATGTAATATTTTCACTCATTTCCCCTTTCTATGGCAGTTAAGGAGAACTTCTTTGACTTCTCTGACTTTACATCATTATTCATGCCAGGAGAATCCTTAGTTTCCTAGTTAGAACAGGTTAAGGTCTATCTGTGCCATTCCAGTTACTGGATTAGACCTTACTCTGGCCAAGGATGTGGAAAACTATCAACAATTAGGTAACTGCATTTGCCTGGACATACTAGAGACTGACTATCTGCAGCAGTTTCATATTCATCTGGAACTGATTAAAATTTGTCTAAAGCCTGTGTAAATCTGGTGTAATTTGATTAAAGCCACTGAATCTACACCAGTGTAAAATTGATGTGAGATCAGGATCAGGACAGTCCAAATACAATTCAGTGCCTCTGGACATGCATCATGCATATTCAGTTGTGGGAGGTCAGATTTGATATCATATAACCAAGCTAGCAGCATATGGGGAAATTTCACTTTTCACATACTTTTGGTTGGCCTTTAGTTTGACCTCCTTATTTGAATACTATATCCATTCATTCAAAAAACCCAAATCCCTTAAAATGAATCACAAAGTTTATGTAATATGCCATTTATCTCACACAATAATCTGGTAACAGTCATGTCTGTTGATAAATCCTTTCTGATAAATTACATTTTAGTCTACAGTTGAGAAGCATCTTTGCTCACAAGTAAACAGCTACCCGGTATCATTATATCAGATATATATACTGCCATATTGACCCGAATCCAAGACAACTCTGAATATAAGATAACCCTCCCCCCAATAATTATATTCTATGCATGTAAAATTTGTTATAATTTTCCATGTATATAATCTAATTATTGGAAGGTCATTTTAAATTCATTCACCTACACAGTTGAAGCAGGGAAAGCAGCAGCAGGGGGGAGTAGCTTGATATGAGAATCAGGTAAGCAGCTTACCTCTTACCCCGTTATCTGCCTCCCCTGCCCATTGGCCCCTTCCTGGTGCCTGAGTCTGGCTCCTGGTGCCAGAGCCTGCCCCCCTGCCACTTGACCCCCTGCCTCTGCCTACTTTTATGCCATTTTCCCCTGTCCTTCTGTTGCCTGACCCCCTGCTTTGTGCCCCCCATGCATATGCCTGCCCTGCTGCCACCTGTCTCCCCCTGGTACCTGCTCCCCCATTACAGCTCCCCCTTCCCCACTGCTTGCCACTTACCTTTGGATCAGCTCTGGCTCTGGCTCTAGCTCCAAGGGAAACAGTGGTGGCCCCAGCCCTGGCCAAACCAGTGGTGGCAGCTCCAGCCCAAACAAGGCTACAGTTGCGTTATATACATCTGGAACTTGAACTGGAGCCTAAGGTAAACTAGTGGGAGTGGGGCAGGCAGCAGGGCTCCCCTGTGCTCCCCCCACCCTCACCGCAAATCTCCCTCATGTACCTGCCACCCCCACCCATCCTGCATGCCCTTTCCCTACTGTTCTGGGAAGCCGGTCATGCCGGTCCAGAAGAGCGGTTCGGTAATGGGATCGTCAGGCAGACGAGTGGATGGAGAAGGCCGAGACAGCGTATTTGGTAACAAGAATATTTTACTTACGCCTCTGATGACACTGGCGTAGGTGGTGAACAATTGCTTGGTTACAGGTAACGGATAACAGGCAACTTGACAGAAAACGTAACAGGTAACAGGTAACGTAACAGGTAGCGTAATAGGTAGCGTAACGCGATGAGTCGACAGTTCGTGAACACAGCGAGCATGCAACGGGAACAGGGTACATCTGGAAGGTCGACGACGGGGAGACGTTGGAGGGTGATCAGGCCACCAACTTACCTCTGAGGTGTTCTCTGAGGTCTCCGACTTGGGCGGAAGTTGAACGAGCTTTTATACTGTGGGCTGATCAAATGAGGAACTGCCAAGTAAGGTGCCAGATAGTTGACATGGGGCACGCCCATATTTTGCGGCAACGTCAGTTACTCAGGGTGGGGTATGCTGCTCGCTCAATCTATTGTGACAGGAGCACTTAACTATTCAGAGGACTCGTGTATGACATGCCCCCTTGCTCATGGCACAATGGATACACGGTTTCGCTCAGACATGTACTTTGTCCACGAACTCGTCAGTGTCAAGGGTTTCAGGCAAACGGGTATATACAAAAGCAGATAACTTTACAAAACGGTCTTTGATAACTTGTAAAACACAACATCCCATACAGACAACCACCGCAATTGTAACAAACGGCAATAATACAGTGATAAGGGGAGTTAACAAATGCATAAGCCAAGAAGATGTATCCCATCCTAACCAACCAAAGATATTAGCCAACCACCCTTTTCCCAATCCAGAGATCTTATCTGTATCCGCTGCAATCTTTTTTATCGTTTTGATTTGCTGTTCTAGTGGAACGGAGATGTTAAGGATACTAATGCAACAGTGAGTTGTAGACAGATTAAGGTATTGGCATAGCCCACCGTGGTGAAGTAGTATGGTGTCTAGGGCTAGCCGGTTTTGCATGGTCGTAGCGGACGTACTTTGTAACTGCTGATTGAGTAAGCTAAAAGCTTCCGAGGTAGAATTAGCTAGGCCTTCAACTTGTTCCGCTAATTCAGCTATAGCTATCCTTGCCTTAGTGATGCCTATTCCCCGGAAAAAATAACCTTCAACCGCCCATTGCCTTGTTTCGGCAATCTTTTCAGCCCGAGGGAGAGAACTCCAAACTGGGGCATGGAGTCTAGGGCGACGAAGCACGGTCGGGCTATCCGGGTGAGAAGTATTAATGCTTAAGGGAGGACAAAGTAATACAGTAGCTAAGAAACAATTAACATTTGTTATTGTGGCTGGAAGGGTAGTATATAGGCACCCGTCTGAACAGGCCCATAGTAAACCAACCGGGGGGGGGTGTTGATGTCAGTACAACTTTGCTTCTTCCACCTGTCGGGGGCTAACTCGCTGGGTAGTTTAGTAGTGTGGGGCTTTCGGTCGTACCCATGACACCACTGGCTAAGGGTAGCGGCCCTCTGCACGGAATAAAAGAATAAGGACCATTTTAATGGGTTGGAGATATTAATGGCCAGGGTGGTGTCCCACATAACTAATGAGGCATGGTGATTAAGGGCAGCGCCGATAACGGGGGTCTTAGTAGCTTTGGTTAGTGGCCCGGGCAGAAGTTTTAGGAACCACGGTGGATTGGACTTTGTAGGGTCCCATGCTAAAGAATTATCGGGCCTGGCCCAGTGGACCCCCCTAGGGTTAATTCCCCATGGAACCTCAGAACAGTTTATTAAAACTGGAGAGTCATCTACTGGGTCACCCAAGAGACTTGCAACAGTTTTTGTGCAACTTGTGGTCGCCATACTCCTTATCGTTAGATTTTCGGCCCATGTGTAATTGTGCTCTACGAGTGATTGCTGGTGCACCCGGGTATCCACAACCATATTACGGGGTTTGTCACTATTCCTGGCTATAAACTACTCACTAACATTATAGGCATATACATCGGGGCTCAACACTGGACTGGTAACTGAAATAGGTAAGCGTATGCACGCAGTTAGTCCATCCTCGGTGTTGGTCGCCTCAGCCCACGTAGACAGCATAGTTAGTACAGTGTTCAAGACTTGTGGCATGGCAGATGAAGATTACCCCGAGTACCGCCTGTATTCCTCTAGAAGGAAATCTCTTGTCTTCTCCCATCTTGTCGGAACGAAGGACCCGTCGTGAACGCAGGCAGACATCCTGTAGAACCGGGGTAGTTCCTTTTACTTCTCATCGTCGTTGATTTCCTCACCTAAGAATGCCTCTGAGAGATAAGACTTATAACAGTATTTAGTTATCTGGAACATTTGTTGGTGGGGTGCTCCGAGTTAACCAGTTATGGTGTGCTACAATGAGGGGGCGGTCGGGCTTTTCTTCTAATAAAACAGAATAAGTGTTCGGATACGGCTCGGATTTACAAATTATCCCCTTATGGACTGCTGGACGGGATTGGCGAGGGTGGGGTATTGAGACCCACACTAACTCGGCAGGTTGGAACTTAGGTTCCCATGGTAAGGGTTTTTTGGGGGCCGCCTCGTCCCATAGAGGTTTTGTAGTGTTTAATGCGATGAGGACATCATGATTGTATTTAGCCCAATTTTGATACGTCCCCCCTCCCCTGAGACGAAGTTGTTCTTTATATAAGCCGATATGCCTTTCCATGATACCGTTGGATTGCGGGTGGTATGGCAAATGAAGGTGCCATGTAACATCATGGAGGCGGGCAAATCTATCAAGCGCATTAGAGTTAAACGGGGGCCCACCATCCGATTGAATTTCATGAGGAGTTTTCCAGACTGCAAACGCTGCGGTCAATGCAGTAATGATGGCGGTCGCATTGCTCTTTCGCAAAGGGACGACTAGTAACTGACGCGTTCCTAAATTGTCAATGACTAGTCCCTTATTTGGCGATTTCGCCCCCAGTAGTGGTCCTAGTAGATCCACCTGCCACATCTTCCTGGGGGAAAAGTGTTCTGGGTTTAGTGCACCCATGTGGTGATTGGTACAATGGCATTACTCTTTCGCGCATGCCTCGCAACTCCTGGCGATTCACCTCCAGTCAGCTTGGGAAGCATACGGACCCAATTCTTGAGCTTTTAATTTCCATCATCGACAGCTGGCTTGGGGTCCTGGGTGTCCCCATCGTTCGTGGAGCCATACTAAAAGCGGATCGGCTTTGGGTGATGCTCCTTGAGCTGATACCGTTAGAACCATGTCACACCGCAGAGGATCTTCTGGTAGCTTATCGATAGTTGAATGCACTGGGTTGGTGTCAGACCTGTGCGAGGGCGTATGCTTTACGAGCGGAGGGGTCGTGAAAGTAGAAATCGCCTCCCTAATATCCTTCCAAACGGATCGATTTTCCGTCTCCATTGCTGTGCCCGTCACGATCTTATAGATGTAAAGGGAATCAATTGCTATGACTGGAACAGGGAGTGTGCCATCATGATGATCGAGGCAGTGTTGCACGGCTGCTTTGAATCCCAAGAGCTCACAAAGTTGAGGCGAGTCTTCTCCCGGGGTTGGATTGAACATTTCAGCATCATGGCAAGGCTTACAATAATACCCATAACTCCCACCCCCCCGTTCAGGGATGTTCCGTCCGACCCAATCCACACTGGAGCCGTAGTTCCGTATAGGACAGGTAGGTGGTTGTCAACTGGGTCAGGGGTGGGCATGGCGTCCTCATGTTTCCAACAATGCCAGTGATAATGGTGGTTAAGCACCAACCTATTCCACGTTTTGGGCTCCCCTTGGAAATGTGGGTCAATTCTTTCTGGGTTCACTGAAGGTATTAACGTTGCAATAGGGGCTCGAATGGTCCCGTGATCCGATGACAGTGATTCAGCAAGCTGGCCTGCAAGAAGGGTCTTCGCTAAATGTCCGTAATGATTTTGTGCAGCTTGCAAGGTCTTATGCGCAATGAAGACGACCTCATCACGGCCGTTATGCACCGTGGCCTATACGTGGGTAGCGGCATATCCGAGGGTGATGACTAAAGGTTCGTTCAAATTAATAGCAGCAAGTGAGGTGTTTTTGATAGCTGTCAAGAGACGTCGGAGATGGTCGTCATCTCTTGCCGTACATGGTGTGGATTTTCGGGTCTTCTCACGGAGTTGACGCTGTAACTTTGCAACGATGGGCAAGTGCAGAGGAGAGATGTAATGCCGGTACCAGTTGAGGTGGCCCAGGAGTCATTGAAGTGATCTTCTGTCTGTTGGTAGAGGGTGTATTAAGGGCTCCAAATCTGGGGGCCCATGTGTAGCACCACGTCTGGTGGTGCCGTCGAAGGTTGTACCCAGAAACGTGATATTCGCGGTGGGATGTAAATGCGATTTTTCCAAGTTGACAGTCCATCCATCCTTTTGAAGGTGGTTGACGAGATGAGTAGCAGTCTCTCTGATGACTGTGGTATTTCAACCCATGATGGCAATATCATCAATGTAGTTCCAAATCTTATACTCTTCGTTCCGTAGGTTATCATTCGTTGCCGCAAATGTCTCTAGTGTGCGATTCATAGCGCCGGTGGCTAATGACGGAGAATTACGATATCCTTGTGGGCAAACCGTCCATTTATACATTATTCCCTCAACACACATAGTCAGCACTCCGTCGGGGTTGGTGAGCGGGATTGAGAAGAACATGTTCTTCAGGTCCAGCGTAACTCCGACCCACGGGTCTGCTTGGTACTGTGCCATCTCTAGCATACATTGTGGTAGGGTTGACTGAGTGGGCTGTGCAAGTGGTTGACATCGCTTATTAACTTCGCGGTAGTCCACAACCAGGCGGGCTTCGTTGGGCTTGCCAGGCTTGGCCACCCCTCACCAGGGAGAAAGGTAGGTGCTGGCCATAACCCACGCGATACAACCCTGATTTTCAAGTCGTTGCAGGAGGCTGGTAAGCGATTCTCTTAAGGTACCTTTCATTGGAATAGGACGGTATCACCAGACGAAGGTGTTGTGGAGCATGGGCTTGTGGCGGTCAGATTCGGGCACAGTAATTGGAAATGCCTGCAGTATACGTCTCTTGAGATGCAGTGCTCTTAGTCCTGGGATACCTAGAATGTTGATATTTCCCAACACTGCTTCTAGTATAATGCCTTGGGTCATAATTCAAACTTTGGGGGTCGTGGTCACGGGATTGAGTCCTTGGACTTGGATCGTTTTGGAGGTCAGCATGTGTGGGGTGGTACTGGTAACGACGTTGACCTGGGACCCGGTGTCTAAAAGAAAAGATACTCGTCTCCGATCATTTGGGTTCCTTGGATGTTGCACTATGAATTTGGCATAGGGACGAGGGTAGGCAGAGTCCGGATGGAGGGGGCCACCGGCAGAGCCGCCTGCCGTTACTCATTTTTTGTCTTGTCCCCGAACTTGAATCCCATTGTGTCGGCTAGCTGATGTTGGCCTTCATCCCCAAGGGCACGCAGCTCTTGCTTCGTGAGCTTTGTATGGTTAAGTAAGAACCCAAACATGGCTCTCTCCTCAGGCGTTCTCGACGGCAGCTGGCGTGACTCTCGTTGAAAATTAAGTTCCGGATGTTTCGGCTTCGGGGTCTCGACTGGGTACGCCGAAGGTCAGGTGTTCGAATCGATAGGAGTTTCCTCGCTACGCTTCATGAGTGCCTGCAGTCGCGGGAGGTGACTTAAGAGGTTCCCTGCTGGCTGACCCGCCATTGGGTTAAGAAAGAGTCAGATTGTGATAGCGTCTGTCCCTCCGTACACCTCTACACAGGCGTCTATGGCCTCCAGAGTCGTTGGAATTGCTCTGGGGTTTGGTAAGTGGCGATGAGCCCATCTTTCCTTGCGTTGGGCCTGCGCCAGTCCTAGTGGATGTACCCTTGGATTCCACAAAAGGTACAATACTCCGATTATGGCCAAGAGAAGTTGTTCCGCACTGGCTTTCTGCGGGTGACCCTCATGCCAGGCATGGGCTTTATGGGTCACTTGTCCCACCACAAGCGTCGGGAGTGGAATGGGCCAATGAGTGTTTTCCATGATCACGTTCAGATCGGTGGCGCGTCCTCCACTTCACACCGCTTTTCGGGTTAAGGCACTTGCTTCTTCTGAGTCTAGTATGTCAGATCCGAATTCTACAATCAGTCGTCCCAGCCATATGGCTAGAGTTTCTTCAGGTTTCACTTTTGATTCCTGACAAAGTTCTTGTATCTCTGGTCGGGTGCGCATGCAATATGTAATGGTAGTGCGTGTGGTGCCTTGCGCATCTGCGACGTGTTTTACTAATGTTATCGGGTGAGCTGCAGTTGGAGAGGGGCGTTACGCGTCAGATGGGAGCACTGGATACAATTTTTCTCCCTCGTAAGGGGGTGGTTTCACTGCTGGCGCTACGTCATGGGGTGGAGCCAGGCTCAGGGGCGTGGCTAGCCACTCCCCTTGGGTGGCTCCCATTTTTTCGCGCTCTTTTTCCTCCTTGGCACCTTTTCCTGGGGGCGGGGCCGAGGGTGGTGACATGGCCAACCATCCCCCTTGGGGCGGTTCTGCATTTTCGCACCCTTTCTCATTTTCACCAGTGCCATTTTCTAACAGCGGCTCGGAGCCCCCTTCCGCCTGCTCCAGTGACTCCATGCCCACTGTGCGCAACTGAGCATCTAGGTTGGCGTTTTCCCATAGTAAACCCGTTACCACGCGGAATAACATGTTTATCATCTTTCCTTTATTCCATTTTGTCACCCCCCATTTTGCTGCTTGGCAGCCCTCGGTTTCTAGGCCTTCCCGGAGCTGGCCTAGAAGTTCATGACCACGCGATCTGGGTGCTAGGGCCAGACAATTAAACCGGTCCGGCAGGGTGGGCTCCCCTCCTTCCCGCAGGAACTGCATGCACAGGGCGAACTCCTGGGCAGGAGTCGGGCCTTCCACCTTCTTAGTCTTCACCTCTGCTAGGGACAGGGATGATAATGTGTCCACGGGCCTAAAGTGGATCTGGTCGCTGGCCATTACACAGCCGAACGACTCAGCGGACATGCTTACTTTCCACTCCTTCACGATCGGCCCTTCTCCCCTGACCGAGAAATAGCCTCCCAGGAGGTTCTCTCCTTCCCCTCCAGCCGCCCGATGGTAGGAGATATGTGCCCAAAGTTCCTCTGCATTATCCACGCGGCGCCCCCCCCCGTGCGCCATGGGCAGCACCTGATTAAATTCTTCTCCACCACATTGCCTTTTGATCCTGTTCGTGACGCCATGTTCTGGGAAGGCAGTCAAGCCGGTCCAGAACAGCGGTTCGGTAATGGGATCGTCAGGCAGACGAGTGGATGGAGAAGGCCGAGACAGCATATTTGGTAACAAGAATATTTTACTTACACCTCTGATGACACTGGCGTAGGTAGTGAACGATTGCTTGGTTACAGGTAACGGATAACAGGCAACTTGACAGAAAACGTAACAAGTAACAGGTAACCGGTAATGTAACAGGTAGCATAATAGGTAGCGTAACGCGACAAGTCGACAGTTCATGAACGCAGCGAGCATGCAACGGGAATGGGGTATGTCTGGAAGGTCAACGACGGGGAGACGTTGGAGAGTGATCAGGCCACCAACTTGCCTCTGAGGTGTTCTCTGAGGTCTCTGACTTGGGCGGAAGTTGAACAAGCTTTTATACTGTGGGCTGATCAAATGAGGGACTGCCAAGTAAGGTGCCAGATAGTTGACATGGGGCACGCCCATATTTTGTGGCAACGTCAGTTACTCGGGGTGGGGTATGCTGCTCCCTCAATCTATTGTGACAGGAGCACTTAACTATTCAGAGGACTCATGTATGACACCTACCATGACTCTTCCCTTTATGTCCCCTGCCCCCACAGCACTGTCTCACCTGCACTGACTGCTGCGAGCCCCTTTCTCCAACATATGAGCCACCCTGGCCCAGGATAGATGGCAGAATATCTCTGACTAACTTTAGCCTTGAACTCAGGGCCAAAGCTAGGCTAAAATAGGTGATCAAAATTCAGCCACCTCCTGCCACAGGCCGGCATTCAAATCTAAAATGAGACTCTCCCCCCCATGTTGTTGGGGGGTGCAGATCATCTTGGATTTGAGTGAATATGGTACCAGCTATCTTGCTGTTCACTGTTAGTTGCCTAGAAAAAACTTCTTAATTATCTGGATTTTCTAATGATTCATTTCTATAATCATCATAATTTCAGGCCTAATATATGTTGGATTCTAAAGCTGGTAGATAGTTATTCAAGTCTATTAATAATATAATGGTGTGTAATTGTTAATAAAATGTCTAAGTCTAAAACACTCTCCTCTTTCATGACTTCCAGAACTTAAGAAAGCATCACCTAAAGTTCAGTCACTAAAAATGGACATCCAATATATAATTCAATCAGCATTTGGAATATTTAGAAAAATAGTATTTTCCCACATATTCCTTTACATCAGTTTCAGTACAGGGCATATGTCATCCCATGCACGTGCACAAGCAGGTTCCTATACAGCAGGAGTGGGCAACCTGTGGCTCCAGAGCCACGTGCGGCTCTTCAGAAGTTAATATGTGTCTTCTTGAATCTTTGCACAAGCACACGGTGACCAGCTTCCATTTGGAAGATGCAAATTAACTTCTGAAGAACTGCATATGGCTCTGGAGCTGCAGGTTGGCCACCCCTGCCATAGAGTATGGAATCAAAACAATGCAATGGTCAGCTAAACTTGTTAAAACCAGAGGGGAAGGGCAGAATCAGCAGCACTGTCATTTCCAGGATCAGTATTTGCCATCTCCTCCTGTTCCAGAAATATGAAGGAGTCTATAGCCTGAATCCAAAGCAGCACAGGCATTTAAAAGCCACAGTTTCAGAAAGAACATCATGCTTGCATTGTTCTAGTACAGGAAACCCTCAGTATTCGCAGGTTCAGCATTCACAGTTTCAAATATTTGTGAATGTCAAACCCGCATTTTAAATACATTTTAAACACTTACCAGAGGTTGTCGGGAGCTCCACACTTGCTGCTGCCAGGCTCCCACCACTGCTGCTGGGCTCCCACTGCCGCCATCAGGCTCCCACCACTGCCGCCGTGCCCCACCCCCCACAGACACTGGGGGCACAGTGTTCATGAATGCAGTGCCCTATTCATGGATTTCACCATTTGCGGGGATCATGGGAACGTATCCCCCACAAATGGTGAGGGTTGCCTGTACTGAGTGCCCATGGGTATCCCCAGCTCACCCTATGTGTAACCTTTTCCCTACTGAACTCCTCTCAGTTAAGATTTCAGTGGAAACCCTCTGCACAGCTTTAGAAACAGCTACTAAATATACCTATACCTGTCATTATTCCTGTAAGTGTCTCTTCTAATTGCTGTGTCCTGTACATTAAAATATACTTAGGTACAAGCATGTGGATTGCAGTAACATACGTTATGCAAACTAAGAAAAGATATTCAAATCTTGTGCTTCAGGCTAGAACTTGAGACTACAGTTCTCAGGCTATATTATTTTTTTCCAGTGAATATTAGTGCATAATTGATGTGGTATATCACCTGCTAGGCTGGGAATAGGCAGAGGTTCACTTCCTTTAAAACCATTGAATCTGGAAATATAAGTTAATGACCTGACTTAGTAAGACAAGTCCTTTGTTTCCTATGTGAATGGGGAAAAATAGTACTCATTCATTCAAGCTTTACAGAGTGATTGTTATCCTTCCCAGTATTAAAGTGCCTTCTGTAATTAATCCTGCCCCCAGGTAGTTTTAACTTGTACAAGTAACATTTACTCAGCACGTCATCATAAGTCTCACTGACCATGACAGTAGCATAGGGTCACATTTTTATACAGATTAAATGGTCTTGAAAAAAATTCTTTAATATTAAATTTCTCTCTGGCTACATTCTTTTTGACAATTATATTTATTGTGGATTTAGCCATGAGAACACCACAGTCAAGTAATGTTTCTGCTCTCCCAAGTGTTTCGGATTACCAACAAGCTACTCAGGCTTTTCATTGTTCAAATGTTTCTGGATTTGCCTTCATCAGGCCAGTGCTATAAACCAATAACAAGTGTTTCATTTCAGCATTATCAGCATCCTCAGGCACAGACTCTATTCAGACAGCTGTCCAGACAGCCAAAATGCTTGTTCACACCTGGATTGTCTCTCCTCTTGTTTACTGCAACTTTCTTCTCCCTGGCCTCCTTATATGCATTTCACATCCCCAAAGCAAAAACTGCAAAACAAAACACTCCACTTAGGATGTTTCTACCCCCTGGGAAGAGGACAAGAGAATAAATGTGCGACAGAAGTTAGTCATGTTGCTTGAATGCGCTGCTGAAAAGTGCTCAGAGACAACAGTGGTAAATGTGATAACAACTTAGACATAATAGAAATAGCTAACGGTATGTACAAATGTACATTTGTAGTCACTTCAAAAGGGGAGGGGGAGCTGCTGAGCAGTGCTTCACAGCAGCCCTTACACTGTAACTGTTAAATCTGCTTGAGTCTTGTACCAAAATAACTACAACTTTAACTCTGTTTCACTTAGGGCTAAATCAAAATTAGGGGGATAGCTACAGGCACATCCAGACAACTATTACAGCATAACAGCTGTTGTATGCTCCCAGGCAGCAGCTTCTTTTCCCCATTTGGAGGGTTTAGAGATGGTCATTTGCCCATACTCTGAGATTGCCCTTCTGATTTCCACTCTTCTGCTGTGATGCCTAAAAGTGTCCCATATCACCTACACTCTTCATCACTGAAATCTTACTTGTTTTCCTCTAATATATTCTACAAGAATACCTTATAGTCTAAAAAATCTGCTAAATATGCTTTATCTGAATATTAGCTTACATGTTTTTAATTAAATCATTTAGAAGGACTTATTTTATGCATAGACAGATTTTTGCACTACCTGTAAATGCTGCATATTGGTACAAATCGGGACATTAAGGCCACAGTAATCATGTAGGCAGCACTTTGGTAATGACTCATAACATCACTCTAGTGTTCTGACCTTGCTGTGCCTCCCTGGATCAAGTTTGGCATTATGATACTAATGGCACTGATAACTTTAACACTAACAGCCCTCTGGAGACCAATTGAGGCATCTTGAGATGATCTCAGAGCATTCAGCATTCAGGTCTTGAATAGCTTCTGATTCATAAGGAGGGTACTTCCGACAGCCAAGCACTCTCCTCCAGAGTGAACTCTGAGTCTCAGAAGTGGATAAAGAGTGAACAAGACAGCTAGAAGTCAGCAAAGCTTGAGCTTTCTTTATATGACACTTGGCCTGATTAATGATAGTGAGCACTTTATAGGGCTGTGGAGCAGTCACTCAGGAATTCACAGTGCTCTGATACTTTATCCTCATTGTGGGAATAGGATGGCTTTTGCAGCTGTGTTATTTCAGTTTCATGAGTGTACACAATTTATCCCCCCAAAAATAAAAATCTTGTGATAGGCTCTGTTTAGGGGACTAGGCCATTTGTACCAGTGGACATTCAGAGGACATCGTTTTCCAACATCCTTTTTAAGTAGCAAGATAGCACAGGAAGGCTCAAACCTTGAGCAGGGCCCCAATGCACTAGGCACTGTACAAATGTCTGGTAAGATGGTTTCTGTTCCATTGACATTACAGTTAGGCAAAACAATTATATTGAGTTAAAGAAAGGAGGTGGGTCTTACCATACATCAGCTGATTTTCTGTTACTGTTTTGTCTACCCACTCTATTCCATAATAAAACTAAAACTAAACAAGTAAAATTTCCTTGTGAGTGAAACAATTGTTAAATTGCTACTGTTTTGCTTCTACTTACCATAGGATGAAGTGGCACAGGAAAGTTATGGCAGATCAGTTTGATGCTGGGTATGTCTTCTTCATTCTTATTAATTCTTGTGATAAGAAAGAGTGAAGAAGACATACCCAGCATCAGACCCAAAAGAGATAAGACAGTTAAATGGAATAAGGAAAGAAAATGTATGATTAGCCTTGATTTGCAGATGCAGAATGAGGCACAAAAGGATTAACTAACCTGATGGAAGGTCACAAAGGAATCTGCAACAGAGTAAAAAATGGACCCATTAAAATCAAGCAAAACTGGGGGAAAAGTTACATCAGCAGTAAAATGTACATTATTTCAATCATATAGTTGTATGATATAGCCCTCTATTGCTCTGTACCTTTATTAAAAGTGCCAAGAGGACAGTGCAGCTCTTCAAATCTGCTAGTTTCCTAGAATTTCAATTTGCTTACCACAATTATAAATGGGAGCTTTAAGTATTCTTGTGGGACAAGAAGTCTCAAGGGATTGATTATTAGTGAGTGTGTTATATAGTCATTAACCTCTAAGTCACCCATTTGAATCCAGTCCAATTTGGGAGCAGCAATAAACTATTATTGTCTGATGAATATTCAGTGGCCTATGTAAAATTACTTATTTATATTGTTTTTGATTAATGATCTAAGTCCAGTTCTCCTGAATGCTTGGACAAAAACAAAGGCGTGTGTATAGAAATTCATAAATTATTAAAAAGAGATGAATACCTTACATTCTAAATTAAATGTACAATAACAATGAACTGGTTTAAAAGGCACATGGGGGTTATAACAGCAACTATCTTAATTGATATATTTTCATCTTGCCAATTCCCGTAAGAGATTTCTGCCCCACAAAGAAGTTCAAACTATGTGGTCAGCTGCTGGCAATTATACAGAGCCATGTTGTTATACAAATAGACTTTTTGCTGATTGCTTTTAATTTTATGTATTTTCTTGAGTTTTGCATTACCTTAAGAAACTCCATTTTGTATTATTCTGTAGCTTGACATAAGTGCTCAACTTTTGTATGCTGTATGTATAAGAGAATGGGAGAGTGTGTCTGTGGAAAAGGAAAACATCACCTGGCAACTGGCTGAAGAATGCAGACAGATAAAAGACCAAAAAGGAAGAATCCATCCAAGAACAGTGAGAGAACAATGGCAATCGACTTTCAAGAAAGAACATACTGATAACCCAGCAAAAGCCCAGAGGACTGGGTGAATTGACAAGGCTATAAAAGATGGGGTGAGGCATATCAATTTTGGGTCTTGTTCTGCGTGTCATCCTGGAGCATCAGTTCATCTGACGAGATGGACCGGCAGGAGCCCGGGTCCTACTCGTGATCAACTTGGCTGACCACTGTGATGATCCAAGCACTGATAAGACTGAAAACATATATCAGTGCAGAACAGAAATTGGGGTATGAGTGTGGGTGTAGGTGTGGGTGGGTGGGTGGGTGGGTGTGGCTGTGTGTGTGTGTGTATTAACCACTTAGTCAGTAAACTTTGCCTTATTCCCCTCATAAGGTCTCACTCGTGATTTGAGTAATTGGCAATTTGTGTAACATTTAAGTGGTGATGAATTGCGAAAAGGTGGGATACAGAGGAAGGTGGGAATACAGAGGAAAAGGGTGGGATACAGAGGAAGGTCTGTGTTTATTTTGTTTTTGTTTTTGGTGTACACAACTCGGGCTGTTGTATTCCCTGAGTTTAAGGGAGAAGTTGGATTATCACTGATTAGGAGATTCAGAGATGTTTTTATAAGGAGAAAGAAGGAATGAGTTAGAAATAGGTTTATGGAAACAAGTTTATGGATGTCTCTCAGCTGTAGATTACCCAAGAAACTAGGGAGGAAGTTTAGGATCTCCGCTCCTGCCACTAATCTTTGGCTGTAGCTGTCCTTGAGGGTTAGAAGGGGAGATTTACTTGTTTTGTGGTTGGTGACTGAAGATTTTAAGATATATTGTGTGACTTAAAGCAATTGGACCTTAAAGCGTGGAAACAGAGGTGGTATCTGAATACAAGGTTGTAAGAAGTATAGGCATTTATTAATTAACATCTAGAAAAACAGGTTAAGCAGTTGAGAAATCCTTAGTGTCAGTTGTCTGTTGAAGCTTTGCAGATGGCTGTTATGCAAAAGGCAAGTTACTCAGAAGTTACTCAGAAGTTACTCAAGGCAAGGAAAGAAAAGTGATCTTATCAGAAGCATGTTTTGTTTTGTTTTGTTTTTTCTCTACAGAGGCATAGTTTGGGGGGGTTCCTTTTGGAGATATGGAAAAAGCTTTTTAAATAAAAATTCTGAAGGAAACATTGTTCTTAAAATTTATTTTTTAAATGGAAATTTGGTTAAAGTGTAACAAAGGTATTGGCATCCCTTAATCTCACATTTCGAAAAAAAATTGTAAAGGTCCCAATTTCATTTGCCAAAATGGAACAATGAACCATTGAAAACAGTAAAATAAATGTAAATAATCTTTCTCACTTTATATATATATTATAAATATTTATATGTGTGTGTGTGTGTGTGTGTGTGTACAAGAAAATCACCCCAAGAATTGTAATAATATGTGCATTGTTACTGCACATGTCAACATTATAAATTTGTAAATATGAATCATATTTTACTGCAAGGAGTTTTCCTTGGCAGGTTTGTGTGTTTTCTTTTGCAGGAACCATAGTGTAAAATTCAATCTAGTAGCAAAGGTGACTGAAAGACTATGAATCCTCATTACCGTCAACAGGATTTTCTTCACCTAAACCACAGTTTTATCTACACAGCAAAAATTGTTTTGTCTGTCTATTTTGTGTTGTTTGTCCTGTTGTGTCATCTTTTGTTTGTTTGGTTGGTTGGTTTATTTTAAGTTGTCAAAAGTTTAAATGCATATGAATATCAAAAAGATGTGATAAAAATAATTGGTAAAAAAAATAAAAAATCTAAAAATTGAATTTGTCTGTGGATCCCATACCAGGACACTTTCCATCCAGTTTGGACAGGAAAGTTGTTCTAATTGTTGAAACAAAGAACAGCAATTCACATTAAAGTTTCAAGTTATAAAGTTTACTTGTTTAGCAAAATGGCAATTATTAAAAAAGTAATATGTGTGTGTTTAGTAAACAACCTGATGAAATGTTTTTAAGGCTATAAAGGAGATCTCATGTGTATTTAGATACTATTTTTAACACCAGTATACCAGGATGTCTATGAAAACTGCATTAACCCATTGTTTTACAGGAAAAGCAAAAGTTGATAAACCTGGCACATCAGTATTTGTATAAAGAAATAAAGGAAACTATTTATTGATTAAAGCAAAAAACAGAATGGACAGGTATGTAAAATGATGTGAAACTCTGGATAGCTAATTATGTCCAATACACAAAAGAAGAAGCCCGACCTTCTGAGTTCCAACCACTGTTTCATCAAAGGAAGGGAGGCCCATGGAGTAGGTTACAAATAGATTTCATTAATAAATTGCCTTTACTTCTAGACTAACTGTTTGTGAACAATATATATAACCTTATCAAATTTTATTTGAACAGCCCACAAAGTTGGTGATTGACGTGGATCAGTTTAATGATGTGTGAGATATCACTAACTGCTACATGTATAAATGGTTGGCACAAGTAAAAAGAGAACAAGGTAACCCTTCAAATATGAATGAAGAAATGCGTTCAACAAATGCAGGGGAAAATATAGAAAGAAAAGATTGGCAACCCATTTTTATGGGAAATTGATGATCAACTAATGTATTTATAACTGGGAAAGAAAAAACAATGCTTTCGATTCCAGGTGAATTGGACCAGTGTCTATCATTAACTGCCTTAGTCCAGTGGTATATGAAATACAACTGGGGAGAAGAATCAAAATGGGTACATATATTTCAGTTAAAGTTATTCAATGGTGTATGAAATTTAATATATTACATTTATTTGAAAGCCACAGGATTTCCAATGACACGAATGGCTAATGACTAAAAGCCACAGGATGCCCAATGACTAAAAGAACACTGGCTGTTAAACACTGATGAAGGAAAACCAGTATTACTTTGTATTTGTTGTTGTGTTCTTCTATTTTTGATACATTTGTGTGCCATAAATCGAACGTGACCAATTATTTAACATATATATATAGAAGCTGCACATGATGCTGGAAACTGCATGGCATGAAACCTGGATATTTTGACTTAGCCTTGCTTATTGCTAATTACTTTTTGCTTTGTTAAGATTTATTAGCATACTGTTATTTTTTTTTTTTTTTACTTTTCTTTTGAGCATTTTGAATTGCACAAGTGTCTGAAAGAAAGTCATCCCTGGAAATTAAATAATTTAATTGATTTCCATTTCTCTTTAGGAATCAATTGGACTACCTTAAATTATTGGTTATAAAAGAATTCACAAATTAGCTATCTTACTACTACAACATGAGGACAAAATCAACTGCATACTATAACTATTTTACATCAAGGTTCAGAAATTCTGAGAGTATCTGAACCAGCTAGACAAATGATGATACACCATTAATATGATATTTTCAAGGGATGGTCATTATCATGGATGGCAGTCCTAAATGCTGTGTTACATTCTATTACCATCTTTTCACTGAAATACTACTCACTGAAATAATGCTGATTGTGATGTGTTGTATGCATTGTTGGATGAAACAAATGTATTCTAAATTGAAAGGCTGACCTTGACAGGCTCAGGAAATGGGCAGACATTGACAGGCTCAGGAAATGAATGGACGAAAACCTGATGGTGTTTAACACCAAAAAATGCAAGGTTCTCCACCTTGGGAAGAAAAACCTGCAGCATGCTTATAGGCTTGGCAGTGCTATGCTGGCTAGCACTGCAGACAAAAAGGACTTGGCGGTCATGATTGACCACAAGATACACATGAGCCATCGATGTGATGCTGCTGCTAGTAAGGCGAGCAAAATGCTGGCTTGCATCCATAGATGCTTCTCAAGCAAATCCCAAGACGTCATTCTCCCATTGTACTCAGTCTTAGTGAGGCCGCAGCTGGAGTACTGCATCCAGTTTTGGGCTCCACAATTCAAAAAGGATATGGAGAAGCTTGAGAGAGTCCAGAGGAGAGCCATGAACATGATCAGAGGTCAGAAAAACAGGTCTTATGATGAGAGGCTGAGAGCTATGGGCCTCTTCATCCTGGAAAAGCACAGGCTCAGGGGTGATCTGGTGGCCACCTGTAAGTTTATCAGGGGTGCTCACCAGGATCTGGGGAAACATCTGTTCAACAGAGTGCCCCAAGGAAGGGATGACAAGATCAAACAGTCACAAACTCCTCCATGACCATTTCAGGCTGGACATAAGGAAGAAGTTCTTTACTGTCTGAGCCCCCAAGGTCTGGAATAGATTGCCACCGGAGGTGGCTCAAGCACCTACCTTGAACACCTTCAAGAGACATTTGGATGTTTATCTTGCTGGGATCCTATGACCCCTGCTGACCTCATGTCCCTGGGGCAGGGGGCTGGACTCGATGATCTTCCGAGGTCCCTTCCAGCCCTAATGTCTATGAAATCACATGCCTTAATTGCTTTACAATATATAACCTTGCAAAATTATAGAATGATATATTCAAAACAAAATGTTTTGAAGGATCAAGGAAGGGAATGTTATACAAATAGACTTTTTGCCTATTGTTTTTAATGTTATGTATTTTCCTGAGTTTTGCATTGCCTTAAGAAACTCCATTTCATATTGTTCTGTAGCTTGACATACGTGCTTGACCTTTGTATACTGTATGTATAAGAGAATGGGAGAGTGTGTCCGTGGAAAAGGAAAACATCAGTTGGTGACTGGCTGAAGAATGCAGACAGACAAAAAACCAAACAAGAAGAATCCATCCCAGAACAGCGAGAGAACAACAGCAGTCAACCTTCAAGAAAGAACATAATGATAACCCAACAAAAGCCCAGAGGACTGGGTGAATTGACAAGGCTATAAAGGATGGGGTAGGACATACTGATTTGGGGTCTTGTTCTGCCTGTCATCCTGGAGCATCAGTTCATCTGACAAGATGGACCGGCAGGAGCCCAGGTCCTACTCACGATCAACTTGGCTGGCCACTATGTTGATCTGAGCACTGATCAGATTGGTAACGTATACCAGCACAGAACAAAAACTGGGGTATGAATATGTGTGTGTGTGTGTGTGTGTGTGTGTGTGTGTGTGTGTTACACACCTAATCAATAAATATGGCACTTTGCCTTATCCCCCTCATAAGGTATCGCTCATGATTTGAGCAATTGGCAATTTGTGTAACAATGGGGCATGGTCCACTGCCTTCCCCAAATCCTTGATATATCTAGCAAATAGGAAGCATCTCTTATGCTAAAGTGTACGTATTGACTGTGATTGCAGCCCTTTGCTCCACAGGGAAACTAAATATGGAGGTGATTGTTCATGCTTTCCCTCACCCCCATGCACATAGGCCAAGTATGAGCCAGCCCTAAATTAAATACTGCTAATGAATTAACATGTCATCTGCATCACAATTAGATAACGACCCAGTCTTGAAGTGGCTGTCTCTGGAGGATCAAAATTTCCAGCTGCTGTGTTTGTGCCCTTTTTAAACCACCTGTTGATAAAATGAGAGTGACTAAGCAAACATGTAATCTGTCTGTTTACATTTTTGATTGTCACAATTTACAGAGACTCACAAAATGTCTGCAGTAATTATTGATTTGGCTCTTGTCACTATGAAATTTCAATATTATTGACCAAGGTAACAAATTAAATTGCATGTGTAAAAGGCTTAAAAAAGTACTTCTGGGAGTTGGCCAGTGCTCCAAAAGCAGACTGTGTGATAAAACAAAGCCACTGAATATGATTCTCCAAAATGTGAGTAGATCAGTCTCCCAGGTGGTTCAGAGCAGCTGTATATGAAGGTCTTTCCATGGCACTTATTTAGCATTCTTTTTTCCTAAATAGCAGGGCTTGGGATTTTTTATTCAGATTAGGAAGGGGCAGAAGATAATCGTGCCTCTTAGCAAATATGTTCTACCATGTCAGGGCTAAGTGAGTGGTACAAATGATCCACAAAATCATAAAGCTACAAGCCTCTATTGCAGCTTTAAGAAATTAAATCTCTTAGACCGCTGTTCAGTGTTCAAAGTTTACTGTGAAAAACAAGAAGCAAAATGGTGTCCTTGTACTAGTACTTGCTTACAATAAGATCATTTCAGGTGCTGTCTTACAGAGCCATGTCACTTTTGGTACTTAAATCTGTAAGACATCTAGGACACCCACTGTTGTTGGGCAGCAACTGCATTTCATCTACTGTGCTAGTGTATGATTTTAAACTGAACATCAGTAACAACAATCTCAGGAGCCTTTTTTGAATTATTAAGATTGTGTTAAAACATCACTTTCTTAGGTACAAGCCAGTAGCTGCTGACTTCTGAATGTAAGAAATGGCATTGTTCCCCTCATTTCCAAATTCACCACCTACCAGGAATGAATTTGCTTCTAAAATGCAAGCTTGTTTCTCAGGGATATTTCAAAATAATAAATTCTAGCAAAAATAAGCATGTACTGTACTTTGTACTGTAAAAGCAAGAGGCTTCACAAGATTCAAATATAGAGGTATCTACCTTTCTGCAGGTTGGGGAAGTTTCACCCATGTTTGTGAGAAACACAGGTGGAGTTCTGTCTGGTCCTTTTTGTTAATATAATGCACTCTTCAATGCCTCTGCCAGGGGTCATAGATGTGAAGAACTGCAAAATGAAGGATTTTACAGAGAGAGAGTGGCACTCTTCTTTCTTTCTCATGGAGATTTTATCTTTGTTCTTACTTCTTTGTTGTTTTCCTTAATCAGAAATAAAAGTCTCCTAGATTTAAAGTGTGTGTTTCAGCCTTTTTGCATCGAGAACAGAATAATGTGTTCTCTATGGATTTGTCTGAATAAAATATATGCATATTGTAGTGAACTGGAGAGGATTTAGCCTTGGCATTCAACATTTCTAACCATTTAAGCTTCTTCTTTTAGTATCTCAACATCCCTCTGACTTCTCTCTTCCTCTTTTAGGTTTCAAGGACCTGCAGTTTAATGAAGAGAACTTTTTTCAGTTCACTTCACAATATTTCCATATGAAAAATGATGTTTGTTTGGGGGATTTGTGGGGTTGTTTTGTTTTACAACTTATCCTAAAAGCTAAACTGACAAAATCTTACTGCTATGTTTCCTTCTTCTCAAGTAACTGTTGGGACTGATAATTCATGTTGTTATATCTCCAGCAGAGGCAGATCAGCATGTAGCCGGGTACCACAAGACACCAACATCCTAGTAAATCATAATTCAGGGTTTTTAAAAGTGTTTAGAATAGGAAACAGAAGATTATGGATGGTGGATTATCCATCTGCAAAGAGCACAGATCTCAAGTGAAGTTACTTTTTTTTCCTCTCCCCCATTCTCCTTGGAGCTCCAGCCCCATGAGTTCCATGTGTACCCAGGAATGGTTAAGATAACAGGCAGTTTCTGTGTCTTTTACTAAAATACAAAAATCACTATAAATCTCAGTTTATCTTCTTGGGTAAAAAATAGCTTTTCACTATTTTTGCCTACAGTACAAATTTCATCTATATCTATTCAAGCACCTGCTATGGAGGGCCCCCCAAGGGATGGCTTGCTGGGGACCAATATGGTGTTGCCTAGTAACAAACAGTCCCCACCACCCCCCAAAAGCCATCCCAGGTATGTCTTTTAGATGTGAGGGATAGGGAATGGAGAGGAGCTGTGCCATCTTCCACTCCATGTCCTGGGCCTTTGCAGACCTCACCATCCCTAGTTCTCCATGGCCCTGACTCTAAAAGCTAGCAGCTAGTTCCAGCACTGTGAAAGGGACTTTGACTTTTATTGGGGAAAGCAAGTGCAACCCAAAATTCCAAGCAGCAAACAGACAGCTCCACTTCAATAAAGGCATTTACTGGGGCAAAGGCCATCTAGCCAAATGTTCTCTGTCCCCTTTCAAAGATTTAAGCAGTTCCTCTGTCCCCGGTCCAGCCAACACAGCCCAAAGCACCCCCAAAAACAGCTCCACTATTTTTTTTCCAGTAGGCTTAGGTTCCTAAATCCCAAAGGTCTTCTACTAGTCTCCCACTCTAGATTCCTCTTTCCAGCCAAATACTCTTCCTGCTCATACACCCCTGCTCATTGTTATGCTCATTACCTTCAGCTTTCCTCTAAGTGTTACCACTCAGGTGTTACCTACAACCCCTACCTTTCTTCAAGTGTCAACAAAGTTATCCAAATATCCGTTCCTGCTAGGGTTCAACCTTGTCTTGTCCCACAGGGTAGGTCTTGCTTCACTGTCTCTTTAACATATTCCTTCCCCATGTGCCAGTTTTATGGCTAGGGACAGACCTTACACATAAACTGGTTTAAGTTATCACAACCTGATTTAAGCCTGTTACAGAACAGATGTTCGGTACACATAAACCAGTTTGAAAATGTCTGAAACTGGTTGAGATAAACCTGGTTGAATGTAGTATCAGATTTAACTGATTTGGGTCAAACCAGTTTATGCAATGTCTGTCCCAGACCCCCTGCTGGTTTAAGTTAAACCAGACTTCCCCAGCATCCTCTCTGGGCTGGGTGGGGCTCTCTGGTTCACAGAAGAGATGGCCCCTCCCCTCTGCTCCCTGGCTCGAGCTAGGCAGAGACTGCAGGCATCTGCCTGGCTTTCCTCTGCTCCCCACCTCCATGCCCCAACACTCCCTGCTAAACAGGGATTATTCTCCCGTCCCCCGTCTGCCTTACATAGACACCTCTCAGAATTAGCTAGTAGACCACATGCTAGCTGTTCTCTGTGCTGTGGCAGACAGGACAAAGGCAGAATCAACAGGTAGCTCATAATGTCCCTCTGTTGTTTTCTTAATGGGGTGATAAACACTGAGTTAGGAGTGATAAACACTGTGTTATCAATTCCCTGCTGGGCTGTTCAGGGGTGAGGGGGAACCCCTGCCTAATCAGACCATCCTGCTGGGGCCTGGCCACACCCCCCTCAGCTCAGCACTATGGAAGGGAAGGGAGAGCTGTTCCAGTGCCCCCAAGCTTCTAGCTTGAGCCACTGCAGGCATGTGCCTTCATGTCTGGGATGTCTCTTGCAGTTACAACCTGGTTAAGCCTATCCAGGTTAGGCTAACTTGCAAAGATTGAATCAATTCAGGCTCAGGCATTTTGAATGTCTGACCCTAGCCTAAGGATAAACTGAGGCATGCAGAATTATAACATGGAATATTACTATCAATCCCATACTCTATCACAGCACCTACATACAGAGACTAGTCTGGATACTGTATGTGTCCTTTCCTCATTGAATTTATTCCTAACTATAAAAGCAACTAAATACATTTCACAAAATTCAAAAATGGCTCGAGATTTTAAGGATCTTCTGTTCAGCTCAAAGTACTCATCCAGCCTCTATCACATCTAACCATGTGCTTTATCCACCACCACCCCCAGGCTTTCCAGTGAGCCATTGCTGTATACAATACTACCTAGTGTGAGGTCTGTTGTTGCTCGCATCATTACAGAATAGTAAAATCATTAGTCAAAGAAAGGAACATAGGAATGCCATACTGAATTAGCCCGGAGGCCCTGTCAGCAAAAGTGGCCAGCATTTGATTTTTTCAAATAAGGTATAATAGCTAAGGAAGGGGAATATGTGGGATAATTTAATTCCCAGCAGACTGCATTAGTCGGAGCCTTGCCAGCAGATGAGGTAACTGATTATTCACCTCTATTCAGTACTAGTGAGGCCACATCTGGAGTACTGCTTTCAGTTTTGAGCTGCTACAGAAAGGATGTAGAGAAATTGGAGAGTTTAGCAGAGGGCAACAAAAATGGTTAGGGAAGATGCCTTATGAGGAGAGGCTGAGAGAACTGGGCTCATATAGTCTGGGGAAGAAAAGACTGCGAGGAAATTTAATAGCAGCTTTCAAGTATCTGAAGGGTGGTTCCAAAGAGGATGGAGCTAAATCAGGGATAGATAAAATATGGTGTTGGCTGGAACCAACCCACCAGATAATTGGATCCAGCTTCTGACTGCCCCTGAGGTGCTCCAAATGGGTGGAACCAAGCCTGCTTTCACCAGGGCAACCCATGCGGGGCTCCTGCCAGCACCCACAGCCCAGCACCAGCAAGCACGCACAGTTTCCATCAGGACTGTTCTTGCTGCAAGTGCAGCCAGGTGCTGCTCTGACCCCGCCCCCCTCCCGCCTCCAGTGGTGGCTCATGCTCCTGATTTTGTCCCTGCCACACTATGCCATGCCATGCTACTCTGGGCAAGCACCTACAGCAGGGCAGTTCCTGCCTCAGTGTGCAGGGCTCCAGCTCCAACACCCAGGAAGGTGGTTGGGATCTGAAGCCAGAACCCCATGCACTGTGACAGAAGCCACTGGCTGAAGCTGCCTACTTGCCTACCAGCCCACCCACCAGGAGTGGCACAGCATGGTGCAGCAGGTACAGGAGCACAAGCCACCACTGGAGGTTGGGGAGCAGAACAGCACCCAGCTGCAGGCGCACCAGGAACAGACCTGCCAGAAGCTGCTCCTGCTCCTACTCCTGCCACACCATACTGCTCCGTGGAGGTGGGCAGGCAGCTTCTGCCCCAGCATGTGAGCTCCAGCCTGTGGGCCCCACACAGACTGATTTGCCCCAGGCCATGCACACTGATAGGATTGTCTCTGGTTGCAGGTTGGGGGAAGGGGCAGCGAGTGGGCACATGGAGCATGCCAACAGCTGGGCAGGAGCGTGGGGCTCGTGCCAGTGTACTGAGGCCAGTGCCAGCGGGGCAAAGAGTGGGGCAGCAGGAGCATGGGGTCTGGACCAGCAAGGGCTTTATGGAGCCGGGCTGGCTCCTCCTCTCCCTGTGCAGCAGCAGTGGCTGTGTGTAGCAGCCGCAGGACAAACAGCGGTGAAGGAGCCACACTGCAGCCTAATGCAGCGCAGGCTCCAGGCAACCACACCAAAACCTGCCCAGTGCTGTCAAGGTGAGGGGTGCTTTCCCCTGCACCAAGCAACAGTTTCTGTCCAGCTGCTGCTTCTGCTGCTGCTGCTGCAGCTCAGCAACAACAGGTGAGCCTGAAAATTGTGTGGGGTCCAGGTTGAGCAGTGGCAGCACGAAACAAACTGCTGCTTGGTGAGGGTGAAAATTGGCCCCTCTCCCTCCCGCTGCCACCACTTCCTGGTTCACCCACTTGAAGCCCATGTGAGCAGGGCTACCTGTGCCTGCTCTCCACTGCTATGACTGCCTCATGGGGCAGCCCAGAGGTAGTGGAGACACAGGGAGCACCACATGGGTTCTGGGTGGCTGCACCAGGAAGCACTGGCTATGGGAAAGAGGAGGGGGAGGGACCACTTTTCACCCTCACTGAGTAGCAGTTTGTTTGTGCTGCCACTGCTCAGCCCAGACAGGCAAGTGCAGGGTGCATGAGGTCGGGGCTGTGTGTGCTGGTCCCTACCTGTATCACAGGGCTGGGGTGGGGCAGGGGGACTGGGAGTGAGTGGGAGCATGGAAGCCAGCAACATCTGGGCAGGAGCATAGGGCCCACACTAGTGTCCTGGGGCCAGCACTGGTGGGGCCCAGCACATGACAGCAGGAACACAGGGTCCAAGCCGACAGGGGCTCTATGGAGCTGCGCCAGCTCCCCTCTCGCCCTGCTGATGCAGCCCAGCCCAGCCCAGCTCCACAGACCCCTGATCTCCACATGGCTGGGAGGAGCTTTCTACCAGCCATAAAAGCTCTCCCCCACCCCACAGAGATTGGGAACAGCCCCTATGCCTCCTCCCAGCCTGGGGGTGGAACCTAGGGGAGCCTAGATCTTCACCTGGCTGCTTCAGGGGGACAGAGAAGGGCAAGAGCAGGCCTGGACTGAACTGCTCCCCTTGGGAAAAAAATTGCTCCCAATGGATGCACATTCAGTTGCATGAAGGCTGCATGCAGTTTAACGCACCTGAATTTTCTGCACAGAAATTCAGGCATTTAAATTGCATTTAAATTGCACACGTAGAACCACTCACTGCACAGAAAAAGTATTCAGCTTTCTATCAATCTTGAATTTGCTACCTTTTAATTTAATTGAATATCCCCTTGTTCTGTGTCCTAAAATAAGGGACACAACTCTTAAATCTACTTTCCCTATAATTCTGTTTAACTTCACATAATAGTTTTTCCATGCTTTTAGTCATCAGCATATAATACTATAGTGTATTTGTTGGTGTCTGCCCTCTTCAGTCTCAGCTACCATTAATTACTATGCACATGATGTGATTATGTTGACTTGAAATGAGTCAGATCAATGCTTGGGATCTCAATATCATGCTGTTAGGTAGGAGGGCATGACACAAAACTATACACACACACTAACTCCACATACAACACTATGGGTTCACACACACATGCACATACACAAACACACAAACATGCACTTCTGTGGCTGTGTGTTAACACTAGGGGATGCTTGGGGTTACTTAGTGTCACTTGGGGTTTGGGGTTACTTAGGGTCACTTGTGGTCACTTGGGGTTACTCAGGGTCACTCAGGGTTCTTGGGGTCACTCAGGGTCACTTGGTGCCCCAGGCAGAGGTAAACCTGGGGGAAAGGCCAGGAGGAGGCAGAGAAGCAGAGGTGTGGAGCTTGGGGAGAAAGCCAGGAGGTGAAAAGTGGCAGCAAGCTGGAGAGAAAGCTGGGAGATCAGGAGAAAAGCTGGAAGGCAGAGAAGCAGAGGTGTGGAGCTGGAGAAGAAAGCCAGGAGGCAGAGAAGTGACAGTGTGCCAGGGAGAGAAAGCTGGGAGATTGGGAGAGCTGGGAGGCAGAGAAGCAGAGGTGCAGAGAAGCCAGGAGGTGAAGGTGGAGAGAATCTGGGAAGCAGTTGGGAGGTTGCAGGGGGCAGAACTGGGAGACAGAGAGGGTTGGAGCCAGGAAGCAGAGACAGAGAATCCAGGAGGTTGCAGGGGGCAGACAGAGAGAAGACGGGAGCCAGTGAGTGTTGGAGCTGGGAGGCAAAGACAGAGAAGCCAGGAGGCAGAGAAGCTGAGAGGCTGCAGGGGGCAGAGAGAGGATCTGTGAGGCAGGTCAGGATTGCAGAGACCTGGGAGGCAAAGGGCAGAACTGGGAGAAGCTGGGAGATGGCAGGAGAGGAAGATCGGAGTAGGGCCGGGACTGCAGTAAGACAAAACCCAACTCAGAGCTCCAAATAACAGTTTTATTAGACAGGCAACACACTATACAACTCACAAAGTTATTGGTTCCCACACACACACATAAACTCCCACATGCACTCACACAATGGTAACAGGAGAGAAAAAGCTTAGTAGAGGGATTGAGGTCAAGGTGTGCAGAGACAGAACTCAGGTCCCTTGCTTGAAGGAAGAAGGTGAGTGATAGCTACCTATCCCAGGCTGAGAGTTGATCCTCAATGGCCAGTTGGGGTCTTCTCCAGCAAAGTGTTGTCCAGAGGGGGTAGCCGGCAGGGCCTCTGGGTGAATAGGTGGCGTCGCATAGTGCTGGCTCAGATGGAGACGGCATCCCAAGGAGGTCATACTCTACTGCCCCTTTTCTGGGGTGGGCTACCTCTGACTCCAGTGGGAAGGACATGCCCAGGCAAAGGCCAGTCCTGTTCAGATGAGGTCATGCAGTTCCAGGTGTCCTCATTGTCCGGTGAGATACAATGGTGGAGTTGCTGGTTTCTTTTCTGTTCTTTGTTTCCATGTTGCTGGTTTCTTGGAGGGTCTTTATCTTTCAAATATTGGGTTTTGTCTGTGGTCCTGGGATGGGTCTGTGGTTTTCAGGGAGAGTCAATGCAAGATGGTGGTCTAGTCGTTAAGTTGATGGTCGTTAAGTTGATGGCCTGGTCATTCAGCAGGAGCTATTTTTAGGCCTGCTACCATTATGTCTCAGGCACCCTCATTCACTCACATCCAGGAACCAGTTTACATAGAAGGGGTAGGTATGTGTCACAGTTGCAACACAATTACAATAGGGTATGCCCGGGCAGGAAACACAAAATGGGAACTTGACATGGAGGCTTGACATTACTTTGGTTAACTTACAGAAACCCACCTAAATAATACAATATCAATGTAAAGCAATAAAAATCAATACAAACATAATAGGAATACAATATAAAACAGTAAAATCAATACAAAAATAACAGAACACTATATACAGTATAAAAAGGGGCTTGTCACAATAATGGACTACAACAACTTAGTTTATCTATGACTACTTATTACTACTTATAAGGAATAGAGAGGGCAGAGAAAGAGTCAGAAATGGTTGGGGAAGGGAAGGAAATGTCTTTTTAAATTAAAAAGAAGAAGAAAAACTGGTTGTTTTGCTACAATTAAATCTTCTATAGAAAAGTACGGGAATTTTTATATTTTATAAAATATACTGTACCGGCATATCTCTCTGTCTGTGGTTAAGCAGCAGACAGAAATATCAATATATACCATGCATTAGCAGGTAATAGCTATATAGGCCATTTTTGGAACAGCAATTGATTAACTTTGTCGTGATTTGTTAGTTAATCTTAGGAGTCGCATCCCATTTGTGGATAGTTTTATTAAAGTCAGACAAACTCTAATGTCATTGTACTGAGTCGTGCAGTTGCACTAATTATGATATAGGTAATAATCGATGCATCTACACATGCAATTAATATGCAGTGAAGTTACTGCTCAGTAAAATAAGGCACAGTAAGATGTGACTGGGAGAACATCTACATGTGTTCCCTGTTGGGTGCAGATTTATACCCAACAGAAGCAGCCTGGTCCAGGGCTGCTCCTGCCCTTCTCTGCCCCCCACCCCACTCCCCCTGCAGCAGCTGGCAGACAGCACGGGGGCTGGCAGGGAGCATGGAGGCCAATCCCCATGTGCACGGGGCTAGGGGACAGCTGACCCTACAGCTGGCACAGCTTCCCCCTCATCAGGACTTAGCCACTAGCCAGGCAGCAGTGGCCCCCTGCTGCCTAGGTTGACCAGGAGCAAAATTGCTCCCAGTCAACATCTATGCATGCACTAGTGTGCAATACCTATTGCTCCATTTATCTAGTACCTTTATTCACTGGTACTAGCAAATGGCTCATTAGATTAATTTAATGCATAATAAATCCACTGCACGTGTAGACAGTGATGTTTTACTGTGCATCAGATTAGTCCAATGCACAGTAAAGTGTCTCATGTAGACACACCCAATGTATATGAAACTGTTTATCAAGGTTTGTTGACTGTTCTATTGTTTAGAGTCCTGGAATTTTATGTAATCTCTTTGACAGCTTTGAAGGATAAGTTTTTACTATATTTCTTTTAAAGGACAGTCAAATAACTTCAGGTACCCAATAACTTTGGAAGAGTTAGGTGAACAGTCTTTATAGATATGTTATAGGCTCCAGCCATTTGCATTTTGAGGTAGGGTCCAGCCTATTAACTAGTTGTCCATTGATTCTACATAGTTTAATGAAGTCTAATGAAATCAAGCCCATGCTGCCCCAATGATTAAAAAGTCTGCCCCACCCTCTGTCTCTTATCTCCATGGTCTTTATATTAATAAGGCCAAACACCATTTCCTCACCTACCTCTAACACCTTCTTTACAAGGAATAGAACCAATTGTCCATTCTACGCACTCACAAAAACTATGAGTGGAAACAACAAGCAGAGAAGGAGACAACAGTGGTGTCTCTCTTTTTTTTTTAATTCAGTAGCATGACATCTGCTGCATTTGACTGTCTGCAAGTCATAATACTTTTTACCACTTCTGCATAATGTTTTTGGAGCAATATGAAGCATCATTAGTGTATCTCAGTTCCCAACATTATTGTCTCATGTTGCTTTATTACCATAATAAACTTGTGAATCATAGTAACTAACACAGTGGGGCTCCCATAGTGCATTCATTTTCATAACCTCTTTTGTTATCATAAATGTGATCCAGAAAATTGTGAAGTCAGCAGTTCCATACTGCTTATTAATAAGGCACATTACAGGGATGCATTAAAGCCTCAACAGCTGTAATATAATGAAACACTCTACTTATAATTACAATTATGCTAACACTTAATAATAATTGGGCCTCTGTGTCTGTAGCTCATTTGCTTGATAGAAGATTGGGTCTTGTCAGAAGTAGCCATCACCTCAGCAGGTGACTTGGTTGCAAACAAAGCACAGTTTAAACAGGGCATGAATTTGGTAATAGCATGAAAAGGGCAGATTTGCAGGTGGGGTTGCCATCTGTGTAAAGGAAAAATGTAAAATAATGAGATATGTGGGCATCTCTCTTCATGGAGATCAGCTGTCCAAGGGCAAAGAGAGGGGAGACTGAAGATAATGGATGGTAAAGGGAATAGGGTGGGAAGGTGAAGAAATCTCCTGACAGGCATCACACAGCTTGCTTTCATTAACAACATGTAGCTCTACAATGTGAAGAGTAAACAAACTACACATGTTCTGCTCTAACTTGTGCCATGAGCTTCTCCTTCAAACCAGAAAAAATTGGTAGAAGAAATGACAGGAAATCAGTTTCCAGCCCCAACTTCCTTTCCACAAGTGATAGCAGGAATCTTGGAAAGAAGACATGTTCAGCTATAGCCACCTGTCTCCTAAAAGAAGATATTGGTGATGTGTTTTATGTTACTTTGTTTTGGTTTTATCCATATGCAGTTGCAGGAATCAAGCTGATAAGCCCTACTTACATTCCTAGCTTAGGAAAGGACCTGGACAATGACTAGCTACTTACATTGTATGCTATCTGGGATCCTGGGACCCATGACCTACTTCTTCAGCAGAAACAGGAATCCCATAATGGCCTTAGCAAGGATCATAGGAGAACAGGTGGTAAATTTCTCATTCCAGCAGCAAAACTCTATTTGTTATTCTGTTTAACAGGTTCTCCTTTCCTTCAATTGCCAGAGACAGGCTAACAACAAAGTAAAATATGATGACATGAAATTATGAACTATTCATGGTGCTATGTGTGGAAATAAGAGTATGGTGACTGCATGAGTTTCTATTTTCCCATTATAATTTTATTGTATTGCATTCCAGGCAGCTGATCTACCCATGGCAGGTGTTTGACACACAAGTAGAGGATCATCACTGGGTGAGACTTGGGCCTATCAACTATGAAAGACTCTCAACTGCTGGCTGACCTCCCTGGAACAATGGCCTTTCTACATAGGGACCGCGAAACATGACAAGCATACCTGGTTGGATCTGCTGCTTTTCAGGCTACATCTAAACTATGGGGCTACTGCCCCTTCAAAAACGGTTACATCACTAGATGATGTAGGCTGCATAGTGTGGACATGGCTCTTGCAGAAGGAAGAGAAGGTGTTTTTCTGCCACCAGAACCATCCTGAAAAACAGAACCTTGGCTGGCAGACCTACATCCACACTGGGCATTTTGCCAGCAAAGCTACATCAGCAATGGGTTGTGATCTTTTCACACCTCCAGCTCCCACAACCATGACAACAGAATCTTGTAATGTAAACCAAGGTTCAGTTTGAGCATAAGTTATGGAGGCAAAGCTCTTTTAAGAGCAAGATTCTACTCCAGGCCAGAAGCCAGCCAACACTAAATGCAAGAAGGACTTGCTGGAGAAGAGTGAAGAAAATTTCTGGCCAGCCTGAGTGCTGACCAACCACAGACATATGGAAGGCAGAGCAGAGGCCAAGGAAAAGTGCATCTCAGAATTTTTGTGGAAAGCAAGAGTATTTTGGAGGGTTTTATCTTTTATTTGACAACCTGCATGGTTGGGAGACATTTTAGGCAAAGTTGTAAGTACAAATTAATCTTGTTCACATCACTTTGTGCTTGACAGCTTGTCTAAGAACCCTCCCAACCACAAAGTTTGTCCAATAAAAGTTATCATCATCCCAAACTATCCTTACCTCATGCATAATTCGTGAATGATCATGGCTACAACATCACTCCTACACTGTCACAACTTTTGGTTTTTTGTTGGAGTTTTTTGTATAAACCCCAACAAAACCCCATCTATAACTCTTAGGTACCTTAAGAGTAAAACAACTGTTTAAGACATTCTTTTAAGCTTGTGTTCCTTCTTCTCTTGTCTCCTATTATGCTTGGATTCCTTATTATCCTCTCTCCAAAGAGTTTAAATAAGCAGTCCCAGAGTGCAGAGGAAGGGAGAGGATGAAGCAATAGATTTTCAGAATATCTCCAGAAGAGGAAGTAAGAAACATGAAGGTGCTAGTACAACAACAAGTACTACCCTTTTAATAAATTTGAAAGACTCACAGAGAGGGAAGAAGAGCAAAGAGACAGGCAAGAAGCCACAGTGGCTGGGGACAGAAGTTACACACAAGCCGGTTTAAGTGATCAGAAACTCATTTAAACCTGTAACAGAACAGAAGCTTAGAGCACATAAACCAGTTTCAAAATGGCTGAAACTGGTTTAAGATAAACCTGATTGGATGTAGTAGTATCAGACTTAACTGATTTGGGTCAAACTGGTTTATGAAACTTCTGTCCCAGACCTGTGGCTGCAGAAGTCACAGAATGATTCAACAATTCAGAAGAGCAACCTGACCTGGAGGAGACATGCCTAGAAAGGACTCTGATTCAAATCCCAAAGATTTGACTCAGTCACAGTGAGAACATTGAGGCAATTCATGTGCAGGTGGTTCTCGTTTTGCCGAGTTTTATATGTTTTTTGTGGGGTTTTTTAAATAAAGTACGATTATGATACAAACTCTAGGGAAACTGTGTGTATTTGCTTAAACTATAGCATGCCCTAGAAGGGGCAAACTGTAAAGCAGAGTGCTGGCAGGACTGGAGACCTGGACAAAATGCACTCAAGGATTGAGGGAGGCTGAAGCAGTCTGTATGAGTCTCAGGGAACCATTTAGACCCCAAAGTTCAAGTTCTTAACAGAGGAATGAGCTGCAGGGTCTGTACCCCAAGAGTGACTCAGTGACTTGGAGCCAAAGGCAGTGTCTGAACTCTGCTTAGACTCAACAGGTAAAAAGACATTGTGCCACTACCCAGATCCTGAACACACCAGGCTGGTGAGTGTCCAGCAGGGAACTGTGACATTTTCTTACAAAGATATACAGAGAGATTTCCATGACATGAGACTCCTTTATAGAGAATAGATGCCTCATAAGGGAAATGGAGATTTGTAGTGTTAGAAGACAGTTCATGGTGGCTCATAACCAACATGTTATGCTATTGAACCTGGCCCATAATATATCTTCTGGGGACATTTGGGGATCCAGTGCACAAGGCACAGCCTGATACAAAATGCCTACTGGTCTGGAATATATTCAGTTATATATTACTGCCAAGCACATGATTCTTGCCAGAGGGTGTGAATAGTTTGAATTAAAGGTAAAACACCTTTGGTGTCTCTGCCCATAAAAAAGAAACTATTCAATGGTGGCCATGGAAATTGATAACCCCCCTATGCCAGGTGACTCACAAAATAAATAAATACATATTAACAGCAATAGACTATTCTACCCACAACCCCAAGGCTATAACTGGGTCCTTTGTATAGATGTTGTTCATGGTATTGTTTTGAAAGCTTTCGGAAGAGAGGGCTCCCCAACAGAGGCTGGATCAGGGAATGAATTCTGGATATGTGTATACTATCTCCCTGACAAGCCCAGGACTGGTACTGGAGAAAAAAAGCTCTGCTCATTTGTACAATTTAGGTCATAATCAAATGTGGAAAATAGGCATTATGGACAGTTTTATATAGTCCTGAACACATCATCCAGTATGCCATTAGGCTCTCAGACTTGCACGACTTAGCAACAGAGCTGGGCTTAACAAGTAGGCAGTATAAAGCCACTATAAAGTTTCCTTTAAAGTTTTCTTCATGCTCACTTTGTACCTGAGCTGGCTGGAGGAATGCAAGATCAGACACTTCTGGGCTTCTGTGTATCACCCACAAACTATGGAACTGGTAAAGTGTACTTTAGATTAGGCTAAAATCTTTAGAGCAATAGTTATATGATTGGGATAAGTGTTTAACATGACGCTGTTTGCTTAGCTGTATAAGAATTGGCAGAATTTTCCCCTCTCTACTGATCTTAGGAATGAGAGTATAGGAATCTCTTGACTTCAGAAGACCTGGATGGCAGAGTAAGGCACCTCCTGGTGAGAAATTGGTGCTGAAATGTGTATTCTTCTTTATAGAAAGGGGGAAAAAGTTTAATGTGATGAAAGTGGATTTTGGTAGGAAGAATCTGCTCTGGTGGTATGCAGGCAATGAGAGAATGGAGAAAAGATTTCTTCTAATACACCTGGTAAGAAAACAAGGGACCAGCTCCTTGTTCATCACCATGGATTTCTCTGATAAAAATAAAATCCCCCATTTCTGAATTTTAAAAAAGTAATCCATTTCTCTATGATTAAAATGAAACATCACTAATATATATATATATATAATATATATATACATTTGTGGTGCTTCATTTTGATCACGGAAAAATGTGGATTACTTTTTTAAATTTTGGGTTACTTTTTTAAATCTGAAAATTGGGAATTTTTTTATCAGAGAAAACCAGGATCCTTGCTCATCACCACTTTCTAAACACTTAACCCCTGTACAGTAAGCACAGATCAGAGTTGTGCTTCTGGTTTACAAGCAAGTGTTGTCCAGTAAAGCCATCCCATATTTTACTTGCTGTCCACTAAGCAGAGAATGGCCTGTAATCTCTAATTAGGAAGTCTCCTTCTAGAGTCACTGCGAAAGTAACTCAGAACCTTAATTGCAAAGGCATGTATGCATTGCAGCTAGTTCAGGCATTGCTCATTGTGATGATATCCAAGATTATATCTGACACCTAGGAAGGATGAGATTATTAGATTCTGCATGAATTACTGGAAACATAGGGCCACCATAGTGTCTGATGATAATCCCTTGCCAAAGAACTGACCTGATTCTAGATAAGTTGGGAGGCTCAAAACACAAATTAATGGAAGCAGAGCAAATGTTCATTTGTGCTAACACATGAAAGAGATGACAAGATTTTCAAACTAGATTTTCTCTGTGATATTCCTGGGGAGACCAATGACAAGAAATAGAGAATCAAGTTAACAATTCCCTTGCTCAGCCCATGAAAGTGGCTGTGCCTTGCTCACCAACTAGTGATCTAGTTAGTATGCCTGTTCCATTTAGACATATTTCCCTACCCATTTTGAGTAGCACATTATTCTATACTTCTCACTGAAATGAATGAGAATTTTTGCTTGTAAGGCACAGCTCAAGTAAAGATGGCACAGTCTGACCCATTTAGGAGGTCAAGTATTGTTTATACTACTCAAGTATGCATTTTTCTTTTTTAACAGTTTGTCATTAATAATATGCTTATTATTAAGTTGCCTTCCATTTGAAAAGGTGCTCAGACTACAGTTCAGCAAAAAAATATAATCAGACAACCAGACTCAAATATCTTTATTCACTTTGAATAGTACATTCCTCCACAAGTTGTCCCATTGATTTTAATGGAGCTGTTCATGGAGTAAATTGTTCCTAAATTGCTACTGAATTTAGTAAATTGCTACTAAACCTTGTCAGGACCTAGCCCAAGGCAGCATAAATAAGATACTATTAAAGCCAGATATTCTACTCAAAAAGACAAAACAAAGTATTAAAAATATACATTAATAAACTCTGAGGTGGCATTTTTTTTCCATTTTACCAGGCAAATTACTTTATAAGATGCATATGCTGCACTCAGACTTAATGTGTCATTGAAAGGGAAGACAGGAAAATGCCAACTTAGCTTTTATCCTTTTTTTTTTTCCTTGAGTATTTTCAGAATGAATTTATAAATTATGGGAATAGGAGACTTGCACAGAATTACTTTGAAATCTTACCTGACATAAATCTAGATAGGAAACAACCATGTCATATCAAGTACCCTCTTGGAGCAATCTGAATTATCTTAAATCATTTACCTTCAATTTTGAATGATTAAAACCCTGATCCCAAGAGCTGTAAGCCAATTGTCATCTTCTGCTTTTCAGAGGTTGAGGAAATGCACTTGAAGATTTCTCTAACACCTCGGGGGTTTTATTTATGGATTTGTGGATATTACAATATTTAAATATATACTTAAGCCTTTTAGATTTAGACAGGCTTGCATTATCTAAAGCCCCGTTCTGAAAGATGTGCTATTTAACAAATACAGAAAATGAAAGTTGGTTGGGGATACTGTTTAATTATGATTTCTAACAGAGCAGTATCATTTAAGACTACATTTTCTTTCCATTTACGAAGCATCAGGTAAGATACCATCCCTCCACATGAAAACACTTTATCGTCACCATACATTGTTCACACAAGTGAAGGCCAGTGTATTACTCTTATGTTTTTAATCTTCAGGCTCAGTTACCAGCCATCTGAACAAACTTTATCAACACAGTCAGCTATTCTCTATCATCATATTTCAAGATGTTTTTCTGTTTAGAATTTAAAATGCACTGTTCTCCTCCCCTCACTTGAAGAAATTAAAATGTGTCAGTCCATTAAACTGATGCAGAAATGTTTTATAACTGAGAACAGCTAACTATTGCAGAATTGCAGCAGGTTTTCTTTTATATTTAATCATCTGCAAATACAGAAAATTAAATAAGTGTTCACAATATTGGAATGGTAGAAGGACAATACTTTATTGCGTGATTTATATTGTGTCTAGAATACTGCTTTGAAACTGGGATTCCAAAATAGCCTTCTAAAAAACCCTTTGGGATTCCAAAAAAAAAGAAAATGCTACTTGCCCAGCTCCTGCTGCATTTTAGAGGGATTTGGATACCCTTCTCACCTGAAAAACCAAGGTTATCATTTTATTCATAACACTTTTGCAAATAACAGGTATAGCCAGGAAAAAACGTAAGTAATTAGTGCCAGATTCTGCAATCCTTGCTTATACTGGGTGCATCTACATTTGCAATTAATGCTATTTAGGCTTTCTGGACATATATACATGAGACGCTACTTCACAGTTGTTACTGTATGTTTATTTAGTACTTGTATTAGCAAGTACTAAACAAATATGCAGGAACCGGACTTACTGCACAGTAGTGCTGGTGAAAGACTTTTAGGTGATGCTACTGCTCAGTAGCCTAATAATACTGTGCAGTAGCATATTGGCACTGCCCATGCTGTGACACACTACTGTGCAGTATTTTTATTTCCCTCTACCACAACACACTCCCTCCCACCTTCCCTTCCCAACAACAGCCCTCACACCAAGCCCCAACACTCACCACCAATAAAATCCTCTTCCTCTTGTAGCTGTTTACAAGTATGTGGTTGGTGCAGTGTTGGGGGGACTCATCATTGGTGTTGGGAAGGGATGGCAGGAGGGAGTGTGTTGTGGTGGAAGGAAATAAAGATTGTTAAGTAGAAACTGTCCAAACTATGTGTAGTCTTGGGGGTACACTGTGGGCCTGGGGTTTGCAGGCAGCTGCCCAGAAGACCTATTGCAGGGAGTAGGGGAGGAGGTGGTCCATAAGTGTCTTATGGACACACTGCCCTGTATGCTGCCAATGGGGGGATGGGGGTGAGGAGTGTCCATAGTGCTGGAGCGGGAGGCACCTCTGGCGTGGAGCAGGGAGGCATCAGCACCCTGGCCTCTAGTGACACCACCGCAGGTGTGGACACTGTGGAGAGGCCAGCAGCCTGAGGTCTCAACCAGGAGTGAGGGTAGACATTGTCCAGCCTGCTCCCCCTCCTCCTGCATGGGGCTGGTCCCAGCACGGTCCATCTGTTGCTCAGGGGCCACATGGTGGGCAGAAGCTCAGGTGGGAGGCCTGGGTGCTGGGGGACCTGGCTTGGGAGCAGGGTCAGGTGGCCCTGGCCACTGCAGGCACCACTGGACCTCCTCTCAGGCCCACACTGGGGCTGGGTACCAGGTTGCAAGAGGCTGCCAGGCAACAGACGGGGACAAAGCCAAAGTCGGGGCAAGGGCCAGGGCCAACAACTGGGTGGTGGGTGGCTTCCAGGTGGCAGGTAGGGGTGGAGCCAGGGGCTGGGTGGGTGACAGCATGAAGGTGAGCACTAGGGCCAGGATGGTGTCCAATACCCATCAGTCCTCCTCTGTGTTCTCCACTGCCTGAGCCACAAAGGCAGCCTAATTTTTCCTGGGTGCCCAGCATCCTCTTAAGGAGGGCAATGTTCCTCTTCTTGAGGGCAAGGAGCTTGTCTTGGAAGGCATGCATAATGGCCTGCTGGACTTCTGGAGCTTGCACGTGCCTGTAGCGCAGGGGCACATTGCCCAGGGGCCAGGGATAGGCCAGGTCAGGCTGGGGCTCTATAGTGCTGCTGCAACCAGTACATGCCCACCACACCAGCACACAGTGGCCAGGGACAGGAATCAGCTGGCCCAAGCCCCAGGGGTCATGCCAGTGGTCTAAAGGCCAGCCAGGGACTGCCAAAGAGCCATCCCTGCCCCGTGGCTGAAGGGACTCCTAGCCACATTGCTCTACCCCTGGCAGGAGGCTGGCCCCCTGCCCGTGTGGCTGACTGGAAGCAAATTTGCTCCCAATCAGCATCTACATGTGAACTACTGTGCATTAGCTAATGTGTGATAAATCTACTACCTGTAAATACTGATTGGGAGCAAATTTGCTCCCAGTACATTAGTCTACTCTACTGCTCAGTAGCTCAGCATATGGTTACATAGTGACACTTTACTGCACAGTAGATTAATTTACTGTGCAGTAAAGTATCTCATGTAGACATGCCCACTGGGTATTATCTTAAACAATTGAGTTCCATAAAGAGAATTAAAAATAAAACAGAAAACATCATTATGCCACTTTATATAAATTCCTGGTGGATCCACATCTTAAATACTGTGCGCTATTTTGGTCTCTATATCCCAAAAAAGGATAAAGTAGGATTAGAAAAGTACAAAGACTGACAATAATGATGATCAGGGGTATGAAGCTGCTGCAGTCCAGGAGAGTCTAAAAAGGCTAAGATGCTTCAGGTTAGAATGGAGAAGGCAGAGGACAGATATGGTATGACAGAACTCTATAAACTCATGAAGGGTGTGGATGAAGTGAGTAGGGAACTGTAATTCACCAAGTTATAGAATACAAGAGCTAGAGGGGACCCACTGAAATTAGCAGGAGAGAGACTTAAAACAAGCAAGAGGAAGAACTTTTTACACAGCATATACTTTAAGTGTGGAACTCATTGCAACAGATGGTTGCAGAGTAAATCTAGGTTCAAAAAAGGGATTAACAACATTCACAGAGGACAGGCCCATTGATAGCTTTTAGGTAGAACAGTCAGGGAGGTATCTTCTGATACCAGTAAAACAATGATGGTTGATGCCAGGGAGGGAATGACAGGAGAAAGGTTACTCTTTTCATGACCTGTACATATATTCTCCCTTTAAAAAATCCATTAATTGCAACTATTGGAGAGTGGATACTAAATTAGATGGACCATGGAACTTCTTACGGTTTTATGCTTCTCTTTCAACAGCTACTATAGAGGTTGTGCCCTTAAGAATCACCCTTCAAAGGGACCAATGTATCTTTATCTAAGAATTAGAAGAGAGACCTGTCTTAGTGTATAATAAATACTGTTTGTAGATTGACAAAGAATTTCATGTAAGGATTAGTGAATCCTCTTTGGTAAATCATGAAAACTATAAGCAGTTTAAAAGTAAACAGATGTGAATAATCTTAACAGAGGTCTACAAAGGAAATATTTATCTCAGGTAGTTAAAAGGAGCCATTCAAAGAATTGTCCAGAGACACACAGATCAATGAATATCAAAAACATTAAATCAAAATTAAATCCTTCTATTCATCTCTGAATACAAAGGCAAGTTCATGTCTCTTCTATAGACAAACAATTTGTTATTTAACAGAAAGTGCTGTTGGTATCTTATTTACAATAGCCTTTCAATATCCCAATAAGATAATTTGTAAATGTTTTTAGATTTAATCTTTTGACAGAGCTTTTTAATTTTATTCACCAACAGATGTAGACATTCTTGTGAGGCTGTCATCAAAACTGGAAGTCTGCTTCTGTTTAACATTCTACTATCTTCTTCTATTCTCTTTTCCTCTTCCTAGCTACCTGGTTGTTATTGCTTACAGAAGTGAACAGGGTGAGCTATTATGAGCCCTGTAAAGTTCAGAATGAGAGCAGAAAGAAACCATGCATTACTTGTTCAATCTAGATGGCTTTTATAACATTCTCTTTCCATATATCCAGGGAGAGAGGAAAAACATCTCCTTCATGTGTCACTAGCCTGGCAATTAGCTGTTGTCATGCTTTAATTAGCCCAATACTTTCATGGGTTAGTTTTAGTAACATCTTCATAGAAGCATGGAAAAGAGAGCTGGAAATGACCTTAAGAGATTATCTCATCCATCTCACTCACCCAAGGAAGGATCAACTGTAATGAAACCATTCTTGACTGATTGCTATCGAACTAACCCCAAAGACAGAGATGTCATAACCTTCCAGAGTAATGTATTATCGTACTTAACTATGCTTGAAGTTTGAAAATGTATTCTACACCTAACTCTTCCTTATCTTATGTAACTCTTCTTCCAGGCACCAGAAGGTGGCAACAAAGGGCTGAGTTCACCTTAGGGGTTTTACACAAATCAATTCTCCTGGCTCAAGCCCCCTCTAGAACAATGGGAAAATAACTTCTGCTCAGGTTTTCCAGTGTGAGCGAACTGCCCCAGTCACAAGCAATATTGAACTGTAACAGGATTTATTAATGGAAGAAAGGTAGATGGGATGACAAATGGATTTAAGAACCCTTTATAATCAAAGCCCACCCCAACCCACTATTTATATTTCAGTGCAGTCAATAGATTCAGAGCTGTCACTTAGTCCCATACAGGATAATCAGTGTGGTCAGTAGAGCTAACGTTGCTCTTAACGCATAGTTTCCCTTGCCTCACCACCACTGTGGCACTGCTCCTCCCTATTGTGGTGGTAGGGGGGGTGCTGCTCCTCATCCCGCCTCACCACTGTGGGGGGATCACTGCTCCTCGCCACTCCTCATTGCTGCTAGGAAGCACTGAGCCACTTAGCTCTTTTCAGCTGCAAGGGAGTGCTGATCCTCTTCCAGTTGCGGAGGCAATCCAGCTCCTTTAGATTTAGTCTAAACTCTTCAGGATCTGGCAGGTACAGGTTTCTACCTGCTATTATTCTAAGGATTTCAGCTCTTTAGGACCAGGCTCAGACTGAGCCCACTAAATGGCTTTGTATGTCATTTATCCCTTTATGGTTGGATGGTGAGATGCAATACTATCTCCCTAGGATAGCTTCAGTCTCCTCCTCCTTTGTGATTCCTGATTGTCAGGGGAGCCTTCACCTTAGACTTCAACAGAAGTCATGGTGAGCATGGACTGTTCAGCTCTAATTACTTAACTTTCTGTTATAGCACCCTTCCCTTAGGAACTTTACAGTTTTTTGAAGGCAGGGCCAGTGCACACAAATCTGACCTCCCTGGTCTCTTATATACCAAACATTAAAAGCAGCTAAAACATGTTTTCACAGTCAAAACAAGCAAAAAAAGAGTTTTTCACTCCCTTGCCCATGCATACCAATAAAGGATATGCAGAGAAGAGCAACAGTCCCCAAAATCTGATTTTACATACCAATGGTAGTATGCAAATAAGCATCATGGAGAGGTTATCACACTGGTACAGTAGCACCAAGGTTACACGTAATTTTAAATCTTGCCTTAACTGTGTGGTAAAAACAGATATTGACTTTGTCCCAGTTCTGATTGTCTCAATACTTCACAGGCACTTGAAGGACACTGACCCTGGGTGAAAGGCTTTGTCCCTGGAGAAATCTGCCATCTGTTTTTACCCCAAGTGGCCACCTGGAACAGTTCAAAACTTTACTCTTTTCAGTAACTTTTCACATATTTGAAAATCATTAGTATGTTTCCCCTCAGTCATCTCTTCTCAGAGCTGTCTACTGAAAATAATTCAAATTCTTTCAATCTTTTCTCATAGGTCATGTTTTCTAGACCTCTGATCATCAGAATAACTCTCCTCTGGACTCTTTCCAATTGATACATATCTTTGATGAAGCATAGTGCCCAAAACTAGACAGTACTCCAATTGAGGCTTTACCAGTGCTGAACAGAGTAGAAGGATTATTTCATGTATCGTATATATATGTGTGTGTGTGTGTATAATATTTTTGTTTATTTTTCCAAACATGGTCTTGGCTTTTCTTGCAACATTATGCCATTGCTGATTCATTCTCAGTTAATGATCTCCTACAAGTCACCTAGCCTAGGGAGGCTCCACCTTTGTATTTGAGCAGTTGCTTAGTCCTACCTAGCAGTACATAGTAATTCGCAAATCTTCTTGTTGAATGTCCTCAGAGCTATTTCAGAATATAACTCCAGTTTCTCAAAATCATTTTGTATTCCAATCTAGAGTTCCAAAATGTTTGCAATCACTCCCAGTTTGGTATTGTCTGCAAATTTAAAAGAATACCCTCCATTCCATTATCCAACTCACTAATAAAAATATTGAAAGTTAGTGACCTAGGAAAAACCCATGCATGACCCCACAATACATCATTGTAGACAGTAAAATGAGCCATTGATAATTGCTCTTTGAATATAGTTTTCTAAAAAAACGTATGTATACACCCCTACATTAAATTCCTCTAGAGAGATTGTTATGTCAAACACCTTGCATATGATTGGATATATCAAATTATTTTTTTTCTTCTGTCTTCAAGGCCCGTAACTCTGTCACAGAAGGAAATAAGCTCATGAATCTGTACTCTGTATAATGCATATGTGTATATTTCATATTCCCTTTGCTCTTATGGCAGGAAATTCTCAGAACAGTTTTCATTATCATTTGAGTTATCATTTGAGTTTTAACATTTTTTGTTATATAACCCATTTGCTGAAATATTTTCTTGTTTTTTTCAATTAATGCACCTTAGGTAATATACATTTAATCAAGTACTTCTATTGTTAGGTACTAAGAAAATGCACATTAGCCTGGTTTAATGAACATTAACTAAAGTGCAGACTTTGTAACTGAATCTTAATGTGCATTAGCCTATTTTAAAGCACATATATAGATGCCCCCTTAAGCATACAGGGAAAAACCAACGTTCCCACCCTTGTTAGAAAACAGCATTTACATCTACAACACATTAATATTCATAATTAAGCATTTAAGCAAAACAAAATAAGAATTCTTTATATCTCTTCTTGCAAAAATGGTTACTTAATATTTCATTTTTGTGTTAGGCAAGAGTTTAAAAAAAAGGGCAGTTAGTTTAAAAAATCTGTCCATTGAGTAGATTCATCAATATAACAAATTATTAGGAAGTACAAGCTCTATAGTAAGGTACTATTTTTAAAACTGCTTTATGTCTGACTCATAGTATGTTGTTCAAACAGCATCTGCATTTTAATATCTTTTATTATTAATAAAGATGAAAAGTTGTTTCTAAAAGTAAATATGCATAGATTGTTATTTATAGCAGTTCACATTAATTCTGCAACTTTATCAATGAGTATTAAAACTAAAAGTGGAAAAACAAGTTTGCAGTTTGTTCTCCTTCCAAAACACAAACAGTAAATCATACGTGCACATAATTCCTGCTGTTATATATTGTAAAGGTTATGTTTATACTATGAGCTGTGAATTAGATTAATGAGTTTTCTCAGCACCGTAAACCTCCTCCACTGAAACAGGAGCTAAATTGCAATAAATCACAGTTTTATGTTCACGTATTTATGGGACAGTGAAGATTTAGAGTACCACTATAGGGAAAAACTACCCCAATGCAAGAAGAAAAAAAATACATCTTCTGTAGCATAAAGGTGGATAAACAGGGGCAAAAGCATGAACACCATGTATTCACTTCACTTTAATAATGCCAATAATTTATTAAAAGCAATTATTATAGCAAAGCTTTTTGCCAATGTTTCAGTTAAAGTGATAATTCGCCAGCCCAATATGCTTGCTCCTTCCATGTCTGCAGATCAAAACAATTAAAATATTTGTCTTGTTCTGACATTAGCCTTTAAACCAATATCTTCTTCCTTGCCAAACAATATGCCAGGAATGTTAAAAGTAAGCCAATGTCCTTTGTCAATTATAAAATTCCTCCCATTCGCTTGAAAAAAAAAATTACTTTTAAGTTACTTGTATACAGATTATTATGGGCATAATTTCTCATTTCACTCTTCATTGAAAAGGAAGAACATTAATTGTATTTTCTTTGACAGATAACCTATAAAATTTTCATTTGTCTACCTAAGACAATGAGGATAGGGTCTTGTAAGTAATAAGCTTTTATGCTTCAAGAGCTTTTTGTACTTAATTCTTGTGGCATAGAAATGGAATCATCTTGAAAGTATTCTAAAGCCATTTTTATGTGAATGAGCCTGTATCTTGATGCTGTCTATAATACATTAATGTAAAATCACCAAAAGAAAACATGAAACTACAATTAGAGCCAGAACATCACAGTTTCAGAAAAGCCAGTGATTTCAAACTCTTCTGCTAGCTTCAAATGAAATTTCCACTATTAGTACTGTCTTGTTGCCTTTCACCTCCTACTCAGTATTTTACATTTGTATTTCTTTGGGGACAATGTCAGTCTCTGGAGGAGGGGGAAAGAAGTACTTAAGATCCCAGCTACCTAACAGTGAATTGTTTTAAGAATGAAGCCCACAATGCCATCTATTTCAAAAGACTGAACTTTGATTGTATGGCAAATAAGAAACAACCTTGTCACCTATTCATAAAGGGCATGCTTACCTATGGCCAGTAATAACAAATTCAACATATCTCCACTGCTCCCTGTCTAGCAGGTTCAGCTCACTAATATAGGCTCCAGAACCCTTTTGGTCAGTGGTTTCTAAACTCTGACAGATCACACATCACCAGTTTAAAACAATACAATCTAAAGTACCACCAGTACATTTTTCAGTTGAACCTTAAGTATCACCAGCAAATTTTTGTCATATAAAGTAATTATAATAAAACTGTTAATGTGTACCACTGACAGGTTGTCTTTGTACCATCGGTGGTATGAATACCATAGATTGGGAACTGCTACTTTAGATTAAATAAAGTGGCCTAAGGATGGTATTCTCTTCCCATCCTGATCATCTAAGGTTAAATACAGGCATACAAAAAAATCCCTGGCCAAAGCACTCTAATAGTGCCTTACTTAAAGCTCTATAAGTTAGAGTGGGATCAAACCAAGCAGATGTTCACAATTCAGTGGGGGAGTCTTGGAGCCTGCCCAACTGGCCAAGACCAGGAGGCTGCCAGAGTGACCCCTCTCCCAAGCCGCACCCCCCCCTGCCAGTGGTGACTGTAGGGTGGCCATCATAGAGGGCAGTCTGGTTGCTCTCTGTCCTCTATTGATATGAAAGCAGACACCTTTATGTCCTCTATTTTTCTCTTGAAGAGAAAAATAAAGGACATAAAGGCACTGGGTTTTGTGTCAATAGAGGACAAAGGACAGAGGAGCAGAAAACTGGAATGTCCTCTGTGATGGCCATCCTAGGTGACTGTCAGCAGGCTGCTGGGGGAGATGGGAGGAGAAGAAAACCCCCTTTGTCACTCACCATTCCCTCCCCCCATATTGTTGGGTCAGGACTTGTGGGGGGGGGGGTGTACCAGGAAGGGTTTGCATAGCAGGGGAGGATCCTTCCCCCATACCCCCTGTGCAAGCCTCTTGACAACTGTAGTCAGCAGCTGAAGTGGAAGACTGCCCAACCCAGCTTTTTGCTATGGTGGGAACTGGGTGTGGGGAGAAGGAGCCCCTGTGCCACTCACATATTGTTGGGTCAGGCCTTGGAGGCCAAATTGGGTCCATGTGACTAGGGGGGTTTCCTCCTCCCACCCCCCATTCCCAGAATAACCAAAACCCTGCCCAAGCAGTATTCTTCTGAAGATGCTGGCTGCAGCTGTCAAAAGGCACAGGCAGGGGAGTAGGGGAAGGCCACCCCCTGCCACATGGACTCAGCCTGTCCCTGCAAGTCCTGAGCCAGCAGTCTGAGAGGGGCCCATGTGACACAGGGCTCTTTCTGCCTCCCCTCTTCTCCAGCCTCTTGACAGCTGCAGCCAGATGCTAAAGCAGGAGACTGCCACCCTAGCTTTTGGTCATACTGGGAATGCGGAATGAATGGAGGCAGGCCCCTGGGCCAGGCTGCAGCAAGCCTTTAGGCTGAGACAGATGCAGGGAAAGAGAGCCCAGAAGACCCCTTTCCCTCATGGCTTCCCTGCCCTGTCTTATCCCAGCCCTGAGGCTGCCATCACCCTGTGGTACACCACCTCCTGGCCTGGGCTTCTGCAGGAGGAGAGATCCTGGACCTCTTCCTCCATGACTGTCCTGCCTCGCCAGCTAGAGAGTGGCATGCTGAGGGCTCCAGGCTGCTGCAGGGACATAGAGCCCAAACCCATTTCCCTTGCAGTCCCCTGGCCAGGCAACAGCATGCCATTGGGCCAGGGTGGCTGCAGATAGGGAGATCCCAGACCCCTCTTGCCCCAGCTCCTCCATCTGGGTTGCAATGCACCATGGGCTGAGAAGGCTGCAGGATCAGGATTAGAGGAGGCAGAGCCATCCCAGCACTCAGGCAGAGCACATGACCTCTGCCCAATGCTAGCTAGCCACCGAGTAAGGGGCCCCTGGGATGTAGGCAAAATGTGATCAAGCTGAACCCACAAGGGATATGGTACAGATGCTCAAAAACAGTGTTCTAACCTAAAGCAATTTAGTCTGCTACCACATTCATCAAGGGTTAACTCAGAATGCAATCTGCCATTTTTAAAGCTCTTTTAAGTGTCATGAACTTCTGTACTGTTACAGCTTTAAAGTGCTTTCTGAATGCTTAATGCACAGTAAGTGTAACGTGTGTACCTAGCCTAAGTGTCCAGTTTGGGTCATATAGGTTCCACAAATGCCACTTGTACATGGGTAGGATTTCCATGTCTAGTTGTCCAGCCTGCACACACAGATGACTGTGTGTAGGCAGATTGGCCAAGCAGTTTACTCACTGCCTATATAGACATACTTCTTGTGGACGTACAGTGGCAGTAAAACCCAGATGTGCAGTTAATGAAAATGCATTGACTAAAGCCATTTAGAGTGAGAAAGGAATGATGATGACTCACTGTAGCTAGGTGGCTAAAGTACTTACATGGGAAAAGAGATCTAGGTTCTGGGACCCCTTACTCAGAAGGGGGTTGAATCTGAGTCCTCCAAACTTCCCAAAACAACATGCTAACAACCACAACATAAGCCAGGAATTATCCAATTCATTGTCTGGCACTCATGTTGGAGCTGGTACCGTGGGCAGCAATGAGGGAAAGGTATATAGGACATATGAGGGCCCAAGGGGAAACAAAAAAACTACAGGCTGTGTGCCTCACTAAGATGGCTACTGGATGATAGATAGTGGAAACCTGGGGTCTAGCCTGAGCTCTTGCTCCTGGGGAGACAATGCCATTTCCCTCCATTTTTTAAATTTCTATATTAAGTGCTAGGGGCAGTGGTTCAGCTTCATAAAGAGGGCCAGAGAAGGGCCTTGGTAATGACCAGGGATCCTCGTTTTCTCTGATAATAAAATCCCCAAATTTCAGATTTAAAAAGGAATCCAAAATTCACATTTTTCCATGATTAAGATGAAACACCCCTATAATAAATTACAAATAAACACCACCATGGTATTAATCCCAATTAAGGAAAAAAAGGGGGGAAAGGCAGGAATAGAAGTCTCAAACTCCTATTCAGACTTTTTCTCCCTGTACCTGAGGCTTTGCCTTCAAAAAGCATTTGCTGCCCTCTCAGTGAAGGATGAAGGAGACCCTGCCATGGGGAGCAGGTTTTCTAGCACTCAATGTAGCTGTGCAGCTCTCCCCAGGCAGATGAGTAAGAGCCCCAGAATCTTAGTGAGGTGTTCTTATATACCTGGTGTGACATCACCCAAGCCTTGTCCAATCTGGAAGGGACATATTTCACGCTCCCCCCCAACCAATCTGCCCAAAGAATCCCTTGCTTCCTCTGACCAATGAGGCCAGAGGTTTTTATGTATTTTCCCCAGATACAGTCCCCAGCTTGCTATGTGCTGAGCACATGGCCAGAACAACAGGGGTCATCTTGCCCATATCAAAACACACACACAGAAAAAAAGCACAATACACAACCCATTGGTGTTACATAAATATATTTTTATTGGAATGTGCATTAATTTGCTGTATATAATTTGCTTTATAGGTATTAAAAAACACAACAAACTAGGCAAAAACTACTCAAAAATATGTTGTTTCTTTCCTGCAGCCATTAGAATTAAATGTACATCATCTCTTTCAGATTCATAAAACAAAATCAAGCTTTCTTGAGTATCTTGACAGTTTATCCAACGCTTCATTGAGACCTATTTCCACACCTAAATTAATGTTTTAGCTAGAGTCAAAAACAGTTTGCAGGGCTGTGAAACAGATACATTACCAGAAACAGCTAACAAACACAAAAATTATTTAAAAAAGGAGAGTAGCTAAATTAGTGGAGGATTAACACCATTATAAAAGGAGAGAAGGTCATTAACATTAACAGTTGTGAAATGAAGAGTTTAGCAGGAATCAGGCAGATTATGATGAGCCATGAAGTCATCTTACTGTGGTAAACTGACTTCATGAACTAACATGAAGTCCCTTACTGGTGCCTGAATAGAGCATACTGCAACTGTCAAGCAGTTGGTTTTAAACTTTAAGTGGAGCAGGAATCAAAGGGGGGCGCAAATGCACCACTCCACCCACCCCTTATCTGCCTCCCCCAGATCCATGCTTGCTGGTGTCTAACCAGCACATCTGGACATTTCTATACTAGAGATTAGATCACTTAAAAACCAAGGATAAAAGATGCTATGAATCTCAAAACAGGTGTAATATGACCAGAGTGAGAAGCTTTACAAGCTTGTTCTCTTCAGTCAAAACACAAATTCAGTTTCTACTATGTGAGACTGAGAAAAGCATTACCTTCAACAGCAGGGAAGAAGGTGATGAAGTTCTGCTTATCTGTTCGCAACAGTTTCCCAAATTTCAGACAGAGCTGTGGGGACTTTGCTGTTTTATGTTACAGTATCTAAAAATGCTGTTATTTAAGCTACAGAGAAACAGCTCATCTTAGATTTGCTCTGAAATAACAGGTCCTCATTCCAACAAGGTTATGGCTGCATCTGGATGTGTTAAAATAGAGGGTCATTGAATTTCCATGGCAACAAGAATAACATTTTTATTTAAAAAAATAACTTTGACATAACTTGTGCCCTTTGAACATAACATAAAATCATTAAGACATTTTAACTTGATTTTTCTGCCCTTTAGAAAATTTTATGCTTTGAAAATCTTCTGATGCAGCTTTTTACCAGCAAACACAGAATGTTACAAGATACAAGTTCCTTCACTTATACCTATTTTTTCAGGTTTATACACATATCCCAGTTGCTGTCTTGACAACTAAGCCATTTCTTAGAAAACAAATGTTGCATATAATTTAAATATCAAGATATGCATATGTTGTCATGGATTCCCCAAAGAATCCCTGCACTTATATAGTCTTTTTGAGTAAAGTTGACTTTTCCTTTTCAAGAGGAAAGAATGTACCCAAAGTCACATGCAGCAAAGCAGCAGCTCTGTAGAAAAAGAACACCCTTTATTAGTCCACTGCAATACAGCTAAGTCCTTGGGCCTCAAAGTCCAGGCTAACTCACCATTTCTTTGGCTAGGGACAGACATTACATATAAACTGGTTTAAGTAATCAGAAACTGGTTTAAACCTGTTACAGAACAGATGTTCAGTGCACATAAGCCAGTTTGAAAATGGTTGAAACCAGTTTGAGACAAACCTGGCTGAATGTAGTATCAGACTTAATTGGTTTGGGTCAAACCAGTTTATGCGATGTCTGTCCCAGACCCCCTGCTGGTTTAAGTTAAACCAGACTTCCCCAGCATTGTGGCATCCTCTCTCAACTGGGTGGGGCTCTCTGGTCCACAGCAGAGCTGGCCCCTCTCCCCTGCTTCCTGGCTTGAGCTTGGCAGAGGCTGCAGGCATCTGCCTGGCTTTCACCTGCTCCCCACCTCCACGCCCCAACACTCCCTGCTAAACAGGAATTATTCCTCTGCCCCCTCTGCCTTACACAGACACCTCTCAGCATTAGCTAGCAGACCACATGCTAGCTGTGGTCTGTGCTGTGACAGACAAGATGAAGGCAGAATCAACAGATAGTTCATAATGTCCCTCTGTTGTTTTCTTAATGGAGTGATAAACACTGAGTTAGGAGTGATAAACACTGTGTTATCAATTCCCTGCTGGGCTGTTCAGGAGTGGGGGGGAACCCCTGCCTAATCAGACCATCCTGCCAGGGCCTGGTCACATCCACTCAGCTCAGCACTATGGAAGGGAAGGGAGAGCTGCTCCAGTGCCCCCAGGCTTCTAGCTTGAGCCACTGCAGACATGTCCTTGCATGTCTGAGATGTCTCTTGCAGTTACAAACAGATTGAACCTAGCCAGGTTAGACTAGCATGCAAAAACTGAATCAATTTAGGCTCACACTTTTTGAATGTCAGCCTTTCTGGTAGGTAAACAGCCATGGCTGTTCCCTCTCAAGCCTCTCAAGCTCCTCTTGTCTTTCCTTTCTCTCTCCCTCTTGTCTCTGAGGGTCTCCTTTTTAATAGTCTCTTTGAATTAAGGTTTCAAAGTCCTTCCTTAGCACCAAAAACAGCAGGGAACCTCCAGGTGCTGAGGCCTGAACACAATGGTGCTATGATGTGTCTTTGCAGTAAATCATTCTATTGTCCACTTGAATGCTTCCTAGCCACCTCTGAGAACCTCTTTATAACATTGTTGCTCATTTACACTGAAGAACCTCCCTTCTGTAATTGCCTCAGGAATGCTGAACCCTTTCTCCACCTGTGCATCAAAGACTTTAATCAGGATGCTATGGTCTGTAATCAGAAAGTATAAGAATGACAGTACTGCTTCCCTGGGGCTTCCTAGAATACTGCTGAAGATTATACCCTGCAGATCCACTCCTTAGGCCCAAGCAAAAAAAACAGAAATGAGGCAGTAAAGCATTCTGAAGGTGCCCTCCTACTACCACTCTTGAAAATCACGAGCATGCTTGAGAGTAATAGTGCCCTTGGGATGACTTCACTGCCATGTCTCTGGATTTGGTTCATGTGCAGCAGAAGTGGGTAGGTAGGGCATACATCTCAGTACTTTCAGAAGCATCATGGAAGCAGAAAAGAAATGCCTTATGTGTTTGTTATCTAACTCTGTGCACATTTCAACATGAACTTAGAAAGCATGATGTCTGTGTCTTCCCAGTAACTGGCTGAGTTTGAGAGGGGCATTAGAATTAGTTAAAACACAGTCAATTTAAGATAAATGTCATAGTAATTGTATAGATGAAGCATTTAGAGAGTTTGGATTGTTTTATTCACCCATAACTTTATCATGGACGTTAGCCATTTTAGTTTGTTCTGCATTTCCATCTGCTTTTGCAATCAAGACAGCTACAAGGTCCAGAAATGCCAATTTTCATCTACTCTCAAGCTAAAAATAAAGGGTGCATCTCCCTCTGGCCACATCATTTCCTGTGGCACCACAAATCACACACAGGGAATATTAAAACATGCCCTATGCTGCAAATTTGCAGCATGGAGCCAAATTTGCTACCAAAAAATCCCAGTAGCAAAAAAGTGTGGAATGGCACACACAAGAGGAGCATACACCAGCAGATATGGAGGCTCAGCTTGGTCCTCCAAGGAGGCTGTGTCCTCCAGGGAGAGTGTCCTCCAGAGAGACGCTGTCTGCTGGCCAGCTCTTCACTCCTTCAGTTGTACCCTGGTTCCTCCAGCATGCAAGGAGCTGGCAAGGGCAGTTTGCCCAAAATGGAGCAATTTGTCCCTCAACAAAGTTCATGCACAGGGGTGTTCAGTGCAGCAAAAAGTAGTGGCACAAATTTATACCACTACTATTTTTGTTGCTGCCAGTGCACACCCCTGCACATTTGGACATGACCTCTGAGGTCAAATTTAAAACAGCTGTTTTTCTTTTAACCAACTGCTACTTTATTTTTCCTTCTGAAGTTGGCTCTTCTCCTTATCTCAACCATTTTTGAGCCATCAATAATTTTATCACTCTCCTCATTTACTTCCTTCCTCTCAAACCCTTTAGCTAACATTAACTCATTTTGTATTTGTTTTTTGGCCTTTTTTTTTTTCTTTCTGCATAGATTTCCTTAGCGCTGATGTAAAAAGCAGAACTAACTATTAGAGAGTGTACAAAGCACAGTGCAAATAGAACTATACCAGCCCTCCAGACTTAAGAGGAGAGTTTTAATTTTGATCTAATTGGTTTATTAGAATTAATTAGGTCAAAACAGCTAACCTAATTTTTGAAATTATACATTAAATTGATTCCAAATAAACCCACACAAACATTGTCAGACTTTCAGTAGCTAAGGAGAATGATTCTATCCCAGACAGCACAGAAGAGCTAGTGAGAACTTTTTTTTTACATTTGAATAACTGAGGACCTTATGCAACAGCTTTCAGTAGAATTTAGTGTTGACATGTTGTTATACACTGTGCAGTAAAAAAAGGTAGAGAATCAGCAGAAAATCTAACTATAAAACATTGCTTCAAATTCCTAAGTCTATTAATGAAATATGCAATATTTCTTCATCATGCAGAATATCAATATTCTCATACTAAACAAATACAGTTAGGCTCAGATCCTATTTTTCCTCTGTGATGTCTAAATGGCACTTATAAGGTTTTTGGGCCTCTAAGGGTGCATCCAGACACGCGTGGATGTTTGGTTCACTAGGGACAACTAGCAGCAGTGCACCTTGCGATGTAGCTACTTGTCCCTGAGGAACACCTGTGTCACACATGCTTTGGCATACAGCAAGTTGCCCTGGGTGGAGTAGGGGAAGCTGGAGGCCTCCCAGGGTTGCAGCCATGTTGATTCTGCTGCACAGAGCCTGGCTGGCCACAAAGAGTGGCTCTGGGCAGCCCAGCTCTGCTTTTTAACAGCGTGCGCTGCCTGAAAATACATTGGGATGGGAGGGGGGGGTTCCTTTTTTTTTACCCCCCCCCCCAAAAAAAAAAATGGCACAGCACACACTCGGGCAGTGCAGCCTTGCAGCATGGAGAACACCAGACTGTGCAGTATGTGGTGCTGAAAACATGTTTGTGGCACCACACGCTGCATGACTGTTTGTCTGGACACATCCTAAGGGTGCAAAAGCATTCCCTACAGCCAGTTGAGGTTTAGGATGCTTACTGAACACCACCTAAACCTAAACCAGGAAAGGCACATGCAGGCATTTGCCACTGTTGGGAGCAGCACAGGCAGCCTGAGGTAAGTAACTTAGAGTGAAGGAAGGGGCTGGCAATATCAGGGGGTGAGGGGGCTGGTGGGTCTGTGGGGGGTGCCGGCAAGTCCAGGGAACATTTGGCAGTTCTGGAGAGGGACCAGGGGATCTGTGACAGGGCGGTGTCCATTCCAGGAGACGGGTAATCAAAGGACTAAAAATACCCTAGTGGGGAGGGTGTAGGCACAGCACAGTCCCCAGATTGGGGTGAGTGGCTGGGTTTTGCTAGTCCCATGGATGTGTTGTGAATGTGTATGGGCATTCACTAGATTGGGTTAACCCTTCACAGATGGGATTAATACTTTATCAATCTAAAGTTAGTTTTCTTCTGGAGGTGAACTAACTTATATCAGGCATACCATTTTTGGAAGACTTTAAGCCTTGCAAATGCCTGTATGTAGCGCTTGTATACACCCCAAGTCATTAAGTATGATTAGAAACATCCCATCTATGAAGGGTTAACCCAATCTAGTGAATGCCCGTACACATTCACAACACATCCATGGGGCTAGGAAGACCTAGCCACTCACTGCAAGTTGCAGTCCATTAAGTAGAATTATACTTAATGGCTTCATAACTTAGGGTACATACAAGTGTATATATTGTAACAAAAAAAAAAAATAAACCCCAAAGATGCCTATTTTTATTATTTTGTTATTCACTGCCAACTCATACACTTTAGGAAAGTGGGGGGAGTTGATTCCATTTTTCTTACTTCCTTGGAAAGTGCCCAAACCTCCACGCCAGATAAGACTGAGAGCATCCTGCATCCCACCTGTTGAAGCTGTTTCACTGGTTAGAAAAGAATAGAAGAGCATTAATGGTGCAGCCTAACTATGTAGCTCAGTAAAGTGGGCTCGCTCAACAGAAAACCCCAGGTTTTACTTCCTATGCTGTTTATGCATTTACATTCAATAGTAATTGAATAAAAGGCATAAATCCTGGTAGCAGGACCAGAACACAGGGCTTCTTTCATCATGGGAAGTACCCCTTCATTGATGTGGCAAATCTAGCTCTAGCTAACTTGCTTTCCTTCTGATTCCTCTAATTACTGCAGGATCATCATAAATCATCATAAATCTGTCCCCCCCAAAGCAGAAACTGGGGCAAGGGGGTAAATCCACACCCCTTGAACCCAGTTGCCTGTACCAGCCCCCATACCACATGCCCCCTGCCCTCCTGTGCCTGTACCTGCCCCTGCTACCTGTTCCAACTACCACATGCCCCCCCACTTCTCACCTCTTCCTCTCCATGCCTGTACCTGACCCTGCCATCTATCCCATCCCAGTGACACCTATTGCCCCCCAGTACCACTCCACCCTTTATGGATGGCTTACTTTATGGATGGCTCTGGCTTCTGAACAGTCATCAGTGGTAACAGCACCAGTCCTAGCCCTGGACAAGTCCAGCCAGGGAGAAGCAGCAGTGGCAGCTCCATTCTGTTGAGAACAGGGCCAGAGGGGCTGGAGCCAGAACCAAAACTGAAGGTAAACAGTTAGGCAAGCAGGCAACATGGAGTGGGGAGCAGCTGTGCAGTTTCCCCCATGATCATCCTACCACATGCCCCCTCCCCCAGTGCTTGATCCATCCCATCCCGGGGGGCAGGTGGCTTAGCTTCAGCTTTGGTCCCAAGTCTTAGAGGCGAAGCTGAAGCTCAGCTACTGCCTACCCCAGACTATTACTCAAGTCCAAAATAAGGACTTTTTCCCCCTATGGTGATTGGAGAAAAAATAACTCATCCTGGATTTGAATAAATACAGTAATTTCTGTTAGTAAAATTAGTTACTCCTGGTACTCCATTTCTACTGATGTAATTTTAATTACTTGCACTTTCACCTTGCCCTACAAGTTATTCCTAATAATAATAGGACAAATTAATTGATTTTTAAACATTATAAATAAATTAGTAAGAAACTTCCTAGAAAATTCCCTATATAGACTTGATGAATTGTTTTGTATTCACAGAGGAATTATGCACCACTGAGGATAAGTGAACACTGGAACTAAATGTGAACATTTAAAAAACGCCTTAAATTTTATGAACTAGGTAAAAGAAACTATGGAAGAAAAAATAAAACTAGGTATTTAGGGTTGCTGTCACGAACAGAAATGTTCATGATGTAACATATGAAGCATAGGAATATTTTAGACTAGCGTCTATCTAAAACATTTGAAGGAGTGCTTCAAAAGGCACTGAAATGGAATAATGGTCGATTATCCTTTATGGCCGCATCCACATGAGCAAGGCTATACATCTGCAGCAGCACAAATAGTAGCAGCACAAATGTGTGCCACTACTTGGTACTGCCATGCGTGCTCCTGCTGATGCGGTTTGCAGCAGGACACATCAGACATTTTTACACATTCTCTGGGAAACAGCACCAGGTGCTTTAATTAGTGAGCCAAGCTAATTAAGAGCACCCATGCATCATGTGCATCAGTGTCCCTGCATGTCCCCATGTTGAAAAAAATGGTGGTGGGGCACTTTGAACTAAAGCTCATAGAACGTGTTTTATTTCAAAGCATCCTGCCACTGAAACACCTCCTGCACTGAAGCACCTTGTGCCCCAACCAGCCAGGGAGTGGCATGCGGAGATGGGGGAGCAGTGGAGATGAGGAAGCAGGAAATCGCAGTAGCAAATTTTGCCCTATCACTGCAAAATAGCAGCAGGGTGCACAGTTTAACATGCAGCATGTGTTGTTTGTGGCACTGTGAAAAGGTTTGTGGCACCACAAACCACATGTACCTGCACGTCTGGATCTGCCCTATTTGTACTATGTAGAGATGTTAAACCACTAGATCCTTGGTTTCTTCCAACCCCTCTCTCTCTCTCTGTCAGCAATGCAGAACCCCCCTCCCTCCCTCCCTCCCTCCCTCCCTCCCTCTCTGGTCTGCAGAGGATATTCAGGTCCTATTGCACGTCCACTTTTGTTCCCTCCCCTGCCACCCTGTCCCTCCCCAGCCCCTTACGTACAGGAAAACCCCCAAGATGGTGGTGTACTGCCCTTGCAGGATCCTCCCCACACTGACGTAGTTTTCATCCTAAAAAGTTTAATTTCTGAGCCTAATTTCCCACTTTGATCTCAGATTGAACTCTTGTTGCAGTCCAATACTTTTGCCTGAGTAGTAACCACAGAATCAGACCCTTACATTTGTATGATACATTTAAAGTAATAACACTTAAAATAATTCTTCTCTTAGTTATCTACCAAAACCTGAGTTCAGAGGTCTGTACTACCCTTGCAAAAGTTGTTGACGTTATAAACAGTTAAATAAAGCTAACTTGCTGCACAGGTGTCTGTCTTGTTGTCTACGTCCAAAAGAGATCCAATATCTTCTCATTAAAATATATTAATTTGTTCTTTGATTTCTGAAGATTACTTCTGTTAATGATCAGGATCTCAAGTAGAATTTATACTTTCTTTAACAAAACATTTTCATTTATGTGTAAGGAATAATGAATTTTAAAGGAAGATTCTAGAAAAATCAGCATGACCCTGTCCATGGGGAATTTACCTACAAGACAATGTGAGGAATGTATTAGAGGCCATGGCATAGATACCTCTATCCTGTATATAACTTCCATTATATAAAAAAAAACTATTTTTTTTTTTTGCTGTAAATGTATAACTAAAACAATAGATATTCTGGGTTAACCTTGTATAAAGACAGGCTATTTTATTTTGCTGCTTTAATCAAGACAACAGTTACCAGATGCTGGACCACAGTAACAGAATGCAAAGTACTATTTATATAAGGAATGATCAGTGTCTGGGTTCAAAACTAACAGATAACCTCTGAAGATCATTAACTAGTTAAACAGTTATTAAAACAGTTGTCAAACATTTGGATGGCCAGACAAGGCCTGATAAGTTTATCCCTTCTGGGCATCTAAATTGAATTTCTCACCATAAATTTTTCATTTAGCTGTGAGGGGTCTTATGACCATGGATCCAGGTTTTCTCCAATTAAAAAAAAACTCCCCAATTTTTTTATTTAAAAAAACAACACAAAATCCATATTTGTTCATGACTAAAATGAAACACTGGTTGGGGTGGGGGGGAGGAGAGGTAATCCAAAATTAGGTATTTTTTAATTAGAGAAAACTAGGATTCCTGCTTATGGCCAACCCTTTTAATAAACATATACCCAATAAAAGTGTAGATAGATACATGTCATGAATGATTGCATCTCTGTGATAGTGAACCCAAGGAGTACCTGAGGACATGCTGCTTTCAGAAATGAGGAATTGATGACCAGAGGAATTGAGGACCCCAAAAAATCAGGAATCCAGCAACCAAACAGAGCTCAGGGATCCCAGTATCCAGCCTATACTCCTCTTCCCAGGTATAAGTATGTTTTTGCATTCCTATTGCCTGATGCTAGTTAAACTTTTGTTTAGTTTCCCAATACCATGATTCGTGATTCTTCCAATGATTCTTTTGATATGAGACAGGTGTTTCTTTCTTTATTCTGGGATCCTGTCTGACACCCTCTGACGAGTAAGCTCCTTTGTTCTAATTTGGAGATAGAGGATTTCCTTTCAGACAGGAAAAGGGAGTTAGTGTTTGTACACTTTGCTACCAACCTTCCCTATGACAGTAGATGAGTTAGGAAAGGGTAGATTATGATATATATGTAAAAAAGTGGAATTATGCATGAAAACACTATACCAGCCATAAGATTTATTACCAATGGCACACACAGTTCAATATAGGCTCCTCAAAGTTTTGTGCAAGTCAGAAATTATAGGGAAATTCCATGGCTTGTACGCATCTAATCAAACTAGATTATCATAATAGTCCCTTCTAGCCTTAAAATCTATGAATCAAATGGCAGGAGCTAAACTTGAGCCAGATTAAGATTTAAAAATATTTTATTTTATTAAAAAATATGGCAACAGATGCACAGTGACACCTATGTTGATCTAAGGTCTTCTCACAAACTCAGGCATTTTAAATCTTCATAAGCAAGTTGGCTAGTTGGGGCTGGGGTGTTGCATTAACTGAAATTGTGCAACAAGCGGATGGTTACCAGCATCATTTCTGCTCTACCTTCCCACTCCTATCTCTGACTAAATGACTGTGCAATCTCCCTTTCTCCGACCTCCAAATATTATACAATATTCTTAATTTAAAAAATTCAAATCAGTAACAGAAATAATAAGCATATGGTGAAGAAACAGCATAAAAGGTTGCAAAGACTTGCCTTAGCTTTAAAAGTTGAGAGGTAGCAGGCTGGTATGCTTCAGAGTTCTGGTACTTTATCAGTTTATAATAGCTATAATTTACTAATTATATGCTTGAATGCAATAATAAAACCTTTTAATATTTCCCTTTCTTCCTACATGGGTAGAAATTCTAGTCTCTGCAATGATATCTTCTGCTTCACTCAATATTCAGAAGAGTGTCATAGATGTTAACCTCATCCTTCCCTTTGCTATGTATGCTGGCCACACAACATTCTCAGTGATCTATATTCCTTATTTATAGGATCTACTGACAATGTTCTTGCTAACACAGCCCAGTATGCTGTTAGGCAACAAGGGCACACTACTGACTTATATCCACCTTCTTGTCCACTGTAACCCCCAGGTCCTTTTCTGCAAAGCTGCTGCTTAGTCAGTCCCGAGACTGTAGCAATACATGGGATTCTTCTGTCCTAAGTGCAGGGTTTGTACTTGTCCTTGTTGAACTCCATGAGATTTCTTTTGGTCCAGTCCTCCAGTTTGTCTATGTCACTATGAATTCTAGCCCTACCCTCCAGTGTATCTACTACATGCCTCTTGCTGAGTGTGCAATCCATCCAATCTCCCAGATCATTAATGAGATATTGAACAAAACTAGCCCCAGGACCAACCCCTGGGGCACTCCACTTGAAACTGCCTGCCAACTAGACATTGAGCCATTGATTACTACTTACTGAGCCTGACAATCCATACAACTTTCTATCCACCTTACAGTGCATTCATTCAACCCATAGTTGCTCAGCTTGCTTGCAAGAATGCTATGGGATGCAGTATCAAAAGGCTCGCTAAAGTCAAGGTATATTATGTCCACTGCTTTCCCCACATTCACAGAACCAGTTATCTCATCACAGAAGGCAATCAGGTTGGTCAGGCATGACTTGCCCTTGGTGAATCCATGCTGACTGTTTCTAATCACCATCTTCTCCTCCAAGTGCTTAGACATGGATTCCTTGAGGACCCGCTCTATGATTTTTCCGGGGACTGAGGTGAGGCTGACTGGTCTGTAGTTCCCTGGGCCTTCTTTCCTCTCTTCCTTAAAGATGGGCATTATATTTTCCATTTTCCAGTCATCTGGGATCTCCCCCAATTGCCATGAGTTTTCAAAGATAATGGCCAGCGGCCCTGCAATCACATCAGCCAACCCCCTCAACACCCTCAGATACATTGGATCTGGCCCAGTGGACTTGTACACATCTGGCATTTCTAAATATTGTAAAAGTTCTGTTATCTGGCATCTTACAAGCTGGCATGCTCCACTAACTGGCATGCTGGCTTGTAAGATAAAGCAAAACTGGAAGTGCTCATTGTGTTACTTCCGCTTTCTCTAAGCCCCCATGGTTCGGGACAAAGCAGCCTGCTCTTCCGAGCCCCCATGGCCCGGGGGCATAAGAGGCTGTGCAGGGCTGTGCAGGACCCGTCTCCCGGTACCATGGGGCCCACAGGTCCCCTCGGGGGAGGCGGCGATGCTGCAGGAGGGGTGGCAATGCTGCGGGAGGTGCAGTGGGATGCCCCAGATGTGGCATGAGAAGGGGCAGCCGGGGTCTCTCAATTAACCAATGTATTTTGTTATCCGGCATCCCCTGTTCCCAGGGGATGCCGGATAACAGAGCTTTTACTCTATTCCCTAACCTCTTCTTCCACCACTGAGGGCTGCTGACCTCCTCCCCAAACTGTTCTGCCCAGTGCAGTAGTTTGGGAGCTGAGCTTGCTTGTGAAGACTGAGGTGAAAAAGACATAAAGCACTTCAGCCTTTTCTTCATCATCTTTTACTAGGTTACCTCCCCCATTCAGTAAGGGACCCACACTTTCCCTGACCTTCCTCTTGTTGCTAACATACTTGTAGAAAACCTTGTTGTTACCCTTCATGTCCCTTGCTAGCTGTAACTCCAAATGCACTTTGGCCTTCTTGACTTCATCCCTTCATGTCTGAGCAATATTCTTATACTCCTCCCAAGTTGTTTGTCCAAGCTTCCACTTCTTGTAAGCTTCCTTTTTGTGTTTGAGCTCACTTAAGATTTCTCTGCTAAGCCAAGCTGGCTGCTTGCTACATTTGCTACTCTTCCTGCACATTTGAATTGTTTGTTCCTGTGCCCTCAGTAAGATTTCTTTAAAATACAACGAGTTCTCCTGGACTCCTTTCCTCCTGAGACTGACCTCCTAGGGGATCCTGCCCATCAGTTCCCTAAGGGAGCCTAAGTCTGCTTTTCTGAGGTCCAGGGTACATGCTTTGCTACTTTGTCCTTTCTTCTTTTTGTCTGGATCCTGAACTCAATCATCTCATGGTCACTTCTACCCAACTTGCCATCCACTTCTACATTCCCCACCAGTTCTTCCCTGTTTGTGAGCAGTAGGTCAAGAAGAGTATGGCCCCTATTTGGTCTCTCCAACACTTGCACCAGGAAGTTGTCTCCAACCCTCTCCAAAAACTTCCTGGATTGCATGTGCATTGCTGTATTGCCCTCCCAGCAGATTTCAGGGTGATTGAAGTTCCGCATGAGAACCAGGGCCTGTGATCTGGAAACGTCTGCTAGTTGTCTGAAGAAAGTCTCATCCACCTCATCCTTCTGGCCAGGTGGTCTATAGTGCACACCCACCACAACATCACCCTTGTTGCTCTCCCTTCTGACCCTAACCCAGAGACTTTCAACAGACCTATCTCCAGTTTCATTCTGCAGCTCTACATAATCATACAGCTCTTGTACATACAGCACAACTCCTCTTCTCCCCTGCCTGCCCTTCCTGAACACTTTATACCCGTCTATGACATTACTCCAGCCATGTGAGCTATCCCACCAAGTCTCTATTATTCTAATCACATAGATGACTATGTGAGGACTTCTAATTCTTCCTCCTTGTTTCCCAGGCTCCATGCATTCATGTACAGACACCTGAGGTTACTAGTCAATTGTCCTATTTTCTCAAGAAGAATGAGGCCTCTCCTGTTGTCACTTCCTACTTCTGCTTCCTCCAGATCCCGTGCTTCCCCGCTTACTCCACGAAAACCTGTTTTAAAACCCTCCAGTTAGTGAGCCTGTTTGTGAATATGCTTTTCTCTCTCTTTGTTAGGTGGATCCCATCTTTTCCTAGCAAAAGGCAGGTTCTATCATGAGGAATAAATAGGAAATAATGGGTAAACTTTTGAGTAGGAAGCAACCCTCGCACAAATCTGGCAAGGTCTATACTACCTAGGCCTAAACCTAACAGCAAAGAGAATGCAAACTTTTTACAAAAGCAAACATAAATAAGAAAAAAAACCAGTGGGTGATTTGCCATCACTTTTTTATAGAGGCACACCAGAAGAAAGAGATGCAGAAAGTTGGCTGTAGAAGCAATCTGCCTTTCTCATCCAAAGAAAGAGTTAACCACTGGAAATTTACAGAAGTTTGTGAGAATAAAATTAAGGTGCAGATTAGCCCCAGGATTATAAACTCCTATTTTGACTGCTGTGTTTTGCTACTATGCACCTTTAAGTAAATGAGTAAGAAAGGCTTTGTTTTTCAGTATCTGATTTTTGAGTCACTTTAATCAATCATTGTCACAGACTCTCAGAGTAAATGGGCCTAGAGTTGGGCCTGTCAGTTCAAAGCAATTTGGAAAGGAGCATGGGGACAGGATCAAAACCCAAAGATTCAGTCAAAGAAGCCAGGACCATAGAGTTCAATCCAGAAAGGGATGAAGGTAGCAAAATGTGTTCCGTAAGGGGTGAATTTGAGAGAGAGTTTAAAAAAAGCCTCTAACACTGTTCATTCTCAGTTACATGTTGATGGAAACTTTCCTTGCCATTACATATTCCCTGCCAGAAACAATGTCACTTTCAGTCACCGACAAAAAGCCCTGCCTTGAGCCAATTGCAGAGCAAGGAACCAGGAGGTCATCACCAGCAGAAAAAGGCTTTAAAGATAACAGTGGAGAACTGAATTTCCACTTGTGCTGCCCTGCCATCATTTTCATGCCTGCCCTGTGAAATGAGCAGGTGCAACTTAATATGTGCATAAAACTTACTGCTGACTTAGAAATTCTCCATTACCTTCTGCTCAGAAATAATCACTTAAAACTTCAAAAATTGAAGACACTTATTCTATGGTACTCAGCCTCCTGATTCAGAGAGTAATGTTTTTGTTCTCTTTTAACTTCCACCATAATACTTCATCTTTGAGATCTCAACTGTACCACACTGATGAGATGATTTAAAGCAACACTTGGGGAAATGTGCAAATTTGTACAGAATTTCATTTTTTTTATGTGAAATCATTATAAATTAATTGCAGTTTCAATAACCATTACAGCTTTTATTTTAAAAGAGCCTTCTAATTTCAAGCACACACTTCAAACCAAAACATTCAATATATTGTTTTTTTGCAGAGAAACTAAAGCATTTTACATGAAAGTCTACATGAACTGACATTCTTTTTGCACTCTGTACAGTAAAACGAGATATTAGGGATTACTCTATTCATAGAACAATACATCCTACAAATGAAACATCAAAAGAACAGTCCTTTGTAGCAGATCATATTGTAATGCCTGAAAATACTCAACTACAGCCTAAGATTTTTGTACCTATATCTTCATTTTACAGGCAAAGTTAATAATAGCTGGGCATATATTTTATTTGGATTTGCAGCAAGCCTTTGATCACGTTTTACATGACAAGCCTCTGCTTAAAACTACAAGGTTTAGAGATACAGCTTAGGACACAGAAAAGAATAAAGAACTGATTAAAACTTAGCAAGAGATTATTTGGTGGAAAGTAACTTATTGTGGTTTTATGTGTGGCACTATTCATGCTTGAACGTGTTAACACCTATATAGCATATGATCCAAGGAAAGGCACCCTACCATCTACTGTTTACATTTAAAGAAAGCATAATATTAACACGAGAAGCCAGTGCTGTACAATGAAGATTGAGATTCACTTCTTTCTCTAGAGGAATTCAAAATCATCGGAGGCCTGGTGACATTGCTCCCATTGATGGGGTGATTTCTAATAGTGCAGGGTACATAGCTTTATTTTATGGTTGGAATCCAGAAAAACACTAAAATGATTCAGCTGAAAGATGTACCTAACCAACACATCTTTTGGCAATGCCCTCTTACAACCAACACTTTGCTGACCCTTTGGCTCCCCCAGTGCTTTGATGCAATGGCTAATTTGTGCCACTGTATTTGATTTATGAAACCAAACTAGTAATCTTTCTCAATCTCTTACCACAAAACTCAGAATAGAGATGTTATGGCTTTGCTGTGTGTTTTATTAAAGCAGACATCTTGGTTTTGTCAGGCAATACAGTAGTTAATTCCTGTACCTGAACTTCTATTGGTACTCCAGGGCTGTTTGACAACCTCACATATCACTTCATTAGACTCTAGATTATTTCTTCAAAGCTGATATATATCTCTAAGTCACAGAGTTCACAGTATAGTTTTGGAGATCATTCTCCCTCTATCAGAAAACAGAAAAAAATTGAAATCCATTTAGATTGGTAAAATCTGATTTTTTTTCCTAGAGATCCACTAGCGATCCTCTAATCCTTTTGGTTGCTAGCTTGTTATTATAGGGCACTGACATACAACCCCTTTCATTAAGGTGTAACTACCTCAGTTTAGCCTTCAGGATAACTCCAAAATAAAAGCTTACTTGTGAGAAGTTACTACAGAGCACCTGATGCATAATAAAACCTTTACTACCTGAGTACTTGTGTGCAAGTCTATGTCTATAACACCTTTAATGTTTTGCAGAAACAGAAGCTAAAACTGAAGACCTTACTAAGTCAAAACTCTGATAGAAATTACTGCAAGTATGATTAAATAACCACTGTATAAATAGAAAGCCGCCTCTTAAGGATAGGTATTAGTTTTTCAGTTTCATATCTACTATTTCAATTTCCAAGTTCTCTTGTTGCTGTTGTCTAAATAATATCTTTCTGGACTCTCCAACCTATTTTCATTCTTGATCCTGAACCCTGAAAATGTCTTTGCTATTTTAAAATCTTTCTAAATTATTCTCCTTGGTTGTATTGATTTACTCTATATAGTCCAATTAGTTAACTAAACTAACTGGTCTTTCAAACTAAACTAACTGGCTTTCTCTGTGGCTGAAGGTTGTGAGCTTGAGATCATAAGGTTGCCAGTTCAAGGGTCTGTGTCGCCTGCTATTTTGAACACACATACAGTTTGGAGGTGACAGCCTGACCTGCACCATGGCTGAAAAGGATCTAAGGGTAATGACTGACCACCTCATGAATATGAGTCATCAGTGTGATGTGGTGGCCAACAGGGCAAACAACACACTGGCATACATCACTGATGCATCTCATGTAAAACTAAAGAAGTGAAACTCCCACTGTACTCAGGACTGGTGAGACTGCAGTTGGACTACTGCATCCAGTTTTGGGCATCACACTTCCATAAGGATGTGGAAAAACTTGAGAGGGTCCAGAAAAGAGTCACCCATGTGACCAGGGACTTGCAAGGCAAATCATACGAGGAAAGGCTGAGGGACCTGGGCCTTTTTAGCCTAAAGAAGAGAAGTTTGAGAGGGGACTTGATAGCAGCTTACCACTATATCAGAGGAGTGCATCAGGAGCTCGGTGAACAACTGTCCACTAGGGAACTCCCAGGGAAGACTAGGACCAATGGATATAAACTCCTGGAAGGTCACTTCAGGCTTAATACCAGGAAAAAACTCCTTCAGAGTCAGGGTGTCCAGACTGTGGAATAAATTCCCTCCAGAGGTGGTGCAGTCATCTACTCTGGAGGTTTTCAAGAGAAGACTGAACAGTCACCTTGCTGGAGTCACTTGACCCTGTTGTCTTTCTGCCTAGAGCAGGAGGCTGGACCCAATGATCTTCAAGGTCCCTTTCAGCCCCTAATAATCTATGAATCTATTAATCTATGAACTATGGTATGTATGAATGGGGGTATATGCAGATATTCACGGGACCTGATCTACAATCGTATGGTTTTAAGCCACATGATCATAGATTATGTCCCACTTGTGCAGATGTCCCAAGAGCTGCACCAGGAACAAAATATAAGTAAGTTGGGGGAGAGGCAGGCAACACCAGGTGGGCTGGCAGGTCCACAGGGGTGGTTTTTGTGGGTCCACAGAGGGTAGGGTTGTCCATCCAGGGGAGAGGAGTTGCCGAGCTAAAAATGGCCCAGTTGGAGCAGTTGGGGGGCAGCACAGCCCTGGATCTGGGGCAAGCGACTGGGCTTTCTCAACCCTGAGGCTGCACTTGTAAGGGACCAGGGCATAGACCATGGAATGGGTTGGGCCACCCAGGCCATGGCCCAACCAACTTTTAGCACATTAATTTAGCTAACTATGCAGTTTAAAAAAATAGCTATATAGTTTTAACCGGATTGACAATTGGGCATTTGTGGGTTATACAAGTTAATGTGCTAAAAGTTGGTCGGGCCATGGCCCAGGTGGCCCACCCCATTCCGCGGCCTATGGACCAAAGCATAGGCAGTCTTGCCTAATGGTTAGGCCGTTGTGGGAAAGCAGAAACCCACTGGGGCTAGGTCAAAGAGCAGAAGCCATATACCAAAGCCAGAGGGAGATCCAGTCAGGTGCCAAGTACTAATCTGGAGGGCTATCCACGGGGTGAAAATCAGATCCAAACTGAGTTCAGGAGCCACGAAACATAAACACATAGAAATCCACAGCCGAAGTCCAGAAATAAGCCAAAAACCAGGGTCAAGAGCTGTTGACTGGCCTGTAGACCCAGGGCCCCAGCTGGTGCTAAATGGATAGGTGCTTCCAGCAGCCTTGTGCTGCTACCCAGTGCATCCACAGATGGCTGAGAGTGGAACAACCTTCAGATACCTAAATAACCTTTCTCAGATGTTCTTGCCCCACAAAAAGTGACACAATGGAACTAGTAGTAACTCAGTCAAAATATTTTCAACAGAAAACCATTTCCAGAAACTGGGAATAGTTTTCCATGGAAAAATTTAAATTACTGTGATTTTTTTTTCTCAATTATCTGTCCAGAAAGCCAAATAAGATATGTTAGGGAACTGCTCATGTGACTCATCTGGCCCTCTGACTAATACTCTATGCTATTCATCCATCTAGGAACTACCCATGATAATGCCACAGGTAGCCCAAAGCTGGGCAGAAGTGACTACAGGGGTCTGAGTGCAAAAGGTGAAGGGGATAGGGGCTCATGTGATGGTGGTTTAATCAATCCTTCCTATTAAGGGCAAATGCCTAGGTAATAGAAGACACATCCTAGATATCAACACCTAGCTACACAGAGAGCTTATTATTTAGTCAGGAAAAGAGAAGACTGGGGGAGGATTTGAAACAATCTTCAAATACCTGAAGGGTCATTATAAAGAGAATGGTGATAGACTATTCTTTGGCTGTGGAGGACAGGGCAAAGAGTAATGATCTTAAACTGCAGCAAGGAAATTCAAGTCGGAAGAACTTCCTTGTTATGAAGGTGGATAAGCAGTAAAACAGGGCATCCAAAGGAACTCCATTCTTGAAAGTTTTTAAAAACTAATTATACAGACACTTGACTAGGATAGTTTAGATTGGGATGTACCTGGCTTAAGCAAGGGATTGGGTAAAATGGCCTTCTGAGGTGTCTTGAAGCCCTAAATTCCCATATTTGTATGCATCAAGTTTATCTGATCGGAAACATTTTGAACTGTCAAGCTGAACTGAATAATTTCACTTTAGATCAGTTTGACAACAAACTGTACCTGCCTAAACTGTGGGCCTTCAAGGGAGTTGTAGTTTGGGTTTTTAATGGCACTATCCTCCTTTACAAGCTGGTTTCCTTGGCTGGGGTCTATCTCCCATAATACACTGTGGTCTCTCCAGCCTTGGAATAGTCATGATTCAGAACAATAGTACATTAGAAGAGATGTAAGAGCATTTATAATTCATGACACTCAAACTTCAATTTCAGGGAAGCTCTGTGACAGATTGGATGGGCAAATAGGGTAATTTGCATCATCACAAAACTTCACATAGAGGTGAGAGACTCCATACCAGCTCTGAACTGACTGCCCAGAGGAGTTTCTCATCTATTGTCTCTTCCATGAAATCCTATGAAATATGAATGTGGAGGGGGAAAAGAGATTGGGACAATGGGAAATGGGACAGCTCTGAGAGAGCGGCGCTTCTGGAGCAGCTGCTCTTTGAAGCTGGGAGGAGGTGGCAATGCAGCAGGGCCATGGCACAGCAGGAGCAAGGAAAAACCCCGCAATCCTGGGAAGGACGAACAGGGGAATGGAGAATGGATTGGAGGGATCCCAGGGACCCGCTCTGACAAGAAGAGAGGGACTCAACCGGAAAGAGAACCCAGGAGTCTCTGAAGCAGAGAAGAGAAGTGAACTGCCTAGGCGAGGTGTGGGTAGCGTCTTTGGCTGCAAATGGAAATAAGAGGGGAGGTGAATGAAAGAAAAAGGAAGAAAAGGAAGGAACGATGGCAGGTTGACAACGAGACAAGATCAGGGCAAGTCTGTTTGAGTTCTTTTTGTTGTTCTGTTTTCCTGGGGTCATCTGAGAGATACAGATTGGGACAGTTGGTGCCCTGGGAGCCAATAAGAGAAATGGAGAAAAGCAACAAGAAACTGAAGGGACTTTCTTTGTAGCTTAAAAAAAAAAAAAAAAACAGTAAAAAAACTCGTGGTGGTCACCTGGGTTCATGTATGTGGTTTTACATTGAATAAGCCCAGTGAAGTGTCATGGCAAATTGGAAAAAGAATGTTCTGATTTACAATAAAGTGAATTGATTGACCCCATAAAGAGATGAGTGGATTCTTTTGAGGGGTAAAGCATAAAGTGGCTGGGGTTTCATCCAGAAGAGCGGGAAGCGAGACATCAATCGACGAGAAAAGGGTTCCATCTGGACAGCCGGGGTCATTCTGTGTTCATAACACCTCCCAACTGATAACTTCAAGTAAGATCAAGACGTGGCAGGTGAGAGCCAGTTTCAAGATGCAGGAGTACTCCAGTCAGGCTTTCTGAGAGATAAGACGTGACTAAGGGAAAAACACCCCCCTCCACCCCAAACTTCCATTTCTTCCATGGAGAACATTTACACTCTTTTCTCCAATGCTTGATGAAGGGTGTTTGTGCCCAAAAGCTTGCAATTAAAGACATTTCTTTGCAAAAATCTCATTGGTCTAATAAAATATGTCATCTCTACTACAAGTCCTGATCATTCTTTTATAGGCTTCTATGGTTTGGGTAAGAGTTGGCCTTGCTGCCCAAGGTCCCAATGGTCACACCCTCTCTTCTGAAAGACTTAGCACCTTGTCTCACAGGACACTTAACATGTGTTTTATTTAGGGTGCATTTACACATTACAGTTACATACTGAATCTTTAGAATGTCAAACAATGTTAAATTTTGAACAAGCTGTGAGTGCACACATATTAAGGGTCAGTACTGTTTCTTGCCTGCACAGCTTTGACTTGCCACTAGAGGGCTGGTGAGCAGGAACATGGCTAGAAACTAGGGCTGTGTGAAGCTTCAGTTGCTGATTCGATTCAGCAGAGATTTTGCCTGATTCAGTGAATCTCCGAATCAGAATCAAATCAAGAGACCCTTTAGTCTCTCTGAATCGAATCAGAACCCTCCAAATAATTTGGAGAGATACAGAAAGAAACTGATGATTGGGACATAGAAACAGCTTTAAATGTTTTTCCTACATACCTCAAGATACCAGGCGGCTCGTGAATGTTGAGATGCTGGGGCACATGGAGTGTCCCATGGGAGTGCAGGGGCAGGTCCCTAGCATGCTCGGCGGCGGACTCAGATGTAGACCAGAAGCACTTCCAGTTGACTTCTGGATCCATCACAGAGTACGCTGGGCCCCCCCCCCACCCCCTCATTCGGCACCTGGTGCCTCCTAGCTCTGGGGGGGCACCCAGGGTCTCCCTGCTGCCAATCACCAAACTGGGGGGTGTGGGGAAGGTCCCCTGTGTGCTCAGCAGCAGACCCGGAAGTGGACTGAACATACTTCCGGTCCACTTCCAGGTTCACCACCGAGCATGCAGCCCCTCCCCCCCACATACACACACTCCTGTGAGATCCTCCATCCTCCCTGCCATTGCAGCATTCATGAGCCACTCCGGTACCTCAAGGTATATAGAAAAAGCATTTAAGCATATAAAGCTGTGTCTACAGCCAAATCACTGATTCTCTGAATCAGCATCAAATCTTCAGTTTTGGATTCAGCCAAATTGAATCGGGACAGTGATCTGAATCAACTAATAAAATCACTGTCCCCGATTTAGGCCCAATCTGAATCCAAATCAAATACAGCCTATTTCACACACCCCTACTAGAAACCAGGGACATTTATACACATATATTTGGTCCCATGATATGCTGGAGATCCACCGCTTCAGAGTAGGCTCAATTAATCAAGTCTGCTCTGCATGTGAGCTGACACATGCTGCACTGTTGCGTGCAGTTGTATAAGTGATGAAATGTGCATCAATGCACAGAAAATGTTGGTGGTACCCTTTTGAACTAAAGAACCTTCTATGTGTTTTAGTTCAAAAGCATACCACTGCCTTTTTCTCAGTGCTGACATGCTTTTCACCAGTTATACTGTAAGTGTTGCAGAGCTTGCATGTGTAAAAATGCTCCAGGACACCAGAACTCCAGAACTGTATCCCTGCTCTGGGTCAAGGGGTTGGCTGGGAAGCAAGGGGCGGAGGCAGGGGAGGGCAGAAAATGATGCATCTTAGAATGCTGTAGGACTGTAAATTGCACGTCTCTGTGGAGCAGACTGAAGTTACCCTAACATGAGCTATGTAGCACAGCTCACAGTTAACCCTTGCCTGAAATGAGGTAACTTTGAGAGGCTCAGAGGGCTCTTAATACTAGTTAAGAAGCCTTAATGGGTGGAAGCTCATGTTTTAAGTGCCCTTAGTATGATTTAAATGTAATGTGTAATTTTCATCCTTGTGTAAACTTCACCCTTGTATAAATTTTCACCCATGTGTAAACTTCGCCCTTAGCTCATATTAAGCAGTACCATGCCATATTAAAAGTTAGAATGTGTTCTGAGGAGTCTCATGATAATATTTACTATGAACTTGAAGTGTAATATGTGACACAGTGTGGGAGCCAGTTTAAGACACCAGTACAGTCCAGGGGCAGGAACAGACAATCAGCTGATTTTTCGATCCTAGCCCCAACACTGCACCAGATCCCATTGGTTCCAGCCCCAGAGATTGTTCAAGATTTCAGTGCAGTGCTGGTGCTGGGACAACCAGCAAGCTGTGCTGGTATTTTCTCCATGGAGCAGTCAGAGAATAAGTGAACAGGCATAGCTTAATAGGATCTGAAAATACTCCTCTCCTAAAAAGTTCTAACTTTTCTATGATACAATCACAGTTAGCATAGGTTTTACTGCTTGAATGTGTGGAAATTTGGGCTTTAAACGCAGTTAACACATCCTAAGTGTAACATGGAGACAAGGCTTTTATATATGTGCATTGATAAATGAGCCAGATGGAATATTACCTGTTTCCCCCCAGTCTATTCCTAATGTCTCCCTTCAGAGGATGATGCAGTGCATACACTTAACTAGATGGAAACTTTTGCACAATCTCCAAATGGCCACTATTTAACATAAGGCTTTGGGGGCTAGATTCACATTGAACTAAACAGGATTTACATATAATTTGAGCACCTGACTCTAAGAAGTGACCCCAAAACAAGGATCCCAGTTAATCACAAATAAATGGCAGCCTTTTGAAAGAGAAAACAAATAAAGCTTCAATATTTGTTAAATTCAAGCTTGTTAATGTACAAAAATTCCATGAGACTCTCAAGGTAAAACTAGGGGACTATGGGCTCAACAATTCAATGATCAGATGGGCGGGAAACTGGCTGCAGGTTCAGGCCTAGAGAGTACAAATAGATGGATCTGTGTCAACCTGGAGGAAGGTAGCCAGTGGGGTCCCCCAGGGTTCGGTACTTGGACCAGTGCTTTTCAACATCTACATCAATGATCTGGATGTGGGGGTGAAAAGCACACTGGCAAGGTTCACTGATAACATTAAGATGTGGGGAAGTGCAGCCATGCCTCAGGGTAGGCTGATCCAAACAGACCTAGACAGATTAGTTAGATGGGCGGACCAGAACCAGATGCAGTTCAATGCTGAGAAGTGTAAAGTGCTCTATCTGGGGAGGAAAAATTCACAACAATATACAGGCTTGGTGGTGCTATACTAGCTAGCACCACATCCAAAAAGGACCTGGGAGTCGTAATTGACCATAAAACGAATATGAGCCACCAGTGCGATGTTATGGTTAGCAGAGCAAAAAATACCCTGGCATGCATCAACTGATGTATCTCAAACAAAACTAAGGAAGTTATTCTCCCACTCTACTCGGCTTTGGTGAGGCCACAGCTGTAGTACTGCATCCAGTTCTGGTCACTGCACTTCAAGGAGGATGTGGAGAAGCTTGAGAGAGTCCAGAGAAGAGACACTCATATGATTAGAGACCTGAAGAGTAAGCCATATGAGGAAAGGCTGACAAATATAGGACTGTTCAGCCTAGAAGACAGAAGACTTATGAGCGATTTGGTGGCAGCTTACAAATATATCAGGGTCTAGGTGAACAACTATTCACCAAAGCGCCCCAGGGGAAAACCAGGAGTAACAGTCATAAATTCCTAGGTTTCCGACTGGGTATAAGGAAAAACATCTTATAGTGTGACCAGACTCTGGAATAGACTACTAATGGGGGTGGTGCAAGGACCTACCCTGAAGATCTTCAAAAGGAGACTGGATGCATACCTTGCTGGGGTCTCTTCCAGCCCTAAACTTCTGTGAATCTGTAAAAGCACTGGAAGACTCAGTTATTGTCCCATGGAACTCAAAATCTAAAAAGTTATGTCTTATTTACTTTTTGTAGCATTTTTGCCAACATAAATAGTACTAGTGTCACTGTTGTAAAGGGACTTGGAATTGAATTGCCAGGCAAGTAATTAAGTAACCACTTATTACATTTCCAATTTTAGAATAACTTTTGGTTCAACTTCCATTTGCAGGCTAAGAACTTTTAACAGGTGTATAGAAACTATTGAAATTCACTAAAGACTTACATTATTAACTTGCAACTCTATATGGTTTGCAAAGTACAACAGATAATTAAACAGAACACTAGAATACAACAATTATTAGAATTAGAATTCAATACATGTATTGATTTTCTGATAAAAATTGATTTATCGGGATTTGGCTAATAATTTTTATTTTTATTATTTAAAGTTTTAAAAAATGATTAATTTTGTTTATATTTATTTTTGGATGATATTTGAGTACTCATACATGCACTCAAGCTTTTTGTAAATTTATGTTTTGATTAACAAGCCTACATTTTATAGATTTAAGAAAAATGTTATATTGTGTTATTCTAAACCAATTTAACCAGTGTGTGTATTTGATGGCATCTTTACCATAGTATTCAAACATTGGTCCTCCTTCACTATAAAGAGGTGAAGTAGTTCTTGGCAAATGCACATAATACTCCCATTAAACTGAATTGCAGCAATAGAATTATTTGCATGTGCAAACACAACCTTTGGTCCACCAGCTGCAACTTGAAGGTCTTTGGATGTTTTCAAAAATAGGGGTTCACTCATCACATGACAGAATAAAACGAACATATCCTTTACATTTTCTAAATAACCTTCTGTGGTAGGATGATTTCACTGTAGCTGCTCCAAACACTATTTTCGAATTTGGACATATTAAACCCTTTCAACAGAGGAAAAAAACATCCCTGAGTGGTGACGAAAAAATTCCTCAGGGTTACTCCCCTTGCTTACAAAGTTTGTGAAAAGAGCAAGTCAATACATATTAGATAAAGAGAATAAAGGAGAATGTAAGGAGAGAGCAAAAAACTAATGATAAGGAAAACAACACAGGGTTGCTTGTTGAGCTTAGTGGCCTTATTTACTGCTGCTTAATAAAATGAGAACTATGCCAATCACAGGGAAAAGTCCTTTTTAGTTCAGAGTCTTCCACAGAGAGGTGAGGTATGATTTTTTTTCCCCTCATCTATCTTCAGCACCCTCCAGGTGATACTTTTAAATACAACTTTGTGTAAGCTAAAGGAAAAAAGACTGATTATGCATCTTTTAAGTTATTGCAGCTGACATGTATGCAAACTGCTAACTAGGGCTATCTGCCCTTAGTTCTGCCGAATTCCTCTTTGACAAGCAGTACCAAAATCACTTGGGAAGAGTGATATACAGCCCGAAGTTGGTCTTAGAGCTTATTAAACATTTAATAAGTAATAAGGATGCATCAAAGGGTGGACGCTGTTACCTATGGCAGCTGGAGGCAAGAGCTGCTTTACAGCTTGGCCTGAAAAGTGTTTCACTGTGAAAATGACATGGGCATAAGAAACAAGAAAGGGGAGAAACCTATTCAATTGCTAGCATTTAAATATAGAGTGATCTAAGAATAGCTGACTTATTGACTTTTACATTTATTATTATAGGCCCCCAGGAGCTATGAGCTATGACTGCAGACATAGTTATGTGCACTTATCTATGTGTGTGTGTCTGTGAGTGGAATAACTCAAAAGACTTTGATACAAATACAGCTGAAATTTCATCTTTCCTGCTTAGACTATCAATCACTTGGATACTAACATATCTGAAGAGCTTTATTGCTGTTAATTTACACATAATTAGGAAGGAATAGATAATTCAGTGTGACTTTAGATGAAATCTACATGCATTTTGCACTATACTTGCATATCCATATGCTACAACTGAAATGAGATGGAAAATCAAAACAAGTCATTTTTGCATGGGTACACCAGACTCAAAGATTTCTCTTATGATTGCCATCATATATGTGCCTATATTAGCAACTTGCTTTATGGTCTTGATTCTGAGAGGCTGACTGTCTTTGAGGTATTGGGAACTGTTTGTTTAAATGATCAAGCTTTGGGGACAGGAAGTCTGGGAACAGCCACAGTAGAAATGTGTACAGTGATGCAAAGCTACTTGTGTGAGGAAGCCACTGAATAAATTGCATACTCTTTCAAACATCCCCAAGCCCTAAACAACTAAACATTATTAAACATAGTACTAGGAGTAAACAGAGATTAAAGAATACAACTCGAGTAGAACGATGAAGTAGCTAAAAGCTCTGTCACTCACTGCTGAAATTCTATGGAAATATAGAAGACAACTGGAAAATCTGTAGTGACTGTGACAGCGCTGGTGGCAAACCTAACCCTTTCTGCACTTCCAGTCCTCTATATGACCTCCCCTGTTGGTCTGGCCTACCACACCTTGATGTTCTTTGGATATTGTTTGGGATGCTTCACTCATGTCTCAGGGTGCTCTCACTAGTGTCTAACCTGTCTAATCAACCTCTTAGGGTCCTCTTCCCACTAACTCCAAAACTTCATGGTTGTGGTGTCTCTCATACTCCAGCAGATCTCCCAGTGCCAAAATAGTACTATTCTGAGACACTGGTCACCATCCACGGCCTTACTGGCCCAAATTATGCCTTAGGGCTCTTAACTGAGGCTCCCAGTCTCCCCCATAGCTACATTCATGCCTTTTGGGTGTCACTCTGTTGCTGTGTGCCACAAAGCCTGCCAGCTGTCAAGGAGATATGTGCAGGGGGGTTCTGGGGCCCTACACCCCTAGCTGCTGACAGGAAAAACTCATGACATGGGTGCTTGTGCAACTGACTGTCTCTGTCTTGGAGCAGAAGCAGTTCCTGGCTCTGTATTGATTCTTTCCTCTCCTTAGTCTGTGGTTTTGTAGGTGTTAATCCTTGCTCATTTACTCATTATCTAGTGGCTAGCTACTGTGTATTGAGTTGGTCCCTGAGTGAATCATGATTGATTGGTAACACAGTAGCTTAGCAGCCAGACCTGCAGTAGTCATCCCCCCCACCTCCCCCCCCCCACCTGTGCCCCAAGACAGACACAGTTGCACAAGCACCCATGACATGAGTTTTGCCTGTCAGCATCCAGAGGTGCAGGGCCTCAGAACCCAAAGATCCCCTGTACCTATTTTCTTGATAGCTGGCAGGCTTCATGGCCTCAGCAGGGGCTAGTAGGCCTACAGCTTTCACCCTGCTGCGCCTTAAACACCATGTCACCCAGTCATGAGTTTTGCTTGTCTGCAGCTTGAGGTGCAGTTTCTGACAAATCCCTGCACCTATCTCCTTGAAATTTGGTAGATTGTGTGCCCTCAGCAGGACCTAGCATACCTGTAGTTTTGACCCCACTGTGGCTTAACACATACATGTGACATGAGTTTTGCTTTCAAGAATTTGGGGTGCAGTTTCCCCCAAACCCCTGTACCTATCTCCTTGAAACTTGGCATACTTTGTGATCTCAGCAAGATCTACTATCCTAGCAGTTTTAACTCCACTGTGGCTTAACACACAAAAATAACATGAGTCTTGCTTTCAGAATTTTGAGGTGCAGTTTCCCAGAAATCCCTGCACCTATCACCTTTAAACTTGTCACATATCATGACCTTATCAGAGGCTACCATTCCTGCAAATTTAATCTGAATCAGCCAACAGACAACAAAGTTATAGATATTTAATTGATTCCCAATTATACTCTATGGCCAAATCACCGAATCTTTTCCAAATCTTTTCCAAATTGATTCAGAAGCTCCAAATCGATTTGGAAAGCCTACATCTTCCAGCAATTCAATTCAGATTAATATATTCAGCCTCTGAATCATCTGAATCATATCTGAATCTGAATCATGATCCGAAGCTTTGCACAGCCCTACTGCTGAGGCCACATCTGGAGTGCTGTGTTCAGTTTGGGGCTCCCCCACTACAGAAAGGATGTGGAAAAATTGGATAGAATACAGTGGAGGGCAATAAGAATGGTTAGGGGGCTGGGGCACATGACTTATGAGGAGAGTCTGAGGGAACTAAATTTATTTAATGTGGAGAAGAGAAGACTGAGAGGGAAATTAATAACAGCCTTCAACTACCTGACGGTTGGTTCCAAAGAGGATGGAACTAGACTCTTCTCAGTGGTGGTGGATAACAGGAAAAGGACCAAAGTTCTTAAGTTGCATCAAGGGAAGTTTAGGTTACATATTAGGAAAGCCTGTCTCATGAGGAGAATAGTAAAGCATGGCAACAGGCTACCCAGAGAGGTTTTGGAATCTCTTTCCTTAGAGGTTTTTAAGACCCCAGGAGATAAGCCTTGCTGGAATGAACTAGTTGGAGATGGTCCTACTTTGAGCAAGGGATTGGATTGAATCGGGGGGGTCAACCTTTTTGTATCAGTGTACCCCCAGTGGCTGGATATAAAGCAGTGTACCCCTGGCAGCTGGATGCAGAGTGTGGGGGTGACTGTCATGAAGCTGGACATGTAACAAGGGGATGACGTGCAGCTGAACGTGAAGCAGGGGGAGGGGTGGTGTGCTGTCAAACACAAACCATACGCGTACCCCTGGGGGCACTTGAGAAGGCCCTAGGGGGTACATGTGGGTGGGTGGTGCCTGCATGACAGCATGGGATGGTGCATGGTGGCACTGTGTTCCCCCACACACTCAGACATACCTGCTAGGGCCTTCTCAAGGGTACCCAGGAGTATGTGTACCACCATTTCACAACCCTTGGACTAGATGACCTCCTGAGGTCCCTTTCAACCCTCATTTTCTAGATTCTCTGATTCTAAAAATAGGCACTTGTAGCTTACAGATCCCTGGCTGCCTACTCCCCTGCAGCTAGCACATATTCAACTGTCATTACCAGCTTGGGGCCATACCTGCTAAAGTTTCCCCCTTAAAGTAACAGGAGGCCCTGGCTCCCTGTTACAATTCTGTGTTTGCCAACCAATAAAGCCCAGTGAAAAGGAAAACAATCAGAAATCTTCATTTCTGACAAAAGGAGATCCTGCAACAACTGATATGTTTAATATTTTTTAGTTGTGGAACTGTATTAATGAGTATGCAAGAAGTCAATCATTCCACATAAAATGAAACATATGAAAGATATGTTTTTAAACAGAGAGTACAAAAAGAATATAAAAACACTGAAATATTGGTGACTTTTTTTAATTCTTTGATGTGTCAGTCTTGCAAAGACATTGGGTAACTTGCTCCCCATAAAAGACTAGATTGTGAGTTCAGTCAAGACAAAAAAAACCAAAAACCCTCAGAGAAAGTATAGGGATGTATGGAGGAGTGAGCGCGGGTGTGGCGGAGAGACCTGGAGAATACCACTTCCAGAGCCATTGCCTTATTAGGCTGGAAGCTCCAAGAGAGGAGGGTGGCAAAGACAGGGACTTCAACAAGGAAAAAGACAGATACTGTAGGAGAAGAGAAAGGGGAATGAGGACCTCCGAGGGACTAATAACTTACCTGAGAGTGTCTGGCAACAGGGAGAAGAGAGGAGTTCTGAGGGCGAGGGGTGGATCCTTGATGAGAAAAACCCCATGGGATGCATCCTCCGTCGGCAGATCTAGAAAAGGAACAAAGAGAAGAGGAAAATAGATTTTACTTGCTCTCCCAGGCTTGGTGATGGTGACAGATAACCCTGAAAGAGGGTTCAAGGCATCAGTCCTACACAGGATAAAAGGTAGGGTCATAGGTTACCAAGATAATGAGGGTGCGTATAGCGTGGTTGCAAGATAGAAGAGCACCCTTTGAAAAAGAAACAAGTGGACAAAAAAAGTTAAAAGAGACTTTGTTTATGAATACTAGGTTCAGTTCATCCAAGTTAAGAGCTAGAGTGTAAGGTAATTATATAAGAAGAGTTACAAAGTTGATATAATAGATAAGGTTACAAAGAAAAAAAGACACAAAGAGACACCTTTTGCCTGAATGCAAAGGAAAGTTGTACGTAGCGACAAAAGATAAAAATAAGGACAAGTATTAAACAGAACCGGATTGTGTTTATATATATCTTTGATTGCGGGAGAATATCCAGAGAAGTGAGCAAGATAGTTTACCCATAATACCCGTGAGCTCTTAAGAAAAACATAATAAGAAAGAGCGAACAAAAAAAAAAAGAAGAGTGAGAATAGCCCTCCCAACTACTGATATAAAATTTAGAATAATATAATAATTATAACATCCGAGACGTGGCAGGAAGCAAAGTTGGGGGTACCAACAGTTCATGAGGTAACTATATAGGGACACAGGGGCATTTTAGGTACGACCACCACAGGACGTCTAGAACTAACCCTTGACAAGGCAGTTAGAATTTGCCAAACAAAGGAGTTATCTGAACCCATAATTAAATTTGTAGACATTACTCTGATGCTGAAGACACTTTGAAACTAGGAATCCAAATTGCGACAAGGAGAGAGACTTGAGTAGAAACCCATATGGAGCTCAGAACAAAACTACCACACAGATTGGTACACCTTATAACAAGGTATGCTATGCAAGTCAGGATGTTATGACATAGGAAAAATATTAAACAGATGACGTCACTTTGGAACAGTTTGCAAATATCTTTACAGTGCACCCAGTGTGAACAAAGAAGATAATGATAATCCCTCCAGTTCAGGCGAATTCTTCATAGGAGCAATGGGCAATGTGGCATTGGACTACAAATGGACTGTCAAACTGTGAGCAAATGTGACACTTATAAATTTTAGAAGATAATAGTCCAGAAGCCAATGTGCTGCGCGAAACATTCATTTGCACTAAAAGAAAGGCAGAAGGTAAAAAATAAAACTGTGGGCTTAAAGTGGTAAGCTTATTACATCTAAAGGTACCTGGGGAAAAGATGTAAGTGTTAATAGCAAGCTGAAAAAAGATAAAAGGCTAAGTTCAAATTTCTTCAAGGATGTCTCCAGTCTTGGTTCTGTTTTTCCCTCTCTAACTTATTCAGACAATATGGGAGGGAGATAAGGGAAGGAAGGGGGAGGTATACACTATACTAGATTGTCAGCTACTTAATGGCTGTGGTATATCATTTACTTGCATTCCCTTGACCCAAGTTTGGGTAGAAGAACAGAGACAAAGGAAATGATCAGTTCATAGGATGTCAGGTGTTACCAATTTTAGAAAAACTCAAGAAAGATGGACTGGAAAAAATGTAAGCTAAAAGTTGTACTAAAAGTTATTTAGAGTACCTTTAGTCATTTAGTAATAGACAAAGCTAATTTTAGACAAGATATAGCTTAGACATGGAATAAAAATGGCCATATGAGTTTTAATTAGAGTACTACCTCTTAGGAATGCTTTTATATTTGTCCTTATTTATAGTTTTTTGATATTGAGCCAGGCAATAGAGTATACAAATCTGAATTCATCTCAGAATCTTAGCTCTTCATCCTTAAACTACAGTTCCTGCTGAATAGTCCATCTATAGATGAACTAAGCCAAGTGCTCTTTTAAAACGTAATTTGAAACCTAGGTGCCAAGCCCCTTCCCCTAACAGGATGGCCACCTGTTAGAACTAGGAGAAAATTAGGGCAGACAGAAATTCAGACAGCTATCATGTAATTTTAAATTCTCTCAAACATTAATAAAATTGTTATTTTTTTAAATGAATGCACATTTTCCATATTTTGTAAGTATCATGTACTTAATGGGCGTGTCTACACATTGCCCTACAGTGATGTTGTTACTGCACCGTACCACCCATACTGCACCTTACATGTAGCGCACAGTTACATTTAGCAGCTACTTCGCTGTAGCAGTGAATTATAATGGGGGAGCATGCCACTACAGCAAAATAGCTGCTGGTCATGAGTAGACATCTGTGGACACTAGGCTGTAGCATATCACTATGATGACATATCATCATGTGTAGAGTCACCCAATATGTCTTATCTGTGCTATTTGGTCATGTATATCTTATCTTTATTTCATTATTACATTTTCTATTAAAAAGTGTATACATTTAAGTTTGTAAGAATTTAATTTTGGTGGGACTCATTTTTTGAACCAGTTTCTTGGTTTGCAGAGTGCCTCTGGGGTCAACAGAGGACATTTTGCTTTACCTGTGCAGCCATATAATTCTTATGTGTTTTCAATGCAGACTTAGTGAACTCTGCAGGCATACCACACATGGAAAAATCACACAGCTGTCCCATTCATCTCAATAGACAGCATTTCGATGCCTTTAGAGATGTATCCATTGTTAGATACCTCTGTATTCATTCAAATCGAATTGCATCCCTCTGGCCACAATTCTACCTCTTCCTCCTCGCATAAGGCATAAGAAGTCTTACCAGGACTTTGGACTTTGAACAGTGGGATATCTACATGACTATGCTGAGTTCAGTATAAATCACTGCTTTCATAGATACCTAGTGTATAGAGCGCTTGCTCAGGAAATGGAAAGTCTAGATTCTAGGTCCCCCTCACACATTTTCAGGTGGTTTGGCCCAACATATCTAATGTATTATAAGTAAGTTCCAATGACCAAGCACTGGGTGAGGACACCTTTAACCCTCTTCCATTGCTGTTGTTCCACTGAATGGCCAAGAAAGTAAGAGGCATTGGACCAAAAGAAGAGTAAGCTAAAAATAAAAAAAAAGAAAGAAAGAAAAAAAGGAAGAAATTTATGTCACCAAGAAAAATGGGCACTGCTAAAGTAGGTAGGCTTGGGTTCTGATCTCTGCTACCAAGGTTGTTAATGCCTTTTACCCAATGGTTCTTAATAGTATATGCAACACCAGCACCATTGTAAATCTGGAATACTTCCAATGTAGCTCATTGAGTAACCCTGGATATTACTTTAGTAACAGAGGGCAGTATATGGCCCAATGGCGTTGCATTATGCAAGTTGGAAGGGACCCTGGACTGCACTGTACAAGCTGATCTGAAAACAAATTGATAATTAATTACCAGTATGCCCACTTCAGTCTTCTGTGTGCCTGGTAAGAGGTACCACAGGAAAAAAGTGTGATTTCAGGAGAAATTTGACAATAAAGCAGCAGATTTAGCTGTTGTTACATAAAGTAGAGATGGCTAATAGCAGATGGCAAGAGAACGCAGACTAAAGTATATGTAACCCTGCTTACTTTCTCCATGTTCATCTTTGGTTATGTTCTATAACAGTAATTTTATGTATTCTTTATCTGTATGCCCTCTTTAGTATGCATGTTTGAAAGTTTGGGGAGATATTCATTTCTGCATTCACTGGTTATGGACTTGGGTTTACTGTTTGGCATTAAGTTGCAATTGTAAAGGGCAGATGGATTAGATTTTGTGTATACCAGCCCTCCCTTCCAAAACAGTGAAGTTTGTAAGCACACAACTCTTACTAATGCAAAGGTCATTGAAAGGTCATTATTTGGCTACTGTGCAGTTAGCATCTCATGTAGACACGCCCACTGTGTAGTTTTGCTAAGAGGTTAGACAATGGAATTATATAGGATGTTTTTTCTAGGAATTTGCCTCAGGCAAGGGGTGGGACTAGGTGATCTCTCAAGCTCCCTTTCAGCCCTGTTTTTATATGCTTTGATGACCTTCAGGGTTAGTACAGACTCCGTATATGTGAGGAACCAAAACAATTCTTTACACTCTTATATCAAGCTAAAAACTGAGAATCTCTGACCTTCCTTAGCCATAAAGCAGGGTCTAAAAGAGTTCTGGTTGCAATGACCACCAGAAGGGAACTAGCAAAGCAGTGGCAGTCCCTATGGACAGTAGCAAGAGCAATGATCCCCAGTAGCGTACCCAAGCAGCAGCAAAATGGCAGCTATTACGGTGTGGCCTCCCTACCCAGCACTTGTGAGCTGGTGTAGGTGGTAAAGTCTCTGGAGCAGAGCAACAACCCCTGATAGCAAGGGGAACCAGGGTCCTCTGGAGTGGGTCTCCCTATCCAGCCCCTACTGGCATCTATGGTAGAGCCCCTGAACAGCATCCCTTAGTGAATTTGACTTTGCAACTGACTAGACTAAACAGTAGCTCTCCTAAGTTGATATGCCAGTGACAGAGAATTAAACTGTTTCAGGATTCATATGATGTTCAGTAGTTAGGATTGCTTTAAAGCTGTGTTTTTTATCCCTTTCCCCCCTGCAATACACTTTATTTTAGTTGAACATTGCTTGTAAATGGGGATGTTTGTTCACGTAAGATCGTCCAGTTAAAATTTACTTTCTGAGTGGGGGTTCAAGTCAGATTGAAAAAATCTGTGCTAAGCCTCTGATACCAAACCCAGTCACTGTTGCTCCCATCCAGTGACTGGGTCTCCCACATCTTGTTCCAGTGCCTTAATACTAGGGGGTGACATTCTTTTTTATTTCCTGGTTGTCTAAGTGCCACTTTTTGGCCATCTACAGGGCATTTGGGGCACTTATGTGCCATGGGGGATTCTATTCTTGGATATATGTATGATTACATAGACATGCCTACTGGCAGAAACATTATCCCCCCAAATAACTGAGTAGTTAAGGCACTCAGCAATAAAGCCAGAGGACCTGGCTTCTGGGCCCTCCCTTACATGCAGGGAATGATGAACTTCAATCTCTGACTTCCCAACACAGCACTCTAAACACAACACCACTGTTCAGCCATTGCCCAGAGCCTTCTCTAGCACTTCTTCTGAAGCTAGCCATGTTGGAAAAACCATAAGGGAGCTACATGGGACCAGGAGGAATCTGGTAAGGCAATGGTGTGTCATTCAGTGGGGAGGCTCAGGGTTTTTGTCTCTGGTGATGTTGTAACAAGAAGCCCCTTCTTGCCTGCACATGCCCATTTTGTGCATTTCTTTTCCTTCTAAGTATTGGCACAGACCTAGCACACTCATTGCATGGGTGTGGCAAGACTTTGAGCAAACCAGAAAGTTGAAATGGCTTTCTGTACGAGAAATCTACAAACTACATCTTTAGCTATCACTAAAGAAAACAAAACAGTTAAAATAGCCACTTTTAAGTAAAGCCTGTAAGAGACAAGACAAGCCAAGGTGCATTGAAAAGAAAACTGTAAATATATCCTGGTGAACACATTCCCCTTTGATTAAGACCTGTTTCCCAAAGCAAACTTCCCATATCTGTCTAAAGTTTTATGCTAAATCAGTCTATGTAACTGCATCTAACCTAACTCACTTACTGTCCCCAGTGTTTGATCCTCACTACCTCACATTTTCATTTATTGATTAAGCTATATTTCTTTTTATATTTCATCTGTCTCATCTTTACCCTGGCATTCTGTATTTTATATTTTATACTTTTTAACTTTGAACAAATGTATATTTCTTTAAACTAAAGTCATACCTTGTATTACTAGAACTGTTATTGTAAGAATTCATTGAAATTGTAATCACTGGAATTGCATTGCTGCATTGGGGCTGGTTTCCTGAATGAATGGGAGTGAATCTGAGTGAGTGATTAAGTAATAGGCAAATCCAGCTGTGGTTACAAGTTAATGAGCAGCAATTAACAGCTCCCAGCCACAGACTGACAGGAGGAAGGTATCTGGTTTGAGTTAATCAATGCTGGGTACTGATTCCTGGAACTGAGCACCCATCTTATTGACTATTCCTATAACCCATGACAATACAGCAGGGGTGGGCAAAATGTGGCCCAGGGGACAGATGTGGCCCGCCAGGCCATTCTATCCAGCCTGCAGGGCCCATAAAAATTTTTGAAAATGAATATTTATCTGCCCTTGATGGCTTGCCAAAACTCAATAAACAGTCCTCCACCCAAAATAATTGCCCACCCCACAATACAACCATTAAGTCAATAAGTCAAGGGTGGACTCCCGAAACTGCACCATCGGGCAGAACCCCAGTGACTGTGGCTGACAGTTGACATGCACTACTCAAGACCCACATAGGTCAGCACCCTCCGGATTGGGCAGCCAGAATGATGCTTGGGGTCACACAAGTCTGTCAGAAAGGAATAAAACTCAGTGAAGTGTGACCCTCAGTGGTGCCCTCTCATCCAGCAGCCAGCCTACTGAGACAGAAGGACAAGCAAGGGGACGCCCTTCGGAAGAAGACATTTCCTTAGAGGAAGCTGACCATTGACAGCAAACTCCAGCACCCTGGATAGGTATAAACCAACATTGGTGCTACACTACTATTGCAGCAATTGTGTGTGTGAGTGTGTGTATGTGTGTGTCAGTGTGTGCTCAGGTGGCCAGTACCCCTCATAACTCAAACTTTGTATTTATGATTTTATTGGTAACTTCATATCCCATACAATAAATTAGAATCTATTATGATCCTGTGAGTTGGTCCTTTGTAGCCGACAATATAGAAGCTTCCCTGAGCACTGCCCTCCATTAATTCTTTTTCCAGTGACTATATAGTGACTTAGTTTCAAATGAGGCACGAGAAATCCATGGTATCATGGTATCATGGTTGTGCTCAAAAGTCAGAGGCCCCTGCCCTCCCACTCTCTCCCTCTAAATTCAAACACCCTCTGGATGAGGGGTGAGGGACTAGAAACCAGGACCTCCAGTTTCCTAGGCTGCTGGGCTATCAGGACAAAAGAGAGACTTGCTTGTTCTGTTCCTGAGGCTAAGTCCAGTAATCACAGATGTTGGCTGACCCTTTTTTCAGGCACCTATGTCCTCTAAAATGCCCACAAAGTATACTATGGCTGCTATTGCATAGGTTCAGCTTGTGTGACTACATAGTAACTTCTATTTGTCCATGTATACAAGGTTGCTGTCCCTGAATAGAATTTCTATGGGTTCATAAGTGCCAAAAATGTCCTATAGATGGCCAAAAATGGCTACTTATATGACTGGGAAAGAATAGAATGTATGACATTTAATGGGCAAAAGGTGAATACCACCATTATGCTGAATACTCTCAAACCTCTGCTATTTGGGGGGTGGGGGGGTTGGTCCACTACATTTTCTGGGTTCTTGAGTAGCATTTCTGTGCCTCTAAGTTAAAAATTAATCTCAATCGAAGGTTAATGGAGTTGGACACTTTAATGACCATATTGATTCACTTCCAAACATATACAATATGGCAAATTTCTCTGCGTAGAGTTAAAATATAGATGCATAAGGAATTTAGAAACCTTAGAGTAATTCAGGCCATTATGCAGTAATGAAGTAAAATGTCAGTTCATGACTTCAACCTATAAAAACTGTAAGGCAACTTAAACGTCTTAGCAGAAAAGTGATTTTTTTTCCAAAAAAGTTTTATCAGAATAGGAAAGGAAAGAGCATTCATCTCTGGACAAAAATGTGTCAAACCTGAAATCTCCACGAGAGTCTCCATACTCATTTGAAAGACAGGTAAACTAAAACCATTGAGGAACAGTTTGAAGTCATCTTTCTTAGAATAGGACTGAAAAAGCCTGGTTGCTCCACAATTCAACACCAAGGAAAATGCCCATTGTCTAAAGCAGAGAATACGAGAAGGGGGATTCTGCTCTGGGATTCAGAGAGCCAAGAGAAGAACCAACAGAGTAAGATCATTTTATAAAAAAGACTAAACCTTTTACTTATGCAGAGACTAAAAAGTACTAAATAAATTTGTAAAAAGGGAACAGTTTTCACTTCCCATAAGACAAGAAATCTGCAGGATATGACTGAAAAAAAAATTCAAGTTTTGATATAGAACCAAGGTTCTGGTAGGTGTCCATAGTAAAACAGAGCACATTTTCATACATAGTCATTGTTCCTTTCAAGATACACTAGGCATCATTCTGTTTCACCTAATTGATGACCAAAGCACAACTATGAGTTCATAGAATCATAGAAAATTAGGGTTGGAAGGGACCTCAGGAGGTCATCTAGTCCAATCCCCTGCTCAAAGCAGGACCATCTCTAGCTAGATCATCCCAGCCAGGGCTTTGTTTAGCCAGGCCTTAAAAACCTCCAAGGGTAGATAAAAAACCTCCAAGGATAGAGGCCATGAGAACTGAGGGAGTTACATTCTCATAGTGTAGAAATAATTTTATTATCCTCTCCCCCCTCCAGGCACATAAATTTCCCCTGCTGTAGAAATATTATTCTCACACTGGATATGCACAGATGCCTCCCCATTCCTTTTTTAAGATGTTGTTTATTGCTGATGTAGGAAGAACTGTAAGAAATAAACAGTAGATCAGCTACATGATTTGAGATTCTGAGAGCTACCATGACTTCAAGAAAAAGTCACTCTGTGCTTCTATGATGGACAGAGCAGTGGTATGTCAAGGTGTTCCCTATTTGTGGGACCACCACAGAACCCAAAAGGTGTCTGCATTTTAGACTGCAGTGATTCCTACAGGCCTACATTTAGGTTGCACGTAAGAAAAGAGATTATCTGAGAAGTCTAGCAGTTGTGTTTTCCCAGTACAAAAAGCTACCAGTTGAACCCTGTACAAGGGTAACAAGGCCTGGCTCTGTGCTCTGTAACAGCACCCAGCCAGGATCCCCTGTGCATGTATCCCAGCATGATTTGCAGGCTCCCCTGTCTGCCTAGAGATAGCTGATGGCAACTGAGGGCACAGGTCAGGGCTGACTGGCTGGCCACTCTAAGGGACCATAACCCTCCTCCCCACAACACTGCCTCTCTGCTGTCAGACTTTGAGACAGAATACCCAGAACATGTCTGCATAATGTGTCAATTTACCTTTTGGCAGCAATGGATGCCATCCCCTCTGGAACCAACTAATAGTCCCAGTTCCAGCACATTTGGGCTGAGTTACATCAGGGTCAGGTGTTGGTGGGTGCTCAAAAGTTGGGTGCTGGTGGGTTGGGATTGAGTCTAGGCCCAGGTATTTGTGGCTCCAGGAATGGCTGAAGTGGGTCTATGGCATTTGGGTAGGGGGATGAGGCCTGGGGGGAGCTGGGTCCCATGTGATTGGACCCACCTCCACCATATCCAATCTGCATAGACCTTTATTTTGCCAGGACCAGATCCCCAACCTGCCTCCTCCACAAACACCCTGACATGGAGTATGCCTTCAGGTAGGGTCTGGGTCCAGGAAGGGTGAGTTGAGGGGCCTGGAAATGGTAAAGGCAGATAAGGCTGATCTGTGTCTATGGGCGGTGTTCTGAAGGTACCAGGAACAGTGGGGTGGGTTAGGATAAGGGCAAGTCTCAACTACTGTGAGACCGAGAATTCATAGAAGAGGGAACGAATAAAAAATGTAGAAGCTTGACTCTCCAATCCAATGGTTAGCAACTCAGCTGAAATGGCTGTTGCCTGGGTGTAACAGTCAGAACCAGAGGGACTAATAAGCAATAAATATATGCTTCTTGGAGACATTTGGTATTTTGTCTAAACAGGTAATATTAGTTAATATAAAGCTTGTAATTTTGTCAACCGCAAATGTAACTTATCTGTCATAAGTTTAACCAAAATGATAAATTAACTGTTTGTGGAACTGACTGGGCCCCATAGGTAAAGCTGTAGCTGTGAGATTAGCTGACCTAACGGTTTCTGCTCAGGATTCAGCTTTAGTGATAAAAAACTGGATCCAACTGCTTGGCACACCCAACACATTCCAGGAAAGCATGCCCCAAGAAAGCATATTCAAATGAAACCTAAAAGGGGTTGGGGCTTAGGCAGAGCAATGTCAATTTCAAACTTAAAGGTGCTGCATCATAATTTGCTTATTGGATAAACCCGAGTTTGGGTAGTAACCTTTTATGATAATTTTTAACACCTTTCAATCCCATAGGGTAACAGCTACAGGGTAACATTGTAAATGGCTCTAAAGCCAACAAATTAGGATAAGACTAGGTATAAAAAGTGCGTGCATCAGGTAACCAGCAGGAAGGAGGGAACAGAATGGTCACTGCTGTTCCATGCCCGGACCCCAGACTCCCGGTGTGAGTGAAGATTGGATCCTGATCAAGGGATTTTCCCTGGTAACCCTCTGACAACGTCAATCAGGGATGCCTGACTTTGCTGGAATCACTTGATGCGTACCTGGCATCAATCAGTTGCCAACCCATGTCTGTCTATCTGTTGTTTTGAACAGCCCAGTGGCTAATACCCTCGCAGTGCCCAGTTGGCCTGTGACAGAATTGATCTATCTGTTGTTATTATCTGTTATTATTATTTACTATTAGCTCTTTAATACTGCATTATCTGCTTATCGCACTTATCTTTCTGTTAACTGTTGTGTGTGTGTAAGCTATAATAAATTTGCCTTTACTTCACTCCTAACTTTGCCTCCTCGATCCAAAACTGAATTAAACAGCCCAGTTGGCCTGTGATAAAAGTGATACATTCACAGTGCCCAGATAAGGCTGATCTGTCTCTATGGGCAGTGTTCTGAAGGTACCAGGAACAGTGGGGTGGGTTAGGATAAGGACAAGTCTCAACTACTGTGAGACCGAGAATTCATAGAAGAGGGAACAAATAAAAAATGTAGAAGCTTGACTCTCCAATCCAATGGTTAGCAACTCAGCTGAAATGGCTGTTGCCTGGGTTCTTGTTCTTTCCTTCAGGCCTATTTCTATTGCTTTTTTCTGGCTTTTCTTGAATGTAGAATTCATAAACAGAGCTGTCAATATCACTACCACTTGTCTTGTGAGAAGATTCCAAGGGGCTGGAGGTCTATAATGGGATGCCTTTTTTTTTAAATATTTCCTATTAAGTCCTAGGAAGTGCCCCACTCAATACTGGATTTCTATAAATCACCAGAGATCCTGGTTTTCTCTGATAAAAAGATCCCCAATTTTGGGGTTTAAAAAGGTAAACTAAAATCCACATTTTTCCATGGAAAATGTGGATTTTGGGTTACTTTTTTAAAACGAAAAACTGGGGATTTTTTTTTTATCAGAGAAAACCAGGATCCCTGTGAAGCACCCTTGAGAGATACCTACATATTCCCATTGACTGCTGGGGGACCCTAGGTATATAGCTCTGTTTCCTGACCCTGCTGAGGCTAGGTTTCTTTGTTTGGCTCACAGAAGCTGAAATTGGGGGCACCTGAGGGGTCAGTCTTGATTTTGCCTTAACCAATAATGTCTCTATCTTCACAATATCTCTGTGAAGTAAGAAATTGCTATTATCCCTATTTTTTTTTTCAAATAGAGAATTTAATCACAGATCCACAATGCCTTTAAGAGTTGCCTAAAATCTGACAAGCTCAGATTCACAGCAGTCATCTGTGATGAGCAGGGAACTGAATCTGTGGGAACCGCATGTATTCAAGGCTGGTGTTAAAAGCATCAGTTTATCCTCCTTACCTGATAAATTACTACCTTAAGCTTACATGTGTTTGAGAGCTAATTTTGCAGCTCAAATTTGTACTAGTTCCTGCAGCATAAACTGTGGTATTGAGCCACAGTGCTGGAAAGACAACTGAGGGAGTGGGTTAACAGTAGGAGACAACAGCTGCAACCTTCCTTCCATTGTGGAGAACCACAAGGGACAGCTCAACCTCAAAAATGAATGGCAGCAATTGAGAAAGGATTGTGGTTAGATTGATTAGGGATTGCACTGATGGCTAATTCTTTATCAGGCCCCTGTGATGGGCTCTTAGTGAACAGTGTGGATAGCATAAAGCAGCACTTCCATCTGTCTGGCAGAAAGACTCAAGGGCAAGCACAGGTGTCTACTCTATACCACTACTCCCTTCCCAGCCAGATCTGACATTAGTGTGTCTGGTACAGAATCTTATTTATTGTAAAAGCTTGAAGCATATTACATGAAAATAAACTCTAGTAAACTAGATATTTTTTCATGTAGTGGTGAGAAGATAAATGTAAACAGAATGAAAGATAATACCACCCACTTGTGTGCTGTTCTGATCTTTACAAAATAACATTTCAGTGCCAAGCATCAGGATGTTTATTTGTTTGGTTCTTTTTTTTCTCCTAATTGTAAACCAAGTACAATCTTTGTGAAAGAAGCAGGTGTAGTATAAGAAGAAACTAATGAAGTTTGAGTGAAGATTCTTTTTGTAATTTCAACAAAGGCAGCCTTTCAAGAAGTCCATTAGGACCTGATCCAAGTTTCCTTAAGTCAAAGGAAATTTTCCTATTGACTATAGACTCTTGGACTTGACACTCAAACCAAGTAAACAGGCTTTATTCTGAAAATTTTCTTAGAATCTGTAATCCTGCAAAACCATGGGATGTGTTTAGTCATGGACACACCTATTCTCAAAAATCTACTTCACTCTGAAGAATACTGATTCCGCATATAAATATGCTCCACAACCTTCATACATCCACTATTCAGGTTTACAACATCCATTTCTTTTCCCACATCTTTGCCACATGGTTGTACTATATTCAGGGATTCTGGTTTCATAAACAATATATACATCACCTTCAAGTCTTTAATACTTCCATGACTACATCATGTTTCTAGCCATTATTAATAGGCAAGGGATAAAACTGGGGATATGAGTCCTAGAGGCTCATGCTACTTTTTTGTGTTATTTAGTTCACGTGGGTTCTGATCCTCAACGAACTTTGAGGTCAAAATTCTCAAAGCAGAACCAGCAAATATTTCTTGAATTCAAGGTCAAAAACATGTAAAATCACTGAATTTCTATATGGTTTCCATTAGCTTGATCTTTTTCAAGCTCAGCCAAGCAAAAATTTTATGACATCTGTTGATTTTAGCACAAATTTGAGGTTTTAAATTAAATCCCTCACCAAGCAAATTTTGCAGAATTAGATAGATAGATAGATAGATAGATAGATAGATAGATAGATAGATAGATAGATAGATAGATAGATAGATAGATAGATAGCAAGCACTTACAGGCATTGAACAAGCTCAGGCCACTTTACAAGCATTAAATAATTACCTATAAAAGAACTCATGCAAAGCACCACATTTTCTCACATACCAAATGTACCCCAAATAAGACACATGCCTTGTTTTTATAAGGCAAAATATAGGTGGGGAAAGATGTTTCCAGAGTCACAACCAACATGCCCCAGGGAGAAGCAGCTGCCATTTTACCATAATGCCATTTACCATAAAGCGGGTTTGTTTTTTTTCTTCCCTTGCTTCTATTCCAGTGAAGAAAAATCAGTTTCCCCTCTGAAGACACTCACTCCAATATTGGAAGGTTGATCTGGGGGATAGTGATCCATATGGTATATGGGAAATATGGTAAGTAAAAGCTATCTCCACATCCCAACTTCACACCAGAATTGAGACAAAAACCTACATCTTCATATTCACAGCCACTGTATATTAGCCATTAGATCATGACATCCTACTTTTCAGCATGATTTTTATATTCTTGTTATGATTGGCTCCAGAAGTTTTGTCAATTGCTTTGATTGGTTGTGGCTATGGAAAGAGTATGACCAAAGGTTCTATACTTCTTATGGGACTTTTTTATTATTTTATCATAGAATCAAAAGATACAGTTTTTAAAATTGTAAATGGCTCAGTGTTCTTTCATACACAAATTTGAATAAAAATAACTAACTTGGTTTAATTCACATATTTAACTCACACCCGAGTTAGACACCTAGGCCTCATATGTGTGAATGGGGTGAGTAATTTTGATTATATAAAGCATAGAGATTGTTTGATTAGTTTCTGTTTTTCATATGCATTTTTGGAAGAGGTACACTTTTGCTGACCTGAGCCTTTGTGCATGACTAGTAAGGGATAAGTGGTTTTTCACTCATTGATCCTCTCGTCAGTACATGCACAGGAACTAGGGTCAAGCTATTAATTCTTGTCCAGGTAATAACCTCCTAAATATGTTTTTTTCTAAACTAATCAGCTTTATTACCTAGAACTGCTGAAATGATGTTTGAGTGAAAAGCAAATTTTTGACACTAACTCCTAGCTATGGAGCATAATGCAAAATGAATGATGGACCAGCACATACAGTGATAGAATCACCAAGAAGCTTCACTTTCCAGTGCTTGCAAATGTGATTTTAGACTATCTTGTGCTACATTTCTTCAGCCACACTTCTCTGGCAATCACAAAAACTTCTAAATTGAGACTTCAACAATGTTGATGTCTAATGAGGCTATGTGCAGCATTTTCTGATAATTACATTCTTTTTCCTTAAGACTGTTTATTATTACTTGTTGGCTCAGACTTTATACAATTTTACTCTTTTGCTAGTGACAAAGTACCATAGAGCAAGAAAGACCTTAAAAAGTATGTATGCAATATGGTGCATTTTCACCTATTGCTAAGCAAAAGGCTATGTTTCTGTCACATAATACCCTGTACCCACACTGAACTATGTTTATGCTTTAATCACCTCCAGGTTAGTTTATTATTACTTGCTGTACCTTGGGCTGGCTCTGAAGGCCACCAGGAAGCTGCAGGTGGTACAGCAGGCAGCAGCACACCCGCTATGCGCAGCACACTAATGAGAATATATCATATGGTAAGTCTTTCCTTTACAATGGTTAGCAATTCAGTTCTGTGTCCCAAGCACAGTCCTCAGCCTCACATCTATACAGCCCTAATGCAGTTAAGACCTGCCACTGAGTCTCTCTCTCTCTCTCTCTCTCTCTCTCTTTGTGCCTTGAAAGGACAGATGCAGTAAGTGGGGTCACATTGGCTGATAAAGAACAGATTTATTTACTTGGCTTCATACTGCTACATGCAACGTACATATTCAAGTCTCTGTGCACTTTTTACAGAGGTTAAAAACATAAGCACACAACAAGAGCATAACCAGCGGCCTCTCTATTTATCCAACACTCCTAGATAGCAAATATCCCAAATATCCCCCCTCAGCCAAAAAGTAAACAACTGCTCATCAGAGGTTAGGAAACTAGTCAGTCAATATTTGCACACCTTAGAAGTATGGAGACCTAAGGTATATCAGGATTATTAAGTATTATATGACTCCAGAAGACTTTGTTTGTCAGTTGTCAATTAACATTCAGTAAACAAATGTATAGTTTAACAATGACACACTAGAAAGTCTCACAACAAGTGTCTATTTTAAAAAGAATCAGTACAATGTAGCATGCATGTTGAAACAATTTTATTATACAAAAAAATGAAGATATAACATTATTTATATATTGTATTATTGCATATACATTGTATATAGAATAGAAAGATAGATATAATAGAATATATATCTGTCTATATTATATATGATCTTTTAAAATAGAAAGATATCTATCTATATATCTATCTATTTTAAACGCTTTAAAATATATGTCAAATTATAGCTGCCCTGTTTGCATGACCTGGGGCTCTGTTGAATTCTGAAAGTAGGGGCTTGAACTCATAACTCCATCTATACAGAGACCATAGGCATTGAACTATGGTAGTGACTCAGCACTGCATGTATAAACTCCCTGTGGATCTGGACCCAGATTAGATATTGCAGTGCCTAACCTGTAGGCACATAAGTCCCTTATTGGATCTGGCTCTAACCTCCCTTTGTCTAGTTTTCTACTTTTGTCTCTGAGGATGAACTATCAGGACAATTTACAATCCTGATTGAAAATGAGAGAGCATTGAGGGAGTATTTGTGTGTAAAATGCTTTGAATCACAGCTCTAACAAAAGGGTAAATATAATGATTATGTAGATATATCTATCCAATATTTCCGTTTACATGACTCACCCTAATTAAAATGGCTTTCAGTGTTAATTGCTTGATATTTCACTTGCAGAGTTGTTAGGACATTGTTTTCGTGAGCACTCTGGCATTCTGCCCATACCAGTTTCAGCCATTACACCTTTTGCTCTTTTTAATACTTTTCTAACCTTAAACAGCTCCCGTGAGACAAAAATGGTGACCCTCTAATAACAAAAGGAACAAAAGAAGCACAGATTTCTCAGTCACCTAGTCCTGCTGAAAGGCCAACCTTTTTTTCCCCTGGGAACTAAAGAAAGATGTGGACAAGGGACATATATAGTTTATGAAGGAATCTGTTAATGTATGTATTATTAAGCAATTATTGTTTTTTACTGTAAAATTTCTTAAATTGTTCAAAAGGTAAGCATATTAGAAAGTTAATTGTTGCTATTATTGCTCTATAAATTCAAACTCAATAACATTCACTGTATGATTTTTTTTTTAATTTTTGAATTCTTATTTTTTTTTAAGTTCTGCAGTGCCAGCCTGAGCCCCTGTCACATCAGCTGCTGTAGCCAGGGTACAGTGACCCTATGTTACCAGCACCAGCTCAGAGCCTAGCCACATAGGCTGTGCCAGCCTTAGTGTGGTGAGCTTATGCCTAGCATGACCTGGAGGCATCAAGTCTCCAGGTCAGATAAGACTTGCTCAGAATCGGCCTTCTTCATCCCTCTCCAACTCCACTCTTCCCCAGGTACTGAAACAGTTATATCTTTGAGCTAGGGACAGCCATACAAAAAGCCCAAGCCTGAATTGATTCACCCTTTGCAGGTTAGTCTAAGCTGCACAGCTTAAACTGATTAATAATGGGACAGACATGCTCTGTTAAACCAGGAAATGCAGCTACATGTCTGTAGTGGCTCAAGCCAGAAGCTGAGGGGATGCTAGAGCATGCCTGCTAGCCACTGCCAAAGGAGAGGTAATAGAGATGCCCTCCAAGGCTCTCACCCCTCCCTGCTGGAATTGAGGGGGTGTGTCCAGGCACAACGCACAGGATGCCAACCACCAGCCAGGAGTGGGGGGGAGGGAGAGCAGCTGCTGCCAGACTGAGGAAGGGGGATGTGGTAAATGTCCTTTCTCTGAAGCAAGCATGTATTGAACACAGCAATTTGCAAAGCATACAACAGGGAACTACCAAAAATCTTTGCCTAAACTAAGATACAGCCCAGTAAAACACAGCATACACAACTTAGTCTAACTTAAAATGTAAACCAGGAAGACAAGAATTGGTTTTACTAATCCTGAGGGCAGAGTGTCTTCTTATAGCCAGGCCTTCAGAAAGGCTTTGTTTAGGTATGTAGCTCTCTGCATTCTTTGGTGAAGCTGTCTGCAACTTTCCTTAACTACATCTCCAGTGTGTGTGATGATTGTCAGGTCTTTGCCTACACTTCCCACCTATCAGTCTGCTCCTGCAGGTCTTAGCTCTGGGCTCACAGGTGCAAAGCTTGGATCTGCACACAGGGAACTAGCTTGCCTCTCTCCCACACTTTCATCCTCCCCTCTGGGGCACACTGTGGAATTAATCCCGTTCCAAGTTGCAGAGACTGCAGCCAAACCCCTGGGGGGTTCCAGAGGAGAGAGGGGGAAGAGGAAGGAATTAATTCCATCCCTGCCTGGCTGCAGGCAAGCTCTATTGGTACAGCTGCAGTTCCCAGGCTTTGCCAGTGGAGTAGGGGGAACAGGGGATTCATAGATTCATAGATGTTAGGGTTGGAAGGGACCTCAATAGATCATCGAGTCCGACCCCCTGCATAGGCAGGAAAGAGTGCTGGGTTTAGATGACCCCAGCTAGATGCCTATCTAACCTTCTCTTGAAGACCCCCAGGGTAGGGGAGAGCACCACCTCCCTTGGGAGCCCATTCCAGACCTTGGCCACTCTAACTGTGAAGAAGTTCTTCCTAATGTCCAATCTAAATCTGCTCTCTGCTAGCTTGTGGCCATTATTTCTTGTAACCCCCGGGGGCACCTTGGTGAATAAAACCTCACCAATTCCCTTCTGTGCCCCCGTGATGAACTTATAGGCAGCCACAAGGTCGCCTCTCAACCTTCTCTTGCGGAGGCTAAAAAAGTCCAGGTTCTCTAGTCTCTCCTCATAGGGCTTGGCCTGCAAGCCCTTAACCATACGAGTGGCCCTTCTCTGGACCCTTTCCAGGTTATCCACATCCCTCTTGAAGTACGGCGCCCAGAATTGCACACAGTACTGCGGTCTGACCAGCGCCCGATAGAGGGGAAGTATCACCTCCTTGGATCTATTCATCATGCATCTGCTGATGCACGATAAAGTGCCATTAGCTTTTCTGATGGCTTCGTCACACTGCCGACTCATGTTCATCTTGAAGTCCACTAGGACTCCAAGATCTCTTTCCACTTCTGTGCCACCAAGCAGGTCATTTCCTAGGCAGTAGGTATGCTGGACATTTTTCCTCCCTAGGTGCAGCACTTTGCACTTCTCCTTGTTGAATTGCTTTCTGTTGTTTTCTGCCCATTTGTCCAACCTGTCCAGGTCTGCTTGTAGCTGTTCCCTGCCCTCCAGCGTGTCCACTTCTCCCCACAGTTTTGTCTCATCCACAAACTTGGACAGAGTACACTTCACTCCCTCGTCCAAGTCGCTGATGAAGACATTAAAGAGTATCAGTCCAAGGACCGAGCCCTGCGGGACCCCACTGCCCACACCCTTCCAGGTCGAAACCGACCCATCCACTATGACTCTCTGGGTGTGACCCTCTAACCAATTTGTCACCCACCGGACTGTGTAGTCATCCAAGTCACAGCCTCTTAACTTGTTCACCAGTATGGGGTGGGATACCGTATCGAAGGCCTTCCTGTAGTCTAAGTATATGACATCCACCCCTACTCCTGCGTCCAGGCATTTTGTAACCTGGTCATAAAAAGAGATTAGATTAGTCAGGCACGATCTGCCTGCTACGAACCCGTGCTGGTTTCCCCTCAGCATAATTTGTCCTGCCAGGCTCTCGCGAATGTGAGCCTTGATAATTTTTTCAAAGACTTTGCCAAGGATGGAGGTGAGACTGACTGGCCTGTAGTTGCCCAGGTCCTCCTTCCTCCCCTTCTTGAAAATGGGGACCACATTGGCCCTTTTCCAGTCCTCCGGGACTTGGCCCGTGCGCCACGAGTATTCAAATATTACCGCCAGTGGCTCTGCAATGATGTCGGCCAGTGCCTTCAGTACCCTCGGATGGAGCTCATCTGGGCCTGCCGACTTAAAGGCATCCAGTTCCTCCAAGTGACTCTGCACCATCTCAGGGTCTACGCATGGTAGTCTGGCACCTTGCTGCTGCCTCTCTACAATCCCAGTGAGAGACTTGTCTTGCCCCTCACTTAGGAACACTGAGGCAAAGAACTCGTTGAGGAGTTCAGCCTTGTCCCCCCTGCCTGTCACCAATTGCTTCTGCCCATTTAGTAGGGGTCCTATTCCTCCCTGGGCCTTCTTTTTACTCCCTATATATCTAAAAAACAATTTTTTGTTATCCTTTACTTGGGATGCCATCCTCAGCTCCATGGTAGCTTTGGCCCATCTAACTGCCTCCGTGCAAGCGTGAGCAGAGGAGGTATGGAGAGAAAATGGAGATGAGGAATTTGCCTCAGGGGCCATGGCAGGCCAGGATGGAGAGAGGAATTTGCCTCAGGGGCCATGGCAGGCCAGCGTCTGGCCACACCCTGCCCCTGCTCCAGCTAGAGGCCAGCCCAGCACACTGGAGCAGAGAACAGAGCTGTGCCCAACCCAGAGAGCATGCCAGGGTGCTGGGGGAATCTGGTTTAATTTTTAACCAGCAAGGGGTCTGGGACAGACATTGCATAAACTGGTTTTAGCCAAATCACTTAAGTCAGATACTACATTCAACCAGGTTTATCTCAAACCAGCTTCAGACATTTTCAGACTGGTTTATGTGCTCTGAATGTCTGTTCTGTTGTGTAAACCAGTTTATGTGTAATGTCTGTCCCTAGCCCTGATGATCAGGTTCTTAACCATTCCATTTATGAACTAATAGGTCATGCTATATTTCAGAACCTTGTTGTAATGCTAACTGCACAGATTGAAGGAAATAATTTTTTCAGTGGTTAATATTCTTAAATATTAACTTTTATTTTGAATCTCTAGAAAGATAGCCTATGATATGGAAATAATTGTTACTTTATTTGAAATGCTTCTGTTGTACGCTGTATGCTGAAAGCTTGATATTTTATTTATAAGTGTATACATTGTGTTGTATTCATACACAGTGATTTTCATTATGCCCTGCTTTTGCATGGAAAATCATTTGTGCAAATGTTAGGTGACAATTTTAATATTTAACACACAGACTCACATTGTGTTTGGCCTTTATATGGGTGACCAGTGAAGAGGTGTCCAAAAATCTGTCCCAATTGCTTAGCCCACACAGTTGCCAACTACAACTGTAGTGATCACACTCCTTTACATCTAGATTGCACAATTTTATTTACATTACACAGACATTCTTCCGTTCTCCCAGTTTAGCATGAACCCCTTTTACAAACTTTGGGGAACTAAAATCTTGGAAATTTTATACATCAAAGATCCAGTACTAATCTCTAAAAACAAGACAGAGTTCAGTACCTCCACCTTAGTGTGATACTTCAAGTAGGCTAATTGGGTACCTATACATGTACTTGGCAGGGGAGGGGGGTGTTTTAATTAGAGGAGTTCCTGAAGACTCACTCTAATTAAAATGCCATAGCATCTCATATATTAAGCCCCTGTGTTTAAAAATGGATGCAGGATGCTTTAACTAAAGCTCATTCAACAAGCTTTAGTTAAAGCACCCCAGCAGCCATGTTTAAGCCTGCAGGGGCTTATACACATGACACTGCAGCAGTGCTAGAGCATACTAATTAGACGCAGCCCCCAGGTCTTCTCCTTAGAATGTGTTAGACCATGCATATATGCTACCATTAATTCTAGAGACCAGGTTATTTAACCCAGTTGCAAAGGTGTGCTAAGGCAGCCATACTGCATCTTCTTCCCAAGTGACCCTTAGGTTCTTGCCTCTTTTAGCAAGCTATTGCCCTCCCATCAGTATCAAATCTATAGAAGCAGCAAGAAATGCTGTTTTGTTCAAGGCTTAAGCAAGAAACTGAACAAATAGGATCCTCCCTCCCTCAAAAGCAGCACAACCTTATGGGCTACCATCAAACAAGACATAGTAGTATTTGTGGGACCCTCATGAAAACAAGTGCCAAGGGGATTCTGGACCAGAACCTGGAGTATGAGTTGTAATTTTGTCCTTGTCCTTACTCTTGAGCCAGGATTGATGGGAAAAGGAGAAAACTTGGGACACAGAAGGCTAAAGACATAGACACACATGTCTTTCAGTTCTACTCTGGAGTGTCCCTGAGCTACCCACTCTTTAGGCCTGTTGCTGCCTGACTCCAGAATCTAAAAGCAGAATTAGGATTTATTTTCAAATTCAAGATAAAACTTGTATTTCAGGGATTTGAGGGGAACACCAGGATACAACCTACAAAATTCAGGGATAATTGGTTGCTTTATTTTTAGATAATGTGCCCATTTAGAAGTTTTATTCTGCTCATTCTGTCATTCTCTCAGCCTCTGGCAAGGGGTTACATTAGATGACCTCTGGAGGTCCCTCCCACCCCTACTTTTCTATGATTCTATGGTTTTCTATTATTTATTTGGATATATCAGTATGTTTTATTCCAAACCTCTTGATTTTTTAGTCAGATAGTGCTTTAGTGCTGTGGTAGCCAGTCAGCACTAATATACAAACTGCAAATTACTTCATTTGGTTAGACAAAGGAGGAACTCTGAATTATTGTTAAGGAAATAACTTCTGTTTTTGAGGAAATGCATTTCAACATGGTAATGAATGTGTAAATCAGTATTCAACCCAAATATTCATCAAGGATTCAGGTTGGAAGTAGCTCCTGAAATTATGGCCATTCTGAGCTACAAATGTTATCTTGCATTCAGTTACTCAAAAAAGCAAGAAAAAGAAAGGAGCGGAGAGATGAAAACTTCAAGCCCAAAGAGAAGTTCCTCAGTGTAGTGAACAGCCCCTACACATTCAGTTTAAAAGGCTTTAACCTATGTGCCAATATTTTGTTTTTTCAGTACCTAATCTTAAGAATGCCAAAAAAAAAGGTCCTAGACGATACAGTGGAGTTCTCAGAAATGTTCTGCAAGTAATACACTATAAGCTCTGAATCTAAATGCAAATGAATTTGATGAACCATATAGAATTGTTACTGTAATTTAACGGTTTCATATCTCAAATTAAGACAATCTGAAATATTTACAATGACATGGAAAAGGATTTCAATAAGGTGCTTCTATCACGTTTGCTATAAAAAAAAAGTAAAAACTGCTTTATTATTAATACTAGATGGTCTCGCTCTAAGTGAACTAAAGTTTATTGTAAGTGAAAATGTTCAATCAACAATTTTCCTCTGTCATCCTGCCCTGAAGTACAGAGCATGAATTAACTAAGAGAACACCTGTAGCAACTGAATAACTAAAAATGGAACTAGTTCTGAATGTCCTCAGTCTTCAAAATTTTAAGGCCCCAACATTGTACGTATGCAGATTGCAAGAGAATGACACAACGGCTACATGCAGATATTATACTTATTGTAATTTAGTTATGCAGAAAGCGCTTTACAGCTGTAACATTCATGATACACAAAGCACTTTAAAAATTCTAAGTTAACCCTAGATGGAAGTGGTATCAGACTAAAGTGCTTTAGGTTAGAGCGCTTTATCAAATATTTGTAGTACATCCCATTGCAAGTCAAAGTAGGTCACATTCCCCTGGTAACCCAGGGACCCCTTGCTGTGGGGCTTGCTACCCTTAACTGGTGCTTATTTGCTCCGGGTGAGCCTAGCCCCACCCCCAAACTATCACATCAAAGGCTCTGTCTCCTCTTTACACAGCCAGATGGGGGTGGGGCAACAGCTCCCATGCTACACAGCCCCCTCCCAGGTCATGGGGACCCCAGCTGGGTCCAAGCTGGGGTGGGCAGCCCCATGCTGCAGCTCCTGGCTGCAACTGTCAAAAGGCTTGTGTGGGGGATCCCCTCTGTTGCATGGACCCAGCCTGCCCCCCCCCACCAAGGCCTGACCCAAAAATATGGGGAGGACCACCTAGCATGCCCTGCCCCCTGTCCCAGCCTCCTGACAGATAAAACCAGGACCTGCAGTTTTGGAGCTCCCAGCCCAGTTTTTCACCATGTTGGGAACTGGGGGTGGGGGAACAGAGACCCCTGCCATGTGGACCTGGCCTACCCCCGCCCCCAAGGCCCAACTGAACCCAGAAATATGGGAGGGGAGCAGGCAGCAATGGAGCTCCCTTCCCCCACTCTACATGCTCCCTGAGCCATGTAGCCACTTATTATCTGGTCCAGGTCATCCCTAGCAGTATCATTAGTGTCCACATGAATGAGATCTATAATAGCAGAATAGTAGTTAGAGGACCAAATAAGTCTGAGCAACTTTTCTGTCACATCTCAGATGAGGGCTCCTGGCTGGCAGCAGATTTCCCAAGCCAACAGCTCAGGCTGGCATATGGCTGCCTCCATGCCCCGCAATAGGAATTTGCCAACCTCCACCAGATGTTGTTTCCTCTTGGTAGCAGTGGTCTTGTCCTCCCATTCCTTGGGGTATGTGGCATGTCCTTCACTGCCACTGGAGTGGGCTCCTTCTCATCCAATGTCAGGGTGGCATACCTGTTTTCTGGCTAGACAGCAACAGGTTCCTCTTGCAAGAGGTGACAAGATGCCAGCTTCCACCTTCCTAAGAACGTTCTTTGTCTTCTAATGCCTTCTCTGGTTATCTATCTTCCATGATGCTTGCAGTCTCTGTACATCAAATCAATGAAAACCTCCTGCTCTTGGATGTTTCTGGTCCTATACACCTCCTTCTGTAGTTCCTGTACCTCATTCCTGAGAGAATCCACTCAGAGGCACCTCTCACATCTCAAGCACTCCCCAACCTGGCTGTCCCTGGCAAGGGCATGCAGGCTGCAGTCCCTGACAAGCTAGGCCAGAACAGGGGAGAAAGCCTTTGTGGTCAGTGGCCATGCCTAGACAGAGTCTGCAGAGGAAGGGCTGGTAGTGGCAGGGACTTTGGCTAGGTTTTCCAGCCATCCTGTCAATTATACTGCTAGGTCCTTCATCCTCCTTCATCCTTTTCTGTGCTATGCCATTTTCCTCCTTCACCTGCTTCAACAAGCTTACAGTGGAGGAAGGGTGACAAGGAAAGTAACTGAGCAAATCCTCAGCGAACTCCCCATTCAAAATCCCCTGTTTGCTGGTCTGTTCACTGGCCCTGTGCCACTTGTTCTTGTGTCATTGACTTCTAGCAAATCTGGCCTTTCAGCTTAGGCAGGCCCCAACTCCTTGCTCATACTACAATCAGCCCAGCCACCCACAGTCAGGCCCAGCTAGGTCCAATCAGGTCCATTCAGTTCACTCTTCCACAGAAGCCCGCAGAATGGCTTTTCTGCAGGAAATGAATCATTTCATTTTGATACTGTCAACACGTTTCATTATAATGTTATTTAGATTCATTTTAGCTTTTTAATCCATTTTAATTATATCAAACATTATGTACATATATATAGTATGGAATCATAGCAAAGACTATAAATATAATATGTTGAAATTAATATTTAATATGATATACAAGTAAAAACTAATTGGCTTTTGCCTATCAAAAATATTACTGAATAGATACATTCAGCTTCAACAAACCTGCATTTTACAATGAAAAACTATTCCCTCAAAATTTGACTGACTCTATATGTAATTATATGGATTATATAAAGGAAGTCTCATAGTCCTGGACCTGAACCAAAGCTCACTGAACTCAGTGGGAGTCTTCCCACTCAATCCAATGGATTTTCCATCAGGGAGGCAGAAAATGCTGCTTTTTATCCAAGCTCTTTTATGAAGGAAAATGCTGTTGGCTTGCTTTGTATAATTAGAAAGTGGAACAGCCTTCATATTTATGGCTTAAGCTTGGAGAGAGAAAGAAGAGAGTACAATGTCAGTGGCATTGAGAGGAAAGAGTGATGACTGTTTTGCAGTGATGTGCTCTGTAGAGGGCTAGTTGTACATTTTATGGAACAGCAAGCAAAAGCAATCTTATGGGCTCCTAGAAGTGTTGGGACAAAACATCAGTCTGTGAGTTGCAGCTCAGTGTAGTCCTGTGGCTAGCAGGTATCTGTTAATATATTGCTTCTTCCCTCTTCAGAGCTCAAGCTTGTTTCCAAGGAATGTGTCATTCTTCCTACCTGTAGGACAGGGTTTCTTGACTTTGGCACATGCTCTCCCTCTTCCCCTTCCTGGATGAGTCCACCACTTTTTGCCCAGGAATACATTGAACCCAGAGTAACTGTCAGTTTTATGGTACAAACCTGAGAAATGTCCTAATCCTCTTACAGATCATCTGGGTGCAGTGGCTGTGACATGCCATCACAGAGGCCTATAAGACTCCATGGGAGCCGTGGAGCTTATGGGATATAGATCCCCAAACAGGCAAAGCCTGAACTGTGCACTTATTTGGCTTGAACATAAAGCTACTTCCTGCATTGTACCAGTATGTTAGTGAAGAATCTGGAGCTATAATTTAGATTTACTATGAATATTTTTTTCTAAAGCCAGCCACACTGTACTTTTCTCCAAAAGAAGACTAGTTTCAATGTGTACAACACAGAACACTCCTTATATGGATTTTTATATTTTACATTTTTAAAAATAGGTATAATCTAAATTTGTGGAGCAGAGAAAGAGAGATTTCTATTCAAACAATCTGAAAGGCCTCAAATATTTCTCCTGATCCTACCAAAGATTTTATTTCAGTGTTCACATTTATGGTAACAGGTAGCTTTCATTCAAAGTTGAAGTAATCTTAGGCTTTAACATCTTTTCATAGCAGTATGAATCATATTTTCCTTTACTCATCTCCAGCAATGGAAGTGTGAATGCGAATTATGGGAATAAGAAAATTATAGGTAATTTATGTTTGTTGTAGTCTTGTTTCTATGATTGTGAGAGAAGATGGCCATAATTTGTAACCCTGGTAACGGGGACTGCACATGCATTTGTTCAGACTGACCCCCACAAACTGCTTGTCTCTCTGGATTTTAGAAAGAAAATACACTGAACATGAGATTAAGTTTATTTCTTTAAAAATATCTGTTCCAGTAGCAATGGAAAATGTGGCCATTTTGTATTTAGAGCAATTTTCATTGATAATTGCTTCTGGTATGGTTATTTAGCTAATTCAACCACAATCTAAAACCAACAATATATTTTTCAGTTTCCTTGTTTTCTTTCAGGGACCAGTACAGGTAAAGACATCCAACATACAAGTCAAAATTAAACTCTGGCCATCCCTTACCAGGATAGCTTCTGAGTATATGCATGTTAAACACTTGCCTAAGGAGGGGGCTCAATCAAGGCACAGCACTGAAAGTATCCGTTTTGTACTAGAACTGCTTTTGATTAGGTGGGGTCCTTATCCAGTGAGGTCCTGAGCTTTTTCTGAAGAGCAAAGATCATGACTCTCTTTTCCCACTGTAATTAATGGGAATCAAAAATGCTCTATAACTTGCAAAAAGATGCTCTGCACCTTGCAGAATCATGTCCTCGCCTTGCATTAGTTTACAGCTGAAATCTTGGGTCTCTTAGTTTAAATTGATTTTATGTGATGGAACGTTGTTTGCTCTAAATGCTTCCCCTGCATCACATACAATTAAATAAAAAGCTTGTGATTTGTTGATGTGATAGCAGTGCCTACAAGCTCTATGATCTCTCTGCATTATATAAATACCTTTTTAAAAAAAAAGTAGTCCACTCCTGTGCATTTGTCTGAGAGCATTCTTTTCAATGCTGCTGTGAAGAAACATCTGTTCTATGAAATATTCCTACTCTAATAACCATACTCCATTATCCATTTGTTCTATATCACATTGTCCTGACTCTGTACCTACTGAACCTTTTAGAGCCTGACCTTGGATGTCTCATTGACTTCATTAGGGGGGTTGCTCATGTCAGTAAGAACTACCATAGGTTTGTCTATAGTGCTCATCTATTGAACAGTGTTGTTGCACAGATTCCCCTATCTAAATAAATAGTAAATTGCAATAGGCTGAAACCAAAATTGTCACTATAAGTACCTTTACATCACTGATGGTTTGAAATCTCATTCTGGATATCTATTTGGTTTAATTCTTTCTGAAATAAAATGAAAGAAAATAAACAATGAAACAAAAAATACTAGTCATGCACTAACAACAATAAAGGTGTAAATCACCCCCCACCCGAGCAACAGAGAACAATATAATTTAAAGTAGTGGAAACCTATCTGTCCCAGGGGCACAGGCCCAGAAAAGCCTCACTCAGAGGCAAACCCCAGGAAAAAAGAAAGGAAAACTGCAACTTACCTGTTGTAGGGGCCGGGAGGAGGGCGGAAATGCACAGAGGGAAAACACCCGCGTGATTCATCAGTCATGACTATATCCAGCTGGAGCCAGGTGATGTCATGAGGAGATGCCACCTGGCGGAAATAAAGAATGGCCCCGAAGGCACAGGAGGAGGCAGAGGAGCCGCAGGAAACCGCGACGTGGAGGGCGTCCGGCCACTGCAACCACTGGTGGCAGGAGCAGCGGCGGGAGCAGCAGCAGCAGTAAACAATGCTGCGAGAGAGGCCCAGCTGGGATCAGGAGCTGGGCAGGGGTCAGGAGACCCTGCAGGGAACTGGGCTGGGGCTAAGGCAGCAGGGGCCGCGAGGTGTCCTCACGGTGGAAAGGACTGTCATTCTCCCCCTGCACTCGGCCTTAGTGAGGCCGCAGCTGGAGTACTGCATCCAGTTTGGGGCTCCACAATTCAAAAAGGATGTGGAGAAGCTTGAGAGAGTCCAGAGAAGAGCCACGCACATGATCAGAGGTCAGGGAAGCAGACCCTACGATGACAGGCTGAGAGCCCTGGGGCTCTTTAGCCTGGAAAAGTGCAGGCTCAGGGGTGATCTGATGGCCACCTACAAGTTTATCAGGGGTGACCACCAGTATCTGGGGGAACGTTTGTTCACCAGAGCGCCCCAAGGGATGACGAGGTCGAATGGTCACAAACTACTACAAGATCGTTTCAGGCTGGACATAAGGAAGAATTTCTTTACTGTCCGAGCCCCCAAGGTCTGGAACAGCCTGCCACCGGAGGTTGTTCAAGCGCCTTCATTGAACACCTTCAAGATGAAACTGGATGCTTATCTTGCTGGGATCCTATGACCCCAGCTGACCTCCTGCCCTTTGGGCGGGGGGCTGGACTTGATGATCTTCTGAGGTCCCTTCCAGCCCTAATGTCTATGAAATCTATGAAATCTATAACCGGTGAGGGACCGACAGGATCCTAGAGGAAGGCGGCAGGAACCATGGAGATAGCTGGTGGAGGAGTCCTCATTGAAGGCAACAGGTGCCACAGCTCCAGGGTCGAGGCAGATCCTGGAGGGGGAAAAAAGGGAGAAGGGCCCTGGCTGGGGTGAAGGCTCGAACCATGAACTGGAGGGCTCATTAGCCGGGGGGGGGGGGAGAGTAAGGAGCAACAGAAGCCAGGAGGGGGTGAGATTCCCTCCTGTGGGCACTCCTTATCTTGGGTTTTTTTTCTCTCTTTTCTTTTGTCGTGGGCCTCTGGCAATCACAGAACTAGGAATCTTGATTTTGTTTATGCTCGAGCACCTTGGGATGAAGGGTTATGGAGAGGGGATTGACTGTGTTCCCTTTTAGGGTCTGTTTATCTTCCATTCATTAGTGAAGATGGGTCAGCGAAGCCCTTAGTACCAGACCAGGGCAGCCGGGATGCCACCCGGTGGTTAGGGCGAACAACGCAAGTGTCACAGGATACCTCAGTGCCCTGCTCCTAAAGGGGGGAAACTGCTGGGGAAGAGCCCTAGCAGGGAATAAAGAGCCCAGCTGTGGGTTGCCAGGCCAACCAGGAGGTTAGCTGACTGAAAGGGGCAGGGGCTGGCTCCTACATAAATCACAGAAAGGAGACCAGAGGCAGTTCCCTGCCAGCAGCCCAGGAGGAAGGAGCTCTCCGCTGCAGAAGAGAAGCCAAGCCTGAGCAGCACATGACTGCTGTGGGATGAAGAACCCTGGTAGGCAAAGCGTGATTATAGCCGGGTGGCTTATGTTTAAGTTATATCCAAGGGGCTCGAGTTTGTGTTGCTATTTGTTACACCGGTGGTTTGGGTGAGGCTATCAGGGGATGGAGGAGGCCTCATAGGGGGCTCACAGTAGAGTGGGGACCCCAGTGCCAGCAAGGGCACAGCATTTGGGGTGCACAGACCCCAGCCCCAGAGGGGGTCAGTTGAGAAGCCTCAGAGAGGGGGAATTGCTGAGAAGCCCCAGTGCAGGTGTGGCCAGCCCCGGAGAAGGGGGTAGCAGTGCAGTCAGCCCCAGAGAAGGGGGCAGCATCACTGGGGAAGCCCCGAGAGAGGGTGGCATTGTAGAAGAGCCCCAGAGGAGAGCGGCTTTACTGAGAAGGCCCTGAGAGAGGGCGCGGAAAGAGAGAGAGAGAGAGAGAGACAGGACTGCGGAGAGCCCGAGTGCCAGAGTGGGCACGGAGAGAGAGAGAGGGACAGAATAATGTCCATTACATCTGCAAGGTTTGGGGTGTGGTGTTGGGGTGGTAGGAGCCATGCATAGCCCATAAGGCTAGGGTGCCCCGAAACACCCATTTGCAGTACAAGACCCCCGAGGGGTCCAGGAAACCACGGGGTCTTAGCATCCATCAAGACATGACCGAGAGGGTGTAAAAGGCAGCCTCCCTAATATACTAGAACATCAAAAACATGGCGGGCGAGAATCTGAAGGTATCCTTCGGCCAACTTGGTACGGGAAGGGGGCCTTGAGGAGATCACAGTCCTCCTATATGGCCCCGCCATGACAGCAAGGAACAGGTGAAGGCCCACGGCCCCAGTTAAAAGTGGGTCAAGGGATTAAGGAAAAGAAGTCCTGGGGTGGGAGGTCACCAGTCCCACTGGGTCCAACTAAGGCTCAGAGGCTCGGTGGTGGGAAGAGCCACCAGGTCCGAGGGGAAGATACCAGCAGAGGACTGCCGCAAGAAGATCTGAAGGCCCATCTGTAAGGTTGGAGCATGGCTGGAGCGTAGGGGAGGTTGGAGCCCCGAGAATACCCACCCAGACACATGACAGCCCTGGAGACATCCTCAGAGGGCACCCCCTCCACTGAAGGAACACTCAGTTGTGGCAGGCGAGTTTGGGGGTCACCCCGAAGGCAACCGAGGCACTCTCCAAGGGTGGCATGAAGGTCCCCGGCAAACAAGAGCAACAGATCAAGCTAAGGCAGCGCGACAGTGTGCCATCGAGAGGAGACAGGTGCATTATCTTTAACTCATCTGGCAATTTTTAGGTATACAGAGTTACAAACCTCAAAAATTAAGGGAATGATCAGGAAACAAGGGAATTTTCCCCAAGTTTCACAGGATTGGGTTTGTCATCCAGAGGGCAGGGTTTTGGGCCCTCAAAGCTGGTTCAATAATGACTAGCCAACATAGATTCATAGGCCTAAATCCTGTTTCCCTTAAAAGGGTTTAGGTGCTACTTAAAATGCATGGAAATGCAGGATTTGAGATTAAAGGTATTTCTTCTCCATCCAACAGCCACTTCTCCTGATTTTCCTCTGACCATATGTAATCCCTTTGTACTGCAGAAGGGAACGTTTCACAATGTGGTGGTCGGTCTGTGACAGCTGAAAATTATGCCTATGTGATAAAAGTGCTAGCTGAAGGCTCTATGAAGATTAGACCAACTGTTTTTCTGTCATTTGTTTAAATATTAAACTATATGTTGTTGCTAAGAGCCTAATTAAAGTTTAAGATTTAGTAAGGCCTTGTATAAAGTAAGGCCTAGTAAATTTAGCAAAGCCTTGAAGTAGTAAGGCCCTGTGGCGTAGTTAAAATTAACCTTATCAAAGGAATGCAAGGCTTGTACTGCTATTGGTCAGTCTAAGGACAGCTGAACTAAAAAGAATCTGAATGGCTGTAAGTTATCAGCACAGTTCATAAGTTTTATAAATTGGCTGAAACATCTGGAAATCATTCAGAAGGAAGATACAGCTCCGTGAAAAGGATTAATTAGCTGTTGACCTGGATCAGTGGCCCCGTGGATCTCGAGGTGCCCAAGGATTGAATACCAGGGTCCTTCCCAGTACCTCTTGGACAGCACTGATCGGGAACGTGTAACTCGGCTAAGCTTTGTGGAAAGAGAAACTTGTCATGCATCAGCGGAGACTGCCGGTAAGTTGTCAATTTGAATTATTCTTGTCTATCATTGTTTGTCTTGTTACTACGCATAGTTGTGTTTTTGTTAAGTCAATAAACCTTTCTTATCTTTCTACCCCCCAACCACACTCTCAGTCAATCCAGAACCCTCCCCTGGCAGCTGGGACAGTGGTCTTCGGAAGGTCAGTGAGACCCTCTTGAGTATGCACAGTGGGGAAATGGTGGTGGCTATGTTGCATCAACGGGAATGAAACCATTCAGGTTAAAGGGACTACATTATCCTAGTAACCAGGTTGAAGTATGTGTGGCAGTTTGGGCCCAATAGGGAGTGTTTTGAGAGAGCTGTGTGAACAGGGGGAGGGTCTGGTTGACTAAAGCAGACTGTCCTATTGAATGATGACAGCACAGTACAGCTGCCAATGTGAGCAGTAGTAGGCTAGGTGATCAGGGTTTGGTTAGCTTTGGCTCCTACTAGCAGACAGCTGGCAAATGTCTCCAGTGTCCCAGGAAATGAAGGAGGTTGAAGTGAATTTGGATGACTTCTTTCTCAGTCAGACAGGCATGTGTCCTACATGGAGAAACTATAACACAAGAGCATTGCATCTATCCAGGGGCTCCAGAGAAGATGAAGTCAATCTGTGCTAAGAGTGTATATATAATATTGTGATTTTTAATCTTTTCTTTGTAAAGTTTCCATTTATTGTTTGTTATCCATTTGTTATTGTATTTGTTATTGTGGTAAAAAGATACATTTGGACATTTAGTTTATTCTTTATAATTCACTGAGACAAATTTAATACCAAGTATACCACACTAGGTGCTACTGGTCAGTGAATCCAATAGTGACTCTCTCTCTCTCTCTCTCTCTTTCTTTACACACACACACACACACACACACACACACACACACACACACACGTGTAATGAACCCAGAGGGATTGTGCACTTAATGTTGCATAATCTTTTCACATACTTTCAGAGGCTTACACAGAGTGATATGCCTTCTCAGGCAAACTATCACAGACCATAAGTGGCCATAGTTGATTCTTTCAGAGCATGCTGAAAAGGATGAGTCTAATAGCAAAGGCAGAATTAGTACCTATAATCCATGCAAATGGCACAATGTGCTGCATATCTATCTATATTACATGTGTAAATCACACTTAGAAACCTTTAGGAGAAATAGTACAAGGATCTATGAATCAATTAGCTTCTCTGTAGGATAGTCACTGTCGAATCTACTTTAAGGACAACCCAAAAAACTCCTCTGAGCAACACAGATCCACAATATGCTTGTGCAATACACACAGATTTAGTTTTTAGACTGAACAGCCACATGCTACTTGCATACCATCCAGCTGGCCTTCATGCTAGCTTGGAACAGGATGGCATAGAGGGAAGCACTGGCTTAGCCTTTATATGATAGAGAAGACTCAACCTAGAGTTCTTAAATAAGGATTTTAAGCCCCCCACCCCCAGTTGCCTTTTTCTGCAAGCTCTAGTTTCTTATGATTTGTGCATGAAGAGTTGAATTTCACTGTAAAACTGCATTTTCACAGTCCTCTTCTACTGCTCTGAAGTAAAACACCCTCTGTTACCTAAGCAACTGGCATATCGCTGGATTCAGCTAGCTAAAAGAAACACATGTAGATATGTGCCAAACTTCTGTACCTTTTTTCCAGGAAAAGTTGGCTGTTGATATGCAAATATGCCAGGGATAGTATGACATAAAACTCTAAATACTAATTTACCTGATTACTCTTGTCCTTTCTCATTGGCTTGACAGACCAGTCTCTGGGACCAGATCCAACTGCTCAATCCTATGATTTTCTAAGCTTCTACTATATCTGGATGATTGATTATCATACCTGGGTGTCCCAGGAATACTGTCCTGGTTAAGATCTTGTGTCTAGTGCCATTCTTAGACAGTAATACTGTGCTGTTCAGTTGCCAAGACACCCAGAACCAGCATCTCAACTATTCTAAGCCACCCAGAGTCTACCTTGCTGTGTAAACCCTCGTTACCTAGTTTACATGGCAGAAAAGTGAGTAAATACAAACATAGAAAATAATTCTCTCACACACACACACACACACACACACACACACACACCTTCACTCTTAAAACAGAACAAGAAAGATAAAAATCTATGGCAAACAACTAATTCTGGAATATATGCCATCTCAGCAGGTCCTAAGACACAAGCCATGCATAGACACTGTTAGGCTATACCACCGTAAGACCAGGTTTATGCCTGCCTGACTAGCTTCTGTAGGTGACATGGCATTGTTAGCTTTGATAGCGGTGAGAGGGGGCAATCTTCCTGGCCCAGTCGCAGTACTGGCCCACCCACCTGTCTAGGGCAGTCTGCCTGATCTCATCTGCCATACCTTTGATGTAAAGTAAAATGGTGTTGCAATAAGCAGGAGGCTGCCCATTTAAGACCCTGATACGTAGGGGCTTATACACAACTCCAATCTTCCCTTATCATGTCTCATAGATGACATCCTTGACTTGCCCTATGCTACAGATTGAAGCCGGACCAAATTCAGCCCCTTGCTAGGTCTTCACACATTCATCCACTCTTTCCATCCCAACAGATCTCATTTACACCACCCGCTTTCACCAGGCCTCTCACACTCCACCCACTCTCACTGGGCCTCTGCCATTCTCTAGGCTTCTAGCCCTATGCACTCCACCCTTTCACTGAGGTAACTGCTCTGCCCTCTTGCTGGGGCCCACACTACACCCCTATACTGTGGCCTTGGGATCTTACACCCCCATAGGCTCAGGTGCCTCTCCCTGGGCATGCCTGGCCCCCTTACCTTCCAGTCTTAATGACCCACCAGACGGTGGAAGCTGGCATTATCACACGCACCTACCCACCTTTTACTGGGGAGGTAAGTGATCCGGCATTTTCTGGGGTACTGTCCTGCCACAGACCACCCCACCAGACCACCCTTCTCCAGCAGGGTGAAGTTTTCAGTCTACTCAGGACCAAGCAGGCCTACCTGCCCTGGTCTTGTCCCTATTGGGCTATGTGTTACTTTTTGGCTGCTCTCCCTCCTAGGCCTTTTATGGCAGCCTCCTTCTTCTGGATGCCACCTCCAGAGCAGCATGCATGCTGACTAACCCCTATCCTCTTTCAGCTGTAATGTCCTCCCCTTTTAGAGGACCTTTGGCCAGCTTGAGGCCCTGGCCCTACCGCAGTCCTGGCCTGCCTCTCATGATGGGCACAGTTGCCCTTCGGCCTTTCAACTCTGGCCCCCTTACATTGACAAGTCAAGGGATCAGAGAGTTAGTCTAGCAGCTTATGCCTTCTGTGGACAACAGGGATCTCATTCTGGGGCCCACCATGTGGCCATCTCCCCTTGGGCTTCCTTAGAAACCTGAAGATCTCAATGAAGCATATCTTCTCTCAACTAAGCTCATCTCATCCCTAGGCCTCTCTCCTACCATCTCTAATCAGGGGTTTACCTAGCCCCTTTGTAGGCCCACAAGCTATTAGCCCTCCTTGCTAAGCTAGGCCTAGTTCTCATTAGGCTCCAGCCTTCTCCCTGGGGATCAGGACCCCACTGGGCCTGTAGGTATGTCCTGTCATCCCTATAGTTCCTCCCTTACCTCCAAGGTGTTGTGAGCAGAGGCTTAGCTGGGTGTTTCCTTCTCAGCTGCAAGCAGCAGACTGCTCCTCCAGCCCTGAGAGCTTGTATCTAAAATGGCTGCCTTATCAAGAATGGCCCACACCTGCCAGCTGCCTGCTCTCAGCCCTTAAAGTGCTGGGTAGCGAAGGTGTTTCGCCACAATAGCTTTTTTCTTCTAAAAGAGCTTTTGTCTCTTACTACCCTCATACTTAGGCTGAATATTTGCAGGCTCCAATGTGCGTGTGTACACACACACACACACACACACACACACACACACACACACAGAGCTGTTGTGCAGCAAGTTGTTCATAATCAATGTACCTGTATCATTGTTCCATTGGTGTAGAGCCATTCAGCACTGATGATCCTTGATTGCATTTGACACAGCTTCTCAGACATAGTTTCTCCACTACAGGTCAAGTTTCTGCTTCAAAATGAATACTCAAAGCCCTGCTTAATGTTGCCTTCAAAATGGAGTGCCCAATATAACAAGTCATTCACAAAGCAAACATTCAATTTATAAAATGATGCAGCCAAGTCTCAAACTACCATCACTCCTGATTCTGTTTTTCTATTAAAAGCATGTTCAGTGTAACAAGTGGCTAAAGATTTGAAAATAAACAGGTGTTTCTGAGAATGTGGCAGAAAAGCCTATTTGTATGCAAACTCATGATCATCAGTGCTCTCATTACATAGCAAAAGGGATAGTCTGTTACTTCGACTGATGTGAATGAATGTGCTATAAGAATTCTATAAGATGGGCATCAGAACAGAGATTTATAACCTTACTGGACACTCAAAATCTTGGACTAAATGCAGACTGTGGCTTTATGGCTCATTATAATCTACCTACTACCTCTGCTAATCTCTCTCTACTCCACCAGTAATAGGAAACCATTTCCTTCTTAAATGGTCTTGCTCTCGTACTAATTCAGGGCACCTATACACACAATGGAGCTTTGCTCCAATGTGTGCTAATTAGCACATGTAGGAGCAGACTCTATTAATCAAGTCTGCTACGTGTCTGCTAGCGTGTGCTAATTAGTGCGGTCCAGCAGCCTCTGCGTCATGTGTATTCAGGGTCTTCACACTTGAAAATGAAAGCACGGGTACTTCAAAGCTCATTAAACAAGCTTTAGTTAAAGCACCTCTGTCTCCAATTTGAAGCGCAGGATGCTGAATACACATAACACTGTGAGCACCCCCTCCCCCCCACCCCAGAGCACATGTATAGATGCCTTAAGTTATCTATTCTACTGCACTTGACTTGTTTTGTAGGTACTCCTGGTAAAATATCTTTGCTCCTACTTTACTGCCCTCATTCATTCCTTTAAACAGACTGTTTTGATTTACCTATGGATTAACATTTTTTTTTTCTATATGCTGTTTAGCTCAAGCCATGTCTTTTAAGGTTTGAGGAAGGGCCATGTGACTAAATGTTTATCAAACTTCTCTCCCAACTATATAGTTTGTACAGTAAAAGATACCAAAAAAACTTGCCTCTCTAACATTTCTTAGACCATCATGGCTGCAGCACACTGACCCTACTATAAGAATTCTAATAATTGACAACTGTCACCAAGCTGTTGTGAAGAATTCTGCAACTACACACACACACACACACACACACACACACGAGATCAACTCAGCTCTTTTTTTTAAGCTGCCAATGATTTGAATATTCAGGCTGGCAGGCTGACCCTCCAGGCCTCTTGCCAGTTGGGGCTGCTCTGACTGAGCTCAACACGCTGCAGTCCTGGGTACACATGTACACATAGTGCCCGTAACAATAAACTCTGATGCAAATTGCAACTGAGTTTATTCAGTTGAATTAATTTTATGTGCAGATATGCCCCTTAAAAGCTCCATTACCCTTCAGATTAGCAAACTTGTTTACGGTATACAAACTAATACTTTCAGTCTTCAGCGCATTGGAAATAATGCATTAAATCAAATATACAAAATGAAAGGAAGTTTTTCTAGTCATTCAGCTACATGGAGGTCCTATCTTCAGCTGATTTAAATTTGCATAATATCACTGAAGTCACTGATGGGATAGACCAGTTAAGGCTTTGGCCCATGTGCTTATCAGTTGAGGTGAAAGTGAATTTTTACTATTTGTTTAAAAAGCTCTCTATTCCACTTACATTACAATGTTTTGATACTAGAAAAATGGAAGTCATCTGCTTATGTTCTTTGAATTTAAAATAACAAGTACAAGCTAATGTTGCCTTTGTAGTCACTGAAGAGTTACATTTCTAAATGTTATTCGGAATGGGACAGTTTTTCTCTGATGAGGGGGAGGTACAATTTCCAACTGAGTGAAAATGTCATTGATGAGAGGCAGCACAAAGATGTCTGTGAGATGGTAGTATTAAAGGTCAGAAATGGAAAAAGCTTGTATGACAAGAAGCTGAATAACCATCAGTCAATGGTATATCTGCATTTACCAATCCAATAAACAGCTCACTCACAGACACTGTTATTTTTGGCCAACACAACCAAACATTCTACATGTGATTTCTTATCCCCTCACTATTTTCAAAGCCACCATGAACATAAATCAAGAGGTCAACCCAACTCAAGTTTATATCTCTGCATATTCTAAGGATAAAGAGCTTCTCGTTGCTAATCTGCAGTTGTTTGTTTCCACCACTTTTAGATGTCTTATTTTGATATGGAAATAACACAGAAACAAATTTTAAATCACCTAAGAAATAACATGACAATCTTATTTCATTTTACCTTTCAAAGCATATGCTATTCATTTGGTCTTTTGTGAAGAAAAGGGTTTTGATTTTGTTTTTTTTCTGGTGGTTTGGAAGTTGTGCTTCTCCATTACATTCTATAATCTAAGGGATAATTGCAAGGTTAAATTCAGCCCAAAATATACATGTCTCGCACAAGGCAATTTTGGCAATTCAATGGAATGCATTGTAATATGACCAAAATGCTCTGAGACTCTGGTAGAAACAAACTTCCTCCATAGAATGTCTGCTAAATGGAGGAGAATTGGATCTAATCAAGCAACGTCTTTCCTCCCTCTGCCTCTTTCTAAGCTCCACACATGTAAATGCCATGGATGTAGGGTTCAGAAATTATTAGGCATCTGATGGGGTCAGAAAGGTAGAAATAGATTGCAATGATTACAATTAGAAGCCTATGGAATAAGTCTGACCCAATGAATAAATGCCCCAGAGTACAATAGGAGCTCAATTTGTCCAGGAGTTTCCTGTAGTTGTAAGGATAAGCATTGACTGGAATACCATGTTTCAATCTTATTCCACAGGATTACAAATCATCTGTCTCATCTGAGAAACAAACACAAAACAGAATGCTGATAGAAAGAACAAAGTAATGAATATCTTTTTTTTAATTATAGTCACTGTACCATTCAAAAGCTACAGTAAATATTTTTCCATATGGTGTTTGATATATAAAGCATTTGGGTAGTTAACAAAATAGCTATGCATCATTTGCCAACAATCAGTAGTTCAGACAGTAGGGCTGTGCAAATCTTCCGTAGCTGATTCGATTTGTAGGAGATTTGGCCCGATTTGGGGACCAAATCTCCAAATCAAATTGGGAGACCAATTAAAAGCTCCAAATTAATTCAAAGCATCTGAATCGATTTGGAAAAGCTTCAGAAAAGATTTGGCCAATTGGAGATTTGACAATAGACTAAACAGGCAGCTGACACAGGTGTCTCCAGCTGGTAAGTCTGTTGGGGTTGGGAAAGGGGGGGAGGGAAGGGACTTAGGGGAGGGAGGGATTGGGGCTGGGGCTGGGGCTGGGACAAGCTGCCCAGCCAGGGTGGGTGTTGCATTTGTTGGGGTGGGGCAGAGTGGTGCGGGATGCAGGCGCAGCAGTTCTGGGAATGGTGGCTCTGCCCTGCATTCACTTGCCCAGCCAGGGCGGAGAGGGGCAGGATGCATGTGCGGCTTGCTCCAGATGGAAGGGGGCAAGTGGCAGCAGGGCATAGTCCCTGGTCCCAGCACTGCTACTCCCAGTGCTGATGTGGGTGCAGTAGCACTGGGAGTGAGGGCTATGCTCTGCTGCCACCTGGAACGAGCCATGCCTGCATTGCACCCTCCGATGCTGGCTGGGCAAGCAGCAGCAGGGCATAGCCCCCTATGGCTTCCCCTGCTGGGGCAGAGGCAGGCACAGCCCGAGGTGATGCAGGACAAGGCTTAAGGCTGCCTTGCCTAGCCCCATCCCATGCCCAGCCTAGCCTCCTGGCACCTTAAAAAAAAAAAGAAGAAGCAGCCTCGCGCTCACTGGCTCTGGCAGCAGCAATTGGGGCCTCTGAGGGCTCATGACAGAGGCCCCCCAAGCAGCATAGGGCAGTGGGGGGCAGTGGGGATTCCTCCCCACCTGGCACCCACGCAGCAGCTGTTGCATCACATGGGTGCAACACAGCTCAGCAGGGCACCACGGGCTGGCTGGGAGCTAGAGTGACTCCACCTATCAACCAGAGCCAGGCACCACTCAGCCCCAGTGGCCTCAACTCCCAGACAGTGTATAGCGCCCTGCCAAGCCATGCTGAACCTGTGTGATGCGACAGCTGCCACGCAGCTGCCAGGTGGTGGGGACGATCCCCACTGCCCCTCACTGCCCCGTGCTGCATGGAGGGAGCTCTGCCACAAGTGTTCAGAGGCCCCAATTACTGCTACAAGAGTCAGTATGTGCAGGGCTTTAAAAAAAAAAAAAAGGCCGCATACTCACAGATTGCAGCAGCGGTGACTGGGGCCTCTGGGTGACCTGCTGAGCCACGCTGCACCTGTGCAGTGGGGCAGCTATCACACACATACCAAGCAGCGGGGTGATTCCTGATGTCCCCCCACTGCCCTGCGCTGCATGGGGGGGCTCTGCCACAAGCACCCAGAGGCCCCAATCACCACTGCTGCAGCCAGTGAGTGCAGGGCTTTTTTATTTTTTTTAAAGTGCTGGGGCTGGACAGAGCATGCAGCTGGACAGGGCAGCCATGGGGGCTTCTCCCATGGCTTCTCCCTCCCAGAGAGAGGCAGACATAGCCAGAGGAGCTGCAGGAGAACCTGCAGCCGCTCAGCTGTGCCTGCCTCTCCCCAGCCCATCTGAATTGCCAAATCTCTCTGAATCAGTTCGCCAATGATACCAAACTCTGGGGTAAAGCATCCGCATCTGAGGACAGGGCGCAATCCAGGCTGACGTTGACAGGCTCAGGAAATGGGCGGACAAGAACCTGATGGTGCTTAGCACCGAAAAATGCAAGGTTCTCCACCTTGGAAGGAAAAACCTGCAGCATCCTTATAGGCTTGGCAGTTCTACACTGGCTAGTACTATGGATGAAAGGGACTTGGGGGTCAGGACTGACAACAAGATGAACATGAGCCTTCAATGTGATGTTGCAGCTAGTAAAGTGAGCAAAACTGTGGCTTGCATCCATAGATGCTTCTCAAGCAAATCCCAGGACATCATTCTTCCATTGTACTGGGCCTTGGTGAGGCCACAGCTGGAGTACTGTGTCCAGTTTGGGGCTCCACAATTCAAAAAGGACATGGAGAATCTTGAGAGAGTCCAGAAAAGAGCCACATGCATGACCAGAGGTTAGGAAAATAGATCTTACGACAAGAGGCTGAGAGCTGTGGGACTCTTCAGCCTGAAAAAGCACAGGCTCAGGTGCGATCTGATGGCCACCTATAAGTTTATAAGGGGTGTTCACCAGGGTCTGGGGTAATATTTTTTTAGGAGTCAGGCTAATGGGCCTATAGTTAGCCGGATCCACTTTCCTCCCTTTCTTGAAGATAGGCACAACATTGGCCTTCTTCCAGTCTTCAGGCACTACACCAGAGCGCCAAGAGTTTTCAAAGATCCGTGCTAGAGGCTGGGCTATGATGCTCACCAGCTCCTTGAGTACCCTGGGGTGAAGATTGTCAGGGCCGGCTGACTTGAAGGTATCCAGCTTCTCAAGATGTTCCTTCAGAAAGTCAGCATTAATGGACGGCAGGGGATCACCCTCACCCGGACTTGCCTGTCCCATAGTGGGCATGGGCATCCCATGGGACTGATGAAAGACCGACACAAAGTACCTATTTAATAGGTTGGCTTTTTCCTGGGCGTCAGTTGTCAGTTGCCCCATCTGGTTCAGCAGGGGTCCAACATTGCCCCTGCTTTTCCTCCGGCTCCCCACATATCTAAAAAAGGACTTTTTATTGTCCTTGATGCTCAAAGCTAATTGGAGTTCAATTGCAGCCTTGGCTTTCCTGGTATGCTCCCTACAGGACCGGACGAGTGCAGAATAATCCTCCTTGGAGGTTACTCCCATCCTCCATCCTTTGTAGGCCTTTCTTTTTAGCCTCAGGAGGTCTGCTAGGTCCCTGGAGAGCCAGGGGGGCTGCTGTGCCCTCTTGCTGCCTTTCCTCCGTGATGGAATAGACTTAGTTTGTGCATTGAGGATCGCTCCCTTGAGGAGCAAGCACTCTTCTTGAACTCTCCTTTCTCCGTGGTCATGGTCCCTTAGGGCCTCACTGACAAGCCTCCTGAGCTTGTCAAAGTCGGCTTTCCTAAAGTCAAGGACTTGCGTGTTGCTGACTGACTTGCCAGCTTTTTGGCAGATGGTGAAGGTGATCAGCTCGTGGTCACTGTCACCCAGCTTCCCATCGATCACTAGGTCGCCGACTAGGTCATCCCCAGTAGCCAGCACCAGGTTGAGCAGCGCTTTGCCTCTCATTGGCCCATAGACTTCTTGAGTCAGGTAGAGGTCATCCACGCATGAGAAGAAGCTTTGCGACTGCTCAGGTTTTGCTGAGCGATCCTCCCACGAGATGTCTGGGTAATTGAGGTCACCCATGACAACCATGGTCCTGGAGCATGAGGCCTCAGCCAGTTCCCAGGCAAACTCCTGGTCAAGCTCAGGACTTTGCGTGGGAGGTCTGTAGTAGACTCCCACCACTGTGTCCCCTGTGCTGTGTTCCCCATGGATTTTAACCCAGAGGGTCTCCAGCCGTCCACCCTGGTCGCCAATATCGGCTTGCAGGGACGTGTAGCTTTCCTTAACATAGAGAGCTACACCCCCGCCCCTTTTCTCTACACGATCCCTCCTGTACAGGGTCTAGCCATCTATACCTGTGGTCCAGTCATGGGTGGAGTCCCACCAGGTCTCCGTTATCCCTATGACATGATAATTATTTGCATTGAGCAGGAGGATGAGTTCCTCCTGCTTATTCCCCAAGCTCCTGGCATTTGTGTACAGACAAGCAAGTGCCCCCTGGGGGGGCTCCTTCCTTGCCCACAGATTTTACCAGGGCTGGGGCATGGGTGGGCTCCCTTAAGTGCTGTGAACTGCTGGCTTTGCAAGGATTGCTCAGTGGGCCAGCAGTGGTGGTAGTCCCCCCATCCTCCAGCGATTATATAATATCATGAAAGGAATGATGTTTTAGTTTAGTGGTCATGTAGATTCTTCACTATTGTTTTTTTTTAAATACACATTTTACTATTGCTGTAGACCCAGCTCCTTGGAACCAGGGACCTCACTCCATCTTGCCATCCTCCAGCACGAGGCCAGGGACTGGAGGAGCCAAGTGGAGGCCCCAAAAGTCAGAGCTGTGGGCAAGGGCTTTGCTCTGTGAAAGCACCGACACACTATGGAAGCCACTTGCCCCAGGGCAGGCCGGGGAGAATAAAAACTTCTCATCCTCCCCCATGGGGCACCAGGTTAACCTGGACCCTGGAACCCATGGAAGGGCCGGCACTCAGGCAGCAGAGGCCCCAAATACACCCCCAGCCAAGCACTCCCTGCAGAGAAGGCTGCAGCCAGGGCAGCAGAGCTGTCTCCTCCAGCCACATAAAGACCCGCTAGGCTGTGGGCCACACTCAGTAGGGACTTCTGTACTAAAGGATGGCCCAGGGTGGCAAAGCTGCAGCTGGGGATGTGAGCTCCCTTCCTTCCCCTGGGTCAGCAGCTCTTCTGTCCTGTGCCACAGCCTGGTAGGCACAGTAAGCCAAGAGCTATGGGGGCTGTGCCAGAAAGAGCTGATGGTCAGCAGGTGCTGGCTCCAGCCATCCAGGGCTTGCAGAGGGTGAAGTAAGTATGGAAGATGTGGGGAAGACCCACACAATGCCTGCAGTGAGCTTAGGGTGGGAACAGTGAGGCCCAGCTCCCAGAGGGGACAAGGCACCAGGCTGCAGCACTGCCCAGGTAGTGCCAGGCAGCCATGATGCTCTGACCCCCAGGGCTGGCTCCAGCAAAGCAGCAGCACCAGGGGCCACACACACTCCACCACTCCTGGGACAGCAGCTGGGCATGGCACAACCTCATCCAGCTCTTCCCACTGCACCCTCACAGGCACTGCCCCAGCTTATCCACACACGATCCCCAAACTGGAGAGGGAGATTTTGGGGCCAATTGGGCAGCCTCTGGGCTGATTGGCTGGGGCCCCTGGGCCTGGGCCCCACAGGTCTGTGTGTTAACCTGCCTCAGCTCATGCCCCTGATCATTTTTCTTCTGTACTAAATTCTTTTCAAACTTCCCATTGTCTCGGATGGCCAGAGCTGACTCAAGGTGATCTAATAATTGCTCGTTCGTTGGGCGGGCTGGTGAATAGAGAGGCCGAGAAAGCTTAATGGTTGTAAAACTTTACTTAAGTAGCTTGTGGTAGAGACGAAAATGGTCCGGTCGTCTGAACAACTATGTTAGTTGTTCCAGCTGATAAGGTTCAGGCTAGCTCATCCGTCCACAAATCAAGCCGGCGGGAATAGGGTACATCTGGGATTGCGCTCGGTGACGGGGAGAAGAATTGATAGGTGATCAGTCTATCGATTAGCTCAGCCAGAAGTCAGATCTCTTTTAGAAGCACTCTGTAGCGTGCTCAAAGGCGGAAGTTGCGAGGAATTTTAAATGGCTAGCAAGCCAATTACTAGCTGCCACGTAGGAATAATTTAGAGCTGGCCAATAGCGGGACACAAATTTGCATTCGAATGGTGGGAACTCTCTTGCACCGGGGGGTTTCTGCTGCAACAGAAAACCTTTGCTTTTGCAAGAGGCTCTCATGTGGCGGGAAAATTCCACCGTGCTGAGGCACCAAAATCACTGGGTTGTGACATGCCCCCTTGCCGACGGCACAACTGGAATTTTAGACACATGAGCACATCATACGGCATCTTTGTTTCAGGATTTACTGACCAGGCAAAGCTTTAACAACCTATATATATATATATATATATATATATATATATATATATATATATATATATATATATATATACACACACACACAAACAACTTGATAGACCGGTCTTTTCAACAAATTACAAAATACAATAACTTTGAACATATAACAACAACTGTTGATCATCGTCCGATTGGAGAACATCATCTGCTTGGGACTCCCCTCGTCCAGTAGTCGATCCGTCCTCTCCTATTAACAGACAATGTCAATAAAATGCTTAATAAAATGAGAAGAGAGTGTTATAGCAATTCCTGAGCAAATGGACGTTTGCCGTCTCAGTGTCTCCTTCACAACCATCACTCTATTGATTCGAATGAACTGCAGTCTGGTGCTCGATGAATCTCACAATCGGGCGGTTGTGGATTACTACTTTTCTGGGGTTAGACCTGTGAAGAAAGAAAACAACAACACAAAACAAAAAGACTGATAATTGGATTTACTGTAAGGATACTGGGGGAACGTTGGAACGGTGGGTCATCCAGTTGTGATGAACGATAATAGGAGGATAATCAGGCTTTTCTTCTAATTGAACAGAATAGGTATTAGGATATTGTCCCAATCGTTGAAATGTTCCCTTGTGAACTTGTGGATGAGATTGATGGGGGTGCAGTATTGAAATCCACACCAACTCATCTGGCTGGAACTTGGGTTCCCATGGTGGAGGTTTTTGGACATTAGCTTCGTCCCTTAACGGTTTAGCAGTGTTTAGTGAAATGAGAACATCATGATTGAATTTAGTCCAGTTTTTAAACGTTCCTCCTCCTCTAAGGCGAAGTTGTTCTTTGTACAGGCCTATGTGTTTTTCCACAACACCGTTGGACTGCGGGTGGTACGGCAGATGAAGATGCCAGGCTACATTATGTAGACAAGCGAATTTGTCCAGAGTGTTAGAGTTAAAAGGGGGTCCTCCATCAGACTGAATCTCATGAGGGGGTTGCCAGGTAGCAAATACAGCAGTCAAAGCAGAAATGACAGCAGTGGCATTGCTTTTCCGTAGGGGGATAACCTGTAACTGTCTTGTTCCCAAGTCAACAACAACTAATCCTTTGTTTGGCAGCTTAGACCCTGGGAGGGGTCCTAGCAGATCTACCTGCCAAACTTTTCCTGCTTGAAACTGTGAAGAATCGAAAGCTCCGAGCTGATGTTTGGTTCTATGGCACTTTTCTTTTGCACATATCTCACAGGCCTGAGCTACCTTTTCCCAATCACGCCGAGCTCCGTATGAGGCCGGCTCCATAAAGGTTCGGCACCAACCTTGATGGCAAGCTCGCGGTCCCGGGTGACCCCAATTTTCATGAAGCCACGCAAGGAACGGATTTACTTCAGGACCAGAGGTAGATGTGGTAGGCAAGACTATGTCGGTTCGGAGTGGATCTTCTAAGAGCTTATCAATTACTTCATGTACTGGATCAGTATCCGGACGATGGGACTTAGTGTGCCTAACCAACGGAAGGCGCACAAATTTACTTAACGTTTCCCAAATACCTTGCCAATCATTCAAATTTTCGGAGGGAAAAGCTGTGCCCGTAAGAATTTTATAAATGTATTGTGAATCAATTGCGATAATTGGAATGGGGAGTGTATCGTTATGATGTGTCAGACAATGTTCTAGTACCTTAAGGAATCCTAATAATTCACATTTTTGGGCCGAATTATCATCTGGGTCAGCTTGAAATATTTCCCTATCATTACAAGCTTTGCAATAATACCCGTAGCCTCTGCCATGTCGGGAGGTTCCATCTGAGGCCATCCACGCCGGGGCAGAAGTTCCGTACAATGTAGGGACCTTCTCCTCATCTTCCAGGCTTGGATCAGGTACCGTGTCTTCCAACCTCCAACAATGCCAGTTGTAATGGTGGGTAAGCACCAGCGTATTCCAGGTCTTAGACTCCCCCTGAAAATGTGGGTCGACTCTTTCCACATCCAGCAAGGGTAACAATGTGGCACCGGGAGCGTGTAATGTCCCATGCCCCCTTGCTAACGGCTCCACCAGTTGTTCAGCTAGGAGGATTTTTCCTATAGCTCCATATCGATGTTGTGCTGCTTGAAGCGTTTTATGGGCCGTATATACTAGCTTGTCGTGAGGGTTATGTACGACAGCCCACATGTGGTTGGTGGTGAACCCGAGGGTTATGGTTAGTGACTCACCCAGATCGATGGCATGGAGTTGTATATCTTTAACCGTGGCTAGCAGGCGAAGCAGGTTCTGCTGATCTCCTTTTGTCCAAGGCGTGGACCTTCAGGATTTATTACGTATCTGTCTCTGCAATTTAGTGAGAAGTGCTAAATTACCAGGTCCAATATAATGCCGATACCAATTCAAATGACCCAAAAGCTGTTGAAAGTGCCTCTTAGTAGTAGGGAAGAATGTTTTTAATGGATCGATGTTAGGACCCTCATGCGAAATTCCGTGGCAGATGGAACCGATATATCGAGTACCAAGGAAAGTAATGTCATCCACAGGATGTAAACACGACTTTTCCTCGTTGATCGTCCATCCCTCACTCTGAAGGTGAGCGACTAGTTGATTGACTATACTAGTAACTACGGAACTATCGTGACCCATGATGGCAATATCATCGACATAACTCCAAATTTTTAATTCCTTCTCTGGGGGAAGAGAGTATGAAGCTTGAAAATTCTTTAGGGTGTTATTCATGGCACCAGTGGCTAGTGATGCAGCGTTACGATATCCTTGTGGGCAGACTATCCACCTGTACATGATGCCATCAATACACATATTTAGTATTCCTTCTGGGTTAGTTATCGGGATGGAAAAGAACATATTTTTTAGATCCAATGTGACTCCAACCCACTTATTTTTTTGAAATTGTTCCATCTCAAACATACATTGTGGCAGAGTAGAAGGATTAGGTTGTTGAAGTACCTGACACCTTTTGTTGACTTCTCCATAGTCCACCACCAACCGGGCTTCATTAGGTCTTCCAGGTTTCGCAACTCCCCATCCTGATGACAGGTAGGTGCTGGCTGTTACGGTCTTAATACAGCCTCGTCGCTCGAGTTGCTGCAGGAGGTCAGTAAGGGACTGTTTTAGAGGACCCTTAGTTGGGATAGGTCGATATCGCCAGGTGGAGGTGTTACGAAGCGTTGGTCGATGCCAATCCTGTTCTGGGATAACAATGGGTAATGCCTGTAGCACTTGTTCTTTAAGGTCAAGCTCTCTTATCCCCGGGATCCCTAAAATGTTGATGCCCCCTAGGACAGCCTCTAGGGGGTATCAGTGGCCTTGGACCCAAAATTTGACCTTCGTTGTGACAGTGATAGCGTTAAGCCCTTGTACCTTGATCGTTTTGGTGGTCTTTTGATGAGGTATCATTGAGGTAATCACATTGGTTTGAGCTCCAGTATCGAGAAGGAAGAATGCTTGTTGTTGGTCATTCGGATCGGTAGGGTTGTAAACAGTGAGTTCGGCGTATGGTCGAGAATCAGTAGGGTCAGGTTTGAACTGGAGAAGGCCGCCGGCAGAGCCGCCGGCCATTACTCGTTTTTTGATGGGTCCTTGAATCTGAATCCTAATGCTTCGGCCAGACGAGACTGGCCTCTTTCTCCCAAAATTCGTAACTGAGTCTTTGTAAGTCCGGAGCAGGAGAGAAGAAAACCAAACATGTTCCTTTCCTTTGTAGTTCTTTCCTTCAGGGTTCTTGGAGGTGACCACCATGGCTCTTGCCGGGGGTTAAACTCTTGGCGTCTGGGTCTCAGTGTTTCGGCTGGGTATGCTGAAGGTCGGTCTCTTATATTATCAGGAGCTTCTTCACCTTGCTTCATAAGTGCTTGTAGACGTGGGAGATGGCCTAAGAGATTTCCCACTGGTTGACCTGCCATTGGGTTCAAAAAGAGTCAGAGTGTAACGGCATTTGCTCCTCCATATACCTCCACGCAGGCATCTATAGCTTCCAGGGGCATTGGAATTGCCCCAGGGTCCAATAGGTGGCGATGAGCCCATCTCTCTTTGCGTTGCACGGCTGTTAATCCCATTGGATTTGTTCTCAGGCTCCATGAGAGATATGACACCCCAACTATAGCCAGGAGGAGTTGCTCTGCAGTAGCCTTCTGTGGACGACCTTCATGCCAGGTGTGAAATTTGTGGGTTACCTGTCCCACTACAAGCGCCAGGAGTGGGATGGGCCAGTGGGCACTGTCCGTGACCATATTCAAGTCGGTAGCACGCCCTCCGCTCCATGCCGCTTGTCGGGTCAGGGCACTCGCTTCTTCTTTGTCTAAGGTGTCAGATCCAAATTCCACTATTAATTATCCTAACCACATGGCCAAGGTTTCTTCTGGTTTTATTTTAGATTCCTTGCAAAGTTCTTGAATTTTTGGTCGCGTGCGTGAGCGTGAGATAACAGTGGTACACGTAGCACCATCTCCATCTGCAATATGCTTCATCACAGCTATTGGGTGAGCTGCCGTAGAGGAAGAGTTAAATTCTTCGTCTGGAAGCATTGGGTACATCTCTCCTCCCATTGCCCCCTCCCCTTGGCAAGGATTCGGGGCCGCTGGGAATGACGTCACCTCAGGGGGCAGAGGCGCTAGGCGGATCCCCGCCGGGTCTTCTGAAGCTCCGCCCCTCCTTTCCTGGTTCCCCGGATGGCTTGCGCTTCTTTCGGCGCCATTTTCTGCTAGCGGCATCATGTGGCCGGTGCTTTTGATAAGCACCACTCCGGAGCTCTTTGCTGTCCGCTCCAGCAACTCCTTACCCACCATATGCATCTGTGCCTCTAAATTTGCGTATTCTCTTAGTAGACCCGCTACTGTACAGAACAGCACATTCATCATTTTTCCCTTCTTCCATTTAGTTAGGCCCCATCTCGGCACATGACGGCGCTTAGTTTCCAAATCCTCCCGGAGCTGAACGAGGAGCTCATGGCCCCGTGACTCAGGCACCAAATCCAGAGGGTTGAACCAGTCCGTGGGGGTGGGTTCCCCTCCTTCCCTTAAGTATCAAATGCATTGAGCGAACTCCTGAGCGGGGGTCAGCTTCTCTGCCTTCCGCACTTTCACCCTGGCTAAGGATATGGTTGAGGTTTCCTCCGGGGGTCGATAATAGACCCGGTTGCTCCCCATTATGCATCCAAACTCCCCAAGGGATAACTTAGTTCTCCATTCCTTTACTACGGCTTCTTCTCTCTTTACGGAGAAGTAACCATGAATATTTCTTTCATCCCCTTCTACCACCTGGTGGTAAGCAATATGCGCCCATAGATTCGTTGGCATTCTCTATGTGGCGGGTCCCAGTGCGCCAGGGGCAGCACCCGATCAGGTTCTTCTCTAGCACCATGCCCTTAGATACCATCCTCATCGCCATGTCTCGGACGGCCAGAGCCGACTCAAGGTGATCTAATAATTGCTCGTTCGTTGGGTGGGCTGGTGAATAGAGAGGCCGAGAAAGCTTAATGGTTGTAAAACTTTACTTACGTCGCTTGTGGTTGAGACGAAAATGGTCCGGTCGTCTGAACAACTATGTTAGTTGTTCCAGCTGATAAGGTTCAGGCTAGCTCATCCGTCCACAAATCAAGCTGGCGGGAATAGGGTACGTCTGGGATTGTGCTCAGTGATGGGGAGAAGAATCGATAGGTGATCAGTCTATCGATCAGCTCAGCCACAAGTCAGATCTCTTTTAGAAGCACTCTGCAGCGTGCTCAAAGTTCTCTGACTTGGGCGGAAGTCGCGCGGAATTTTAAATGGCTAGCAAGCCAATTACTAGCTGCCATGTAGGAATAATTAAGAGCTGGCCAATAGCGGGACACAAATTTGCATTCGAATGGCAGGAACTCTCTTGCACCGGGGGTTTTCTGCTGCAACAGAAAACCTTTGCTTTTGCAAGAGGCTCTCATGTGGTGGGAAAATTCCACCATGCCGAGGCACCAAAATCACTGGGTTGTGACACCCATGTCCTTCTTAAAGTGTGGGGCCTATAACTGGACACAGTAGTCCAGGTAAGGCTTCATCAACACTGAATAGAGCAGAAGAATCACTGCCCTTGATTTGCAAGTGACACTCCTATTAATGTGGATTAATACCTAAGGTGCCACTGGGTTTTTCTGCAAGAAGAACACCCTGTTGGCTCATATTCAATTCATGGTTCACCATAATCCCCAGGTCCTTCTCTGCAGTACTAAAGTCTAGCCAGTCATTCCCTAATCTGTTTCTATGTATGCAATTATTTTGTCCAAAGTGCAGGATTTTCATATATTTCATAGATTTCATAGACGTTAGGGCTGGAAGAGAACTCGAAAGATCACCGAGTCCAGCCCCCTGTCCCAGGAGCAAGAAGCCAGCTGGTGTCATAGGATCCCAGCAAGATAAGCATCCAGCTTTCTCTTGAAGGCGTTCAAAGTAGATGCTTAAACCACCTCTGATAGCAGGCTATTCCAGACCTTGGGGGCTCAGACAGTAAAGAAATTCTTCCTTATGCCCAGCCTGGAACAGTCTTGCAGGAATTTATAACCGTTCAAACTTGTTGTCCCTTGGGGCACTCTGCTGAACAAACATTCCCCCAGATCCTGGTGAGCACCCCTTATAAACTTATAGGTGGCCATCAGATCACCCCTGAGCCTGTGCTTTTCCAGGCTGAAGAGTCCCATAGCTCTCAGCCTGTCATCATAAGTTTTGTTTTACATTTGTCCTTGTTAAATCTCATCTCATGAGTTGCCAACCATTTCTCCAGTCTAACTGGATCATTCTGTATCCTAGCCCTACTGTCCTGAGTGTTCACAATTCAACCCAACCTGGTGTACATCCAGAAATTTGCTAAGCATGCACTCCATCCCACCATCCAAATCATTAATAAAAATAGTAAACAATAGCAGACCCAGTACAGACCCTTGGGGATACCCACTTAAGAATGTCCTAACTAGATATTGAGCCAAAACTACTCACTGGGTTTGACATCCAACCAGTTATGTATCCATATTAAAGTATTTTCATCTAGTCTGTATTTCCTTAGCTTGTTAATGATAATTTTGTGAGAGCAAGTATCAAAAGCCTTGCGAAAATCAAGGTATCCACTGTTCTCCCCTCATCCACAGAGCCTGTCACTTTATCATAGAAGGAAATATACATATACATCAACCCTCATCAAGATGGAATCAAAGGATGAGGAAGTAGAATGATTGTGGGTTAGGATACATGGGAGGCAAGGAGAAAGGGATTTGGTGGTAGGGGTCTGCTACAGACCCCCACACCAAGGGGAAGAAATAGATTCGGGGCTCCTGAGGCAGCTCTCGGAGACCATAAAAGCTAAAGAGGCGGTAGTTATGGGGGACCTAAACTACCCAGACATCTGCTGGGAGATGCAGACAGCAAGGTCCCACCATTCACGCAGGTTTCTAACCTGTGTACAGGACCTCCACCTGACACAGGAGGTACACGGTCCCACTAGGGGGAATGCCATACTGGATCTGGTATTGGCAACGGGGGATGACATGGTAGGGGACCTACAGATCGGTAGCCATCTGGGGGACAGTGAGCACCTAATAATAGAATTCACCATAAGACGTCGAGTGGGTAAGGTAACTAGTAGGGTGAAAGTGCTAGACTTTAGGAAAGCTGATTTCAATGAGCTCAGGCGATTAGTCAAGGACACACTACAGATTAGGAGTTTTGAAGTGATGGGAGCCCAAGAAGGGTGGCTGTGCCTTAAGGAAATGATCCTTCAGTCACAAAGTGAGACGATCCCAATGCGAGGAAAAAGAGGGAAAGGGGCCAGGAGGCTTCCTTGGCTGACCAGAGAAATCCAGGGCAGCCTAAGGGCCAAAAGGGGAGCACATAAAAAGTGGAAACAGGGAGAGATCACCAAAGACGAATATACCTCCTCTGCTCGTGCTTGTAGGGAGGCAGTTAGACGGACCAAAGCTACCATGGAGCTGAGGATGGCATCCTGAGTAAAGGACAACAAGAAATTGTTTTTTAGATATATAGGGAGTAAAAGGAAGGCCCAGGGAGGAATAGGACCCCTGCTAAATGGGCAGAAACAATTGGTGATGGACGGGGGGACAAGGCTGAACTCCTCAATGAGTTCTTTGCCTCGGTGTTCCTAAGCGAGGGGCATGACAAGTCTCTCACTGGGGTTGTAGAGAGGCAGCAGCAAGGTGCCAGACTACCATGCGTAGACCCTGAGATGGTGCAGACTCACTTGGAAGAACTGGATGCCTTTAAGTCGGCAGGCCCAGATGAGCTCCAACCAAGGGTGCTGAAGACACTGGCCGACATCATTGCAGAGCCACTGGCGGTAATATTTGAATACTCGTGGCACACGGGCCAAGTCCCGGAGGACTGGAAAAGGGCCAATGTGTTCCCCATTTTCAAGAAGGGGAGGAAGGAGGACCCGGGCAACTACAGGCCAGTCAGTCTCACCTCCATCCTTGGCAAAATCTTTGAAAAAATTATCAAGGCTCACATTTGCAAGAGCCTGGCAGGACAAATTATGCTGAGGGGAAACCAGCACGGGTTTGTAGCAGGCAGATCATGCCTGACTAATCTAGTCTCTTTTTATGACCAGGTTACGAAACGGCTGGACACAGGAGGAGGGGTGGATGTCGTATACTTAGACTTCAGGAAGGCCTTCGATACGGTATCCCACCCCATACTGGTGAACAAGTTAAGAGGCTGTGACTTGGATGACTACACAGTCCGCTGGGTGGCGAATTGGCTAGAGGGTCACACCCATAGAGTCGTGGTGGATGGGTCGGTTTTGACCTGGAAGGGTGTGGGCAGTGGGGTCCCGCAGGGCTCGATCCTTGGACCTATACTCTTTAATGTCTTCATCAGCGACTTGGACAAGGGAGTGAAATGTTCTCTGTCCAAGTTTGTGGATGACACAAAGCTATGGGGAGAAGTGGACACGCCGGAGGGCAGGGAACAGCTGCAAGCAGATCTGGACAGGTTGGACAAGTGGGCAGAAAACAACAGGATGCAGTTCAACAAGGAGGAATGCAAAGTACTGCACCTAGGGAGGAAAAATGTCCAGCACACCTACAGCCTAGGGAATGACCTCCTGGGTGGCACAGAAGTGGAAAGGGATTTTGGAGTCCTAGTGGACTCCAAGATGAACATGAGTCGGCAGTGTGATGAAGCCATCAGAAAAGCTAATGGCACTTTATCATGCATCAGCAGATGCATGACGAATAGATCCAAGGAGGTGATACTTCCCCTCTATTGGGTGCTGGTCAGACCGCAGTTGGAGTACTGTGTGCAATTCTGGGCGCCGCACTTCAAGAGGGATGCGGATAACCTGGAGGGGGTCCAGAGAAGGGCCACTCATATGGTTAAGAGCCTGCAGACCAAACCCTACGAGGTGAGACTAGAGAACCTGGACCTTTTCAGCCTCCGCAAGAGAAGGTTGAGAGGCGACCTTGTGGCTGCCTATAAGTTCATCACGGGGGCACAGAAGGGAATTGGTGAGTTTTTATTCACCAAGACGCCCCCAGGGGTTACAAGAAATAATGGCCACAAGCTAGCAGAGAGCAGATTTAGATTGGACATTAGGAAGAACTTCTTCACAGTTCGAGTGGCCAAGGTCTGGAACGGGCTCCCAAGGGAGGTGGTGCTCTCCCCTACCCTGGGGGTCTTCAAGAGGAGGTTAGATAAGTATCTAGCTGGGGTCATCTAGACCCAGCACTCTTTCCTGCCTATGCAGGGGGTCAGACTCGATGATCTATTGAGGTCCCTTCCGACCCTAACATCTATGAATCTATGAAATCCGATTGGGCAGGCATGACTTGCTCTTGGTGAATCTATGGCTACTGTGATCACCTTGCTCTCCTGGTGCTTCATAATGGATTCCTTGAGAGCCTGTTCCATGATCTTTTCAGGGAGAGAGGTCAGGCTGATTTGTTTGTAGTTTACCAGATCATTCTTCTTCCCCATCTTAAAGAAGGTCACTATATTTGCCCTTTTTCACGCATCCAGGATCTCACCTGTACTCCAAGAGTTCTCAAAAATGCTAATCAATGGCTCCAATATTACCTCAACCAATTCCTTGACTACTGTCAGGTTCTTTCCATCTGCCCCTGCTGACTTGATAGCAACTAGCCTCATTAAGTAATCCCTAACCTATTCTGCCATTACTCTAGGCTCTTTGCCTCCTTCCCTATCTCTACTGCCAATTGCACTCATCAGTTGGTAGCTGCCCCTATTTGTGAAATCTGAAGTAAAAAAGACATTAAATACCTTTAAAGGCATTCAGCCTTGTCTGCATTATCTAGGACCAGATTGCCTTCTACATTCCATGAGGAATTTACGGAATATCTGGTCTTCCTCTTACTTTTGTCATGCTTATAGAATCCCTTATTATTGCCCCGCCACCTGCATATCAAATTGTCACTTGGCCTTCCAAATTTTCTTGCTGCATGCCCATGCAATACTTGTATACTTGTCCCTACTACTCTGACAAAGTTTCTACTTTTTATAGGATTCCTTTTTGAGTTTCACCTCCTTGAAGAGATTGTTATCTAGCCATGCTGATCTCCTGTTGCACTTCCCTTTCTTCCCTTGTATCAGGACAGCTTGATTCTGCACCCTTATAAGGGCCTCCTTAAAGCTCTCCTGGACTCCTTTTCTCCTCAGACCTGTATCTCAAGGGATCCTGTCAACCAGGTCCATGAGTTTGTTAAAGTCTCCTTTCCTGAGGTCCAGTGTCCTTATCCTTCTGTTCTCCTCCCTTCCTCCCCTTAGGATCTTGAACTCTACATTTCATGGTCACTGTCACACAAGTTACAATCCACCCCTAGTTCCTAAAGTTGGCCTCTCTATCATGTGAATCAATGATTTATCCTGAATACACTCCAGGAACTTGCTGGGCTGATTTTGCTGTGTTTCCCTCCCAGTAGATGTCCTGATTATTAAAGTCCCCCATGGAACCAAGTCCTGCAATTTGAAAGCTTCTGTCAGTTGTTTACAGAGGACCTCTTCCACTACCTGCGTTTGATTTGGAAGCCTGGTGGAAGACACTGACCATGACATCCCCCCAGCTGCTCTCCTTTCTGACCTTTACCCAGAGGGTCTCAACAGGCCTACCTTCCACATCCTACTGAACCTCCAAACATACATACATCACTTTTATATAGAGGAAAATACCTACTTTTTTTCCTCTGCCTATTTTTCCTATCTAAAATATACCCATTCATGGGAGTACAGAAGTCATATGAACTATCCCACCACATCTCTTTAATCCCAATTATATCATCATTCTGTAATTGTACTAGGACCTCCAATTCTTTCTGTTTGTTCCTCATATTTCTTGCCTTAGTGTATACATACTGTATTTCAAGTGTTTAACTTACTGTTTTATCCTCCCTCGGAGAACAATGCTAACATTTTTATTATTGCTTCCCCTTACTAAGTTTTTATCCAGGTCTCCAGGCTTTACTTTACCTCTGCAATGCTTTAAACAAATTTAAAGACAATACCAAAACTGTAATAATAATAATGCTATAGCAACACTTAAGTTGCCCTTTACATTCAATATCTGAAACCACCTTAAAACACTAACTAAGCCTTAGCACATTTTGTGGCTATGTCACCTACAATTGAAATGTAGTCAGCTTTAAGGATGGATCATGGCAGGCATTTAACAACAGCCAGCAACACCACTGTCTGGAAAGAAACTGAAGAAGGATATCTTATCCAATTGAAACTAGTAAAGGAATTTTAATGAGTAGAATTGAAATTGATTTGGAATTTAGATCAGACACACTCGAGTCTCCTGGTAGTACTATAGATCTTTTATGACCACAAACATTCAAAACTTCAGTTTTAAGATTCACAAAGCTGTCCTAGGATTACATTATCTGCCTATTATTTTGTGGGTGCTTTATGGACTATTCCATTGCTGAAACTGCAAAGCAACTTTCAACTCTATACATTAAAAATTGATGAGAGTAGATCAAAAAGATTATTTAAAAAGTTCTTCTGGGAAATGTTTATTTGTACATTCAACATTACAATATAAATTACTGAAAACGAGTTAAAGGTTCAGAATTGAGAACATACTAGATCGTTTAAAAAATAAAAACTTGGTTCATTATTTTATCAGTTATTCAACAGCCTCTTTTTAATTTTTTTAAGTCAATTTGTGTCTGGGTGAAGTCTTCCATAAAGTAGACTACATTCTGCTCTTACAGTAGTGTAAATCAAGAACACTTCCAATGATTTAAGTGGAGGTCTGCCACATGTAAATTAGGTGAGAGTAGTTGTTTTTGCTTATATATTTTTGGGTAAGAAGTTTTTTGGGCAATCACCCCTAAGCAGTTTTCAGATTTTCAATGGGGAACTCAAAAAATCTTCTTTTGGACCACAGTTCTGAAAGAACACTGTAACCAATGTTTTTTCTTTTGCTGTACTATAATGTTTACCAGTGCATCGGACATTAAAATATGGCCCATAGTGCCGGGAGACTCCCTCAGAGTACAGTTTGTAATATTCTCTTTGGTATTCATTATACAGCCTGCAGGCCACTGGCATTTGCTGAATATGTTTTTCAAGTTCAGTATTTGAGCCTGGTTTCTTGCTCTCTAACTGACAGACCCTGAAAATGCTGTGGAGGCAGCTCAGTTAGCCACTGAAAAAAGGATGAAGACATAACTTGTGCCAAATCTCCTGTAGACCTTGAGGCTGTTCCAGAAACAGTATAGATTAGTTTCAGAAGAAACCATGTACAGCCATTCTGAGCTAAAAAGACAGCCTAGCTCAAGGTTGGTGGCTGGTGGACACCTGCAGGGCACAAAGGTTCTTATTAACAGAATGTTGTCATTGTAAAATTTTGAAATGGGAGTGTGTAATTATGAAAATGGAATAAGGTCTGGCTAATGTGAAAAGTGGAGGAGTTATCATTTCATGTAAACAAATAATTGAAGAGTATATATTTCAAAGTATAAAGGTTAGGGAGTACATATACCACACAATATACAGTAATGACTATTGTGATCTGAGCGGGTATCTGGATACTGCTGGGGGAGATAATAAAAATGTGACTTGAGACTTGTTATAGAAATTGTAGTTGGGGAGTGTAAATGTAGTACAGTGACTAGGGAGTTGTCACTCAGAAGAGTGCTTTTTAAATGTTATACTATACTGGATGTTTCTGTTTTCTATTGTTTCCTAGAGCAAGGTGGGAAATGATATATAACTGTAAGGGATGAAGACTATTTGTAATCAAGCATATGAAGATTAAAGAAAACCAAAGAGTAAAAATAAAATACTTAATGATTTATTTGTGTGGGAGCAGTCAGACCTGCACAGCAATCCTTTTGCTAACTTTAATAGGTCACCATTAAAGATATGTCCTCTGCTCAGAATTAGGATCTCTGCTCTGAGACTATATGCCTCTCCCTGATATTATTTTCCTTTCTTTCAGTATAGATCGTGTCCTTTGTTCAATTTACAGTGTATGGCTTTTGCCAGAATAAATGCTATATAACTGCCTCAAGTCCTGCATAATCATGAGTTGGTTTTATGAATTTATGTACTTTTTAAGTAGGGCATGCAAAAAACCAAAACCACTAATCATGCTTTAAGATACAAAAATCAAGACAAGGGCAACTCATTTATCAGAGCCATATTCACCTGATTTATTCTCAAAAAAATGTTGTCCCTATATACTTTTTATATTCTTTAAGCTCCTTTTCTACATATTTTAATATTCTCCAAATAGGCTTTCTGGTTGAACTGTGCATTTGAATTGGATTATGAATGACAGCATTTGTCTTGCTATGTGGACAAGCGCCCACATTTTCTGTATTAATATACACTGTACTATATGTAACCTCTTTATGTGATTGCATTGGCTTAAATTTCCAACTACACATTCTATTTAAATAGAAATATTTGTAAATATATTAAGAAATAGAAATTCCAAAGCTCTAAGCAAATAGTTGAGAAAATAAATGACCTACAAGTACCAGCTACAGGGTCAGTAATCAAATCTATAACATCATGTCTTGAAAGGGAATCATGGGATTGCATACTAAATACTTGACATTATTTCCTTTGCTCCCAAAGAGAATATGACTTTCCTGTGAAAACCATTCAGACTATAGCTTGTGTCCTGTGCTCTCAGCCCTTCAAATTGTTTAAGACTTTAAAATTTAATCAAGGGATTTCTTAATGGAGGCTAAGGAAGAGCAACATCAGAAATACATTTGACAAAAGGGTAACAAATTTCTACTTAATTATTTACAATGGCCTTATACTGCTACTTAGAGACAGAAAGTAGCCAGGCTCCTGCGCATCAGATCCAGCAGTCTGGAAGGACAAGGGCATCAATTCGTCCTCTCACCATGCAAACAGTTTTCAAGATTGCATCTTGTTGATCTTGATGAAATTACAAGCCTAGGATCTGATGCATCGTGCCAGTAATTTATGATCACAGGTCACTCTGAGTTGAATGTTTTCAGGGCACATCTAGTCTACTTGTCATTTGCATGCAACTCATTTCATCACCTAAAAGATGTTTTTCATCAAGCTGCCAAGTAGGCATTTGTAATCCTGGAAGGCCTGTATTTTAAAAAATTGACCTCTTTTCATCCATCACAACATTAAAACAAACATCAACGCAAAATGCAATATTAAAGCAATTAACCTATTAACTTCAGGTCAGGTGTTTGCTATTTTGCCATTTACAGAGTGACAGACTCTCCCACTCGGTCACTGACGTTTGGACTGGACCAGCTGTCTGTTCCTTCTGCATATTGTTTCAGCTGTTTACGTGACTATGAAGTGCCCTTCTTCTTTCCATTTGGGACTACACCTTGTTAAACTTATAGTTCTGTGTTTTTCCATGGTTTAACTATTCAAGATTCAAGGTTTGTCAGCTATAATGTTTTGTGAATTTATATTTGGCAGCTATTATTTTGTGTGCATTTACATTTCCAAAGGGATCTGGTCCACCCCTGTTAATGCTGGCTCTTTGTGTGTGTGTGTGTGTGTGTGTGTGTGTGTGTACATTCACACACACAGAGCCAGCATCTACACGTGTACACACACACATATCCACATACTCAGGTGGTCCTGTGTATGGTGATAATAATACAAAAAACATGCAATGCATATATATTTAGACATATATAAATGCAAAGCCCTGCAAACTCCTACAGGGTTTTGTGTTATTATTATCATATTCAGAGCCACCTGTTTACTACCAAAATAACATCTATTTAGAGAAAAGTAAAAGCATTTTCCTAACCATTTCTGGTTAAAAGCTGGGTGATTTAAACATTATCTGAAGCCAACCCTTCTGCTTGAAGCTTGTACAGAACTTGCTCTGGAGGCTGTGAATCAGCCTGGTATATATTCAAGCCAAAGGTATTTCTTTTTTCCAGGAGTGAAGTACAGAGTGGAGCAAATTTTGTTCTTACACATCCAATCCACAGACCCCATATAAGGAATACCCCAGCTATCTTTCATACCACTGAGGCCTTGCTTATATGCCAAGTATGATGAACAGAATACTGGGTGTCTCCAAAAGGGATATGTGGCTGCCTGACCCTTTCATATTCAGTGAACAGTAGATATGCCTGTACCACAGTCACAGTGATTGCAACGGACAGTCTGCATATCTGAGTTACCTTTAAACCGCTAGCTAAGGTATCAGTAGCAAACTAGGCACAGCAGGCCATCTCAATGACTGTATTTTAGGGCATATCTTGTAGCCACATTAATGTTCATGCTGCTCTGGCTAGATTGCTATTGTTACCTGAGCTACCTGGTTGGAACTTGCTCAGGTAGGTATGCCTGTGATGCACCGCTGCCACCATGTATCCGATGGTAGTGTAGACACTCCTAGCTTCTATGACTTTGCTATCCCAGAACACTGTCAAAATATATTTGCACACATTCAGATTTGACCTCACCCTGGTTAGCACCTTTCTCTGCCATATTTCTTGAAGAATTTTGGCAACTGCTTTTGTTTTTTATGTGGGCTGGTATAAATTTTATGTGTGAGAAGCCTAAATTGGGCAGAAGAGCTAGCCTGACTATCTCTTAGTAAACTGACTTTCTGTCCTTACAGGATTTTTGTACTGCCTGATCCTCTTCCTGTCTCTTTGACAGCATCTTCTTCAAAGGAAACTCTTCCTTTTCTGTGACTGTCCAGGAGGGTTCTGCCTTGTATGCCTCTTTGAACCATTTTACTTTATGTTTGTATTGCTGAATCACCTTTTATGCTTCATCTCTCGTTATTAACCAAATCTATCCGTCCACTTCCCCTTCCTGTCCCCGCATTTAGGCACTCATTTCCAATGAACTTTCTAACTTGCAATCAGGGTATCCTGTCATTAATTCAAATTCAACAGAATAAAAAATGAACTCCCAGTCTTTTCCTTCTCCTCTCCATCACTACCATCCCCATCACCTATACTAACATCCCCATAATATAGGACTTCTCCTGACCACCATTTTGACATTAATGGAAAATGAAGGTGCTCACTATCTTCCCTGCTAGATTAACCGTTAAGACAGGAAACATAATAATTTTCTCAAAACTGTATCTGTTAATAATTAGGACCTGTTTTAAGTCAGAGACAGTGTTTGGGACAGAGAGGCTGAACCCCGGCTAATGCTAGGACTGAAGAAAAAATACTATGTTCTTTCTGAGTGCTATCAGCTTAGAAACATGCCCATCAAGCACTGAGCAACAGCACCAATTAAGCTAACCATAAAAAAGCTTGACATTTAATGCTGAAGCAGATAATAAGCGAACACAAGTAAAATCTTTCAAGGGAACAAGGAGACTAAAGGTGAGTCACAGCACCTGGAAACCTCCAAAGATACCATAGAAGACTTAAAAGAGAAATTACACACACATTATAAAAATATAATTTTATAAGTGGAGGCAGTAACCTTGATGCTGTGGTGCCATACATCTGTTTTATAGACTACTGAATAATTTAGTAATGAATTTTAAAATTAGAATACGTTACCAAAATGCATTAATATTTCATTAAGCCTTGTTGAAGTTCATAGTATCAAAATTGCATCTGTTAGAGAATGTTCTTTCCAGTAGTGCTCAGCTGTGTTTATCATGCACACCTTTTCCTTATAGTAGGAAATTTAGTGACGGTGTTGACACTAAAGCCAACAGATGCTCTATAGCACAAACCTTCTCCAGATGGTTAGTACTTCTGCTTTAAGACTATAATCCAGTTTTTGGGCTCCTCTTCTGTTTTATCATCAATATTTATACCAGTGCTACAAGATACTGTTTTTGTAAAAACTATTAAATTGGAGAATTTTCCATTAATAATTTAGTGTATCCATAGAAAAATGATATGGACCAAATTCTGAAGCTCTTACTTTGGCAAAAATCCATTTGATACAACTTCTGTCTTGTTGGGGGTGGGGAGGTAGTTGCTTTTTTCCCCCCTGAAGGTTCCTTTGGGGAAATGTTTGGGAAAGGAGAAAACTGCTGCTTTTGATGAAGAGACATCTTGCTTTCTTTTCAGATCTGTTTCAGCAAAGGCCATGCTCTTTTCTTTCTAAAGTGTCACATAAATATGTTAGCACTTCAAACAAACAGATGCAAACAAAGTGCAATATAAGAGTTCCTTATACTACTCTTAGAATATACTGCTAGAAAGACTTCCATGATAAATTAGTTTTCTTACTGAGTACAAAGGTATTATTACATAGCATTTTTTCCTGTTACATGCCTCTTCACTATTATTTATATTCAAACCATAAGGTTTTCCATATTCTTCTAGTGAATACATTCTTAAAATTACGTAATTAATTTGGCATGATATACCAATGCTTTAAGATGCTGATAAACTCATTTACTTAGCATTTGGAAATTGACTGCATCTGCCCCTTTTCATTCAGAAAGAGATTCCTCCTTTCCATAGAAGGACTGCAAACAGCTACCCACTGACTGTTTTCCTTATCAATGCTTAATTATGGAGATTTACGTATCTACCTTCCAAATACAAACCTATATTCACTGTGCTGTAATGTTACTGTCGATCTCAGAACATCTATGAAATGAAACAATCTAGCTTGCTGTTTTAATGAACCACAGAGCTAAGTCTTAAATAGTGAAAATTATATTCCAGTTTTTTTGTGAGATGTAGTCAAGATAACGTCCAACAGCCAGTTGTTAAGTTGCTATTTAGAGCTTCTCCAAAAGTTTATTCCAGGCAGTGAGAGTCTCTCTATTGACAACAATGAGCTTTAGATCAATACTGTATCTCAGACATGCCTTCACATCAGTTCCTTTTCCTCAGTCCTACCAATTGACTCAACATGCCATTTGCACACTTACTTTTTGTTTGTGGGTGCTTTCTCACTGAATTTTGTCATGGGGCCATTTGTTTATAATACCTACATCCTTTCTGCAAAATACATTCATAGGAAAGTCTAACCTCTATAGATGGCCCTATGATAGCCAACATACATTTAAAACCCAATTTCCATTTTCTGCCCCTACAGTTTAAAGGAGTTTGACAGTGAATCCCTTGTACCTTCTACTTATTTTGACCTTTTTCATTTAGCAAACATTGATCTTTTCCTCTGTGTTTCTCATGCTAACTAAGTGAATGTAGCTCCATTTCATGTAGTAGTCCTGTTTGTGCCCCAGAATCCTTGGTAATGTTATCACTGATGTCCTTCATCCAATAACAGGGTTTTTAAACTCCATGTTCCCTCTCCTATCTCTCTGACTGGCTTCATAGTAACAGAGTTAAAACCATTAAATTCAGGAAACTAAAGGTGAGCCACAGCACCTGGAAACCTGGAGCTGTGGTAAGCTGCTGATGGGTCAGAGGAGCACTCACAGCCTCAGGACTTGAGCCGGGGCTTTTGGAGGAAGTGGGTTTATCCCCTCATGCTGCTGCCTGAGGAGCATGTGAGTTTGCTTGTAGGGAAGCAAGCCCCTCTCAGCGTGTATGTGTAATGCAAAAGAGGGGTGCACGACTGCAGAAGCATCCCAGTGCTCAGGGCGAGAGCTCAGGGAACTAGTCCCAGTTCGTCAGTGTGTGTGAGCCCTAAAGCACAGGCTGCAGGAGCCAAACCCAGCATGCCCGTGTGTTCACCCATGGGATAAATGTATCTGCTTTAGCCTACAGCCCAAGCTGTGCAGCCCACTGTGCAAGGGCCACAGTACATTGTGTGTTGCAGGGACACAGATGTGGGAGCAGCTGCCAGTAGTGCGGTGATGCCTGAGCCAATGTGGGAGGACCCCAGCCACAAAGAACCCACCACAGTGCAGCGAATGGAGCTGGGGATAGTGTGTACATTCATTATGCATAAAGGTCATTAGTAATGTTTGTAAATAAGTAGCCAATGGGGCAAAAATGAAGCAATTTATTTATTAGTGCTTCAACATATAATTACTATTTATACTTCTCTTTTAACCTACATCACACCTGAGAGGTTATCAGTTTGTGAACCCAGGAGGCACCCAAGTGACTATCCCCATACCACCAGAGCTGCTTTTGTGTACTGCATATAGAGTTATTTTGGTAGCAATTTGTAATTTGTATCCACTTTAGTTATAGCTTATTCTGTATATAATTGAATTGTATGCCATTCAATATGTATAAGTAATTATATCTGTGGTTGCAAAGGGTTTGTAAGCGTAAAAGGGGCCTTCCCTGCTGGAAAGCTTCATTTTGGCTCCTAGGAGAGCCAAGTGAGGTGTCCTGAGCACCCCATGGGTAGCACCATGTGCCAGGGATACATTAGACTGGGTTCCATCATTTTTAATCCAGTCTATGTGCGCAAAAGATCTGTTCTGTTTTGGGTATAGACCGGTTTATTTGCTGATTTTTTGTTCTGTTACAGACATAGACCAGTTTCTGATCACTTATACTGGCAAAAGTGTAATGTCTGTACCTGACCGATGAAACTGGTTTAGATCTGGCCCTAAGTCAGTAAAGATATACAGGATCATAATGAAAAGGGACTGTATTCTCCCATTCTTACTCATATTGCATAGTTCTCAATTCTATGCCTTCAATTACAGTATCAGTGTCTTGACTATAGGAGCAGTCTCAGAGGCAGCTGTCATAGATAGGAACTATGCAAAGAATCAAACTATCAAAGTCAAATTAAGAGTGTGCCTAACCATGCCAGTTTCTATAGCCAATGTGACATATCAGAATGATATGGAGAGCATAATTGCCAAATATATTTCACTCCCCAGCCTGAACAACTGTGGGAGCAATCTTGGGCACAAGTCCAAAGCAAATCTCATGTCTAGCAAATTATTTAACTGCCCTCCTATCACCCCTCCTCCCCCAGAAATGTTGGCTTTATTTCAGTGAAATAGATGCAAAAGTGTTAAGGGGGAAGATTAAGCAGTCTTACATAGACTTTTTTATGGATACGTAAAAATATATTACAAAGGTATGTTGCAGTACTGTACTGTGTGGGTTCAATATTAAATCTGAGAGGTTACGGATTTATTAAGTGAAACATGATGTGATAATGTGCCAGCCATTTTGTGCACTACTGCTTATCTGCTATATGCCAACAGCCTTCATTCACATTCCATGGACCATTCACCACTTTTCTAAATTTGAAATAGCCTCTTCAGTCCTCCTCCAACAGAAATTCACCAGCTGAATACCATCATTTTTTCCTTTGTTCTATTGTACAAAAAATGTACTGTTTCAAAGAGAGGCAAAGTTCTCTGATTGGTTCTCACCTGAGAATCAGGAAAATTAAAAACTGAAAGAAATGAATATAAGAACAGAACTTTGACTACAAGAGAAAGCCATACTGAGCCATACTGAAAGTGCTGTAGCTGTCAAGGAACAGGTCAATGGGCAAGCTATATTATCCCCAACTAACCCTGGTTACCTGAGTAAACCTGGTTTCCAGTTGGCCTGAATACTATCGTGATCATGCCTACAATGACATGACTGCCTGCTTACAAACAGCAAACCTTTCAGAGCCCAGGAGGCTACTTAACAGGATACACTAGTCCCTAGGGCCTGGACATACGTAACATTTATACCAGTTTAAATTAAGTTTAAACCTGAAACAAACAGACATACAGGCCTGTTAAACTGGTTTAGTGTAATGTGTACACACCAAGCATTTCATGACATGGATCTGATTGGCCTTCTGTGGAGAAGCGGGGTGCTCACCATGTGGTAGGGGCTGCAGTAGGCTGGGGCCGAGCCCAGCAGGGAAGGCAGCCAAGTGAAGCCCCCCAGATCTCATTCTAAGCAGGGAGATGTGTGGCAGAGCACCTTTGGGGGTGCTCGCCACTCAAGAGCTCTCACAGGCTCTGAGGGGAGCCTGCTTTGGAGGAGCAGCTGGGGAAACCTTCCCCTGCTACCATTTAAAGGGGGGAGGTGTGTGGCTGGGCACTGTTGGTGCCTGCCACTTTAAGACCAAAGCTAAGAAGCCAGCAAGTGCTTGATTAAGGCAGCCATTTTAGATCTCTGGCAGCCTATATAAAGAGCTCAGTTCCCTCTTTGCTGGGAAGGCAGTAACATTGGTTGGCTGTGAGGTTTTGTATATCATCCTGGAGGTAATGGAGGAGCTGTAGGGGATGGCTAGGAGGCTCCTGGTCCTGGGCATGACCTAATACTGCACTCTGCCAGGAGTGGGTGGCCTGGGGCTCTCAGTGGTGTGGGAGCCCCCAGAAAATGTTAAGCCAGTTACCATCCTGGTGAAAGGCAGGTAGGGGCACCTTAACCCTAGCCCTCACCTTTGGGTGGGTTGTGTAACACTGGAGGCAGTTGGGGCCAGGCATGGCTATGGCCACCTGAGTGCTGGGAGGTGCAAGACTCTGATTGGGAAAGCTGGGGCCAGGCATGGCTGTGGCCACCTGAGCCCACCAGGGAGGAAAGCCCCATGGCCCCAGGTGAAGGGGGCAGAGATGAGTAACCCCAGGTGAAGGGGGCAGTGTGGAGACCCTGAGTGAGGGGAATAGGCCCAGGTAGGTCTTTGGATGCCTGTAGTTGAAGTTTCAACCTGAGGCTGAGTAAAGGGGGCTCAGCCCAAGAGAAAGAGGGGCAAGTCCTGACCCCAGTAAGTCCTCCACTGCTGGGAGACTGAGTGTGGGTCAAAAGTAAGATCTTAAATAGCACCACGACCTGCTGCTCCAGTGGGGTAGTGAGAGTCCCATGTGAGACTCTGGAGCACCAGTCATGGTGTAAGGTACCTTAGCTCCCACATCCAGGAAGTTGGACCAGAAAGAGAGAGTGGGGCTAGTGAGAGAGGCTGGAGGTAGAGTACCCCCTCGACTGGTCGATGCTGGGGCCACGACCAGGAAGGTCAAAAGGGCCAGGGGCCCACCATGAGGGATGCCCCAGAGCCGAGGGCCTGGGGTTCCACCTGGCCTTGGAGGTGAGGCCAGGGCCTGTGTGGCCAAAGGTCTCAGAGGGACCATGCCTGAGAGGGGGGATAGCTACAGGGAGCTTGCCAGCCTGGATGATGGTGGAGTAGGCTGCCTGAGTGGAGGGATCAAAGCAGGGTCCTGATAGGAGGATTCTGGAGCCCAGTGTGGGGCTGGTGTGACTAACAACTGGATGCCATCTGTGAGGCATGGGCTACAGTAGAGAGGAGGTTCAGAGCCACAGATAGCATCCCCTGGCATCAGGGCATAAAATGGGCAGCCTCCCACCTTAATTAACAACTATTAATTAATTAAGAACAAGGCATGGCAGATAAGTCAGGTGGGTGGCATGCCCAATGGCAAGTGGGGAACCTAGCACTGTGGCTAGGCAGGGAGCCTCACTTCGCCAGACCCTCCAAGCACCTCGCACTGCATTGTTCCTCATTGCCCCCCATCTACTGCTGTAACTGGAGACTGGTTCACAGACAGAGCTCCGCTATCCTCTCCTTTTTTCTCCTTTTGTTGAAACTTTTTTATCAGTGAGGTCCCTTACACTGCTTGTTCAATAAAAGCTATTTTTCTAACAACCAGTTGTGTCCTCGTTCACTACTCAAGCTCACCCCCTCATCATTCCCTCCCAACCCTAGGGAACTCAAAAATATAGGTCTAAGTACTCCCTTCCATATCCAAGTCAGTCAAGCACAGTGTGGTCTTCAGACAAGTGCAGGCTATTAAAGTTTATTGAGTTCATGTTTAAGACAGAAGCAGAGAAGTGAAAGTTCCCCCAAGCATGCATCTCCCAGCCCCTGGGACCCCCAAAGTATTCCTCGCCTGCCCCCTGCTTACCCACTACAAGGCTTGCAAGGTTGGGAGATCCATGCCTGGGGAAGTTTTCAACATAAAAAATACCACTTCCTGGATCAGACCATAGGTCTATCTTGCCCAGTTTCCTGTGTTAAACAGTGGCAGAGAGTGACTTGGGTTTTTTCCACTGTTCCTCTCTCACTTTCAGCCTCCAACATTCAAGGTCTAGGAAGTTCTAATTAAGGGTCTTTATCCCAAGGATATAGCTCAATAGCTATCCATGATCCTTTTGTCCAAGTATTTGTCCAATCCCTTTTTGAATCTAGCTAAACTGCCACCTTCCAACAACATCTTGTGGCAATGAGTTCCATGCTTTAATTACATGCTGTTTGAAAAATAGCTTCCTTTTGTTGGTTTTAAATTTACTACCTACTAGTTTAATTTTGTGACTCCCTAGTTGTATGTGTGAGAGAGTTAATAATAAATCACCATTCACGTTCTCTTCACCATTTTGTATTTTGTAAATCCTTATCATGTTCCCTTCCTCTAGTGTCCCTTTTCTAAACTGAATAAGCCTAGCCTCTTTAGTTTCTACTCACATTGAAGCCCCTCCCTACTACTAGTCATCCTTGCTGCCCTTCTCTGTACCTTCTGTAGTTCTTCTATATCCTTTGTGTGGTGAAGGGACCAGAACTGGGCACAATATTCAAGGTAAGGACGTACCATAGATGTATAAAGGGGCATAATGATACTTTTAGTTCTATTTACAATTGTCTTCTTAATGGATGGCTGCTGAGCAGATATTTTTAGCAAACTGTTCTACAGTGACTCCCGGGGTACTGACTCCCACTCCTGTTGTCAGAGCCACACAACTTTACATTATTTTGAACTTGTTTCCAGTTGTTTTTTTTAACTTATTCACAATCATTCCCATTTGGGAATGGGTCAACTGTTATGCACATTTGCACTACCCCACAACAATTGTCTACCAATTTCCAATCCATGACATTTTGGAACTAGTCAATTGTTATGCATGTCAATACCCTCTCTTTAGCTTTGGGCTTCTAACTCCTTGCTCTGAAGGTGTAGACATCTTAACTTTAGATGATGAAGCAGTGTTAGAGTGGTTTTGCTACATTTCAAGCCTTCTAATCTCATTCACACACAATGAAAGTAACAGCTGCTGTTCTTTTCAAATATTCCCCTTTTGAAACTGCTCCAAAAATATGTACGTCCACACCCTTAGTTTTCTGGTCTCTAAATGGACATCTCATTTGAGGTGGTCCTGATTGATCCAGGGAAAAAGAAGAGTGGTGCAGCCCTTTAAAACACAGAAGAGTGACACATCACCCTCCCAAACTGCATTGCTGCTCCTCTCTCAGTAGGTGGCAAGGGAGAGAATATAGCCTGATAGGCTTGTCCCTGAACTGATTGGCAATTAACTTGAATGAGCCGCAGTTGACTTACAGAGCATTGAGGGGAAAAGGAGGTTATTAGCATATTTTTATCTTGTATACACTGTTACTTAAAACCAGACAATGGACTGGAATGTGTAGGGGTGGAAACAGATGTGCTCTGATTTCTCATTTGTGCCACCTTAAAAATTGTTAAGGCTGCACAAATGTGAAGCAAGTACATATCCATGTCCTTTGCTGCACCACATGACAAGAAAATTGGTGCTATAACAAAATGCAGTAATAGACTCTGCTGCTTTACTGCAGTGGACATCTATTACCTTGTGCTACTTTCCCTGCTCAGCCAGCCCCATGCAGATGATGGGGAAAGTGGGGAGATTATGTTGCATCTTGTTCAGCACAGCTGAATTGCTTGTCCTGTTGCATCTTGTCACAGCTGAATTGCTCACTCTGTGACATCTAGTTCTAGACAGGACAAAAGGTTTTCTTCAGGGAGAAATGCTATATGTTTAGACCCGTCATTTCTCAGTCCCTGGGCCCTTCCTGTTTGTTCTTAATGTTGTGTCTGGTTTCTGCTCCCTGAGTACATCTTCATGGGTTCTTGACTTCATCCTTGTTCCTGGTTCCTGCCCATCATAGGCCTAATAGGTCAAGAACCTTGCAGGTTTGGCTCTGAGAGTTGCAAAGTCAGTTTGTTCCCCCTGTTTCCCCCAAAACTGTGTTTGGTGCAGCTCAGCTGTATGCCAGAATCAAAGCTAGAATACAGAGCACAAGCCTTTGTATTACACAACTTAACGCATACAACTTATTGCATCTCATTTTAATACCTTTTAAAACACAGAAAGGCTCTACCAACTCACTGCTTATTTGATTTGGGAAGAGTAGTGCATTTGACAAAGCATTTGACAAAGTAGGCCCATATAAGCTAGTTAGCCACTTTGGCTGCGTCCAGATGAGTACAGGTGTGCGGTATGTGGCACTGCAAACCTGTCTGCGGCACCACACACCACACATGCAGGTGTTCCCCATGTTGCTACCTAGCAGCTTGAGGTGGGAGGGGGGAAACTGACCCTGGGAGATTCTGGGGTCAAAAAAATCTGCACCTTAAAAAAGTACACCACCCAAAACTGTAGCCTGGCCTGCCAGAGCCATACTCCAGCTGCAGCTGAAGCTCCCCAAGGCCCCTAGGGCCTCAGGTAAGGCATAATTGCTGGCCCCAGGCTCCCTTACCCCATCCAGGGTAACCTGCTGTGTGCCAGAGGATGTGTGGCATGGGCATTCCGCAGGGACAAGCAGCAGTGGCACAAGGAAACAAGTAGCTATGCTCATTTGTACATGGCCTAGGGTGCCACTCTGCCCCGCCTTCTGCCTGGCAAGATGAGTAAGTAAAAAGCAATCTTATAACCTCATTTGGATCCGATTTACATAGTTCCAAATGTAGAGTAATTCCACTAGCCTCAATTCAATTCTAGATTTACAGATATAAAAAACAAAATTTGGCACTAAATATCTTAGTTTAGTTATTTTTTTATTTCTAGATATATGTGAATGCAATATTTACATTTTAAAATAATATTTTAAGAATTTGATATTTTCCTTGGCCTAACTCAAGGGTGGCAAACCTGTAGCATGAATGCCACAGGTGGCACAGGCAACCTCTGTATGTGGCACATGGCAGACTGGGGAGAAGGTAGGCAGCATAGTGATAAATGGGGAAGGAAGCAGAAAGCAGAGCATCAGATTAAGCAGGGAGCCCAGGGCATGGAGCAAAAAGCAGAGCAGAAAATCAGGTAAGGAGTCCATGGTAGATAGCAGAAAACAGAACAATAAATCAGACAAAACAGCAGAATCACAGACTACAGAACATGAAACTTTGAATTTTAAAACATTATATGTTTGATGTATATATATAACTTATATAACAATTATTATATGCAGGCAGGCGAAGGAGATTGGAGATTAACTTGGGAGGCTATTGGTTTAATTTGTAACACATTTTGCCAAAAAGGTTGACTCTCAACTGCCTGGTATAATTTTGCCTCCATTTTAGTACACCCTTTAGGTAAATAAGCTTTACCTTTCTTATACTGTGATTTTCTTGACAGGTTCTGAACTGGATAGTGCCTTGAAACCATGGTAGTCATTCTATAATTGAGGCAACTCAATTATATCTTTCATTGTAACTGCCTTCCATTATAAACTCAATTAGTTCTTTTCATGTATTTTTAACCACATTGAACCATTCAATTTGGAATTTTTCATATGTGGTGTTCTGCAAAATTTTTCCTTTATAAGTTTGACTATAATTAAACAAGACATTTGTGAGATTTGAGAGGCTGTAAAATCAGTAATAATCTGCATTTGCAACATTATCATAATGTGTTTCAGAATGGCATGTCCTCAAACCAGCATGTTGTAGAAACTACAGATGTTGTTTATTCTGTTGTCTTCAGAAAGGAGTATAAAGCTTTACAGGACCAGACACACTTACTGGAAGTAAGGCATATGCAAAGCTTAAAAGGTTCTCAGGAGCAGGCCTGCAGTCAGAGCTTTTGCTTAGCAGGAACTCAGCAGGAGTGGTATTAGAGAAAAAGCTTCCTGACCAAGACTATTTAAAAATGAAATAGGGAATAAAAAGAAGTATTGCTTTACTGGATTCAGTTTTCTCAAATTAAAAAGCAGAGAAATTCCCATACAAGAGATATTAAGATAACATGAATATAGCAAATATCTTTTTTTATTAATTTAAGAGAACATTGCTGGACTATCTCACAAGGGACTTCATATTTGAAAGTCAGGAAATTACAATGTTGTACTGATTGGAGTACAACATAAAATCTATCAACATAAAATCTAAACGTCAAAAAATCCTGAAATCTCCAATAAAATACCAACACCAGACTTAGCGATCTCCCTTACTCTTGATTTTCTTCCAACATAAACAATTCAGTGATAGTCCAAAAATGACCTTTTCACTGGATTGCGACGCCTTCCCCCGCACCCCTACCTGCAAAGGGATCATGGAAGGCAACCTGAAGGAACATAATAGGCAATCAGATGGGTCACAAGGTGTTGAACATTTTATTACAATATTAAGCAAAGAGAATTGACTCTCCCCACACATTTTCTGTTCTTTCATGTCCCCTTCTCAATTTTGCAGTTTCTGTCCCTTCCGCAAAATACACACACAAAGAACTTAAGTATGTTAATAATCATTATCATTGATGCACCTACTGATATTTCCACAATGAATATTAAGACAACTGTGAAAATATTTAACTTTGGAAAGTTTAATAAACACTAATGATGCATCCACAACTAATCCAAGTTACATGAACTGCCCCTTCCCTTCAACGGTACATTGCTACAGCAATATGTGGAAAGAACAGGAAACAGAAGTAGTACACCAATGGGCTGACTGATTTCTTGAAGAAAAGGAATAGGACAATCAAAAATGGAACCATTCAAAGATTTGCATCCACTTCTTGTCTCTCCTTCAACACTTGCCTCTAATTCTGGCAGTAGAGATAGGATGTACAATGCAAAAGTAAATGGCATTACTGCACAGTAGCATCCTCCAATGGCTTTTTGGTAGCCCTGACTGCACAGTAATTCATAACTACTGTGCAGTAGCATCACTTCACGTTTCTTGCCGTGTGATGCTACTGCACAATAGTAACAAGCTACTGTACAGTCAACATCTTGTGTAGACGCAGCCAGGGAATAGATGCTGAACCCCAAACAACCATAAGCACTATCATGCATATTTAATCCAAAATTACATATCATATGCAATCACTATATTTTCAAATGCCAATGTCTCTTCTTACCTCCCCACACATACGTAACTATTTAGTTGCAACTTCACTGAACACAGGACATTAAACAATTCCCAGTACAAAGCAACTTTTTTAATAAAGGCCCTGTCTTTATTTAGTAAAGTGCTTAACCATGCCCACAACTTAAACCACATACTTAAGTCCTTTGCTGAATGGGATCCTGAAAGAGAAGAGAAATAAATGGAGAAAGTTGAAAGGAGAAATGGAACACCAAGAAGCTAAAAATATTCTCTCTACTCTGAAGCAAAACATTTCTTGGAAATACGGTAATGATCTAACTAGAATGATGCTCATCTTAGAATGAAAATTTATTCTTAAATGATTTAGCAACAGCAATGTACAATGAATAAATTATACATGAAGATTAAGTAAGTCAGCATTAGAGCATCAACTGTTTTTTACCACATTAACTCAGAGATATGGCAATGAGCATTGTAATACTTGATGGAGCTGTAAAATAAACAAATATTTCTGCTGCATAAATCTACATTTACACAGATAACTTAATAGTGCCCGCTCATATGTAAAGCTGTGTTCTAATTAGTGTTCTGAGGATTATCTGAGATTCTTTTAAATGTATATCATGGAAACTCTCTTCAAAAGATACACTTTTTTAAGCTCCTGCTTTTTGAGATAAACCACATGACCTGAGATCTAGACATGTCATTTCCAGTGTGGATTCTTGGAATATAAAAGGAGATATAGGAAATTTTGCCCACCCAGACTTCCTCTTCATTGGTGAATAATATCTGCTTTGTTTGCGTTCCATTCACTCCTAAAATTTTCAGGTATTCAGATATGGATGTACATGCATGTATATACAGCATGGCTCACTGCAGCAATCATTGCTGATTGACTAGATAATAGAATTCCTAGGGTTAAAATCATTTAATGTAAAGGGCCCTAGAGATGCAGTGTGGAGATTTACTTTGCCCAATCTTCCTGTTCTCCGCATCATATAAAGAAAGTAATTGCACATCACTTTGTGTGTCTGTTGAATTTATAAACTGAGAAAACCTATCAAAGTTTCCATTTTAAGAAACTTAAACTTTCTGGAAAAATGTTATATGCAGATCAGTGGATATAACAACGCAGGGAATGGAACAGATCCATTCTTTGTGCAAGTCTAACAAGGTCAATGGACACATGCAAAGAGTGAACTTGGATTATTCTACATACCTATATTTTTTGAGTATCCCAAGTTCTACAAAATGAGCCAGGGTTTCAGATGGGTAAGTACTGTAGTGTCAAACCTCTACACTCTTGTGAAACAGCAGCAACAGAATGATAAAAGTAAAATGATTGGCAAACCAGGAAACCTGAAACAGATATGATGGGACATGTCAGAATAGACTCCAAATAAGTTTCTAGACATGCACTCAAAATGAAGTCCAGGGGTGAGATTCATGTCCAGCTTAAATTGGTGTAAATCCAGAGTAATTTTACAGAAGTAAATGGCAATGTTTGGGAAGAGTCAGAGAAAGGCAGCTCCATGCTCTGGGTAGCAGTGGCATGCAGGGCAACTATTATTTTTGCACCTCCTTCTTCCTCCAAGTTACATTGTTATAGTTGCATGAAAAGCCAGTGCAAATAAAAACAGAATCGGGTCTCAGTTCCTTGTAGCATGGAAGAACCTCATACAATCTCAACTCCTTTGTCAACAATTATTTACAATTGTAGCAGGCTCACCTTTCAGAGCTTGGGTTGAGTCCCAGGCTTGAGATCCTGCTGTTTTGATTGGTGGAGCCCATCCACCAATCAGGAGGCAGCAGGAGAAATAAAGTCATATCCCTTTCCTGAGGGGAGGGGGAGAAGAGTTCCCCTGGACCTGATTGAAGACTGTAAACTGTCAGGTCCGGAAGACTTGAGGGGTGGAGCCCTGGAGTGTATAAAAGGAGCCCAGGCTTTGGGAGCCGCAAGCTGGGGCTCAAGCCTGCAACCCTGGCAAAGCCAGCGGGCCACACAGTGCTCGGGGCAGTGCACAGGGTGAAGGCCTTGGGGCTGCAGTGAGGCAGCTCAGGTCCTCTCTCCCAGCAAGCAGCCAGGTCCCACAGTGCACAGGGTGGTGCATGGGTCCCAGCCTTGGGAGCCAGGGAGCAGCAGAGGCTGTTTGGGTTAACCACCCAGCGTGAGGATGGCCAGCCACAGCCTGAAGGGCCTGGCCTGTGCTAAGAGAGCCCTCAGTGCTGAGCCAGGGCACAGGGAAATGATAGTGCAGCGTGAGGCCCAGCACCCAGGAGCCAGCAGTGGTGGTGCAGCAGCTGAGAAGAGCTGAGCCCTCGGTGCCCAGAGCAGGGCACAGGGTGGGGAGGAACCCAGCGATGCAGGAGAGGCCTAGGAAGGCACTCCAGCAGAGGAGACCCCATCGAGCTGTGCCCTGGCCACTGCCACATGAGGGAGCGTGAGTCATTGGGCCCTTGGGTCCCACAGGGGAAAGACATTTGGGGTGGGTAAACCCAGAGAAGGGGCTGGGTGAGCAGCCCCCCCACCTAGTCAAGGCCCTAAAGGGAGGAGCTCCTGGTACTTCCTGGACACCCTGCAAGGGACCCCATTGGAAGGAGGACTATCTCTTGCCATGGGTCAGGGACTATATTAAGGAATAGATATTATTAAGATTGTTCATGTTTGTGCCTTATATTTTGTCATTGAAATGTTGTATTGTGATGTTGCAAATAGTGTTATTTAGGGTTTGACCTTGGTTATTGGTTAGTGTTCACTGTGTAAATATATGTATATGATATTTAGGTTTATGTTTATGTATATTATAACTTAATAAATTGTATATAGTTAAGAACTTTGGGCTTGGGCTAACTCTATAAAGGAAAGAGGGTTCTGCTTGAAATTCTGGAATCCCTCTCACAGAGCCCCCTCCTGCCTACCCATCCAGTTCAGTTGAGAATAGGGCACACCCTTGGTTGTACCAGGGTTACACAATTATTTTCATAATGTAATAAACCATTCAGATTCTACAGTTTAATCACATAGCACTACATCAGAGATATGTAAACCTACTTAGTCATGGGCTGGTGACAACCATATTTGCAGTTAACAGCATCTACTGTACAACACTGAGGAAAAAATACTTTGAGAACAGTAGTTGTGTGTATGTGTTTTAAATAATTTTCTAAATCAATACAGCATCCTTGATTCCAGATTAATACTCATCTTTCTTCAAACAATTGTAATTACTATCTCATACCAAAACACTGACAAAGAAAACTCATTTCAGATCAATTTTTTATGATAGATCCTTTTAATGATTGCTATTCATACTGCACAGCTTTTATTTGTTAAGCTGACACAGAAAATTAGCTCTGCCTTTTCCTTAAAAATCTCCTGCAAATGGACCAGATGGCATTGAAAATCAGATAAGAGAATAATAAACTTAGCAGGATAAATTGGGATTGTTTAAAATAATGTACCATTTGAAAAATATAAAAAATAGATTATCAAATCCCTTCACTTTAGCTACTTGGCATGAGCAGCCTAATGCTTTTTTATTTCAGGCAATATTTTGTTTCTATATTAAATTAAACCAAAAAAAAGAAAAGTAGAGATTGCTCTTCATTTAAGAGACTGATGAACTCCGTAAACTATAGTTTTTCATTTTTTTGTAACAAACCTGGGAAGCTAAACGAAGCAATTTTTCCTCTGAAGAGGACACCTGTCATTGTCCACAAGAAATACTTTATTTTTATGGCTTCTACCCGATAAAACAATTCATGATAATTATCATGAATTATCAGTAGAATCAGTATGAATTACAGAATAATCAGTATAACTGAAACACATCATTCATTCCTTAGATGCCTTATATGCACCCTTCCAAAAAAAGGTCCTGAAGATATTACATAGTTAGAAGCCTACATTAGTTTGAGCTACAAGGCAATGACTCCACTGCTCAACAAGTAGTAAACTTCTAAAGGTCAAATTATTCTTCATCCCAGACATTAATGATAGCACTGGTGGGAGAAAAAGGTACATATATCTATGTATATCTTCACAACCCCGGTCACAGGACAAGCATGATCCATCCCTAGACCATGATAAGCACTAAGAGGAGAACCTAGCTATTGCTAAATAGCTCCAGATGTAAATATAGAACCATGCAGTGGTGCAACTATGTGGAGCGAGAGGGGCATCAGCCCTTGGTGCTGACTTAGGAGCACATCGATCTCATCCCCCACCCCCTCGGAGTCTGTGCCAGCAGCAAGAGCAGCACCACAGCATGGTTCTCGCAGCAGCAGCCAGCGCATAAACACTATGCTGCTGGTGTTGCTGCTTTAAGAGCAAGATCTGGGGTGGGCAAACCACATGGCAATGTTGGTTGCAGTGGTGGTGGTGTCAGCAGCAGCGGCTGGGAACTGGATAAGACTCCTATACTCTCTTCCCCCATCCTCACTGTCAGAACCCAGAAAGAGCAAACTGTTTCCCACAGGGTTTGTCCAGGGTGTAAACCTTGCCTTTTACACCACTGGAGCCATTTGCCTCTTCATTACATGACTATGTTCTGATGTTGCACTCATTGATATGCGCTCATTGGGGTACACTTCCACTGAGTCCAGTCAGCACAGGAATGAACTCAATGTCAGCTGTATCAGAAAGAACACATGCTATATTTTTTTAGACACATCCCTCACTCAGGAAGCATTAACCCTTTTCAAACCATAAAAGTCCATAAAGCACACACCTTTCCCCTTTCAGTGTAGCTCAGTATCCTAGAAAGAATAAGTGAGCCCTATATATCTTACACGGAGTGAGTGAAAAAGAAGTGACACAGCTGGAGAATAAAGAATATCTCATATACTGTACCTGTCTCTCTGTCAAGGCCCCTTTCATGCAGCACCAACTGGTGCCTCAGGGGAATTATTGTGAATTATATTAATGGGGAGCAGAGGGAGAGAAAGACACTAAACTTGTCTTTCTTGCTTTAAAGGTTATTTTTAATTTTTCATTAAATCTCCTTAATGAGAAGCTTCTTGTTATTCTAGACATACATGTCTACTAAAATAGGGAATGGATTCAACCCAGAAACTCAGATGGATGAGCAAATATTAGAACACAGCAGCCAAAACTCAGCAACTACATCTTTTTTAAGATTGGAAAATGCAGGATAATGCCTATCTGGAAGGGCTGGAAGAAACTCAAGCAAAATGGAGTGAACCATGGCTGGATTTCCTTCATTTATTTTATATTTCAGATTTGCAAAGTACAAACATATCTGACCAGGTGTGAAGCAGTACAGACATAAGCAAACAGCTAGTACTAGATAATGCTTATGAATTCTGTTTCATAATGGCAATCAGGACTTGCAGTAGAGTTGATCTCTTTTATTAGACAAACAAAGATATCATCTCTACTACGAGTCCTGATTGCCTTTTCCTCTAGACCAGAAAGGCTACAACCTGGATATGGGTTTCATAATGGAACATTTCTAGGGGTATGTTGCAGGCAGCTGGCTCCATTTTGAATGTGGAGGGTTTTTAACTTCTCTGCCGTCTTTTACATCCATTAGAGCATAAATCCAGAGAAGGAGACAAGCAAAATTTTTGCACCTGGTTCAGGGCTAACAATGAGGGACATTAAATTTTGATAAATATCAAAGTGGAATATGTTAGACAAAGAAATGGTTGCCAACCAGGGCAGTTGTTCACTTCTTGAGCCCTAGAGGATGGTAACTAAGTAACAGATCCCTGGACGGGGGCTTTGAGAAGTAAACTAGAGGTTACAAGACAAATATAGAGACAGGGAAGAAAGACTGGAATGGACCTAGCTACAGGAGTCCAAGGTGATTCCATATCCTGAAGGAGAAGACAGGTTTATCAGGTTCTTCATTCTCAGTTTGCATCTCTCTCTACTAGATGTTCATGGGAGTATTGGTTGAAATTTCATATTCACAGTCCAGCTGAGTGCTCAAATTGTTGAGTTGTGGGGTTCATCTTTCCCACTATATCTACTCCAATAAATATTTATTTTTACAAAACTGAAGAGCTCCAAAAGAGGAGATTCAGACAGACCTAGATTGTATGCCAGTGGTAAATGCACTCACTTGTGATGGGAGAGATCAAGATTAAAAGGTCCTGTTTCAATGAACATTTACCAGGAGAGAATGAGACCCACCCCAGAACTGCCAATAAACTGGAGGGCTAGGATGGTCATCTGAGATGTGAACAAGCCACAAACCCAGAGCCTAGCTCTCAGTCTAGGTTATATATATACCAAATGACCCCCAGGCTATTCAGTGATGGATCCTTCTCTGTTTCATCCAATGTCTCCTGCAAAGTTTTTAGTTTCACACCAGATAGGGAAAATGTTTGAAAACTCAAAGTGTTTCCTTGGAATGAAATAAACATTTCCTTCTCAACTTTATTCCCATTTCACAGTCATAAAACATTTAGACAGACAGGGCTCTAGCAATTAAAAAAAATTTTTTTTGTTGTTAAAAACACAGTTAGTGTTGGACAGAGACAGCCTTCTCACTGATAATCAGGGATCCTGGTTTTCTCTGATTAAAAAAATCCTCAATTTTCAGATTAAAAAAAGTAACCCAGAATCCACATTTTTCCATGACTGAAATGAAACACCATTAATATATTTATATACATACAGTGATGTTTCATTTTGATTACAAACAAATGTGAATTTTGGGTTACCTTGCTTAATCTGAAAATCGGGGGCGTTTAATCAGAGAAAACCAAGATCCCTGCTGATAAGGATAATGCCCACAGCAACATAAAAATCATTTTCGAGGGCAGACAGCCCAGCTACTTCACTGTTTATCATTTGAAATGAGATGATAAAATTTCTTCAGGGATGACACATTCCTCTGGCACTGTTTGCCTCTGTTGGCATCACATGATCAGATAAAGATCATAGACTGACTTGTGGGCTATTGAAGAAAATGGAGAAGAGAGTAAAGCAAATGCTTCATAGTGGATAAAGTTTATTCTGTTTGTGATGTTCCCACAAGTAGCTTAATATTTTTTTTCAAATATATTGTCTGAAATGATTCACTACATATTATCTATTAGCAATTTGAATATTAGATTGTTCAGATGAATGATTCATTGTATGCCTCTGGCTTTCAATATTTATGGCTTAATTTTCATGGGACACGCAAAATTCTGTTCTTTGATTGGATGAGCATAACGAGTCCAGTTTTTGGTGTGGTAACGCGCAATTAAAAATTTAGAATGTACTTCCTTATATTTTTGCTGCTTGAGCAATAAACATGTTTCTGGTAGTAAACTATTCAATAGGATATTTTCAGTAACTGAGCACAAATAAGCAAAATCAACATAAATTCAGTGGTTATATTAATAATTTTTTATGTATTGTCTGAGCTCTAAAAGAAAATCATGAGAGCAAGCCAAAATGCAGCTACAGAGGGACTGTTCTTTAAGTGTTTAGTTTTTATCAATTTTCTTCTCACTCCACTTTCTTCCATTTGGTCTGTGGCATATTTGGAGTAGACGTTTCAAGTTCTCTTTTCTTTTTTCTCTAAAGAATTCAAATACACATTCTGTAACCTTATCTATGAACATTTGTCTATGGCAGTTTAGAGGTTGGCCTCAGTCCTTGGTCAAGTGTCCTGGGTGTAATTTGGTCACTTTTAGTATCAGTCTTTAGTAAGCTGCCCACCAAATAAATAGCAAGAACACCTCTTCAATGTGTGTCACATTTTCTTTTCTCCAGTTATTACTTCAAGAAGGAATTATCAAAGTGATAATCAAAAGGAATAATCAAAATCAACATTAATTCATTTTATATGCCCTTCCCCTCTAAGTGTCTCATGATGGCAACCAGGCTTTTTATAACAACCTACAATGCACATCAGTACATACTGCTTTCCAATCCCATTACTTTTCTGCAGCACGCTAAACTCATTGATGACTCATTTATATTGCTCATACACCCATTCAAGCATAGAGGGTTGAATTCCTCCAGCTGTTGCTACTAAGCTTGACCATAAAGAGGGAGCTGCTCACGCATATCCACCCTTTCTGTAATTGTAATGCCTCTGACATCTCATTTCCCTTCAACAGCAGCTGTAATGGGAACTCAACATTTATTTTGCTAGAGATGCCAAATTCACTGTGATATTGCACATGGAGTTCTAGATTGATTGAGAGGAGGTTAGTACTGGGGTAGGTCAGGACTACAGGGGCTGAGAGAAGATGCAACACAGCTATATGGTAAATGATACTGTGAAAGAAGAAGGAACAAAGCTTCTAGTACTATTGCAACTGCTGCATCATCTACAGACACAGGCCTTGCTTACTGCTTAGTTTCCTTTGCATATGTATACCAGACACTTTCTGGCTATTGGGACTTTGCTTGCCTATTCTTTCATTGATTTTTTTCCCACACTTCTTCTTATCATTTTGATAATTTTGATCGTCTTTGATAGCATCTTGCAGACAGGTTTTCATTGCATCAGCATTCTAAGTCATTCTTTCCTTTATTTGTATGCAGTGCAATAAAACAAAGACTAAAACAAAAAAATCCAGAAGAACCTAGTTTTAAGCTGGTATCCTGGTGTGTTTTCTTTTATTCACAATGCCAGCTGAAAAAATCCACTACCTGCTCAGAATGTAAGCATTGTTAGCTTAGACCATTTAAACATTTATCATTCATGGTCATTAGATATTTCCTGTACAGCTTTTATGGTGACATTCTTTATGGGCACCTTAGCTAACCTTTCTTAGCTGTGAATCCAAAATTATAGTCTCCAGACATCTTTCTTTCACATCCAGATGTCTATATTAGAGATTTACTCCAGTCCAGTTGTAAGCATCAGTACAAATGCAATACAGAAGACAAATCTAGCATAACCATTGGTATGGCTCAGTTACAGACTGGGATATCTAGTTGTTGTCTTCACTGACATAAAACTGTTTTTTTAGTGATATTAAAAATAAAATATGTCATAGATATTTTGAAATAAACTCCAAAGTGGAGATGAAGTACCTATAATGTTTACTAGGTGCTACTTCAGCAAAGTCAGTCATCCATCTGTGGTCAGCTTCACAGTAAAGCTACTGTCTTTCATTATGTTTTAGCACAAGATAGCCAACAAGATTAGTTATCCTACAGTAAAAACATTTTTTTGGATTCAATGAAGACATAGTGGGCATGTCTACACATGCAATTAATGCGAAGCAATAAACTCTGGAGTTTATTGCTCTGGAGTTTATTGCTCCTGGGCATACTGTTTGAACATGTGCCTGGGACCACAGCATGATAAGCCAGGTCAGACCAGCCCTGGCTGGCAAAGGGGTCCCAGGGTCAGCCTGTCAACCTGGGGCTGCTCCTGCCTGGCTCATCATGCTTCAGAGGGGCTGGTTGGGGCATGAGGGTGCCTGAGTTTGGAGCTAGCCAGCAAGCAGCCCCTGCACAGAAGCACCCTCATACCCCAGCCAGCCATGTTAATATCTACATATGCACTGCTGTGGAGCAAAAAACTCTGCAGCAGGGTAGCACTTGCATTTACATTCAATAAAGCAATCTAAGAGAAAGCATTTTAATCTAATAACTTAATCTTATTGCAATCCACCATTGTATTTACAAGTACTACCCTGCTGCAGAGTTTATTAGTTTACTCCAGCCTAACTGCCCTGTACGTTTAGACACCAAGACCTTTACTGCAGAGCTAATTAGTCTACTTGGCAGTAAACATCTTGTGTAGACGTGCTCAGTCATTATATGAGATTCACACTGTTGTAACATTCATTTACTGGAAATCTCTGGCTGAATTTAAGGTAAAAACCCAAAGCAGATCAGGCCCTTCAGGCTATTCCATCTGGGATGCTTTGCATGAAATATCTTAATAACTCAAACCACAAAATATTGTAGTTATACAAGGGATTTACCAACAGCATGCAAATTGTATTAAAACAACAGGGGTGGACAATGTGTCTAGTCAGAAGCTCTGGAAAATGTTGAACTTGTGCTAGCTTCAGAGAAAAAACAAATAAACCAACCAACCCCATCATTTCTTAACATCTCATTCTCTTTCACCTGTTGGTCCTTGTCCTTGTCTCTTTCTTAAAGGCAGCATGTCAGAAGTACAGTTTTGTTTCAGGTGCTTTGTATCACCTGGGCGTGTCTACATGAGATACTTTACTATGCAGTAGACTAATCTACTATGTAGTAAAGCATCACCAAGTAACCATGCTAATAAAATACTGTGAAGTAAATTAGTCTACTATACAGTTAGCTAGTACCTGTAAATCAGGTACTAAACTAACTGTGCAGTAGATGCTGCACAGTAGAGCTTGTGTAGATGCTGGCCAGAAGCAAATTTGCTCCCAATCAGCCACACTAACAGGGGGCCTGGGCCTGGTGCCGCTCACCTCCTGGGTCCCCCCAGGAGCCAATCAGGATAGGTACCATGTTCCTCTCTGCACCCCTCTGTCTCTGCACTGTGAGACTCCAGCTCCCCAAAGAAGCAGGGAGCTGGGCAGTGCCAGGACTGGAAAGCTACTGGTGGGGCAGCTAGTACCGAGCTCCCAGCTGGGCAGAGAATCCATGCTCTGCCATAGGCAGCTTGGAAGGGAATCCTTGCTCTGTCAGGAGCAGCTGGAAGCAACTGGGAGCTATCCCAGTGGTGGGCAGCCCAGTGCTGCCTGGGACCTGCCCCAGACCAGAACAGGACCCAGCCAGCCCTGGGCTCCATGTGGAAGTCCCACTGGGCACTGGGCTTGTCCACATGTGCACGGGGTGGGAGAGCTCTGCATCAGCAGCTGTCTTCTGGCCCCATGCACATCAGGACCCCTCCCAATGGGTATGGAGGCAGGAGACAGATGCTGCTGCAGCTAGTCCCATGAGTATGGGGACTGGTCCCGTACACCCTTCCAGCTTCCTGGAGCTCCCCCTGGATGGCTGCAGAGATGCAGAGCAGGGTGGGAGCAATCCTGTACCAGGCTGCTCCCATTGGGAACAAATCTGTTCCCAAGTGGGAGTACCTGTAGACATGTACCTGGGTAGGCTTACTGCACAGTATTTTTATTTCACGCGAAGCCTGAATTAATAGCACATGTAGATACATCCCATGAGTCCTACCTGAGTCACATACCTGTTATATCCTTTTCTTGCCTCTTTTTTTCTTACTATTACCTTGCCAGGCATTCTCCATATAGTGATGCAACTGTTCTTAAGTATCTCCCTTGCAGGGGTTATTATTCCATCTCTCAGGTTGTTCCCAGATTTATTTTCCAATATGATCACTGTGTTTCCCCCTGCACCTTTCCTATCTGCAATACTTCTATTGAAGATGTATTAACACAATTGTTGATTGTTTGGTTACCTTTGCATCTTATTCTACAAAATAGCATCTCTTCTGCCCAGGTCTTCTTATTATGTGTTCCGGCTTAAGGACTATGCTTTGTTATGCTAATTACTATGGCTGGAGGTATTATCCAGACTCCAGCTCCTTGTCTGCCTTATCTCTGAGTTTAAAGAGCTAGGACTCAGAATTTCTTTAATTCTCACTGAAAAGGTCATTTTACCCTGTATCAAATATGAATTATCATCAGATTAAAGGTAAACAATAATTCATGTTGAATAAGATTCAAATTCATATGAATTCTAAGTACAAAATGCGAAATACATCCTTTGTCAATTATTCAAATATTTTCCTCCTCATTGATGCCACCATATATTTCCCATATATTAACAAAAATTAAATTAACAAAAATATATTAACAACAATTAACAAAAATTAATTATCACACCAGAACAAAAACATTTTTGGCCTATTGGAAAACACAGTGGGCACATCTACATGTGATGCTTTAATGTGCATTAGCCTAAGTTAATGTGCATTAAGGGCATGCACCTACACATGCATGCCCTTAATGCACATGAAAATTGGTGACTCAAGCTTAGTTGTGCAAAAATTTGTACCTGCAAATGCAGGTATCAAATTTAGGAGTGAATAGTTAAAGCACATTAATGCTATGTGTGTCAACTGACTTGTGACTAATTTTAGTTAATTAATCATTAATAATGCTTCACTTGGTCCAAATATCTAAGGTGAGGTATATTACTTCTGTTACAGCCAGTTATGTTTTCTGACATGCTTTATATCTACTTTACTAAAAGTACTACTTTACACCTACTTTACTAAAAGTCCTACATCTTGATGACTTAAATCAAATTTATATAAGCATAATTACCAGTTTGCCAATAGTTGTAATAGATTTTCTATCAATGGTAATTTTTAAATAAAAATTTGATTCCCCCAGCTAAAAGATGTGCCTTAGTTCTACTACACTTCTTAGAAAAAAATAATTCAGGGAAGTCCTCTGACATCTGTTTCCAGGTCAGATTTGATAATCCAAATAGTCTTTTCTGGCCTTCAAATCCACAAGTCTATGAAATTACAGCAATTTGATATGTTGCAAAACTGTGCAGCATAAGCCTTGTGCAGGCAAAGTACAATATACAGTAGAGCTTTGAACTGTTTCAGGTAGATAGACAGCTGTGACTTTCTTTAACTTAGGAAAAAGCTGATGTAGTTTACTTGCCAAGGCAGTGGAAGAAGATTTAAGAAGGTTAAAGTGTCCCCTAACCTACTTTAACTTACACCTTCTTCCTGTCTTTTGACACATACGTTGCAACAATTTAAACTAATTAGCACGTCAGCAGATTGCAAGTAAATAGGTGCAAGGGACTCCATGGAAGGGCTTACTTTTGGATTTGACCCATAGAAATGAATGATGGAAGATACCTAATAATTTAAGTAATTACTCTGTTCCCTGCAGTCAATTTCTATTGCTTTGTGCAACGCAGTCACCCCATGTTCCTGTTTGTCTATTTTAGATGAGAAAGTAATGTGACCATATCTCAGATATCAGTTAATTGGCTGATAGTTTTGGGAAATATGTTCATCAACCCCCTAGGAGGGAAAGAGTACAAAATTATTTTAGGACATATGACTGTCAAGAAATTTGCCATCCAATAGTTAAATGCATAGGCAGCAGAAACCTTGTTAACTTACACTTCAATATGCTACTTGTATTGCAGCTCATACGTAAAATCCTGCTTCTTTCTGAATTTTTAATAGCAAAATGCTGCAGTGATTTCCCATGTGAAATATTACTCTTTACTTGTACAAAACATACTATAGAACAGTCACAGGTTCATGGATTATAAATTAAAAAGGGGCTAATGTGCTCAACTATTCTTACATACTTCTTGAATTAAGGATACCAGGGAATAAATTTTACTTTGTCTACTAGAGCTAAGTACAGAAGTTCAAGAAGCCCAAGGTGAAAGCACTCTAAATATGATGCTTTACTCATAGTTTCATAGTTGGTAGGGTCGGAAGGGACCTGAGCAGATCAGCAAGTCCGACCCCCTGCCATGGCAGGAAAAAGTACTGGAGTCAAACAACCCCAGCAAGGTGTTCGTCTAACCTCCTCTTAAAGACCCCCACGGTAGGAGCCAGCACCACTTCGCTTGGAAGTTGGTTCCAGATCCTAGCCGCCCTGACAGTGAAGTAGTGCCTCCTGATGTCTAGTCTGAACCTATCCTTTGCCAGCTTGTGACCGTTATTTCTAGTCACTCCAAGTAGTGCTCAGAGGAACAGGGACTCTCCCAATGCCTGCTGGTCCCCCCTGACTAGTTTGTAACAGGCCACTAGATCCGCCCTCAGCCTTCTCTTGTAGAGGCTGAACAGGTTCAGGTCCCTTAGCCTCTCCTTGTAGGGCCTGCCCTGCTGCCTCCTGATCATGTGGGTGGCCCTCCTCTGAACCTGTGAATGCTGTCCACATCCCTCCTGAAGTGCGGCACCCAGAACTGGACACAGTACTCCAACTGCAGCCTGACCAGTGCCACATAGAGGGGGAGGATCACCTCCTTGGACCTGCTCAAGATGCATCTGTGGATGCATGACAAGGTATAGTTGGCCTTCCTGACTGTGTCCCCACACTGTTGGCCCATGTTTATTCTGGCATCAATAATGATTCCAAGATCGTTTTGTGCCTCTGCACCGACAAGAAGGGAGTTCCCCAGCCCGTACGTATGCTGTTGGTTCTTCCCCACCAGGTGCAGCACCTTGCACTTGTTAGTGTTGAAACCCATCCTGTTCTCATCTGCCCACCCCTGTAACCTGTCTAGGTCCAATTGCAGCCTATTCCTCCCTTCTAGCGTGCCCACATCCCCCCACATCTTAGTGTCATCAGCAAATTTGAGCAGGGTGCTTTTTACCCCAGTATTCTAAATTAGGTGGGGACAGAACTGAACACTCATGTGCTGTTTGGTGAGGGAAGCTTGGAGCCTACCTTCACAGGCTTCGTCCAACAGCCTGGGGGAACTCCCACATGCCTCCCAGGAGAAGGGAGCAGCCAAGCAGCTGGCCACCCCTGAGTGGCCAGAGGGGCTCCTCTCCCTATCCCCATCCACTACCAGCTGACTGCTGTCAGTGCCTATGGCTGTGAGGGTTGGGGGTAAGAAACAGCACCTCTGTGCCCCGTGGACCCAGCCTGGCCCCAAGTTTCGGGGGGTAGGGGGTGGATACATGCAGCAGAGAGGTTCAGTTTCCCCAGGTTCCTAGCTGTAGCTGGGGAAATGGATCCTCTCTGCTACATGGACCCAGCCTATGCCTGCAAGCTTGGGGAGGGATCGTGTGGCAGAGAAGCTCCATTTCCCCAGATGCAGTCAGGAGCCTGTGGAAATGGAACCTCTCCGCCATGCAAATCCAGACTGTGTGGTTGCCAGGAGAAAGACCACAGGCTCTTCCCTTGCAGCCCCCCCCCGACCCCCCCACAGCTGGGTTACAGTACACTGCAGCCCAGCTGGGGCAGCTGCCAGAAGAGAGACCCTGAACTCCTTCCCCTGCAGTCCCCCCTGGCCAGGCTGTGGTGTGCTGCAGGTCCGGAGTGATGGGAGGGAAAGAAACCTCCATTTCCCCACCCTTCCCCCATCCAGTCTGTGTGTGGGCCTGGAATCAGAGGCTGTCACTGACTCAGGTCAATGATAGCCAAAGGCAGGGCTGGCCCTCTACTCAGGCAGAGCTCTGCCCAAGGCGAGAGTGCATCCTCACACAATGCCACCTGGGGTGGCAGCAGTAGCACTCTAAATTAACCCTCAATGGGATTTGGCACAGATGTTCAATGAAGCAGTCTAACAGAAAGCATTTTAATTGAAGAATTGCATTTAATCTCGTGCTTCACCATTTTTAAGCACTTTATGGGCCGTGACACTTTAGTTTTGGCTTTACAGTATTTTCTGCCTGCTTAAAGCAAGACAGATCACGGACAAGGTCAGCTCCCAGACTTCTGCGCCTGGCAGCACAGTTTGGGGAGGAGCTGAGCATCCAGCAGTGGTGAAAGAACAGGTTATGGACAACTTAGATAAGTTGAATGTGTACAAGGCCACTGGGCTGGATATGATGCACCTGAGGGTGCTGAGGGAGTTGGCCAAAGTGATTGCAGAGCCACTGGCCATTATCTTTGAAAACTCATGGTGACTGGGAGAGGTCATGGACAACTGGAAAAGGTCTAATATAGTAGCCATCTTTAAGAAAAGGAAGGCAGATCTGGGGAACTAAAGACCAGTCAGCCTCACCTCAGTCCCTGGAAAAATTGTGAAGCAGATCTTCAAGGAATCAATTTCCAAGCACTTGGATTCACCAATTCATGTCTTACCAACTTGATCGCCTTCTATGATGAGATGACTGACTCTGTGGATGAAGGTAGAGCAGTGGAAATAATATACCTTGACTTTAGCAAGGTTTTTGATACACTCTCCCACAGCATTATTAAAATCAAGCTGAAAACTTCTGTGTGGATTGTAGGGTGGATAGAAAACTGGCTGGGTCATTGGGCTTAAATTGGAGGATTGGACCAAAAGAAATCTCATGAGGTTCAATAAGAAGAAGTGCAAAGTCCTGGACTAAGGATGGAACAATCCCATGTACCAGTACAGGCTAGGAACCAACTGGCTAAGCAGCAGCTTTACAGAAAAGGACCTGAGGGTTACAGTGGACAACAAACTGAATATGAGCCCTTGTTGAAAAATAAATTAACAGCATACTGGGCTGCATTAGTAGGAGTGTTGCAGCAGATCAAGGGAAGTGATTCTTCCCTTCTGTTCAGCACTAGTAAGGCCACATCTGGAGAATTATGTCTAGTTTTGGGCCCCCCACTACAGAAAGATGTGAACGAAGTGTGGAGTGTCCAATGGAGGGCAACAGAAATGGTTAAGGGGTTGGGGGACATGACTTTTGAGGAGAGACTGAGAAAACTGGTCATATTTAGTCTGCAGAAGACAAGATTGAGGGTAGGATTTAATAGCAGTCTTTGGCTACCTAAAGGGTGGTTCACAAGAGGCTGGAGCTAGACTGTTCTCAGTGGTGGTTGGTGACAGAACAAGGACCAACTGTTTCAAGTTCCAGCGTGGGAAGTTTAAGTTAGATATTAGGAAAAACTTTCTCATGAAGAAGGTAGTAAAACAGTGGAGCAGATTACCCAGAGAGATTGTAGACTATCCATCCTTGGAGGTTTTTAAGACCCAGCTAGACAAAGCCATGGCTGGGATGTTATAATTGGAATGGTTCTGTTTTTGAGCTGGGGGTTGGACAAGATGACATCCTGAGGTACCTTCCAACCCAAATTTTCTATGAATCTATGATTCTGTATCTGTCTGATTGGAATTCTACTTCCTTCTAACTGTGCAAAGGTATAAATGTCTTAGCTGGGTTTCTGACCCAAGCAAATAGATATCACAGACAACTTCCCAAACAGCATAAAGAAGCAACTCCTTTGTTACTAAACTATTGGTTAAAGCACTTGCTTAGGACAAGGAAGAATAGGCTCCCTGCCTCAGTAAATTTGAACTTCCATTTCTAGCTGACAACCCCTGCACTTTCATCAAAGAGGCCATCTGCAAGCCATGATCCTTGGAGCCATGTGGTGAGGATCAGAAAGAGATTAATTCTGTAGACCATGCGCTGTCTTGGCAGGGAAGGAGGCCTCGGTTCTCACCTGGGTTCTAGCTCCCCAAACTGTTGTGCAGTTTACCCAGTGACTATTTAATCCATCCTGGCCCAATAAAGTTATATCAGTTCAAGTGGGAGGAAAGTTTTATCTACAATATGCAGGGCAATCTGAAAAGAAATATTTCATCAATAATCACTGTGTTCACTCCAGCTTCCTGTGTTATCTGGGTGAGTGTTCAGAGGTGTCCCACAAGAAGCATGATTTCAGGAGAGATTTAACAGTGGAAGGAGTCAGCTGGTGGGGCTGAAGAAGACTAAACATGATATATGTATGGGTCTTTTATTAAAAGTCACAGACCTTAAGGTTTCCTATAATAATTATGTTTTCTTTTCTTCTCCCCAAATACAAAAACACTTCTTCTGGTTAGGGATTTTTCATGCTTGAAAAAACATGGTAATGAGGACTGCCACTAAAAGTCTTTCCAAATAGTGCAGAATGAGCATCTGTTCCAGGTAGGATGCTTCAACAGGTGGAGTATATGAAGAATCCTGTTGTTGCCCTCAATTCTTTTTATGCAATGTATAAAAATGGGAAGAAGGTCTCAGTTCCTCTCCCTCAATGGGTGTCTACTTAGTGAGCCATAGAATAAGGTTCCTACTTGCTCTCCTTCTCATTTTCCCTCATCCTATTCTTCTGCTTCAGTGACTAAGTCTCAGTTCAGCAAAATGATCCCTTCAAACTTGCCTGGCCTATACAGATCCTAGTAACTGTCCTGTGATGTAAGTAGTCAGCGTTCAAATTCCCTTGAGAGAGATAAAACTTTGGCCTTCTTTGGGTAACTCTCTTTGCTACTAGGCAATTGTGCAAACTCTCTTCTCCACCTCCCTATGTCTCCCTTCACTCCACACAAATCTCAGTTTAGTATTAACTTATGGTTTTTAGTTGTCTACAATTTTGAGGACTTGCACAGAATTTCTGCGTATCTGTGGCAAAGCTAACACTCAACAGAGTAAAAATGGAGATCACTTCGAAGGCAATATTGAGTTACTCCTGAGCATCTACAGTAGGGACTTAGTTGCAGAGTATGAACATATGGGCACATAAGGAATGTAAATATCTTTATATGATTCATGTTGTTATACAAGGTGAAGCAAAATATCATTGTGTGACTTAGATAACTAAAAATGACATTAAGTATCACTTACATCTCAAAGCAGTGAACTAGATTTTTCCCCAGGACTGGTCATGGTATTTTATTAGTGGTTTCTCTGGGATCAAATAAAAAAGGTAGTATTAACCCTATTCCTATTAAAGAGTCTTCTTGTTATGCATCCAAGGATCACACTAGGGGCACAATAGGCAGTCATATTCAGATGATTATCTACCATGTACTTCAAGCCCTTTTCAGCCACTGCTTCCAAGGAAAGAGTCCCCATGATGTAATCATGGCCCACATTTCTTGCCCTGGATGTAGGACCTTACAGTTGAATGGAATGAAACATATTGCCTGTTTGCTATCAGTTTACAAGCATTCCAGATCACTCTCTATAGCAGTGACTGATCCTCTTCATTATTTACTGTGCTACTCCTGCATTTTTTGTGTCATCTGAAACCTTTATCAGTAATGATTTTAAATTTTTGTTTTTCATGTGATTGATGAAAATGTTAAATGGCATAGATCTAAGGCCCCATTACAAATACATCTGCCCCCAGTGATTATTTCCCATTTAAAACTACATGTTGAGACCTGTCCTTTAGCCTCTTTTTATTCCATTTAATAGATGTCATGTTGAATTTATATCATTCTAGTTTGCTAATCCAAATATCATGTGGTATCAAGTAAAATACTTTGCAGAAATCTAAGTATATCACATTGAAACTATTACCTTTATGAACCTAACTTCCAAACTCATCAGAGATATGAACTAGTTTAACAGGATCTAGTCTCCATAAACTCATAACTGGGGAGTTACATAATATAACCCAGCATTTAATTCATTGAGTTGTTTTGTTTTTCATCAATCATTCCATTGTTTTGCCCAGGATGGACGTCAGATTGAAAAACTATAGTTACATAGGTTGTCCCATTTTCCCTTGTTAATTATTGGCACAGTATTTATTAGCATTTTATGAATTATTGCCATAAATAATAAAAACTAAAGTTAAATGTTAAATGCATGAGCAAAGTACATGTGTTATGCCTTATCCTTGCTGATATACTTTTCTACTTGTGTTTGGGCAAACTCCTACCCTCCATATACAGTCCTTACTCAGACTGAACTGTGACTTCTGTGTAATGTATGTGTGGAGATAAAGGGCACATTGACTGTAACTATATTCTGCAAATTAATACATTTTATTTGCCACTGATGTTTTAACAAGATAAAACATCATTCAGGAGAAACGCTTCTCTTGACTGTAATCAGGATGACATTTTTTCAAATAATTTTATTATTAAGCTGTCATCACATGTTTTCAATGCCAGTGAAAATAGAAACTTTATACACGTATAACTTCTATTTCAAGTCCATAGCTGGTCCCTGCTACAGAAGAGCAATTTTAAAAACTACTGACAATCTCATCCAAGGGTGAAAATTTACAGGAGGCTTTTAAAAATGACAGGTCTTTGCAGCAAATGAGAGTGTACTGCTTAGAAAAGAGCAAATAGAACTAAACATTTACTCAATACTGACTCAGTCCACACAGCAGACAGCAACAGGGATGTAAATGAAATGACTGTCTTTTTATTATTATTAGTTAATATTTACATCACTGTAATGCCCAGAGGCCCCAGTCGTGATCAGAGCCTCTTTGTACTAGACAATGTTACAAATACATACCAGTATATATTGCTTCCTGGGGCCATCAGTCTCCTGCTGCACAGTAAACTCATTAATGACTCATTTGTATTATTCAGAGAACCATTCATGTATACATAGGGTTGAATTCCTCCAGCTACTACAAAAAGTTCACAGTCTAAGCAGGTAAGTGACATACATTATATTCCCTGATCAATTAAAAAACCTCCAGTTAAGCAAAGTATATAGTTGAGTGTTCACAGCAGTCTCCTATGTGTATCAGTACTTACAAGATCAGTGCAGTAAAAAAAGGGGAATTAATGAGTCAGGAAATTAAAAAAAAAAACATTTGAAAATACAGAAATGCACAGTTAAGATTCCTGCTTTATGCATCTTAAGTCTGCAATATGTTGGAATACCCACTCATTCTGTTGCTTCCCAAGTTCCCTGTTTCCTTGCCCACTGCTGTTCCACATGTTGCCTCTCACCTCTCTTCCTCACTGTTATTTTCTTCCTCCTCTCTTCTTCACTGTCCTCCAGCTCCATTCTTTTCCAAAGCACATCTTTTCACCTATTGCAGACCACCTAAGGAACTGGCAGCTTCAGACGGGTTGCACAATATAACAATCTCCAGCAATTACAGAGGTCTCTGGTGAAAACTAAATGCATTTAATGATAAATATTCCTGAGTTTTGATTATGAGTGTGGAATGCAACCTCATTAGAAAAGGGATCTCAAAATGGCAATCAATAAATTCTGTGAATTATAATTTATAAGAAATTGTAAATTTATGCTGTGTTAAAAATATTCCTCTTTCACCACTAGCAAGCCTCCCTTGCTCTTAGATTTAGTATTAAATCTGCTTCCACCAGAAATGGAGTCAAAATTCCCCTTGAAAAAAAAACTGTCTTTCCCCCAGTATTTTAAACCTATCAGAGCTGGCATCCTATACTGAAACTCCTCACACAAAATCCTAATTATGTTTGAAACGAGAGATTACTCAAGTAAACTTTGATTTTGTGAACTAGTTCTCAAGTAGATGAGTCCAGTAAATTAAGTTTTATCTTACTCTTCCCCCTCTACTGTTTCAACATGTTAATTGGGGAAAAAAATCTTTTCAGCTATCTGGCAAGCTCCTCTATTTTTAGGATTGACATTGGAAACCTTTTATTCAATTAATTTTGGATTTGTTCTAAAATCTTTTCCTTCTACTGCAAAGGGACCCCTTTAGTCCCCATTAAAAGCAAGAGGGGGAAAAACACTTAAAGGATCATAAGAATACACTGCTATTTAGAAGGATATAAGGCAAGGCCACCACTGTAAGGGACAGAAGGGTTTTTGTCAGTTGAGTGTTTACCAGATAAAGAAGAGGTTTAGAGAAAGGATGCAACAGAAGGGGGAGATGACCCACAGAGATCCTTGAACTAGGAACCTTATGAGTCTCAGCTGTGAAAGGTGCTACACTTGACAAGAACTGCCTTGTTCCCTGGGACATCAAGGTTTGTGGTGAGTGAAATGAGGAACTGGGAATAAAAGAAGGACCTGCTTAACATAGGGACCATGAGGCCTACGTTGTGTAGGGAAAACAGTGAAACAGGAGGTAGTCACACTGCCCGGATCCCAAGAGATGTATTTTAAGGATGAAAATAGGTTTATTGGATTTATTTCTGATTAGTTTAAAGGGGAGGGGGAAACGCAGCTTTTACTGCTCTGGGCTGTATCCTATTTCACTCTTCCCTGCTTAAGTGGTACTTATGTAGAATGTAGATACTGTTTACCCGTGCCTAATATGCTCCCCTCTATTTGCCCTCTGACATGCTGGGAAGTGGGAGATGCAGGTTCAGATCTCATCCGGGGAAAGGGAGCTGACAGCCCCAGTCTTCCTGGGTAAGTTCCATAACTACCTGACCAGGCAGCCTTGCACTGACAATGGACTGAAATAACACAGACTGGTTCGAAGGTGGGACTTAAAAAATACTTATCCTCTGGCAACAGGTCAGATTCCACCATCACAAAGAAAGGAGTTGAACTGTTGTCTGGAAATTTTGCAGACCGTGATTTTCCTTCTTAAAGTTCCTTGGCATCATGGTCTCTACCATGCTGCTTCTGCCAAACCCCTTCTGCACTCAGCCAGGTGCTTCAGAGCCCAGATGGATTCATCCTGCCTGCCAATGACCCTACCATCACATATGCCGTTACCTACATACAATGCTTGTATACTGCCTACATCAGATGGACAGGGTGATCTCTATGTGTAAGAATAAATGAACGCCAATCTGACATCATTTGTAGAAAGACACAAAAGATCCTGTGGCAGGATCTTTCCCTGGACACCCCATCACTGACCTCAGGATTGCTGTTCACAGGCAGAAAATTTGTAAAATAGTTTGAATGGGAAATCACAGGACAAGAAAGCATCCACAAACTGGACTGTGTTAAGTATGTTTTAAACAGGGACTGTGGATTTTATCTTATTACCTGGATTAATTTTTGTGACCCCCTTTGTTCCTATGGATTCTTTGCTTGTATACCTCCCACAGCATTCCCCCTCCCTCTCCCTCCGGCTTTCCTACCTAATTGTATTCTAATCAATCACTCCACTTTATATTGTGCTCTATGCTGTCCTTTCACAGCATCTGATGAAGTGAACCTGGTTTCATGAAAGCTTGTGTAAATGTATTTTATTTACTTAGTCTATAAAGGTGCATATCTATCCTGCCTTCTAACTGACTGTAGACTGACATGGCTAGCTATCTTTCTCACCTCCCCCAGGTCCCCATCCATTTTTTCTCTCCTTAGGCATTGCAGGCCTATCAGTATATATAAACTTATGCCAAGTGCTTGGTGGGCATAAAATCTCTCCCTCCATGGGTCAAATCTGGCCCATAGGCCATAGGTTTCTAACCCCTGTGTTGGGCTATATTGGGCTAAAAGCTTGAAAAATCATCCTCCTCTTCAATCAAACAGCTATTTGACATGTTTTTTTCTGTTTACACTTTGAGGGACTTAAATGGTTTTCCCAGAAATCCTATTCCACCAGAAAGCCTATATATCCATAGAGGAGCTTTTTGAGCATTCTCAGAAGGCTTTTGCAGGCAAAATGTTTTCATAGTTGGTAGGGTCGGAAGGGACCTGAGCAGATCAGCAAGTCCGACCCCCTACCATAGCAGGAAAGAATGCTGGGGTCAAATGACCCCGACAAGGTGATTGTCTAGCCTCCTTTTAAAGACCCCCAGGGTAGGAGCGAGCACCACTTCCCTTGGAAGTTGGTTACAGATCCTAGATTCCCTGACTGTGAAGTAGTGCTTCCTGATATCTAGCCTGAATCTACTATCCGTCAACTTATGGCCATTATTCCTTGTTACTCCCAGTAGTGCTTGGGGGAACAGGGACTCTCCCATTGCCTGCTGGTCTCCCTTGACCAGTTTACAGATGGCCTCCAGATCCCCTCTCAGCCTTCTCTTGTGGATGGCTGAACAGGTTCAGGTCTTGTAGCCTCTCCTCATAGAGCTTGCCCTGCTGACCCCTGATCATGCTAGTGGCCCTCCTCTGGATCCTCTACATGTTGTCCACATCCCTCCTGAAGTGCGGCGCCCAGAACTGGACACAGTACTCCAACTGCAGCCTGACCAATGTCATATAGAGGGGGAGGATCACCTCCTTAGACCTGCTTGTGATGCATCTGTGGATGCATGACAAGGTGCGGTTGGCCTTCATGACTGCACCCCCACATTGGCAGCCCATGTTCATCTTGGAGTCTATAATGACTCCAAGATCCTTTTCTGCCTCTGTGCTGATGAGAAGGGAGTTCCCCAGCCTGTAGGTATACTGCTGGTTCTTTCTCTCCAGGTGCAGTACCTTGCACTTGTCAGTATTGAATCCCATCTTGTTCTCATCTGCCCACCCCTGTAACCTGTCCAGATCCAATTGCAGCCTGTCCCTCCCTTCTAGCATGCCCACTTCTCCCCACATCTTAGTGTCATCCACGGATTTGAACAAGGTGGACAGATGGAAAGAGAATCTTCTGCAAAATAAAAACATTCATAAATTCATAGATGGATTTTATCATCATTCACCATGATTCATCATTCATTAATAACTTAGCTATGCATTCAGGGAAAGAGTAAGGGAAAGTGTGGTTCTGACCTTAATATCTGCCCAGAGTGCCAAAATAAAATAGTGAAATCAATTAAAACAGTATAATCCATTGACATTAACCTTGAATCATTATTGGGATTCAAAGTCAACCACTATTTGTATTGTAAGTACAGAAAATACCTCTCTAAAAATATTGTTTCACTTTCCAATTTCTTCTGGATCACCTAGACAGCATTTACCTGATAAAATTTAAATGGCTTTTTATGTCCCTAAGGGCCAGAAAATCTTTTCTCTTAATGAAAGGTTAAATTTCATAAAAACTCCTGGGACATATCACCATGGTATAGTGGCCTGTACTGACTCAGTCTAGCTCTATAACCTTCAAGATTCATATTATTACCAATCCACATAGACACACATTCATTGTTTTGCTAGATTCCACCTTGGAAATATTTCTATTATCAATAGCTTTACATCCTGCACCCTACAGGAATGATTATCTTTTCCCCGATCTGCTTGAAGAATAGAGATTAAGAAATTGCTGACAGTCCTAGAGATCAGAGCAATATATTAGATAAAAGTCTTGGGCATCGAGTCTTCACCCAATTACTCACATACAAGACTGCTACTTTCATCTGCAAGTCCAAGAAGTTCCTAGCAGTAATTTTCCACAGAGACCCCCTTCCTTTTTGCAGGGGCAGTTGGTAATAAAAAAACACAGGGTAGATTTGAACCCTATAAAAAAAAGTCAGGTTGAATTACCTGGAGGTGCTTTCTGAAAAAGTAACTATAATAACATTAACTGTACCTGTTCTTTATTGATTTCATTGGTTACATCATGGCCTCCATTGATAGAAATGTTTATAAGGGATTCTCTTGATTCTCTGTGGGTGTGTCTACACATGCACTTTCAGGCTCAATAGCTTGTTTTAGTGCGCATGAAAGCAGCATGTAAAAAACTATGTTATTATGTTAATGCACAGTAAAATAGGCTACTGCACATTAAGCGTCACCTAAAAAGTGTGCACTTTCACTACTGCACATTAAGGCAACAAAATGCTCATGAATTTAGTACCTCATATTAGATGGCACCTATGCACGAGCAGTGAGGCTGCTCCAAAGCACTGTAATTAAGATTAATGGAGTCTGCTGGAGTGTGGTAATTACCATGCTCCAGAAGCCTCCAGCATCTCATGTATCAGCATTTCTGCACTTCAAATGGCAGTGGGGACGCTTTATCTAATGCTTATTCAATGAGCTTTACACAAAGTGCCCCTGCCACCATTTTGAAAAGTGGGGATAGTGATACATTAGATGCTCTGGGTGCTTTAATTAGATGCTCTTGGAGCTGCTCTAATTAAAGCGCCCCTTCCCCTCCCCCCACACTCCCAGAGCATGTGTATAAACACCCAAAGGTACTAAATTTAGTGCGTATTAGGAAAATCGCATTAATGCTTGTGTAGACATGCCATATGAAGAAAATATCCCATAATTTGTCTTACAAATGACATTTTTTTACTGCATTTCTTTTGAAATCAAAGAAAAACATCATGTGCTTATTCCTTGTGAGAAAATGTTTTAGAGCATTTGCTGTGTGGATCTCACAGTCTCCATGGGTCCCTACTACTGTATCATTTAAGTAATACAGCATACGTATTCCAAAGACTGCAGTGTACAGTCAGGGGCCTGTTTTCTATTTCAAAGTGATAATCTGAACCCTGTTTAGCTGGTATCCTTACCAGGGGTGCACCTCTAAGTAGAAGATCTTGCTCCAACGTTTGTGCCACCCTGGAGTAGCATAACCTCTCACCAACTGCATTGATTTCCATTTTTTCTCAGGCAGCCCAACAACACAAAGTACAAAAAAGACGATGACAAGAACATGGTGTAAGGTCACTGTCGCAGGGCACCTTAGTGCCTGCTCCTAAGAGAGGAGAAACTGCCAGGGAGAGAGAGCCCTGGCCTGACATAACAAGCCCAGCCGAGGCTTGCTCAGGTAATGAGCGTAGCTGCGGGTTGCCGGAGCAACCAAGCGGAGCCAGCTGCCTGTAGGGGGCAGGGCCTGGCCCTTATAAAGCTTGGGGCTGAGGCCAGGCTGGCAGTTCTCTGCCAGCTGCCGGAGAGGCAGGAGCTCCCTCGGCCGAGATATGGGAAGGAGCCTAAGTCGCAAGTACAGCTCATGATAGCCCTGGAGGCTTGAGCTATGATAATGAGTTATGGCCATGTGGCTTGTGGTTATGTTACAGCCTAGGGGCTTGTGGTTTTGCTTTGTGTTTGTATTATTACACCCGGAGGCTTGGGAGAGGCTGTAGGGATTGGAGGAGGCCTCAATCACAGGGACCCCAGAGAGTGTGGGGTGCCCTAGCGCCAAGAGGGCGCATTATTTTCATAGCGCCAGGGAAGGCGCAGCTCGCACGCCACTGCGCGAGCAGCTGGCGGCAAGGAGCGCGACCAGTGGGTCACGGGCGCAACACGTAGGTTGCGGACGGGGACCGAGACCCCGGATTGCGTGTGGGGGAACATAGCCCCCTGGCCCCAGGACAGGGGCGGTATTACTGAGGAGCCCAGTGTGGGCACGGCGAGCCCCAGAGAGGGGGAACGCCATTGTATGTTATTGAGTAGCCCAGTTTGGGTGCGGCGAGCCCCCAGAGAGGGGGAACGCCCTTGTACGTTATTGAGTAGCCCAGTGTGGGCACACGGGCATAGTGAGCCCGGCCGCAGGCTAGTGCGGCAATCCCCCTCAGACCAAGGCAGGGTGCTGCGGTTGCCCCTGAGAAGACAGGGAGTAGCAGCGCGGGGAGCCAGAGTCAGGGAGGGTATCCGTGCGGTTGGCCCATAAGACCGGAGGCCCGCTAGAGAGTCCCGAAGCAGAACCACACCGGCAGGGGAGGCCCAGAGTGGGCTAGATGAGAGTCCCAGCAAGAGGCTGGGCATGAGAGAGGGAGCCCAGGGTGGGCCACATTAGAGAGACAGACCGGACAACGTCCATTACATCTGCGAGGCTTGGGGCGTGGTATTAGGGGCTGGTAGAAGCCACGCATAGCCCATAAGGCTAGGGCGCTTGGGTAGCGCCCATTGTACGGGGAGACCCACGAGGGGTCCAGGAGCTGACAGGCCCGAGGAAACACAAGGCAGCCTCCCTATTACATATTACATCAAGACGTGGCAGGCTAGAATGGAGGGTGCCCTCGGGCCGGAGTAGCACGGTGAGAGGGCCTCAAGGAGATCACGGCCCTCCGTGAGGACCCCGCCGTGACAGTCACAAATTCAGATGTTAGCAGTAAATCATAGGCTTGCAAATGCCAATCAATATATCTAGGGATAATGGATTCTACCTCAAGATATGAAAAAGGAGGTTTTAATGCTTTTTGTAAAAAAAAAAAAAAAATAATATAAGTAGAGCCTTGGAAAGTACCTCAAGACTTTTTCTGGTGGCACAGATAATTGTAGCAGCCATTACTATATAAAGGTCAAATTCTGCTTTTGTTTATGCCAAAGAACTAAAATGATTGCATCTGAGGGAAGAAGCTGACCCTGAAAGATTTTCATTTAAGAGCAAGGGCTCAGGTCTCAATATATCTCAGTCCTGGTGAACAGAATTCAGTGTGTACCACTGTATCAAACTTGCAGCAAGTGGACCCAAGCACTTCATACTTGTGGAATGACACAGCTTTTCCACCCCTTCAGGCAGTGTTGCACAAGAAATGCAGTTCATTAGGAAATGGTAAGTATGGTTTATGAAAACTTTGGGAGATATCACATCTCAATATCTGTGTGTTATTACAAACATTTTAGGAAAGTTCTTGTTATTGTGTTTCCTTGTGGGGGGGGGGGGAGTTGTTTTTATTTTAGGGTGGTTTTTGTACCTTTTTCTTTCCATTTTTAAATTTTGTGTCCAGAAAAAAAGGGGAAATGGGGAACTGAAGCAAGGAAAAAAAGGATATCAGGTGAGGGGGAAAAAGATCAATCTTGGTTCAGTCTCCCCTGCCCCCTAGGAGTGTGCACAGCAGCAGGGAGCCAGCCCTATCCCCGCCCACCCTCTGAATGAGCAGCCCACGGCGCAACCCTGCTCCCCGCTGGGGCCCTGTGACTGTGCATTGCGGCCCTCAGCCCCAAGCCCCAGGCACTACCCAGCTCGGCAGCAGCCCCTGCCCTGCCTTGCCCCCTCCCTTCCTCCCTATAGGAGCCTCAATCCCACCCCCCCCCCACTGCCTCTCTTACCTGTGGGAGCTGCTCTCCAGGCTGCCTGGCAGCCAAATACATATATATGCACATGGTGTTATCCTGTCTGATTGCCCTCTTCCCACTCCCTCCCAAGCCCCTCCAGGCTGGAGCTCTGCCAGCCTCCATAGAGCTCATTGCAAAACTGTAAAATCCATGGGTTTCTCTGGTAAAATGAGAAATCAACATTTACCTCAAGTACAAGGTAAAATCCGCCCTTTTCTCCATTTTTCTGTGGGAAACAGAAAACCCAGATCCCTGATTATCATTCTAAAAGGATTTCAGGAATTAATATTCTTTGCAGAGGAAGACATAAGGTACATAGAGACATTGCACTTAAATCAACCTAATTAAGTGTTGATCTATACAGACATTTCAAGAGGTTGAATCGGGCAAAAAATGGCCAGCCTGATCTAACATAGTTCACCTGAGGAGGTGCACTATGTTGAATCAGGATCAGAAACAAGTTAACCTGATCTACCAAATGTTGGCACACATTTGGAGCACAGCCCCAGGGCTGAGAGAGCCCAGCCATTCACCCCAACCCCAAGGCTGAGCTCTTGCTACCCACCCAATCCTGATCAGTTTTTTTTAGCCCACAGCCTCCTCACCCCTGGATGAATAATTCTCTCTGCAGACTCGCCAGTCCCCACTGCAGACCTGGCATCCCCCTGTCCCACCAAATGCCCCCCTGGACCCACCAACCTCCCTTCCACAGATCTGCTAGGACCTCCTACTCTGACTCAATCCACCCCTCCTCCCACCCAATGTACTTACTTACTTAGATCAGTTCCCAGTGCGGTTTCCACCACCAATAAATGAGCAGAACCAGATCTACAAACATGCTGCTTAAAGTAAGTCATATGATTGTAGTTCAGGTCTAGTGAATGTGTGAATGTACCCATAGAGATCAAGTCAAGTAACTAACTTTTCTATGAGTAAAAAATAGCATGGGAGAGAGTGTAAGAAGGAGGCAAACAAAAAGCAGGCAAAAAGCAGCATGAGCAGGCAAACAAACATTTTATCAGGGCATAAAAAACAGTTCTTTGAATATGAGAAGAAGAATTTACACTTGGTGTCACTCAAATTAATTGTAGACTTGGACTCATGACTCACCTTGCATGAGTGGCATGTACCAATGGCATAGCAAATCTATATTTTGTTATGGTTTACAATCCTAAACTGGAAAATGGATAAAGTCTGGCAACAGCTTGCCACCCCACATGAAATAGTCTTACATAGTTAAACTGCATTTGCTTTTATTTCAGAAACTTGCTTGTCCTTGTTTAAGTGATGTCCTTGTAAAACAATTACAAAGCAAAAATAAACTGTTTCCCGTTAACCAAACAGATATAGCCCATGTGATGTGAAATTACTGAAAAGATGTGATTTGGGGAAATTACAGTTCCTTGCTTAGTATGTATTGTGTATGCCCTACAGCCTTCCCTAACCAGTAGCTCCCAATTTCATTTAAATTGTAATGATTTCCTTAAAGGACAATTATGTTGCCCAAAAGCAATGCATGCATAATAATATCATTTTGGCATGGTTCACAGTAGAAAGAGAGTAATAACTGTTTATTAATATGATAATTAACAGTTAATGCTTAGCAACCTAATTATATTGGTTAAATAACTTACATTTTAGCCAAATTCTAGCAATAGGAATTCAAAAATAATAAAATGCTATGAATATCATAGTAAAGTCATAATTAAACTTTAAAGGGCTGTATTCTACTTTGTCTTGCACCAGATAGATTCTTGGGTTTTGCATGTTATGAATAAAAATGGCTTTAGGGCCACCCATGTTTTAAATGTATCTAGCCCATGTTAAAATTTGATGCATAGTCCAGGACATTCTCAGTACATGAGTAGGCTGTGCATACCTGAGTAAGTGTGTAGACAATCAATTAGTCCACATGAAAATACTGTATGTATGGAGACATTAGCCTCCTCCCCACTCTCCCACAACCAACTTCTCAAAATCCCAGTAAATGTAAGTGAGTGCATCTGAAGTCAAGAAAGTTAGACTAGCTCATGCAAGTGGTGAATCTGGACTCATTTCATTATGATTTTTACATCAGTAGTACCCCAAATATTCTAGACACTAAACACATTTAGGAGGAGAAACAGTTCCTGACCCTACTATTTATTTATACCCCAAAAAAGACTTGCTGGGATTTGAAAGATTTTAAAAGCTTAGGAAATAGTCTGTCAGTGAACCTAAATTAGGAAAGAATTTGACCTGTTTTATTAAATATTATCACAATGGCTTCATTATTGGAACTGTTTTAAGGCTATCATCTCATAGTACCTATTACTGCTATTTAATACATTAAAAACTGAATTTGGAAGCAGGTCATGTTTTTCATCCTTCTAATCTTTTGGGAGAGACAGTCTCATAGTCACGCTTAAAAACCTCTGCCCAGCTACCATTCTAATCATCATCATGAACAACTCCATTCTTTCTGATATATAATTGAGGTAGTACAGTCTGGTACTGCAAATAAAGATTTCTCTGATGCCCAGGAACAGTCCATGAACCTTTGAAGATGAAGACCAAGAATTTAATTCAGTATTGGAGCTGGGAGCAAGTGTCATTTGCAGAGTACTGTGTCATATTACCCTGTGTCACTTTGCTGGCAGGGAGATCCATACTTATATAAATGGAGCATTTTCTAGAACTTCACTGCCTTTACAAAGACCTCATAATAAGATTATATTAAAGGGAAAAAAGGGGTGATGAGGAACATAGGGCTTGACTCAAAACCCATTGAAATGAATTAGAGTCTTGCAGTTGACTTCAAAAGACTTTAGACCAGGTCCTGGCAGTGCAAATATCATGAAGGCCAAAGCTAAATTATAACTTCATAATGAGAATTTGAATTACAAAGAAGAGAACAGATTGACAAGGATTTCCCTTCCTCCCTCTTTCCCCTCTGCCCCTCTCCCTCTCCCTCCCCTTTTAGAAATACTATAAGGCAGTTTCATTTTCTTTAAAAAAAGAACAGGCAAGAAGAAATGCTGCATGATGTGATCTAATGTCATATTTGGAATAAAACCAAATATAAAATGGAAGTGTTTAATACAGTTTCTCTGTACCCCCCTATTTGGGGAAACTTAAAAAAGAAATGGATTACTGGAAAACTAAAATGGCTGAATGTGCTCTGATATCTTTGAGCCAGCTATTTCAGGGTGATTCATTTATTGCATTAAGAACTATTAAGACAATATTTAAGATCCCTGACTTTCCACTTTTTCTTTATTTCAGAATTAGAAATTTTGCTGCAGTGAGATCAATTAAATCCCATATTATTACAGAACTGCTGAAGTAAAAAGACTTTTTTATTTTCCCATAACTCCTTCATAGGACCTGCAGGGAGATTACACAGAGCATTAGGAACTGGATTAAGACCAGAGGTGAAAAGGCTCACTAGTCTAAGAACAAGTACTTTAACTAAAATATTTTTTTTATGCACTGCACAGAATAATTATGGTTTTCCACACAACAGATTCAAGTGTTTATTCCCTGAAGGCTCAATATATTCTCATGCATTTGGGGGTAATCAATTCCATTGCACTGTGTTACCCCAGTTACCGTCACTCAACGTCAGCTCCTTCTTATGCAGAGCAGAGCCAAATAAAATTCAGTGACTCCATGCACATCAGGGCTTTCTTCCAAGGCCCTGAATTCCCAGACACAACTATACCAAGGAAAGGAAAAATAGAAGCTCTCATCTGCCAACCTTTTAGTAATACTACACTCAAAAATGAAGAAAGATTTCTTTCTTTCTTTACTTCTTTCTTTCTTTCTTTGATTTATATGCTGTTCCCAGCAAAGGCTCAGGCTGCCTTACAGAATAACTTAAAACAGGAGAGTAACAAGAGAACCAAAAAAGGAAACAAGAATATCAGGATAAAATAGAGATGCCCTAAACAACATCGCATCCTAGCTGTGTTTGTGCCTACCTAAAAAGGAAGATCTTTCATTGCTTCCAAAAGATGTCCAGGCTTGGGGTTCAGTGAGCCTCAGAGGGAGGGAGGTCCAGAGTTGAGGAGCAATGGCAGAGACCAACCTCTCACATGTTTTTTCTCCAAACAGACTTTGAGTACTGATGGTGCTTGCGGCAGGCTGCTTTTGACTGACCCTAGGTATCAGGATGAGGCATAAGGATGAAGGAGGTCCCTTAGGTATGTAAAGCACATACTATTTAAGTCTTGTCAGTCAAAACTAACATCTTGATTGCACCTGGAAAGCTATTAGGAAATAAATCAGGTTAGCATATATAGTCTTCAGAGCAGTTACCTGGTCTATAAAGCACTAGGAAAAGGGAAAATTACGCATGGAGTTATTCCTTTTGTTGTAATCCTCTCCTTGCTAATGTATAAATTTACAAATTTGTATTCTAGTTCTCTACTCTCTAATTTACTCTAGAAGTCTCTTTTAGGAAGGAAATAAAGGAGTGACTCATCATACATGTAGGCTTTACTCAAGTGAATAATGTATATCTTTAAAGCCCTCTGTGTCAGTAGCGTAACTAGGACAGAGTGAGTGGGGCACCAGCCTGGGGTCAGGAAGCACCAATATGAACACCTCCCCCACCAGATCTTTGCCATATCAGGGCAGCCCTACACAGCCCCTCCCTGGCCCTAGAAACCCTGTGCAGTCCCATGCCCCATAGGGTATCTGGATGGCAGAAGATGTGGTGGAAGATGCAACCCTGCCCCAAAAGGCTTTGCTATGAGAGAGACAACCCTGCTTCCAGAAGTGTGAGAGGACACCAGAAGCAGCCCTTAGAGATCCTATGCCACTGCTTGCATTTCAGCAGCAGCAGCACACGCTTGTGCTGTTTCGGCAGCAGCAGCACCAGTTGTGGTGTTCAAGTAAAGCAAAGAGAAAGCCCAACAGGTAAAAATCTTCTCTCTCTTCCCTTTCACACTTCTCCCATGGTCCCCTGTGGTCAGCATTCTACTTTCACCCTCTGCCCCACATTCCCCAGGCACTGAAAATGCTTATTAAGCCTCTGCTCTGTGTTATAACAAACATAAAAGAACAGGTATTGTTATTTGTAGAACATAGATAGACCATGTACCTCAATGTACAGAAAAAGGAAGATAGTAGGTGTCATATAACATATACCATCCAAGTTAGATGCAAAAGCCCAGATACTATTCTGCCTCTATGGCCATGTCCAGATGAGTGAGGACATTTGGATCCCTAGGGACAACTATCAACAGGACACCTTGTGCCACTGCTAGTTGTCCGTGGAAAATGTCCATGCCCTGTGCCCTCTGGCAAGTGGCAGGTTCCCTTAGGTGGGTTAGGGGAGGCTAGGGCACAGTTGCTTACCTTGGGTCCTGGGGGCCAAGGAAGCTGTAGCCTCATCACTCCTACAGCTTGAAACCAGGCCAGCAGCTGGAGCATGGCTTTAGCTGGCCAAACTCTGGTTTTGCATGCGCTCTCCCTGAATGCACTACTGCACTTTTTTTCTTCATGGCCTTTTTTACCCCTGGATCTCTAGGGGTCAGAAAAGCCCACCCCCACCCCCCCGGCCTAACTGCAAGGTAGCAGTGTGGTAAAAGCCTGAATGTAGGGTCACGGTGGGGCACCCAGTGCATGACTACCAGCAACAGTTGCTTTTAATTGACTTCCCACACGTCAGCACCTGGGGTAGGTGAGGGCTTCTGATGCCAGTGCACTGCTGGTACTGCCCTTGCTATGGTATTGGGTCACTGACTTAGGAAATCAGATACCTAGTTTCAAAGTCATGCTCAACCTCATTCCAGGAAAGTGCCCTAACTACTAGACTCTGGGCAAGACAGGGTAGAGAGTGTTCTCCATTCTTTCTGGTGAAATAGTAGCCACCAGACCTTTACACTAAAGTCAGTGGTGCTGCTAGTTAGAGGTAATGATTTAGGTGAAAACCTGAGTGAGCTGGATCCTGACAAGATTGAAGCACATAATGCTGCTCAATGACATAATGGGAGAGTTACACACCTCCTACTCCTGAGCAAAGGTACATATTTTTATGTCTGGTGGTTAAATTTTAGCTATCTAGTGAGTGAAATAAGACATGGGCAAAATATTGAAGGGCACATCAATTAACACACCAATACATTAGATTAAATTTAAGTCACAAAGGGCACATACAGGCATTACATTTAGATTGACCACTGTTAGGTTGATCCAAATGCCCAATTGTACATGCATGCAGAGGGTTTAAAGTGCCCCCCAAAATGGTGTACCTGATCTAAGTTAGTTCATCGGATTAGCTGCGCTAATTTACATCAAGATTGGGTTAACCAAGAAATGGGCAATTATTTGGGCTGGAGGGCCTAAACTTTGTCCCCCTTTCTCCCTGTACCCCTCCCCCCCTCTCCACGTAGGAACAGGAAGAGGAACATGTAGTGCTGCGCTGTGTTCCTGTATGTCACTCTGGGGAACATACTGGGGTCTTGGGGTAGGGGAGGGGGTGCAGAAAGAAGTGGGGAACACAGCACAGCACCAGCAAAGCAGGGCTGTGATAACCCATGGCTCCTGGCTTCATTCTCCCTGAACTGCCTCTCCTGCCCTGGGTCCCCAGCACACAGCCGGGTCAGGAAGGAGCAATGCCAGCTGTGCTCATGTTGCCTGAGGCAGCGTGTGGGAACATAGTGTGGCATTGGCCCTGCCTGATTACATGCAAGGGGCTCAGGACAGGGGAGGTGGGGCGGGGAAAAGGGAGCTGTGGGTTATCTGGGCCTGGCCAGGTCAGTGCTGTTCTGTGTTCCCCCTTCCTCCTGCACCACCACCCCACAAATCCCCAGCTGCAGTTGGCCTGGGCTGGTGCTACTCTGTTCCTGCACATCATCTTAGGCCACATGGGTGCAGCTGGCACAGTTCTTGCCCAACCCAGCTGTGTACTGGAGATGTGGGGTTGGACAGGAGCCATGCCAGGGTCAGGCAGGAGCTAGGCCAGCCGCTCCAGCTACACCCATGTGGCACAGCCTGAAGTAGCTCATGGGAACACAGCAGCACTGTGTTAGCAATGCCTGTGCCTCTACCAGGCCTCCGCCTGGCAGAGCCCATATTACCTGTGGTTCCTGGCTAGGGTAACCACCTTTTCAAAATGGAGCCATATTTTGCACACCCCTGGGTTAACCCAATCTCATAAATGCCTGTACACATTTGCAGGGTAACCTTGGGGTTAGGAAAGCCCATTTACTTGTCCCAGCCCCTCGGGCTGTGCTATTCCTACCCCCAACCCTGACCGGGCTATTTTTAGCCCCCCAATCTGCTGCCAACTGGGCAAAACCCCCATCCTTCACCATTCAACCTGCTCCAGAGATCTGTCAGCCTCCCTCCTGCCCCTTCCCCTACCCTGAGCTACTTACATCAGGCTCCCCATGTGGCTCCCAGCAGCAGCAAACCACTGTATGCACTGCTTTCAATCCAGATCTAGGTGGCTTAAAGTAAGCTGCCTAGACCTAGAATGAGTGCAGTGAATGCCTGTTTTCACCCTGAGTAAAAGCGATAAGTAAAATGAATTTTCATGATTTGATTTTTAATTGAGCCTCCCTTCTCATTATAAAGTGGGGAGTTTCCCAGCTATAAATTTAAATATCACCCTTATAAATTCAATCAGGACCAAATTTGATGATGTATAGGAAAAAACAAACTATACAATCAAAAAACACAAAGAAGGAAAGAAGAAGCCACAACATGACCTGGAAAAGTGGGCTATAGTCAGTGAGAAAAGCCAATTAGTATAATACAGAAAGAAATAAAGAAAAGTAAACATTGGGAAGAGACATCTGGAAAGCAGCAAATCCAAGAAAGATCTAGAGGGAATAGTAAGTAGCAAACTAGTTAAGAGACCAAAATGCAACATCATTGTGAAACGGAAATAAGCTGTTTATTTCTCATATGTATATAAAGACATCCCATTTAAACTTGGGAACTAACATAGCTACTCTTTAGAGGTGTCTAAATGTTTTGGGGAAGTTTTAATTGTTGTATTTAACACAATATTAAAACACAATTAAAAATTCTCAAGTTTTACAAAGAGAGCCAACGAAACTGATGTAAGTTTAAAGGGGAAAAAGTCTCTCAGGGTAGGAATGAATCCAGTTTATAAATGAGCAGAGCTGTTAAAAATAATGTGACAGCCTTTTTATAAAATGCATTCTAAATAAATTTGATTTTTTTTTTCAAAATTTGACATGATGAAAATGTCTTTGCCATTTCCATTTTTCCAGTTTTCCACCAGCTTTATAAATTAGTTTAAGACGTGTGTTTTCAGCCTGTCTTCTTTTTATGTTATCTGTCTCTTGATAAAACCATAGTCTTCATTATGCTATATGTGATGAGAGATGGCAGATATCGCATCACAGACAGATGTTTGTAGAATAACATGAAGTGAATGTCACTGCAACACACAGACACCATGTATTGATTAAGCACCACAATGTAAGGGTCACAAAACAATATCAGGGCAGTAGATCAAGATTGTGTGGCTCTAAAATCATCTTCTGTCTTTGCATCTCTTCTCTTCCAATTCCATCACTGAGTGGTGGCGAAGATTCTTGTAATTTCACTGGTTTTGTTCAGATATATAATATGCTGGCTCTCTAATAGCAAAAAGGATTGTTACTGTCCCATGATGAGCACTGCTCATTCTATCCACTACAATCAAACTTTCCAAGACTCTTGAAGAGCTACATACGTAAGAGCCTCACAGAAACAGAACTTGAGTATATCTTTAACTTCTTGAGGCTTAGATTTGTTTGCCATACACTACAATGGAAGTTATTTATTCATACACTTAGAAAATAGTTGAGCAAGGTCCAGTAACCAGTAACCAAGGAAGAAAAAAGTTAGCTTAGCTATTAAAGAAACATTCCTAAAAGCATAACAAGAGAAGAGCTAAATGTATCTGCATCATTAAACAGAGACAACTGCATTCTGTTCAGTTGAATGGTCCCGATTTACACCAGGCTGAACTTGGCTCTGAGGCCAGATACAGACATTACACATAATCTGGTCTAAGTAATTGGAAATCAGTCTAAACCTGTAACTGTACAGAAGTTTGGCTCACATAGACTGGTCTAAAAATGGTGGAACCCTGTCTCAGTTAGACCTAGTTCAGTGTACAGGGTGCAGTGGGTGGCCCTATGAGGGATGTCCAGCTGCTGGCTTGGGGATCTGAAGGCATGTGACATGGTGACCAGCTGCCACATCATGTCAAGGCAAACGTGTGATGTCCCACGATCCTGTTTTTTTCTGATTTAAAAAATTCCCCAATTTGTGGTTTAAAAAAAGTAACCCCAAATCCATATTTTTCCATGAGCAAAATGAAACTCCACTATATATATAGTAGCCACTATGTATGTATATATGTGTGTGTGTGTGTGTGTGTGTATATATATATATATATATATATATATATATATATATATATATATATATATATATATATATAGTGGTGTTTCATTTTAATCATGGAAAAATGTGGATTTTGGGTTACTTTTTCTAAACCACAAATTGAGGATTTTCTAAAATCAGAGTAAACCAGTATCCCTGGATGTCCTGCAGCCTCTGGCAAGAGTTGCAAAGGGCAACAAGCAGGACATGCTGCAGCTCATGGGTCTCTGCTTGGGCACGGGCAGTGGAATGCCATGGCAGGATGCGGGTAGGCTGGGACATGGAGGTACATGGAAGTCATGATAGTGCTTACTCTGTGGCTCTGTTGGAAGTCTAGGGCTGAGCACGGGGGGGGGGGGGGGGGGGGGGAATCTACAGTGATGTGGCAGAGGGTCAGGGGCATGCTTGCCTGTGCCCAACAGTTAATCAGGGATGGCCCAGGTGCTTGGTAGAGCTTGGCAGTCTCCGGCATCTCAGGGAGCCCAGGGGACCTAGTGGGAGGCATGCAGGAGCACCCCCAACTTGCTGGCCTTGACTAATGCAGGCAACCCCCAACCACCACCACCAAAGGGTGACTGTGTGTTCTGTTTGCTACCAATCTAAACTTGGCTGCTTACAGGAAAACTGTGTAACTTAGATTGATTCCACCATGGGCTTTTTTAATGTCTGTACCTAGACTCCGAGTAATTAGTCAGTGAAAAAGATGCCGTAGCAAACTGCCTAAAGCACTAATACCACAGATACTCCAGAAAGAAAACATAAGATTAATGTTATAAAGCTAAGGTAAATAGTTCTTCTAAAGGAAGTACCTCCTCACCTTCCCTGTAAGAGTAAAGATAATAAAAAGATTGTATCAAGTATAGAAAGAAAATACCTGGAGCAAAGCAGCTATTTAGTATTTAGTGGTAATAACTACATACCAAGATGGACAGATACATTTGATTGCCACCTGATAAATCTATATGGAGTTATGGTAATAAATGGCACTTGTATCAGTTCCCAAACATAAGACTAAAACCTGCCTTTGGCTGTATATGGGATACTCTTGTTGATGTCAATATGTGACACAGGTATCCAGCCAAGGCAGAACTTGGCCTACAATAAATGCATCTTTGGAAGCCAGTCAAGGTTGGGTGGGAAGAAATGGGAGGTTTGGAGGAAACGGACTGGAATGTAAGGGAAATAATGATTTCTCGCTCAATTAAGTTACAAGAGCTATCCTATTACATATCAATTAAATGTATATTTAAAACATGTAATTGAAAATGTTACTAAAATATGGAAATTGCTCTCAAAGTAGGGAAATTCATTTTGTCCTACCTTGCATTTCCATTGCTGTAACTTAGCAAATGGGGCATGAAATGATTTAAATGGTTTTGCCAGTTTTTTGTAATGCTAACATAAAATCAAAGTATCGTGATTTTATAAAAAGAACATGTGAAAGAAATGTTGAAAAAATGTTTTTACCATAAAAACAAAAAGACAAGTTCTGCATCCACCAACATACAAAATCCATAATGAGCAACATTGGGTAGTTTGGATATGATTCCTTTAGCTCCATCATTAGATATTAGGCTATTATACAGAGAGGTAGTTGGTTAGCTGTGTTGGAAATCAGACAGAAGGTAGGGCAAGGTGGCACCACAAGCTATTATACAGTGTCACAAGTGTACATGCTGATTAGCAGAGCAGAAAAAATGGGCTTTAATTCTGGCCCTGCTGAATCACTGTGGAGTTATTCAAATTCAAAACTTACAGTGGAGCCAAGGTTTTAGCCTTGCTTCTGGTCTATAGGATACTGCAGGAGAGTGGTTAAATTGCTTTGCCCTAGATCACTATGTTTAAGTTTGAGCTCTAGAGCTGTGCTGAAGGCCAACCCCATTGACCTTTCATTTGGACAATGTAGTTGAAGATGGTTGAAGGCAATGCTTGCTATATCACCTCCATGCAGTGGGAGCACTGCATGCCTTTGCCATGACAGCTCAATGAACTACCCAGACTTAGGTAGAATTTCGATCCCACTAAATTAATCTGAAGCCCCTGTTTACATTGGCAGTTTATATTGTACATTGCAATGTTTCTCCTTTTTGGATTGTTTTCCTCATTTTGTTTTTACTCAGAGTTCATTAAACCAGATTGGAACTGAGGTGATTGATGGAAAGACTATGAAAAGGTTAAGTTTGAAGGAAGGGGTTAATGTGATACAAGACAGGGGCATTACATGACAAACATATTGGGCACCATAGAAAGATGTACAGATACATTTCCTTCAAGACTATGCAAGAGTGGTGGGAGAAAGATAAGATAAAGAAGATGAAGGTAAAGACAAGTGTTTGCAAGCCTTAAGTGAAGGGAGAGAGAGAAGAATTTCATAGAAGCCAGGAGACTGATAGATCAGAAGGGAGGAGATGAGAAAGTACTCAATACTAATCTACATTACAAGTGCTTAGCTTGTTCAACTTTAAAGGCAAATCCTTTAGTAGAAACACAGCTTAAATTGCTGAAGTTCTTTTGCCAACATAGGTTGACCAACTGAAAAACTACATGAGGTATAGCAACAGAAGAGTAAATATAAATATCATCTATATGAGTAAGGTATTTTTCTGTAAACAAACAGAACTGAAAAGGTTAAAAGGCTTTGGAAATATTTATCCACTAATTCCATTTTGAACGGAGAACACGTTTTCAAAAGGGACTAATTCATTCATTATATATACACACACGCATATATTTACACAAGCAATATATAAATCTAGACCTTTAAATAGTGAATTCAATACAAATATTTTAAAATCATATTTTTAAAATGTCGCCATGGCTGTGACAAATCATTTTGGGGTAGCATTGTTGAATCTTTTTGTTCCTTTTCTATCTTTGAGTTCTATTCAGCAGAACGATCTATGGTCTTACATGGTGCATAAGCACATGAAGGTCATGGATTTGGAATCCACACCTGGCTGAACTACTCAGCAGAAATGCAGCTGGGCTGTGGAAACCAATTTTGCAAAATTCAGCAGGTGTCACCAGTATGGAGCTGCCAGGGAATTTGATTATACTTATACTGTTTTCTTTAATTCCTCTCCCCTTTGCACCGCTGATTTCAGTAGGCTAAAGAAGTAGCATTCCATAATGGTGGAAACTTAACAAGAAAATGAAGTCAGTGTTCTGGATTAATGCCCTCCAAAGTCATAAATTACTAACTGGGTACTCAGAACTGTTTTCTAAGTACCTTTCCAATCACCAAGGAGTCCTTCAGTATGTCAGCAAGGATTGAATGACCCCAAACAACATTTTAATAATGCTTACCATTACCTTCCTGTTAGTGCATTCAGATTTTTTGAGTAGAAAGTTACCACCAATCAGCTTTGAATAATTCTCCCTGCTTATAGGGATGCCAGTCAAACTGACATTATTTGGGGTCATTTTATAATTATGAGGATTTATAATTCAAAATATTGGGTGTCTACACACGTATGGCTGTAACAGAAGGTGGTGGCGGTCACGATGATGATGGTGGTGGTAGCAGTGATGATTTAGTATTGGTTTATGATCATCATTATGCTTAACCCGATTTGGTTCTATGCCAACGAACACAAATCAAGGCAGCCCTTTCTGTAGGTAAATTTGGTATCTTTTCTTGATTCGACCCTTTACATATAATACTTTAATTTTCTTACAAAGGAAGAGTTTTGGAAGGAATTTAAAGCAATAAAGGGTGGTGCCTTGGGGAAATATGAGAATGGGTGAACATTTTGCAGGTCGGGGTAGGATGAAAAAAGGAACAAAAACTGGAGTGCGAGAAGGAAGTGAAAGGAATATAAAGGTTAATATAGAGAATTATGGGTGATTACTGTGGAACTCTGTAGAGAACCCCATGGTCCCGGCTACAAAGTTTGCTGAGACTGCTAATATCTTATTTATTTATATCTGCTGAACTAGCCTTGTAAGTAATAAAGTACTGCAAGGGCATAGACCAAGAACAGTAACATAATTCATTTGAAAGTCAACCAACCACTACACAGATAAATGGATAAAGGACAACATTTTCTACTGACATCAGTTGGTGTAGCCTCATTGAAGTCATTAGAAATGTATTGCTTTATATCTGCTGAGGATTTGTGCTACAAGAGAGGCAATGATGTAGGCATTTCTGCAGCATTTTCAACAATATTGAAAATTCTGTTTTAAAATTGCTGATTTGTTCACTTGTTTTACTACATGGCTGGAAAGGTCTATCAAGATTTATGAAGGTAACCAATTTAACTATGGTGTTTTCCAGACAATCAGGTATAGAGCTAAATGCTGCTGTCCTTTAAACCTAGCAACACCACTGGGGCCAGCAGGACCATTCAGCATATATAACAGCCAGCCATGGTGCATTGTTTCTCAACTGCCCTATTAAACTTTGGTTTTAAAAAGTCTATTAATTCTCCTTGGAGCTATTTTACAATAATACATTCAAATCAGGCATAAATGCTGATTATTTGACTCCTTCAGTGCTGACATTTCCTTTACACAGAATTTAAACATCACAATTTTATCTGGATCAATTTATCAGGCTGAACATTTAAATATATTCTTACTTCTTATCCAAATTTCCATATTATATTTTCTTCAGGCACCTCCATATCATGTTGCAATTTACAGCAGCAATAATTCTCAATTCCATAAAATGCACAGTTTTACAGGGTGTTCAACAGGCTTCATAAATTATTTTACTCCACAAGAGGTATTGCTATCCTTTCTTTTTCGTATTTTGTTATACATCTGAATCACACCTTCTGCAATTTTAATCTTTTCCTGTTTCTGTTGTTCTTCATTGTTATTCATTCTTAAATGCTTTGGTTAGAAGAAATCTTGACAAACTTGTATCTCTCTGACATTATTAAGGGCAGTACATGCAGTATATTTATTTCTATGAATGAGTGCCTAGACAATACCCATTTCATTCTAAAATGATTCTCTAATATTTGTTAATGTTTCTGGCATCTTCAGTGACTTTACAAATTAGCAATTTGTTTTACCAAAAGGACAAGTTTTATTTGCATTGATCAATCATTTTTAGGTATGGGTATTCTCTAAACTGCTCTTAATTGGTTCCATTCTTTCCTAGCAGGGAAGTGCCAGAAGATGGCAATAAGTGGATGTGTCTACATAAGACATTTACTGTGCAGTTAACTAATTAGCTGCACAGTAAACATCTTGGCATTTACAAGTGTGCCCCTATTAGGCTGGAGTAAACTAATTTACTCTGCAGCAGCAGATGTGTAGACATTGAAGAGGTTGGCTGGGGCATGAAGGTGCTTCAGTGTGGGGGCTGCCTGCCAGCTAGCCACATGCTGAAGCACCCTCATGCTCCAGCCAGCCTCTCCACAGCACACTGAGCCACAGGGTAGCAGCCCTGGCCTAGCAGGCTGATTCCTATGGCCCCCTGCCAGCCAGGACTGCTCCACCCCAGCTCAATGTTCTTTGCATGAATACATTGCAGACGTTATTGCCCCAGAGTTTATTGCTCCCAGACTTGTGTTCAAACAGTGCACCCAGGAGCAATAAACTGTGAAGCAGTGAGTTCTACAGTTTATTCATGCACCATAATTGCATGTGTAGATGTGCCCAGTGAGTGCTTGTCTTCCCCTCCGAAGCCTTCCTGTGGTGTTTTCATGGTTCCATTTTGTTGCCCTTCCTGTTCAATGTGCATATGAGGCACTGCATGTGATCTTGCACAGATTTGAAGTGTGGTTCTATTAATATACTAATAGATATCATCATAATAATAGACATCTGATGACACACAGGAACACTCTTTTTCATCTTACCCAGTCTCATACCTTACCCTTTATCCAGTGTTGTTGGAGATCGGATGCAGATGAACCAACTGAAGCTGAATCCAGACAAGACAGAGGTCATGGTGGATGACACACTTCATGACTTGAGGAGAATAGAGACATCTATTACTGATGAGGTTCAACCTCCCTTGTCACTCAGGTTCACAATCCCTGGATCCTGCACCTGGATTTTGAAGTTGTGACAATGGCTAAAAATGCCATTCACCAACTTCATCTGAAGAGAAATCTGCTACCTGAGGCATAGGGAGTCCTTTCCGCATCTGGGGAGGGGCATTTTACCAGATAGGGCTGTCTTCATTTGGATGGCAGCTGCAGCAGCACAGGTTCAGGATGCTGTAGAGAAACAGGCAGCAGCACAGGGTTCCTGGGATCCCCTCCTGTCACTCCATTTCCTCCCCGTCCCCAAGCCTAGAGTGCAGGGCTGTGACTCCCACAGGAAAGCCGGAAGGGGTGGGGATCATTTCATTCCCACCCCTCTAGGATGCAGGGCTGTGTTTGCCTAGCTCCTAGGCAAGTCAAAGGAAGTACAGAGTGGCACCTTCATGGCAAACACTTCATAGTGGCACCCCCCTCTAAGTCAGCACCTCCAGCTGGTACCCCACTTGCCCTACCATAGTTATGCTACTGGCAGCGACCCTTTCTTTTAGATTCAGCTCTGGCCACCATCCACTGTACTTTCATACCTAAGACTAGACTACTGCAATGTGTGCTGCATGGGATTGTCTTTGATGACCATGTGGAAGCTGCAGCTGGTGCAGAGTGCAGAAGCTTACCTTCTGACAGTGGGAAGTCACCAGGAGTACACAACTCCAGCACTCCATAGCCTGCCTTAACTCCCATTAACTTTCCAGACACAATTCAAGATGCTGGTTTTGATCTATAAGGTCCTAAATGTTCAGTGCCCTACACACCTAAAGGATCACTTATTCTTATGTCCCACCTCAATCCCTAAGGCCAGCCAAAAGCAATCTCCTGGAAGTGGGCTATGCACATCTGTGCGTAAGTTTGTTGGATGAAAATACATGAGAGGTCACTCTCAGTAGTAGCTCCTCTGCCCCAGCACTCTTTTCCTTTTGTGGTCCAACCAAGATGCACTGTAAAACCAGTCTTTATTCAGGGAGGTGTTTAATAAGCAATATTAAGATGGGATATTATTTTGGGAAGCTTGCTTTGTTATATGCCTTACATATATTATTTAAATACTTTATCCATTTTATGAATTTAGTATTTTTATTGTAAGCTCCCCTGATTTTTTTTGTTGCAGGGGAAGGTGACATATAAATCTACTAAAGAAATATATGATACCTAAACCCTCACTAGTTAGATGAGGTTTTGAAAGGTACTTGCATCATTCTTTAAACTGCTACTCTAGTTTGCTGAAATAGATATGAACCAGGGGGACTGTAAGGCATACATCTTGCTTTTGTCAATACCGTTTTGTGGTCAGCCTTTGAGAGTTATTACTGAGGAATTCTTGGCTCATCCACCTATGAAGCAAGAAGCCAGGTTCTGAAACCAAATTGTCTGTACTATGATGCATAACGTTAATGTGTGCCTAACATACTTGCACAAAAGGACCCTCCAGTTTGCTAATTTTAAGTATAATTTTCATGTATAATATTAAAGTATCTACCAGAAATTGCAAGTTAATAATCTGGCCTGAACAACAGGCAGCACTTTGTTGTATTGCCCAGAAACAGACTGGTAAAGAGAATATGACTCATTCAGTTTGCTGGCTTCTATTTATCCCCTTTTTATGCATGGAACTCTCCCCATGTATTCAACAGGGAGCATGAACAACTACCTCAGGGCTGAAAATTCAGCTGAATGGCAAAGCATGAAAAAGTTGGGTGTTGTGATGCTTAAAACCCTTTTTGGATCTAGTCCAGTCTCTTTACTAATTTGGGGAGGGTGCGAAATGTGCTGAATCTATACTCATGCGCTATATCTACCAACATACTAGTATAACATTTACTGCCTATACATTATAGGAGGCAGAATCAAGATTCTGCCCATTTCTGACTGCCTCCGACCTGCCTAAGCAGAAATGAGATAGACTAGCTATGCAGAAAATACTGCCCCTCCAAATCTATGATGGTGGTGCAGGGAGTGACTGCATGGTATTCAGTCATTGAGGCACTTCATTTTCATTCCTTCTGTACCAGAAAAGCTTTTCCTTTTTCTTTGTAAGCCATAATGGTTTTAAAAGGATTATGTTAAATCCACCCTTGGTGAAATGTGGTAAAAACAGTAGACCATCAGGAATATATTTGCTAGAATACAAGAACTACATATAGGAAATTCCAGTTGCTGATGATGTATTGGGCTCTCAAAAAGGGGGTATAATAATAGCACACATAACTTGGAAATTGGCTTTGTTATAAGGCTATTGGTCATTTAGAAAGCAACCCTGATGGGCACCCATTAAAACTCACCTCAGTATAGATTAGGCCCATATTATTAATAATGTTTTTTTGCTGAGATCTTGGATGGTAGAAAGATTCATGATAATAATAATATCAACAATAACAGCTTGTACTGGTATCAAGCATCCCATCTCAAAGAATCCATATTCTTTTACAAACAGAGAAATAAGTTCAGCCGCTAATGAAATGCAGATATTCTAAGGCAATACGCAATGATTTTTTAACAGCACACAACTTTACATACAGTATAGCAATGGAAGTGAAAAAGACTATCAGAGATGGGATAAATACTTCACATCAGATTTTGATTCTATTTATATTCAACTCCACTGTCTATTCTGTAAACTCTCAGGGAGCAGCTAAGATTGTCAAAAATAGGTGACTCAAGTTAGGCTCCTACTTCACATTTAGGCAAATTTGCAAGTGGAGTAATTTTTCAAAATTGTTGAGCAGCATTCATACAAACCGGGTCACTTATTTAGGTACATAGGTATGAATTTTGGAACTCTATTGTAATAGAACTCCATATATGTCCATGAGCAGGACCTCATGTACAAATGGTTTAAGATGTCATGAATAACCTTGTTTGCCACTAGAATATTAATCGCTTAATTGTGGTTCAAGGGTTTAAATGTATATATCCTACTTGTTACTAATTACTGTAACAGCTACACTATTAATGAATTTGTTCAATTTTTTACTACCTGCATATATAAAGCATTATGGCCTAACGTTAGAAAATTTGAGGTTTTCCAGTTAAAATGCCACTGATTGAAACATTCTTATTTGGAATTCAACAAAGTCCTTCAGAGAAAAGACAGCTGGTTAATTTGTTTAAAAAGTTGAGTGCACTGTTTAGAATCATGGTCAGAAAAACCAGCAAGATGGAGCAAGAAGGCCTTGTTTGCCAACTCTTTCATAATAAAAAAAGGGGAGATCATAAACTAAGGAAAAAATCTTCCCTAAAGTGCTTCTGGTTACACCTGATACTTAAAATGAGAAATATGGCTAGAAATGGTAACATCTCAAGAAACAGAAAGAGCTTTTTTAAGATTGCCCAGGGTATATAGTGGAAGGAGAATTCATCTCCTTTTGCTCCTTTCTTTCAAGGGAATTTGTGAAGAATCTCAGAATGTGCCACTGTGAATTGTAGTAACTAGCCCTAGTTTGGGAGTTAGCCAACAGTGACAGAGTTTGAAGAAAAGTTCCAGGATAAGAGAGATTTCTTTCTCAAATGCATTTCTCCCTAAAAGGCCTACCATGTTCTCTGAATACATTGAGCATTACGAAGTACTTTCTGTTGTAAAGACCCAGATGCACTGGGCACTATTTCAAAGCCTCATGGCTTGGAAAGGGGGACTGATAATAGATTTTGCAATAAGCAAATGACTACACACATGCAATATTTCTGATATTACTTACTGGCCACGTCCAAACAAGCACAACCATGTGGTCTGTGGTACCACATACCACATTTAGCTGTTCTCTGCACTGCAAGGGTGCAGTGAAGGGAGTACAGTGGGAGTGGGGCGGGGGAGGTTGAACCCTGGATATCCAGGGGTCAAAAAAACCTGCCCCCCCCAAAAATGCAGAGCAGTGCACATGGGGACAGTGCATGCTGCTCAAAACCAGAGCCTGGGGGGGCCAGAGCCATGCTCCAGCTACCAGTCAGGCTCTGAGCAACAGGAATGACACTGCTGCAGCCCTAGGAGGCCCCTAGATACGGCTGCTAACCAGTTTCAGATCACTTAAATTGTTTTATGTGTAATGTCTGTCCCTAGCCCTAATATGTGCAGAGGCATAACAGGGAAGTTCTGTACACTGGGTGGCAGTGGCACACAGGGCAGTAGCTGCAGGTGGGCTGTCAGTGATGGCAATGGTAGTCAGGCTAGCAGGAAGATGGTTGCTAAATTGGCACCCGGGCTGATGCCCTTGTTGACTCCCTTCGTTATGCTACTGAATGTCACGTCTCCAGCTATATGCCATATCTCCAGTCCTTTTTATATACCTTTTATATACCTTACCTCTCAAAGGGTGGATAACAGCAGTATAAAATGGTGCGTCTAGGTTTTAGTGTAATCTCCAAGTTGTATTGTCAGATTGACCATTCATTTTAACCTAAGTTTCTAAGTTTTCAAGTTCAGTTGGTAATATTATTTGATAGCGCCCACATGTCCATGCCCTAGATTATCAGTGGAATATGGAATGTGTTTCTGCTTAATGGGGCTTCTGACAAGATTGTTATTTTCTGAAAACTAGAAAAGATTTCTTACTATGTTTATGAGGTATTTGCTTGTTAAACTCAGTATAGGAAAATCTAGGAAAGAGCTGATTTAGAATACCACTAAGTTCTTTCACTTCCATAGAGGATAAACACTTTAGTTAAATTAAAAAAAAAAATCCTGTAATAATGTAGATTTACTGAGGCTTCTTGTGGGGAAACAGTGAAATTAAAAAGTAGGCTGGGGAATGAAGAACAAATCATGTTGTCCCCCACCTAGAATGTAAAGAGAACTATATAAACAGCAACTTAGTTGTTGCCAACATTGACTGTCTGAAAACAGTATTAGATACACAAGGCCAAGATTTGGTATTTGGCCATTGGTACATGCTGGGGATCACAACCACTCTCCAAGCAACCTACCATGCATTTCTAGTATGCATACAAGCTAGCATGCAAACAATCCTTAAGTTGTAAAAGTTCTTATCGGCTAGCTCTATGGTTCAGGGTAAAGGTATATGGGACCCGACTGCATATTCTGCCCAGTACACACTCTGAACTGCCCTTATGGCAATGTTCTTCTTGAAGAAAACATGGAAGCAGAAACCTTGAAACTGCTGGAACTACAGGTCTGAGTAATTTTTGCATAGGACAAAAAGGAACAGGGAAAAAACTCTTTGCATCATCTCTTCCTTTCCCTATGCAGAAGCTTCTGACAATCAGGCTTCACTCACTATACGACCATCTGTGTGTCTGCTATCTTGTCATTTTAAACCATGTGTATTTCCCTTGACACCATTGCACTCTAAATCCTGAAGAATCAAACTGTTAGTGGAAAAACCTGGTGATAGAGACATTCTTTCTTCCTTGCAGATTGCCTTCCATTTGGCTAAAGATTTTTTTTTTTTTTTTTTTTTTGCATTTCTCTAGTTACTTTCATAATAAAACTGGCATTTTGTGGAAGGATGGAAGGGGGAGGGTAAAAGAGGGAAACAGATCTGCTAAGGACTCCAGTAGCCTTAGGATAACCCCTGCCAGAAATCCTTGAAATGACAGAGGGAGCAAACATCATCACTTGTTAAATATTTGCTATGAAATTCCTTTTGGAATACAGAAAGTTTGAGTTCAGAACCCCAGTATCTGCACTGAATCACAGAAAGCACAGAGGAAGAGGAGACAGAATGGGGGCTCTCATACTTAGCAACATCTCCTCAAAAGTTTATATATATTGTAACAGAAGTTTTTTGCTTATCTACACAGGGGGTTATTGTGCAATGACCTGTGGTGCATAACTGTTGAGGATTAGATTATCTACAGCAAAAGTGTCCATATGGTCAACTGTCTCCCACTGCAATCTAAATCATTGTTTCTACATGGCAGGGATTTTTTTTTTTTTGTATTATTAAACACCATTCTAGATGGCTATCCCATGTTGCTCTGTTCTATTCCACTTCTGGACTCTATGGATTATGAGATTTTTTCCCCATGGTGCATTGTGCGATACATAATACAAACCAATTAAAAGAAACTGAAGTTCTGGGTCTTGGGGTCAAATGCACAATTTACAATGATCCCTCTGTGATGATTCCATAATCCAACTCTTTTTGATTAGCCAGCCAACATGGTGATCTGTGCAACCATGCTAGTCACTGCAAATATGAACAGCCCTGCGAAGATGTTTTTGACATTTCACCACCATGTGGATTCAGCTTTGCAAGACAACCGCTATGTTACTGAGCAGATTGTTTTGGCAGCAGCTCTAGCAGCTGTTCACTCCCAGTTGGCTAAGCATTTTTTTGCATCCCTCTGGTTGCTGCTTCTGTAATAAAACTGATATTTGGAAAAACACAGAGTCGACCTGCTGGGGACTCCAGTAGCGTTAATATAATTCTTGCCAGAAATACTCGGTATGACAGGGGGAGCAGATATCACCACTTGAACACCATAGTAGCAGCTGTTTATTAGCAGCAACAGCAGGAGGACAGGATAGGGCAGGAGGCTTTGACTGTTTTTTTGCAAAGGACCATTTCTTGCATCAGCTTCTCTTGGTGCAGCATCATTTCATTGCTTGTGGAACAAGTATCAACTGATGAAAAACACTTGCACTGCTGACCTAGCATGACAAGCAATTGCTGCAAATTCTGAAGATTAAAAGGCCACTTTTCTGGAGATATGCACAGGCTTCACTTAGCTCTGCAGTTGCCACACACATACTTCACAGCTTCCCTAACCATTCAAAAACCTGTGACCATGGCCACCTGGAAACTTGCCATGCTCAACTGGTAGCTAACTTTTGGGGTTATTATAATGAAAGCATGGTCTGCTTTTAAAAAGGCAGTGAGAAGGCTGGTTATTAATCAGGAGAATATGGTACCCAAATGTCCATGGGTAGTTTGTAACTGTGATGTTTTCTTTATGTTTTGTACAGTATTTCAAGAACTGAAATTGAAAAATACTTATCAATCACATTTCAAGAAAACCAGTTTCATTTTTAAAGCAGTGAAAATATAAAATGTACGTGCAGAAGCACAAACCATTGGAAGCACATCACCAAAGATAACTTGGAAATAAAGAGTTTGACAATGTAAAAATTCCAAGGACACATATTATTAGAAGTGTAATTGCAAATATGTATGTAGCTAGCAACGCAGCTTCAAACAGAATAGCTTTGTTCTTCCTCCCTGGCCAACTCTTTCAGTAACTTGTGGGCTGGAGTAGTGGGATGGAAAATTCCCTCTTGGATTAAAGCGCTCAAAGAGAGGTACCCAGAAGCGACTGTTCTTGACAGTTTGTAAAGGAAAGGAGCTCTGGCTAGGTGCCTGTTCTACAAAGTGCTGCTTCCAGTATGCAGAGCTCTCCAGGAGCTACAACACGAATAGCTGGTTGCTATGCACTGTTAGAGGAATGTGAGACTTCAGCTTGTTTTTAGGCAAAGCACTCTCTGTCTTTTTTTATATTTTTTCCTTAGGCTGGAAAAGCCCTCTATCTTGCCTTGCTTTTTGAGGCTGTGAGGAGTTCTCCAAAGATGTCTTCCCCTGTCTTAGTCTTTTTTCTCTTCTTCAACCTTGATTAGACACCTGACTCTCGTTTCTGACCTGGATCTTGGTTCCTAGTTTCCGTCCTTGTTGGAATCTAGACCCTAAACCTCCTTGCTTAACCCCACTGCCCAATAGTCCTTAATCTAGGCCTTAACCCCAACTGTTTAACAGTACTCAGGTTTATGCTGTGAACTGTGCCTCCCACCCCAGAAGTTTAATGCTGAAATGTCATGTGTTGTATCTAACAAAATGCCTGGGTAAAATGCTATGCTAAAATTCTGTATATACCTTGTATATATTTGAATCTGTATTGGCCAGATTCAATTATATGAAACATAATTTAAAAATTCTGTAAAACCTGTAACCTCAAGGAAGTCTCTGATCAAACTGAGGGGCAAACTAACTTGCCAAATTTTCACGGTGCTCAGTGAAAATATTTGTATCATACAGTTCTTTCATTCTAATATGCTGCCGGGGATGTAGTTGATGGTGGTGGCCAGTGCATTTGCCACCATTTTGAGTGTAGTTGTTGCTTAGGGCAGTCAAACAAAAGGTGACTGGGACTAGACAACAACCTGGTTGAGAATGTTTATAATCTCACAGGAACAGTGTCTTCTACAACAAACAATACACAGCACTGTTACCATTCTGAGCACCCCAAGTGAAGAATTGGGAAAGGTTACAACTCAAAAATGGCCTCATTCATTGGAACCCAAGAACTAACCAAAATCCAGCTGTATCTCACAGGGTTTACACTACTGCTAATACAATTAAGTGTTATTATAAAAAACCCCAACAAATGATCTGTTAAGGTGCCCTCCACACCTGTCAAACCAGGTGTGCACACCACTGTCTTTAGTTGAAGGCTCTTGAATTGGGAAGAGATAAAGAGCTATATGAAAGGTCTTTCTCATTTAGTCACAGTTGGTCCATGACTCATTGGTGTCCTTGTTAGTTTCTGTGGCTATGTCTACACGAGATGGTGACTGGCTGCGCAGTAGCCTAATACTACTGCTCCGTAGCGTTGCATGGTGAAAACTGACATGATGCTACTGCACAGTAGTATTAGGCTACTGTACAGCAGCGTCACAACAAAGGTGTTCACTGATGCTGCTGCCAGGAAGTCAGATTACTGAACATTTATTTAATATACCAGTACTAAATAATTGTGCAGTAACCACCGCGTGCGTAGCATCTCATGTAGATGCAGCCTGTGTTGTCTTCAGCAATATATGGCTTCATGCTGGTATGCCACAACAAAATCCTGTTGAGGACAGGTGGCACAAGAACTGCTGGACATTTGCTACTTTTCTTTGGTTTTCTTGCAAGCTAATTTTATCTTCTTGTTCTTGGTGAAGCATGTCTGGGTCTCTCATGTGTGACTCCTCTCCTCTTGCTTACCCTTAGTGTAAAGTAGAGTCTCCAGATAAATATTACTAACCTAAATCAAAATGAATGTTATACACATTTCACAGGAATACAGGATATTTACTATCTGGCCAATTAATTCATTATAAGAATTGCAGTGTCTAGGCATGGGGCATTTGCATTTGACTACACTAAACCCCATGCAATCTAACCTTCATATAAAAGAGTTCTCAGAAGCTTTACTAACTCGGATTTGATTACATACGCACTTCTATTCCCAGAAGCCATAGAAGTAGATGATAAGTATCCTAACTAAACCAGATTCCTCATTCAAAAATGTATTTGAAGAAGAAAGGACTTAAAAACAAACAAACCATACAAACTGTGTGTGGGGGGGGTTAATTTGTGGTATCTGTTCAAATGACACATTTCACAATTCTGAATTTAAATGTTCAGCCTTTAGATTTCCTTTTCCCCATTTATCCTGCTATCATCTTTTATTAATTTGATTTCTACTAAATGATACAACAAAATCAGCAATACTTTTCTCATTTTTTCACCCTTCAAAACTTTCACCCTTCGAAAAGGTATGAAGTGACAAAAAATATAACAAAACGATGTGCCTTTGCCATCCTGTAATTTTCTCTAATTCTTAAAGTTACAGTTTCAGTTTTAATTTTTCCTCTTGCTACTCCTTAACTCTTCAAAGTTAATAAGAGAGACTTAGTCCCTAGAAGTTCCTGTCCCACAGTAAACATACACAGGGATGAAGCAGACCATTTATAATGCAGGCCACCCAAGCGTAACTGTGAGCAGCTTGTACAACTTAATCCGCATTTCTAAAATGGGAGAAAAACTGCAAACAGGCAAGTTTAGGAGAAATTTTCACCTAGTGGATGAACAAAATTAAGCTTGGAAACAGGCATCGCCTTTCCTCTCCTTTGTGCAACCATAAACATTTCTACGGTGGCACAAAGGCCAAGCAAACAGACATCAATACCTCTTCTTGCATCACACATGCCCAACATAGCAGTGGGGGTGTTTGCTTTGTATCAGGACAGTGTGGGTAGTTGGAGCTGCCTGTGCTCTCCAGCTGCCCTGGGCAGGTACTCTGGAGGCCAGAGGGGCCTGATCCTGTATACCCCAGGAGTTCATGGGCAGGGTCAAGCCACTCAGACTCCTGGAGTACATGGCCAGCTTTCCCTACTTACAGACAATGTACCCCAAGGAAAATCAGGGCTTATTTCGGTAAGCAGGAAAAGCTGAGGTTTGCCTTCTTACTAAGACATGCCCCAACATTTTCAGGGGAATGTCTCAGCTGGGCAGGCACTCCAGAGGTTTGGGGGCCTGAACCTGCCTGGAAAATCCTGGAATTCATAGGATTGGGCCCCTTGAGACCCGGGAGAACACATCACTCATTCTCTTGCAGCATGAACGAGCAGGACAACAAGAGACTTGTGTTTTGCCCAGTGAAGCAGAACAGCTGTCCTAGGACACATCCTGGCTGAGCCAATTCACCTCATTTGGCAGTGTCTGTTATATAATTGTAGCCAGTTTAAATTATTTAAAAATAAAAGTCTAATACAGAAATTGGAGAAATTTTAAATCCCTTTCTAGAGCCTTGTGAGCTGTTTTTTTAAACCCAACTAAACCATTCTCAGTTAAAACTTAGACTAAAAACTTAGTGTTTCCACTATCCTAAACATAAAAAATATAAATAATAAAACATTAAAGACTAACTTAGTTCTAACGTTAGTCTGAAAGAGGACTCTGCTGTTGTTTCTCGGTAACTTTGCAGAAAAGCTGAACATTAGGGCAGGGATGGTGACTGCATCACCTCCACTGGAAGTGTATTCCAGATTTTGGTTATCTGTACGGAAAAGAAGTTTTCCCATATGTCTAGCCTAAACTTTTCCCCGACTAGCTTGTGCCCATTGGTCCTTATCCTCCCAGGGGGTGCTTTTCTGAAAAAGTTGCTGTCCCAGATCCTGGTGTTATCCCTTGACATATTTGTAGGCGGCTATCAAGTCACCCCTCAGCCTTCTTTTACTCAGCCTAAACAAACATAGGCCCTGAAGTCTCTCCTCATAAGGCCTATCCCCCAGGTCCTTGATCATGTGCATGGCCCTTCTCTGCATCCTTTCGAGCTTGTCCAGATCCTTCTTGAAGTGTAGTGCCCAGAACTGGACACAGTACTCCAGCTGTGGCCTCACTAACACCTAATAGAGGGGGAGGAGCACTTCTCTGGATCTATTGGTGACACATCTGCTGATGCACGCTGGAGTTCTGTTTGCTTTATTGGCACCTTCATCACACTGGCAGCTCATATTCATCCTCTGGTCAATTGTCACCCCCAGGTGTTGTATTGCAGTGGCTATAATTGCTATAATTGCTTATAATGAATCTTGCTATGATTTATTTTTCATAATATTTTAATCAGTCATTATTATTCTGTATCAAATATTAAAGAACTATGGAATTAACTATCTATTTTAAATTTCCTATTGCTTAGCATATTTGACCTATTGGCCTCATGATTTTAGAACTTAAATTTGGTATAAGAAAAATGCCTATGTAAGGTGTGTGGTATGTCTGGCATGTTTGAAAAGAGGTTATGAAAGAATGAATGATGTATGCGACAATGCGAGTCCTCTCTCAGCAGGTGAATATAGCCTTCTGTGGTTTAACAGTTAAAGGTTGCAGCAACGTTGAATCAGCAGTTAAGGATTACCAAATACTAAATCATGCTGTACCCTGACAGCTGAAAACTACAAGCAACAACCTCCCTGAAGATTGCAGACCGCAAAGCCAAAAGATCACATCGTACCAATCCCAGCCTGCCAACAGGACAAGGAGGATGACCTTCACATCTGACTCAGCAGAAGCCATAGGCTTGTATGGACAGCTATCGCTATAAAGTATGAACACAAAGAAAAGGGCTTGGGTCTGTCCACCTGCAAGAAGGAGTTTTGGGCACATCCAACAAGAGCTGACTCCATTCCTTGAGGCTGGTTTGGCTGGACACCAGACTTACCTAAGCAACTTTAGAACTTGGTAACACCTTAATCTTTGCAGGACTGTCTAATTATCTGTGTGTGTGATTGTTTCTTTTGTATGAATGAATGAATGAATGAATGAGTATGTATGGGAATGAGTGAAGCATATAACCTTACTGTTCTTTATTCTTTTTATGTTGATGTTTTATGTTCCAATATTGTGACTTATCCCCTAATAAGATTCCTGCTTGTTTTTAATTCACACTATATGCCCTGTATGGACAACACAGGTCCCTTTCATACGCAGTGCCAGTCAGTGGACCACCACCCATCGTATAGGTATGGTGAGGGCTCATCCTTCCCAGATGAAGGACCTGGAACTTGTCCCTGGTTTTTTTTCATAGATTTCATAGACATTAGGGCTGGACGGGACCTCGGAATATCATCGAGTCCAGTCCCCCGCCCAAAGGGCAGGAAGTCAGCTGGGGTCATAGGATCCCAGCAAGATAAGCATCCAGTTTCATCTTGAAGGTGTTCAATGAAGGCGCTTGAACCACCTCCGGTGGCAGGCTGTTCCAGAACTTGGGGGCTCGGACAGTAAAGAAATTCTTCCTTATGTCCAGCCTGAAACGATCTTGTAGTAGTTTGTGACCATTCGACCTCGTCATCCCTTGGGGCGCTCTGGTGAACAAACGTTCCCCCAGATACTGGTGGTCACCCCTGATAAACTTGTAGGTGGCCATCAGATCACCCCTGAGCCTGCGCTTTTCCAGGCTAAAGAGCCCCAGGGCTCTCAGCCTGTCATCGTAGGGTCTGCTTCCCTGACCTCTGATCATGTGCATGGCTCTTCTCTGGACTCTCTCAAGCTTCTCCACATCCTTTTTGAATTGTGGAGCCAAAAACTGGACGCAGTACTCCAGCTGCGGCCTCACTAAGGCCGAGTACAGGGGGAGAATGACGTCCCGGGATTTGCTTGAGAAGCATCTATGGATGCAAGCCAGCATTTTGGTCGCTTTACTAGCCGCAGCATCGCATTGCAGGCTCATGTTCATCTTGTGGTCAATGATGACCCCCAAGTCTCTTTCTTCCATAGTGCTAGCCAACATAGCACTGACGAGCCTATAAGGATGCTGCAGGTTTTTTTTCCCAAGGTGGAGAACCTTGCATTTATCGGCGTTGAACACCATCAGATTCTCGTCCGCCCACTTGCTGAGCCTGTCCAGGTCAGCCTGGATCATCCGCCTGTCTTCTGGTGTGGATGCTTTGCCCCAAAGTTTGGTGTCATCTGCGAACTTGGCCAGTCCGCTTCTGACTCCAGTGTCCACATCATTAATGAAGATGTTGAACAGTATGGGTCCAAGGACAGAGCCCTGAGGGACCCCACTGGTCACTGGACACCACAATGAGTGACTTCCATCAATTACTACCCTCTGGGTCCGACCCCGGAGCCAATTTTCCAGCCAGTGGATCGTGGAGGACCCAAGGCGACAATTGGCCAGTTTCTCCAAGAGATGATCATGGGACACCAGATCGAAGGCTTTTTTGAAGTCAAGATATATGACATCAATCTCATCTCCCTTGTCCAGGTGATAGGTCACCTGGTCGTAGAAGGAAATGAGATTGGTCAAGCAAGACCTACCCGCAACAAACCCGTGCTGGCTATCCCTTAAGATGTTGGCGTCGGCCAGTCCATTAAGGATGGCCTCTTTAATAAACTTTTCTAAGATCTTCCCCGGGATAGAAGTCAGGCTGATGGGCCTATAGTTAGCCGGATCCACTTTCCTCCCTTTCTTGAAGATAGGCACCACATTGGCCTTCTTCCAGTCTTCGGGCACTACACCAGAGCGCCAAGAGTTTTCAAAGATCCGCGCTAGAGGCTGGGCTATGATGCTCGCCAGCTCCTTGAGTACCCTGGGGTGAAGATTGTCAGGGCCGGCTGACTTGAAGGTATCCAGCTTCTCAAGATGTTCCTTCACGAAGTCAGCATTAATGGAGGGCAGGGGATCACCCTCACCCGGACTTCCCGTTGAACCTCATCTGATTGTTTACCTTAAGCTGCCTAAAAGTAGACCAGGAGAGGCACCTACTGCTCCCAGGAACCATGCAGGGAACCCAATGTAAGTAACTGGGGTGGGGGTAGGGGTACCCCAACGTGGGGATTGGGGAGTGGCTAGTAGGTTTGTGGTGAGGGTTGGCAGGGCTGGGAGGGATTGGTGAGTTTCGGTGGTGGACAAGAGGGGTAGGGGTGCTAAAAATAGCCTAGCCAGGGTCAGGAGGATGGGAAGAATAGCTTCTGGTCAAGCAGCTGCACTTTCCCAGCCCAGGCCTGTGCTGCAAATGCTTGCAGGCATTACAGAGATAGTTTAACCCTTTCCTAGATTGAGTAAACCTTTCTCAATCAAAGTTAATTCATCTCATCAGGTGCAGTAACTTAGATTGGGTGCTCCATTTTGTGGGCAATTTAAGCCCTCTGAATGCCTACATGATTGGGCATTTAGATTGACCTTATCTGGTTAGTTTAAAGGATGAGCTCCCCTTAAACTAACAGGGTACCAGAGTGTCCTAAACAATGTCCAGGATTTGGTCCAATGGGTAATTGTTGCACAGCCTCTCTGTAACAGTGACCAGGTAGAAGGGGAAAATATCCTCAAGATGAACATGAGCCTGCAATGCGATGCTGCGCTAGTAAAGCGACCAAAACGCCGGCTTGCATCCATAGATGCTTCTCAAGCAAATCCTGGGGTGTCATTCTCCCCTTGTACTCGGCCTTAGTGAGGCAGCAGCTGGAGTACTGTGTCCAGTTTGGGGCTCCACAATTCAAAAAGGATGTGGAGAAGCTTGAGAGAGTCCAGAGAAGAGCCACGCGCATGATCAGAGGTCAGGGAAGCAGACCCTATGATGACAGGCTGAGAGCCCTGGGGCTCTTTAGCCAGGAAAAGTGCAGGCTCAGGGGTGATCTGATGGCCACCTACAAGTTTATCAGGGGTGACCACCAGTATCTGGGGGAACGTTTGTTCACCAGAGCGCCCCAAGGTCGAATGGTCACAAACTACTACAAGATGATTTCAGGCTGGACATAAGGAAGAATTTCTTTACTGTCCGAGCCCCCAAGGTCTGGAACAGCCTGCCACCAGAGGTGGTTCAAGAGCCTCCATTGAACACCTTCAAGATGAAACTGGATGCTTATCTTGCTGGGAACCTATGACCCCAGCTGACTTCCTGCCCTTTGGGCAGGGGGCTGGACTCGATGATCTTCCAAGGTCCCTTCCAGCCCTAATGTCTATGAAATCTATGAAATCCTTGTGAGCGGGGGAGAAAAAGGCATCTATTATGGTAGCTTTAAACTTTAAAAAGGTGGAACTGCACAAAACTGAGGGTGTTAGTTAGAAATGAAAAAGGGTAGAAAAGAGGCTTGAAAACTTTCAGTCAGCTTGAGAGATACAATTTAAATGCATGCTGTAGTTAAAAAAAAAGTAAGTGGACCAAAGAAGAAGCATGGTTCAAAGACAAAAAAGATGTTAAGGATTATTAAGAAAGGGTTTGAAAATAAAACAAAAGATGCCATTATGCCATTCTGAAAAATAATCATATGCTCACACCTTCAATACTGTGTTCAGTTCTGATCTCGCAGGCTCCAAAATGATAGAACAGAACTAGAAAAAGTACAGAGACGGGCAATAAGGATGAGGCTTCTGCATGAAGAAAGGCTAAATAAGCTAAAACTTTTCAGCTTGGAGAAAAGCTGACTCAGGGGGTATATAATAGGGGTCTATAACATAATGGATGGTACAGAAAAAGAAAATAAAAATTTACTACTTATTATCTTTTGTAATTTCAAAACAAGGGAGTATACAATGAAAGTATTAGAAACCAGGTTTAAGGCACATGCAAGAAAGCTGTTTTTCATACTGGGTGCAGCTACACATGCTTGTTGAGCCAAGTTGGAGCAGCTCCACCTGGCAGGAGCCCCAGGGCATCAGCCTTCTGCCCTGACCTGGCTTAATGTGCTGTGGAGGGGCTGGCTGAGGTACTAGGGTGCCCACGCACCCAGGGACCCCCATGCCCCAGCCAGCTGCATCAGCATCTACATGTGTGGTGCTGCAGAGTAAAATAGTTCGCAGCAGGATAGTACTTGTAAATACAAGTACTTGCAAATACAAGTTCTAGCCTGCTGCAGAGTTAAATAGTTTCCTGTGGCCTAATAGGGCTGCACATGTAGCGGCAAGACATTTACTGTGGAGCTAATTATTCTACTCTGCAGTAAATGTCTTGTCTAGATGCACCCAGTGTGTAAGTAATTTGTGGAACTCAGTGCCACAGGATGTTGTAGAGGCTAACAATTTAACCAGGTTCAACAATTTCATGCATGGTAAGACCATGAGTGGGCACATCAACATGAGGCACTGACTGTGCAGTAGCTGAAAAATACTATTCAATAGTGTGTCACAGTACCAACAGTGCTAATATGCTGCTGTGCAATATTATTAGGCTACTGTGCAATAGCATCGCTAAGAAGGCATTTGCCGGTGCTACTGTGCAGTAACTCTGGTTACTGCATATTTATTTAGTATTTAATTATACAAAAAAAAAACAACTATGAAAGCATGGGATCTGAACATTTTCTTTCCTCCTATGTTCAGAATCTGGAACCTTCAGGCCCTCAGGGACACTATTACTTAAAACAATCTTACTTCTGATGTACTTCAGAGAAAGCCAGTGAACAGAAGATGCCTAGAGACCTTAGGGATGCCACAATCATTTGTGGTAAGACAACAGGTAAGTAGAGTTCCTTAAGGAGGACACTGAAAAGGTGTCAGAGAAGGCATTCAGTCTTAAGAATCTAAAATCTTTGATTATATCAAAAAAGGCCCAAGTGATAGCTAGGGAAATAGTGATGGCAGAAACACTGTTGTACCATTTACAAGTGGAAATGCTTCTTTCCTTTCAACAGATTGTACTCCTGAGAACCTCAGTCTCACTGGCCACTTATTCTCTGTATATTCCTCACCAACCTCCACTATATACCAGCAGCAGAAGACCCACTGATCCTTCAACACGTTCAAACTTCTCTTATTAATAACACATGCTCATTAGCAGCAAGTGTTCCCAGCCAAGGCTTCTTGTACCCTGAGTAACAGGGAGAACAACATGCTATAGGAGATGTCTGGCTTTGATCCCTTTAATCTCCATGACAGTCCACTTCCACTCATTTGTGGTGAGGTAACAGGCAGTTTGAGTTTGATTGGGTACAGTTGCATTATAGCAGGTATAATGCAACTTCTGCTTCAAGTTTTGCACCAAACGCCACATGGACCAGACTGCTGGGAGAGCAAGGCAGTCTGACCATATCACCCCTCTCAAAACCTCATTAATTTTTCCCTTTTCCTTTTCCTTAATCACATTGGCTAGGGACATACATTACACATAAACCAATTGAAGTGATCAGAAACTGGTTTAAACCTGTAACAGAACAAACATTCAGTGCACATAAACCAGTAAAAAAATGGCCAAACCAGTTTGAGATAAACCTGGTTCAGTGTAGTATCAGACTTAACTGATTTGGCTCAAACCGGCTTATGCAATGCTTGTCACAGACCCCTTGATGGTTTAAGTTAAAACAGACTCCCCCAACATCCCGGCATGCTCTCTGGACTGGGCGGAGTTCTGCTCCAGTGAACTGGGCTGGCCCCTCCCCTCTCCTCTTTAGCTAAAGCAGGGGCAGTGTATGGCCAGCCGCTGGCCAGCTATGGCCCCTGAGGCAAATTCCACCCTCCATCTCCTCTCTCCACCCCCTCCATTGGCAAACCCTGGGGACCACAGCTTGGGTTTGCCAGCCAAAACCTCACTTCCACAGCTTGCCTGCAGCCAGGCAAGGATGGAGTTAATACCTTCCTCTATCCCCTCTTTCCCATGGAACCCCTGGGGGTTTGGCTGCAGTCTCTATGGCTTGCCTGCAACCAGGCAGGGATGCACCTGTGAGCCCAGAGCTAAGACCTACAGGAGCAGACTGAGAGGTGGGAAGTGTTGGCAAAGACCTGACAATCATCACACACACTGGAGAAGTAGTTAAGGGAAGTTGCAGACAGCTTCACCAAAGAATGCAGAGAGCTACATACCTAAACAAAGCCTTTCTGAAGGCCTGGCTGTAAGGAGACACACTGCCCTCAGAATTAGTAAGAGCAATTCTTGTCTTCCTGGTTTACATTTTAAATTTAGACTAAGTTGTGTATGCTGTGTTTTACTGGGCTGTATCTTAACTTAGGTGAAGATTTTTAGTAGTTCCCTGTGGTATGCCTTGCAAATTGCTATGTTCAATACATGCTTGCTTCAGAGAAAGGACTTTTTCCCCATCCCCACTCCTCAGTCTGGCAGCAGCTGCCCCCCTATCCCTCCAGGCTGGTGGCTACTATCGTGTGTATCATGCTAGCCCTGGCTGGTGCCTGGCCACACCCACTCTGCTCCAGCAGAGAGGGGTGAGAGCCTTGGACAGTGTCTCCCCTTTGGCTGCCAGTGGCTGGCAGGCATGCTTTAGTGCCCCCAGCTTCTGGCTTGAGCCACTGCAGACATGTAGCTGTGTTTCCTGATTTAATAGAGCATGTCTGTCCAGTTTTTAATCAGTTCAAGCTGTACAGCTTAGACTAACCTGCAAAGAGTGACTCAATTCAGGCTCAGGCTTTTTGAATGTCTGTCCCTAGCCATCAAGTTCATGTCTCCCAATTTTGTCCCAACCCCCTTTGCACTGATTGTCTTTCCTTTTGTTTCATCATTTTTCTCTTCTGGTTGTTTGTTTTGTTTGTTTTTTCATTCCTGGTTTTCTTTATTGCTGCCCTTTCTGCTAGGAATAGTCTCCCAGAAAAAAAACTGCATTAAATTTAATTAAACTATATTTCCAGCAGTGACCAGTAATAGATGTTTTTTTAAGCTTCTGCATAGGGCCATCTGTGTGCTACTTCAATTTCTAAAAAGTATGAAAAAAAATCCTTTCAATAGCAAACTAGGATCGTGCTTGTGATCCCATGGAATTCCAGGCCAACGCTCCTGGAGAAACCCCCGGCAGGTGGAGTGGTCCCTGGGCTGCAGAGCGGGAGTGGGGGAGAGGGGGGCAGGGGCTGATGCCCCCCTCTGCGGCATCTGCAGCCCCCCCGCAGGTGGCACCCACCCACAGGCACCCAGCTTGGGTGGTCCCGAGGGGCACCGCAGCTGCGGAGGGAAGCACCAGGCTCCCGCACAGCTCAGGCAGGCAGATAGGCTCTAGGGGAGGGGAAAAAAAAAGATCAGGCTCACTGCTTTTCTTGGACAGATCCGCTTTCCCAGGCTGCTGTCAGGCTGCCTGCAGGGCCTCCTTCAGAGCCATGGAGCTTCATGGAGCCCAGTGCTTCACTCTGCAACTGGTAGAGCAGCAAACTCCTTGAAGGGGTTTTAATTTGCTGCGCCTCAAGTCATTTAAGATACATTAAGCCACTGGATTTCCTACAGCGACTGGAATTAATGCGAATACGCTGCTGAGGTGTGCAAACACTGTCACCATTAAAGCGGTGCAAAAGCATTTAGACCACTTTAAAGTTTCGTGCACACATGCCCCTCAGTTCGCCTACACACAGCCATAGAATGCCAGTAGCGCTAAGTACCAAGAAGCAACATTTGGGGAGTGGAAGTATTAGAATCAAAATATACCCATGTTAAATTAGAAAAGCTACTAGGATAAAGAGGTTTCATCTGACTGGCAATCTTTCTTCCTCACCTAGCTGCCTTCTCATTGTAGCAGTTGTTTTGCAACTTTACTTGTTAAATGATGATGCGTTAGATGCAATATTGCTCATAATTACAGCAGTCACAGTCCTATTATCATTACCCCCGTAATTTGTACTCATATAAATGTAAGTCTATTGTTGAATACAAGTGATGTCAACCCTTATAATGGATGGTCACTGTAATTATAACAGAATTATAGAAAGAAAATTGCTTTTTAGCCAGTATTATCTTGTCAAAGATTTCATCTCTAACTAGTTAACTTGACAGCTTTACTGAAACTTTGTATAATTAAATTCTTGTATCATGTAGCTGTCTTGTTTGATTTTATTTCATACTACATTTTTAATTCATTTAATTAACTTTATAGCCTCATTAACCATTGGTATGTTTTAATGCAGGTCATTTATAAAACAGATATTAACTTATGTCCTAATGAGCCGATCACACTAAAGTTCTTTAAAGGTTGAAATCCTGCCTGACTCATGACTGGGCCTTACATATTATGATTGTTACAGAGTGATGCAGAATCATAATAGTCAGCAAGATAAAAGGCCATGGAGATCAACACATTTTCTGGTAAAGGCAGGGATGAGGAGGAATTTGGTGGGGAAAAAAAACTTTTGCGATCTGAAGGAAATGAGCACTGTTTCAAAATATTTTTGATTGAAAAAGGTTAGAAGATTTTCCCCCCACGGTACATGCATGAAACACAATTTTAAAAACCAGATTGGAGCAAAACAGCATATTTGATAATCAAGAATAAGTTTTATTATCTTTATTTATAGCATATATTTAATAATTGAAATGGAAACATTTCATCATGTTACAGCTTGTCTAAGTATGAGGTGAGCCATAGGGTCTTTAAATCCCCTTAAAGAGTTAGTATCCGACAATGCCTCAGCTGCTATTGATTAATGAGTTACTCCAAAGAAAGCATATCTTTGAAATCAGCACGTAACACAAGTTAATGGAAACCTGAGAGAGAAAAAAGGTCTGTTAAAAACTACAAAAGGAACGTACAGCCAGATTGATGTAGCAAATTATGTATTTTTTAATTTCATATGAAAATGGCATATATTTTTGGTATTTGTCACCAATACATTTTTGCACTTTTTGGCAACAAAAACAAAGCCAGGATAAAATTTTAACAACTCTTATTTACTGTTGTTACTTAGGCCTTTTAATTATCTTTATAAAATATCTTAGTGTAATTTGAATTGCATTAGATTAAGCACAACTAAAGAAAGCTAATTATTGTAATACACACTGGTCAAAACTACATGATATTACAGACTATTGCTTTATTTTCTGTTATAGCAGTTTTACATAATATTATGTCACCTTAATTGAACCAAACCAAAGATTCACAGCAATAATGGATGTTAGTTTAATTTCTTTAAACCACTGTGATTAAATTAACAACCTTAAGGCATCCAAGCATTTTGTTTTGACACTGTATTACGCTTTCTGGTGTTCAGAAAGCAGTACATATTCAATAGTACTTTAAAAAAAAAGATAATTACTATAGCAACCGTTTGGTTTCATGCTTTCATTTTGCTTGTCAAATTCTTGGTAAAGGAGACATTAGTTTGTCAATGACATGCAGTACTCTAAAATATCCTCTAGATGACACTGTTTACTGCAGTTAGGCGTTTGCAAGCATTTATATGAAATTCTTGTGAATTGAACCAAATAAAGTTGACAAACTGCTGTCTGGGCCTAATTCTGCACCTGTTGACGTCAATGGCAAAAATTTATATGGTTAATGGGAGGAAGAATAGACCCTATATTTGTCTCTTGTCTTCCCTGAACTCTTTTTCTTTCCTTTTACCGAAAAGACTGGTTTTCAACTTTTGAGAAATACAGTTTTCCTCAAACCCTGAACTTTAATCCCTATCCTGGGGTTTTTACCATTATCCCAACCCTACTGAAATATGATGATTGGCTTTGTCAAATGGTGGGACTGTATAAATATTAATAGTTCTTTCAACTATTCTTTGCTCTGTGATCTACATTCATTTGTAGTACAGCAAGTTTGAGTTCATTAGATCAATTACTGCTATTTATATGAAATGTCTCCAAAAAGGATTCATTGCTATCTAATTCTATATTTTTTCTTTAAAAACTCAGTAAAATGAAGACATTCTTTGACACTGCTCGCCAAGAAAAAAATAAGAAAATATCCATTTTACAAAAAATAGGTAAAAAAAATGGAAGTGTTTAAGTGACTTTCAGAGATACTTGAACTTCAAAGTCACTGAAGCCCAGATACAAAAAGATATTTTAATGTCAAGCTTTTATGCACCTCATCCTATATAAGATTCAACATGCCCTGGTTAACCTCCCTGTAAAATCCATGGGCAGAATTAAGCACTTCAGAATATGATCTACAAGACAACACCCTGTCCAGAGGAGCCTGAGGTAGCCACTGGGAAACAATGAAGACGGAATTATGTTTTAAATCCCATCTCTCTCGCTGGCTTCCCTGTCTGATGCTGGACTGCAAAGAAAAACCTACTTCCTCTTGAGATTCAAAGAGTTGAACCCTGTCTTAATGGTAGATGCCTATGACTTTTGCCTTCCTTTGAAAATAGGAGATAAGACAGAGTTGCTATTACTACTGATTTTTAAACAGTTGCTTAGCAGTTAGACTACACTTCCAAGAAGTAGGAGACCAGTGTTAAAAGCTTCTCCACTGCCTGGTGGACTCAAAACATCATGCACTTACCAAGAGTCTACTCTAACCTGCAGATTATTCTGAGAGGGTTAGAAGAATTGACTCTCTGGTATTTTATTCAATTAATTTAGTATAAAATGCATAAAATAATAGGAGAAGGGACTGAACCCAAGACATCTCCCTTCCAAGTGAGCATCCTACCTCAAGGCTATAGAGCTCACTCTTGTGCACATGCACATAGACATTCTCACTCTCTTTGTCTCATGAACTACTCTATGCCTAATGGGATAGCATGAACAGGACAAGTACTCTCAAAAGCCTGGTAGTTAGTACAATTATATAGGAGGAGTGAGGTGGGGGTTTGAATCCCTGAAGTTAGAAGCAGGGATTGAATGTGGATCTTGCATTTACTGGCTTCCTGCTCTAATTGCTGAGCTATCAGATAAAAGGCACGTTATCTCCTTCTTTGGTCTTGTTTTAGAAGAAAATGACTGCTGTTACTGCATTTGTGCAGGGACTTATCTTGTAGGCATATTCTAAGAATAGCTACTGGCTCAAGCACCTCTGATGAAGTAGGTAGAGGAACCCCTTGTCTATGAACCCTAGGGGGCTTGGAAATGAAAAAGGTGTTAAACTACTCAGCACTATTGGAACTGAGATACCTCTGGGCATGTGAACAAGCAGAAACATAAGTGTCTGGGGAACGTTACTGTCACAAACTGAGGTACCTAATGAGTTTAGCTGTCTCCAGGAAAAGCACACTTGAAACAATGTAGAGACCTTCTCTTTAACATAAGTTTTCTGCAGCACAGTATCACTGCAATCAGTATAATTTTTCACCCTTGTTGGCAAGTTCAGCTTAGAGGCCAAACACAGAACAGATGAAAACTAAACTAGTCTTGCATTCTTAGAGGTTCTCTCTCCAGGTTAGTAGAACAGTGTGGGGCTGTTTGTGTTGCTAGTGCCTGTGCTAAACCATTTGTAATAAAGAGATTGCGCCTCCAGGGCTGTCAAGGCAACCACTTTCATGAAGACAAAGTTAATATTAAAATATTTATTTCAACAGGTTTTTTTATTATATTGGTTTCAAAATCTACTATTTCTATCAATAATCAGCAGTGTTTCTATAGCCTAATTATGAATGTCCATATTTAATTCACATCTTGTGTAGCTCTTTAAGACTTTCCTTGTAATTCATGTAGGAGGAATAATCCTACCTCTTAGAGCTCCCTATGCTTTTTAACAAACGGTAATATAAATGAGTCAGATAGTAACTGTAGGCCAATTATGCTTTCAATTATGCTAGATTAAATCAGGAAAAAAATCCACAAAATACAAAGGAGTTACTCTGTATTGGACCCTTGTTTGATTAAGGGGGAGAAATAGCTGTATGATTTTTCCTCCCCACCAGTACAATAATATTAATAATAGAGCATAGAAGTAAAATGGAAGCTGCCATGTGAGTTACACTTCCTTATGAGCTACAGGTAAAATGCTTTCCCGATATAAGCCACAAGAAAAGCCTACTTGCAGTTTATATTCTATGCTTCTCTGTTTACTCCCTAACTTCATGTTGAATCTTTGATCCAAGGGAAATTATGAATTTTCTTTCCTGGGAAATGAATAGCCTTTCTTCAGTGACAGACTTGGGAAACTGAAGCAAAAGAGATATTTTATATCGGGGTAGGTAACATATTTTGGCCGGAGTGCCGAAAAAAACACAATGTCTACCTTGGAAGGTGCTGGAGTGCCGACATGCCGGAGCCCAGAGCAGCTGTTTGCAGCCTCCCAGCTGCAGCTGGCCCAAGGAGTCCGGTCTGCTTGCATCAGGGTTTGCAGCCTCCCAGCTGCCTGCTGGGAGCAGCCTGGGCTCTGTGGCTGGAAGTAGCTGCTTAGAGCCGAGGCTGGTGGTGGCATGCCGAGCAGAATGGCTTTGCGTGCCATGCTCAGCACATGTGCCAAGGGTTGCTGCCCCTGTTCTATATGAAGGGACGATAGATATCTAAACAGATTTCATAAACCACCATAAGAACTTTTACCTTATACAATCTCAGTCTGTTGATTTCAGTTAACTACTGTTATTCAGGCAGGCAAAGAACATCCATATAAAACTAATGACCAAAGTGACATGTGGAAAAAAGTGAGCTCTCCTTAGCATGGGGCTGAGTTCTGCAGGCTTTGCTATGAAGTGATCAAAGGTAATGACTTACAGAGAATGTCTTCACCTCCCCCAAAGAGCTGCTTGGGCTTTAGAAAGATAAGGAGGAAGTGCAGGATTTGAAGCAGAACCTAACTACTAAGTCCTATAAATAATGAAAATAACACCTGGTATGCAGAACAAACGGTGCCAAAATCCCAAGTTTCTCTGAATATTACTTTCCCGTAATCTTCTCCCAAGCATGGAAATTCTTCTTTCCATACGCAGCCTATGTGGAAGGCTGGGGTACAGCTTCTAATTTCACGGGTGTAATTCTTTGCTGAGAGTCACAAGTCTACCTCTACCTGTATTACCACTAAAGGAAATCTAATCTGTCTGTCTAGACAAGGCTTTGCTCTAGTCTGATCCATCTCTTTGATGTGTTTTTTTTTGTGACACCTGGAAATTTGACAAGGAAAGCAACTATTGATTGGTCTGTGGTGTGTTTTGCTGTGATAATTGTCTAATGTGACTGAGTGATGCCCCTGTAGATAGGTGCTTGCTTACCTCCTAAAGCAAATTGTCCTCAGACCAACAGAAGCTTTGATAAGGAAGAGGACAGAATGGCTAACTTTGATTGAGTTTGAACTGAAATATCTTGTGTTTGCTTCTGTGCAAGGTACAACCAGTGATTTATAAGTAGAGGTTAGTGGAAGCCAGGGAAATCCACCGCAAAATCCCTCCCCTACACTGCTTACTGAGTCTAAATATTCAATAACTTCCCGGCAATAGAAAACATTGTCCCATCATTGCTATATTTTTTCTGTGGTTTGCATTACTGTTTGCTAAATATATTACAACACATTACTTACCTTGGATGGCATCATTGAGACCTTTGGGCAGCTCATGCCTACCGAAGGAATTTGGCTAATAAATCACTCAGTGTGATAATACAAATCTCTAGGGAAGTCAGACTGTGGATTTAGGGCCTTTTCTATAGATTTTGAGATCTTATTTGGAGCCTAAACCCTTTGGGTTATAAAGATAATGATCAATATGTAAAATGAATGCATAGCTGCCTTGTGACACTTACAGATAAGCACTGAAAATATAGTACCTGCAGAGCAGTAATTTCTACTCATTGGCTTAAATAGGCTTTTAACTTCAGGGAGGCTCATTCCTCATATTTAGGCACTACTCTGCTCTGGGGACATTATGGAGTCACATCCACACAAAACAAGCGAAGTGGTGGGAGGAACTAGGCCTCAGCAGAGCCAAATTCCAGCCAAAATTCCTTAAACTGGAAGGTGTGTTTTGAGGCAAATAGAGAAGGGACCCCATTCTCTTCCATGTGTATCTTGTATCCCGAAAACAGAGTGTACCACAGGGTCAGCTTAAAAAGGGAAGGTTAGGAAAGAGAGAGAGGTCAGGTATCCTTGTGGTCTACTATCCAGTATATATATATAAGGTGGGACCTACTCTGCCCTGATGTGAAACTGTGACCCTTTGAAGAGTGCAATTGTCAAAAATAATCAGATGTAATATCCAAAAAAATAAAAAAATATAAATACATTTTGACACATTTAAATGTACTTTTTGAAACCCTGGGTTTAACAATACTTTTTAAGAAAGTCGAACATCTGGAAAACAAGAAGAGACTCACCTCTTTCATCATAACTTGGTGACCTTAAAGAAAAATGAATCATCTGACCCTGGCTGCAGCTGCCCTTTGCCACCTTTAATACCTTCTTAGGTTGAAGTTGGATTTCTCTGAAACTGTGTCCATTTTCTCCATCCTGTACGAAGCAGCTGAGAGGAGCATATTCTTCATAGCTAATTTCCTAATAAGCCAAGCCAAGATGGTAATCCTGAAAAGCTGCAGAAATAGGCTCTGATGACACCCTTCATTTCTTTTGGTTTCTGGTCCAGGTGCACCTCTCTTTGAGTTTGGGCACTTCACCCTGCAACAGAATTTAGAAGAATTTGTGTCTTATTGGGCCATTGAGTGAGGAAGGCTGTATGTGCTGGCTGGTCCAAAAAGTGTTACTGTGTGAATGACACCAGAGGATGGAGGAAGGGGTTTTGATATTTTTTATTAAGATACAAGTTTGATGAATGAATGCTTTCATTCCCAGCCCCTTGCGGGGTTATGTACACTTTTTGTATACTTGTTACCTTTTTTATTTTTAATGTTTTATAATAAAGGTCTAAAATCTATCTATCTATCTATCTATCTATCTATCTATCTATCTATCTATCTATCTATCTATCTATCATCTGTGGTTGACATGTAGATGGGATTGAAAAAAACAAGAAATATGCAGGATCAGATTCAAAGGTAACTCTCTCTGAGTGTTCATTAACTTAAACTGAATGTATGGAATTCTAAAAGTTGATCAGCATGAGCAGGAAGCAGAAGGCCATGGTTGAAATGGGGAAAAGCAAGGAAGTAGAGAGGATACAAAAGTTTTTTCCTGCGTTGAATCTCATTCTCATCCCACTCATGCCAATTTTACACCACTTTAAAATTTATGTAAAATTGGATCAGATTTATGTTTCCCTTTATCATCCCATTTCTGAAAATCCTGAGAGACCCAGGTTTCTTTTTCTTTCTCTTTTTTCTATTTCAGAACAACGCATCTCAGTAAGATATCAATTTATTTGCAGGTCTTGGAATATTTTCCCCTTACACAATAGCAAACTGGTTGGATTCTGTTCCTACGTTCTGATTCAACAGCTACTTTCATCAAAATAAATGACACAAAGGTGGCAAAGAATAAAACATATTTTTCTTTATGTGCCACATGTAATTACATCTCTCTTAAGTGGCCAAATAATTGCATTTTAAATGGCACTTGTTTGTTATTCTTTTTGCCATTTCAAAATTGATTTGTATTGTTTTACTAAATAGTTGCCAGAGCCCTGGGAGGGGGAAAACTCTTGCAAGCAAACAATTCAAGTCTGTACGTTAATCTGTACCTTTAAATAAACAGCAGTAATGAATGTGACTTTGGCGCCTTGCTGCATTGTACAGTGACAGTGATTAAACACTGGCACTGCAAAATGCCAGTTTTTAGCTTTTGCATTTGCAGACCCTTTAGAGCTGTGAACCTGACATTTGCAATCTTTGTCAGTCAAAAATATTCTGGCAAATTCAGTTAAATTTAGTTCTGCCATTCAAATGGAATAAAAGTTGTCACCTGCCCCCTTTGTGATTTGATTACCCAGGCCTGAGTTTATTTTCCTGAAGGGAGAGCCATTAAAGGGGCCTGATCCTGCAGCCTTCTCTCCTCTGGCCAGTCTGATTGCCTTCAATTATTCATCATTAAGTGACTTCATTATTGCTGTTTATTTTAAAGCACAGATTAATGTATAGACATGAATTGTTTACTTAAGTGTTTTTCCCCTCCCAAGACTCGAACAACCATTTAGTAAAACAATGAAAATCAATTCTGAAATGGCAAAAAGAGAATAATAAACAAGCACTGTTTATAATGCAATTATTTGTCCTTTTAGAAGTGGTGTAATTACATGTGGTTATATTACAAAATATTTTTATTGACTTCAGCAGGACTACTCATGCGAGTGAGGACTCCAAGATCAGATCCAAACACCATGGATAGGAACAGAAGCAATTTGTAAAGAATTTGTTCTGCACAGGACATTATTATATAAGATTTAATCCTAAAATCTAAGCCATTGTGTGGATAAAGTATGGACAAAACAAGAATGGGCACCATTATCCTTCAGCTACATGGAGAATACTGAACTATATACAGTATATATATATATATATATCTCACTGAGAGATGGGCAGTCCCCTGTGTGTGTGAATCCCTCTCCAAAAAGAGGTGTTGCCATGGAAGGTTGGTGAGATTAGTGATTAGTGTTGCATTATACTCCATTTAGTTTCCCTATTTGTATGTAGATCTTAGGAGGTTGCCACATTACTGAGCCAAGGAGGGGATTCTGACCAGGAAGACTGAGTAATAGGAAAAGTAGTATTAGCAACATTTGAGCAAAGTGGAAGCAAAAAGACCTTTACATAGAGGACTCCATTTTTTATGGCTCATTAGGATCCATAACAAGGAGAGGCCCCATTTTTGCATTCTCTGCTAACCTAACCCCCTTATCTTTTCAGAAGATGGCTGAAGGAAGAACCTCACAGTGTTTTCTTGTTCTTCTAGCACCATCTACTAGATCTCTGAAGGACTGATAATTTGACCCCTGGCTCATTAATTTATTAATCAAGGTTGAAATTTGTTTGTATTTGGTAAAATTTTCAGCAACATTTCAAAAGCAAAGTCTTTAATGATTTGGTACAGATTGCTAAATGCTAGCACACAATATTCTGTTTAAGTCCATAGGAAAACCTGAATAATATGTATCATTTTCCATGATATGTTATCAAGAGTTACACAGCATAGGGATAGAGTAGGTTAGTCTATGATGCTGCAGCGCCATGGCGTGCAGTTGTAAAGATAGTTCACAAAATATGAATCAGCTCTCCCTGAGTATGTGAATGTTCTGTGGGGTGAACAGGATTTTCCCCTCTCTCATAATGAACGATGAGAGGTTATACCATGTAAAAAGTAATAAAGTGACCACAGCCAGTTCAGTGCAGAAGGACAGAATTCTATGCGCTGTCTTTAGCTAGTTAAGCATAAAGGAAATCTGTTTTATGTATGAATATATTGTGCAAGCCTGTAGCCAGTATGATACAATATAAGCAATTCCATTTAGTGCAATTTGACTATAGCTAGTACAGAATAATTGGAGTCAGTTTCTAGCATGCTTGAGTTTGAGTCAAATACAATATGGAAAAGAACTTGATACATTATAATATGGAAAGGAAGATAACATGAAATGATGTGAATGAAAAGCTAACATACTATATAGTACAGAAGGCAGTCTAATAGGTTATGATGCGATTAGGGGCTTAATATTCTAATGTATAGACACAAGTATAATGCCTCATGATTAAGATAGGACACTATTAAAAGAACTATAATAACAGCAGTGCTTAGATGTACTTGAACAAAGTGTAACACTAAATACCACAACTTGTCCAAATAGAAGTGCAAGTGGAGAGACATTTTTTCCAGTTGTATAACATGGTACTACTGGCCCATTCTGACTCTTGTGACAGATTCTTGGGTTTTATTAATTTTCTTTCTAGAAGATTAATAAAAAATAGTTGAAACCATTCTAACCCTTTCGATCCTGTGAGTCATGATTTCACAATTTATTATGCTACATACATGCAAAGAGTATAGTCTCAAGATCTACCTTTTGCAAGAGGTTAAGTGTATGATTAGTTAAAGAACTATAGCAGTTTACAGCAAGCATACAAACATTAACATAACAGATTGTGTGTCAAGCAAACATCTTTGGCTTTTTAAACATATTCACCTTCTGAAAACAGCAGACACATTTTACCATTTGCGACTTGTGAACGTGTTGAATTTAAGTCCATTACTTAATCAAATTTGATTATTATTTCTCTTCCTAACCCACTGTGAGGCTAACCTTGTGTACATGTGAAGAGCTCATTTATGAGTGTAAGGTAATCAGTTCTGACTACAAGTTAAAGTCATCCCTGAGCAAACAGAAAACTATTCAGCTTAGCAATAAAGTTAAATAATTATTAGCAGGCTATGTGATGTGACTACAATGTGACATTGAAATGACTGTGGTGTGATTAGAATAAGAATGTTATATGTCTGTGATGTTACTAGAACAAGGCTATAAAATGTCTGTGATGCCATACTGCTGTGATATGACTAGTGTCAAGAAAAATGTGTGCATTATTAATGCATACACATAGACACACTGTATTTCAAAAGAAGAATATGTTATGCAAAATGCTCGTAGTTCCAATTATCTTCTTTATTAATGGCTATAGTGCTTTGCACTGCAAAATGTGAAGGAATTACATATTTAATTCATTTGCAGAATTTTTTCCCCTCAGTGTTTTGGCAGTAAGGTTATCCTTTCTTGTTGGTTCCTTGACTTCTGGTGCCGGGGCTACAGCCATCCTTCCTGTATTACATAATGAACATTTTTCTTCAACTATTATTAGATTCAGTTGCTGCCATTACTCGATGTCATCCAAACCAGGATCAATTCCTTCTGTCTGTGGCATAGGAACTTTTTGAACATAAATTTAAACTGTGACACCCAGAAAAATGTTTCAGCTTTGCACATCAGGTGATTATCCAAACAGCAGTGTTCACACACACTCATGACAGCAGGAGAGTCTGCAGCTGTGCGACTACCCAGCCTCTGACACAGATGAATGTATATCACACACAGATTGAGATGTGCAGACTGTTGACCCCGACATATATAGCAATGTCCTCTCCTTAGCCTGCCTTTCTGAACGTGTGCCCGTACAGAAGCCTAATCCACTCATACAAAAGAAGCCTATGAATTTATAATGGGCCAATGACGGCATCTTCAAATGGGCGTCAAGTGCTTAGGTTATTGTTTAGACCTGAACAATCTTCTATTGGCCTTGATCTTGCTGTCAGCATGCATCCAGATTTGCTGGTCTTGAGCAAAAATGCAATTACTTACTGCGGCTACTTATCAGGGCATGCTAAGGCACCATGGGATTTGTTAGGGAAGTTCAGTCAGAGACAGGCTAGGAATGGACCCAAAAGAAGCACTGGAAGGATGGGTTAGCATGTGCCGTAGAAGGAATATCTCACAGGTCCTCCTCTTCTCACAACCTTTTAGCTCCTTCCTAGCCTAAGAAGGTGACTTTTCCTGGCACTCCTGTTGTCCTTAAGACTGAGGCAGGCTGAAGGCACCTGCATCATTTGCAGGCGAGGAAGAGAGATGAGGACGGCTGGGGAGGAGGGTCAGGGATGACTACGATGAGGAAGGAGGTCAATATTTGAGCAGGGGCAAGGAAGGAAGAAAGAGGAGGAAAACAAACCGGAGCCCAAAGCCCAAGCAGAGGCCAGTTCTGAGCCCAGCCTCAGCTGCCGCTCCAGGCAAGGCAAAGGGGCGCAGGAGTCAATGGGAGCTGAGACTGAGCTGGAGTCGGAGCCCTGTGAATTATAGATGAGGTGTGTATTAAAGAGAGCCGAACCGAGCTGAGGAGCGGGGCGAGCCTCATGGCAGAAGGCTTTGAGCCCCCACTACGTCCCCCTCCCAGCCCGCATCACACACATACACACACACACACACACACACACACACACACACACACACGCCAGTTTGCATCACAGACACCAGTCCGCATCACACTCACACACATACACAGCAGCCCACATCACACACACTCACCAGCTTGTATCACACACACCAGCCCACATCACAAACACACTCACTCTCTCTCGCTCTCGCATCCCCGCGGCTCCTCTTCCAACTTGGTCCACGCCCCGCCCCTCCCCCGCGCGCGGCTGCAGCCCCCGCCGCCCGATTGCCCATTCCGCACAGCACCCCTCGCCCCGCCCCCTCCAATCCGCCGGCCGAGCGACGGCGCCGCCGGCCAATCCCCGCGCCCGCCCCCGCCCCTGCCGGCGCGGACCAATGAGGGGCGGCAGGGGGCGGTGCCGCCTCCCGCCCTCCCTCTGGGCGCGGGGAGAGTTATATGAAGAAATTCAGTTGCGGGAGCTGAGAGCAGAGCGCGGGCAGTGCTGGGCTCGAGGTAGTGCTCGCGGGCGGGCGGCGTTGCCGCCGCGCTCGGTTTGTCTCGCCTCGCCTCGCCTCGCCGTGTGCCGGTCCCCAGAGAGGGGCGCTCGCAAGTTGCCCGCGGAGGATGCTGCGGAGTGGAGCGCGGGGGCTGCGGGGTGCAACGCAGCCCTGAGCGGACGGAGCGCGGCGCGGGCTGGGACGCGGCCAGGAGGATGCCCGGCGCCCGGCGCTGACGGGCGGGACTCACTGCTCGACCGCCGCGGGGCAGCGCCGGAGCCCGCGCCTGCTGCTCCCGGGCGGGGGGTGGCGGGTCCCGATGCACCGCGCTGGCGGCGGGGGGACACCGCGGCGGCCCGGGAGGACACACACGTAAGTGCCAAGTTGCGCCGCCACCGGGAGGGGTTTCGTTTCGTGTGTGTGTGTTTGCGTGATGCGGGCTGGAAGCCGCCTTCCAGCCCTGTGTGTGTGTGTGTGTGTGTGTGCGCGTGCTTGTGGCTGTATGTATTTGCATATGCGTATTTGTATGTGTGCACTTATATATTTGTGTGTGTATCTGTGTGCTTGTGTGTCTGTGCTCAGATATACACACATACAGACATATATGTATAGACACACATATATACAGACAGACACACACGCGCACATATATATATACACCCCCCCCCCCCAAAAAAAAAAAAAGCTACAGATCCAGGCAGGAAGCCTCTGTTTAGGATTCAACTGAGGCTCGTTGCACAGGCTCACTTACCCCGGCTGCCTCTGCATCCCTACCTGCATCCCCAGCCTGGAAGTAATCGTGGGCATCGGCTGCTGGGTTTCTTTAATGCAGATAAGATTAGGGCAGAGGAGCTGACCGGGGCCACCAACCAGTCTACGCGCTTCGGAGTCTGTGTTTAATTTGCGGCTAGCAGAGCATGTAAGCAGAGGTCTGTTTTATTTATTTATTTATTTATTTTTTCACCTGCATTATTAGCCTGCCGCATTTGTGTGTGGCAGCTGCTAATAACATCCTGAGGGGAGATCTGCGTCAGCGTTGAAAGGCTGCACCTTTTTTTTTTTTTTTCCCTCCCCCCCCATCAGAAAATATTATTTTCTGCATTTTCTTTGTAAAAATGTTGACCACTTCTAAGTTGTATTGGGAATTCTTATCCCCCTGCCCCCTCCTCCCTTGGTTTAGGCTGCATTAAAATAAATAAATAAATAAGTTGAACGTTGTTAAACATAGGGAGAAGTATCCAACATCTGGAGAGGAGATATCGAGCTTACTGTGTAAGAAACTGTAAGTCCTGTTATTGTGTCTCTAGTTAATAGGGATGTGAAGTAGCCAGTGACGACTGCTGCTGCTGCTGTTGCTGGTACTGCTGCAGCATGTCCGGGTACTTATTTCCCAGTACGATAGCAGTAGAAGGGGAGATGCAAGGCACGGGGAGGAAAGAAAAATCTGGTTAGCATGGGGGGGAAAAAAACACACATTCACTTCACGGCACCAGACAACAAATCCCATTTGGCAGCTGACATGGCAGTTAGCACTGGGGAAGTACGGAAACCTTTTTCACTTGGACGAAAATGCTCGGGTGGAGGAGGATGTAGGGGAAATGCATGTTCTGGTTTACACTGTGTGCTAAGAAGCAACTGGGAAAGTACGTGCCGAAACTAGAGCTGTCCTTAATCCTGCAAGTAGTTAATTGCATTCTCACTATGTGCAAATGCAACTAACGGGGTATTGGTGCATTCATCTGGAGGGACTGCTTTGGAGAAGGGAGCAGCAGGGAAATGTACTGTTGGCAAGCGTGCGCTGCAAAGAAAGGAGCGGGGATTGTGGATTTGTTTTGCTTTTTATTTATGAAACAATAATGCTTGTCTGTATGATTGTGTTGACAGTTGCTGTCTCCAAATAAGAAATGAGATGTAATGCATCCTGCAGTCCATGCACGCCGCCTCTTGCAAATCGTGCACCATTCCTCTGTGGAAACCTTTAAATCCTAAAATCCAGAAAAAGAGAATAAACACATTATCATGGACCTGAGGGATTTTTACCTGTTGGCTGCTCTGATTGCCTGTTTGAGGCTGGATTCTGCTATAGCTCAAGAACTTATTTACACTATTAGAGAGGAGCTGCCTGAAAATGTGCCCATAGGGAACATACCAAAGGATCTGAACATTTCTCATATCAATGCTGCCACAGGGACCAGCGCCAGCCTTGTCTACAGACTGGTGTCTAAAGCCGGGGATGCCCCTTTGGTTAGAGTGTCCAGCACCACCGGAGAAATCTTCACCACCTCGAATCGAATAGACAGAGAAAAACTCTGTGCTGGAGCCTCCTATGCTGAGGAGAATGAGTGTTTCTTTGAACTTGAAGTGGTGATTCTCCCCAATGACTTCTTTAGGCTGATCAAAATAAAAATCATCGTAAAGGATACCAATGACAATGCACCCATGTTTCCATCTCCTGTCATCAATATCTCCATACCAGAAAACACTTTGATCAACAGCCGCTTTCCAATTCCATCAGCCACAGATCCTGATACTGGGTTCAACGGGGTGCAGCACTATGAGTTGTTAAATGGGCAGAGCGTCTTTGGACTGGATATCGTGGAAACTCCTGAAGGAGAGAAATGGCCTCAACTCATTGTGCAGCAGAACTTGGATAGAGAGCAGAAAGACACCTATGTGATGAAAATTAAAGTAGAAGATGGAGGGAGCCCTCAGAAATCCAGCACAGCCATACTGCAAGTCACAGTAAGTGATGTCAATGATAACAGGCCTGTTTTTAAAGAGAGTCAGGTGGAGGTTCATATCCCTGAGAATGCCCCTGTGGGTACCTCTGTAATTCAGCTTCATGCTACAGATGCAGATATAGGAAGCAATGCAGAAATCAGATATATTTTTGGTGCCCAAGTTGCCCCTGCAACCAAAAGACTTTTTGCTCTAAACAACACTACAGGGCTAATAACAGTTCAGCGGTCCTTAGATCGAGAAGAGACTGCTATCCACAAGGTGACAGTGCTGGCCAGTGATGGCAGCTCTACTCCAGCTCGGGCAACTGTTACCATCAATGTCACTGATGTAAACGATAACCCTCCTAACATAGACCTCAGGTACATTATAAGTCCTATCAATGGCACAGTGTACTTATCTGAGAAAGATCCTGTCAATACAAAGATTGCCCTAATTACGGTTTCAGATAAGGACACTGATGTGAATGGCAAAGTCATCTGTTTCATTGAGAGAGAGGTCCCATTTCACTTGAAGGCAGTTTACGACAACCAGTATTTGTTAGAGACCTCTTCCTTGTTGGACTATGAGGGCACCAAAGAATTCAGCTTTAAAATTGTTGCCTCTGATTCTGGCAAGCCCAGTCTGAACCAGACTGCCCTAGTAAGAGTTAAACTGGAGGATGAAAATGACAACCCTCCAATTTTCAGCCAGCCTGTAATTGAGCTGTCAGTTTCTGAAAACAACCGTCGTGGTCTATACTTAACAACTATTAGTGCCACAGATGAAGACAGTGGGAAAAATGCAGACATTGTTTATCAGCTTGGCCCTAATGCCTCCTTTTTTGATCTGGATCGGAAGACAGGTGTTTTAACAGCCTCCAGAGTTTTTGACAGAGAAGAGCAAGAACGTTTCATTTTTACTGTTACGGCCAGGGACAATGGCACCCCTCCTCTGCAGAGTCAGGCAGCTGTGATTGTTACTGTACTGGATGAAAATGACAACAGTCCCAAATTTACTCATAATCACTTTCAGTTTTTTGTATCTGAGAATTTACCAAAGTATAGTACTGTGGGGGTGATCACAGTGACCGATGCAGATGCAGGGGAAAATAAAGCAGTGACCCTTTCCATCCTGAATGACAACGAGAACTTTGTGCTGGATCCTTACTCCGGAGTTATCAAATCCAATGTTTCTTTTGATCGAGAACAGCAGAGCTCTTACACCTTTGATGTCAAGGCTGTTGATGGAGGACAGCCTCCTCGTTCTTCTACAGCAAAAGTAACAATAAATGTCATGGATGTTAATGATAACAGCCCGGTCGTCATTTACCCACCTTCAAATACTTCATTTAAGCTGGTGCCACTCTCAGCAATCCCAGGCTCAGTAGTAGCAGAAGTGTTTGCTGTGGATATAGACACTGGAATGAATGCTGAGCTTAAATATACAATTGTGAGTGGAAATAACAAAGGTTTATTTCGTATTGATCCAGTGACAGGTAACATTACTCTGGAAGAAAAACCAACTCCTACTGATGTGGGGCTGCATCGTCTAGTTGTCAACATAAGTGATTTGGGTTATCCTAAATCCTTGCATACTCTTGTGCTTGTATTTTTGTATGTAAATGACACTGCTGGAAATGCCTCTTACATTTATGACCTGATACGCAGGACTATGGAAACGCCCTTGGACCGGAACATAGGGGACAGTAGCCAACCCTATCAAAATGAGGACTATCTTACCATCATGATTGCTATTGTGGCAGGTGCGATGGTTGTCATAGTGGTGATATTTGTCACGGTTCTGGTTCGCTGTCGACACGCATCTAGGTTCAAAGCAGCACAAAGGAGCAAGCAAGGTGCTGAATGGATGTCTCCCAATCAGGAGAACAAGCAGAACAAGAAAAAGAAAAGGAAGAAAAGGAAGTCTCCTAAGAGCTCTCTTTTGAACTTTGTAACCATTGAGGAGTCCAAACCTGATGATGCAGTTCATGAACCTATCAACGGGACAATAAGCCTTCCAGCAGAGCTGGAGGAGCAGAGTATAGGAAGATTTGATTGGGGCACAGCACCACCAACCACCTTTAAGCCTAACAGTCCTGACCTTGCAAAGCATTACAAATCTGCCTCCCCACAGTCTGCATTTCATCTTAAACCTGACACTCCAGTTTCAGTGAAAAAGCATCATGTGATTCAGGAACTTCCCTTGGACAACACCTTTGTTGGTGGTTGCGACACCCTTTCCAAACGCTCTTCCACTAGTTCAGATCACTTCAGTGCCTCAGAGTGCAGTTCCCAAGGAGGCTTCAAGACAAAGGGCCCCTTACACACCAGACAGGTAAACGAGCACTTTTACTGGTCTATAAGTACTGCATACAAGTGCCCAATCAACCAGTATTAAAGTGCCAGTATGTCTTTTGCTTTGGTCTATTTCTAGCTTAGTTATAATGTGCAGAGAGGAAAAAAAACTCTACCCCTTTATCATTTCTCTGAGGCTCAACTGTGCATTTAAAAATGTTTCTGATATTTCAGTATTAAGAGTTGCTGATTATTGGAAAAATCTACATGCATTTGTGCAAATGCACGCATGCATAAATAATGGAACAAAACTGAAAAGCAGTTGTTAAAAATGTTCCCCGGGACTGTTCCAATGTTCAGGATACTGAAGACGAAAAACGGTTTCCCTAATATGCCAAATTTCACTGAGAGAAAAATTTGACAGTTTTGAGATTAATGGGATATTTACATTCACTTTCAAATTTGAAGTGAAGGTAGGTTGAGTTTCTTTTTATAGTTCCAACTGATTTGCAACATTCTTATGTTACTCTTGTTAAAGGGGTTAATTTTTTTTCCCTTGTAAAGATTGCTGAGTTTCCAAGGTACTTCATCTGTGAAGCACATGGTTTGTTGTTAGGATATAACTAAGCCATACGGAAGTCTTCCTCTGTTTTTGATTGAAAATGATATTGTTCTAATAGATTAAAGTGGGGTGTCTAATATGCAGATGTTTGCATATTTTCAAAAATGGCCAAAGTATACTTTAAAAAGGAATGCATTCTCTCTGAATACAACTGAATTATGCAGAAAAAATCAGCTCATTGTAAATATTTTTCTCATCTTAGTAATGCATAAGTGATCTGTTATAACTCATTTTAAACTGTGAAATATGCCATATGAAGAGGGATTAAGAGGCTGAGAAACTCATATTTCAACCAAATCCAGCATTAGTTTTTCTTAGGTCTAATAATTCCTTGCTAATAAAGATTTAAATGCAGCGCTGTCTAATTTATTTCATTGGTGCTTGTCTTTTGCCACTAAATTAGAATGTCAATATAGCCTGTAGATGGCACTAAGGTACTATGTCGCTTGTGCTGGCCAGGTGCCAGTCCTGCAGTAGATAGGAAATGGGGGAGGGAAGGATCAAGCTGATACTACAGCCAAAGAAACCTTTTATTTAATGATAGTTGTACTGGAGCGACCAGTAGTTAAGTTCGTGTATTTGTAAAGCAACTTCTTAGCTCACTATACCAACTCCCTAGGTTTTAGCAGTCACGTTCATATTATTGTTGGCATTGTACCCTCCAAGTTATGGTGATTTTTGTCTGAATATATTAGGAATCCACAAAGTACAAATTCTATAGAATTGAGCAAGATGCATTTAAGCCTGTCTTTGCAAAAAGATGTTCACGGTAGCCAAGTTTAGGATGTAGTCATTCTCTTGCTGTTGCATTTGCCTTATCTAAGATGAATGTTACCTTGTCAAAATTGCCTCTTGACTTTTGGGTGTTCATAAGTTGTCATACTAAAAAGACAACATGTTTAAAATACGCACTTATGAGGCATTAGAAAATATTTTTTGAAAAAGTACTCATTATGCTTGAAGTGGAGCACTGAAGTAATGCTTAGCAAATTCCCTGTGCAAAAAAAAATACCCGTTTTTCACAGTGACTTCAAACTATTCTGAATCGTGTTCATAATGTTTTACACAGTACAGCATCACATCTATCAGCTTAAGTCTTTGTTTTGTTTTGTTTTTTTTAAATGCAGATTTAAAAATCTCTAGCTGGATAACCTGTGGTTAGTCTGAAGTTCAGAAGACGGGATACACTCCTTCCCTATTTTAGTTACTAGCTTTAAAAATCTCTCTCTCTCTCTCCTTCCCCCCGCCCTCTGTTCAGGGGTGCTAGTAATATAACTTAAATTAACTTCCCAAGCTGTATTCCAAGAATCAGACTTAATCCCCTTTTGGCCTCTAAAAGCAGTTAAGATCACAAAAATGATTTACCTGACAACATGTAAGTGCTGAACAGTGATGTTGAATGTGGGCAGAAAATCCCCAGGCACCTCTTTCAAATTTATTTTTGTCTGTTTCATAAATGAGGTGGTGTCTTGATTTTTAATAAAAATAGTGGTCAATATATTGCATTGGTTTATTGTGTATCTTTGAAATCCTGTTGAAATCAATAGAACAGTTTTCATTCTGTGCCATGAAATCTAGCCCCATGTCAGGTATAATACTGTGTGTCATTGGAAACAGAATTCATTTTTGTATCAATAGTTGCTTGATTTTTTTTTTTCTCTAAATTTTCCTATTGATCAGTGTTGCAGGAAGCAAGCTTTTTAACTACACCACATTTTCTACCAGATGACTATAGCCAAGATTGGCAGTGTGAGTTAATAGTCTGCTATTTTTTTTTATCTGTGATCTCTTTGAGCTAGGATGCATCTTGGCTACTGTTCACTGCAGTGACACAAATTAAATATAGTTTAATAGGTACGTGTTTTTTAAGACTTGTAGAATATGACCTTAAAGGAATATATTCAATCTTTAAATAAACTTTTTCATATAGGATATGTAATAATAATCTCATGATGTCTGAAATGCTTTTACTCTGGGAAGAAAATATTTAATTCTTTGTCATTGTATTATTTTCTTGACTTTTTAATAAAAAAAAAAAATACAAATTTCTCCTTTTTATCTTGGGATAAAAACTATAACACAAGGTTCACCAGCACGTTTGGCAGGTTTTTTTTCTAAGTTTTGGAAGTGGTTTGTGAAAAGCTGTGAAGAATGTTGCCATAGGGAAAGCATAAGGTGAGGGGAATGTATCGATAAATGCTAGCGCAAAATATTTTCAGTTGAACATATTGTTTGAGGTTTGTAACTAATGATAAATGCATATACCCATTACATGTGTTGCAGATAAACTAAAATTGAGAGAGAGTTTGAGCCTAACATCCAAATTTATTTCCTATTCAGGCAAAAAACCCCTGTGAGTTTGAGTTCAACCCTAATACATTAGTTCAGCCAAAGAGAAAACTCTTCAAGATTTATCCCTGAGTTTTCAAAATAATTTGCTGGGCATTAGCTGTTTAACTGAAAATTGCTTGGCAAAATCTCTTCACTTCACTTTGAATTGCTCTGGTTGATGTTTCGAAAGTGCCCAGTATAAAAACCAAAGCCCTCTCCAAGTGCCTGCGATGCAGAACACTTGACAGATCCTGTAAGGAGAGTATTTTTGAATACTTGAACTTGGGAGTATCCTTTCAGTGCTAATTTACATAATTAGGAGTGTGGAAAAATGTTAAATGCGTTGCTTAAATTTTGAAATCACTAGTATGACCTATGCTCAGTAATGAAATCTGTCAGTGCTCCTTCCAGTATTTGGCTCAACTAAAACCCAATTCAGAATAATTAGTTAATACGCCAAACGACTAAATAAAAATACAGTAGGGGCAGTATGTTGTGGTTTTCTGTGTGAAAAGTCTTCTAAAAATACTGTCAGTGCCATAAATTTAGCAATATAATAACTTGTGAAATAAATTATTATAAGAGTTACCCTACTATAGCTATTTTCATGATAGTGTAGATTCACTGGAGCAGTTTTGTCTGGAAGTACATCTTTGAAAAACTGGAATTATGAAAGCCCAAAATATATGTTAATGTAACAGTGAAAGGTATGAGCAAAGACCTCGGTTCAGGAGAGAATTTTCCATCAGAGCAGCACTTAAACACCTGCTTAATTTTAAGTACATGAGTAAATCCTATTCAAATTAGTGCTACTTAAGCACATGCTCAGAGTTAAGAATGTGTTTTAATGTTGTCCTTAGTGAAAATGGTTTTAAGTACGTGCTTAATCACATTTTTGTATCTGGCCAATAATAAAGCCCTGGGAAAACAGCACACAATTCCACTATAATCTGTCTAGTTAAACAAGCACCATATCATCCCTGCTTCTTTAAAGGTCTCCAAACCAGAAAATAAGATTACAGTTTTTAGCTAACACCTGTTACACTTACTGTATTCAGGTACATATTTAGCTGCATAACCAGCAACACAACATACCCTGTGGAGTCGATCCTTTACTCTGTCAGTGGGACTTTTGCCTGATCAAGGAGTGAATAAATGGGCTTTATGTGAGCAATGAAGATTGCATAAAATATCAGATGTAACTTTGGCAGTTTCTGACTTTGAAGTGTTTAAAATGATAACCTTAGATTTTTGTATTCATTGTCCCTATCTTTTAAAAGTTAAAAAAAAAAAAAGTTGACAAACCACAGGCATCTCTGATGCTTCTAAAGTTGCATCTTGCGCATATATGTGACTATGGAAATTAACAGAAGAGAGGCAGTGCAGAACCAATATAACTTGCATTGATAGAAATAAATTATTTCTAGAATTCTATAGTTCTGTAACTGTTGTTGTTCTGAGTAGCAATATTTTACCACTTTGTGTCAAAGTTGCAGTTTATAATTCCATTGTTTTATTTGTCCATTTCCCATTTATGCTTATGTTTATTTACTTTAGAAGTTAACCTGGATATTAGTCCTCAGTGAGGACTATTCACCTGGAAAATTTACAGCATGTTATTTTAAATTCAGCTGTTTTTAAGTTGCATACATGTAACGTATTGGAAATGCTAAAATGTACATAACTTTCTACCCGTGCAAAATCTGTGAATGGGTTAACAGATTTTGTTCAACTGTTTAAATAAATTCATCTTTGCGCTATGGAAAATATCAGCTGAAAAAGAGAATTTTTTTAGAAAGTTAAGAGATTGAGAAAACTAGGGGTTATAATGTAAATCTGAACAGAACCTTAAGCCAAACTTCAATTTTAAATGGAAATGTTAAACTAGAATATAGAACATTTTTGTATATACTATTGAGTACTGTTCATTTTTCTTTAAATCTGTTTCCCAGGCAAAAAGTTTGTCTAAAACACTGGAGTTTCTTCTTTCCTTGATGTGCAATGCCTAACTTTCACAAATGCTAATAACAGTTATACCACATGTGGAAGAAAGAATAGGATTATCAGTTTTTAATGCTACTGGAGTTTTGTGATAATAATCTTTTTGTGTTTAGGCAGAAGAAGTGATCCTTCTAGTTACTATTTCGGATTTTCATTTCCAAAGAATCCATTCTTCTAGCACAGCAAAACCACATCAGCCACACTTTATTGACAGCAGTTTTTTTTTATTGTAGCTAGAGGCTTTACAGTAAGCTGTTTATTGCTGTTCCTTAACTTAGTTGACAGCAATTGGGGAATTAATTTTCTTGCCCCTGGTGTTCTTTCTTGGGTATAAACAACAGATGTTAAAGATATGAAAACAGTGACCTATTTACATTCTACAACTCCTTAAGTATGCAGTCTACTCATCTGAAGTTCTGGTTCAAGTTTCATGTGCGGGAATGCCAAATCCTAAGTAGAACTGCTCCATCAATTCTAGAGTTCTTATTCTCAGGACCAAGCAGTTCATCCATATAACACTCACACTCACATACACTCTCTCTAGGCATGCTTATATACACACCTGTGTAGGCATGTTCACATCATGGCAAATTCAAAACAGAAGTGTTTACATATCCTATTGCAGGGTCCCATTTACTGTGGGATATTTTGTCTGATCTAGGGTTGTCTTGCCTGTATTGTATTTAACACACTGAAGGTATACCAGACAGAAAGCAGCATATTTTCAAATATATAACAAGAGCCACAGATAATATTTGCATTTTTATATAGTGCTTTCCATCTGAGAAGATTCTAAAGTTCTTTAAAAATTTTTTTTTTTTTGTAATGGATTTTACATCCACCTCTGAAGTGCAGCTATCTCTGATGCATCCTGTAGTGCTGGTGTTGGTTCAATACAAACTCAGAGGGAAAAAGCAACACTAAATCATCAACATTACTCCCTGCTGCTTGTTTTTTTCCTTTGAATTCACAGCTTGTGGAGGAATGTGTATAAAATGATTAATTCTTGATTTACTCTTATGGACATTTAGTCAGGTTCATCTCTGACTCGTATCTCGTGCAGCCATGTATTTTTATTGCATTGTTCCTCTTAATAATCAACACCAACACATAATGACTCAGTTTTTGGTTTTTTACTAAGGTCCAAATTAGCACAGAATGTAATCCTTGTCTAAATGTAGCATATGACTAGCTCTAATACAGACTTGAGTACGTGTCTGAATTTTACCATCTCATTGAATTGCTCCCTTAAGAGCTTGACTGCACACCAAATTTATACCACTTTAATTATGCCTCTATAATTAAAATATCACCACTCCTCCTAGCATATACCCAGTCATATCAGTATAATGGTGCTTTCTGTGAGGGAAATAAATCTATACTGATATATCACTATAGAAGTGTTTTATACGTACCTCCATGCTAGGAGTTGTGTGGCTATAACTAGTGGAAAAAATTGCAATACTCAACAAAATAATACTGGTTAAAAATGTGTGTAGATGAGCCACAGGATACTGGCAAGATATACATTAGTAAAGGAATTGGCCTATTTTATCTTTATTTCCTTCACGTTAACTGCACTAAAAGATTGCCAAAGATGCTAAGTCATAGAAGATTTTGTCCCATTTTATCTAGTATTACCACATTTTTAAAGGTGCCTCATTCTAGGTTCCAGTTTTGTGAACACAATAAATTATTCAGATGTTTAAATATCTGATTTGTGTGTATATTCGGGTAATTAGGTGTCTGAATCCTGGAAGTTTTACCTACAAATAATTTTCTGTTTTATTTTCTTCTTCAAGAATTACTAAGATTAGCAAGGAAAAAAAAAACAACCCTTGTTATAATGTGTCTGCATATCTTTGTAGTGATTCTGCTATTGTACAACATGAAAAGGGAAACTTGAGTTGCTTTGTCAGGAGATTATCTAGCATTAATTCCAGTTGTCATACAGTTACTATAGTTTCCTGTGAAGTCACTTCTAAGTTATGTTATTTCTTTTGCAAAATGCAACATTGTATTTTGCATTAATAAAATCTTCATGCTGCTACCATTGTAGTGCTTTGGAATATGTGCACTTGTACCTACAGAAAGAACATAAGAAGTCCCCCTTTAAAGTTACACTTCAGAATTTGAGACCACACTATTGGTGACAGTACATAGCATAGGTCTATGGAACTAAATAAAAATATGTTGGTTTACCCCAACAGAAGATCTTGCCTTGTGTTTATTTGCACAAAAAGCAAATGACGGGCATGTGAGGTGAAGTATGCAAAATACAAACTAAAGATCCATATAATGAATTTGGGCTCAATAGCATTTGAGACTATCCACTTTAAACAAAAAAAATGAAGAATATGTCCTGGACTTCCTTCCTTCCTTCCTTCCTTCCTTCTGTCAGAGCAAGTTATTGGCAGTGCCTAAAAGAAGGACAAAAACATAACAAAGCTACCCACTGACTAATACGATGAAGGTTGAGAAATATTGAAAGACTTTAACAACTTAAAAAAGTGCCACACGTGATGACATCCTTTTATCTAGCTATTATTTAAAACATGAAGAAATAGATAAAGCAGAATGGCAAACTTCTATATCTATCTATCTATCTATCTATCTATCTATCTATCTATCTATCTATCTATCTATCTATCTATCTATCTATCTATCTATCTATCTATCACTTGTAGATGCTTTTAGGTGCTAGATTCAATTGAAATCCTGGGAAATAAAACTTTTTCCATCTCATAAGAGATGCCCTACACCACCTAGGTTTCTTTTAATGTTTAAATTATATCATTATTTCTGTGGGTGAATTCACGACAAGCGATGTAGAAGTATTTTCTACAAGAGATGATGGCTAGTTTTATTCTATGACTTACCTAAAGGTATAAAAAGACAAATACTTTATTTCAGTTTTGAATTAATCTTATAGTATACTCTCACAGCTCCTGTTCATTATTTTAGTTGGATATATTTTTACATTGCTTAAAGTATTAGAAACAACACAGCTTCTAGTGTCTAAATACTAGATACACATTAGTTAAAATGAATTGGATCTACAAAAGGATTTTGGCACTTAATTGCCACTTCAGGCATTTAAGTCTAAAACCTAGAACCTCAAACTACCTGTTCAGTTCCCACTTAGCCACCTATCCTTTTTAGTTGCCTGAGTGTTGAACTGTAGCGTTCCCAATGTGCCTATAGTTCTTCTTCTGGGCATGCCAGAAGCGCCTCTGTTTTGACAGGACTGAGCAACCCTCATTCCTAAACCTGTCAGAATCCACAAACTATATTCATCTGCCTTTTTCGTCTGTGGGACTTGAGCTGGTAGGTATTCTCTTGGTTTGCATAAAATATTGTGTTCCACAGAAGGACATGGCAGAAAGGGCACCCTTTGCTCCTTTCCCCTTGGATCTGAAGGATGTTGGTTAGGGCCATGTCTTCACATGAATATTAATCTGACACAATAAACTCCAGCAAAGTTTGCACTGGGGTTTATTGGTCCTAGGTTCAGTGTTTCCATGAGCACCTGGGATTACAGCACGTTGAGCCAAGGTGGTGCAGCACATCCCAGAATACTAGAATAGTTGGGTTTTTAGGGAATTCTCATGAGAGATGTGAGTTCAGATTGCCTGAGGCAGAGAAACAATTTGAACCTAGGTCTTGCTCATGCTGTATGAGGGCTGTAAGCAATGAACAGTTGAATAAAAAGAGATTTACCTCCTCCTCATCCTTCAGCCATCTTTTGAAAGAACAGAAGAGGGGACAAGTCTTGTGAATCCTGAGTGGAGGGAGGTTCCTTCTTTTCTCCAGCCTGGAGAAAGACCCAAGTCTTTTAAGAATTGGAAATATGGACTTGTCCTTGGGATTTCCAGTTAGTTGTTTAAAATGGTTTTTATGGATCCCATTTTCAGTTCTGAAATTCCTCATGCAAGATATTGGGAACCTAGGTGTCTAATTTGGACATTATGAATTTTACTAATCAGGTAGGTATCTAAAGGTTAGAAGCTGTAATGCTCAGCATTATGAAGCTCAAGTCACCTTTGCGGATCCATCTCAATAGCTATAATTCAATCAGTTCATTCTGATTACAGTCCACAAAAGGTAAGATTTTCATCTTTTCTACACGTTTCTGTTTCACATGACTATGTGGCTCTTATCCTTCAAGCCATCCTTGCACATCATGCCTAATTTTGCTCCTAGACATCAGATAGGCAATTTCTACTGACTTCAGTGGTTTAGGATCAAGTCTATAACTCTAAGACAATAACAGGGCTTGCAGGATCTGGCCTTTTGTGGTTCATAACAGGGCTTTTACGCGAATAGCATGTTTTGCGGAAGCGGGTATGAACTGCAAAGTAACATTTAGCAAGTTCTGCTTTCAAATATTGGCCCAAACCAAGGTTCGCTGAAATCAGTGAGCAGAGAAATGATTTGCTGTGTCAGGCAGAAGGTAGGGCAGGGTGGTACCTTCAACTAACTGGATCAGGGAGGCATGAGTTTCTGTAGGGAAAACCTACTCTGTTGGATGTGATGAAGATGCCAACCTGTTCTACCTTCTGCCTGAAATCAGTGGAAAGATCCCATTGACTTGAATGGAGCTTGGGTTAAGCTGTGTGCAAATTTCTTCCTTATTGGTGAGGTAATGGGTTGGTTGGGCTTGCAGCTGTGTGTCTTAGAGTTAGTCTCTGTGACTTTTGCTAAATGCTAAAGGGTCCTTGATGCATGTGAATTTATTATCACAACGATATGTGTGCTGTGGATTTTATTTATAACTTCTGCTAAAAATGCTAGTATATCTGAACACCATATTAAAATACATTTCCTTAAAATACTTCTCTGCCGGCACCTGCATTTTCAGTCATTTATCAATTGATCTTATTTTTTTTCCAAATTTCAAAGTATAGGTCAAAATATCAGTGATGTCTTTGTCTTACCGGTAGCAGAACTTAAAATTGAATTCAGGTTGTGACAACACCACCCTGTAACACACATCATCCTGAAGTCTACAGCATCTAGAACAGCAGGAGGTAGACTATGTGCCAATAGCAAAGCTGTATTTTGCCCCTATAGTTTTACCAGCTGCCCAGATGAATGAATAAATAAATAAATAAATAACATTTACATCTGTCTAAGGACAGTAAACCTTGCTTCTTGAAATGTAATCTCTCATGTGTACAGGAGATGGACTTTTCTATTCAAGAATTCAATTCATCAGTTTTTATTTCAGAAAGCTGTTACATCTGTTAAACATTTCAGTTTGAAAAGAACGCCTATTTTTTTTTGCCTTTGTACGCTACAAGAGCACTGGGCTGTCATTCACGAGAAAATATAAAATGAGACAAGATAGATGATATTTTACCACGATTGGCATTTTATTTTCATCTCATAACCTCCTTTTCTTCCTCAAACTGTGATTAGTTAAAAACGGTAATGTCTAATTATGATACGTCCTGGCTGTGCTGTAAGAATAGTTGACAGGCATGGAGACGGCCAAGGGAAGTTGCTCTTAATTTGCCCTGGTTCCGTTTGTCTTCTCTCGTGAAGACATACCTCTGAATATGGCGGTATAATCTTTTTGGATACTGCAGCTGTACCTGAGCACTGTAGGGAGCTCAAAACTGCCAGTTATTTAACTTGTTCATCCACCATGGGTTTGGTTTTACACTTGTAGCCATTATGTGAATGAGATGTGAGTACTTTTCCTTTGTTTCCCTTTATTTTAAGTATTTGTTTGATACATTACAGCTCACTGCACGCAATCCTTCACATATAAAGTGATACCAAGTGAAACCCCTGTGTGGATTGCCTGGCAGGCATGACACTGTATTGCAAAGGTGAAGTCAAGGTCTTTTGGAGATTGTTTAAATTCTTCTGAAGGTGATTTCCTTTTTGCAATTCTGAGTTGACTCTGTTGGATGCTTTTTGACTATTGGAAGTATCATTTTAAAAGTAACTGTTTGCTGAAGCAGACATCTTTGGGTAACCTCATTAAAAGCCAGTGCACCAGTTATGGTTATGTAATTCCTCAAAGGTTTATATATATATTGCAGGCAAAGAAGCTGCAGAAGTACAATTTGATTTTCAGTAGATTTTAACAATTGCTTCACTTCTGTGATGTTGTATCCATTGCTGTCTGTATATCTCCAGTTTTCACCATTACGCAGCTTTGCTAGTTTCTAGGCTTTGGCCTTCTTCTGTGCTTTAGCAGTTGATTAAGAAATACTTTAATCCCTTGCAGGGTACTGAGAAACTAATGGCTTGTGGAGTATTTTAGTCTTTAAGCTTCCATTGTAAACTGTATGAAAAATTGTGTCATTTGGCTGATGCTTAAATACATCTCTCTCTCTCTCACTAGATACTGTCAGTATCCTTTCTTGTTTCTCTTTTTAATCTCTGCTTTCAGTCTCTGAGTATATTTATTTTTATAAGAAGTGTGTGCACATATTAAAAATCTGAGACTTCCCCCAAATGAATCCTATCAGAGTAGAGAAATTACACATTTTGTGTAGAATCTGCTAAAGGACACCAAACTCATGAGCACAGACTACAATAACTCAGTACTTTAAATTAACCAATTAGCTTCTTTAGGAATTAGATAGTAGGGAGCATCATATAGAAACATAATGTGAACTAAGATGCTTTTAAACCATCTAGATACACATTCGTACTTGCTCTTATATTTAAAAGAAGCCAATTCAATACATTATGGATGTTATCGAAATGAAAAAAAATACATACGATCCAGTTCTGCAGTGCATTTGCTGTCAGTAGGAATATTATCAAGGTAAGGCTGAGGGAATGAAGTGGAAAGAGAAAATTAGACCCAAACAACCATTACTTGTGAATGGTTATATTTTCAGTTGCCCAGTGAGAGACAGTTTGATCTGATTGCTGGAGGTGCTAACTGGGGGCGTGTGTAGACGAAATGGGCGTTAATGTAGAGCACCTGAACATTTTAACACAGTTTATTTTTTTTGGTGCAATGTGTTTTTTGTTTGCACGACATGGCATTGATGTTCACGTAAATGGCGCTTTCAAGTGAGTTAAGCCTCATGTGTCATTCCCTGCAGATTTTAGTAAGGGGAGTAAAATGCCTATTTATCTCCTGCAATGTCTTTCCTAACATATTACAGCAGGAGGTGCATGTAAACCACCTGGGCTCCCCAGTCCCCGCCCTGAACTCTCACTGGGCAGTCCTGAGTCTCACAGAGTCTGCCCTGGGCACGGTCATGGTCACCCCAAAATCCTTGTCTCTTGCACCTACCTATGCTCAGTTGGTCTGGTCTGTTTCAGTCAGTATATGATCCCAAAGACCCCATCTCAATCCCAAAGATGAATCCTTCCCTCCCGTTCCTTTCCCTTCCCATCCCACCATGTTACAAATATATGTGGGTTTTTTTCTTTTATTTACTATAGTTGCTATGATAACTACTATGATATCATAAAATATTCAGGGTTTAGAGTAAAGGGTGGGTGGGTGGATGTTTGTTGCCACCTGGTTGATTGGCGATTGCTATTGATGATGGTGGTGGCAAGCTCTTCTGGCTTTTTTTATAAATGTTTTTGAAAATGTGGATTGCTCTTCGGCTTGGTCCCCCACCTGCCTAGCCTGCCAAGAGCTATAATAGTTAACCTTCTCACTGGGGAGGGGGTTCTCATTCAGATGTGGGTGACAGTGCGTAATGCCCCCCTCCCCCAAACCAGTCACAGTGTGGAAGCAGCAAACCCCGGCTTTGTAGCTGCTTTTGTTTGTACTTCAAATAGCGGGTGCTTAAAACCTCTACAGATTAGGCTTTTGTGTTCCTCAATTTGAGCACTGAAAATATGAGACATACCTAAACTAGAGGAGACACTTTCAAATGTAGAAAAAAATCAAATGAACATAGACTACTCATTGTGAATTTGTGGATATAGTTGTTTTTACACCTGATTCTGTTGTATCCTTTATTAGACAGGTGGGAAGCATTATAGAGGCTGGCCACTGGCTTACTTTGATCGACTAATACCTGCATATTACTTCCTTTCTGCAAAGTTAACATCTCTGTTCTGAAACTGTAAACCAGAAATGCTGTATCTCTCTCCCACATGCTAGTGTTGGGGTGCTGTGAAATATTTTAGTACTAGATAACCTACTTGAATCTATTCATTAGGTTTGTAGCCTATCCTATATTTTTCAGAGTTGAGGCAGGCACATAAAATAATTCTTTACCTTTTTATTTTTGTGACGACTCGGTTCATATCACAATGAACAAAGGACATAAGCCAGTCAAAATATATAATAGGTATTTTGTCTTACTGAGATTTATGATAGGGGATTGATTCAGAAAACACAAACATAATATAAACTATCATAAAGCAAGACAGTAGAGATTGCAGTTCAGTAACTGGATAGTGCTTCTTGAATTCAGCAGTTTGCAAGGGAGGTTGGGATGCAATTGGAAAAAACTGATGGATGCTTACATTGCCACATGGATAAAAGCTCAGTGTGGATGTCTGGACTTGCAGGAAATGCAGAAAAGGCCTTTTAATAAGAAAGCTAGCAGTGCTGCTGTGATATACAGGATGTCACTGATTCTTGAGTCTACTTGTTTAAAGCAGCATGCTGAGTGCTTTTCAATAGTGAAGTTTCACATGATTCCTAGTGGGACTTTTTTGTATATGGTGCACATCACAAGCGACAACAAAAAAAGACTTTGTCTGGAATGGTTTCTGATGCTTGTCACAAACATGTCACAGTGGTAATTCTGCCTGTGTCCTTAGACCAGTATAGCTACAGCCGACATCCCTGCATTCTTACTTTTGGAACTTAACCTAATAAAACGTCCATTCTGTGAATCAGTATGGAAATGACTCACAGTGAAAACTATTACTCTACTGATATTTACCCACTAACAGGCTAATACTTTTTGTTAAAGCTTGCATATTTTTATACCTCACACTGGATATAAGAATGCATAGTGTCACTGAAGTCCAATTTGAACAAGTCTATCTCCTATACAGCATTCTGGTAGATAGGAATTACCTGCAGACCCTAGTGAAGATGAAATATCTGTGGGGAAAAGAGATATAGCTAGAGTGCTAATGCTGTTGCTACTGGTGACATTTGTGACCTATATATATATATATATTTTTTTAATCCGACCTTTAAAACTTGGGGCTTATAGGCAACAAACACTGTTATACCAAGGTTTACGATAGCATAAAACTAACATAGCTTAGGAGAAAATGAACATAACTATCTGTTGTCCTCACTTAAGCAATGCCCAACAGATACTGAGCATAACTGAGAGTCTGCACCACGATGTCTAGAGTGGTTCTTTGCAAAAGCTTATATTTGTCTTATTTTTGCGTAGCTAATGAAAAGCTAATTCTGTCCTAGTTTTAGTCTTGAGCCTTTTTTTTTTTTGCCTGTTGTGCTTTCTTAGTAGCCTTTTACTACTTTTGCATACATATAGTTACACAGATAATGACAGCCCTCAAACCCTGCAGAACATTGCATGTAACATTGCTTCTGCAACTGTTTACCACCTCATTAGCTTTTTCAATAGCGAAGATAAGTTAGTATTTTGTCATGAAATTTGAACTGCCATCTTGTCTGACTAAAGCATATGAAGCAAAGCATGATAACTCTCACAAAGTGCATTACAGATTCAGACCTGTAAATATGGAACATCTATATGACTTTTTGTAGATGTGAAGCCAATTTATTTGACATTTGCTCCAGCATATTTTGATACTTGAGAAACATCTGAAAATACAAATGGAGAAATTCAGTTCTTGTATAAGTAGGTACAACTCAATTGACTGCAATACAATTGATCTCATTTACGTCAGAGCTACATTTGATCTACACAGTCTACTCATTACACTTTGTGCCTGATTTTCATTTATGCTTAGGCTGTGCCTTTACTGCAAAAAAGATATGCTTTACCATCAAGATAACTTTTATGAAATAGCTGTCTCTGAAAAATCCTAATGGGAACAAAGCATAGAGGTAGCTCATTAATGTCAACCTTATGCCATACACCTGTGGTTGACCTCAGCTGCCTATTTAGAGGAAAAAAATACAGTGCCTCATCTCAATTAGAATTTTAAACTGAGATCCTTACATCAGGGTACCCTACTATTTTCAGCCAAGTTACACCATTCTGACAATGCAGAGGTATCTTCAAATATGCATGTATTGTATTTGTATGCATTTCGAGCCCCTGTAAATTATATAATTGATATATAGTGTTCTTGTTGCTAAACTCTGTCCTGATAACTATAGGCCAGCCAAACCACACTGATTTTGTTCCTGTGATTCCTGATGTGAAATAATGCTGCCTTAGGGTTATCACATTTATCCCTGATGAATAGCAGCAGTAACCCCAAAATCTCTTGCTGGGTTTGAATACCATCTGTTGTAATGCTGATGCAGCCTTCATGCCAGTTTCAATGTCAAAACCATACTTCTGCAAACTATTCACTATTGCATCAATGATCATTCAATGGAGATAACGCAATCATCCCAAACAAGTGCAGTAATATGAAGCATAATAATCAAAGATTAATCTAACACAGGCCATTAAGTTGTGATGTTGATAGTATAGATGTGCCAGTGTACAATTTTTACTGCAGTAAAAAACAATATTTTACAGCAGACGTGAGCTGAATAAAGCATTTCTTCCATTGTGTGCTCCTACTAAGTTATGCATCTTGACAATGACTGAGTATAATAGAAACAAATGCTGCTTTCTTTGCAACTCAGGTAAACGTACCTGCACATGAGAATTTTATTCTGCTATATTTTGACTTTAACCATACAAAATAATATCCTGTTCAGCTTGGCTTTTCCAGCTTTGTTGAATTGTCATGAAATTGCACCTAAAGTTCTGAATTATTGTCATTTGAAAGGTTATCATCCAGTTTTATATAAAACCTGATGTTTGTTCCAGTCCTGAATGCAATGCAGATTATTAAATGGTGCTACCAGGATACAAACTAGTCTCTTATTTCCCTAACAGGCAATTACTCACGGACCATCTCTTGTACGTCATCCTGTAGTTTTAAAGTTTTGAGTTTGATCCAAAGCTTTAAAATGCAGTGATGGTTAGAAAAAGGTAAAACTATGGAATCAATTTACTGAGCAGATTCATTCCATATATGCATTCAGTATCTGCTCTGTTTGTTTTTCTAAAAATAATAAAAAATATAGCCAACCAGACGAGACTTCATTCTCTTAGCATATCAGCCCAGCAGTGGCAGAGAAAAAATTGTGAGTTGTCTCTTTTCCTGGTTTATGTGTTGTCAACAAAGTATTTAACCAAGATTGAATGGCAAAACCTGTATTATTTATTGTACATGAATATGAATGCACCCTTAAAACCTCAAGATCAGAGCTTCATCTATATGCCAGGAAGGAGAAAATATAGTCAGAGGCATTACTAGAAGTGGTAAGCAGGGTGCTTGGTTAATATAAACTAGTGTACAGGTGGATCTGCAGGACTGCAACTTAGAATAAAATACATTACTTTTACACCAGTCACATCTGTGGTGGAGTTATCATGAAGTAATAAACATGACCACATTCTTATCTCTCCTCATATGATTGCATTTTAAAGTTATTAGGCTGTAGTTTGTTCTCATACTTTTTTTGAAGACCCTCATTTCATATCAAAAGGTTTTGGCTCAAGTCTTAATGTATGCTTGAGCAAAATGAATTTGCCCCATTCACAATCACAGAAACATAAGGGTCAATTTTCTAAATGTGGAGTTAACTGGAGAAGTCCCCTTCCCCCCCCCACTCCTGTTGAAGTTGCAGAGTGAAGGTGCTAGGTATTTTTGTTGTACACCTCATGGCTTGAGCTTTTTCTTTCTCTCTATTGTGTTTTTTTTTAATAACTTCATTCTAATATCACCTCTCTCTACTTTTGATCTACCTAATAGCCATTTTAATGTAGTTCCCGCTTCTGACTTGTTGGTAATTTGCTTGCCTCTTATCTTCCCCAGATACTCCACCCATCTGAGGATCTTCTCCTTTTAACATCCTTGTTACAAAATTGCCTACAAGAAAGTGAATCTGGTTCATAATCACTACTTGCTCAACAGGAAACATTTTCCACTCATATTGATATCTGCCAGCTGCTGCTTCCATATATGCCATATACTGGAGAGCAGAGCTATTGAAGTACTGGAGTCCATGATAAAATCAAACTAGTTAAGAAGCTAGTTAGAATATAAAGGGTTCTAGATATTGTCTAATTCTTGCCATAAGCAAACAATTCCTGCTCTTGTTCTGTTGCTTTCTTAGACTGTTGATCCATTGTAGCATATTACAGTCTTGGTAATATTGTTGAATCTGTCCTAGCTAATTATCAGGTGATTGTAGGGAATAAAGATAATATTTCTAATAGGAATATATTGTAAACCTTGAAGCAAAATGATGCATAATTTTTGTGTCTCTGGTGCTCATATAATCCATATAAATTTATTATAATCCATATCTGTATAGATTACAGTTTTATATACATGCATACGTGTGTGTGTGTGTGTGTGTGTATGTGTGTGCGCGCACACACACCCCTATATGCACACAGACATGCACACACATATATGGATTACTTTAATGGGAATCAGAGTAATCATTTATGAGAATTTGGGTGCTCAGGAAAATTTACTATATTTAGTGGTACAGTTTGTAGCCTTATTGGTCTATAGGCAAAACGAATCAGAACTTGTGATGGAGGTGATATTTTTTATTAGCCCAACTAGATATTACCAAAAATATATATATTTGCAAGCTTTCAGGCACAATCACCCTTCCTCAGACATAGGAGAATGCAAAAATTGTAAAATTGCTCCTACGTAGAAATGAAAATTCATATTTCACAGGAGAGCTGAAAGTGTAATAAGATCTCCTCATTGGAATAGTTCATTTTGTGCAAATTTGGCTCAGATAAAAGCTAGAACAGTCTATTTTCCTCAGTGTTGTCTGGTGTCAAGTAGGATGCTCAATTAGGTTTCCATCTGATTATAATATTTCGTATTTCACAGGAGTCTGGGGTGATGGAAAGTTCTCTTGGGCAGGAAATTATCTTGTGTTGAGGCAGCTTGGCTCTAAGAATAGTCAGAGATAGTGGGCTTGATTCATATTTACATTAAGACCATGTTACAATGCTTCAGTCATGAAATAGGTCATTAAGATGGGTGTTAATATAATGTGTTCCTATGTTAAGGCTCCTTGACACTGCCAAAATTCTGTATAGCATTCTTGGTGTAAACAAAAATTAGGCCTATTACTGAACTCACTTACATTAAGTTTATATTTGTTCATATCCAGCTTCTTCATTGAAGTTACCTGTATGACTGAGAACAAAATCTGTCTCATCCCCTACACAGCTTGTCCCCTTTCTCTTCCCACACCTTACACAACAATTCTTATAGGGGGATGTCTCTAGGAACATTTTGGATCGTTTTGGAGGCTTCACAATCTCCAGCAGACATTTTTCCTTTACTTCCAATACAGCCACCCTTCTTTTGGGCCTTCTTTGAGTATATGCTGTTAATTAATACAAAGGAATTTCTTCTCTTCAACTAGCAGGAATATAGGAAATAAGAACAATAACAATATAAATAACAAATAACAGTTGAAAGTGCAACCACTAGGTTGGCCATTTGATGCTGTTGCTATAATATCTTCACTTAAATATGGAACTTGTATTTATCTCTGTTTTCTGTGTTTAGACTGTTTATTGTTAGTTTCCTTGTAATAATACTGGTATATGGCCTTAAAATGTTAGAGCTGGATCCCTGTCCTGAAGAAACACATTATCTCAGGACAGCAGAGACATGGATTTGAGTAGAGTAGAACCCAAAACATCCCTATCATGGTGCACATTGGTGCACAACCTATTTGATTAGCAAAAGTTGCACAATTTGTCCTTGGCAATCGGTTTGCTTTAGCTTTTGGCTGCTTGCAAACATTAAAAAAATAAAACAATGGCACTTTAAACTTGGTGAGTTCCTGCACTGAGTCCCGCACATGCGCAGAAGAGGCACTGCCTTAGTTTGACCTGGCTTGCCTGACATATGTATAGGTTGGGCTCTTTAGTAGGGCTTTTTTTGGGTGCTTTTATCTAATAGCTGATTGAATCAGCTTTAGCTAAAAGCGCCAAAAAGCCCTGCTGAAGCACCTGATCTATGCAAATGCTGCAGAGCCTGGTCAAAGTAACGCGCTGCCTCTTCTGGCTATATTGCCACTTACTGTCATGCACCACTCACCATAATTTTCCTCTGCAGTTATGCATGCATATAGAAAAGCATTATTGATCACCATTTATATCGCACAAAAATCTGAATGCTGTTTACACTCTTTCCATGTTTTTAAAGGTGTTAATGACACTTTGACAGTTTTAGAACTACCACAAATATTTTAACCAGCAGGTTACTTTAAATTATGTATAGTGGAAATCAGTCATTTCTACTCTTTTAAGAATTAGTCACACTTTTATATGTATTGATTTAAAAGATTGGTTGTGTGTGAGGAGATTACAGCTATCAGACTCTATGCTTAATTACAGAAAATGCTTTATGCTTTCCACAAACTTGTAATGTTATGAAATATATGTCATTATGTTTTGACCATGGGTGACACCAGTGAGATCATTTATTCAAAATCCAGCCATCATAACTTCAGACTAGGTTTGTTTGTCTTACTCTGGAAATTTGTTTTTGAGGAAGCTTTTTTCCAAACAGAAATAATTTGTTCTTCACAAAAAATAGCAGGATAAACGTGTATTTTTCTCTCTTCTGGGCCACAGATGCTGTTCTAAAATATGGACATGAAGACCAAGGGCCAATTTTTTTCAAACCTTCCCTAGGCAAACCACTAGCCAAATCCTTCAGAGCTTGCTTAGGCAAAATACAAAATGCCTATTTCCTTCACAGGGAGTTTTGTCTGAGTAAGGCCTGTTTTCCTCTAATCTCCGAGTTTTTTGGACAAATCACGTTGATTCTGATCCAGTAAAGTAGAGCAGGCTCCTTCATCTGGCACATTAAATAGAAGCTCAGCTGGGAAAGGAAATGCAGTATTTTGTGTTTGCATTTCAATTGAGTCAGAACTTATTATTTAAAGCTTAGACTGTGATAATTATCTTCAAGGAATGTAACATCCTTTACAAAGTCAGGTGACAGATCACTGGGGTAAATACAGGAATACAATTAGACATGTTTATGTTAATGAAAACAAAAATACATGAATATGACATGCAAGTCTCACTTTCAATTCTTTCAGAGTACCTCAATCCTGATTTGTAGCTCTCCTGCTGCTTGAGCCTAGGACCTTTTTTTAACACAGATAGCCTATTATGTTAATTTGTGTGCTGGGCAAACATCCAGTAAAAGATAGTTTAAAGTCTAAATGCAGTTTCACTTTTGACCAGATCTAGGTTTGAACCGCAGTGGTTAATGTTGAAAAACTACAGCTTTAAAGAACTATGCAAGCAGTTTCTTAAAGACATAGGGCCTGATTCTTCTCTCTTCTCACCTTCACAAGTGCTCATGATTTAAAGCAGTTTAAGAAAAGAAACTATAATAAATGCCTGATTTCTAAAACAAAGCAAGGGATTTTTTCCACTTGTACTCAAGCATGTGATAAATCCTTAGATTTGTGCCAAAATATGAAAAGAAGCCAGCAACTGTTCTTTAGCTCTTTAGGCAATTATCACTGAACACTTACCATGGTTAAAATGCCATGAACCCAAAAAAGTGCAGAAAGCAAAATCAACTCAATTTAAAAACAAATAAATGATGCAAACATTAATAGTACTTCTTAGTTAATACATATTGGGTTCATCTACATGTACCCCTATGATGCTGTTGTTACTACGCCGTCGTTAATACTTTCTTTTGGAAGCACTAAACAACTGCGTAGTAACAACCTCCACTGCACCGTGGTGGCGGCACATGGTTATTTTCAGGTGCTACATTGCTGTAGCATCACGCTATAGTGAGGGAATGCATTGTTACAGTGACATAGTTGTGGCATTGCAGTTTGTGCCCATGGACGTTACGTCACCATAAGTGCATTGCTATAGCGATATAGTGTCTCATGTAGGCATGCCCATTGATTATAAAGCTAAACATTTCAGTAATCCAATAAAATACTTCAGTTTTTATTCTGGTTATGTAAAAAATGATTTGAAGCTATATGAATTCGGAATGCTTAGAAATTAATTTGTCTCTGAAAAGTATTGAAAATCTTCCATTTAAAAACCAGTGATGTCTATGGTGTTTGTTAAAGACCTTACTGGAACAGCATGGGAGGCACAGGGTATGAGAGAGCACTAGACTTTCCAGGCATTTCTTGCTTGGAGATTCACAAGAAGAGTCAGATTTTGTCAAATAGGAAAGGAGAACTAATTTAAACTGATCAGTTCACATTTCAGCAGAGTTCTTCTGAAATTGTAGCATAGTTTAATTTTCACTCTGCCATTTTCACTGTGAATATATATTTTATCGTAATTAATGGATTTGGAAATTCAAAGCAAAACTTCTGCAGATCATGGGGAACAGGACATGGCAGAGAGCCCAGGGGCTTGTCTGTATCATCTTAGCAGCATCTCTTGAAGAGAATGAGCCCACCGTGTCCACAGACTTGTTAGTAGGAAGTTCACCTGGGAGGCTATTCCACACTCATCCCCAGCATGTACTCTTAAGTCTGTGGAGTGTCAGAAGGTGCTATATCAGCTTTGGAGGTGAACTTAGAGCTCTGGGGTATATCAGTGGATTCAGGCAGGAGGAACATGCTCAGGCCCCACTTCTATAAAATCTGCTATTAGAAACAAGCCTTTGGAGGCCACACTTGAGTAAGTAGCAAAATTCTTCCCATGGCCAATCACCAGTAGCCACATGGTACTCTCACCATGCCACCATAGTGAATTCCATTTGGGGTGCCAAGCAACAAAGATTATTGCTTTTATCCATAGATTTCTGGCCTGATTCCCATTGTTCTCCCAAATCCATGGAGTCTTGCAGAAGTAGGGGCCTTTTTAATTCCTTGTACTGAGTAGGTCTTCTATTTAATTTTCCTTATGTTTTGGCAATGTTGGCATCTTTTCTATTGGCTAACAGAAGTATACCTCTTACTTCCCTCCTCTCCCCACAGCCATTATTCACTACTACACACCTTTCTCCCCACCACAGTAAACTAAACAGTACCTATATAGAACCCAAAAACTGTAGAGTAAAGCAGATGAAGAAAAAAAGAGCTTAGTAGTATTTGTTATATTCTCAAATATAATTACATATTGTTGACCATTAAACAGTTGTAGTTGAGTATTTTTTCATAGTTCGGCATAGATTTCTTTCTTCTGTGGCTGAAAGCAAACAAATTTAAGGCTTGAGTTGAATCTGATTTAGTTTGGTGTAAAACAGGAATAACCCCAATAAAATCAATGGGCTCATACTAGTTTAAAACTGATAGAAGTGAGAAAAGAATCAGTCACACTCTTCTGAATTGGTTTTTAACTTGATTTTTTTTTCCAGTATGTACATTTAATTTGCATCTTTTGCAGGAGTTTTATATAATTTTATCTTCTTTTACATTTGTGAAAGGACATTTTTTGTTTTAGTCACATTTGTGTGTTTCCTATTTATGTCTTCCCTCTTTTAGAGAAGGAATAAATATAAATAACAGTGTATGCTCTTGAATAAAATGTAAGTTTTTTAGTTGTTGGGCTGAGAATTGGTTTTTAGTAATAACCACAATAAAAAAAATACCTGAGAAAAGGAGGGGATCCTCCTTTTTTGTTGTTATAGTGGTGTTTGTCACACTGGCTGTTACTACAAAATGGATGTCAGCATTTAGGTAGCTTATAAAAGGGACTGCTTGAAAAAGGGTATTCTATAAGGATATCGTTATAAAGTATCTATCCTTATCTATCATGGACTTCATGTGAGCACAGAGAGGTACCTGTTTCACTTCATGTGTCCACAGGGGTTCTTATTCCCTAAGCTGGAGTCTGTCCCCAAGGGAAGGCATCCAGAGGAAATGTTACTGCTTTTGAGGCCTCTGCCAATTTTCTGCAAGGCCTCTGGCAGAATGGGAGATTTAGGGCACTTTTTCTGCTGTAGCTTCCTTCTTGTCATATTTAGTCAATCTGTCAAATGTGTGCACTGTATCAAACCAGTATGCAAAATCTAAGTCTGCAACTATTGCTTTATTACACAAATATAAATATTTTATAAATACCTTTGGCCCAAATCCTGAAGTTTTTCCATACTACTTAGCCATGTTGTGCTTGGGAAAAACTTTCCCTGAATTCAGTAGGAGACCAGGCATCCCATTTTAGATTTAGTATGAACTGCAATGAAGAAAGTGTTCTCCAGAATAGGTTTGTGGAGGGGCATTGTAGCTTCTTCTATGTGGAAAAAACCAATTTCTGGCCCATAATATATCTATTAGACTACTGAGAAACAAATCTCTGCAAAGAGAATCCTTGTGAGATTTATCTATTTTTGTAGTCCCCTCCTGCAGGTTTTGCATGGGATGAGGTAATCTGGATTAGTTTTTGTAAAGCTCTCTCGACCTGACACGCATTTGACCTCTATGGGGTTTTTGTCATAATTATATGCTTTGGATAATAATTTTATTTTAGAGAATCTTTTCTTTATTTCAGTTTTGTCTGGTTTTTATGTTCTCATTGGCTTTGTGTCCGATATATAATGCATATATTAATCCAAACATACAGAGTTTGGGATTTTTTGGATGAAAATCATAAAATCAAAGTGAATGTGATAAAGAAGGAATAGTGGTCATTCTGTAAAGACAAAAATGATTGCAAGAGATGGTAAGTTATTTCATCTTAAGTCAATTCAACATTTCTTTATGTTGTATGTAACAGAATCAGTTTAATCAAAAAATGTTTGCCATTTTGCTTTTGTATTACAGCTGAAAAGTATGAATATCTGATTCACACTTTCTACTGCCCACATATCACAACTTACATAGCTTTTCATAGCAAATGACTTCAGGATAGTAATGTTGTTATTAAAGAACAGTAATATATGAGGGAATGTTGTTGGCCTAGTTCCATGTACACTGTTTTCTTTTCTATTCCTTTCAGTGCTGTGGTATTCACTGTGCGCATGTGTGTGTATATACTCACATCTGTACACATATGTACATTTACATAGGCATATATCTGTATGGGTGAGTGCAGGCGTGTGGTGTTTTACCTGGAAGACCTTGAGTTTTAGAGAAATGGTTGGTTTTGCAGAATAATAATAAAAAATAATATTATTGGGTAGCTAGTGTCCGACATAGTGAAAATAAAAATAATTATTAGTTTACATGCATGGTTTTGGATTCATACACACAATTCGAAGTGTTTTGCAAATAAAAGCCAGTCTAATTTATAAAGGGGGAAACTAAGGCATAGAGACATCAGTTACTCGAGGTGGCACAGCCAGTCTTTGAGCCCGAAATAACATAGATTTTTATTAAGACTCAAAACTAAGCATAATTAAGTGCAAAGGCCATTATATAAAACGTGGCAGGGGGCTGCACCAGCAATGGTTACATGCCCAAGGGCTGCACTAATGCGAGCCTCAGGACCCTGAAACTTACCATCCCACACTGTAGACAGCCTCCTCCTAACACTGTTGTACCCCATGGGTGGCATTCTAGCCCCCGCACTGCGCACATGGGAAACTCCTACCTCCACCCCCTTGATGTGCTGTCCTGGCACCATGGACAGTGCTATTCTATCCCAGGGAAGGAGCACAAAGCAAAAGCTGAGGGAGGGAGGGGGAGCCCAGAGACCCCAGCTGCAACAGCAGCCAGTGTAGTAGGGGTGTAGTTAAGTAGGAGCCAGGTAGAAGTCCAGTGGCTGCACATTAATGCCTTGCCAACGTCCTGCATCTCGAGAACTGCCAGTTGGACAGCCCTGATGTAGAATAATTGATTGAGATATACAATTGATGTTTTCATGGGGTAAAACTTACAAATGTTAGAAAGATGAGCATGGCAGTACTGCATCAGCAGTTATTTGCATAGTGTTGTCATGGACAGCTCTTCTGGAGACAATTCAGTGAATCAAAGCTGTTTGATTAATCAAATCAATTCTCCATTGTAACAATGCAAAGAGGTTACGTCTGCTGGCAATCTGATCTGAAATCAAATGTTTATGGATTAATGAACACAAGACAATTGCTTCCAAGCAAGCCTCTTTTCAAGCAAAGATTTTAGGTGTTTAGAAATGTGGATAAGTAGAAAACGATTAGGCAGGCCTGGCAGCACAAATAGACCTTGCCTTCCTCTCCACTGTTAAATGAACACTTTACATAATAGCAAAAAAGAAAAGGAAGTACGAGAGAAGGGGAGAGAAAAGAAGAAGAAAAACACCCTTTTATTTTTACTTTATTTCATTAAACTATATGGTGGCATAAATTGGTGTAACTCCACGTACTCCAATGGATTAAGACCCTCAGCTGAACACAAATAGGGAAAAGTGATAAATTGTCTGGCATTAAAAATCAGTATCACTGAGTTCAGTGAAGTATACTTATTTACAAGAATTGAGGATCTAGCCCACAAGCTGCTTTCAAAAAAGACATTCAAGTGATTTTTTGGAATGGCTCTTTTGTTGCAATGCATTGTGAAAAATTAGATTTAGCACAGATAGTGCAATAAAGTATATGTTACATTATCTTTAAATAGCAAGAACAATTCACATATTATAAAAACATATCTACTTAAATAGAAAAAAAATCTGGTCTTATAGGCAACAACTCTGAATTAATTCAGATGCAATTTTTTGTTCCCTTTGGTCCTTTTCTTTATTTTTTTGCAAAGACTATTTGCTTTGGATTGATACTAAATTGGTAGTATCTAAACACTCCCCTGCCCTCCTGCATTGAGTTAAAAAAATAATTTTGAATTCTTGAAAAAAAAATCCTTGCACTGATGTTCTGCACTGCTTGCAGTGATGATCACATCCCCATGGTGTGGTATACTAATACGAAGCATATAGGTCTTATGAGAACAGTGTAGCTTCTCTGAAGAAAAACTGGTTAGCTTTCACTTAACAAAAAATGGACAATTAAACATAGAAGCAGCTGGAAGTAAATATCCTCCTGTTGTCAAGTTGAGAATTAAACTGCTCCCTGAGTTGGGTTTCGCCTCGTCTCTTTTAGATAATTTAATATTACTTGGTATTTTTCATCTCATTGGTTAGTATGATGGACTTGATTCTGAAAACCTTATTTTCTGTATGTAGGACTTATTCAATGAATAGCCTCATTGTCTTCCACTCAAAGAGGTACTCACCTCTGACCTTTAGTTTTTAGGATGGGATTTTCAAAAACATTTAGTGCTAGTCCAAGTCTATTGCCATAGAAATCAATAGAAGTTTTGCTGTTGATGCCAGAACTGAGTGTTTTTGGAAATCCCTTTCTATCTGACTCCTGTTAATAAGTGTTGCTCAGTTTAAGGGTCACCATAACCTCTGGGTAGTATGTAAAAAAACAGATCTGCTCTGAAAATCATATTTATTTTCTATTCAAAATACCGAAAGAGTGGTTTTTATCACAGCATGTTTCAGTGACTATATTTTTTATTTATCTGCTTATTTTTAACTTCAGAAATTATAACGCATATGCCAGACAAGGAGAATAACATGACAGAACTTAAAAGATGATATCACTCTCAGTGATATATCAAGATGGTCTAGGTCCTTCTGAGCCTGGAAGTCTATAGAGCTACTGTGATTAAAGCACACCGGTTTCTGTAGCATTGTGGTGCAGAGGTGCCCAAATACATGAGGGAATTTGGAAATGTAGGTACATTCACACTTTCAACCCTTTGAAAAAGATCAATGTTACTTCTCCGTTGAAAAGTAACTACTACTACAAAGCTACTTACATTTTTCAAAATTAAAAAATGGACCAGATTTTAGCACAGTTTAGCCCTCTGTACTACACTGATTTGAATCAAGTGAGTCACTTTCATGTACTTTGGAAAGATGTAAGGAAAAAAAATCAGTGCAGAAAATTATGTAACAGTGAATTCCTCTCTGGAATGTCTTCAACATGCTCGCTATAACATGTGCATGACTAGTAAATTTTCTAGACCAGGAGTTAGTGGTGCTTAACTCCTGGCTTGTGGGCTTCCTGTGGGTCTGAAAATTTGGCAGTGGGAGCAGTGGCAGAAGTTACCGCACTATTTTGTGGGGTTGCTCTTCCGTCGGGCCTGGTGAATGGGGCTGGGCCCACACACAGGGCAGCTTTATGGCTAGACCCAGCATGTGGGGCCAGGATAGTGCACTGGGTCACACTGATGAACTGAACCTGTGAGGCTGACCCCATACTGAATCAGGCCCATGGAATGATCGAACCTTGGGCTCCCCATTGACCAACTGCACACCACTTACCCGGATCACAGGGCTAGAAGGTTGAGTACCAGTGTGCTTGATTATAGAGACCATTTCTATGAGCACAGATATAAGTAATTGTTCATAATGTGGTCAGACCTTTTCTATACCGATTAGATAAATTGTCCTAACATCTTGATAGTCAAAACCCATGTTTAAACTTAATTCTATTTAACATAGCCTACAATTTAGGCTGGACTGACATGTTCAGAAGTACCTGCATTCCCTTCATGTACTTAAAGCTGGACTCAGTTAAATTAATTAGCTTTAATTTTTATAGAGTAAATCAAATTTAGTACACGTTTGTCACTCAGTACCAAACTCAGTCTGTTTTACACAGGTTTTATGGGTAAGCTGGGCTTGTGTTGTTTGTTTTCATAGTGATTTATAGTTAATTTTCATGTGCTAAAATTTGACAACTTCCCTTAAAGATTTAGTAAAGTCCTTGAACTTGTAGTGATAGAGTTCCTTAAAGTAATAAATGTGTTAAATGTGGGTTAGGTTTGAATGGAGTCACATTAGATTTAAATACAATTTTCCAGTGTAGAATTTTGAACAGGTTACCCTCTGTGCACATCACAGAATAAAATAAACTATCTCAGTGATCTAGAGGTAATGTACACTATGTCTATGGATGAATGAGATTGATTCTTGTAACAGTATGCTAACAAACTTGACTGGTGTATGAAGTTCATGTAGATCATGTAATCAGATTCACAACTGCTGTTTTTTAGGGCACAAGGTCTTGCTAAATTTCCAGATGCCAATAAAAATCATCTTGAAATTGGAATGTAAGGGCTAAATGAATCAACCTTTAGTATTTAAAAGAACTTGCTGAAGATTGCATTTTATGTTCCTATCTTTTGGGTATGACCTTTTTAGTTATTTTGAGATCTCTTTATTTCTTTGTTTACTTATTTATTTATTTTTGTCATTTCAGAATTTAAATTCTAAATGAGCTTTTATATTAGGGAGGAAAGGTTTCCCCTCCTCCCGCCACCCCCATTTAAGGATTGCTATTAAACATGTCAGGGAGTGTAGATCTTAGTGCAGCTAATTAGCCAACAACCTGGTTTTCCTGTAAAAATTCACCAGATGACCAATCATAGATTTTAGACAGTATGATTCAGCTGCTACTTCTTGTTACTGAAATAAAACTCAGGTTCACAGGTTTTAATGTATCAAGCTAATCAGAGAAAGAGAAATCAAAGCAAAATCATTATTCTCTGTTAGGTATATTAAAAAAGGCAAATTGACATCAGATGAAATGTGAAGAAATAGGGATGGAAATAGTGTGTGTGTGTGTGTGTGTGTGTGTGTGAAAGAGAGAGACTATTTCTCAGGGGCAGTTTAAAAAATATTTAATAAAAAAGGAACACAGTCCTGCTTAGGCAGGATCTCATATTTAACTAGAACATCCCTAAAAGGGGAATGCTCTCAGTAATTTCTCTTTAACAGATTCAGGTGGAAGAATGCCAAGTTGTTCAGTAGCACAATAGGTAGCAATCATGTGATAGAGTTCCCAGTTGGGAGTTGAAAACCGAAAACCTGACATGCATAAGTGAACGAAGCTGCCCTATATGATGTGTTGATTTAAGTTTCTTTTCCATCTCAAAAATACAGCTGGAGTTCTGCCTTTGTCTGGGGACTAAACAGACAGGGCTATGTGAGAGACAAAATTAATTTTGCATTGACATTCTGGATGTTGGCAATAATTTGTACTGACATTGTGGCTATTGGTTATGATTGTGACAATTGGGGTTGATCCAAGTGGACATTGTAAGAGCCAAATTTAATAGATTTACCATTGTAATTTTCTGCCTTTGGGACACCAGAGACTTTCCAATATTTCTTTACCACAGCAATCAGGGATTACTATATAACAAGTCCATAGGATTGGGGGAGGATTGAGAGGATTAATGGAGTATGACAAAATTGCACCTGAGGGGGAAAAGTCTGTAGTGGTTTTTCTATGTTGATGTGGTAGATCAGGCAAATTGGCAATTGCAACTGCTCTTTACACATGCATGTCTTCAAATAAAGTATGTGAAAGTCAAGCGGAATGCAGCTCTGTGGCTATGGCTGTCATAATCAGTTATTCATCAAATATGCAAATCACTTAATATTATAATTTTAAGTATTATCAGTGATCAATCACATGAAGCATTACTACATTGTAAGCATTGTACTAAATCATTTTATGCCCTGTTAAAACCTCTTATCCTGCTAAACTAAGTCCTAAAAAAGATTTTAAATGGGCTAATTTCAGTTTCTTGCAGGATAATTAAGAAATAGATTTCCTATTCAATAGAAGTATTCTGGCTTCAGAAAGTTAAAAAATAATATTGTTTTGTGGTCTGCATTTATTTTCTGATAAGCTAAAAAAACAAACAAAACCCCACACCCTACCACACCCATTAAAAATATCCAGGTCGCAACAAAACAGATCTTATCCCAAGTCCCCTGACGTATTAGTATATTAGTAAAAATATTGGCACTAGAAAAGATCACAGTTGTGATTACCAGTGTTAGGCCTGATTCTCCTTACACACTGGTAGATACAGGCTAAGTACAGACAGTCAAAAAGCCCGAGACTTAATTGATTCAGTCTTTTCAGGTTAATCTAAACTGCAAAGATTAAGCTGAGAAAAAACTGAACGGACATTCACTTTTGATTCAGTATATGCAGCCACATGTCTGCAGTGGCTCAGGCCAGAAGTTGGGAGGCTCTAGAGTACAGTTCTCTAGCACATAGCCAGCATGGGCTGAATGCTGGAAATCATGCTGGGATGCTGGGGGACTGTGATTTAACTTGAACCAGGAAGGGGCCTGGGATAGAAGTTTCATAGACTGGTTTAACCAAATCGGTTAAGTCTGATACTACATTCAACCAGGTTTATCATGAACCAGTTTCAGTCATTTTGAAACTGGTTTATGTGCACTGAACTCAGAATCATAGAAGCATAGAGAATTAGGGTTGGAAGGGACCTCAGCAGGTCATCTATTCCAACTGTGTGCTCAAAGCAGGACTGTCCGCAACTAGATCATCCCAGCCAAAGCTTTGTCTAGCTGGGTTTTGAAAACCTCCAAGGATGGAGCTTTTACCACCTGTCTGGGTATCCTGTTCCACTGTTTTACTACCCTCCTAGTGAGAAAATTCTTCCTAATATCTAACCTAAACTTCCCTTGCTGCAACTTGAGATCATTGCTTCTTGTTCTGTCACTTGCTACCACTGAGGACAGTCTAGCTCCATCTTCTTTTGAACCTCCCTTCAGGTAGCTGAAGACTGCTATTAAATCCCTTCTAAGTCTTCTCTTTTCCAGACTAAACAAGCCTAATTCCCTGAGCCTCTCCTCAGAAGTTGTGTTCCCCAGCCCCCTCACTATTTTTATTGCTCTCCGCCTGACTCTCTCTCCAATTTTTCCACATCCTTTCTGTAGTGGGGGAGGGGGCCAAAACTGAATAAAGTACTCCAGATGCAACCTCACCAGTGTTGAATAGAAGGGAATAATCACACCCCTTGATCTACTGGTAATACACCTACCAATGTAGCCCAGTATGCCATTAACCCTTTTGGCAACAAGGGCACACTACTGGCTCATATTCAGCCTATTGTCCACTGTAACCCTCAGGTCCTTTTCTGCAGAGCTGCTGTCCAGCCAGTCAGCACCCAGCCTGTACTGATGCATGGGATTGTTCTGTCCTAAGTGCAGGACTTTGCACTTGTCCTTATTGAACCTCTTGAGATTTCTTTTGGCCCAATCCTTCAATTTGTCTAGGTCACTCTGAATCCTAGCCCTACCCTCCAGCATATCTACTACTCCCCCCCCCCACAACTTCTGTTCTGTTACAGCTCTTAACCAGTTTCTGATAACATAAACCAGTTTATGTGTAACTTCTGTCCCTCACTACAAAATGAGGGGATAATAGACCTATTGTTTTTATGTTAGGAAACCCTGACTTTTTTTAGACAAGTATTTAGATAAATAGATTCTTTTCTCCTTAGAACCAGTGCAAACTTCTTTGCATATGTCTATATAAAGAAAGGTGGCACCATGCCGAGGCATGCCATGACTACTTTGCACGTGTTAGCTCCCAAATTGGAAATAGTATAGTCAAAGGGATAACTGGGAAATTTATGCTTGGGGCAGTGATGGCACATGGACCAGTGGCTAGGCTATCGGAAGTGATGGTGGATGGCTGGCAGCTGGGGCAGCTGGTATTTTTGTGCCATGCCCTTAAGTTAGTGCCCAGGGCTGTTGCCCTGGTTATTGCCTCCTTCATCATGCTGATAAGTGCAGTCGTGTTTGTGTGGTATTCTGTGTACATCAGGAAACTCTACTGAGAAGCAGAGAACTTTAGCACTTAGCTTTAGATTTATGCTGGTGTACATGAGAGCGAAACCTGGCCCTCAAGGCTCATCCTGCTCTCACTGAAATTAATGTGAGCACTTAATCATTAAAATAAATAAATAAATAAACAGGGAATGGTTAAATTTTGATGTAGCAGGAGCTGCTTAAGAGGGAGAAAATTAGCAAAAGAAGAAAAATCACAAACACATTTATCAGTGGCTGTCTGAGGTCATATCTCATGTGTTTTGAATCATTTAGGAAGTGCTTGTGCAGCAGTGATGACTGAAGGTCATGTTGTTGTTAGGCCTTTTGCTAGTGGGCCAGCAAGCGATTCATTAATTCCATTAGCCATCTTCTCTGCAGGCTGCGAAGTGCAGATGTAATTGTCAACAAATCCTACAGTATATTTAAGCTGTCAGAGCTTCTGTAAGGCTTCTGTTAGCCTGTTTGGGGATATCAGGAAAGGAGGGGTGGGCTGTTGAAATGTCTTTTTAAAGTGGAAATAGAAAGTTGTGCTCCAGAATGTAAGCTAAACAATTTACTGTTAGTGGCATTTCTGCACAGAAACACGGACCAGATTTCTGACTGACAAAGTTTCTGATTCTTTTTTCCCCCTTAAATGTGTCTCAAAGCAAAGACTGTCTCTGTGTGTGATAATGTTCACTCTAAACCTGTATTCCTTCCATAGCCAGATGAAGGATTTCTCTTTTCCGTTCAATTTCTGCAATTTATTCCATGGCCCTGATCCTGCGTGCTGTTTTGCATGGGTGGATCGCTGTGCAAAGTACTGAAACTAGTACCTAGTATGTGTGAGTTAAGTTGCATAACTGGGGCGTGTACTTTTTACCTGATTTTTTTTTTTCCCAGTGGGAAAAATTTCTGGTTGATAAGTGGGACGAAAAAGTAAAATATGACAAATATGTTTGACTGGTTGTCAAATCTGTTCCTAATATTAACTGGGTGGTAGTGTCATTTCTGGGTGTTAATGCCAGAATCGACTACCTTTAGCAGTGCAAACATGGAGATATTTTAGGTTTTATGAGCCCGGCCAAAAAGTGGATTACAGCTGTATTTGTATGTCAGCCCTCCTGGTCATTCACTGCTGCCAAATACTTTCATGCAGAGAAAAATAAACTTTTCTCAGGAAGAAGAGAGAGATTTACCTTGAAAAGACTGTGAGGCTATTTGGAGTGAGATACTTAATTTTAAACTGTATGAGTGAGTCCTAGAGAAGTACACAAGTATTTAATCTGTTCTTCTGCCTTAGTAGCCTGTATAAAAATACCTTGCTCTCTTCTTGAGATCTTAATTTACCAGAAGACCTTAGCGGCATTTAAAAATATGACTTCCAGTTAATATAAATTTCAGTATTGCTTTTATCTTAGCAATAATGAATGTAAAGCTGTGCTGTCTTTTGCTATGCTTTGAGCTGCTCAGATAATGCACAGCGGGGTAGTTAGACATGATTCAAATAACCCCACTGTGTGCTATTTGAAGGGAATTCATTCATTATTACCTAACTAGTTTTTTAAGTAGTTTTCCAGATATGTTTTTCTTACACTTTCTGACACCCCTACACTCCCAATACCCAATTTGTTTTAAGATCAGTGCTGAAAACTTGACACTCTTCTAAAGCTGTTATTTTAAGTATAAAATGGTTAGTAGGATATTTTCTAGTGCATTTCACCTTTTTTCTGGAGAAATACTTTGTCACTGTATAATAGGTAATTATTTTCTGAAACATGAAAAAATGTGGTAAAGGAGATCCATCTGCTGAAGAAAGTTTCCCCCTATTATGCGCTATAATGTACAAGTAATCATAAATGTTAAACACTTAGTGTGACAATTTCCTATATACTTATTATTCAGTAGTTAGTAGGCACAGTATACTGTATTACTCCTGTTATGTATTTCGGAGGTGGACTCTATGGATTCATAATATGGTTTAACATATTGTATAAGTACTGTCAATCCATCTGAGGGACATTCTTCCCTCAGGTTGAGAATTGAAAAACTGACAGTGTTAATTTGATATTTTTTATTTTTTTACTTATGAGCCACTACAGGGTGGAAAATATTTAAGGATAGCAGTGTATTTACTCCTTCTTTACATTATTGATTGTTAAATAAACTAAATATATATATTATATACATATATATGTGTATATATATGCAAGAAATAGGTGCAAATATCAGGTGAGGTGTTTCACTGTTTTAAAGTAGTAGTTGATGCCATTGCTATGTATTTATTACATGCATAGTTTAGAAAAGAAGATGATGCTGTTAGTGATTCTGTAATATTTTCTTCATTGTAGTGGCTATTGAGTTGAATGAGAACTTACTGATATGTATAGTAATGACTCTTTATCATTTCTAATCAGTGTTGGACAGTGAAAAACAAAATCTGTCCTTTATAAAATAAACCTCTGTATACTTTGATTTAAAAAACTGACTCCATACAATAATATATCAAAATAGTTGTACATTTAAAATGTATTAAATTCAATTTTTTATTTTGCTATATTTTGTAAAGCTTTTCAATGTAAACAGTATGGCTCTCACACATGTCAAATCAAAAGTCCTATTATTTATTTTAAAAAAAATATGCCTAATGTAATTGGAAACTTATTGCACTCATAATGTATATATTGTGACGTCAACAAGTCTGTACTGATCTTTGCTTAAGTTACTAGTATGTGAATTTCTTTCAAATTTATTTTTATTTAATGGTATTAAGGATAAGATCCTTTACTAAATGTACTTTAAAATTCACAATAAAGTTTCAGAAGTTGTTTTGTACAAATGTCGAGACTTTGTGTTGAATTTTCTTGTGGAAATCTGTTTGAACTGGTACCTTGGTAAGATCTATCAGCACATTCTCTGAGCAGTGCATGTAACTGTGCTTGACATCATAATGATTTAAATCAGATATGTCATATAAGAATTGGCCATATCTCAAATCAGTCAAGAACTGTCTTCTTTTAAATAGGGAAAGCTGCTCTGCTGAACAAGAGAACTACTGACACCTGTGTAATCTATGATAGAGAGGGGAAAAGTTATTCGGGTTTCCTACCATCTTAGTATCCTAAGTTTAATGGTTAGGAAATATATACAGCAATTTTTGGGTCAGTTCTAATCAGCAAAAGGATGGAGAAGGAGCTGGGTGGGAAAAACAGATGAATATGGAGAAAAACAGGAAATTACATTGGGACAGCAAAGAGCTTATTCACTTAATTATAAATCACCAAGTTATAGCACTCTATGGAAGCTAAATAATGCAAAATACTCTTTAAAAACATACAATGTTACAATACATTGTCAGCCATCATTTATAGCCTTACATTTTTGTTCTTTACCTGTCCGTTGTTTTTAATAGGATTCTTTATTGAGGAATTTACCTTAGTAGTTAAATATTATTAATGATTTTTCACTCCCTTACTCCTCCATGAAGAAGAGATTGCAAAATGACATTTTATAAAATCCTTCAGTTTTCTTGAGGAAAATATTATCTCATCCAATGGTTGGAAGAATCATTAGATGAGAAATTTCTTAGTTAACTGCTACTTCACTGCAGGCAAGAACACAACATATAGATTATCCTTGGGAAACTAAAGATGGAGATATTCAGAAGACTTTTGAATCCTATTCTTAAGTCCTGAGGTTGCTCTGATTGATGTATATAGTAGTTTTGTCATTTATTGTTTTGCAATCAGGATCAGGCCCATAGATTTGTGGGTGGGATTTTCAAATGGATGTCAGCGTGAAAACTCCAGCTGACTTGGGACCTGAGTTTAGTTAATGCTGAGTGTTTGAAAATTCCACAACACAGACAAGTGTGAAATGAATATGGGTATATGTATTTCCCCCATCAGAATATAGCATTTTAAAGTGCATTCACTCATGTTTTGGTTCTGGAAAGCTGGAAATACATGTCCCTTTTAGAGTTTTATTCAGAAATCTAAATATAGCTTCTCAATGAGTTTAGCTAATTTTGGGTTCGTTAAAATGATGATTTTGTAATCAGAGCCCAAGGAAAAATTATGCAATTAAAAGGTCAAATTCTGTCATCAATTGTTGTCACCTTGTGTATAGCTCCATTGCAAAATTAGATCTTATAGTAGAAACATTTTGGCTAAATTCTCTACTGCTGGCAAAACTTTTCTCTACTGGTGGCAATGTTTTTAATGGAATTATGCAGTAGACAGTTTGGCGTTTTAGCACCATTTTTGGAGTGTGCCCCTAAAAAATGTTTGAAGAGCACATTTGAATTGAAAAGCTGGATTTGAAATTCATGCTCTTACAACACCTCTGGGTCACTGCAGAGACGCTTCCTATTTCCAGACTGCTGTTTTGCAGTCATTAGCATCATTTACAGCTATGCAAAGCTATGCAAAGGACAGCCTCACCGAACACACATATTTGAATTGAAGCCCTGATACTACAAGCAAGAGAACTGTGTCTTTTTCATCCCTAAAATGGAAAAGGCTATTGAAGTAGTCTCATGTGAGGAAGCAATGAGGATCAACAGGAGGTAGGCAAGTTTGTCTGTCTTACAAATATAGCTAGGGACAAAAAATGACATGCAAGAGCTGTCCTATAACAAAACCAAAGCACAAGTAGTCCTTGTTTTGAAAACTTATTCCCTACTGTTGTCTAATGCCTATTTTTTTTTTTTTTTTTATGCTACCATCATTGGTCTGTCTGTTCTTTTCCCCTGTCATTGATGCCATAATTTCCTCTTCATAAATGTTGTCATTTTTTTTTCTTTTTCACCATGTAGTCTGATTTGTTTTATGCTAATACAATATTTGGTCTCTTCACTCAGGATACAATGCATATCTAAGTTCCATTTTTTCAAGTTAGAATCAAGCCTGATAATATTGAGCTAAATAAAATAATAGAAGGCCAGATTGTGTCCCTTTTTAGCATACCGTCTCCCTTTTTAGCATATAGTGGTGCCTTGAACCATGAACTACCCCATCTATTTTAATGGGATTATGAGTCCCATCTAGCTCCAGATGGGGAGTTTGGAGCCACCAAGAAGAAAAGAACAAGTCTAAGATTCCCATTAGAGCCCATGAAACAAGAAACATTGACAAGTTTACTATATAGCCAATAGAAATCTAATAAATTAATTCAATAGCAGTCTTCTGCTGAAGGTCTGAATCCTAAATCATGAATTACTATGACCTTATAAACAAAACGGCTTTGTTAGATCTCAGTTTTTTAATGTAGCATATTTTTCTATAATGGCTGACAGAATCCATTGATCAAGATAGATGTTAAAAAGCATCTAAAAGTTTAACACAGGCAGTTTCCTGTAGGAGGCTGGAACTGGTGCAAACTTCCCAAGAGCCAGTGTCTGATAGACTTCTCCTTGATTTGATGAGGAGCAGATTTACTGAAGGAACTTGCTTAATTTGCTTTTAGTTTGTTCATTTTGCATTTCATAGAAAATATTTTCTTGCATGGAACATGAAGTAGAATTTTGTCACTGCTCCTCAGAGGAAGAAAACATAATGTGCTTTGGCGGTCCCTGACAAGACACATACATTAAAACTTTTAAATCTAAATTTATAGGGAAAATGTATGTCATGTCCCATCAGACAGCCTCACAGCTATTGCATTCATTGTCAGTAGTAAGTAGCAATGCTATTCTTGGTTTTATAGCTTGTTTCTCTTGTAAGTGCAGATACTTACAATGAGATGTATTTTGGAATTACTTTGCAAAGCTGAGCTGGTAAATATAGCCCTGCTCATAAGCAATCTAAATTAGTAACCATTGATTAACATTTTTTTAACACCACGTAAAATAGAATATCTACATCTCTCTCAAATTGCGTATACTTTCTCAAACTACATTATAGGATGTTTTTCAGGTCACAATTCACTGTCTTATCAAAAGAAGTGGGTGGATTAGAATTCAGATGTACAAGAAATGCTTGATGAAAATTACTCAGAACTGCTTTGACTGTGGCCAGAAATATGTTAATTAAAAGCTGAGAAGAACATAATCCTTTTCTGAATCCAAATGCTATGACAGTTTGTGGAGTTAGTAAGTATGGGGTATTTTTTAACCAGTTCCATAGCAGTTAGATGGATCAGAAAATATACTGGAGAAAAATTGAGACAAACAAAATCCAATGTCGTATCATCCCCCTTTTTGTTTTTGATTTTAACATCAAGTACTTGAATATAATTTATTATTCTGAATATATTTTAATACAAAAATAACTTATGAGCCCTAGCTCCTTTACTTGTGAATGTTACCTTTTCTTATAATGCATTGGCAAAATGTCTTGACAATTGAGTCATCAACCATTATGAATCTTTTAATTTTGTTCCATGGTCTCTTTTAAATATCCTACATTTTCAAGGATTGCTTCTAGAAAGTGGGCTTTCCAAAGTGTTCTAATAATAGAGTTAGGTTTGCATTGCTTGAGTGGAATCCTGCTTTCCCAATTAAGAATTTTTCAAGACCTGTCCTCATACATTTTTCTCTGCCAAAAAGACTGTCATAGCTTGATCCTGCTTTTCCATGTTGGATATTTATTGAAAAAGGTGGGAATTTTATGTGTGGACTGATGGCAGGGCTGGTAGTTTATTGTAGTACAGCTAGTACACCGAATATGCATATTTATTCCTAACCTACATTTGAAAAATAATTATTTTTGCAGGGTTTGTTCCATTCCATAGGTATCTCTGGTATAAAATGTATAGCACTGGGCTGTGATACCTACTCTTTACAGGGTAAAATTAAGAGTGCTTTAGCAGTGTTAACTTTGTCTGCCTTTTTGCGTACTTAAGTTTTCTTCAGAAAATTATTTTGACATAGCTTTCTGGACTTTGTATCTTTTTTCATGTCTTCTGATCTGTGACTCACACTGCTGTGGTCTCCACAGGTTTGCTCAATCTTTGTTTCATATTTTTTTCTAATTAACATTCTTTGTTATGTAGTCTCCTTAGACCTTTGCTGACTTCGCTTCTTTTCATGGTAACAAAATGTCATCTTGTTAGAGACAAATATTGACATAACCCAGAATTGTACACTTAGAAAAAAGAATGTGTCAGTATTTTATGGTAACATTAGGTCTCAAACACTGTAAAAGTACAACTGCAAGCATCAACGCTCTGGATCATTACAAAGAAATGTTGTGGTAGAGTGTTATAGACATGACAAGGATCAAACGACTCAAGCATAAGTGAATAATAATGATATAAATAGTGACTTGTTCATATGCAAAAAATAGCTTGTCAGAAGTAAATATTTCATTCTAGTAACTAAAAGCCGTGAACTTTCATTAAAGGGCCACAATCCAGAAACAACCTTTTTAGTTTTAATTTTTTAAAAAGTTATAAATATTGCAAGCATCAGCAAAGATTTCTGTGCTGTAAAAAAACACAAACATTCATTACATTATAGCAACCTCAGTAAACTGGATGTTGAACCAGGCCTACATAATTCTCAGTCTATGTTTACCCTGCAATATCTTGATGTTTGATAGACAAAATCTGTTTGTCTGTCAGTCCATCCAGTCTATAGTATTCCTCCAGTGCTTGTCACTGTATTTAAATACTGGAAGTTCCATGAACTCTCTTATGCTGAGGCGTCCTGGATTTCTATTTAGTTGACCACTAAAGATATGGTTTGAAGTGGAACTCCAAAGGTACAAAGTCGTGTACTGGCCCTTTGTATAATGGTGATGAAGGGCTGCAGCCCCTGATTGTTCATTATGGGAGCAATATACCACTAAAATGCATAACTGATAGAACTGGACTTCTATCATTCTTTTACATCAGTAATTTAATGTGATATGTGTAATAGAAATGTTATGTTTTATAATTGAATATGATGTACCTTTTTTAGTCTTTAGCTTATTTGAAATAGTTGTAAGAACCTGTGTCTAGGACATTTCTAGTATCCAGCCCTTTAAAAACAGTATAACTAAATAAACCTATTCTTTTAATTGTAAAAAAAACACATTAGAAACACCTCAAAAGAAAAAATAACCCCACATCTTTTGAAAAGGCAATATATTACAATATGTAATAAATTACTCACAAAAATCCTTGCCTCTTACATTTTTTGTGATTTATCACAGCTAGAGTATCACCCCATATCTATCAAGGCTATTGAAAGCATTTTAAATTCTGGGCAACTGTTAAGCTGAAATGTTATATAATTTCAAATGGAAAGGCAAAATGTCATTAACGTGGGATTCTGTTCTGGAAACTAACTGGTTTTCCGTTCTCATTGAGACTCAACTGTTTGCATATCATCTATGCCTAGGCTGCTATTAAAACAGGATAGGTTTTTAATTGCTTGCTTAGAAAACTCAACTGTAAATATCACGCACTGCCAGTAATGTAAATTCCACAGCTCACATTCTGTTGTCAGTCTCATAGGAATCCCCTGTCATCAGATTATGCCCTCGGTGACACCTGTGTTGGGAATGCGAAACCTTGTGAGGATTTATTGATTTTTTTTAATCTATAGTATTCTGTAGCTGAGATGGGATTCCTTCCATGTGGAAAAGCTGGCTCAAAATCCAAATAGTGAGAGGGTACTCTTTATATGGGATTGTTCAACTGTCTAAGCTTCCTCCATAGTTTAACTGGTAGCCCAGAAAGCTCAGCTCTCAATAGTTTGATCACAGAGTAAGTTCATTTTCTTGAGGCTGAGCTCCCAAAGGGCGCATCCAGATGAGCGTGGATGTTTGGTTCCCAGGGACAAGTAGTAGTGGTGCACCTTACACTGCGGCTACTTATCCCCTGGGAATGCCTGTGCCATGCGCACTTTGGTGCACAGCAAGTTACCCTGGGTGGGGTAGGGAAGGCTGGGACCAGCACTTTGCTGGCCCCAACAGCCTTTCCTGGGGTTCTGGGGGCTTCCCGGGGCTGCAGTAGTGGCTATTCTGCTGCATGCAGCCTGGCTGGCAGTCACAGCGTGGCTCTGGGTAGCCCAGCTCTGCTTTTGAGTGGCACACGCTGCCTGTGCATGCACTGCTCTGCTTTTTTTTTCTCTGCTGGTTTTTTGACCCTTGGATATCATGAGGTCAAAAAGCCTGCAGAAAAAAAAAAAAAAGTGGAGCAGTGCACACATGGGTAGTGCTGCCTTGCAGCACAGAGAACACCTAAATGTGTGTGTTTGTAGTGCCACATGTTGCACGGCCATGCTTGTCTGGATGTGGCCAATAGGTACAGACACTTATATCAGAGCCTACTAGAGTTGCTTTTGTTGCTACACGAAGAATAATCTTTCTTCTACTAGCCGTATTCTCATATTTACCTCCCCATATCTGAACCTGAACGGGTGCATAGGCACTTAAGCATTATTCGGTTGAGAGCGGTGCAATGGTATCAAGGCGATATGCCCCCACACTGTACCTTATGGCTTGGAATCTACCTAGTTGTCATCTCCTCTGTCTTCTGTGTTGGGGAAGAACACTTTGGTTTATTACAAAAGTAATATGATGGTGATGATGGTAATGAATTTAAAAGAAAGGAAAAAATAATTTTGCATTTAAACTTGGATAGAACCAGTTGCAATCTTGTAGCCAAAGTTACAGCCATATTATTTCCAAGTTCCATAATTTCAATAGTGTCACTAGAAAATTATTTTTTATAATGTAATGGTCATACAGGTTCTGCAGTTTTTGAACTTGTAACTCTTAGTTCTTTATATATTTTTCAGTGGTTCTGCCTCTACAAGAGGAATGGAACAGCCTGGAAAAGACTGGAGCATTGGAGTCCAGAAGTTATTTTAGGAATTTAGGAAGTGAAGTATGTAGCTACTGACAGTATGCAGCAGGCGATCTGTTTCAAAATACTGTCACTCACACAGTGTTAAAAAGATGTACAAAACTTAATGTGCCTATGAGGTTCAGGTGTCAGATCTTTTTCTCCTTTATTAGTAGGCAGCTGTAACGTAAGGACTGTATTCTGGATGTTAGCTTTGTTGGTTTAATAAAGTGACATAAGAGAGAAATATATAAAGCTAGATCTATTACCATGGAAATAGTAAAAGGTCATTTCCATGGAAACTATGGGAAGCTCCCAAACTATAATTTTAAAAGCCTGTCTTTGAAGCTACAATAGATTTGAACAATGAGATTTGTTTTAAATTAAAACTAAAACTTTAGCTTTTAAGTGATAGAAATGTAAAGAAATATTTCCAGTTTAAAGCACTCTTGCCAGAAGGATGGGTGATTATATAAATAGCCCTATATCAAAGCCAGATATGTTGTTCAGTTTGGCTGCAATTGAGCTGTTTGGTATCTTTCTGTGCCTTTGCCTTATGCTGTGAATGGCTGAGTTTCTATTCTGAGAGTGCTAACCTTTTAGGATTTGGGGTTGAGGCTTCCATTTGCTGTGGTTTCATCTGCTGTCTATACCTTAGGCCATAAATCTGGCCCCAAGAGAATGACTACCTAGCATGTTTTTTTCTTTTTCCCTTAAGAATTCATCTAGGCACATTGATTAAACAAATTGCAAATAGTAGCTGGTGAAAGAGCTGCCTTTATGGAAAAGTTTGTACAATATAATAGAGTTGAAAGTATTAGGGTATTGTAGGAATGATTGTAATAGACTACAGAAGCTAATCTACCCAAGATATTTTTCTCAACCATTTGTTACCACAATCTGTTTAACAGAGAATGGTCTCCTTTCTAGATGAAACAGAATTATTCTATAGATAGTTCCAGAATTCTATGGACATGTACCATTCTCCACTAAATGCTACTGGGCCTTTTTACGTAAGGGACAAGAAGATTACTGGAGGTTTCTACAATGCAAAGACTGGTAGAAGGACATTAAAAAGGGGTATTAAAAGACGCTTTAAGGTGGGCTTTATGCCAGCTTGCTTTCACTGTGGAGTTAAAGGCAAATAAGAATTTTATTTGTCACAGCTTCAGAAATCTGCCAAACTGGGTTTTTTAAATACAAAACATCATTAACTTTTCAGGATAAGGACAACTTTGAAATAAGATAACATGTAAGAAAGGGATCCTTGCCCACAATAAAATAAATAATGGCAAAAGTGTAGATGAAGTAATAAGAAAATAGGCCTAAGTCATTTCCTCCTCCTCACATCTTCAGACTCATATTCTTCATTACCATGTAATCCTTACCTATTATCTTGCTTTGCAAAGTTTAAGCCATTCAACACTCCTGTGAGGTAGGTAAATCTTATTATTCTGAAATTGTGGGTGAGTCATTTAAGGCAACAAGAAGTCACAACCAAAGTTTCAAAAGTGTTCCAATGGCTGCAGACAGAAGTGACAATTTTCGCCTGATCTGGCTACAGAAAGTGGTTTATAGCCTTGACCAAACACAAATGCATGGCTGCAAATAGCCTCAAAAATGGCCAGTCAAGTGAAAATCTGATCCCTCGTTGCATGAGTTATCAGATAAGGACATTTAAAAATGTAGCATCTTTTGTAATTTGTGTCTGCAGAGCTCCTAGCCCCTTGCTGTTTTCAGAATGAGAGCGGGGAAAGGGAGCAGAGGGAGTTCAGCCGGGGGGTTTTCAGCCCCTGCTGGAGGGTGGGGTGGTTGTATTTCAGCTCCCCTGAGGTGGGGGGGTCCAATTAACACACCCCACCCTTCAGCATCAGCTGGGGAGCCCCAGGAACGAGCTCCTGCCTCTATCTTTCCCCCCTCCCATTCTGAAAACAGTGAGCACTGGCAAAGAGCCCTGGCCATTGCTATGGGAACCTGGCTACAGGCTCCCAGCCCACAGCTAGATCACCCCACTGCCCCCCACCCAGAACCAACAGTGAACTTCTGTTTGGTCTGGCATAACGTAACTCAGAACGCTTTTGAAAAATTGTTCTGAGTTACAGCTGCACCTAATAAAGTGATGAGCCTCAGTTTTAGGATATGCAACATGTGGCAGGTTACACCTGACTCTCAGTAGGGCCAGAATCCATGGATACTGCTGAAGTCAAATACTTTTCTGTAGAATGATCTCTGATAAATGTTGTATTAACTGACAATCTGTTCACTGGATACACTAGAAAGCTTCCACAAGCAAGTGCAAAAGGTGAAGTTATCCGTTGGACTGCTGTGCAGTTTTCCCTGGATAGCTTTAGCTTAGCTTTAATCTTGACATCTAAGGTTGAAAATCTACAACACATCAAATGAAACATTTTGAGCCTTGTGAAATGCAATTGATATTAAGGTAGCTGTTCAGTGTTGGTGAAGGCATAGAATCTGGCACATAATATAATGTTGTCATGCAGACATTTCCTTTTAAATGAAAGGAGTTCTGAATCAAGACATTACACCTCGCCAATACATATATGCAATAATGTACTGTAAGAAAATTGCAGTCTGAGGTCCTGCCAAAAACAAACTAGTGCCATTTAATGCTATTCATTTTACAGAATTTCTCAGACATCATCAGTAAATTTGCAACATATAAATTAATTTCAATTGAATTGTTACATGGAGGACTCTTCTTTTCAGATTAGCTGAGCTCCCACTAAAGTCATATTGCCAATGTCAGTATGCAGTTCCATGAATACTTTGGAAATTGTACATGAATTGTAAACAGATATGGTAAAGGTGCTTTGTTGTGTGAACTTTGTCCCTTCATCTCTAGCATTTCCCATAGTCTAATTGTTTTGACTTTCTGGTTTTGATAAAATCCCTTTGCCAGAAATGTAATTTTTTTCTGTCTGAGAAACACTAAACTAGACTCTATTGAGGGCCCATCTCTCCTGGTCTTCTACTTGCTGCTGAGCACCACCAGGCATCGGCATCTTTCTCCCTGCTATCTTGGGCCTGATCTAAAACCATCAAAATCAGTGGAAAGGTTAACGACATTTCCAATACAATTTGGAGAAGGCTTGTTTTTCAGGGAAAAAGAGACCAAAACATGAGAATTCAACTGAACTCTCCTAAATGTCAATGAAAGCTAGACACTTAAAAATAAAGGACAGCTGTTTTTCTAATATGAATTATATAATCATGTAAATCACAGATTTGCTCATTCTATGCCTTTTTTGCACTTCTGTTTTTGAAAAAACACCATTGGAATTAGACTAAAAATCAAAATCCCCAGTGCCATTTTGAATATTTGCTTTGATTTTATTTTTATCTTGAAGAACAACCCTTTTCTCTTCTTTTCTTTAACTGGAATTAATAGACTCCAATTCAAATGGAATAATCATCAATAGGGATCAATTGACCTGATCCTTCTCTGACACTAGTTTTATATTACAGTATAGATGCTAGTTTTGGAAAAAAAAATCTTTATTTTCATCCATTCAAATGATAGACAAAGCAAGTAAAAATTCTTGCCTCTTTGGGAGTGACCACAGTGGAGACCATTTCTATACTCATTTTAAGGGTTTGTTTTTTATTTTAAATGACATGTGCAGAAGTTTTTTCTTAGGTTGTTACTGCCAGTCACAGCAGTGAGAAATGTCTTTTAACTTCAGAAACTGGCAGTGCTCATATAGCCATTTTAAAGCTTAAAACAAAAGAAAAAAATGGTTTTAAACATTTATAATAGGCCAGTACTTTTCTGGAAGTGATGGTTTGATGTTTGACTACAAAAATGTATTGACTTATATTTTCAACAATTCTGAAAAGTAGGCAAGTGTAAAAATCATTTCAATTTTTTACATTATATTTATACATTGAAAGGTCAAATAAAAAATTATTTTGAGCTGACATTTTTGAAAATTATAGGAAGGAAAAGATCATATCTAGGACTGTGAAAAGATATGTAGCGAGTAAGGAAACTATGTGAAAAAATCACAGGAGAAATTATCTGTCATTTCAGATTTGCAGAAGTCCACGATAAAGATGCTAAAAGAAAAAATATGTTATTCAATGGTTCAATTTATAATTAAGAACATAATCATCTATAAAAAAAAGCAGCAATGATAGTATTTTTTGCATTGTAAGTACTGCTAAGGTATGTAGGGAGGCCTGTACAGTAACTCAAAGAATTTGCTATCTAAGGCTTAAGGAACAGAAGCAGATCAATAAACTAGGCACTTACATGACTTAGGTGGAAATGTAGGTGTCAATATTACAAAAAAGTGATCCAGTATTTCCAGTGGCCACAAACCCCCATGAAACTAAATTCATGTGGTGCCTATATTGTGGAGAGCAATAATTATGAGGGATCCTGTTTTTCTCTGATAAAAAAAAATCCCCAATTTTAAGGTCTAAAAAGTAACCCAAAATCCACATTTTACCATGATTAAAATGAAACAGCACTAATATATATATCACACACACACACACACACACACATATATATGTGGCATTTCATTTTAATCACAGAAAAATGTGGATTTTGGGTTACTTTTTTAGATGTGAAAATTGGGGATTTTTTTTTAGTGAGAGAAACCAGGATCCCTGAATTGATTGCTATGGGCCTAAAAGCAGAAAGCAGGGAAGAATGGTACTTTAGAAACTAAAGTTAAGATTTTATTCATGTGCTAAGCACGCAGCTTCCACCTTAGTGTTGTTGCAATCTATAATGAAGACAGATTAGTCTTTATATGACACACTGTTATCATTGAGCTTTGTATGAAGTGTAGTTATTTCATTCAAAAACATGTCCAAAGGAAGTGGTGCCATTCACCGTTCTTAAAGAGGTCAGGGCATTTGTTAGTAAATTGGAGATCTGGGTTCTAGGCCTTCTTCAGCTTGAGTGGACAGAAATCTTTGTATCCCAGGAAAAGACTGCTCATATGGGTGGGGCCCCCCTCTAACACTCTGTTGAATGTGTAGAAAGGAATGGACAATTCATAGATTCAGAAAGAAGAACAAGAAAGGAAGAGCAGGACTAGTGCACCTATGAGAGCACATTCTGGAAGTGGGGAAACCTGGATTCTGGTCCCTAATTTCAGGCTGTTTATGAATTTTACATTAGACAATCATTGAATGAAAAACAGATATTTTTGACCCAGGATGGGGGTCCAGAATCCAAGTGTCCCCTCTCCAAGGGACTCTTGTCATCACTTGATTATGTCATTCTCTTTCTGAACTCATGAATCTTATTTTCTTTTCTGCATGGTGGTTCAGCTTCAACAGGAGGATACCTCCCACCTGCTCAGACTCCTTCAGTTCCTGGTTGTTAGAATAATAGTAATTAAGGGCTGGAAGGGACCTCAAAAGATCACTGAGTCCAACCCCACTGCTCTGGGCCAGAATCCTGCTGAGATCAAATGATTCCAGCAAGATGTCTGTCCAGTCTCCTCTTGAAGACTTCCAAGCTTGGGAACTACACCACCTCTTTGGGAAATCTATTCCAGATTCTGGTCACCCTTACCATAAAGAAGTTCTTCTTTGCATCTAATCTGAAACCATCCTCTATCAGTTTATGGCTATTGCTCCTGGGGTGCCCTAGTCAACAGTTTTTCTCCCAGTACCTGATATTCACCCCTTACATACTTATAGGCCACCACCAAGTCCCCCCTCAGTCTTCTCTTACCTAAGCTGACCTATCCCAGATCCTGTAGTCTTTCCTCATATGGTTTGTCCTCCAGGCCCTTAATCATTCTTGTGGACCTTCTCTGGATCCTTTCAAGATTCTCTGTCTTTTTTGAAGTGTGGTGTCCAGAACTAATACAGTACTCCAGTTGGAGTCTCATCAGTGCCAAGTAGAGAGAAAGTATCACTTTCTTAGCCCTGCTCACAATGCATTGGCTAATGCATCCCAGTATGCTATTAGCTCTATTGACTACAGCATTGCACTGATGGCTTATGTTCATGCTGTGATCAACCATAACCCCAAGGTCCCTTTCAGCCATCATGCTGGGCAGGACATCTCCTCCTAACCTGTATTCATGTTGCTGGTTACTCCTCCCCAGAACTCTCTTTTGAGAGAGGTAGGGGATGTAGATTAAATCCCCCATAGGCTGAGGATGGTCTAGCTCTTCCAATTCCTGAGTGAATTTTCCTACCTTAACATTATACATTCTTTACTATTGCATAGGAAGGTCCGTGGTAACACCACCATGCTCAGCTCAGTCACGTAAGTGGAAACTTATCCTTTGGATCCTGAGTGGACAGCAGTATGGCCAGCCTGCTAATGTAGAGCAGCTTATAAGATTAGCGTATAAGGGCTAAATCCTGTAAACAGTTAAGTTTAACAAGCTACAGTTATCACATGTGTATGCATTTTCAGGTTTAGGTCCCAAATGAGGAAGTAATTTAACAAATGGAGGACAAGCAATCCTCAGATGTATCATTTAATAAACAAACATATATAGGCAGGCATCAGGAAATTTTGTACTAAAAGCCAGGCTTCAGTCCATTTATGTTATATCATCTGAGAGTCACAAGTGGTTTAATCTTTACTGCTGTAATTGAAGAGATGATCAGAAAGTCTTGAAATGGAAAAGATTATCAATATTCTCTGAGCTAAAACCATAATGAAAAGAAACAAAAAAAATAAGAGGCAGGCATTCCAACAGCAATCTAACCTATTCTCATTTAATGTAACTTGTCAATCATTAATAGTACTTTTCCTAATAATAAATTATATATAGAAAGTTTTATCAGAAAAGTTATACATTTAATTCAATAGAAATGATAGCCAATAACACATTTACGACACATTTCTGTTTTCTGGTTTGACCCTTGTGTGCCACGTAAGGAATAAAAAAGATCTATCTAAAGCTATATTGGAAGGGAATGCTGTACAATTGCCGGCATGCTGGTTCTAAGATCAGCATAACATGCTTGTTTGGTATAGGGAACATGCTAGGGGAAGGAGGAGAGTAGGAGGTGAGGGAGGAGGCAGGGAGGGTGGAAATTGCGTACCGTTGACACATGAACAGTTAAGGACCCTATTTCAGTGATGCAAGCCAAAATACATGTTTGGAGCATCTCTAACATAATGGGAGCTGACCTGGAAATTAAGGACACTTTTACATGTGCTCTTATGCATTAGAACGTATTGGAGCAGACTCGATTAATCAAACAAGCTTCAGTTAAGGTGCCCTGCTGCCATTTTGAAATGCAGGATGCTGAATATAGAAGACGCTGTGGGTGTTTTAATTACAGTGACTCCTGAGAGCCACTCTAATTAAAAATCCCCCCACTCTCCCTCCCCCCAGATGCTGGTGCATGTGTACAGACACCCTAAGGGGGTTTGAGCCAGCTTCTTGTCAACCTTAGGATCACAGGAAAGAATCAAGCCCAGAGTGACTATTTGTTAAGTCATACAATCATTGAGGCTAAGTTAACTTATTTTTTTGGCACATCATCCACTGGTCCATTACTTTGTCTAAAGATTTGACACTGTCTTACAGTTCAATGAATATGTAAAAAAAAGTTAAAAAATCCATTCAGTATTATCTGATTGTATATGGGCATCAAGCTGTGGAGATGTATTTAATTTTGAGGTAGTTCAATACTGAGCATGCTGTTTAAAGAAATAGTGAAGCGTAATCGTCATAGTAATTAGTTAAAATGAGAGTCATAGGATCAGATTTCTCCATAGTGTAACCAATTATAGATAATGAAATACTTTATCTTTGAATCCTACGTGAACATTGGGTTTACATTAACCCAAAAGAAGACTAACAATAAAATTCTTTCATAAATAGGGACAGGAAATGCTTTATTTTAATAGGTGCTCTGCAAATGAACTTCAGGTTAGAATGTGTATTTTCAGTGTATTTCCTCACTGGTGAGTTTTAAATCTCCCTTTTAATGTTCCCAGAACATAGTGTACTACAGTAGATTTTGTGTAGTATTTTCTATATTTTTCTTTCTCTCTATTGCCTCTTGGCCTGTTTGTTTTTCTCACACTTTCCATGATATATTAGATTTATTTACATGAGTTTGCACTGTCTGTACTACTTTCAAGTTAGAGACTGAAATGTAGCTGCTATCTGAGTGGAAAACTGCATGCATTTAAACAAGTTAAGGAAGGTTATCATACAGTTGATGTATCTTCCTTATTCCTAAAAATATTGACCAGGTAAGTGATTTTCACTTGGTGTTTTTTTTCCATCGGATCATTACATCCATTTATGGCCCAGAGGTAGAGTGACAATGAGAAAAATCTCACACCTTGCTGCCAACTTGCTGCTGTACTGTTCAGTATCAGGTGTCCCTGGGCACCTACACATCACCCTACAGTGACGTTGTTACTGCACCGTGTTTTAGTACTTCCTTTTGGAAGTACTGAAGCATGGTACAGTAACTGCCCATACTGCGCCGTGTGCGTGGTGCATAGTTTGTTTTAGTCGTTACTTTACCATAGTGGTACGCTAAAATGGGGGAATGCGCCACTATGGGAAAGTAGCTGCCAGTCATGTGTAGTCTCACATGATTTTTACATCACCGTAGCGTCTCGTATGGTGACATAGCGCATCACTATTGTGATGCAGAGTGACATGTAGACACACCCTCTGCAATATTCATGCTGAATATATATATTTCTGAGTTGGACCAATGTTCATTTTGACCCCCTTGATAACGACAGGAGTTTTGCAACTTTTTGGTGAGAGTAGGAAAAGGCAGAGAACGCTCATTTCAGTTTTCCATGTGAAATATAGAACCATCAGAGTTGCACCAGTCTAATCAGAAACAACTCCTTTGAAGTCAGTGGAGTTATATAGGAATCACTGGGCATGTCTATGCAAGACAATGTGCAAAAGGCTAATAATACTGTGCAGTAGTGTGCAGGGCAAAAACTGTGCAAATAAGCTACTGCACAGTAGGGGTGTGTGAAACAGGCTGTATTCAATTCAGATTCAGGCCAAATCAGGGACAGTGATTTGATTTGTTGATTTGGATCACTGTCCCGATTTGATTCGGCTGAATCCGAATCTGAAGATTCGATGCTGATTCAGAGAATCAGCAATTTGGCCATAGACACAGCTTTAAATGTTTTTTATACATACCTTGAGGTACCAAGCATGGCTCATGAACGCCGCAGTGATAGGGCAGATAGTGTCCCACAGGAGCATGCCCCCCCCCCCCCCCCCCCGCTGCTAAGTGGCAAACCTGGAAGTGGAACAGAAATACTTCTGGTCCACTTTTTCTGGTCCACTTCCGGGTCCGCCACCAAGCACGCGGGGGGCTCCTCCCACCCCCCCCGGCTCAGCGATTGGCTGTGGAGGGACCCCAGGTGCCCCCCAGACCTAGGAGGCACTAGTCACCAACACAGGGGGGTGTGGGGAGGCCCCCCTGAGTGCTCCCCGGTGGACCCTCAATTGGACCAGAAGTGCTTCTGGTCTACTTCTGGGTCTGCTGCCGAGTGTTCTGGGAACCGCCCCCCCCCAACACTCCTGTGGGAGGCTCCATCCACCCCACCATCTCAGCATTCATGAACCACCTGGTACCTTGAGGTATGTAGAAAAAACACTTAAAGCTGTGTCTATGTCTGAATTGTTGAATTTTTCTGAATCTTTCCAAATCGATTCAGAGGGTTTCAATTCAATTCGGAGAGATTAAAGGGTCTCCTGATTCGATTTGAATTCAGAGATTCGGCCCCTGAATTGGGCCTAATCTCTGCTGGATCGAATCAGTGACCGAAGTTTTGCATAGCCCTATTGCACACTAATATTAGGCTACTGTGCAGTAAGCATCACTTAGAAAACTATGTACTAGTGCTACTGTACAGTAACTGTAGTTACTGTGCATTTAGTTAGTACTTAATTAAGCAAATACTAAACTAAATGTGCAGTAAGTACTGTCCATGAATGAACATACAAATGCTCCCACTGTGAGGGAGAGAAGAATCATGTTTAGCTGTATATTCATTAGTATTACCACAAAGAGTTAAAATATTAAATAATAAAATGTTATTATAGAGAAGGATGATAATACAATTTAAGGGATGTCTTGTCTCATTCTATTCCTGCATAATCCTCGCTGCCATTAATGGGAGTACACACATTTACAGAGCTAAGAAAATATTCCTGGATATTTCATCTTGAAAACTGACTCTAAAATGAAACTGTGATCTTCTGTATTCATTCTATCTCAATAACTTCCATGCCATTTTAGCTTGGAAGACACCAGATGACTCCAAACTGGCAGCTCTGTGAACACAATCTGGGATCTAAAAATCCGTGTGTGCTCTTTCTCCCTTGCACATCATCCCTACTAATACAAATTCTGTGGTTTGAATTTAGATAAATCATTTCATTGATGATGCATGAGACAGAACAGAACAGATTCAGCTCATTCTTCTAAAATGATGTTGTATATGCAATTTTAACAGTAGTCAAAATTCAATATTTGCTGTTAAAGTAACTGAATGTGATTTGCAGACAGACTGAGCAAATGGGGTGAGCAGGAAAATAAAATGCTACTGTGGCAGTTACTCTTCTGGCTGTGACTGTACCTAAATGTTGACCACTAAGGGCCTGATTCAAAGCCCACTGAAGTCAATGAAAAGATTTCCCTTTGAGTTTACTGGACATTGGATTGTGGTTTGAGTCATAGATCAGTTTGACACTTTCAAGTAAATCTAAATGACAGCTTGGAGGACTCATACCATATAATATAGTTTATAAGAATTCCCTGTCTAGACAGGACATTTGGACTTTGTCATCAATCTGGTTGGATTTATTTGGTGTTCTACACTTTATTCTTGCATCTAAGTTTGACAATTAATATATAGGCTTTTCTATGCTTGTCAAACAGAAGTACTTTAAAAAAGCTGAATATACCCTGTCTATGAAACTAGGAGGTATAAAAGACAAGAAACCTCATAAATATAGCTTCATGATTCAAAAAATAGCTCAGTGGAATCAAATTCCTATTTGAAATAGGGTACAATTATGTATTGATGCAATAGTATTTAATGAGTACATACCAGCAGTATCTGGAGACATCCTATTTCCCAAGTCTTGGCAGGTTATAACAATTGATGCTCCATAAGTCAAATCTATCAGAAGACACCTTTCTGTAGATTTCTACATTCTGCTATTGCACAGTTCCCTGAAGGCTCCAAGAGACATGAGGAAAGATATTTATTATTAGTTTCATTTATTGGAGAAAACAGCTCTCATATTTAGTGGGAGGATCTGAGAAGCACAGTGAGATTCAGAGAGGTCCCTAAGCTCCAGGTTTTAAATCTCCCAAGCTTGTTTGTTCTTTTATTTGTCTGTCATTGCACACAGCATAGCGTAGGCACTATGTGTCTCCTGTGCCAGAGAGGTCAACTGGGGATAAGTGGGACCACAACACAGCAAAAGTGAGGGAATAATTTTATATGGATCTCTTCTGATATTGAAGTATACATAGAAAACAGTGAGACTTTGTAAGTTAAGGTACCTGGCAATGCTAAACTGGGTGGGGAGTGGGGAGGGTAGCTTATTATGTAATAATAGCTTCATAAACCTTTTAGTAACTTTTATTTTACCTTCTAAAGCAAAGAACTCTCAAACTCACTCAAGCTCAGTAGAGTTTTCATTAGCTTCAGGCCAGGCTGATCAGACTGTCTGCCCAGCAGAAGCTGGTAAAGTGTTGAAATAAGACATGGCTGTGACCCAGTGGGCAGGTGATAAGTTTTTTGCTCCTTGGGGACAGTAGCAGCTTACTGCCAATCTGTAAACACTCCTTCAATCATTAGCTTCATCTCAGAATAGATTCTCCATCAGGATTGAGATGGCTTGATTTTTTTTTAATTCTTCATACTGACCTTTTACATTGTAAGAAGGAAATAACTATTTCTTTTCAATATAGTTTGGATAATTGTCCCTCTATAATATCATAGTTTCCTAAGTTAAAATAATACATATATTTTGTGACATTTCTGAGTCTGGCACTATCTATCTATCTATCTATCTATCTATCTATCTATCTATCTATCTATCTATCTATCTAATCTTTAGCTCCCTCAATAGAGACTGCAAATACCCCTGTTCTTTGCACTCTGTATACAAGGGAGGTGCAAGGTTTAGCTACAACTTAGCTTTTTATTTCCTCTGACAGTAAACCATTATCAATGTAAAGCATTTCAGCGTTATTGTTCTACAGGATATAAACATACAACTGTTATATACAAGCACTTGAAGTTCTGCTTGACATTCATCTCCTTTAAAGGAGAAACAAGCATCAAATTTCAGTGAATGTGTTCAGATCTGCCCTTGCTAGCCAGAGAAGGAAGGATACAATAGGACATATACCCTTAGGCTAAGTACGGATAGTCAGAAAGCCCAGGGCTGAATTGATTCAATTGTTGCAGGTTAGTCTAACCTGTGTAGAATGAACCAATAAGCAAATGTGAACAGACATTCACTTTTGATTTTGGAAATGCAGCCACATGCTTGCAGTGGCCCAGGCCAGAAGCTGGGGGTGCTAGAGCACTCTTCCCTTTTTGGCTGAAACAGCTTGGGTGAAGGCTAGCCCACCCACCGTGCTAGAGGAAGTTTGCAGGGGAGGTGCAAAGCATCCTAGAATGCTAGGGAATGGTGAGTTAACTTGAATCTAGAGATCTGTGTCAGAAGTTCAGTAAACTGATTTAACCTAAATCAGTTATGTCTGATACTACATCCAGCAAAGTTTATTTTAAATGGGTCTTGACCATTTTGAAAGCAGTTTGTATGCACCGAACTTCAGTTGTGTTAGAGATTTGAACTGATTTTTGATCACTTATATCAGTTTGTGTAATTTTTGTCCCTAACCCATATGACTAATTTCTTCCTCTTTTGGACTAAGTCCTATGGCATTCTCCTCTTCTCACGTGATGCCCCAGCCACCTCAAAACTTCATAGGGTGGTGTCGCAAGGTGTACTTATTTATATTTTGTATAGCTATAAAGTAATACAAAAGAAACTTTGAAAAAATTGTCCAATATAAAATAAAATGATGTTTCTTATTCACTAATGCTATTGGCTGTTGTGGAAAGCATTGCTTATTTTATGATAATGCTAAGGGGTCAGGTAGTTTTTGTGACAAAATGCTTCATACTGGACATTTCAAGAGAAGCAGAGCTAGCTGTCCACAGCAGCAGTTGTCACACCTTTCTCAGACCAGGCTCTTGTGTCCATCATGATATTGATATTAGAGACATTCAACAACATTGGTACTGTTATTTGGATTGAATACATTTACAATTTAGTTTTAAATGACACAACAAAGTTTAAATCTGAAACAACTTTTATAAAAATGCCATACTGTATTTCACTAGGCATATTGATTGTGAGTACAAAAATTAATAAATAAAAACACGTATTAAAATATTTATAATCTAGACTGGCTAGGCTGTATGTAAATTTTTTCATGTACTGCATGCAAAATATTTAAAAATTATACCACAAAATCTTTGGTTTTATAAACTAAAAAGAAACCTCATTCACAATGAGTCACATTTATGTCTCTCTGTATTACTTATTTTTACATATTGTCTGTCTGTTTTTATATGTTTGTCTTATTTATTTTCCTACTTTATCTGCCTATCCCCTCTCTCTCTATCTACTTATCTGTCCAATCTAATCTGTCTAATCTATGTTAGACTTCTCTAACATGCTTATCACTGTGGTATTTAGACATAACATGCCTCAGTATATTTCTGAATATTATTCTTTTACTTAAATGAGTTTGAAAAATATTCAATAAGTGTTGTCAATTAGAATCAGCAAACCAGTACAACTTTAGCTAATGATTAGGCATTTTCCTTCCTATAAATCTTTGTAGTCTTCCTAATAACAATACATTTTAGCTAACTCAATAGTTCTGAGGGGGAAATAGACAGATATAAGTGCTTTTGTGAATCCTTATTGCATATGCATCAGGCATGTTGTGACGATCACTAATATTTTTTGTTGAAATCAAAAACAAAATCACACCAGAAAATGTAGTGAGTCAATGAGCAAAGAACATATTTATCTGAGGGGAGAGCTTGATCCTCCAGATTCTTCCTCGTTTATACTTGATGTTATATGTTGTCTGCTATTTCTTTAGTAGTGTATCTGTTTAGGCTCAATGAAGGAAAAATGCATAGAATAGTTTAAACAACTTTTTCTGTCCAGGCTATTTTCCTATGCTTAAGCATTTAACGTTTAAGCAATAGTATGATTGTTTCTAGCAACAGTATGGTTAATACAGTGTGAGGCCTTTCTGGGTTTGAGTCAAGATCTTTGTGGGAAGGGGATTTGTTTTTTGTTCACAGTTTTGCTTTGTTTCTGCTTATGTGGCAGTGTATCCTAAAGCTTTAAGGAAAATGGGAAGGTCTATTCCATGAACTTCTCTTTGTGAGCAAGAGCTTTATTATCAGTCCCAGTAAATAGTAGTAAATTGACTAAATTTGGATTATTACTGGGGAATCTTAGCAGCCATTTTTCTCTAAGGAAAGCAAAAAATTTATTACTAATGCTTTTCTTATTAAAACTAAAGAGCTCTGAAACAACCTTGAGACAAAGGCATCTCACCATTGATCTTAACCATAAGCATTCTGGCTGTGAACCGTGTCTGTAGAGTTCCTTTTTCAGATTTGTTGGCACTACTCCACAAATTATAATAGGGCATCTCTAGCCTCCTCACAATAACATAAAGAATAGATAGCTCTTCATACTGTAGTTGGTTTTTCATACTGGTACGCAAAGGAAGGCAAATACGAGAGCCTTGTAATACACAGAAGTATGTTCCTAGATGTCTTCTGGCATAATGCATGGTAAGGTGGCAACTCAGAAACCCTGCCCTGCCTTCTGCCGTTTCAGACTAATCCAAGCAAATATCTGTCTCTAAATACTTTTAGTGATATTATTTAGTGATTTCTAGATATTACAGTGAAACTAAAAGATCCACTGAAAAATTGAATGTAGTTTTCTCTTAGTATAGTTTGATACCATTCAGCTTCATATAACCAAATTTAAGGTTCTTAACTTTTTAGATCTATTTATTTCAAATAGGCCTGTATCTGCAGTTCATTTCTCATTCTGACTGCATACTGGACCTGTGCAGATCAAAAATGAGGTTATATTAATGTAATGTAGCAAATCAGGGTTAACAGGGTTAATTAAACTTTTTCAGTGAAAAGAAATATCTAGAGTTAAATCAAAATTAAATATTTCTGGTTTCACCTGTACCTACTGTAGCTTGGTGTCAGACAGATTTTAGTATATTCTACAATTAAAGTTGTAATTAATACAGTTTAGCCTTTGACACAAGTGTAAAATGAAGAATCCTTTGAGATTAGTTTGCTTATTATCCTTTAAGTTACTGAAAGTTAACAATACAGCTTTGTGGATTTGTTGTGAATATGCTGATTTGTTCTTGTGCTTAGTAGGCCAGTTCAAGTATCTCATTGTGTCCCCATAGAATGTCTGTTTGTGCCTTGCACCAAACTCATATTGAAGGTTCACAATCCAGCAAATCCAGCTATAAATGAGTTGTTGTTGTTGTTCAGGCTCAGGAGTTACAAGCAGTACATGATGTGCCTTAACCAGTCTACCCTGATGGGTTATCCAACTCAGATATACCTTTGACCTTTTTGTTCATGAGCCAGCTGCACTTTCAGAAACATATTGGGTGTTGGAATGGACAAAAGACTAGTTGAAAAATATTAATGCATATTCATCACCAAAATATGTCTCGAGTTAATCTTCCCCATCTGTTCATTAAAACGGTAGGAGGACATTGTAGGTTAAAATAAACAAAAAAAATCAGGGCTACTGCATTACCTAAATTATAGGTAAACTTGCAGGTTGGCTACTGATAAAAGAGGCAAGACACAAGTCTAGAGCCTGACCTTTTAATGATTACACCTCAAAACACAGAAACAGTTATCCCAAAGTCTTATCTGGCTACCTGTGGCAATACAATATAGATTCTTACCTATACCAGCTGAGGAGATCGAAGAAGTGCAAAGAGACTGGCAGCAGGTCTTCCTGAATTTTCTGAATTCTCCAAATTTCTCTCCAGCCTATATTTATTGATGGGTTATTCTAATATTCTCATAAGCGCTCTCTGATTGGTTTTAGCTAAAATTTTTATTTCACTGAGACTTTTGACCAGAGAAAACCAGATTTCTTGTGGGCTCGTAAGATGGAAGTTAGTTGGGATTTATGTCTTTGGGAAAGTAAAAACAGGGGTTTCTTATCTCCTTTCTTCACCATCGTAGAATGCTGCTTGCCACTGTCTTGTTTCTCTTCCCCTTAGTTTATGGCCTTCACTGAGAAGGCTGCTTTGTTTTAGCAACTTATCTAAGAAACATAAGAAAAGTATATCTATTATAGCAAAATGGTGTTTAATACATTTGGTTACATCAATCACTACTAATGGGCACATTTTAAGAGAAAGCTTTAATATAGTATATTTGGATTATTAATTTAACACCTTCTTTTACAATGCCTCCTATCAAGCCATAAGCTCTATTTAATTGGATCACATTACTGGTTTAGTCAGATACATTGGCTGCATCCTTAACTGTCAACTAAGCTGGTTGTCATGTTGGCAAAGGTTCATTCTGTGGTCAGTCAAAAACAGGCTTTGGGCCCTTCTGCTTAGTCACACTAAGCTTGGCCTAGACCTTTGAAAATGGCCAAAGCTGGCAACACAGAACAAAACTGGGGAATACACAACCAAACTTTCCTTTAAGAACAGATGAGACAGTATTGGACAATCATATATATAAAGAAAGAATAGAACTGTGAGGATACAAGGGAAATCTGAAAATCCTATAGAAACATGCCAGTAAAAGGGACTTAATGTCTAAAGTAATATGATATGTTGATTTAGTACCAGCAGCTCCTTGGGCATATAACTTCTGTAATAACAGAAATACCATTGTGCACAGTAAGGCATCAAGACAACCAACAGTGAACAATTATAGTTCATTCTTGGGATAATAAAAGCTTAGGATAGTAATATTGGTAGAGATGACCTAAATCTCGTGACATTCCTGAGGAGATGGGAAAGCTAAAATATTTGTATTGCCTTCCATAATTAAATGATAGTCCATGTACTCCTAATAATAGAAGAAAGATTGTAATGCACCCTTAAAGGATGTTTTTAAAGACGGTTTAAGGGTTAGTCAAAAGAACTCTGTCTCCCTACTTGTTCATTCAAATAACCTCCAATTTTATTGTTTGGCTTTAGTGGATCAGCCTGCAGGTTTCAGGGACCAGGCTAAAGAAAAGCCATTCTTAAACTTGTGGGTGTGTGTAGTGCTAGAGTTCTGGACAACAACTAGACCAACATACATAGTTTCCATTGAGGATCATTGTTGCAGGATGATACCTTACCTTGAAATTAGAAAGAAGTGCGACAGGGTGAAGACAAATAGATGACATACAACAAAAAATTGAGTGAAAGATGTCTCAAGAGCGCTTCATACAAACTCCTGAGGTCCACAACTGTCCTGAAGTCATGATACGTTGTGAAGACGAGAAAAGAAAGAAGGCTTTTGACAGAAGCAGAGGCTCTGTAGTTCTTCAGGAGAAAAGCTTTTGTTTAGCTCAGTGCATGAGTTGCAGTTCAGCAGAACTTTTTGTACAGATTTTTTTGGCTGACATTGGACTGCAGCTGTGATACAGAAACCTTTTTTCAATGGATCTTTGCTGAACAAATGTAAGGTTGAGATAGGGCAAATATTTTCATGAGGTCCTGGGGGGAAAGGAAGATCCCTGGAGCAAAGAACTGATGATCATAAATTCAGACAGTAATCTGACAGTCATGGTTTACCTGAAATCTGAACTTTAAACTAAAGGACACAGGTAGCATCTTATACATGGAGTGTCAAGGCAATAGAGTATCTTTTCTTTTCTCATTACTTCCAGTACAGTGTACCACAGACAAAGCAATCAAAGTGAATCATGAATCTTTAGTTAAACCATCAAATACATACGAAACAGCAATTTTTCTCTTAGATTTTATTGAGGTAAGTGCTTTATTTTTACCTAAGAGCTACTAGTGTACGACTGTCTTTCTTACACTGTAGCTTGATGTTGAAGGGGTGGGCAATGAGTCTGGGCTGGGTGTTAAATTTTTCAGCTACGCTACAGCAGCACATTTTATAAAGCTCTGATCTCATCACCTCACATTAGTAAATTCTGCTATTCCAAGGGCTGTACACACTAATGCACACAGGCAGTATTTTTTTTCCCCAGGCAGAAAGCACGTATCCACGAGTACATTCCAAATAAATAATCCTGTTAAAATTAAATACAGATAAAAGTCATAGCATAACTGTGACAGACATTAGCCACAGCAGAATAAGAAATAATCAATAAACTGTAATCTTAAATATATTTTACTAAGTTTCACAAACATACAGCTGTATGTACATTTAAATGTGGAAGATCTGACTATATGCTGAGCTTCATTGCAAATTTAATCAGTGTTGACTGAAAGCAGGCACCTAGTGCACTTGTGGGGTAAGTTGGTATGCTAAATATTCACTACCTTCTTTTATCTGTATTTTCACTCAGCGTATAATTCAAGGAAGCTGCTGAACTACTGTAATTGCCGTAATTTCATGAATCTGTAAGAAGGTTTTTCCGCTTAAAGTTGAACATTTTGTTTGTTCAGTTTAACAGCCCTAGCCTTTGTTGTGCAAATTGATTGCAATATGTTTGCTGTGTTCATTTTTGTTCTACAAAGGTTTCACTTGGTTGTACCAAGGTGGCCTTTTTTTTATTAAAAGAAACGGTAACAAAAAAAAATGGCACTTCATTTAATCATACCCAACACTGCAGGAGAGTGTCTTGGACTTAAAGTTTTGAGTGAAATAACAATGGCTTTTATTTATGTAAGAAAGTAACCACAATTCCAAATGTAAGGTATATAACAGTAATATTATCCTATAGCTATATCAGTATCTATCCATGCTTCTGAAATGTTGCTTTCCTTCAGATGTGATTGAAATCTCTTGCACTATAAGGAGGAATGTGTTGGAAGCATTTGGATTTAGTGTCCCAGGATATGACAGCAGCAATAGACTGAATCAGATCTTCTTTGTAGTGGATCACTGAGAAAGATGGCAAAGCTAAGTTTTTCATCTGATATCCAAATTGGTCACCTTTCTTTGGATGGTTTTCTCTTAGGCCTCACAGCATTTTCAAACAGATGCTCATCAGTTTTCAGTGAATACAATGAAGAAAGATTTTCCCTTTTCTTCTTTTGATCTCCTCCTAATAAATTTCAGAGATTCCAAGTAATAGAATACCCATTCTTTCAGTATGTCTATGCTGCTACCAGAATTTTTATTGAAAACATTTCCTTACTATTTTTGAAAAAGGGAATTTTCATCCTTCTCTTCTATTTTAAGGAAATTACAATTTATACCTCTTGGTCTGTGGTGAAAGGAAGACACCATTAAAGTGTTTAAAGGGACTATCCTGAAACTTTCTAATACTAGTCAATGTAAACATGTACCTGCATTAAGTATTTTTCTGCTTTGTCTTGTACAATAGCTAGAGTAAATTATTTTTTCAAATCCTATTTTTACCCAACAGACTATCTACATAGACTTTTATCAGGAAGTAGCCAGAATTATTTCATCAGTATGAGACTAGGTTAAGTTGGTCTGTCTTTCTACAGGTATTGTTAGGGTAAACTTTTATCTAAGCACCAATTGATGAGATCATCCAAAATAAGTATTATAGACCACTTTAAAAGGTGGTTGTGTTCCTTGTTAAGTATGCATGATCCTGGATCAAGCAGTTACCAGTGATGAAAATGGTAACTTACTACTCTGTAGACTGATTTTACAAGATTCCATAAGACCAGTTCATGTGCAGTGAAAAATACTGTAATGTCCGCAAATAGCAACACCTGGGAATAATGGCCTTGAGGACTGACCTCAAGTCTAGTGTGTAGGGAATATTTCTGTTCCATAACTCTCCAAAGGACCTACATGTAATGGCAGACCTTTGAAAGAACTGATCCTGCAAGAACAATAACTTGCCCCTGGGACAGCAGCTGTGCCCACAAAGTGGCCTCAGTGGAATATCCTTGTCATATCTCTATGAATAACAATCAGATCTAGCACTCTGGAGAACCACACTTGGGTCTTAAGTTGGAAACAGAACATCTCAGCTTTTCTTTCTTTTTGATCATGAAGTTATTACCTGGGTTTATATACCTCCTCTGCTCGTGCTTGTAGGGAGGCAGTTAGGCGGGCCAAAGCTACCATGGAGCTGAGGATGGCAACCCAAGTAAAGGACAACAAGAAATTGTTTTTTAGATATATTGGGACTAAAAGGAAGGCCCAGGGAGGAATAGGACCGCTGCTAAATGGGCAGAAACAATTGGTGACAGATAGGGGGGACAAGGCTGAACTCCTCAACGAGTTCTTTGCCTCAGTGTTCCTAAGCGAGGGGCACGACAGGTCTCTCACTGGGGTTGTAGAGAGGCAGCAGCAAGGCGCCAGACTTACATGCGTAGATCCTGAGGTGGTGCAGAGTCACTTGGAAGAACTGGATGCCTTTAAGTCGGCAGGCCCGGATGGGCTCCATCCGAGGGTGCTGAAGGCACTGGCCGACGTCATTGCAGAGCCACTGGCGGGAATATTCGAATGCTCGTGGCGCACGGGCCAAGTCCCGGAGGACTGGAAAAGGGCTAACGTGGTCCCCATTTTCAAAAAGGGGAGGAAGGAGGACCCGGGCAACTATAGGCCGGTCCGTCTCACCTCCATCCTTGGTAAAGTATTTGAAAAAATTATCAAGGCTCACATTTGTGAGAGCCCGGCAGGACAAATTATGCTGAGGGGAAACCAGCATGGGTTTGTGGCAGGCAGATCGTGCCTGACCAACCTAGTCTCTTTCTATGACCAGGTTACGAAACGGCTGGACACAGGAGGAGGGGTGGATGTCGTATACTTAGACTTCAGGAAGGCCTTCGATACGGTATCCCACCCCATACTGGTGAACAAGTTAAGAGGCTGTGATGTGGATGACTGCACAGTCCGGTGGGTGGCGAATTGGCTAGAGGGTCGCACCCAAAGAGTCGTGGTAGATGGGTCGGTCTCGACCTGGAAGGATGTGGGCAGTGGGGTCCCGCAGGGTTTGGTCCTTGGACCGATACTCTTTAATGTCTTCATCAGCGACTTGGACGTGGGAGTGAAATGTACTCTGTCCAAGTTTGCAGATGACACAAAGCTATGGGGAGAAGTGGACATGCCGGAGGGCAGGGAACAGCTGCAGGCAGACCTGGATAGGTTGGACAAGTGGGCAGAAAACAACAGGATGCAGTTCAACAAGGAGAAATGCAAAGTGCTGCACCTAGGGAGGAAAAATGTCCAGCACACCTACAGCCTAGGGAATGACCTGCTGGGTGGCACAGAGGTGGAAAGGGATCTTGGAGTCTTAGTGGACTCCAAGATGAACATGAGCCGGCAGTGTGACAAAGCCATCAGAAAAGCTAATGGCACTTTATCGTGCATCAGCAGATGCATGACAAATAGGTCCAGGGAGGTGATACTTCCCCTCTATAGGGCGTTGGTCAGACCGCAGTTGGAGTACTGCGTGCAATTCTGGGCGCCACACTTCAAGAAGGATGCGGATAACCTGGAGAGGGTACAGCGAAGGGCAACTTGTATGGTCAAGGGCCTGCAGACCAAGCCCTACGAGAAGAGGCTAGAGAAACTGGACCTTTTCAGCCTCCGCAAGAGAAGGTTGAGAGGCGACCTTGTAGCTGCCTATAAGTTCATCACGGGGGCACAGAAGGGAATTGGTGAGGATTTATTCACCAAGGCGCCCCCAGGGGTTACAAGAAACAATGGCCACAAGCTAGTAGAGAGCAGATTTAGACTGGACATAAGGAAGAACTTCTTCACAGTTCGAGTGGCCAAGGTCTGGAATGGGCTCCCAAGGGAGGTGGTGCTCTCCCCTACCCTGGGGGTCTTCAAGAGGAGGTTAGACAAGTATCTAGCTGGGGTCATCTAGACCCAGCACTCTTTCCTGCTTATGCAGGGGGTTGGACTTGATGATCTATTGAGGTCCCTTCCGACCCTAACATCTAGGAATCTATGAGTGGAGAAAGTGGTTGCTATGGTAGTGACATACCAAAGCTGATTGATTCTTACATTTTGATGAACTTTTGTTTGCCTGAGTGATAAGAGTCAGAGAAGAATAGAGTTTCTTATGTGGCTGATCTTCCTAGTCATGAAATGTTCATGAAAAACAGTCATTTACCCAAGTATTCCTGCTAAGCAATGTAAACATACAATTAAAATTGCTTTGTTGCTGGGCTTTTTTTCTCCATTAAAAATGAGTCCATATTTTGTTTCCCACAAGTTTGTGCTGTATTAGAGAGATTAAAATACCACAACTTTTTAAATAGCTTTTAGAAGAGAGAATGATCAGACAGCTCCAGTAAGTATATGAACATGCTTTCTCATTAGCGTGGTGTTGGTGTGATGCTATTTCAGCTTGACATGAACATGAATGTTTCAATGGCTGAACTGTAAGCTCTGAGATAAACCCTGTTTGGCTAGTAAGAGAGCTTTTCTACAGGGTAACCCTTTTATCACAACTATAGAAAAAATAACCTTTCAGAAGCAGTGTGAGGTTTCAGTCTGGGGGCCAAAACAAGTAGTGAAAACGAGGATTAATTTCCCAGCAACAATCTAAGCTCTCCCCTTTTCAAATAAAAATAAAGTGAAGACAAGGATTTCTTTACAGAAGAGATTTAGACATATATGAAAATATCAGTCTTTTTAATTTTCCTAATTAAGCACTGCATGCAAACATAAACATAAACAAAGAGACTCATGGCAAAAAAGCAGCAAACAAAAACACAACAAACCTAAACAAAACCCTAAAAATGAACAATAAAAATCCAAATCAGGAGCTAGCTAAGCCTTGCTTTCTTGGTATTTTATACCTTTTATTAATAGTTTTTTACTACCATTACCTTAGTGTTCCTTTGAGTTTGATCTGCGTTTTAAATACGTGGCTCTAAATGCATTGTGGTGATGATATATCTGTAATATAGCTTTGGATGCCTGTTATGATTCTCCCAGTGTATTTCTGACTGCTTCATTAGTTGCCATTTTCCCCTAATAGTTGCATTGCAAATCTATTTCTTTTTCTGTTTTTCTGTCTGATCTTCATTTCTTTCCCCTATGGGAACAAGCTTTTGGTATCAGCTCCTGAATCTTTGTTGCTTTACTACAGCCTTGCCAGATACTGGTATCATCCAGAAGTTTAGTAGAAGGATTATGTATTGAAATGATCTCTAAGTCAGATATTATACATTAAGAGAAATCTGAAAGAATAAAAGATTTGTCATGACTATGCAGAGATGTGGAAATGGATTGCCACATACTGTAGGGTGATAAGTGATATTCTGCAATAGTTATCCACAACGTTCTTCAGTTTATCAGTTTGCATTTTGCTCAGTTAAAGATATAGTTGTCATTTTTTTCACATGAACCTTGATTATCTCTTGCTGTGTCTCCAGCCATTTATTTATGTTTGAAGCAGTCATCTCTCTGAGTATGTAATTTTAAACCACTGAAAAATCATCTTTTCTTCTGTAGTATTTTTCCTCAGGATTGTTAAGAAAGATTTTGCCCTAAACTAAAATGACAAGGAATAATTGTATCAGTTTGTACGTGTATGTAAACTAAGTCTAATGCCTGTTCCCTTGTTTATTTTACAGAAATTCCAGACAGCGTAGAAAGTAGTAGCTCCCTAATGGATGTAGGGAGCTATTACAAGTATACTACTGGTGGTGCATTAATAGCTGTCATTGGTAGTATCATATAAAAACATTAATGTCAGCGAGTACTGAGCCTAATAATACTGCTTGTGAATGGACTAAAGAGAGAAGAGTTAAAAAGCATAGATGACTGTTTTAGACCCTTGTCCTTCACCTACAGAAAGAGGGGTAAGGCTGTTACTTTAAATGATAGCTTTGTACTTCAAGTGGTAGTTTGTTAGGTATTCTCTATTCATGCCAAAGTTGATTTTTGTATACTGAATACATTAAAAGTAATGCAGAGGCCTGATACATATTCATAACTTTGCTCTAACGCTAAAGTACTTTCCTTGTAAAGCCATCCAGCTAGGGATATTGTGAGCACCAAAAGCAATTACTTCACCCCATCAGTTTGGTCTAAAAAAGAATACCATTAAACTTCTTGTTCTAAATTTATTGTTCTAACAGAGAACTAGAAGAACATTCTGCTGGGATACAAGTACAAGTACCAAAATTAGAGGCTTTTATTCAATTATATCTGACAATTTTGCATCCCTTTGTATTTTTCAATCTGCAATTCATTCATTCACCTATCACAAGCAGTGCTAGAACTTTCAGCTTTAATTTATGGCAAAGAGAAAAAGCCAGCCAAATGTACCAAAGAAAAGGTTAATTTTCTATGTAAATATTAACATGTGCTAATCTTAGAAATAAATGATAAAATTTTAGGAAAGTTATAAGCATAATTATTTCTTATTTGCATTATTGTAGCATATAGGAGCCTTATTCAAGTGCCAGAACCACTCTGTGCTAAGCACTGAGCAAAAAGAAAAACAACAATGGCCTATGTGTCAAAGAGCTTACAATCTAAGAACAGGAAAATCAAAGACAGATAAATACAGACAGGAAGATGGGATAATAATTTGTAAGCAACAATACTTTCAGTGCACCAGCCAATCTTTTGAGATCATGGCAAAAGACAGTTTTAAGGAGGGATTTGAAAGAGAACAATGAAGTGGGTTTGTATAGGCGTGAGCAGTACATGGGAGGAACAGTGAAGGTACTTGTTTGAAAACAAATGAGTGATGGAGGCTGGCATTTTGACTAAGCAGGTAGGAGTCAACTTCCTAATACTGAATTAAGAATGATAGGTAGGAGGGGAAAGGCTGTAAACAACCCTGAATGTAATTTCTGCTTGTTATGATAAAGAAGAGGGAAGGTTTAAAGGAATGATCACCATTTACCGCCAATATGGTTAAAATAAAAGCCCCGGAAAATTACCTTTTCAGCAGTATTCTGAATGGATAAGAATGCAAGATGGCCTTTGTTGAGGCTAAAGTAAATGATGTTCCCATAATCAAAAAGAAGAGGATGAGAGCCTCAATATTATCTGTAAATGGATAGGTCAAGAGATCTTGTGCAGAAGGAATCCAGAAGGCCTAGAAATAGCCTACATATGGGGGCATAGAAAGAGTCAAAAATGACTTTTAGGTTATTGGCCTAAGGCAGCACTTTGTGTTGCCATAGTAATTGAGAAAGAAGGTCATTGTCAGGACGTGGAGTGGACGATTACAAATTTTTCTTTAGCCATATTGATGGGTGAATATGGATTAGAAGATTTGAGACTCAGCTGAGATGTCATTTAATATTTATTATATGCATTCTTATAGCCCATAGTACTGGATAATGACCTTACTGACACAGGTCTGGATTTGAGAGGTAGGTCTATGTGTCACCTGTAAAGAGACAGTAGGTGAATTTTTGTTTATGATGAGATGACTCAGAGACAAGATATAGAAAAGGTGCCATCTGGCCTGTTTAGAAACATGAAGATTTATGGGAAGTGGTACACTCATGAGTCACAACACCAGAGCAGATCCATAGTTAGTTGGCAGAATCCTCCAGCCAGTGGATGCACATTTATGTTGCTGTAGTTATTTTGCCTGAAGGGTCCAGCCAGGATTGGAGTCTCCTATATTGGGACAAACCTAGATATTTGTGCATAGTTTTTACTCAAAGTCTTGCTAAATAAATGGAAGTTGGCATATTTAATAAAAACTAGCAATATTTCATTAGCACCAGCATTAATCTTGCCTGCTACCTCTGCAACTAATTAAAAACTAAGATTATGTTGCAGAAAGCACTCTTTAGAGATAGAACTGACCTATAGTGTACAATGGTGGAGTCGCACAAAATCTCTAAGTATGTGTTAGTATGTATGTAGTATCTTAGCACCTCACAATCCTGAATAGAATTGATTATCTCTGGATACCGCCCTGTGAGGTAGGGAGGTATTATTCTTACCTCTAAAGTAAGAAATAGAACAGATCTAAGAAATAGAGCATGTTTAAGGTAATATGGGCAATATGTAGTTGAAGTATGAACTACCATAAATGGAAGTCTCTTCAACACTAGTGTATTTCCCCAACCACTAGACTATGTTTTCTACCTGATGTAGATGTGTGCAATATTTTCATCAGCATCTTTCATTGGTATGGCTAGAGAAGGGCTATGAATACAGGTATGGTGAGGAGTCTGTACATGAAATTCTTTCCAGTACAATGGAGGACCTATAACCTGAGGAAGCTGTATTAACTTCCCTGAGAAACTTTCTGTACAGTGTATCCTCTGTGCAAAGGAAAATCTGCCTGAGAGTGGTACTCTGGAATTAGTGCTGATGTACTGGACCTCCATACACATGGCTCTTGCATACTGTAGCTCTTCTAGAAGCCAGATAGATCTCAGGAGAGAAGAATGATGAAGAATTCAATATCAGGTCATCTGTCCTAGGCTTTTTCATGTAAGGGTATGAACTGGCTCTATATCTTTGCATTAAATATAGAATTTGAAGTTTTAAATAGCTTTTTAAAAGGAATAATTTGATATACAGGTATCTAATTTTTTTTTTGTATTGCAGCAATGCATCAATGCCTCGGTCTTGCACCAGGGCCACATTGTCCTAAGTGCTGTACAAACAATATAACAAAAGAGATTGTCCTGTATCCGAGTGTTTACAGTCTAATTGCAGTATGGTAAAAAATAGGTAGATACAAGAAAAAGTCAAGGGAGTACAAGGTAGCTAAAGAAAAAGGAGTTCTCATTTACTATACAGCCATAGTTAAATCTACTATCTTTGCCCCAGTTTCCTATCCATAGAGCACTATTGTGCTTTACAAACAGGGTTATGACAATAAATCTGTTATAGATTATGATATGCTCAGATGTTGTGTTAATAGGGTTATACCAGTACCTAAGAACATAAACTTCATGTTGAAAAATATATGTCTTGACCATGCCTATGTAAACCTGCTGAAACATTGCCATCTATTCATCTAACTGTCCTTGTATAGTAAGGCTATTTCCTACAATCCCTACTCATTTTTTTATCAGGCAAAACTTGTGTTGAAATCAATGGAATCTGTGCCACTGTGAGGGATGAAAATGAGAAACTGATTTTGGCTATTGATGTCCAGCTGCAGTTAATGGCTTTAAGTTTTCCTTTAGTCCATCTGCTATCCTAGCCATTCATTAATTCTTACAGACTGATTTGGACCTTCGTTCTTGTTGCTTAGGATAGTGTGCATTAAGGAACTTTCAGCTAACAGTGTTACCTGAAGAACTATTGGTAAATCACAGCCAGGAAAGCAGACAAGGTTCTTTGAGTAGAAGATGTGAAATCTTTTATTAGACCAACTAAATAGTTGGAAGGATTGTTCTTTGCAAGCTTTCTGGCACGATCACTTCTTCAGGCATAGGGAGAGTCTGTTGGTGTTTTGTGTGCTCTCCTATGTCCCTAGACCAACATGGGTACAACCAACAACCTTAAAGACAGGAAAGCATTCATTTCAGATGAGTTCTAACAACATAAGAAATTACAAGCAATACTCTCTTTTAAGATGTTCTTAGTGAAAATGAAGGCGAGTTACAAGGCAAAATTGCAGCCATTGTCAAAAGTCCTTAAATATAAGATTAAATCATTTCATAGTTGTATCATTTTCAATTGGGGAATTGCAGTTTTGTTTTTTAAGGGCTTGTTAATGAGAAAAACTTCACTAGAACTTGAAGGAGTATTAGCTGTTGTGATGATTTAAGGTTGCAAGTGCTTGGATAAACACAGATGATCATTTTAATAGATCTGAATTGTCACCTGAGATTAAACAAGCACCTGGTTTATCTTTTTACTGTACAAATGCACATAATTTACAATATAGTTTCACATGTGGTCTTTTTGATGTTTCCCTTAATAAATATTCTTTTCTGTGTAACAAAAGCAGCTTTGTTCTTCTGCTCTGAACATTCTTAAAATTTATGGAACAATAGGTATAACCTCAGTCAAAGGAGTTATGTTCCTTACTTCCTCATTATAATGTAGGTAGTGCAGATTATGATTTTTTAAATATTTGCTTATATTTGATGCAGTCTGAGTCTCTTTTCTGCTCATGGAGTTACTACAGAAAATATATTTGTAAAACCTGCTTTATTTCTATTCTTATAAATTAATAGTCTTAGTTTAAGAGACTTTTTTTTTTTTTTTTTTTTTACAGGATATAGCTAATTAATTATGGAAACTGTGCCGGTCACATTTGCTAATTTGTGGCAATTCTGCCAAATTTAAGAGTCAGGGGAGGGATGGTTGCTCAGGAAGGTACATTTTGTGCATTCATATTTTTGCATAGATTTTCCAGTTAACTTTTCCAAAATTGGCTATTAAAATTTAATGGCGCGTTTAACAAAGATTTTCTGTTTCAGTGCTCATCAGCCAGGTAGCTATTTTCTTTGCTCACAGCAGCAGTTTATTTGACAGAAAGGATCTTTTTTTTCCAAATACATTATCATCAAAACAGTGCAGAGCTAGGAATGAACAATCATTTTTTATTTTTCTATGATGTACAGAATAAGCTCTGTAGCACCTTATCTTCGCTCACTCAGGCCTGCAGCCTGAAGTGAGCACTGAAGTAAGGCCAATTTTTATTTTCTGATGCAGACTTCTGCAGACTAGAATGTAGGTCAAGACCTTCTGACCTTATTCCATGTGCATTGTGCTGGTGCTTAGTAGCAATGATTTTTTATTGTTGCAGTGTGTGTTGTGAGTCTAGCAGTATGTAGGGTGCTGCTCATAGTGTTTGGGCATGTATTGTGAGAGCTGCTTTTAAAATAAACTTTTCATAGAATAAGAGGCATCTAGTCCAACCTCCTGCCTGAGGCAGGATCAGTCCTATCCAACCCATCCTATACAAATCCATTGTCTAACCTCTTAGCAAAACTACACAGTCAATTCTGATACAACCTAACACATAAAACCCTAACCTGCCACAGGTAAAGCACAGGATCATGGTGTACAGTGTCTTGCTGGTGCAGGGGTTGTTAATATAAGCTTGAGAGATTCCAGGAAGAGGGGCACAAACCCCATTATAGCCACAATCCATACCAATTTGACCACAGGATAAAATTTGTTCTTGTTCCTAAATATAGTGATTGGTCTGATCCTGAACAGAGAGGCAAGGCCCTGTAGCCAGGAACATCCAGATTTAAGTCCCAGCAGCACCACTGGCACACCCCGGTCAAAATCCCCAACCTTGGCTGCAGCCATCACATAATGACTTTGAAGAAGGATTAAGAAAACCCTAGGTAGCCAGGGGGGGGACATGGTGGCCAATGTCCTGCTGCTGTAAAACATGTTAATAGATGCCCAAGAGATCCCAGGAAGAGGGGTATGCTGCCTACTACAGTGGCAGGCAAAAACCTGCAGTAGTTGATAGATACTCCCCTCTTTATTCCCTTCTCCCTGCCACCCACAAAAGGCAGCATCTTTTATTTCAGAAATCACAGTTTTGGTTTAAATAGCAAGCCGAACATCACTGTTTACAGGTTATTTTAGGATCAATCTATTGATGCCTCCTGGATACAGATGGAACTGTATGTATGCAAGCATGTACAGGTGTGCTTTCTCTGCATCTGTTTCACTCATAATCATCCTGAAAACCAAAGATGTTCTTTTGTTATAGATAAAAGCTTTGTGCAGACCTACTTAGGATATTAAAAGCAGGAGATGGAGTTAACCAATAGAGAGTAAATTAAGTGAAGGAAATTTAATGTAGACTTCAGACAAAATGCCCACTGGTGAGGTCTATTAGACAGTGAAAGAGCTCCTGAAAGGAAGATACAGAAGCTGTACCTGAAAGTGGTACAGCGTAGGAAAATATATTGAAAAAAGCAAACCAATATTGATACAGTGATGGACTGTACCAAGGGTGTCAAACTCACCTGCACCTGCTACAGGCCAGAGTAGGACCTGGTGGCTGGGTAAACAGTGGTGTTGGGATTAAAACTGCTGTCACTCGTCCCACCCGCCTACCACTGACATACATGATCAGCTGACCTCTGTAGCTAGGAATTCCCCATCCCCACTCACCCTGCCTCTGAATTTCTGGCTCCTCTAAGAACACCATGGACTGGATCCTGCCCATGAGCAGTATGCTTGACACCTCTGGTCTAGATTAACATCTATAACCAAAGATATATTTATCTTATATGCAGACATATATATATATATATATATATATATATATATATACACCTCTAGAATTACTGGAGCTAGGCAATAAATAAATAAATAAAAATAAAAAGGTACATTGAAAAGTTTAATCTTAGTTTTCCTGGGAAAAAAGTCACCAGATTTCCAGGTTTTTCTGGCAACTTCAGTTATTTCTTTGATTCCTTGAGCCTCATTAAGGCATTGATATGATATCATTTTCACTAATGCATCATAAGACTTGTACAGTTGTGTACAGTAACATGGTAATCAGTGTATGCTTACTGTAGATCATGCATTTACGAGGTCCATGCATTGCAAGATAACTGGGACAGAGTACAAATGGTAAATATTTAATTGACAATATTTTCCCCTCTTTCTCTTTTACAGAAAAAAATTACAATGTAGTAGACTGTGGTACCTTTACCCAAAAAGGAGAGTACTTTATGCCACTAATATTCCCAGGGAAGTCAATGGGACTACTTGTGGAGTAACATATTACTTCATCTGAATAAGTGTATCAGAATTAGAATCCCTAATTTTAATGAGGCATGGTTCCTTCCAGGTTCCTTTAATTTAAAGTCCTTCCAGAAGTTTGAGTAATTTCTAGCATTCTATATTCTCTCAGACTTTGCAATGGACCCGTTTTGACATATGTAACATGCACATGCCTACTGACATACATAACAAATCTTCGTATGAGGCCATGGCTGTCAAAATGAAATGAAACATTCAGAAAGCTTCCAGGCACGATATAGAGCTTTGCCATCAGATGAGCTGTATGGAGCTTTAGGCTCTTTAGCTAACTTAGATTTTAAGCAAGAAGGAAGAAAGAGATTTAGATATTCAGAAGGAGATGAAGTCAGAGTGCTGTGCCAGGTGTTTCACTCACAGCTTAAAGCATGGAAGGAGCAATATACCAGCAAAGCAGACCTACTGAATAATTCATCACTGTCTTACACAGTTCTTTTGCTGCTGTACCATTATTTAGAAAAGAATATTATATTGTTATTGATCACAGCACTTGCTGATTCATTTTGTTTGCTGGGAGGGGTGCGTGTGTGTGTTCACGCGCGCGCGAGTGTGTGTGCGTGTCTGCACACATGTGCAAGTGTGTGACCACATGCGCATTTGTATCCTCAACACGCATACTCTCAGTAAAGAAATGTGTTAGATCTATTAAAACATAACAGCTGGCCTGAATGTATATATTTTTACCTTGCAATAATCACAGTTGATCTATCTCCCAGATGGGCAAGGAAAGCTTTCTTGAAATTCCAGAGGAAGAAAATCTTTCATAATTCTCCCTCTCCCCCCACCCTCAAATAGCAAGGAAAATTGTTTAAGTGACTACCACAAGCTGTCCCATTTGCTGTAACCATGCAGAGAAAGCAATGCTTCCATTGTACATTCATGAAGTCTGGATGTCCCCCTGCAGTGCTCTGTGAATATTCGGAGGAGAACCCAGAAATGGATTGTGTTGTATGAACAGGCTTCTGATGCAGCTGTGATCAGAGCCAGCCTCACTTAAGAGCCAAACCCCAAGGGTGCTCTTTACTTATGCCATTCCAGCCATTGATACAAATAGAACTTCAGCTTGCACAGTTAATGGGAAGTACAGCTAGTCATTTTAACAAAAAATGAAACAAGCAAAGAAGAAAACACTTTAAATAAAAAAATTGTGCTATCAGTCATGTTTTCAGGTTTATAAAGGTGCATCTTGTGCATTGATTGTGCTCCTTATTTTCTAGACTGTTTTCTGAAGCAGAGGAATATTTGTTGAAAGAGGAGGGGAAAAAAATCTCTTAATTTTTTTTCACTTGACAGGGGAACTTTAAAGACTCCAAAATTACTCAGAAGTGGGGCAGCTCCCAGGAATGCATGTGTTAGTCAAACAAACAGGAGGCTGTGGGCGCGTTCTCTGTAAGGTATGTGGGAAAACGGCCGCAGTCGCGTCCTGAGTGGGGCACTGGGTGGTGACACCAACCCAGACACGCTCGGGGATGCCAGGTGCGAGAGGGAGATAAACACCGGAGGCCATGAGGGGGTGAAATAAAGCTTGATGTTTACTTACACAACAGTCGAACGGTAGGTCGAAATAACTTGGTGGGTGATATGACTTGGAGAACGATACAGATGATAAACCGTATACAACAGCAAGGGAATACAGATGACGGACAAGCGACGGGTGATGGGTGAAGACCGCAGTCTAAGTACGGTACAAGTACAATGTCTGGCTAGGACAAGGTACAGGACATTCTGGATTTGCGAGGCAGTAAGCTATGGTGCTTGGAGCAACCAGAGCAGCTTCTGCTGGTGACCTAGGGGTCTGACCAGGCCCCAAGACAGGTGATCAGTCTGTCTCGAGAGTAGGAGCCTGGGGACCCCGCACCAAGGTGTGTGGTCCCCTATATAAAATTTTTAGCCAATCAGAAAGCTCCCCTGATGGTAAGTTCTGGAACACATGGACATGCTGGCCAGCCATGTCCATTAGGTGGTCTTTGGTTGGCTAGACCACAGGTGATCACGCCCTACTTAACATTGTGATCTCGCGCCGCTCGCATAGTGGGTCAGACTGCGGACACACTCCGCCTCCGCATCACCAGTTACAGATGGTTGTGTCACTTAAACTTTTTTGGTACAATAATCTGGCGGGGGGTCACTTTATCTGTTGACAGAGGCCTTTAAAAGTGCCAGAGAACAAAGGAGAAGGAAATTGAGTTCCAACCTGGAGACAGTATGAACGCCTCAACTGTACTACAATCCTAGACCCATAAACCTGGAAGTCAGACCATTGCTGACAAACAAGGCTGACCAGAGAAATCCAGGGCAGCCTAAGGGCCAAAAGGGGAGCACATAAAAAGTGGAAAAAGGGAGAGATCACCAAAGACGAATATACCTCCTCTGCTCGTGCTTGTAGGGAGGCAGTTAGATGGGCCAAAGCTACCATGGAGCTGAGGATGGCATCCCAAGTAAAAGACAACAAGAAATTGTTTTTTAGATATATAGGGAGTAAAAGGAAGGCCCAGGGAGGAATAGGACCCCTGCTAAATGGGCAGAAACAATTGGTGACGGACAGAGGGGACAAGGCTGAACTCCTCAACGAGTTCTTTGCCTCAGTGTTCCTAAGCGAGGGGCATGACAAGTCTCTCACTGGGGTTGTAGAGAGGCAGCAGCAAGGCACCAGACTTACATGCGTAGACCCTGAGATGGTGCAGAGTCACTTGAAAGAACTGGATGCCTTTAAGTCGGCAGGCCCGGATGAGCTCCATCCGAGGGTGCTGAAGGCACTGGCCGACATCATTGCAGAGCCACTGGCGGGAATATTTGAATGGTCGTGGCGCACAGGCCAAGTCCCGGAGGACTGGAAAAGGGCCAATGTGGTCCCCATTTTCAAGAAGGGGAGGAAGGAGGACCCGGGCAACTATAGGCCAGTCAGTCTCACCTCCATCCTTGGCAAAGTCTTTGAAAAAATTATCAAGGCTCACATTTGCGAGAGCCTGGCAGGACAAATTATGCTGAGGGGAAATCAGCACGGGTTCGTGGCAGGCAGATCGTGCCTGACCAATCTAGTCTCTTTTTATGACCAGGTTATGAAATGCCTGGACACAGGAGGAGGGGTGGATGTCGTATACTTAGACTTCAGGAAGGCCTTCGATACGGTATCCCACCCCATACTGGTGAACAAGTTAAGAGGCTGTGACCTGGATGACTACACAGTCCGGTTGGTGGCGAATTGGCTGGAGGGTTGCACCCAGAGAGTCGTGATAGATGGGTCGGTTTCAACCTGGAAGGGTGTGGGCAGTGGGGTCCCGCAGGGTTCGGTCCTTGGACCGATACTCTTTAATGTCTTCATCAGCGACTTGGACGTGGGAGTGAAATGTACTCTGTCCAAGTTTGCAGATGACACAAAGCTATGGGGAGAAGTGGACACGCCGGAGGGCAGGGAACAGCTGCAGGCAGACCTGGATAGGTTGGACAAGTGGGCAGAAAACAACAGGATGCAGTTCAACAAGGAGAAATGCAAAGTGCTGCACCTAGGGAGGAAAAATGTCCAGCACACTTACAGCCTAGGAAATGACCTGCTGGGTGGCATGGAAGTGGAAAGGGATCTTGGAGTCCTAGTGGACTCCAAGATGAACATGAGTCGGCAGTGTGACGAAGCCATCAGAAAAGCCAATGGCACTTTATTGTGCATCAGCAGATGCATGACGAATAGGTCCAAGGAGGTGATACTTCCCCTTTATCGGGCGCTGCTCAGACCGCAGTTGGAGTACTGTGTGCAATTCTGGGCGCCACACTTCAAGAAGGATGCAGATAACCTGGAGAGGGTCCAGAGAAGGGCCACTCATATGGTTAAGGGCCTGCAGACCAATCCCTACGAGGAGAGACTAGAGAACCTGGACCTTTGCAGCCCCCGCAAGAGAAGGTTGAGAGGCGACCTTGTGGCTGCCTATAAGTTCACCACAGGGGCACAGAAGGGAATTGGTGAGTATTTATTCACCAAGGCGCCCCCGGGGGTTACAAGAAATAATGGCCACAAGCTAGCAGAGAGCAGATTTAGATTGGACATTAGGAAGAACTTCTTCACAGTTCGAGTGGCCAAGGTCTGGAACGGGCTCCCAAGGGAGGTGGTGCTCTCCCCTACCCTGGGGGTCTTCAAGAGGAGGTTAGATGAGTATCTAGCTGGGGTCATCTAGACCCAGCACTCTTTCCTGCTTATGCAGGGGGTCGGAGTCGATGATCTATTGAGGTCCCTTCTGACCCTAACATCTATGAATCTAAGTTTCTATGCAAAACTGAAGATGTTCATTAGTTTTGCTCAGAAAGACTTTGTATTTCCAAGCTGCTTTCTCTTTCTGGGATAGTTAGACAAATGGTATGTTGACAAGCCACCAAAAATAATAATTACTTACAAACATTACTTTGCTGTGAGATGGAGGATAAAGTCTGATCTTCTTGAAATCAATGGCAGAACTCCCGCTGAATTCAGTGGGACCAGGATGTCATTTATGAAGTCCCATCTTGCTGGGAAAATAAACACCATTTAACTTCATAAGCGCCCAGCTCCCTCTCCCTCTGCTCAGACTTTGGGAAGTATCTGATTCACACTATGAGGAGTTTAAGCCTAACAGTAGCCATTTGAATATTCAACTCATCTTCACACCTACTTACTGATGTTTGTTTATCTTTATATAACATTCATATCCTAAAGCTAGAGTAAAATTCAAACAGCAAGGAGGAGCTTAGCCTCTACAAGTAGTCTAAGGCAAGTCCTTGGTGAGATGGGGTCTTATAGTCCTTCTCTGGACACCTCAGTTCAGCACAGAAGTTGCACCATTCTTTAACCTGTTAAAGCTTGATCCCCAACTATATCCATCCCACTATGTGAGTTGTGCCCAAGTGAGCAGGTTGAAGTCTTTGCCTTTTCTTGTCCCCCTTCAGGGTGTGAGGGACAAAGGCCCTCATTGTGACAGGCCCATGTGTAAGTTTGTGCAGTCGCAAGAAAGGCTGCTACAACTTGGCTGTTGCGACTGGATAGCAGATTTTCCACCTGATCTGAATGGAGAATAGCTCCTTAAATCTCAGTCACCCACTCCTGAGAAAAGTTAGAACTGCGGAAAGGGAGATCACCAGTGTAAGGTCCTTCAGGAATATTAGTCACTGGAGCAGTAAGACGTGTACTTTAAAAATAAGGCATTCACACTGAATCCATTTAAGAGTCTAGGGGAGTGTGGGTGCTAGACTTTACTGCTGTACCCTTCTGCAGGACCTTTTACAGTGTCCTTGTATAGTTTGGGTTGCTATACTACTCGCTTCTGCCTTAAAAAATCATGAGTCTTGCGGTTACTAGAGAAAGAGTGGCCTTCGGACTGGGGAGTCAATCTGTGTGAGTATTTGATAGTTGGAAAACTGGTGCAATGGAATATACATAGTGCTACATCCTCATTGGATGCATTTGATTTCACAGTTGCCTTTTAAATATGAGGGACCATAGTTTTTTTCTTTAAAGCTGGGTAAATTGTACTGAAGTACTAATTGTACTAGTTGTACTAGGTCTATAATTTATCTACAGTCTGTGTCTGAGGAAATACTTTCAAAATGGTAAAAAAAGACAAGTAAAAGAATGACTCCCCTCCTCTCCCACTTGTCTCCCCGAGGAACATTCGGAGGGATGAGAATTATAATGGTAGCTTGTAAATTTATTTAAATATCCTACCTGTCGATACTGCCTCTTCTGGCAGTAGAAACACACAGGTCTTAAAAGCTCTGCTATATTCCATACCGGATCCCACAAAATACAATGATTTCTTTGTTCCACATTATTTCAGGTGGATTTAATAGACCCAGTGGAGTGGGAACTATCAGTGGCATGCTAAAATATCCCCCAAAAGAGTTAACTTTAAAATACTTCACTGTTTGTGGCCAATTCTGTGCACTTGAACTTTTTCAGTGTAGTTTAATTTTGGAGCAAGGCATATTTTCCCCTTTGAACTATACTTAGCACTTTCAAAATCCAGATTGTATAAGCTTTGATCTAGATTGCTTATTGCATAAGATCCATCACCATATGTACACTTTCCAGTAGAGTGTTAAGTGATGTGACAAATATCTCAGTGTTGTTTGTTCTTTCTCCCTCCTCCTCCTCCTGGGAGGGTAGGGGGTGGGGTGGGATTGGATTATGCTAGCAGTTTAATGTTTGCCTTGGTAGGTTTTGTGTTTTAAGTGTGCATACTACTGTGTGTTTGTACTAAGAAAGCAAATATTGCCTGTGGTTTAGAAGGTGTTGTGGTTTCTGGTGGTTCATTTTTTCATTAATGTCTGTGACTCAGTGCCTTAGGTACCTACCTTTAGAATACCATACTTAAAATATCTTGGCCTTAACCATTTAAAAAAAAAATACCAGTCACTGTATGCTTCCATGGCACTGTAAATTCTCAAATTGATTAACCCCTTCCTCCCCCTCCCCTTGAATCAAAGTTCTACTGCCTGGTTCTTGAGACTATTTGAAAGCAAGACGTATAGGTTTAGTCCAGTATCCAGGCAGTGGTCATATTGGTCTAGAGGCAAAAGCCATTAGGACTCGTGGTAGAGGTGATATCTTTTATTAGACCAACTAGATTTTTGCAAAAAAAAAAAGTCTTTATTGCAAATATCTAGTTGGTCTAATGAAAGATATCACCTCTACCATGAGTCCTGATAGGTTTAGTCCACATTTTGTTTAATCGACTAAAAATGATTGGCTACAGCCCTGGTTAATTTAACAATGTTGAAGAGTACAGCAGTTTATCATTTACCTCTCAGAGCTTTTTGTATTGCTGCCTTCATTGTCATGATAAGACATGGAAAAAAATATATTTTGTGTCCAAGCAAAATACGCATCAACATTCCAGTAGAACTGGAATAATTAGTGCAGGATGCTGTTTACACTAAGTCATATAGTGCTAGTGCTTACTGTTCTCCTGATTGTTAAAATGGGACAAAATGTTCTCCTTTAGTCTGGTCACCACTTAAATCATGTTCATATTTGAATGTTTGCTTCTCGCATACCAGCTGAAGACTTGACATCTCTCTCCACTGCCTATCTCAAGGCAGAGATTTTAGCCACATGAGACTACAGTCTGGTCCTAGTGGCATAGGGAAAACTGGAGGGCTGTTGTTTTATTGGGGTTTTTTTTTTTTTTTGCAGAAGTACATCCACTTCTTTGGTTTTCACACTGGAAAACATACATACTGATTATTTTAAACTGACAAAATAATACTGTACCTTGTATGCTTGGTTTCAGCTGCATAAGTTTTAGGTCAGTTTAAAAAGTAGTAACAATTTATGCAATAAATATTTTTTTCAGTTCACAAAAGAGCTCAGTTCTTCAAGTGAATGAGCAGCATGGCCCAGGACAGCAGAGCACTTAAGTGTCTCCTTAACTCGGACTATTCACATACTTAAGGTTAAGCATGTTCCTTCATGCTCTGTTGGATCAGTGCCAGAGGGCTCAAAGTGACTTTATTTTATCTGTCCCCAGGGACTGTCTTTTACATTTCAAACTATGTTTCAAAATGTGAAGGAGGAGCAGCATATGCTGCTACCACAGGGTAGGAATCTCTCAGGACTGGACAGCAGTAAATTTATAGTATAAGCACAGTGGGAAAAAGTAGAGGAACACTTCCCATTTTCTCGTCCAAATGCTATGGGTGTCTCAAAATAAAGAGCGCTTGCCTGACTTGGGGATATGGATATGTTTTTCTGTGAGATATGTTGCTTTCTGGCACAATAATATCAATCATAAACCAAATGTATGCCTTGAGAGTACACCAACTGATTTAGACACATCTAGCATGAGACGCTGTAGGCATTTTCATGCCTATGACTAAGTGGGTTGGTTTTGAAAAGATTGTGAAACATTTTGGACCCCAGAGATGTTCTCTGTCATACACTGAGATACTTTCAACTTCATAATGAATTATAAGTGATGCGAGTGTGAGGAGACAAATGTGGTAAGACATCTATTAAACTTTGCATAGGGTTGCCAGGCGGAACGAAAATAACAGAAACTGAACTAAAAACCTTGTGACAGATTGATAAAGGGTGTGATGTGGGGGTTTTGTTGAAGAAAATGCAAAGTTATATGGCTGAGTATTAAAGTGTCATACATCATGTGGCAAATTTCTGCAAATGTTTTCCCTTCTGCTCCTCTTTCTGCTTCCTTCCCTCTCAATTTTGTTCTCCTCCCACCTTTCCTTTTCTCACGTACAGCTCTTTCCTTTCATTGCTTTACAGTGAATATTTGATGAGCAACTACACAAATACTGTACTATCCAACTTCCGCTTCTTGTAGCAACATTCCTCTCCCCTTTTCACATCTCTCACATTGGCTCTTTATCCTGGGAGTTTTCAGCACTGCTGTAGTTATAACTCTCAGGGGTATCACCATTTTTCTGTCTTCTTTTCTGTCTTATTCTCTTTCTCTCTCTGTTTTTTTCAGTGGTGTGAAGAAACACTGGCACATATTTCAAAGCCAAGACAAATGGGTTATGAAGATATGTTTTATACAGACTAAAATAACTATACTATACTAGTGTTAAATAAAAACAAACAAACAAACCTTTTATCCATTTAATAAATGTAGTATTGGAAACCCAAATACCACAGTGTTGTCTGAGAGGGCAATCTAAAGTCTATTCAGGTCAAGAGAACTGAGTTGTACTGAAAATATTGTGAAAAAAAATTATCTTTTGTTTGGACTAGCTCTAGTATACATCTTCTGTACTGATATGTCCCCTACTACCCCAGGTTGTGAGAACAACAGTTTTTAATTGATTTATAAAATCCCTCTGAAGCAAGGATTTACACAAAGTAAGTGACTTGCCCAGGCTCAGTTAGGAAGTCAGTGATACAGCAGGAAGTTGAATCTGAGTCTCCCAAATTCTTAGTTAGCATCTAACTCATGCTTACTATTTGTTAAGCCCTTAGGATCAGGAACTAGAAAGTTAAACTATCTAGTACTGTATTGCTATCAAATGTATGAAAAACAAAAAATAATGTGCCAAAGGTTGCACCTACACATGCAATTTACATGGCTGAATAAACCCCAGTGCAGTTAATGCTGGAGTTTATTGCTCCTGGGCACTGCGTTTACACATGCGCCTGGCACTGGAGCATATTGAGCTGAGGCAGAGGAGTCCCAGCTGGCAGAGGGCCCCGGGGGTTAGCCTGCCAACCTGGGGCTGCTCCAACTCAGTACAGTATGATGTGGAGGAGTTGGCTGGGGCAGGACGATGCTTCAGTGCAAGGCTATCTATCAGGCAGCCCCCACACTGAAGCATCCTTGTTCCCCAGCCAGCACTGTCAGCATCTACACATGCGCATTGCAGTAGAGTAAATAAGTACTATCCTACAGCGGAGTTGTATTTGGCATTACTATCCTATGTCGGAGTTATTTAGTTTACTCCATCCTAATAGCACCTGCTGTGTAGACACTGACATTTTAGTAAACGTCTCATGTAAACATGCCGAAAGACTCGTGAATCTTAGACATCTAACTGACTCAGAGCCTGGACCAAGAACACATTAACACTGATATAATTTACATCAGTTTTGTACCCTAATATAAATTACACAGGTGTCTGAAGTAGACACGCTACCAGCTTTTCAGGTGGTTGCTTATAGTAGTCACTATTATAGCATCTCACAAGTACGTGGCAGGGAACTGATAATAGCTGTTTGCTATAGGAAAACAAGATATGTCAGCATAGATCCAGACACACGACATTAATGCAAGTACAGTTGGTATAGATTTACCCCTGATTTTTCCTGGGATATTGGTACACTGGACTGCAATAAAGCGCTTCACATTCGGCATCTGCTCCTTGATTGCAGTTTAAAGACTGACTAGATCCAAGATCTTAGGCAAGTGTAATATCTATTTACATTTTTTCTTATATATAATGAATAACATTCTGCATGTGGCAGCTCTCTAGGAGTTTGGGGTGTCACTTTTAAGGCAGAGGAACTGGTCAGTAAATAGTAAAATAATTTCCCTTATGCCTTAACAACTTATCACAATCATTTCACTTCCACATAAACACATTTTTGCATGTGCCTGTGTGCAGATGATTCTTATATAAGCAACTAGAGCCATATAAGAATTAATTTATCATACTCCATTGATTATCATACCCCCTAATGCATCGCCGTGGGGCTTACTCTGACATCCAAAACTCCTGATCTGTTTTTAAAAGGTACTAATTAAAAGGGAATCAACTTGCTGGAGACATGCACTTCTTTTTCCTCCAAATGTGAAAATATCCTTCCCTTTCTTGCCAAATGTATCTCTGATGAAAGCTTAATACGGGCAAGATTCAGTCCTTGATATAAGCTTTTCTATGACAGTATGTAACAGCTTTAAATTGCATAGCCTTATGACAAGGTGTAAAAAACGGGCGTCCATTGGGCTCGTCTCAATCTAGTCCCGCCCACTTGTTTCCAGGCAAACCACCCACCCATCTTGCCTGCCACACCTTGATGTTCCCGATTGTCTGATGTTAAATCAGGAGGGAGGCTGTCCTTTACCTGCCCTGATGACAAGGGCCTCTGTACATGTTCCGACCTCCCCTTGATGTGTCCCATGCCTTGCAGATGTTTCCTGACCTAATACCCAGTCTCATCATATCTTCATGGCCTAATACCTAGCCTCATCATAGTCTCCTTATCAACTGGGCTCCAAGCCTGCCCTGTCCTCAAGCATCCACTGCTCTCTCTCTATTACTGGGTCCCAGGTCATCTCACTATGGACTCCAAGCCCCTCACAATATAGACTAGGGCTCCAAGCCCCATTTCTCTACAGAGCATAACACCCAGCTCCCCAATATGCCCCAGGCTCTCCTGCAAGTCTGGAGCTGCCACAGGTCCTTCTACCTGGCCTGGACCCTTCCTCAGTTCTCATAGTGAGCCTGGGCTCCTTCTGTGCCAGATCACAATGCACCAGGGATGTGAGGATTGGAGTTTTCAGGCACCCCAACTCACCTTTCACTGGAGAGGTAACTGGCCTGACATATCTGAGGAGCTACCCTGCCACAGGTAGCTCCACCAGGCCACCCCTCCCCAGCAGGGTTCAGTTTTAGGTCATGCCTAGGACCATGAGACCTCCTCCTTCCCTTACCTCTGATTGGTGCTGAGCAGCAACTTAGCCAGTGTTGACCCTCTGGCTCTTGGCAGCAAATTGGTGCCCTGCAGTTCAGGTACCCAGCCATTATGTACTCTAGCTGGACCCTGTTCCCTAACCAGGCATCAGTGCCTGTTTGAGATTATAGCAAGCTGTAGACTGCCTGGCTGCTGCCTATACCCCTGTAAATAACAGAGCACCCTGTGCTCTGTTACACAAAGGTAGAAATGGGAGGTTATAGAACTGAAAATCAGAAATATCTGGCTCTCGACATGGACTCAACATTCACATGAAGAGCTTGTTGTGTATCAAATAATAGACTTCAAAGTCATGAGGCTGTTAAGAAAAGCTGCTTGTGAGATGCTGGACTTTTGAGAGTAGGAGCTGAAAAGAGCTGAAAAGAGTGATAAAAACAGACATAAATAATCCTATGTTACGACATAAATAATCCTATGTTACTATTAAGGAGGCTGTGTGAGTATGCTCTCCTAGTTGCAATGGGTACTGTGGTTGGGGTTTTTTTTTAGTTGTTTATAGCAATGTTAGAATCCTTTGGGATGCTGCTTTGGAAAAAAAACCCACCAAAAAGCTTTAAAACTCCCTCTTCATTAACTGTTATTATTATTCCTTGTCTACAGTTTGCCGGGTCTGTAGCTAAAATTTCTATGTTGATGCCTATCTGTTGTATAAACTCTCCTCCTCTTCTGGCTATGTTTACAGCCTATTTCACCAATGCCAAATTCTTGCCAGTGTTTTATTACCACATGTTATCCTCTTCCTTTTCATGAATGGGCAGTGGTAGTTTTGCTTTTGTTCTCAGGGGGAGGGGAATGTCATTTCTTTCTTCATTCTCTAAATCCATCCTCTCCTGCTAATATGGATTCCAATATGATGAATTGCTATCTCTTGATGAATGACCCTGCCTACCTTTCAGAGACTGGCAAAGGGTGTATGCTGCAGGAAGCGCAGATATGGATTGGTGACAGTGGGTGTGACAGACACTATTTTAAGTGACAAACTGAAGATTTAAGCAAGGGACTCCTACAGCTGAGAGTAAAAGTCTCTATGTCTAAGCTAGAGAGCCAGGTTATAGTGCTGGTAGCTGTAACAGACTCAACAGTAGCTGGAAAAGACTCAACATTTTTTGGCTACCCCGTGACAGATGGGTGGTGGATGGTTATCCTCAGCACCTGGGCTCCAAAGTAGTTTGAATTGTGGAGAAGCCCCAGTTCTGTGATAACTCCCATCTTGGCTGAATTACTGGGAACTGAACCAGTATTATCCATAGCAGGCATAGAGGAGGCAGGCCTCAACTGAGCATGTTGTTAGGAGGTATGTTGAAGCTATGGGATGTTCTCAGCATGTTTGTGTCAAGCTGGGAAAATGTGGCAATGTTTCAAAAATTAGGACTAAGCCAAATATAGGCTATCTGGGTATTGCATGTGGATGGGTCTAACCATGTGATTACACCTAGACAATAGGATCCCTTGTCTCTATATACTTTATGCACTTGCAGCTTATTTAGTGGCATAAGTCAGTTGGTTGATAAAAAAAGAGACTGCTCAGTGCCTTTTCAAATCTCGCCATTCTTTTTTTTTCTTCCTTTTTTCAAAGTCAAAAAAAGCATTACTGTGTTTTAAACATTGGACTCTGGAAACTTTTTGTAAGCTAGTAATATTTTTGTGTTGTGCCAGTTGTTTGGGTATTTTTTTTCTCTAAATCACTCTGCCTCTCTTACTTTTTCTCATCCTGCTTTGGAAGCATCACCAATATTAACAACATCTATTGCTCATTATCCCCTTACAGTCATGGTCAGTGTCAGCTTACTAGTGCCTGTTACTTGCTGTACTTGAAAAAGGCTCCTAAAAGAAGATTAATGCATTTTCAAACCCTCATTAAGTGAGAATTCTCCCCCCGCCCAATCTCTTTTCTTTCTTGTTTTCTTCTTGTCTTGCTTTCAGAAATATTTCTGGTGTTTTTATGAGAATATACAGGGATATAACTGCCTGTTTGTACATTGCTGTCCTGTCTTGCCATTCAGCAGGAACATCAATCATTTAGAAGCTGGAGATATTTTCTGGAAGATGCTCAGGTCGTTTCATATTGAAGGAAGCTTGATTTAATCAGAGATTTGAAAACATCCTTTTACCTAGCTGTGGAGGCCCTGAATTTGACTGCTCTCATGTTGTCACTGTAAAATAAAAGCAGAAATATTAGAGATGCATGTTAGAGAAAGAGACATTCTGTTGAGTTTTTTTTTTTTCTGATAAAGCATAATCAGAATTCTAGCAAGCTGCCTTGTTTTTGCAACCTGCGTGGCAGAGATTTACGTTAGATACTGGCAGATTTCTACGAGCAGTAAATTGTTAATTATTTTAACTTGAACAGAACCAGAGCAGGCATGAAGTCCTGAAATACATTAAGGGCCAGATCCCACTCTTCCTTTTAGGTGTCGTAAGTAGATTTAGATGCTTTGCTGATTCTTTTTCATCCTGCTTGAGTCCTTGAAAAACCATTAATTTAAAAAAAATGAGTAGGTTTTCATCCTTCTCTGCATTTTTGTGATGCAGTCTTAAGGCAAAGATGATGGTGTGTTAGAAGAGTGGACAGGCTAGTCATGTTTTCAGGAGCTTGTGTGAAATTGAATCACACTCAAGTACCTAATAAGTGGAATAGGGACTGGCCCTATAATTCATTAGTCCATTGCTTGGCAGAAGATACTTTCTATCAGGAATGAAGCAAAATTCTTTATATGGGCAGACTTCTGAACCTGTCTGGAATATGTTGAAATCATTGTGGTTTTGTGTAGAGATAAGTCAGAAGTGGAAGATTCATACATTAAGGGCTGGGCTCTTGCTGTTATTGTATTTACCCGTAGACATTTATTTTCAACAACACTTGGCACAAAGTATGTATTCCTTTTACTATTTTTAGGGTGGTCAAGTTTCCATGACAGAGATGGCTGTTTCTGTGCATTAGGTATTCAGGTGTTGTGCAAAAGGTATTTGCCACTCATCATTGCCATTGCACCTATTGTAAGTCCTTATCTGCAACACTGCTTTCGGCAGATGCCAAATAGAGACAGTCAATAATATCAGTTATATGCTTCATGCCCGGTTACAGTTTAATTCCCTCCATTCTACTCTTCTGTTGTGGTTACCTGTGCTTGTCCCATCCAACTTTTACACAGTTTGGAAGATGTTTTGAACTCCTTCCTTGATTGGGTACTCCCTTCTTTCACTCTATCCAAATTAAATTAATTCTGACAATGCACATCTACAAACCAGTAGTTCCTTGTCTCCCTCAGAGAAGTGCCTGTAACTGCTTTGAAAATAATTTTATCAGGGAAAAGTGGGAATTGTAAGATTACAGAGTGCATGATACACTACATCACTGCTTGCTGCCTTGCCGTCTCTTCTCTACCTTAGTATGCACTGTCTGCCAAATTACACATTCCTAGAGCAGGCTTTGTCTCTCTTTCACCTGTCTGTAAAAAAAACCACAGCAAGTATGTACGTAACAACAACAACAGCAACAACTATTGATTTGAAATCACACAATGATTTTCTAATTTGGGCAGATGGATAACAGGCTAGGCTGAAGCCATCATATGCATTCCATGTGTGGTCTAACACAGAATTATATGAAAGACTGATCTTAATTGCGCTGAAACCAATGGAAGTGCTCCCAATGGCAAGCCTGATTTTGATAACTCAGATTCTGTGTTCTGGTTATCACTGATAAAGACTGACTTTATTATGGCAAGGCAACTACAAAATATTTATTATCCCTGTTTTATAAGTGAAAAACAATTACAAGAGTTTAATGACTTGTCATAGACCATGAGCGAAAAGTAAAGAATTTTACGCTGTCAATCACTGGCTGTCAATCTTGAGCACAGAGCAATAGAACTCATAACCTTGCAGATGAATCACATCTGAACTACTCCCCTATGTTTCTTTATGTTGGTTCATGTTGTGTGTCTTTACGTTAGTTCACATTAATGGATTGGTTTTCAATATGGCCACAATGGGTAACTTGTTCAACATGGCAAAATGCTATTTCCCTGTGCATTTTGCTGAAAAGATATATCAGTATATTACAATTAGGTTGTTAAATAAATATTCAAACCATATATCACTGACATGTAATATAGTATCCTTAACAAGTGAGATGAAGGAGTACCAGGAAAAGCACAACATATTTGTATCAATGAATGCTAATTTTTTACAACTTCATTTAAGCAGGACTGAGTAATAACATTGTAGAAATACTGGTATCTTCTGCTTAGGTTAACTTAGGTAAACAGCTGTTGCTTTGCTCAGCTTGCAGTGAGAGTTTTTGTCCTGAAAAATCAGGACCTGGTTGTTACAATTACCTACAGTGTAATGTGCTGTATGAGCACACTGATAAACATTGCATTTGTACTTGCTGTATAACAGTAATGGAGCTGTTGTAATAGTTAGTGACGTAGGCCGCAATGTATTGAAGACAAAATGTGTTTTGAGATGTTCCCAGTAAACCTGAGAATGCATGAATGTCCAGAACGTTGAAAAACAAGAAACAAACCCATCTCCTCATCTGAAGCACCAGGTCTATGAATTCAGCTTATATAAAGAGTTAAAATCCAAAGTCTGATAATTTCTTTTCTTGCTGGGATCTACCCAGCAAGAATGCTTTTGTGTGCTCCAAGTGTAGCATGTGCCTTTCCTAACTAAGGAATAGAGTTTCTCAGAAGTAGAACTTTAAAGGTGTGACAGCACTGGTTGAGAATGCTGATCCTTACATTTGCTACTTGATGAGGTTTGACAAGGTCATACTATAGTGTATGCATTGTTTCACTGCCATTGTGGGAAGTAAAATTGCAATGAGCCGATCCAAAGGCACCAAATGAGCCTGCCTGTCTGGTATACTATGTTAAGGTAGACTGAGATTGATTTAACAAGGTTCCTTTAGACGACAGGGTAGAAGAAGGAGCTGAATGAGCAGGCCTGTGGCCCTTTTAACCTTAGAACATGAAACCCTCTGCACTGATCAGCTTTTCCAAAAGGCCTCCCAATGAAAAGAAAATTACTTCAGTTTAAAATGATGTAATCAGCAGGAATCACAACACTGGGAGGTGGAGTGTGTTATCCCTTTGCCTCAAAGCGTATTTCTGTCTGGAGTTTTTGAAGGGGCTACAGAGAGAATGACAACTCTAAAATATGCCAGGTGTGCAAGGTAAATTGATATCTCAGCTGATTTTGCAATTTGCTGATTTTTAAAAAATGTGAGTTCTTGTTTAATTACAACTAAAAGTTACTCATGGCTTTAAAACAGAGGGTGACACTTACTTGTAAAGAGCTAGAAGGAGCACAGCATGTTTGCTTTCTGTGCCCCACTGCACATGAGCAGCATGCTTGTTACCTAGGAGAGGAAGGACTGTACCTCAGCTGTAGAAATTCAAAGGAGATAGGAAATTTCTATAATTGGTCCCTGTCTGGGGAAAGAGGTGTTTTACACAAGGAAAGAGCCTTGTTAGGAGGTGTTTTTGCTTCCTTATAAACTGAGAAGAAGAGAATAAACAAACACAGATACCAGCCCCTTTGTAAAAATGAATCTAAGCTTAGAGCCATAAAAAATAATCATGTGTTAAAGTATTAAATACACACACACACATACATATACATATGGATACACACACACATATATCTATAGATATACATATAGGTATCTAATATATCTATATAGGTATATATAGAGATCCCTACATATGTCTGTCTATTTATCTATCTATAGATAGCTATATGTGTATCTATCTATATATATATAGATAGATATATATACTTGTATATCCATGAATAACTATTTATAAATTCTCAACACCATTGTGAGACTCTGGATTCTGAGGACTTACATTAAAAAGATAGACTTGCATTTAAATGCTGATCTCAACTTTCCACGAGGGACCACTAAAAGTCTTTCAGTAGAAAAGGCCAGGATCAGCAAAACATGAAATCATTATAGCTGCAGACTTTCTAGACCTGCTTTGTATTAGGTTTTTGAAAAGGACATTTGTTTAAGGATCTGATAGTTTTATCTTGCCTGTAATGCTTAATCATCTGCTGTGGAAAAACACTATTGCTTTCACAGTGGAGGTCACTGTGGAGTGTACTTTTCTTCCCTCTTAGACATTCAGCAGTTCATATCCATACTCATAGACAGGATTAAAGGAGACCCAGGCAAGCCAGCAAAAAGTGCAAAGGATATCATTTATGTAATTGGAATGTAGAGCTTTTTAGTTTGATTTTTGTATCAGTTATGCTGATGTAAAGCAGGAGTGGCGTCTCTGAAGACAGTGGCATAACTTAAGGTGGTTGTAAGTGCTATTCAATCAGGGTTTTTCTATTGTGGGTGGGTTGGTGAGTCTTCCGGGGTAACTGCATATGTTGTTCCCTCTTTTCACAGTCTCAAAACTCCGGTGTCAAGGTGATGCACCTAAAACCTATGGAATGCAAATGGCTCTTAGGTCTACCAATGTCTCTTTAAATGTCATCCAGATTTTTGGTGAGTTTCTGCACATCCATCTTCCCAGCAACTGAGCATATTCCAGATAACAATTAGTGATGTCTGGATCCTTACAAGGTAACATAGTGCAGAATTGCTTCAGCTGTGGGCCACCCAGGTTGAACCATTTGAATAGAGGTCAATATAGAAGAGATAATATTCTTCCATTAAATTTCTTAATTAGGAAAAAAAAGAAGTACCTGTATTTTTATCCTAGATAATTTCAGGTTTTTTGTGGTTGAGTTCCATAGAAAACAGTCACTCTTTTAGTACAAAATAGAGCTTTTGTAAAGAATTAAGACAGCAGCATAAATGGAGCTTATAAAAATTATTTTAGAACTGCTGGGCCCCTAACACAGTGAATCCCTGAGTCACTGCAAAGCACTATTGAAGTCAATGGGACAACGCAATTACAGGTCCCTAGTAAGAGATTTGTGGCCTATGGTCAAAGACCAGTGTAACAGACAGAAAATGGTATGAGAAAGTGAAGGTGGGAGTAGATGACATCATCTCTCTTTAAGTGTGATTAGTATCATAGAAAATTAAGGTTGGAAGGGACCTCAGGAGATCATGTGGTCCAACTCCCTGCTCAAAGCAGGACCATCCCCAACTAGATCATCCCAGCCAAATTACAAAAGCTAGGCAGAAGTTATACCTGTGTTGTAAAGGTATTTAATGCTTCTTTAGGAATATTTTACATAGTAAGCATTTTGGAGACAGGCCCTTTAAATCTGGCAGAATTAAGCAGTTCTAAAATGGCTATTTTGTATTAAGTTGCTTTATTTCCATTTCTTCCACCTAGTAAGTACCTGTACTCCTTTCTTACATTTTTACTTTTATTCCTGAGCAGATGGCACATTCTCATATGTTAATTGTACACGTCTCCAACCTTCTTACGTTACTTATCTTCTTAGATTTTAAGCTCTCTGAGTGGGGGATTGTCTCTGGGTGCTTGTTCAATGTCTAGTGCAAGGGGTTTTTCATCATGATTGAGGTCTGTGGGTGTTATAGCAACATCAGTATTAAATGACAAGAACAATCCTGGCTCAAAGAAGCAGTTTCTTAGGTGCAGCAAGCTAGGATTCCCCAAATCCTTGCTTTTCTGTATAATTATTTGCCTTGTACAGAAACTCCAGTTTACTAGCTGAGATGTTACAAACCTGAAAGTTCTACATAGCCCATAAACATAGAACTCTTTAAAAGCATTTTGATGAATACAGAATGTTGATGAGTTTCTAAGCATGTGCTATCTTATAATAGCCTTAAAAGGGTCTTGGAAGAGATCACACACAAAAAAGGTTAGAAAGTCAACAGGTTGAAAGGGTCAGATCTTAAGTTCAGTTGTTCAGTGCACATCAGTATTCACGAAGAGTATCAGTACAATAACTGATTGTTCAAGCTGCACAATGATGCATGCCATGTATCTGAGACTAAAATTTGGCATCAAGAGTCTGTAAGATGTGTATATAACTCAATGCTTTGAGCAACATAATAAATGTGCAGCTTCCTTTTAAGCTAATCAGCTTAGAAATCCTCATTTCCCCTTCCCCCACCATTAAATGTTGAAACCATGACTGCTACAAAACATTCCAGTTAAAAGTGTATGTTCATGCACTGATGAACCATCCAGATGCATGTAGATTGCTTAGTAAATCAAATGCATGGAGGTAGAATGTATCTGCTTAATTGCTGGGTGTTATGGAAAATATTGGTGCTCTTGTTTAATGACTGCTAGCTAAAAAGTGTAAGTAGATCATACTGTTCTAAAGAAACAATGGCCGCCACACAGCTGGTCTGTTGGTGCATCAATACCCAAGAGTTTCAATTTGACTTCTTGTTTTTACCCTTTTACTTGTAGTTGATAATGTTCTATATTTTACAATGAGTTACAGTGCTTTCCATAATCCTAATAGAATGCTTCTCTTTCTGAAGATGTTGGAGAGCTTTTTTGTTATAATTATGAACATGGGTGAGTCTCAAAAAGCTGAGTAACATCTGGCACATACAAAAGAATCTATTTGCAACTTGACTTCACAGCAGATCACTAGTGTGTTAGCAAACACCTATAAGTAGTTTGATAAGTGATAATTTGCTCTGTTTCCTTTTGGACTGAGAGACACTCACTTTTGTATATGGATTTTTTTCTTGTTTTTCTTTTAAGCAGAAAAAAGTCTGTGTAGTGAACATGTTCTCAGTCTCAGTAGATGGTAGGAACAAAAAGTGATTATCATGTGACATGAATGAATCTATCTTAGCTATACCCAGCTTTTCTTATGTTTTCTGGGTTGGAGTAGAAGACAATGAAAAAGATACCTGATTTTTGAAGCAGTGTTAGAAATTCAATATAGATATTACCGAATATAGGTCTAAGGTGTAAGCAAATGCCTCCAGAATAATTTGATAAAAGGAAATAGCACACAAGGAAAGAACTCAGACTTCTACAATAAGCTATCATTGAAAGAACAATAAATATTATTTTTATAAACTTGAATGGTTTAGGAACAGATTCTAAAGGTATTTTGTTAAGATCCTGTTAATATTATCAGTTAATATTAAATTAATCTAATTCCTAGTGGATAAATATCAGCATTACAAAACTTACTTGGCATTAAGTAGTATGCTTCTAGACACTCTCAAAAGAAAGCACAGAGATTTAATAAGCATTAGCCTAAGTTACCCCCTCAGGGTTATCAGTGATTACTTCAGGTCACAGACAGTATTGGGAAGCTTGTATCACGTAGCTATTTTCTAGACTGTCTCTTCCAAACACTGTGATTTCTAAGGAATCCAATCTTACAACCTTGATAAGCCATGAAAAATAAATATATGTATATGTAAAAGCTGGATCAACTGGGATAAAAAGACCAACTCCTTTTTCCTAATGTAATTTGCATATCTCATTTGACTTCAGTTCAGTTATGTCAATATAAAAGTTGGCTCAAAATATATACATGTGTAAATTACTGTGTTTGTATGCTTGTGTTATACTTTTGCATTTAAAATGAGGGTGGACAGAAAATGCTACTCAAAAGTAGAAGCAGTCTTCAGGTAATCAAATAGATTTATATATAAAAGAGCTGCTTGCTTGCTAAATGTTTCACAATTAAGTGGTTAACGCTGTGAAAAAATATTCACATTGAAATACATTGCTGGGAGGATGCCGAGTCATCACCAAAACTTCTGTTATCACATGTTTGTCAGGTGTTTTCAGGTTCAGTTCCTCAATTAGCATTTAGAGAAATGTGCTGGGACAAGAATCTGGGTTCTGGTTATCCCTAGCTAAATTAAACCAGCTTCTTAAATATATATTTATTGTAAAAATGTCAATATTAGGTAAATAATTAACAATTAAAACATGTAGGGCAAATATATCATGGGTCTTAGTTTAGTTATTATGGTGTTTCTTAGTTATTATGGTGTTTCTTAGTTATTATGGTATTATAGGCCCACATTGAACCATTGATAGCATAATTCCTTTGGCATGTGGATGATGCCATTGAGATGTTAATGCATAAATGATGAAATAACATGGTTGCTGAATCAAAATGTAGAGAAGAATGTGCTGCAGTTGCTGAAATAAAATAGTCTGCATTTATCAGCAGTTACCAGAATTGGAAATTTCAGAACTATTTCTTAGTCTTAGAAAACAAAAGAAAAAAAATGCAATGATATAGAAGTACAAAAATAGCATTTCCTATGGATTTAAAGTGATAAAATGGTGATCTAATTTAACCGTTTCCATTGTGTAATGGATATGTCTGAACTTGCATCATGCTGATGGATTTTCACAACCATGGGGTTCCTATGAAGTTTGTGTGGTTCATGCTCATGCAGGTTCACCTAATGAGTGAGGTTTCAACCTTTGAGAAAAATAGATGAGCTATGATAGATATTTTCAATACGTATGAGAATCTCTTATAAGAATTTAAATGTTACAAATGAAAGGTGTGCAAACAGAACTGAGGAAGACACCTCTGTACTAAAGGACTTTAAACAGATCCAAAATGAAAATTGATAAACCACTCAATAACCCTAAACAAATTTTATTTCCTACCTGTGGTGGAATGGTTTTATGGTTACACTTTGAGCTTGACATGTTCCTTCATATGGAGATAGTAATTCAGTAACTTTATTACACGGTTTCTCTTACTTGGCCAAAAGTTGCATGATTTTTTCTTCAGTATACCAAGGAATATATTTGTTCTTTTGTTTATATGAAGTACATTATATAGTATGAAGTATATTTTATATGGGAAGAGAAAAATAAATTGTGGAGTTATTGTAGAGATAAATAAATTAAATAAAAATATACAACTTGACCTAGAACAAGGAAAACCTCACATAAATAGAGAAAGATTCAACGCTACATTAAGTATGAGTCTCCTCCAGTTGTTTCTAAGGAGAGCTGGGCAATGGCAAATATAAACCCAATCTGTCTAATTGAGTCTATTCCCTAAATTATTCCCTTCTCCATCTATCCATTCTCTGTAATTAATGGAGATGTCTATGAAAGGTACTTTTATCTGTTGCTCACTTTTAATGTCAGTAGTGTTGTGCACTGATAGGTATAGGCTTAATGTATGAGGAAGCTTACTTTACAAGAGGCAAGGAGGAAATATGGGTGGAAGAAGGAAATATGGCTTGAGATAGTCAAGACTCCATATGTTTTGTCTGTTATCAATTGATATGAAGGGGTGTAGTTCAGAAAGTCTTGTCTTTACTGTTTGCAAGGTCACTAGTGAAGAAAGTATAAGCTTTCTCAGAAGGATTTATTGCAACATTTTCATACAATTCAGATCTAAGAAGTAAGAGTATGGAAGAGTTATTGAATGGTGATTCCTTATGACAGTACACCACTTACCACTGCCACGAAGTATTGGGCAAGTTTATAGAGTCTGAAGGCCTATGGCAGTAGTGGCCAGGTTTTTTGACAGACATGCCACAAATTAAGCACCATCTTCTCTGCCCCCAGAGCTATACTTGATAGTGTCTGTGTGCAAGGCTACTGGGATAGAGGCTGGGGAGCTGGAGCCTCCATACAGTTTGAGAGGAGCAAAAGTAGGAAGCCGCTGAAGAAGAAGTGTCACCATCAAGCACCCTGAAGAAGCCCAAGTGTATATGTTAAGCGAGGACTCAAAAGCCCTCTTGTTTAGGATGTTGAGTATCTATCAGAGAAGAGTATTTTAGACACCTCTGTACCAGACTCTATTCCACCTATTGGGTATCTAAGTGGAATTAGGTGTCTGAGTATGGCAGTATTCTAACCTGCTTAGATCACTGACTTTTGTAACTATGGACATTTTACCTTTAAGACTGAGTCACAAACAAACAGAGTGGAAGAGGAGGACCAACACACCATTTGTTTTATGAGATCTTCAGGGACTCAATAAGAACAGAATAGGATAATATTTAGGTGCCTGAATCAACTTTGATGGTCCTCCTATAAGGTGGAATGGCGGAATATTATTTTTATAAACTTCAAACAGTTTAGGAACAGGTTCTAAAGGTATTTTGTCAAGATCCTGTTAATATTATCAGTTAATAGCTAATTAATCTAATTCCTGGTAGATACATATCAGCATTACAAAACTTACTTGGCATTAAGTAGTATGCTTCTAGACACTCTCAAAAGAAAGCACAGAGATTTAATAAGCATTAGACTAAGTTACCCCCTCAGGGTTATCAGTGATTACTTTAGGTCACAGTGTTGGGAAGCTTGCATCACATGGCTTTTTCCTAGGCTGTCTCTTCCAAACACTGCAGTTTCTAAGAAATCCAATCTTACAACCTTGATAAGCCATGAAAACTAAATATATATATGTATGTAAAAACATGCTGGATCAAATTGGATAAAGGAACCAACTCCTTTTTCCTAGTGTAATTTGCTATATCTCGTTTCATTTCAATTGTGTCAATATAAAGGCCCCTACTCTTTTCACCATATACTTTATGTACTTTATGTCCTTTGCTGTTATTCTCTGCTAGCCTCTCTGACTATTTGTTGATATGAATTATAGTGTGATTCTCAAAGATAACAAAATTGTTTCTCTTGGTTTATTTTAGCCATATAACTAGTGACCACTGTAATTTGGACTTCAGGGGATTTCAGGGGAATCCCGAAATTTGGCATTCCCCTGAAACCCTGGAATACTACAGCTTGGATGGAAATGGCCTGAATCTATGGGGGAGAGAGAGGGTGGGAAAAAAACATTAAAAACCCCGCCACAAAACAATTTACCTGAAGCATGGAGAAGAAAGGCAACAGAGCCCTGGAAAAAAAAACTGTAGAAGGGCCACGTGTTTCCAGGGACAGGCTAGTGCAGGCTGATACCCTCCTGGCGCTCAGGTAATAAAGTTGTTTGATTCCCCACTTTGGCAGGGAGTTTAAAAACCCTGCAGGCATAGGCATGCTGGGTGCCTGCCCCCATAGCCAGGCATAGGGCACAGTGTTCCCCCGTCAGAGGGGCTTTCCATTGCCCAGCATGGCTCTACCGAGCCCTGCTTTGGTTTGCTACCACATGGGAGCAGAGGGGAATTTCCCCCTCCCCTTCGCTGTGCAGTGGGGCAGAGTGGGGCTCAGGAGACCCATGCCGGGTGGGGGAAGCCCCTGTGGTGAGGGGGGGTGAACCCTGAGCCCCATGGCCAGCTGCGGGGGCAGGCACCTGGCACAGGTTTCCTCCTCCTCTTCTCACATGGCAGCAGAGCAAAGCAGGGCTCAACAGATCCTGTGCTGGGCCAGGGGAAGTCCCTGTCCCCTCTCCCTCCCAGCCTCACCCCATTCACCCCACACCCAGCCAGCTAAGCAAAGCCTTGGCTGGGATGATCTAGTTGTGGATGGTCCTGCTTTGAGCAGGGGATTGAACTAGATGACCTCCTGAGGTTTCTTCCAACCCTGAATGTCTTTGATTCTATGATTTCAGTGTTTTGCATGGTACAAGCTGAAAAGCTGAGCAAGAGCAGTGTGAAGATGTTGCAAAGAAAATTTCTGCCATGGATCGAGTGAAACAGTTTCCTGCAGGCATCCTTCATGCAAATGGTGGCAAAACAGCTGAAGAACAGCCTGTGTGCCGCTGTTCATGGTAATCAGCCCCATGGCAAGCTCCCTTAGCCAGCGAGAGACATGGGAGAGCCTGCCTTGAAAAACACCTGAACTTGGCTCTGACGAGCCTGCTTTTCCCCCGGTGTAAAATGTGAAGATGATGAGAATAGTGATCATTATCATTATAATACTTACCCTATATATATAATACTTTACATTTTTATAGTGCCTTGCAAACTCACAGTTGTTTTAGTGGGAGAGTTATTTGATAGGGGAAGGGTGGGGTAGAGAATCCTGCTGTTTCATATTAATTAGCATCAAGATCAACTTTATGATGCTGTGAAGAGTTTATCTTAAAAAGCTCATGGAACTGGATGGTACCTTCTTAGTGTCTATTTGACTGAAATCACCTCTAACTGCTATTCTGTTTCTTTTTCCAAAATTAGACCAGATCTCAGATCAAAGATAAGTCAACATTATTTATTACTGGTATTAAAATATTATTTATTATTTGTATAACAGTAGTTCCTAAAAACTCAACCTATGATTAGAACCCTGTTGAGCTAAAGCTCATGTAAACATAGGCCACGTCTACACGAGACTCTGACTACATAGTCGTTACTGCACAGTCATTTAGTATTTGTATAAATAAGTACTAAATGACTGTACAGTATCCCGTGTTACTAAGCGGTAGCATGCACAAATGGCTTTTTTGTGATGCTGACTGAGCAGTAGCCCAAGACTAAGCAGTAGCCCAAGATTTTCTTCCATGTGACGCTACTGCACAGTAGTCTTGGCTACTGCAGTCAGCATCTCGTATAGACACGACCACTAAGTAAGAGATGGCTTTTGTCTAGAAGAATTTATACTTTATATAGACAAAACATGCAGAGGATATAGAAAACATTGTATTATTATCCATATTGTTATACAAATGTACGAATGGGGAACTGAAGCAGGGAGATATTACAGAGGATGTGGGTGGCATGATAAACTTTATTACTAATATATTTCGCAGTAATAGAAAATGAAAATCTTTGGTAAAATGCTGACTTCTTGTAACTGAATTGTAAAAGTATAGATATTGAAGCTAATTTTTCTGAATCTCAAGTGCGGGTCTTAACTACAAGACCATCCTTCTTTTCCAAGACTTCTAAGCCCATATAGCAACAAGGGAATCAGGTTATTGTGCCTGCACAACTCTTTGTGTATATATATATATATATAATATAAATATAAATATAAAGCGTGAAATTCTGACTCTGTTGAAGACCGTATGAGCTTTGTCATTAACTTCAAAGGGGCCAGGATTTCACTCCAGATTTTAATATTCCATTATTGAAAAGTAAATTGGTTAGTAATAAGGGTATCTCATTCTTTCTGTTATACTGTGGCATGTGCAGTCTGCTGGCAAATTGTATTTGATGTACAATCAAAGTATGTCGTCACCTTTTCTATTGCTTAGATATTGCAATTGCATGGTTAGCACTCAGCTTGTATTAATGTCTGCACAGTCGACGAAGGAATTTTATTTTCTTGCTAACGTGATAGAAAAGTCCATCGGGTCTATGTCAAAGTCATTCAGAAGGTTGCTGGTAAGATACCTGGTGCTATACATATATAAGATTAATTTGCATTACAAAGGACTAGAGTCTTTTCTTATTAGGGATGACAGTTAATTTCTAGCTACTAAAGCATTTTAAGTGTTTTGTCTTAATTAAAATTCTTAAGCTTTTACAACCTTAATTGGTGACTAGTCAAATCCTTTATCATCTGTATCATATATGCAAGCCCACAAAAGTACAAACCACAGTCCGTGATTTCTTTTTTTAAATGCTGAAGTGAGGAAGACAAATTGTCAAAAAGAATTGCCTTTGCAACCTCTGTGCAATACCTGCTTCAGAGAATGGAGCTTGATGGTTGCAGTTGGCTTGGATAGATGCAGTTGCAGCATAAAAAATATTGGCAAATAAGAGTGGAATTCTAGCCCCACTGAAACATCAGACTACAATTCACTTGGCAGAAGTTCACTCACTGGCTCCACAGAACAATTTTTTCAAAGTTCTGAAAAGAAAAGGGCATGAAACAGTCTCCCAGTGACAGAGGTCGAAGCTGCAGTTAGTTTACTATCCATGATTATATGTTCTTGTTTTATTCTTATGGGTGTCACCTTTCTATTTGGAGAGGGATGTTATGTTTTACCCACTCATTGTGGCCTGTGGTATTATCTTATTCTGAGAATGCCCTTCATTATGAACATACTGCAAAATTTCAGGCATTATTTATAGTTTCTTTGATTTTGTTGATTAGCTCTGACTGTGTGTTTTAGTTAATCATATTCTGGCCTTGGATTTGGCATGATATTTATAGACTTTGCTGTTTCAAATAAAGATATGGACAGTGGATGTGTTTATGTCAGGAGACTCTTAGTTGTATGCCAAGAAATACAGTTCTTATTCAGAACTCTCTCTTTCATAGAAAAGCAGGGCTTATTTTTCAGCATTCATTTCGGTTCCATTTTGGGCCCAAATAAGACAGTCAAAGCATGTATAACTCCACTGAAATCAGTGGAATTAAATCCTCCACCTCTGAGGCTGAATTTGGCCTGTCGCCAACATATTTTAACTTTCAGAGAATCTGATCCCAGAGCAGTGGACATACTGAAAGCTTTTTCCTGTCAGTCTTTTTCAATTACTTTAGTGTCAAATGCAAGGCATGTTCCTCTATAGTAGTAATTATTGTTCTCAAGGGACAGTCAAGACACAGAGCTTTCCTTTCATACAAGGCTTATTGCCTCAGGGGTGGGGGGTGTGGAATAGTAAACATGCAGAGTATTCTTAGCCTTTGCCATTCACAATGGTTGTTCCTCTGTGCTAAGAGTAGCAGAATGTTAGGGAATCACTTGATCAGCTGCGAGGATCCTTTTTTTATATATCTGCCAAGCAGCTTCCACTACTAAAGTAGTCCAGAGATTATAATAAGTTAGGTTAGTATCGATAGCCACATAAACTAAGCTAGGTTAGTATCGATGGCCTACTCCAAAGATAATTCTAATAGCAGGATGGTTCATACACAGTATTTGTACTCTGCATGGAAAAAAGTATGTTTTAGAATTAGTTCTCCAACTGTTGGCACAGAAGTAACTCTAAAGCAAGCTTTGTTGGATAGGAGCATAGGTTAGATGAGGGGTGCTCAACCTGTGGCACGTATGCAACAAGTCACATTGTGCAGCCTCTGTGTGGCAAGGTGGCAGACCAGGGAGGGGATAGGCAACATAGTGGCAGATAGGGCAGGGAGCATAAAACAAGAGCAGCAAATCATGCAGAGAGCACAGGGCATGAATCAGAAAGCAAAGGAGCCAGCGGGCAGGGGATGTGGGTAGGATTGGTACGCAAGGATGGTATGGGGCTAATTTGTGGCAGGCTTGCTAAAAAGGCCCCACTGGATCAGACTGTGAGCTCTACTTTGGGACTAAAACTTGCCCACTTTGTGAGACAGACTTGGGCAAAAATGATCAATTTCTTATAGTCCCGTCCTTAAATTCCCCCAGTGAACAGGCAGGCTCTCCTGAAATTGACACAATTGATTAGGAGTGAATCCTAGTGTCTCAGCAAAATAACTCAGTGGCTTTTCCCGAGACACATGCAGTCAAGTGCAGAAGCAATAAAGACACAGTACAGCTGACAATGCACTTTGCTGTGGGAATGCTTACACACAGGCAAGACTGACTGGCTATTCAGATCCAGATACCAACTCCCTTAGCTAGCTGGGCAGTGCAAACAAGGCTTCAGTGACATAATGAACAGTCCTCAACTCTCTCTGCATGTGACTACTACCTTCGTGCAACCAGGCTTCAGGAATCAATAATGAAAATGAAAGTGGTTTATCATTCCTTGTCATGGGTTTATGCTGTTCGGAAAGGACCAAAAAAAAAGAGGGGGGGGGGGAATCAGGTGGAGATAAAAGTGATTTGCTATTACAAATGCCATTTATTTAAATATCAACATCATTCAATCCGTTTTGGTTTTTTTGCAAAACTAGACTTTTACAAAATTAAGAGAAAATGCCTGAAAGTTAAACTTCAGTGCCCACAGCACAGGAAAAACAAGAAGGCAGATGTCATTCATTATTTACCTCTGCCTATATTTCAGATCAGAAAATGAAACTCTCGGTGATTTACAATATATTCACTTTGCCCATAAGTGATATCATTCAAATTTGGAAAATTTGGTTGTTTCTGTTTTATTAGGAACTCCCCTGCCTCTAATTCTGGAAATTTTCAAATAAATTACCAGAATGAATGCAATTTTCATAACTGAGTTGGTATAGGTAATGTTAATGCAGCTTTGTCAGGCCATATAATAGCCATGCATCTAATGAAGCCTGCAGTCTGACAAGGTATGGCTTCTTTGACAGAGGAACAATCTGAGGAGAGCCTGACCCTGTGCATACTTCTTGTACAAGAATTAGTGCAGTAGAATGTCTAGAATTTTAAGGTTAAGAAATGGATACCTTTTGAGGCAAGAATATACAAGCATTTTGGTGGAAGTCAGGTAGGAGGACAAACAGATTTTTGGTAGCCAACAGAAGAGAGGGGAAGAGTGATAGACTACCCATGACCTTTTCAGCTTTTACATCTTTTTGCTACCTTACAGTTTTGCTTTTGTGTGTACAGGGGAGAAGTAGTCTAAGGATGCCTGCGGAGAAAGTCGGTAGGACACACCTAGAGGTCTCACGTGGCCTACAGTTCTTCCTATATGGATACTGGCACAGCCCCTGACAGCAAGGGCTTTTCTGAGGTGAGGGAGTGGTGGGGGGAAACACATAATCATTGACTTCTGGAGTAATGGTGTGGATGGAGAAGTATATGAGACCATTGCTTCAATCCTTCCATCCCATGCATGCATTAGAGAGAGAGAAAGATTGAGAAAGAGAGAGAGATTGATCAGCAGCTCTGGAAGATTGAAATTATGCCATGTATATGGAAGCCAAAGAATAGAGTGTAATATTAGGCACCCTTGTTGGGAAAATTAGGGCTTAGATTTAATAGATTTTTAGGGGCAGAAGTGACCTCAGTAGGTCATTGAGTCTGATCCCCTGCCCTGGGCAGGAAAGAGTGCTGGGGTCAGATGAGATTGTAGACTTGGAGTCAGTGAAGTTACTGTGATTGTTGGAAAAACAAAACCATGAGTTCCTACATGAAATATTATCAACTTGATCAGCAAGGCTTATGTTCCTTTTCTGAAATGGAAGATAAAATCAAAATAATCCTCTCACCTGAAATAAACTGAATGACTGTTGAGCTAGGTGTTCATAATTTGTGACCTGTTCTCAACTGACGAGGACAGTTTTGTAGTTAATGAAAAACATAATAGCTTTTCTTTCAATACCTTGTATCCACAGGCAGATGAAGTGCTGTAGAATAGACGCAAGTGATAGGGTGCACCTTGAAACTATTACAGTGATTACCAGGGATCCTGATTTCCTCTGATTAAGAAGAAATGTCTGGCCAGGACAGGCTTCACTCTGTGGCTCTCTCTTAGGTGTCAGATGTCAGCAGACTGGAGGTGGGATGCTGAGCCCCTCTGCCCCCAAGTGGGTTGGATGAGATGGGCTTGATGTTGTGCCTTCTCTCCCAGGGGACGGGGACCTCTATCAGATCAGGGCCCATCTCACTTTTGTATTCTCCTTTCCTCCTGATGACTCTCTATCTGTGACTGTTGCTGATTGTTCTCTCTGTGGTCATCATACAGTCCATGTTCTGTTTCATCAGTACATTCCAAACTCATCTAATGCACACCTTCCCAAAACAGGAATTGTAGGCCCCTCTTTTTGGCCTTGTGAGCTGGTGCCACCCTGTTATGGAACAGTGTGGTACATGCCCTGAGTTTCTCAGGCTGTGTTTCCTTGTTTGTTACACAGCCTGTCTATTTCAGTGTAAAACCCAGGCTTTAGAAATGAATTAATCCCTGCTTTCAATCCTAAACCATTCTAATGCATATACATACACCTATAAGCCAATTCCCAGAAAGCAAACCTTTAAATACCATTTTTAAGCCTTCACCTCCCATCCGGTCCAGGAAGTATAACCAGCATCCTCCACACCCCTGTTTCAATTTACTAGAACATGAGACCTTTAATTTATTTCCTCTTTACCTCTGTTTAAATTCTATTTGGTTTTTTTACTTCTTTTTATTTTATCTCTCAGTGGCTAGCGTCCTTCATTTCAATACCCTTCCCCTACCCCCATTTCCTTTCCACTTCCCATTTCATTACCCATCCCCATCTCATTAACTCTCTGCCTCCCAGCTTCATGTTCTCACTTGAGGGTTACCATATTACCAGTATCAAAAAAGAGTACATCTGTGGGGGAAAAGGGGGGATGAGAGCAGGAAGGGGTGTGTGATTGTGGGGAGGGGGGGATGATATGCCCATGCCCTGCTTCTGCCTTTCACCCCTAAGCCACAGGCCCCCCCCCCCCAGTCCTGCTGCTGCCTCTCACTCCTGACCCACTACACCCTGCCCCCCAGCCCTACTGGTGCCCCTCACTCCCAACCTGCAGCCCTCCCCCAGCTCTTTGCCCATGCGACTTGCATGCACACACTGTCGCTGTCTCTGTTTCTGGGTCTGGGTCTTTCTCTCTCCTTTTTTACCTGCAAGCAGTTACCAGGGCCTGTGCGCAGAGCATGTGATCCCCTGACAACCAATCACCTTCCCTCCTCCCCCTCCCCCTTGCTGTCCCCTGCCCCCCCAGCCCTTTGCCCATGCAGTTCGCATGCACATGCTCTGTCTCTGTCTCTCTGTGTGTGTCTGTCTCTTTTTTCACCTGCAAGCAGCTGCTGGGGCCCATGCACAGAACATGTGATCCCTCAACAGGCAATCACCTTTCCCTGCTGCCCTCAGCCCCAAGCAGCCAAGCCGCATATGCCAGGAAAAGCAGAGGGAGAACAAAAATCTGGACATTTGCTTGCATTTTAAAAACCTGCCTGGACAGAGGTCACAGGGCCAAAAAAGAGGACATGAGGAAAACCCGGATGCATGGTAACCTTAGTTCTCACCCCCACCTAGGGTGGCCATCATAGAGGACAGTCCGGTTGTCCTCTGTCCTCTCTTGATATGAAATCCGACATAAAGGTGTTGGGTTTTGTATCATGAGAGGACAGAGTAGCAGAAAACCAGAAAACCACCCTACCCCCCGATCTAAAGTAGGAATATAAGGCTGTCCTGGCTCACCAACCCCTAGAGACAACTCACAAACTGTATCTCCTAGTCAGGCCTCTGCTCACCAGCCCTCTAGTGGCAAGTCACAGCTGTGCATGTTGGGGCAGTCAGAGGTTTTTAGCTTTAAGGTGTGATTGCTTCAAACTTGAGCTAGCATTAACACTGATCAGCATTTGAGCAGCTCAAAGTGCAGTGTGTAACAAGGCCCTTAACTTCACCCCTAGAGACTAACTGTTCACAGTTTCATAGGTAACAGCCTACTTGGTTAGATGCTGTTGCCTACAAAATCTTACTCCTTTTTTACTTGATTTAATCTCATCGGTGCCATCTTGCCCTAATTTCCCCAGGAAATTGATAGGACTGAGTGATGCTTCCACTACCAATCACAGGTCACTGTTCCAGTAGCAAGTATTTAATTGAGAAAAACCGCTGTGTTTTACTACTCTTAGCAAGTAAGTGGAAAGAAAGGGACGGAGTTCCTTCTCTCTCTTTTTTGATTCCTTGTGGGAGGGAAAGGAATTATCAGGTGAGGAGAGACCTGCTTAATTGTATTGTGAGGTGTGACGGGAGGATCAAATTGGGACCATCTCCATGGGCACTAGGAAAGGAAAAAAGATTGTTTAGAAGCCTCCATTTTCAGTATTATCCACCCTAAAGATTTTTTTCGCAAGTTTTGTGATAGCTGGTGTTTTTCTAATAGTCCTAACAGCTGGGGTTATATGAATGCATAAGAATCTCAAATATATTTTCTTTAATGAATTTATTCCCCTCATTGGGGAAAGAAAAGCTTGAAAAAAATCACCCATTTAGAACAGACTGAAGTTACCTTAACACAAGCTAGGTAGTATGGCTCAGTTAACCGGTGCCTGACGTGGAACTTTGCATCTGCTCAGAGGGCACTTGGCATGAGTTAACGAGCTTTAATGTGAGGACACTCATGTTTTAAATGCTGTTAGTATGGTCTAAGTGTTATGTGTAATTGCTGACTTCAGACTAACATGACTGGCTACCTGTCTGAATGAAAGAGGAATGGAGGAGTTACAGGCTCATACATGCAACCATTGTTTATTGCAAGAAAGAGTCCCTTTTCCTTTAGAGATATGTGCATTACATATAGAATCAAGCTCAATAATATATAAAGTAATAGTCAATACTAAATGAGGATAGTGTTACAGAAAAAGGTCCCAGTAGGTTTGTTTAATTTAAATTACTTAGTCTACGGATGAACTACTCTGAGTAACTGGCAGCACATCTAGTGAAAGGCACGCTTACTGCCACAATGTATATTAAACTGAAGCCGAGAGCATTGTAGTAACACTCTTCTTGCTACTGTAGAGTAGAGCCAAAAGATATTGAAAGTCTCTGAAATCTGCTTACATGGTACAGACAATGAAAGTCAGTTTTCATAACAGGCAGGAAGGTGCAGACATCCCTGCTTGAACAGCCCTCTAGTGTTTTAGAGATTAAGTGCCATGAGTGGTGAGACACCCTTCAATTTTTCTGTGACTAAGGAAACTTGCCTGCTCTACTAAACAACTTTCCTGTTCTCATTATTAGCTGAAGTGTAGTGGTGGAACAGACCTGATTCAAGTGAATCACTTGTACGTCAGTGGTTTGCATGTGTGTTGCTTATATGGAGGAAGTGTCAAGTTTCAGCAGCTTATATAATCAGCGCAGCAGTTTTACTGGAAGGAGGCATACATTTTTATAGATTGTATGTGCTATTTAACTCTCTTTTTCTGTCAACTTCATAATGGCTAAATATGGTGTGTTATATAAGAGCCTCTGTAAGCCATGCATTTCTGACACAAAAGTATTGGAATGACTAAAGCTTTGTTGTCGTCTCTCTGTTCAATTCTGCAAAAATCAATAGATATGTATGTACTTCAAAGGCTAAATTTTGACCCATTATCTCTCATTTCTGCCATTCTGTTCCATTAACCACTTAATGTACTAGCTTTGTGAAGCAAAATGGTTTTTCAGAGGTGTCACTTTTACAGCACCCATTACGTTACTCTGGAAACTTCACTCTTAAAAAATAACTCACAACACAGTATTGCTTCCACATAAAGAGTGCATAGGATTAAAGTAGTGAAGAAGTACTGCCAGGTCTGACACATTTTCAATCTACCTCAGAAGGGGAAGAGATACTAGGGTATTTCTTTTCAGCTTCTTAGGGTAGAGTCTGTTTCTCCTTGTGCTCTATGTAAAGCACTACACACTTTTAGGGCACCATGTACCCTAAATAAATTAGAATCAATTATAAATAGATAATAAGAAGCAAGAGGTTCATCATAAGTGTTCAATAATAGAGCTTTTCAGCTGCAGCAATTTAAAAGCAGTGAAATATAGGTGTTTGTATAGCATTATATATATATATAGAGAGAGAGAGAGAAACAGATATTTCCCCCCTTGTATTTAGAAAATTATTTTAAAAGTGTGGCCTTTATGAAACAACTAGGGGCTTTCCCAACTTGGAAGATTTTATGCATATAATAGTCAAGTGTTGGGTCTGTAATTGCAACTGTGTGTTGCAATTTTAGGATACGTAAAGAAGTTACATTTAGATCAGCCTAACTAGGGTTATGTCAACCTAAATGCCTAATTGTACAGGTGTTCATTCAGGGAGGATAAATTGGACAAGAAATGGTGGGCTTGATCTAAATTAGTTCACCTGTGGAGGTGAACAATCTTAAACAGGAATAGGTTAGCCCAGTCTAGTGAATGTACGTGTTTGGAGTGCAACCCTGGGACTGTGCTATTCCTGCCCCCTGACCCACTCCCCCTGGACAGACAATCCCCCCTGTGAACCCATCAACTTACAACCTACCTCCCTGTGGACCTGCCATCCCTGCCACCGATTCTGCCTGCCCCTCCCCTGACCCTGTGTTACTTACTCTGGTTTCCCTGCATAGATCCAGGGATCTGTGAATGCCTGTACACACCACTTGTGGTCTATGTTAATGTGGCTTAAAGTGAACCATGTGAGCTCAGACTGGGTGTGGCCAATGAGCGTATGCACTCTTAGATACGTGAGAGTAGTAGAACATGAATGGATGCAGGGATCAATAATATCTGACTGGTCATTCCCTTTTCAAAGAAGGTACTCACCTCCTTTGTCTGGTTTTTAACATATGCTTGTAAGGTATTTTAAATATCACATTTTTTAAGTGAAGAAGAGAGGCAGTAAATGCAAGATGAACAAATCTAGAGCCTGGATTTCTGCCTAAGCTGAGCTAAGAAGATAGAAGCCTTTTTACTTCTCCCTGTGTATGTTTATCTGTGATGTTCCTAACCTAATAGCAAACATCATAAAAACTGTACAAAAAGGAATTGTTGGCAGAGCTCAAGCAGTCATCCAAAGCAACAGAGGAGATTGTTCTGGGACAGTTGACAAAATTTCCAATAACATATAATGCTATGTCACTTGCCTGGAAAAGAAAAAAAACCTCAATACATCTGCTTCCTTGTGGGTAATAAAATACCACCCATATCCCACCTAAGCAAAACAAACCATAATAAACCCAGAGAAAACCAACAAACCAAAATCACCACTTGGGTGTCTGAAATAAAAGCATCTATATTTTCTAGTTAATAAAAAAAGTCACCCTAGTTTCACACTACAAAACTCCCGAATTAGACTGTAGGATAATGTATATTGTTTTGTTTATGCATGACACCCACAGACTAGCCTTCATTATCTGCCCTCATTGGCTTTTTCCCCAGTGTCCTACTGGTGTTCACCCATGGCAAGGCAAGCAGTGATGTCACCAAATTATAAGGATGGAACACAGCTTTATTAGAACTCCTATACCTTGGTGGTGCAAGCTAATAAAAGGATATTCTGAAGCAGCTGTCTTAGCAATGCCCCTTCTGGTACCTATCAGTGTCTCGGTAAGAACTTAGCCTTTTTTGGTCTTAATGCATCCAGGCATAGGGACAATTAAGGGAAGGTGGGGAATTAGGGGAGTCTGTTTCCTCAGCATTGCTTATTGGGCATGCGTATACTTAGGTCCTGTAGAGTTGCAAGCCCAGTTTCTTCAATGGAGTTGTGTGCATCCCTGAGAAAAGAATTTGGCACATTGAATCCATTTTGTATACTGTATCCTGCTCTGTTTTAGTGCCGTTGTTTATCTTACTTGCAGGTAATTGTTGTGTTGCCATGTTTAGTTAAACTTATGTGAATACAAGTACAACTTCCTTCCTCGTTTAGTGCTTTTCCAAGGTATTGAGGTAAGAAAGAAACACTCTAATGATCAGAAAATATTTTTGCATTAACAACACAGAGGATTCCAAAACGCTGTAAGTCAGTAATACGTATCCAGTAAAACATAATTGCTGCATCTCTTCATTTTAGTTTCCCTCATTGCTTTTATGCAGTAGTTGGGGGTGGCTTGAAAAACAAGTGATGCAAATTCATAGCATGAATTATATATTCCAGAAAGCCTTTGGTAAAAAAAGCATTTGTCATCAAGGGCCAAATCTGAGCTTGGAGAAAGCCATTATTTCTTTATATTTAAAGGCCTGGCCTTGTTTTCTCTATTAGGAAAATATAGCTAGTCAGCCATTTTGCTGCATTATCATACCTTCAAAAGAAATCAACAAACTGCAACAAAAAAGAACAACTCTAGTGCAATGCGCATGCTTTGTTCTTTGTGTCTCTTTTTTACTTTGGTCCCTCTTTCTCTTGACTACTTCTATTCCTTTTTTATTCAATTGATTAATTTGTAGAAATAAATATTGGGGAAAATAATGGTAGAGAATATCCATTGTAACTGGAAGTAAAATTCTTCTTTCTTATTCTGGGTTATTATTGGGTAAAAAAGGGTCTTATTTTAGTAAGCCTGGTTTCTGTTTGTCAGACTTCAAATCCAGACCAGGCATCCTTTAATTCTGCTAGTTGGGGAAAAGTAGTGTGTGTTGGAGAGTTCCAGACGGCAATTGAAACTTTTTGCCACTGTTTCTCGTTCCAGATTATGTGTGGCCACAGAACATGTTAGTATTCTTTTCAAATATCATTTCTCCATTGGAATGTCGACCCTCTAATGTCAGATACTTCAAGATCATGGAGTATTGGGCATCCACTGACAAGTACTGTGGCCACAATTATTTTATCTGCTACACTCATGGAATTGCCTTGCCCTCAGTGGCTCTACATGAGTCTAACAGTTGGTCCCAGTGTGCATGGGTTCTCTCCTGGGAGCAGGAGAGGTCATATTGTGTTAAATATCTTTTTTGGATTACTACTTGTCTGGAAAAAGAAAAAAAAAGATGTTTTGAGCAATGATTTATCAGTCAATCGAGTTTTGTCCTTAAAAAAAAAAAAAGGGGTTAGGTTCCAGCTATAAAATTAACTAGTATGCAAGGCACTGAGGTTCAAATACCTAGTATATTTCTGTCAAGTGTAAAAATGAATCATTAATAAGTAATACAATAAAAATAATAACTAAAAATCATCGTCAGGATTTCTAATCAGTTCTGCCACTCTAGACTTTGTTATTCTCTTGCCATAGTGTTTAGTGCCATATTAGTGGGGAAAGGGATTTTGCCACCTGGCACATAATCCTGCTTAGTTGAAATCAACAGGAATTTGCCATTGACCTCAACAGGAACTGGCTTAGACTAAGCCTAAATTCATAAAGGGCTTTGGCACCTACAATTTATGTGCTACAATATTTAATGTCAGGTGCCTAGCCCCAAGAGTTAGATGTCTAACTTCCTTCTACAGCACACAGGAGTGTTATATATCTCAGAAGAATGATCCTAAAAACTTTTGTTTTGGTTGAAGAACAGTCTAAAGTCAGCTGGTAGAAAACAGTAAGCACATGTGTCTGTCTGAACTCCCTCGTGTCTCTGGACATTAGGTTGCAGCATGCACCCAGGATCTAGAAACCAGAATCTTTTCCTATGATTAGGTGTCTACATTTTTCTTTTCTGGTAAAATTAAGCTATAGAAAGAAGAGGAAGAGTTTGTGGTGCTGCTGTCCACTTTTTATACAGTACACTTGGAAGTAGGAGGGTCTGGGATTCCAAGGATACAGATAGTGGCAAGATGCAGAAAGAGTAAAGGATGCCATGGAGGAAAGCACAGGCTAGAAATGTTTCATAGTTGGTACGGTCAGAAGGGACCTGAGCAGATCATCAAGTCCGACCCACTGCCATGGCAGGAAAAAGTACTGGGGTCAAATGACCCCAGCAAGGTGTTCATCTAACCTCCTCTCAAAGACCCCCAGGGTAGGAGCCAGCACCACTTCGCTTGGAAGTTGGTTCCAGGTCCTAGCCACCCTGACTGTGAAGTAGCGCCTCCTGATGTCTAGTCTGAATCTACTCTCTGCCAGCTTGTGACCGTTATTTCTAGTTACTCCTGGTAGTGCTTGGGGGAACAGGGACTCCCCCAATGCCTGCTGGTCCCTTCTGACTAGTTTGTAACAGGCCACTAGATCCCCCCTCAGCCTTCTCTTGTGGAGGTTGAACAGGTTCAAGGTCCCTTAGCCTCTCCTCATAGGGCCTGCCCTGCTGCCCCCTGATCATGCGGGTGGCCCTCCTCTGAACCCTCTCAATGCTGTCCACATCCCTCCTGAAGTGCAGCGCCCAGAACTGGATGCAGTACTCCAACTGTGGCCTGACCAGTGTTGCATAGAGGGGGAGAATCACCTCCTTGGACCTGCTTGAGATGCATCTGTGGATGCATGACAAGGTGTGGTTGGCCTTCCTGACCGCATCCCCACACTGTCAGCCCATGTCCATTTTGGCATCAATAATGATTCCAAGATCCTTTTCTTCCTCTGCATTGACAAGAAGGGAGCTCCCCAGCCTATAGGTATGCTGCTGGTTCTTCCTCCCCAGGTGCAGCACCTTGCACTTGTCAGTGTTGAAACCCATCCTGTTCTCATCTGCCCACCCCTGTAACCTGTCTAGGTCCAATTACAACCTATTCCTCCCTTCTAGCATGCTCACATCCCCCCACATCTTAGTGTCATCAACAAATTTGAATAGGGTGCTTTTTACCCCCTCATCCAAGTCAATGATGAAGATGCTGAACAGCGCGGGTCCGAGGACCGAGCCCTGGGAGACCCCACTGCCCACATCCCTCCAGGTTGAAAATAACCCATCCACCACCACTCTCTGGGTGCAGCCCTCCAGCCAGTTAGTGACCCATTTGACTGTGTAGGTATCGGCGCCACAGTCCCCTAGTTTTTTAATGAGAATGGGGTGAGAGACAGTGTTGAAGGCCTTCCTGAAGTCCAGAAAGACTATGTCCACTGCTACCCCTGCATCTAAGGATTTTGTGACGTGGTCATAGAAGGCCACCAGGTTGGTCTGACAGAACCTGCCTCTAATGAACCCATGTTGGTTGCCCCTAAGCATAACCTCCCCTGCTGGCCCCTCATGGACATGTGCCAGGATAATTCTCTCAAAAAGCTTACCCAGGATCGAGGTAAGACTAACTGGCTGGTAGTTTCTTGGGTCCTTCTTCCTCCCTTTTTTTGAAAATGGGAACTACATTGGCTCTTTTCCAGTCCTCTGGCACCCTGCCAGAGCACCACAATTGCTTGTAAAGCTGTGCCAGGGGTCCCGCAATGACCTCTGTTAATTCCCTCAGCACTCTGGGGTGGAGGTCATCAGGACCAGCTGATTTAAATATGTCCAGTCCCTCCAGAGGTTCCCTGACTAGATCCTCACTGACCCTAGGCCTGGGTGCGCCTCTTCCGGGGCCTGAGGAGGTCCCAGGGGGCGGGCTGGTCTGGTTCCTGCTCAGGAAAATGGAGGCAAAGAAATCGTTAAATAGGTTAGCCTTGTCATCTGGTGCGACAACCAGATTTCCTAGCATGTCTTGCAGAGGCCCCACATTACTCGGTATCTTCTTTTTGCCCCCTATGTATTTAAAAAAGGACTTCTTGTTGTCCTTGATCCAGGTAGCTAGTCCCAGTTCCATCTCTGCCTTGGCCTTCATGATGGAAGGAGGGAGAATGAGCAGTCTGTAAAGAAGGGGCTTTAATGGAGTGTAATGAGCAGTGTGTGTAGGATGAAAGGAGAGCTAGGTGGGAGATAAGTTACAGAAAGCATTTGTATGGGTACAGAAGTTCAACTATGGGCACTACGCCTGGCAGGGAGGGGGAGGGAAGCAATGGGTAAAAGAGATGAGTTTGAAGAATTAGAGCTAGAAATAGTGTGCATATACTAGCAACCTGGCAAGATAGGAGATGATACATTTTGAATGGAATAAATAAACAGGTGACAGGATTTAAAAGTACATGAATATAATGGAGAATAGAAATTAAGTCTCCTTGATTGTGAGTCTGGGTGGAAGGCAGTTTGTCATCAGCAATGAAGAGCATATGAAATGAGAACAGAGGATTTTATTGGGAAGATGCTGATCTCAGCATTGAACACATAGTGGTGGTAAAACATCTAAGAAACAGGATGAAGGTGGGCTGTTAATGAAGGTGTTTAGCTGGACAGGGTACAGAAGATTTGGTCTGTGTATAGAATTAGCAGTACTTTAAATTGAGAGTCAAGGATTGTTGTGGGTGATATCTTTTATTGGATGGTTTTTCTCTTGTGATAATCTTTTACTGTGCAGTTTTCATTGTTAATGACAAATTTCAATGTCCTCCATGATATGATACTGTTTGAGTCATGTTGTAGCTGTGATGGTCCAGGAAGTATGTGAGAGGCAAGGTATCACCCATAAAAATCCTTGCCAAAATAAGACCAGTTTAAAATAAAATGAATAGATTACAATCCAGGAAGGACTGCATAAACACATCCTGTACAAGGATAAGTGGAAGGATGAGAGTCTGCAGAACTCTTAGAGAGAAGGAGATAAATGAGGGAAGGGAGCATTTGTTGAGATAAAAGGAATATATAGGTAGATTAGTGTATTGTAGCTGGAAATTTGGAATAGAATCCGCTGCTTAGGCTGGAGCCCGGATCTAATTTGAATCAGTTAGACACAACAGATTGTATGGTGGCGACAGTTGATTACTGTATGCCTCCTGGGTTGCCTCACTTGAACGGAAGGGAGAGTCAATCCTCATGAGTGTTGGAAGAAGAGTCTGTCTGGGAAGCCTGAAATTATGTTCAGCCTGGGCTCCGTTTAACCTTGATCAATCTAATAAAAGAGAAATCTGGAGAGGACAGCAGCAGAAAGCAAAAGAGCAAAGGGGATATTAGGGAGGATAAGTCAGTGACAGTCTGGGCAGGTCTAACAACTGCAGCAGGAAGATCAAGGGGAATGAGAATGAAAAAGCCATTGGGATGGAAAATGTTTTTTGTTTGTTTGATGGTTTATTTTTTCAAGAGAGGACTGACATGATGAAGGGAAGGGTAACAAAAACTGAGATCAAGGGAAAAGAAAGCAATACGAGCATCTATGACAACTGGGAGAGGGATAGAGAAGGAAAATCAAAGCTGCTAAATATCACACTGGGTCATGGGTGACCAGGTCTCAGAGTCACTCGGGGTCTAGGAGCAACTGGGATCAGAAGGAGCGCACATAATCCAGATATCAGGGAGCCAGTCTGAGATGCTGAATCAGAGTGTTACGCATAGCATGGAGTCAGAAAGCAAGCTGGGTCAGGTAACCAGTAGATCAAGCCAGGAGTTAGGTTGAGGAAGACACTGGGGTTAGGAAGCTGAAGGGTCAGGCAGAGCACGGTGTTTGAGGGTGAGTCAGACCAGACAGAGGGCCAGTAGAGGCATGAGCCAGGAGAAACAGCAAAACAGCCTGGGTAGACAGTCTAGACACTTCCCTTTCTGGGCAGAGGTTTATACAGGAAGGGGGAAAGGGTCAGCTGACCCTGGCTAGCATTTGTGGCTGCAGGGAGTAGGGCGGTGGGTAGGCCCAGATGGAGAGTTCTGGCCACCTGTGTTCAGTCTGGTCTTTAGCTGGGCAGGTGGCAGACTGGGATAAGTAGATGTGCTGAGCAGGCTGAGATCCCAGGTTTGAGGGTGTGACCTTTAAAATCATTTCCAGAAGCAAAGAGCTGAGTTCTGCCTGCCTTTGTAAGACTGCAAAATAAGGGAAGAATGTAAAAAAGGGATGTGCACTTCTGATCTTTGTCCCCTTCTTGCTCAGGGATTTGATCCTTCACCCACTGGAGTCAAAACCAAGAGTCTCAGGGTGCAGGCAGGCATAACATTTGAACCATTCCAAGAATGTCACTGATTGGGAACTGGTTCACAATTATCCCTGGACAGAAGAGTTCACATGTATGCTATTAAGGAGCACTTATACACATGCTGGACATTTGCTCCCACATGTGCTAATTAGCATGCTCCAGCAGCCTCCACATCACATCTATTCAGCGTTCCTGTGCTTCAAAATGGTAGCAGGGACACTTTAAATCTCATTGAATGAGCTTTAGTTAAAGCGCCCCCGTTGCCATTTTGAAGCAGAGAGATGCTGAATACATGTGACACTGCAGACACTTTAATGCTGATGAAGTGAAGTGAGTGTTGCCACACTTGTATGTTGGAATCATGAGGGCCAGAAAGTCATCAACAGGTAGAATGGTCAATGTCAATAAGACCTTGGGTACCCGAAGGAGGGCTGTAAGGGCATTCATAGATGATGTGGTCACCCATCTGAGCTTGAGCACCATAGCTATAACCAGCACCATTGGAGAGGCCCCAAGACTCTCAAGTTCTTGGCACTGCTCTAATTAAAGCTCTAATTAAAGCAACCCCATCCCTTCATCCTGGAGCACATGTAAAGATGCCCAAGGGTTCTATGTAGAACTGTCATCTTTTTGGGGATTGCAGTGCTTCCCCAATGCTATCAGGGAGTGACAGACTACAAAAATCATCATATTTTTAAGGATTCTGTGCCCAGAGTTTCCCCAGGATTTCTCTAAAGGGAGAGGAAGGCATGATTGAATGATGCCAAGAAAGAGGGAAAAATCTGGGCCCACAGTTGGAATTTCTCTTCCCCTTCTAAAAAAAATAACAAAGAATTAAAAAAATAGATTGAGTTTAAAAATGAATATAATTACACTTCCTGAAATCTATGTGGTGGTGCCCTAACTGGGATGCATGGGAATGTGTGTATTGGTGATAGGGAGGGGAGCCTGGACCCCATGATGGGAAATGGGCCTTATGTAGTGAGATCCCATGCTCTGTTGGGGAGGGAATACAAGCATCGCTCCCACCCAAAATGAGCCTGGGATCCAGGGCACAGGGTCCCTAGCAAGGTGAAATTGACAATGTGGCTTTCAAGGCAGGTGTTAAAAAGCCACAGAGATCTCTGGTGAGGGAAGGAGAGAGAGGGCTTGGAGAACCCAGCCCCCTAGGAACAACAAATAGGGAGCCATAGGGCCATCAAAACACCAGTCAATCCTTGCACTGCCACCCTATGCCTGAAATGAGCCAGGGACCCCAGAGAGCAGGGTCCCTAGCAGGGAGGTGAACCTGACATGGAGGCTTTCTGCTTCCTTTCCCCTGTGGACTGTGGTCTCTGGATGCAGTAGATATTTGTACAGTATTCTGCATAGAGAAGCCCTTTGCACTGTGTGTGAGAAGCAGCGCAGTTTCAGATGCCTGGCGCACTGACCAGACACTGGGTACACAACACTCTGTGTCCACACATAATATTGAACCTGTTTATGGATGACTGGCTTAAAATAGGACTTGATTTTCCCGGTATGCTTTTGGAACCTTCCAGGAAGTCTAAACTGGTCTTAAGTAGTGTGTATTTCTAGTTTTTGGGGGTTTAAAGTGTATTTAGAACACTCTAAGCATTATGTCTGTCCACATCCTGACTTTGAAGACTTGGGCTCACACAGAGATTGGACAGAGTGACATTCTTTTGAGGACCACTCAAGTATAGCAGCTCTACTTGTGTTAACCTCTTTGAAAGAAGGGTGCAGAACACTATTGATTTTGGAACAGCTTTCATTGTTCTTACAGGGCTCTAAATTGGACATTGTTGAATTATATGAATCCTGCCTGTTTCTTACATACTCCTGCATTCTTAGTTCTTGGCCAACAGGTATTCAAGCAGAATCATCTCTCAGTAGGATAATATCCATGCTTTTTGCATAGTGAAGCATTGGCTTTGTGACAGCAGTGGGGAGAGGAACTCAAAAATACAAAGATGTGTCAAGGAAAGAAACACAAAATAGGCTAAAGTGCCATTCATTACATACCTCTAACAAGTTCATTGCTCAGCCTTCTCTTCTAATAAACTACAGTAGTTCTCATTAATTATATCTTCACATGGATATCTTCCAGTGATACAAATTATTTTCATTGCCTTTTTCTGGTTTTTTTTTTATTTCTACTTTTTGAGACAAGATGAACAAAACTTAACTGGGTATTTAAGGGACCAAAAATCAATGTAGTTTAAGGCTTTGTGTTGATTATTCTTTTCTTTCAGTACTCTGAATTGTCTGTAAGTTATTTTGGCTTTTTAACTATGGTTGTAAAACTGTTGGACAGATATTTTTTATTGAACTGTCCACAATGGAACCCATGTCTTCTTTTTATTTAGTTGCTGAAGTTAATTTAGAACCCATTTATGCCTAGGAGTAGTTCATATGGTTTTCCAGTGTGCATTACTTCCCCCTGCCTATATTCAGTTTCATCTGTCATTGTGTTTCTTAAATACCTAACTTTGTTCAACCTCTCCAAAGTTCATCCAAGTCTTCTCTGGTCTTAAATAACCTGCATCATTTTGAGTCCAAGTTTTAAATCCCATTAATATTTTAAATGGTTTTAATTTTTTGTTTTGTTTTGGGATTGGCAAAGCAGTATCAAAAGTACATTGAAAATACCTTTGTTCATCAGAGCCACAGTAATTGGTTCTGTCTCTTGTAGTTTGAGGAAAGTGAAATAAAGTGAAAATACCCATTCATAACAAGAGAATGTAAAGTCAAATAGGCACAAAGTTTTTAATATTTAATTTTCTACATTATAAAACAGACTCTTCTTCTTTGCCTTCCCATAAATGCAGAAATGGGTAGGATTAATTAAACATTAAATCATTATTCTTCATAAAAGAAAAGGCTTTGCTGGTCATGATATAATTTATTCCCAAGGTGATCTTTTCCCCATATGAAATTTCCCCCCTCTTTGGTGTAAAAAAATAATTAATAATAAGGTAACAAGTATTGCATTATCATGTTAGTCTTATCTTTCTACTGGAGAAGGAAGAGGTATTCTTTCAGTATTTTTTATTTAATTGAATAAGTGACTGGTGGACTAATTTCATAATCAAAATGTTGTGTGAGACAAAGTGCAGCCACTTATTTAGAAATGGGCCACTTAGTCTAAGGCAAAAAGAAGGTTTCTAGGTTCTTAGGCTCTAGGGAAGAAGCATATATACTCTCTAGACTAGAAGTGGGATAGGGAAGAAAATCATCATGAGAACTGCTGGCACTTTTAGTTAATCATGTGTAATGTCAAGAAGGTGCTACTTCCATCTATAGGATATTGTTAAGGGGTGGCAGGGTAAGAAACAAGAAGTAAATGAAGTAAAAATGTTGAAATATTGGACACAGCAAAAATGCTTGCTACAAAAAAAAAGAATAAATTATAATAGAAATATATGGTCACAGCTATTCGGCAGTTTATTACACAAATAAAAATCATAATTTCTTAAATTATAGAGATGGAATTTTTCAATCTGTGAGCGTAATTATTGTGAATTTAATTATGGCATTTATTGTATCTTGCATTCTTCAGTTTCTCTCTGTTATTTGCTGTGTGATAATATACCATGTGCACTTCTCCGCTCTGTTAAAAAAGAAGCAGTTTATTCAGGTTCACAATATATACAGAACAGCATTGATGATAAATAATGATTAATGACATGTTTCTACAATTTTTTTCTCATAGAGTTGTAGAAGTGGGGAGAAAAAAAAGCTTAATTTAGTTTCTGATACTACATCTCCAAATGCAAAAAGGGTTGTTATCAATAGATTGGTCAGTGTTTCCCCAGGCCTTGAGATAATGCATAACTATAGCAGAGAGGCTGAAAATCTGCCTACCTATAGACTCTCTTTGACCCTTTGTGGAAGTTCAGAGGAGTTCTATTAATCACTATGTTCAAGCATAACCCAGTCTCTTTTGAACAGTTACTGTACAATCTCTAGCACTTCTTGTTCTTCTCCCAGTGGTATATTTATTATGTTACAGCATCTGCTATAGAACCTGTGAAATCCTAAGGGAGTTCAAGAGAGGAAAAGGTAGACCTATCACTATTCAGATATATAGAACCCCTCATTGGCAAGAAGTATCTACCGAACTCTTTCTAAATTGTAACTGAAAGAAGAGTAGACAATAAATGGTACAAGCTGGAGATGTAAATGTCTGTGGGAGAGGGAGTAGAAGGGAGATAGTAGCCCACTGAGTACTATGAATAAGAAAATTCAATCTAAGGTAGGTCTCTGTGGCTCCCAACTGCCATAACTTTGATTAACCTTGCAGTGTTTCAGCACGGGGTCATGCTATCCCGTTGACACTCTTCCTTTGAGATGTCAGTCACATTTCAATAACTTTTCAGCATGGGTTTGTAAGTCCTGTCTCTTCATTGACTTTGAATGAGGCAGGTTGCTTATGAATGCAGCTTGAAGTGTCACTCAGATATTCTTGCATTGTGTTATCTTTGATTGGCATGTCTGGAGTTGTGGAAAAATTTCAGGATATCCAATTGCCCCTGTTTTGACAGTGAGGTCCACTTTTTCTTTTTCTTGAAACTGTCTCCTACCCTTCCAGAGATAATGAGTTTTAATAGTTTTTCAATTCACTATTAAAAAGTACATTAGATGGTGGTTCTGCAGGTGTAGCTTTTTAGGACCTCTGCTTGTCTCAAGCTTAGTTTCTTACAAGCTTGCAGGGCTACCATTCAACTAATGGAAGGCATCAGCTGTCACATGCTGAATCAGTACAATAACCTACTTACTATGATGAGACTATCTAGATAGGTTCATTTTCTTTTGGGAAAAAAAAAAACCCATCAAAAGCATGCCATAATATCTTGTTTGTTCTAAAAATAGAATGTATTATTAATAATAATAATAATAATAATAATGATTACTACTACAAATAGTAATGGAGTGAAGACAAGCTCAGAGAAGGGCATAAATGGGAGGATTTTACATTTTAGTCTTCTTGATGGGTTTTTGTTGGCTTGCATGATTTCAAAGGGCTAAGCCCAAAGGAGGTTAAAGGGAGTCTTGCAAGGGCAAAGGAGCCAAGTTCTAGTTTGTTTGTTTTTTTCAATTTTTATTATTAGCAACAGAAGCAGTAGTTGTTTTTGTGGAAGTTTCATTATGTAGCAAATGCTGTGTCCCAGAACAGTGATTGTTCTAAGGCTGTATTATTCAATAAGCTGATTTATAACATATGATTCCCGTTATAATCCTAGAGTTGCTCCATTTATTTTAGGCAAAATAAATATTTCTCTGCTGCAGCCACTTGAGGTTTATCATCTTGTTTTCAGGAGTACCCAGGCTCACATAAAATGACTTTCTTCTCTTAACAGAAAATGCAAAGGTTTGTGGTGTAGAAGAGGTGCACTCTATAACGTAAAATGCTTCATATCACTCAGAGGCAATGGAGAAAAATAAATGAGATATGTTTAATTTTTCTTAGCTACTGTTATAACTTCACTCAGCAGGAGAGAAGGAGAAACTATGCTATGCTAGTTGGTGCTGGTGACTGGGAATAAAACAAAAGTAGACAAAACTCAAAGGCTTATGTAACCCGGGAGGTGGCCCAATAGTTGCCACCCCTGCCCAAATATCAGGGATGGTGTGGTTAGAGTGGGGCAGGGCTTCCGGCCAGCACCAATTTACTTTCCAGCCGGCCTCTGCTCCCCACAGAGCAGGCCGTGGTCCCAAGAAGGTTTCACACTTAACTAGTTTAACTATTTACACTTTATTTACAAAACAAAAATAATAGGAAAGGTGATTTACAAGTTAACTTAAATGGCATAACCAGAATTTCAAAACAAACTGAAATGCATTAGTCAACCCTTGACTCAAGAACCACAGGTAGGGTAACTGGCAGCTTTCAGCCACTGCTGAGATGCTACAGCAAGGAAGCTGGGCTCTCGCTTCCAGCAGCTCCAACAGGCTTCCCAATAAGCGATAGACTGCAACAGTGTAGGCTCTTCTGGTTTGCAGCAATCAAATTGTATCAAACCCCAACCCCGCAAAGAGGCTGAAGGGTGACCCTCTGTGGCAACCAGAAAGGCAAGCAATGGAGTAGGCTTCTGTAGCAATCAGCATGACCCAAGCACAAAGCTCAGGGACTCCATCCAATGACAATCAGGTGCAGAATAAGGGACAGGGCTAAGTCCCCTCTGGGGCAGTCAGTGGCAGAGGGTCAGCAGCACAGGCAGCTCCCAGGGTCATCGCTCCAAACCCCTGCTCCAGATGACTGGCCAGGCACCCCACACACCTCGCGGCTCACCAATCCTGCTCCGAGCACCAGCCTGCACCCCGAGCTCCCAGGGACCGTCATCCTGGTGCTCTGCTGCTCCTCAGGATCCCAGTGTCTTGCCTGCTGCTGTCCCGCTTTCCTGGGGAAGGTAAGGGGTTCCCCAACTCACTGGCCCAGCTCTCTACTCCAGGTAAGGATGCCACCTGCGCTCCTGGCCTCTGCTTCTTCTCCACAGTGGAGTGAGGGAGCTGACTGCCACCCCTAGCCTCTGAGATGCCTAGCACAACCAGCACACTGCGATGCGGCCTTGGAGCACCAACTCTGTGCCCCAAGCCCTGGCTATGCCCCAAACCCTCTGCTGAGTCAGCTCACCCCAGCTCTTCTTAGGCCTTCTGCATCGTTCCCCAGAGTCACTGTCAGCAGCCCCCCATGCCAGTTCGGCTGCTGCTTTTATCCCCTCTGGCAGTCGCTCCCTGGCTTGCAAACTGGCCAACCAGGGCTCAGGGTGGCTGTCCCCCAACTCCAGCCATCCCCTTCCATGTGTATGAGGGGATTGAAAACCCCTTATTTCCAATGGCTTCTCCTTTTCCACAGGGCAGGGCTCCCCGGCTCCACCCTTGGGGTTGCTCAGAGTTCACCGGCACTGTTTCTAGCCCAGGGTAAATATCTCAAGCCAATCTGGTGAGCCCACATTGGCAGTCTGTTACACTTACTTTTGATAATTGTATTATATAATAACTTTTTATAATTAGAATATATAATCATTATAATTTTCTAATTAGAAGAAAAAGAGAAAACAGCATGGCATTCACTAAGGAAGGTACATTTTAACTGAAGTGGGAAGCAGTCAGGTCCCACTCTAACAAATCAAGCTGGTGTTGTAATGCTGAGCAGTGTAATATCTAATTTTCTGTGACTGGCGTCCTTAGGAGTTGGGTCCTTTGGACTGGGATCCACAGAAGCCAGCATGCTAAATGGAGCGTTAGCCAGTAGAGAGAATGATTTTGACTTGAGCGTGTCTTAAATCCCATTGTCCTTATGCATTTTATTCAAGTCTACCAAGATGAACATACCTTCATTTAACATTTCCGTCTGTAAGCACTTCCATTTATTGGGTCAGACCACAGTTTCATCTTGCCCAGTATCCTGTCACACAGTGGCAGAGAGTGCATTCTGAGAGGGAGACAGAACAGGGTTTGACCACGGTTTTCCTCCTAGTCATCTCGCACTTGCAGCCTCCAGCATTTAAGGTCTGGGAAGTGCTGATTCCGAGACTGTACCCCTAACTCCCATGTCCAATAGCTACTGATGCATCTTTCCTGCAAGAACTTGTCCAAACCCTTTCTTTCAAAAATGGAACAGGGATAACTCCTTTATTTTCAAGCAGAGCCAGGAAGAGGCAGAAATTTTGCTGCCAACACAATAACTTAGTGGTTACAGTGGGAAACCCTGGGGTTTACAGTGGACAATAAGCTAAACATGAGCCAACAGTGTGCCCTTGTTGCCAAGAAGCCTAACGGCATATGGGGCTTCATTCGTAGTAGTGTTGCCAGCAGATCAAGGGAAGTGATTATTCTCCTCTATTCAGCACTAGTGAGACTACATCTGGAGTACTGTGCTTGGGCCCCCACTACAGAAAGGATGTGGTCAAACTGGAGAGAGTCCAGGGGAGGGCAACAACAATGGTTAGGGGGCTGGGGCACATGACTTCAGAGGAGAAAGTTGCAGCAAGGGAAGCTTAGGTTAGATATTATGAAGAACTTTCTTATTAGGGTAATACAACGTTAGAACAGGTTACCTGGAAAACAGCTCAAATCTAAGGACTGCCTATGCATTTTATCCAATCATTGCCTCTGCATCTAAAATCTTGGATTCACTCATCTCAGGTGAGTGCCCTAACCACTTGGCTAGAGAGTCATAATTTCTCTGTTTCTCCTTCTGTCTCCTTCTTTGGCCCAATGCATTTTTCATTTCATTTTATAGAGCTTCAGTAGGAGAGGAAGAAAGTACTCTCATCCAAGAATTACTTTACTTAAAGTTGGAGATGTGGTTTAGAATTCCTTTGGAAATAGGAGCAAATGGAATCAGGATCTCCCACATCCTGAGTGTTCTAACTACTAAGTTACTGGAGATGTGTGTTTGGGGGGAAACAGGAAGGGGACATAAGTAACACTTCTCTTTCCTCTTTTCAGGTTTCAAAACAAAGTAGGAGCATTTGTGCAATGGCTAATCCATTAGATAAGCTCTGAGAACTCTTATGTTATTGAAACCCCAGGGGAGATAGAGTAACATCTAATGTATGGTTCCTTTCTGAGTTTAAGCATGAACTGTATATCCTGAAATAGCTGCTTGGCCCTGTCAAATCTGAGGTGCTGCTTTGTGTGTTCAGAAGCAGAACTAAGGACACATAATGGACTTTAGTGTCCAAAACTGAAGCAGCTAGAGTTCAGTTAACTTTCTGATTAGGAACAACACAGAGTTTTTAAGACCACAATTTTGGACTTGAGCACCTAAATTCTGCCTTAGGTCATTCTTGGAATGTGTCTCCCAAATGCAAATTTGGTCAGTGCCAGCAGACTTCTGTAAGAGATGCAGACACTATTAACAGACTTGCCATTAACTTACTATAGAACTTTGAACGTATCAGTTAACAGTTCTGTGCCTCATTTTTCCCGTTAGTAAATATTTACCTCACAGGGGTTTTGTGAGCCTGAATTAATTACTGCTTGTAGAGGCTTTAAGTCAGGCTTGTCCAACATAAGGCCTGTGGGCTGCCATGCGGCCCTCTAAGCAGTTTTCTGAGGCCCGAGGTGCCACGACGGGAAATGAAAGTAAACACTGTACTTTCGTTTCGGGGGAATGGGAATGATGTGATACTGCTTCCTGTGAGGTCTTTAAATATAGCTCGCTGGCCTACTGGGTGATAAAAAGTTCATGATCCGGCCCCACATTCAAAAAGTTTGGACACCCCTGCTTTAAGCTTTTTGTGCAACATTTTAGAAAAATACTACTAAAATTGGCATTAGTCAGTTCTTCCTTTAATGCAGTTTGGAAGTGGAAGTTACATTTTGTTTGCAACCCTTAATGTTATGAAAATTAACCACAGTATATTTTCTTTTTGGCTTGTAGAAAAATAAATAGTATACACTGAAGTAAAAACTAATGAGATCACTGCAAAAACGTATACAATTGCTTATGTGCAGTAGTCCTTTGGCTTGCCTGTAATCATTATTGTACACAGCCAAGTAGATAGTTGCATTCATAAATGGCTAGATGCCTAGCTAGTAATTATCACGTGCAATTGCTTCATTTCCAAATACAACTAGTAATTTAACAGGGTTCTGAAACTAGTTTTTTAAATTAAAATAATAAGCCCAAATAGTACTAGCATGTTTAGTAGGGTGTTTCTTTTGGTCACCTTGTGCATGTGTATTTGAGATGTTTACTGCGCAGTAGACTAATTAGCTGTGCAGTAAACATTGTGCATCTATACATGCACCCCTGTTAGGCTGGAGTAAACTAATTTACTACACAGAAGGATAGTACATGTAAAAAACTCTGCAGCAGTGCACATGTACATGCTGCCTCAGCTGGCTGAGGCATGAGGGAGCTTCAGTTCATGGGCTGCCTGCTGTCTAGCACCATGCTGAAGCACCCTTGTGCCCCAGCCAGCCCCTCCATGACATGCTAAGCCAGGGGGGAGCAGCCCCAGGCTGGCAGGCTGATCTCCCGAGCCCCCTGCCAGCCAAGGCTGCTCCAACCTGGTCCAACAGGTTCCCGAGCACATGTATAAACACTGCACCAAGGAGCAATAAACTCCAGTGTGATAAGCACCAAACTTTATTGCATCACATTAAGATGCATGTGTAGATGCACCGCTTATATGTAGCTTCTGCTTCTGTCTGTATCTGTTAGAAATTCAAAGGAGTTTGTACTAAAAGTTCTTTGACTAGATAGGACCATTATGAACTTCATTAATATAACAGCAGCTAGAAAACTCAAGAAGACACTTTTTTTTTTTATTGTACTGAAATCCAGTGTGATACTGACCTCATTTTCCATTCACCTGTCTTGAAAACTAGCAGAACTGTAAGAAGAAATTGTGTATTTCCCAATGGAAAACATGAGTAAAAAGACAGAGATCTGTGACATGACTTCAGATTGTTCATTGTGGGGTCATCCTCTAGTTGCTGAGATACATTTGAATGTCAGCAAAACTGATTTTGAGAATCCTTTTGTGTGTCTGTTTCTCTGTGAAAAACATATTAGATTGTGCTGGTTAAATATTATACGTAATAAAAGCTTTGGGAGAGGAAGACATCAGCTTTACATATCAACTCTACATAGAAATAATAGTTAGCATTTTCTTAATTGTTTAGCAATTCCTACAGTTAAATCCTTTTTTGTTTTCCCTGAAAGTCTTATATATTAGAATCATACTATCTTCTTTGTAAAAACAGAAAAGTTAGTGAAAGAAGAAAAATGTAAAAGTGCTTTTAGTCTTTCTCACACTCCAGTGTTTCAGGATATTCAGTTTACAGTCTCTGCTGAGGCTTTTTTAGTAGTGCTCCAGAATCGATGCTATAATGGGACTTCCAGAAGTACACCCTACAATGGCAGTCTCCAAAAATGTATGACTGCATAGAGCTACAGGAAGCAGACTACCTCTTGCTTACTGCATGGAGTCTGAGTAGGTGTATTCTTTAATTTGTTAATTGATGCATTATTAATTCATCCAATCACTGGCTTGTGAGTTGCAGCCATTATTCCAGTTTGAAGACCTTGGCAGCACCTTCACTACGTCTAGCCATGCACCCTCTGCGATAGGCCTTTGACCTTTCAAGTCCATCCTTCCAGTCTCAAGTAGTAGAACTATTATTTTATCTGCCCTGAAAGAGTATGCAGTCTGGGTATGGACTTCCTGCTCCTTTCTCTGCTTAGTTCAATCTTTCTTGGGTACCCAGAATCTATCTTCGTATCCTAATCTTATGCTATTTTGTCTAAAACTGTAATTCACATAATTTTGCTCAAGATTAATCAAGACTGGGGTTAGGACATTGTTTCAGGAAGATAAAAGATGGGTCCTCAGGCTGGTGAGAGTTCTCCCATATCCAAGGTAAGTGTTTAAGTCACTATTATTAAATAACTATTGACTTATTAGACTAATCAACTGATTAGACTAGAAACAACTGTTCTTATGGGGAATCCAGCATGATATGTATGCTCTGAGCATGCCTACTGCCTATTGGATTCACTCCTTCAGAAGAGCTGTGTAGAAGAGCCCCTTTTTTGGATTCTTATGGCACTTAGGTTTGAGGTAGGCACTGATCTGTTCAGCCCTGTCAAGAACTGAGGTATTTATTGGCATGCCCAGTACACCTTTAGGCATCTGCAGACACATTCTGTAGCTGAGGAGGGCTTTTGAAAATTTTAATTTTGGATTTAGAGCCTTGAAGTAGAGGAAAGTAAGATGTATGGTATGAACAGGCATTCATTTCTAGCTTCTGAGAAATTTCCAACCCTTGAAATCTTTTCAGGAGAGGGAACAGCATAGGAGTTCAGCCTTCAGCCTTCTTCTTTGCTCTCTGCCTCTTCCCTACATCCTGGTCTGGGAGGCATGAAGAGCAGGGTTTGCTCCTTTCCTCCCAATCCCTGGGGGGCTGTGGTCTAAGGAACAGGCAGGGAGCAGCAGGAAGCTGCTCCTCCATTCTACTCTCCATCTCCAGGAGCAGAGCAGAGGAAGCAGTGGAGTGACTACCTGATGTGGAGAAGAAGTGGGCTGGGCCAGACTGGAGCAAGAGAAACATGGAACATCATACAGGTGTTCATTCTTGTGAGAGAAACTCTTGCAGGAAAGATTTTCCAGGTGTCAATCTTGAAGATCTTTCTTCAGCAGGGGTATGTTTCCTCTGGGAAAAATGGAACGAATGCATGTATACTCCTAGTTTCTACTGGGAGAACATCTCTTCTCCCAGTAGAAATGTAATACCTTTATGTGTCCTTAGTTACCTAAGAACTTTTGTAGATTTAGCCCTAAGTGACTTAAATAAGGTCAAACAGAAAATCAGTGGTGGGGCACAGAATTGAATTTAGCAAGTCCTGGCATTCTTCTAAGATGGGTATCTGGTCCCTGGTCTGTTAGCATTATTCCTTGTTTAAAGCCTGTAAGAGAGTTTTCAGTACACTTTACAGCTTACCCTATCCAAGGTACTTCTTTTTGCACTGTACGTTACTTGGGTATTTCCCATTCAAGTAGTGCACTCAGACTGACCCTACTTAGATGGTGATTGCAGAACATATGTAGAGGAAAAGGTATATCTTCTTTGAGCTATTTTATATGGGTTTAAAAGGGAAATAAAAGCATGTGCCTATAAAGCTTATAAATCAGAGAAAAGGATACAGTTTTGGAACTTGAAGTTAATAGCTATTAATCTTCCTTCCTCACATATTCCTGCCCTTTGGCAAAGTAACTCTTTGAACCACGCTCTACTATGAAACCAGCTGAAGCAATTTGATATGCATGATGAGTGGACTTTTTCAAGAAAAAGTCAGCTCTGGCATCACTGCAGCTGTGTATAGTTAACCTAGGTCTGAATTTGTTTCAGCAATGGTTGTCTTGTTTTTTTAAAAGTTTAACCAGAGCCATTACTGCTTCTGTAATTCTGTGCTATAGCTTCCTTTCCTCTTCCCAAAAAATATTCTAAATAAATTAGAAAATAAAAAATAAATGAAAAAGGGTCACTGACACACTGTGAGATTCACAGCTCAATATCCCATTAAGGTTTAGAAGTGTTTCCTATATTAGTCTTGGTTTTTATTCACAACATGCATAGTACAAGCTCTCTATCTTTCTTTTGACTGTGCACTGTCAGTAGAATGGATGGCATAGTTTGTTTCTGTAGGACATATTGCATATTTGGGATCCATAATAACAATAAAAATCCTAATGAAAAGTTATTTCATGAAATAAGTAGTTGCTTTTAAGGTCTCACTGTTTCATCTTTTTTAATTGTACAGGCTAAGTACTTTTAATAATTTTTGTGAAAAAATAAACATTAGGCATATTTGAATTATTCATATTTGAAAAACAGCATGTATAATAACTATTTTCATAACTCATTTTTACTGCAAGTTGCATACATACCAAAAGTCTCATTGACTTTATTTGTAAATTAGGACAGTTGGGATTTTACCAAAGACATTTTCATTTTTCTGTTGTAGTGTTCTTGTTAGTTTTACAGTTGTTAGTATCGTTCATGTGGGATTGGGAATTCAAACGTAGGGCATGTCATCGTACTCTTTCACAATATATTTAGCAAACTAACCTTTTAATTAGAAGGGATGACAGCTTATTTTTGAATCTCCTTTTCTTTCTAATGTAGAAAAATATCTTGAATCCTATCCAGATCCAGAACTTCTAAATGGAAGTTCCACAGTGCAATAGAGAGAACCAGTACAAGATTAAAGTTGTGCTGATTTCTATATTATAGATCACGGAGGGGTCAGGTCTGGAAATGGGAGCCACTTGCTTTCATTCCTTATTGTTTTATTTGGACAACCTCCTTCAGCTCCAGGGAACCTCTCAAAGATCCTCCGCAGAGTGGTGTCAGGAGGTAGAAATGGAAAAGACAAAATGTCTGAGATGGATGATGTGTCTTTCAGGTCCCAGCTCCTTCCCATATGCAAGGACGTGGATTGCCATACAGAGTTCCGTCTTATACTAATTTAAATGTGAATACAAATGTCTGCATCTGAAACAGATTTTTTCTACAATGGGATCAGATTCTATTAAGCACCTTCTTAAGAACATTCTATTTACAAGGTACCTGTTCTGAGGAGCTTGCAAATAGAGAATGCAGCACAGCACAAAACATAGTGGGGCACTTAGGCTAGGTACAGACAGTCAAAAAGCCAAAGGCTGAATTGATTCAATCTTTGCAGGTTAGTTTAAGCTGCACAGCTTGACCCAATTAATAAATGGACAGACATTCACTCTTGATGCAGAAAATGCAGCTGCAATGCCTGTGGTGGCTTAAGCCAGAAGCCTGGGGGCACTAGAGCACACCTGCCAGCCACTACCAAAGGGGAGGGAAGAGAGACTTTTCCCCCCTCCCTGCTTGAGCAGAAGGGGTGTGGCCAGGCACCAGCCCTTGGCTAACATGCTGGGATGGGGGTTTAAATCCCCTCCCTGGCCCACACGGGACTCCAGCCCGGGTCTGCAGTAGGGGAGTAGGAGGGAGGGCAGTGCCTGTCAGGCTTCTGCACCTCCCCCCCCCCCCACTGCTTGAGGGAGTGGGGGGCAGCCACTGCCAGACTGGTGGGGGAAAAGGTAGTGGCACTGAATTCATAAAAACTTGAACAAGAATAGTCCTTTCTCTGAAGCAAGCATGTATTGAACATAGCACTTTGCAACCTCAAACACATGACAGAGCAACCAAAAACCATCACCTAAGCTAAGATACAGCCCAGTAAAACACAGTGGGAGCACACACAGTGTAGTCTAACTTATGGATCAGAGAGCACAGCCCAGCCCAGAGGTGTAAAGCATGCTGAGATGCTGGGAGACTCTGATTTAACTTAAATCAGGAAGCGGTATGGGACAGAAGCTGCATAAACCACTTTGACCCAAGTTAGTTAAGTCTGATACTACATTTAACCAGGTTTAAACTTGTTTTAGCCATTTTGAAACTGGATTATGTGGACTGAACTTATGTTCTATTACAGGTTTAAGCCAGTTCCTGATCTTTTAAACCGGTGTATATATAACTTCTGTTCTTAGTCTTAGAGAAACAGTCTGCCTTAAGGCAGTGGTGGGTTTTTTTGTTTGTTTTTTTTTAATTTTAGATGGAGACAGTGTGGGATTTTTTTTACTCAGTTGTGATTGCTCACTTTCAGTAGGTTGTGAGGGGGGATTGTGGATTTGAAAGGATATTGCTTTTGTTAAATAAACAGTAATAATGAGATGGTACTGCTTTAACAAAGTATAGTCTTTTCATATAAAATACATAAAGGTGGACAAAAGAGAAGAAATTGTGATTTTTTTTTCAACAGGTGTTTTCAGCTGCTCAGCTCATTTTGGGACAACTACAGGAATTTCATAGTATGATGCATATAAAAAGTTTTGGTGTACTTAACTGAACCTTAGCTCTATATTCAGGCCATGAACCTCATTGATTTCAGAGACCTTTTGTGCAACTCAGGAATCTGTGTTACTGGTTCTCAAACTTTTTAGACTCAAGACACCCCTTGGTAGACTCAGGCACCCCTTGTAAAACGCTAGCTCTTAGCTGTCACTCATTTCTTGACTACAGAAAACATACAGAACAGTTTTTCAGTTGTGAAGAACTCAGAACACAAGTCACAATGTTTTTGAAACTATGGATTCCTTTTTGAAATCTCTGGGTTTATCTTGTGAATCATGTGCAGGCATGTGCAATGATAATAGGGATAATCCTGGATTACACCCCACAGCATCTTTAAACATATATCACATCACCCTGGTTGTGTCTCATTGGTCTATGCTAACAAATTATAGGACTGAGGTCTAGAAATGGGTACTGTTTACAATCTCAAACTTTGGAAGTCTGGATCCAGATCTAAACTTCCTTGTTCAGTTCCAAATCTATGAAGAAACCTACAGATGATGAGTGGAACCATCTACATTTTCTACTTTGCAGCTAGTAAAAGAAGTTCTGTTTTTTTTTTCTAAATGTTATCCACAAAGCTTTGTTTTTAAATGCAGTGGTATAAGCCACTTGCTATCAAAATGGCAATGTTTAAATTCCAAAGCACGACCGAATTAATAATTATATGATGCATGCTAGGTCATACTGCTCTTTCCTGACCAAATAAACTAATTTAAATATGTTTCTTGTACAACATTTGGATGCTGACCCTAGTAAATTGTGGTGACATCCAGAAAATTGCTCGTTAAGAAAAGGTGTTTAGATTAAATGAGCTGTAGTTTGAAGGAACAATTGTGCTATAAATCTCCATTTTTTATTAGTTTGATTTAATTTCCTTTCTCGGTTCTGGTCCATCTTCACTAGCATATTGCTTCCTCCTTTAAAGGGCTTCTGAACAAAATATGTAGCCAAGTAGCACGGGAGGTTGAAGATGTTCTTACATTTGTCAGACCCCTTGGGCTTTAAGGAAAAGTAAGGAAAGCATGTTTGTCCCAGTAGAAAGACTTTTCTTTTTTTTTTAAAAAGGAAGAAATGCTGAGGACCCCTTTTTAATGAAAAGCTGTTAAACATAAAAAAGCCAATGTACCATATGGCAATTATGCCAAAAGATTGAATTTATTACCAAATAAAACTGTTGGCTTGTGCATTTCACAGTTTCCTGTATTCACAACCCGAGTGTTTTTAGAGGTTTTCTGTAGGGTTAGTTGCCCAGACTTCTGCAAAAACAACAGTTTGTCCTTATTGCAGGAGGTGTTAGGAAATCAAATCCAACTGGAACACCAAATGCAATTACAGAGTGGTTCTGTCCCAGCTGCATGACACTTGCCAAAAGCTGATTTTCCAGAAAGACATTTAAGGAAATTAACATAAAATTCCATTTGCTCTGTTATGGGAAGGTGTTTCTCTGTTATGGTTTTCATAATTTTTTCTGATATTTCATCTTTCTGCAAAATCACAGTTTCCTCTTACTGCAGTTAGAATGTTTCAAAGCAACACCTTATTTTGAAGTGTGTCCTTTCTAAAAAAATGTAGTTGGATTGCTAAACAGTTCCAGTAAATAAGTGTGTGTGGTTGCAATATCAGGCTGGATTATCATATGATGTAAAACAGAGTAGCTAGTCTTGACTTCTGTCAGCTGCAGCTATCACCTGTTGTTTTTTCTTTCATAAAATAATGTTGCTGGGTTTTCTTTTCCCCCATAAAATACACTAGATTCCAGAGCAGCAGTCATAGAATTCATTTCATAGAATTTTCTTGTGAAATTTCTTCCAGCATCCCCTGACCCAGGGGTGTCTTCCTTGCACCCTTGCATCCTTTTTTTCATTTTGGAATCACAGATATCAAATATATAAAAACTATTTTATGCCATCAGCTCTTTTTCTAATTTACCATTTTAATTATGTCACACTAAGGGAGTTGTGTCCCTCCCCCTGCCTAAATGTAGCCATTCATCTATGAAAGCAGAGTTTTATATTATTGCCTCAGATAAGATTTGTTCTCTGAAGTTCAGAGCCTTGGATGCTTTTAACAAGTGTAATTTCATAGCCTGCGTACTTAGACAACATTTATAAGGAGCTTTCAGCATAGCTTGCATTCAAACCATAAAATTATTCTTTCTCATGCAGCCACTTGCTGAATGAACTTTAAATGTGTGCTCAGTGATGCTTATTACATTCAAATTCTATTGCCAGAAAAGGGGGAAAATTGGAGATGTGAGACCCCCTCACTTTCACTTGGGCATGCAGTGCGACTTTCACAATTAAGTTGGCAGAGATCTTTGAGGCGTGAAAGGGAATCCTTCAGCAAGGACAATGGTGCTTTTATTTGGCAGTAGGAAAAGATGCAAGGGAACACAATTAAGCACCATACTCCTGCACTGAATGGCTTAATTCAGCTATGCTCCTTCACCGGTATTTCACTCCTGTGCCAGTGATTGGCATGGAGAGGAATACAGGAAAACGAGTACACAGAAGCACTCTTCACAAAGACAACTCACTTATCTATAACCTGTCAAATTTGCCAACAATTAGTGTCAGTATAATAAACCCTCTACAAATGTGCCCAGACACTTTGTTCTTTAGATCAGTACTATTATCAGAGCACATCCTTAAATCACGCCATCTCTCTTATCTTTTTTCTAATTTACTTTATTTGGTAATGTAAGAAAAATGGGATAATGTGAAGTTGTGAACAATATTTTGGGCAAGTTCATGTTGATTTAGAATTTCCCTGAGAGGCAGCATTAATAATGGGTTGGCACAACACGCTTGCTGGATTGAGTTTGATGCTTTGATTGCATTTCCTTGGTGCATTTGTTGTTGCTTTGGGGAAAGTGTGGATATTGGGTTCAACAGACCATGGAATTTTGAATTAACCTCTTTTTTCCTTATCATGAATATAATGGTTTTCACAATCTGTTCTTGCTTGGGTCTTTTTATTAAGAAAGAAGAGAGCAAAGTTGTTTAATATTTTTAATTCTGCCATTTTTGAAACAGGCGTGGGGAAAGATAAATACTTGTTTCATAAGAATCTCTTAGGTGACTTTCCCACAAGAACTTTCCACATTGATTCAGCCATAAAATATTCACTTCAGTTCTTAAGACTGAGGAATGAAAATCATTAGCACTATATTCACATGTGGCAGCTCCAGTTATACATTCCACTGTTTAGAAGAAACGTATGATGAATTTGAAAGAGTTCCCAGATGATTTTCTAGAGTCCTGTTAAATACTGTCAGGAGTCTCATTTTAGGTAAATGCGTTGTTTTCCTCGGAGTTGTAATTAAATAATGTAATTTACAAGATGAATATTAAAAAAAAAAAATCTTCTGTGAGCTCCTAACTGCTATGTTTAAGGCCTGTTTGGCTGCAAGGAATAATTCATTCAACTAGAAATTTGCTTTGGGGGTCTCCATGCACCAGAGGATCAATCTGATCTTTGCACTGTTCCTGAAAACTAAGAAGCTTCTCTCCTTCCCACTGTGTTTGTATGTGTGTGTGTGTCTCACTGCTGGTAGTAGTAGTTACGCAGGGAAAACAGAAGAATATGTAGTTACAAAGGATGTCTCTTCATTACTGCACTAGCTTTGGAGTCACAGCAAAGAAAAACAAATGCCTGGAACAAAAGAATATCAGTAATATGATAGACAGTGAGCTGGTACTAGGACAATGAATGAGTCAAGTTGGGGCAGGAAGAGTGAGTTAAAAAGTTTACTTCATTGTAATAGGATTTGTTTGTAATATAAAAATGTATAGTTGAAAATGATTAAGTAAATGTCATTGGAGGCACTCACATAACTGAGGTTCAAAGGCCCCTGGCCTACAAAGATATCCCGCTTTTGTCCTGGGAGAGACTTTTCTTTCGGGACAACGTGCAGTTATTCAGACATCCATGTCTATTGTCCCGAAACAAAACCTAAAATGTTTGATGGGAAACGCTGGCATTTTGTCCTGGGTGCCTGACAAGTGCCTGCCATGAACTGAGGGTTCATGGGGTGTCATATATGTTTTCTTGAGTTTATTTTACTAATATGGCACGTGTAGTCTCAATGTAAAGGTAACGGCAAGCTGCATTTGGCTTTATTGTCCTTGTGTTTATGTGCTGTAGTATTCGGTATAAAATGTATTTCTTAGATATTATCATGGGATAGGGTTGCACAATATGATAATAACTTTCAGGTATTAAACAATGAGTTTTTTGGCCCCTAGTATGGTGGAAAAACTAATGGTTTAGAATCAGCATTTGTCTTGAGTTGTTTACTGACTTCCTTGAATTTGCATTTTAAAAGACGTTTAATACCTGGGTAGTCAAAGTGTTGGGGAGAGAGACAGTATATTGGATTAGCAAGTCTCCATGTCTGAAAGTCTGCACATATTCTCCTGGTCTTAATGAGATCAGGAAAATCTTGTGGACTGGAAAACATATACCTCAGGGGGAGGAGACAGGAAGTTATTGGTATATTGTGCGCCCCCTTGGAATTGTATGGGTCATGAAAATGTACTTAAGTTTGCTTCCAGAATGGGCCTTTGTCTTTAGCCTTTTTGGGTACAGGGAAGACTGGAGTCTATTTACCTGAGTAAAAAAGCTGACAGGAGAAATAGCAGGAGGTTTTGGTGATAAGGTCAGAGAAAGAAGCTGATTTTTAACTTGTTGGAGCTGGCTAGGGCCTGCATCTTTGGATGTAAGGCACAGAGTAAGAACAGGCTTTTTTCTGTTGTTTTCTTTTGTTGGTTTACTCTTATGTCTTTGTCTGTATCTCAGCGTAGGGCTACTGATTTCTTATGCTATTTCTTGTTTTATATAATAAATACTTTGTGCTATCTTTTTTACCTAGTTGGTGTCAGTAATATTTGTGATTCCAAAGTATTTTACCATGCAGGCTGCCCATCCTACAGAAGGGAGATCTATCTTTTTTGAGCATGTGACCAGAAACAGGTGTGATCCCCTAGGTTAAGGACTGGCCTAAGTGAGACTGGTTCTCCATGGTCAAGCAGCAGACAGCAAAAAGGGGTTTGGAGCAAAAGGTATGGAAATACCCTCGTGTCTGGGACTGGGGCATATCACAGTGTGTCTGAACAGTTGTCATGGGGGATTGCATTGTTGAATCAATAACAGAGAAGTGGAAATGCCACCTTCCTGCTGCCTGGGACTGCCCAGGAATGGGCTGTCTTGCCCCTGAGGTAGCACGGGGAAGTGGCAGGAGGGCAGCTGGGTATGCTGGTGGCTGGAGAGAGTGGTGGAGATGGTGCATGGCGCACTGGAAACCTGGGTGGGCTTGGGGAAGCATTAGATCAGGTGCCTCCAAGCTGGGGCAGCCCCCGACCCACTAGTAGCCCGCCCAGGTGGCCCCAGGGAGCCCCTTGCAACTCAGGGGCTGCTCAGCCCACCAGCAGTTCATCCCCTGGCTGTGGGAGGGGCAGGAAGGCTTCATGAACGAAAAAAAAATGGATCAGGCCCCTCACTGTAACTGTGATGGATGAACCTAAATTGAAACAGTGGGTTTTTAATCATCACAATTAAAAACACACTGTTTCAATTTAAGGGACTAACCCTTGTCACATTTATAAGCACCCCTAAACACTAACTTATGCCACTCTGTTTCCGTCCTGAAATTTCACACACATATTTACTTTTGTAACATACCATCATCTTACACTGTAGGCTGAGTTTCAAAAAAAGCAGCAGGCAGGAGGGAGATTCTGACTATCAGACACAACTAATACATTTTGCACTCTGGGCCAGACTACTGTGCCCCAAGTGGGGAATGCCAAGAAGCACTGGAGAGTACAGAGGGAGGAAAGAAAGTGGTCTTACGTACCCTGGGTGTCCCTGCACTTGGCCCATGTGGTTTCGCAGTATTGGGCTGTTTCTGTCTGGATCTTCTGACTAGGGTTTTTTCTGCTGCTGGAAAGACTGGGGTGGGTTGGCAGGAGTCACCATTTTGGCACCCCTTCTAAGTCAATGCCTGGGGCTGGTGGCCCATTCACTCCCCCCCACTCCATTTGCATTACCGTTAGCTAAGTACAATTGCACTGCATTTTGCAGTGATGGTAAATTATTTTAAAAATCATGTGTCTGAAAATACAGATCTGAGACAAGCATATGATTATTAACACTTGGTTATTAAACCGGTAATTATAAACATTAAATTCAGTTTTTACAAAGTATGCTTCAGCTGAGTGTTTATTCTTTGCACTCTACTAAGCTTGAATAATTCAGATGAAAATGAAGGGCCTTACATTGGTTCCTCTTCATTTTAATTCACTGGTTGTCCTGCAGTAATACCATCAGACAGTATTTAGGTTGGATGCAAACTATTATTTCAAATTAAAAACAATCTGGAAAATATATGTTTAATATTAGGTCTTATAATTTATTTTATAAATTATTTTAGGCAAATTTGGGCCTAAATACCTTTCAGGTTATTTACCTGAATATCACGGCAACAGCATTTCAGAGTTCTTCCATCAAACCACTTGTTCTAATTGCGGCAAATAAATAAAGCTGTGGTTGTAGTTTAGAGCTTTGTTTCCTGAGGGCCCATTGAAGCTACTAGGAATCTAATTGGATAAGAACCTAAATATGGAGCAATAAAGTAAAGCTTTAAGACTGTATATCAGTACCTCTAGCTTGCACTAATACTTTGGATGGGATTTGCTTGCACTAGGAATCAATTAAACTAAACTGATATTGTTCTCAGCTTAGCTCTTATTCAGGGCAACAAGGACCTGAATATTAAAAAGAGTTTTATTTCATAGTGTAGGTAAGGCCTTAGCACTGGGATCAAAGTTTGGTCTCTCTATCTTCATTTTGCTTCAATAAGCAAATAAGATTTGCCATGTTTTTTCCTTGGGCTATATTTACACAAGACATTTCTGTATACATTTTAAAGCTATATCCACTCTTTCACCTGCATTATGATTAATTCAACAGTGTGGGAACAATTTTGCAGAAGAGACAGCAGTGGAGTATTAAGCTGTCTGAACCCAAAATACTGAAATATGTTGCTATTTGGCACCCAAACTCAAAGAAGATCAATGCTACTTGTGGGTGCTTAACTTCACTGAAAATCAGGTTCTGTGCTATTTAATTATGTATGCAGTAGAGACCTTGTTTAATGCTGTCTTTTTCACTGTTAGCACCACCGAAGCTGAACGTTTAGTAGTGAAATAGGAGAATTATAGCACAAATTCCCGGTTTTGACAAGAGCTAAGCAATTGCACTTATTTGTGATTCAGGTTTTCTCATGACGCAAAGTCTGGGCAGTTGTTGGTATCAGAAGATCAAACTGTTTGGTTGCACACAAATAGAAGATACTTAGCTTGTCACCATATGGAACAAAAGTAATTACTAAGGATGAAAGGCGAGGCAAGGCAATTAGCATGTTTGCTGCTTGTCAAGGAGTAACCTTCTGTACCTCACAATGTTGCTGTTCATTCAGGTTTCATTCTGAGGATTATGGGAATGCTCCAGAAACAGTGATTTGAAGGATTTATTATTTTTTAATTTATTGCAGTGAGAAATGCGAGGGGAATCTGTTCATAGACTTGCTATATACTCAATTGCTTCTTTTAACAGATTAATTCATCAGGAATTTGACTAGGGTGAACTCAGCCTAACATAACTGAGGTAAATCAGTGCATGCAGAACAGCCCGATGAAGGGTACTTGTACCTAAAAGCTTCCAAAGAATAATTTTTCCAACTATTTGAGTTGGTCTAATAAAAGAGATCAGATTTACTCAAAGAATCTTGCCTGCCTATGTCCTTAGACCAACACAGCTACAACCTACACCCCTGCAGAACAAAATAGATTTGTTGTTTAGATTAGTCCATGGCTGATGACAAATCCATTTGACACCATATTTTTCACATGTTTTGTAGTTTAGCTCAAGTAAATCTTGTTTTCTGTATGATAGGAATAATTCTAGTTTTAAAATCATGTCTTTCTTCAATAAGTCCATCTGAGAGGCTGCTTCAGCTGCCTAAGCTGTAGAGGAAACAAAGCTACAGGGAAAATCACAGCAGATTGTCTATTACTAACGATGCAGCAGAATCAAGTGTTTTGTGTTCCCTGATGACCAATCTGGTCACTTGGAGCATGTCAATTTCTGTTTGTGTGATTCTTATCCATGAGTAGCTCGAGTTCTTGTTGTTTTCAAGACCTGCTCTAGGTCCTCTAAACTTCTTATTTTGAGTAACATCACACTAAAGAGTGGCAAGAACTCTTTTCATGAGGGTTACAGTCTGCTCCTATTCAGGACACTAGCTTCTTCACCCCACCTGATGTCTCAACATCTCTATATAGCAATTTGGGCCCGTCTGCATGTCACCCTGCATTGCTGTAGTGATGCGCTACACTGCTGTATGGCACGCTATGATGATGTAGCGATTATGTGAGACTGGCACCTACTTTGCCGTAACAGAATGCCCCCCCCATTTTTAACATGCCACTCAGCAAAGTAGCAGCGAAAAATAACCATGCACCATGTGCATGGTGCAGTACACGTGGTTACTGAACCGTGCTTTAGCACTTCCAAAAGTACAGTAACAACGCTGCCATAGGGCAATGTGTAGACATGTCCTTTGACTTGGATGGACCACTATGCAGGATTGTTGCAGAGCAGAACTTGGTGGAGCTCCCCATGCCATTACTGAAGAGCTCCTTTCTGAAGTGCGTAATGTGCATAGGTGTGTCTGTGATTGTTAAAAATCTGTCAATCCCTCTCTCACTCCCATACATCAAAAAATGTCTAAGGTTCCATGTTGCTTCCATGTTACAATTTAGACATGTGCAAAATGGAGAGTGGGGACTTTCAAGGCAGAAGAGGTGCCATAAACCCGAAAAATGCAAGATGTTGAGCCCCCCAAAAGCACTACACCACTGCTGAGCTCTGTTCACAGCACCAAACTCTATTGGTTAAACACCCGTTTTATAAATAAAATCATAAAAACTTGCTCTAAAATGTGCACTGAACATTTTTTCATTACAGATCCATGTGTGTTAACAGATAGTTTTACCAAATAATAATTGATAATTTTAGAGAAACCAGATGTATGTTGTGTGTGTATGTGAGATAGTAGCAGTGAGGATTCTGATGAAAAACAAAATCTACATGCAGGCTTACTCTAAGAATAGTACCACTTAATGTAGCAGTGTAACTGAAGGGGGATGATTGGATCAGTTGCCACAGGTTCCACTTTGTGGTGGGGTTAGGGTGAGCGACAAAAACAGCCAGGAGTGCAGCAGCTGGTGCTGCCCCATTCATGCACTGCCATTGCCTGGCTACACCTCTGATTTAATGACATGGGTTTGTTTATAATATGTTAATTGGAATGAAATTTTCCAAAAAATACCTCAGTCCAGTTGATATACTGGTTGACAGTTGTATGTAACATCATGTCTCTCTCCATTTAAAAACTGGCTTTATCTGTTGCATCCAGTAGGCCTATATTGTCTGTTCTACCCAGCAAACCTTATAATAAATCATTTTTAACACCAGCACAGGTGTCCTTTTGAGCTTAAGTATGCTTTCCATTTATATCATCTGTTTTTTTTTCTGATTTATGGCTCATTATCACATCATTTTCATTCCCATATAAGTATTTTTTCTCCAACAGTAGCTTCTGTAGCTTTCCTCATGACTTAGCTGAGTTTCCTCCATTCATTTCGGAGTGCATCCATATTGGACTCTCCGAATGTCTGTAGTCTGAAAACGAATAGACTAAATTAGTAAAGTTTTGCATGTGATCCACCAAATATTCCAGAGTCCTGTGACATAGGGCATGTCAAAAGTTATGGCTTGATTCTGTAAATTTGGGCACAAGTAGTATCACTTAGTTCAGAAGGACTTCCCATATCCTTAATGATTGAAGAATTTATCTCTTAACTAATGTCTGTGTTCCTGTCCAACATGCACAGCTAGTGACTTACCTGTGGAATTTTTTGCCCCTGTAGGTTCAACTCGGATCTACATTTAAATGAAGTTTTGACGTTGATTTTTACAGGATTCAGGATCTCACCAAAAATCAAATTCCTAACACTCCTATAATATTTTATACTCATAACTAAATGTTATAAGAAAAGTCAGAAAAGGTCTAATCATCAGTTAAGATTCATTTTGATAAGACCCAGAACCTAGGGAAAACTATGGAGGCTTCACAGTCATGTTCAGTGAGTGACAGATTCTGCTCTCCATTACTCACACACGACCCTACACTTTAGCAATTTTAAATTACTTTGGCGTGGTCAGTCAATCAGAGGACTTGATGGTCTGTACATTCCTGTCTAATCTGAAACAGTGGATATTTTATATGCTGGGATAACTTCTGTCCACCTGATCATTTTCTGTTGTAACTGGTCTGCTAGGAAACAGAGGAGGGGGAAAAAATGGATGAGCAGAAACTTGAAAATACTAAAAAATAAACTGTTAACACCATCCTCTTCCAAAAACATAATTAACTTAATTTCTGTTTCTCGAGTCATTATTTATAAGACATTCTTATGCTATTCTTGAAACTATGTAAACATGTAAATGATGAGCAGGAAACTATTCTATTAAATTCCATATATCCATGAGGGAAGCTAGTGACACTGAATTAATTAATGTCTTATGGGCAACATGGTATTGAAAAAAGCCTCTTTCTTTCTCATTCCATTGGAATAGTTTCAGAGTGAATCATAAGATTACATAAAAATGTCACTAATTAGAAATACTAAAAAAGATAACTTGAAGCATAGTGTTACCTTGACAAGTTTTAAAGGCATTCCAGTAGCATCTCTTTGACCTTGGAAACAAGCCAGTTTTTTATAGTCTGGTCTTCTTGATATGTAGGTTAATTGCTAGGGGGAATGTGCAAAATGACTGAGGATGATTTGAACTAGCTGCAATGAGGGCAGGTTATGACTTTTTGCATGTAGTATGTCCTACCTGAACTTCTCCAATATCATGAAAACTCTGTCTAGCATGGTGCTCTCTTCATGGCTGTCTGTCCCCTGATGCTAATTTTTAAGCTCCCTGCAATGTGAGGAACTAGTGTAGGATTCAGTCACTCATGAAAATATCTCTATATGAGCTGAATAGAAGACTTTTGTCAGCAGATAGAGGCAGAGGCACAGAGATGAGGAGTCTGTGCCTATCTAGATGTAGGCTTGCTATCATTTGGTGTAAAGGGAACTTTCTGGCTGGAGATGTCTGTGACTTTTAGAAGTAAGCACTATGTCTGTTCTGTTCTGGGGAGCTGAAAGAAGGAATTGGCAGTTAGCATATTGGTGTGTCTTTTTGTCTTAATAGGAAAGGAATGGCTGAGGAATTCAATGTTAAGAGTTAAGATAAATCTTTTCAATATTTTCCAATCTTTCCACCATATGATAAATGTTATTAAAATTAAATTCGTAGGAGGTATTCACTGTATAGCTGACATGCCAAGACAGTTGAGTAATCAAGTACTACAGCTCAAATAGAGCATGTACACTAGTTAGTGCTATGAAATCATAAAAGATTTCAGCTTGTGTTCATGTAGCTAATTATGAAGAAAACAGCCCTCTATAATATTGGCTGTCAGTGGTTGCTAAAGCGTCAGAAGCACAGCAGAAGATGTGATAACTGAACTCCATGGCAAAGATATCTCAATTATTTGGGGGATTCTAACAGCCAAAAAAGTAGCTACAGTAAATTTTAAGGGGTAGGAAACTTAAGATTTCATTTTGCAGTGACAGTAAATTTAGTATAAGGAGAAAAAAAATGCTTTTTTAAAACTCATCAGTATCCAGAGAGCATAATGTTTGTTGCCAGCAGGAGACTTGTTGTTGTTGTTGTTGTTGTCTTTTGATTTAATCCCATGAATTTAATGACTGCTTGGTCAGGTGGTTTCAAATGCCATCTTCCTGGACGCAAGAGGGCGAACAGAGTGCTGTTGCAGCCTTAGGCAGCTGACATTTGCCCTATTTGTTAGTATCACATGGGTAATTTTAAGTGCATCTGATACTAATTTATCTCACAGTCCTGAATTTCTGATGGATGAAATGAATCTCCCCAAGAAAGTCATAGAGTTGATGCAATATGTAGGTGCAGTTTGTGTTGTAGATTTCATCATAGCCTATTTATCAAAAACTGTTTTGAATGGCGTGCAATATCTGAAAAGCACAGCAAAGAAAAAAAGTTAGCTTAAGCAGTAAAATAACCCATGGGGATTTTTTTTTTAAATTTCAGTAAACATTGTGTATTAAGCCCTCCCCTGCTGTTCTTTTACTGCAGTGTTCATGATACTATCATCTAATTAACTTAGAATGTTCCCAGGGTACTTAGCCACAAAGTAGGTGCCTTACTCCCATTCGTTGAATGGCTGATACTGAAAAGAGTCATAGAGTCATAGGGAAACATGACTGGAGGGACCTTAGGAGGTAATCTAGTCCAACCCCTGCTCAACACAGGATCATCCCTATCTAAACCATGTAAGAGCAAAGAGATGTAGTTAGCTGTGTTAGTCTGAAGTTAAGCAAAAGGCAAGATGATTTGCACCTCATTGATCAATTTGCATCACATAGATCAGGCTTGTCCAACATACAGCCCGCAGGCTGCCATGCGGCCCGCCAAGGCATTTTCTGAGGCCCGAGGTGCTGCGACAGGAAACGAAAGTAAACACTGTTTACTTTTGTTCCCACCCCTTGTCCCTTCCCCGGCTCCTCAGCAGCTTCCTAATGGCTGCTGAAGGACTGGGGAAGGGACAAGGTTCCCACACACACCGCATCAGCTTGATGTTGCTGACGTGCGTGTGGGAAGAGGAGTAGCCATGTGCTGCTTGGGACAGGATGAGCCCAGGCGGAGCAGCAGGGGCTCAGCTGTACTTTCCCCCTACCTGTGCCAGTCAGTCCTGAGCGGCACACGGCTCCGCCACCGCCTCTGCTGGCTAGTGCCGACCTGGGCGGGTCTGTCCCATCTGGAGCAGCATGCAGCTGAAGCCCGATTCCTATGTGCTGCTGGGGACGGGGACAGGCCGGCCAGGTTGGCACCAGCCAGCAGAAGCAGTGGCGGAGCCATGTGCCGCTCGGGACTGACTGGCACAGGCAGGGGGAAAATGCAGCTGAGCCTCTGCTGCTCCGGCCCAGCTCGTCCTGTCTCATCCCGAGTGGCACACAGCTCCGCCGTCGCTTCTGCTGGCCAGTGCAGATCTGGCCGGGCTCCTCCCATCCCCAGCAACACGTGGGAAGCCGGCTTCAGCCGCATGCTGCTCCAGATGGGATAGACCCACCCAGATCAGAACCGGCCAGGAAAAGTGGCATGCAGCTGAAGCCGACTTCCCACGTGCTGCTGGGGATGGGAGGAGCCTGGCCGGGTCTGCACTGGCCAGCAGAAGCAGCGGCAGAGCTGTGTGCCGCTCGGGACAGGATGAGCCGGGCCAGAGCGGCAGAGGCTCAGCTGCATTTTCCCCCTGCCTGCACCGGTCAGTCCCAAGCAGCGCACGGCTCCATTGCCGCTTCTGCTGGACAGTGCCCACCTGGCCAGCTTCCTCCCATCCTCAGTAGCATGTGGGAAGCCAGCTTCAGTTGCACGCTGCTTTTCCTGGCCAGTGACGACCTGGCTGGGCCCATCCCATCTGGGCAGCATGTGGCTGAAGCTGGCTTCCCACGTGCTGCTGGGGACGCCTCCTGCCTTTTGGGACCAGCTGGTGCAGGTAGGGGGAAAGTGCAGCAGCACATGGGGAAGCCACTGCTTGATAGGGGACGGGATGGGCTGGCTGGGGCACACCAGTGGGGGGAAAGCTGTGGCTGAGCCCCCTGCAGCTGTGCTATATGCTTGTTTAAGACTAAACAGTATGCTCAAGAATACAGAATGAATGATCTGGGCTCCAATGTAAATTTGGAGCAGGTAAAAATCTTTGTAAAAAGATTGTCCGTTTTTTGGATTGTGTTTGCTTCTGTTTCTCTTTGTGCAGGATTGGGAGTTCAACTTGTTACTACTTGTTAAAGATGTGTTACTAACAAGTTTTTAATTCAATAAAAGTAAATCTTCTTGAAGATTATTCTCAAAAGGGCCCATATTTTGTTGCTTTGATTAGTTTCCACTCTGTCTGATTTTTTTTCCACGATTGATCTGTCGACTTGCATTATGCTTCTTTCATTCATTGAGAAGTGAGTAGAAGTGAAAGTGTTTATTTTAGTCAAGTTTTTGGTATTATTTCATTGTTGCTTTTATATTGTTTTTATTTTGGATTTTAAACCACATTTCCAGACCCATTTCATTGTCGCTTCCTGCAACTTCATTGGTGTTAAAGGTCATGTGACATCACTTCCTGATGTGATACCACTTCCTGTAAGGTCTTTGAATATGGCTCACCAGCCCACTGGGTGATAAAAAGTTCATGATCTAGCCCCACATTCAAAAAGGTTGGACACCTCTGTTTTATCTGGACTATATATGTAGTCTAGTCTGGTCTTATATATGATCTATGCAGTGCAAATTGATCCAGGAGGTGCAACACATCTTGCCTTTTGCTTAATATATATATTAATATATTCTTGCCTTTTGCTTAATATATATATATATATATATATATAGTGTGTGTGTGTATAGATACACGCACAATTATAAGCTTTTTGTGATACACATTTTTATCATAAGCTTTTTAAAACTGGAGCTTACTTCATCATATGCTGTGAAAGGGCATGTACAGAACAGTGTAGAGAATAGAGAGAGTTCTCCCTTCCTTCCTACCTTTTTGTATTCAAATCTCTTTCTCCATTATTTTGCATTCTATTTCAAAAGGAAATGAGGGAAGATGTGAGATATATATAACCTGAAATGTAGATCTGTTGATGGTTTTGTATATATTGCCTTGGTCTTGAGTCACAGTGTCAAGAACAGTCATTATGGCTGTATTGTCAGCACCTTTGTTCTTTTAGGTAGAGGAGCAACAAGAAGGAAGTAGCTTACCTTCACTTCTCTGCTTGGCTTTATTCAGATTGTGACTTCATCTGTATGTAGGAAAGAGGGGCATGTTCAACAAATAGTCCCAAATACTGTGTAAGTGTGTGTGGAGAGTTTGGGAGCTCAAACTCGACCCTTCACTTCTGGATCATAACCTCTGATCAGGACAGGAGGGAGTAGCCTCCTCTGTGAAAACTACTGAAATAATGGTATTCTGTCCCCATCCCCACAAGCGCTCATCTGCCCAGTTTATGTGCATAGCCAGGGAGGAATTGTGTGACTGGGTCATGAATCCTTTTATGGTCTCCTTTTGGGGTAGCACAGATTTCAACTTTATGATGCAGCTTGTCTGTGATAAGTCAAGCAATATCTCTAGCACTAATTTAATAGAGACTGGAAAATGTGTAGTTGATGCAATTAATATGCATAGTCTCATCTTATGGAAACTTTGTCATGGGTTACAACTTTGTGAAATAGGCTTCAACACCTGGAGACAATGCTAAGAAAAATCATTATGAGTAGTTCTTTTGAAATCCTTTCTGTTATTGATTTTATTTTTTCTTGGAGATTTACAGTAATAAAAATGGATTCTGGAGTAAATTTGATTAACTTTTTTTCTCTGCTTTGTGAAAACATCCATTTTTAACTATTAAAGACCTTTGTGGATTTTCATGTGACTTATATTACCTAAGTAAAAGGCAGCACTGAAAAATATTAGTTAAAATCAGATACCAGTTAAAATTCTATCATGACATAATTTTTTTGTGAATGTAAATGGACAGTAGAATTACAAGAGAGAATTTTCCCTTTATTCTGAACTTTTACAGAGGACCCACAAAGTTTCATTTCAGCCTTGCAGCCACTAGAGAGAGTCAGATTTTCAAAGAACGTCAACCCTTTAGTGTCTATCAGAATACCTAAATAGCAAAATAGTTCATCAGACAGGAAGTTTTATCAAATTGACTCCAGCATAAGCAAACGCAACTCTACTTAGATATGCTGAGATTTGGTCCTCATTTCAGCCAATGATGGTAAATCCCTAGTGTAGCTGCATCTGTGCATGCCCTTGGTGTAGATAGGCCAACCCAGCAAGCTGAACAGGACCAGTGAAAATGGTGACTTACCTTGTATCCATTACAAGGTAGAGTGATGCCAGTCACTGACTTCAGATTAAATTAATTAAGATGCAAACTCAGCATCTTTCAGGCCCAGAACCCTAAATCAATAGAAACCTTTCTATTTTCTCTCTGAGCTATGGATCTGCCCCTTTATCTTGAACAACAGAATAGACTGTATCAGCTAAAACTATTCCTTCCAGAGAATCTCAAGTAAAACCAAAAGCTATTCTTCCATGTCGATTCTAGCTACCTGGTTGATTGCAACTTCTTTAAGTATCTCATTGTATTTCTGTTTAGTGCAAAACAAAACAAAAAACCAAACAAACAAACAACCCCCCCCAAATAACAAGGATATAATGCATTAATCTCTGAAGGAGCAGAGATTTTTCATACATTTCAGCATCTTTTTTATCTCAGCACAAAGTAGAAGAATGTAGATCAGCATTAGGTAAACAAGCAATTTTCTCTAAGACTTTTTTTTGAAGGGACTCGGGGGGGGGGGGGGGGGGTTGGTGACTGTGGGAAACCGAAAAGACATTTCTTTTATACCAGCCTGGCCTTCTTGTGTTGACATACAGTGTTTTTCCACTCTAGTGGATGTGGTTAGGCATCCACTGACACACTTGAGGATATAAATCATGGACTGAGGTCTTTAGGCTTTTTACACTGTGGAGAAATATGCCCATTGTTTAAATTATTACTTTCCTTTCCCAGTGGTTTTCTTGCTTAGGTGCATTTACATTAACAAAAAAATCCCCATATACAAATCTGCAGAAGACAAAACAGCTTTTGATTATGTCACTTGTTAGATTTTTCCAGAGGTGTTCTATGAGCAGCCTGAAGTATAGCTGTTCTGCTCCAGCTAAACAGGTTCACAGGGAATGAAGAGCTTAAAGCAATTTGTAGGCAATGAAGCAAAAAGGAAAATCCACAAAGAAGCAACTGATGTTAGCAACTCTTAAAGTGATAGAAAGAGAAAAGGAAGAATAGGTAAAGACCAGGGAACAGAGAACGAACATGATTCTGAAGGGAATTTTAATAATTACTCCTTGAAACCAAAGAAAAGCCACAGTGGTTAGTTACTTTTATAAGCCACATATATCATTCTTGCTTTTCTGTGGGATACCTGCTGAACAGTGTTCCTGCTTAGCATATGCAGACATTAAGCCAAGTGTTTCCTTTCATTGCACAGTGATTATAGCATGAGACTGGCAGCCAGAAGTTTTAGCTTCTATTTCTGTCACTGTCCCTGATTTAGAGCACAACTCAGGAAGGCACTTAAGTATATGCTTACCTTTAAGCACATGGTTAAACCCCATTTTATTTCAGTGATGCTCCCCTGAAATGGAGCCTTGGTGTGCCATGTTGGGCAAGCACAATTTTTCTCTGTGCCTCCATTTCCCTCTTTCTAAACTGGGGGAAATAATTATCTTATATTTCCCCAGGGAAATTTAGGTCATGGATATTTGGAAATAATTAAAAAAAATAAATTATACAAACGTGGAATATTATTAGCTTTCACTACCATTAACACAAGAATATTTTATTGAATTAATATTCTTCCACCTTTTTTTGGAGTGCTACGAATCACCCCAAAAAGGGGAACATCCTTACCTGGTCAGAACTCTCACAGTTTAAAATAAGACAATGACCTGACATCCAACTTTTTAGGCAAAGCTCCCATGGAAGCGATCAGAAGTCCAAGGCCTTTATGATTTAGTTATTTAGAGTATTGTGTGCAAGTGGCTGTAAAATTATAGCCTTTTCATGAACTTCACACAGATATGAATGAATATCATGATAAGGAACAAGGCATGGGAGAATCAGGCCCAAGTAGTTTACTTGAGAAGGTTTTGTATCTGGCAGGAGGATATTAATTAGTGCAGGTATCTCTTTTTTTTAAAGTTTGCAGACAGTGTTTAGTGTAAAAGAAAATGATATTTCTAGGGATAGTGGTCAATATATCAAAAAATGGAATTGGAGATTATCAAGAAAATGATATGGACATCTGTACATCACAAGAATTTTAATAAATCATTAAAGGAAATATTTTAAGAATAATTTAAAAAAAACAGCAAGAAAGAAATGAAGAGTTTACAAAATGTTGTGGCTGCTGCAATTTTAAAAATAGTTCATACATATTTCCCCATAAGAGTATGTTTGATTTTCCTGTGGTATGTAATAGTTATAGTGTGTCATGGAGCACTGGGACCCATTATTATATTTCATTGGTTCTTTTATTACCTGAGGGTAAGTGCAGGCAATAGAACAAGGTGTCAAGCTTACTTTTAACCTTTAGTCTTGGAAGAAACTAGATGTAGGGTTTAAAGGTATTTTAAGTTATTATCCTTAGAATTGCTATACTCCCTCTCTGTTTGCAACTAGTGAACAAGAATGTTATCCAGTTTGCAGTGTCAACCCCTCATATCATGTTTCACTCAGACCTGTTGTTTTCTCCACAGGTCCCTTCATGCTCTACTTTTCATGACATGCTATAGGGGTTTTCAGATATCTTCAGTATGATTCCTGCATAGGGAAAAAAGAAAAAGAAATATTTCACTTTTGAGTGATAGGAAGACGCAGTAGCGTGCCATTTTTTATTTTTTTTATAAATATTCATTTGAACCAAAGAACAGGACTATGAGCTACAGAGTTCAGGCTTTGAGTGATATGTATCCTTAGGCTGAGGAGCAAAATCTGAGAAACTGAAGAATGTACTTTGAAGTTAAAGAGGAACTTTTTTTATCACTAGGGAAATGTTGGTATTGGCAGCACTGTAAATGGCTACTGATGTTCTTTGCTTTACTCTTAAGATGAAGCATAAACTGGTCATAGAGTTCAGATGGAGGGTGAATAAGCTAAGTACCTTCTCTGTATTAAATAAGCCACTTAATAAGGTGGGGCAGGGGAACAAGGCAGTTTCTGTAATTCTGAAATGGAAACAGAGCTACATCATTTGTTTCTTTTTTCCATCCACTGTGCATCTTCCTCCACCTACATGAACTACACAAGAAAATATTCTCACACTGACAGTGTTGAATACCTACAGCCTAATTACATCCCGTTGTATATATGTTTTCATAGCAAAATGAAAGTATAATGATAGCAGGGGTATACCTATTAGTGCTTGATTTAATCTAGGTAGAAAAGGTAAGTGTAGCAGTGGAGATGGGTGAACTGGCATTATCCCAAAATAGCACTCGGATTATATACTCAAGATCCACAAACGACTTGTATTCTAATTTCTAGGTCATGTTGAAACCAGTTCCACTTTGTCTCGTTTGCTGTTATGCTTAGTCATGCTAGCTAGATTAAAACTAGCATGGATATACCTGTGTATCTTATGATTACATCTTTGTTATGCCGCATAGACATTTAGGCATTTAATGCCGTAGACAAACGTTAGGAATCAGTTAACAGATTGCAGATTATCAGTAAAGGAATTTGCTTGGTTTGGCAAGTTTAACTGCAATAATGCTTTTACATTGTGCTGCCCCCCCAGCCCAGGGTCCTCTAGTCAACACCATCCCCTGATACCCCCAGCTCTCCTCTAGCCTTATCCCTGCCAACTCTGCCCCCCATCCCAGAACGGACCCCCAAAGAAGGATTGTCTATCTACCTACAGCCCAGCAGTGTTATAGGCAGGCAGTGGGACCCAGAAGCAGCTCATGGCTGGGGAAGGAGGCCCTGGAAGCTCCCATGGGCTACAGAGTCCTGACAGATCCATACAGAGTGCTGTGCTTTGGCGCAGACACCAGATAATCCTCTTTTTCAGTGCTTAACCCCAGCTTCATTTTTCATGAGGGATCTTTAGTCAGCTTAGTGTTTTTACAGGCAGCTCAACTTTTTTACGGACTTTACAAACCGACATTTTTAGCTTGAATTTTTATGGAGAGCCCATATATTTATGGACAGGTAGCCACCTGATCATGGCATTACTATTCTTATGAGGCCATGTGTTTTTCTCACAGAAAATGATTGACAAGTTTACCTATTACTTATAATAGGGGATTGCCATGGGAGGGTGCAGAAAAAAAGAATGAAATACAAATATATTCCTTTGACAAGCTTACAAACACAACTCTAAAAGTACAAAATACTTGAAGCAAAAAATATAAATCAGACTACTGCCACTTACTCGTTAGAAGACACAGATGCAAAGCTAGATATAACATGAAGAAATAAAACATTTTTTTGTGTCCCCAATAAGACAAGCACTTTGTTTTTGGAAAACAGAATGTAGACAAAAAGACTTTTTCCAAAATGTGCCCAACTATGTGACACAGGGCACATCTACACATGCCCCTATGGTGCCGTTATTACTGTGCTGTCATTTCATACTTCCTTTTGGAAGTACTAAATAACGATGCAGTAATAGTCCATACTGTGCTGTGCGCACAGCGCACGGTTATTTTTAAATGCTATGTCACTGTAGTGACATGCTATACTGAGGAAGCATGTTGCTACGGCAACGTAACTGCAGCATCAGAGTTTTTTCCTGCAGACACTATGTCGGCATAGTGTGTTGCTACGGCAATGTAGCATCATGTGTAGATGCGCCCATAGAGTAGGTACTCCAGGAAATGTAGCATCCCAGGAGACAGTTTGGGTGAGGCAGGAGGAAATTCATGATGTGGCAAGACAGCAACAAGGCTAGGACCCTGACCCTTGTACAGCAGTAGCAAGATTCATAGATTTATAGATACTAGGGTTGGAAGGGACCTCAATGGATCATCAAGTCCAACCCCCTGCCCATGGCAGGAAAAAGTGCTGGGGTCATCTGACCCCAGCCAGGTCCTTTTCCAGTCTCTTCTTGAAGACCTTGCAAGGTAAGGGAGAGCACCACCTCCCTTGGAAACTCGTTCCAGATTCTGGCAACCCTAACCATGCAGAAGTTCTTTCTGACGTCCAACCTAAATCTGTCAACTTGTGGCAATTGCTCCTGGTTATTCCAAGTGGTGCCCTGGTAAACAGAACATCTCTTATTCCCTGCTGTGCCCCCCCTCCTGCCAGGTGAATTTATATACTGCCACAAGATCCCCCCTCAGCCTTCTCTTGCAGAGGCTGAAAAGGTCCAGGTCCGTCAGCCTTTTAAGGAAGGTCCAGGTCCCTCAGTCCCCCACCTCCTTGGGCAATGCTGGTAGTATGTGCCACCTTACCACACAGGCTTAATAGGTGACAGCATCCTTCCCAGACCTTCACATGGCGGTAGAAGAGCTGGATGTAGGGATCCACAGGCTACATGTTTACTGTTCATGGGCCACACCTGGCCTGTGGGTAATCAGCCATCATCTAAGGTGTAAAGAACAACATTGGCACAAGTCATAGATAAATTTAGTACAGCAGCATTTGGTCCAGCATTCTAAGCAGAGTGAGGAGGCAAAAAACCAAAACAAAACGTTTTTAAGGTAGAGTTTGATCAGTTTGTGAAAGACAGTCTATACCAGGGTTGCCTTCAAGAGCAGGGGACCAGGCTCAATGAATCAGAAGACGCCATCCAGTCCTGGGCTCCTGTCTTTTTTGTTACTTTGCTTATCACACTGCTACGGGTTGTGAGTGTTTGTCAGCACTATTTTGGGAATGTTTCTCATTTCTTAACTCTTGGGCTGTTGTGCTTATAACGTTTCAGCAGTTTCCAAGCATTCAGTATTGCGTATGTGTCTGAAGGTTGATTTTCTTTTTCTTTTTTTCATACTTGTTTTTAAGTGTTTTGAGTGTTTGGCTTCTGTAACAAGTTATTTGATTTTACCCAAGAGAATTATGAAGTATTGCACCATTTCTTGTTAGCATATGGTTTTTGTCATTTTTTTAGGATTATTTTACTCCCATTTTAAATGTTTTTAGTGTCTCATTTAATCTTTGTTTTGATCCTTCTTCAAGCTTATATGGAGTCTAGGGCATTTTTACGCATGCATCAGAGGCTGAGGCGGGGAAGGGACAGCGCTTTAGCGACTCTGAGAGCAGGGGCTCTTGAACTAATTTGATGATCTTTAGATAAAGTGCCCCCACCACCATTTTTAAGTGCAGGGAAGATGATACATGAGACGCAGGTGGATGCTGAAATGCAGCAATTGCCATTCTCCAGCAGACTCAATTAATCCAGTGCACCAGAGCAGACTGCGTGCTCGTGTACAGGCATGCAGTGATTACAACAGATTTGGATTGTACCAAACTCTCAGGCACTGTAACACTAACAATTCCTAGCTCTTCTGTAGTACTTTTCACCTATCAAATTTACAGCATTTTACAAAGTTGGCATCATTCTTCTAATTTACAAATGGGAAACAGGAAGGTGATTTGCTCAAGGTCACCCAGAGAGCCAGTGCCAGAGTGAGAAGTGGAATTAATTTCTCTTGAATCTAGTAGTGCACTAATCACTGGTAGAGATTATCAGCTATTCTGCTTCCTTACACATGCACACAGAACTCACCTAAGATTTTTGCCATGAAAGGAACAAAAAGGGAAGTTCAAAATAAGTACTTGTGCTATCACTTTGTATCTCAGTAGAGAGGCCATATTGTATAGTGTCACTGCATATTCCCATCAAAATTTAACTGTACCTTATCTTTCCAAAGAAAATGAAATGCATAGTATTTGTTTAGAGTCCTCTAGAAATTAGCAGCCCCTTAGTTTCTATTTAAATTATTTTCTTTTGAGAATAACTTTTTTTTTACTTAGTATTATATCACCTTTTTGGGGGGGGGGAAATAGATGGATTGGAGAATAAGACCATTTTTGTACAAAAATGTCTAATGTTATTTGTTTGCTTTCTGAAGTGACAATTTACAACATATAGGACCATAGTAAGATAACTGACTGGCCACTTGTAATCTAGATCATTAGCCATGCAGAGATCTCTGATATTTCCTGATATCTTTAACTCATCTTAAACAACTCAAACCTAAAAAAAGTAGAGGCTAGTGGCCTTTATACATCTTGGTATCAAGGAATCCTGGGGCACTTGTACCTGTGAAGATATCACAATGTACAGGTGATGAAAATTTCCCTTTTTGTGGCTTAATGGTATCACATGCTACACATACCCAGGTTCTGTGGGTTTTAAGTGAGTTTGCATTGTTGCAAACTAAACTACATCCCAATGTAGTTTAGTTTGCAGTGATGCAATTTGGAATCATGCAGCCATTAGTCAGCTGGCCCCCTGGCCATGGGAAAGGTAGGCAGGCTCTGCAGAAAAAAAGGATTGGACTCCTTACTGCCTCTGCTTTAAAGCAGGTTCCTGCAGCCAGCAGGATGCCTGGGGCCACCCGGGAATGGGCTGACTTGCTCCTGGGCCAGCACAGGAAGGAAGCAGGAAGGTGGCTGGGTTTGCTGGAAGCTGGAGAAGGCTGCGGGGATGGTGCACAGGGTGCTGGAAGCCGTCAGGCTGCTACATGGCTGCGTGCTGCCCCAGCTTAGAGGCATCTAATCCAATGATTTCCTGAGCCCGCTGGAGCTTCCAGTGCCCCATGGACTGTCCCCACCACCTTCTCTGGCTGCCAGTAAAACTAGCCACCCTCCTGCTGCTTTCTTGTACTGCCCCAGGGGCAAGCCAGCCTGTTCCCAGGCTACCCCAGGTGTCCTGCTGGCTGCAGGAGCTTGCTGAAGGTAAAAGTAGTAAGGGGCTGGAGTCTTTTTTTTTTTTTGGTGGAGCCTGCCCACTTCTCTCGTGGCTGGGGGGCAAACTGAAAGATTAATGGCACAGATTAATGTGTCCCCAGCTGCGGGAGAGGTGAGTAGGCTGCTCAAAAAAAAGAAAAAAAAAAAAAAAGGATCAGCCCTTGCTGCTTCTGCATTCAGCAGGCTCCTGTGGCCAGCAGGATAATCATGTGTATAGTGATGGAAATTGAAACGGTGCAGTTTCAATTAAAAACTCACCGTTTCAGTTTAGGGGGCAGAGTATGCAACCCGAAGGACTAAACTCCCCCTCACATGTACAAGAGCCCCCAGTGCTGACATTTAGCAATTAGGGGAATAGCTAACAAGCATATTCCAAAACAGAGCCTATTTTGGAAAAATGAGAAAAGTTCTAATGAGTTTTTGCAAATAAATGAGTGTACCAAAGGCTTGTTTACACTGGGACACTAAGGAAACTTAATCTGAATTAACTAAAGATGAGAATGTAAAGTTTATTAGTTAAAACTAATTAAAACCCTGTGTACACTTCAATTCAGAATTAAAGTGTTCTGTATTTGATTTAATTTAATTTAGATTCCAAAGTGAATTAGATTAAACCGAATTAAGGGCATTTAAATTCAGAATGAGAGTATGTAAACAGGAATGTAATGTGATTAAGTCATTTAATTCAGAATAATTTTCCTGTGTGTCCCCCAAGGGGAAAATTTGTCCAACTCTACACCAGATGTTCTGGTTGATTCTGCCTTCAGGTGTACATGGGCAGCTATTACTGCAGGGAGCTAGAAGCTGCATGCAGATATCTAAGGGCAGAATTGGCACTTTTGTCAAGAAACAGGTAGAATTTGTAGTTAGTCTTAAAAAAAAACAAAAACCAACCTCGAGAAATGTTATGCTTCTAAAATGCTCTGGGCTGTCCTGAAGAATGGATTATTCTCTTAATAGAAAAGCAAATTATCTTCCTCAGAATTCAGGCGTGTGTAAAGCAACTGTGACCTGGAAGGAACACATTTTAGGGAGAAAAGGGTCATCCTCTATGGCCTTTCAGTTTTTTACCCTTTTGATGAAACGTTCAACAAGGTACATGTTATATAATACTGACATCTAAATACACCCCTGCTGTGAAATGGGTAGAGATTATCTCTCATAGACCACTGAGCAGCTATTAGGTGGAAACAGTGATTGCTACTGACGTTGCTTAGAACTGGTGATCTAGCAAGTTCCCATTCTGAGTATCTTGTTTATATCTAGATCGGGGTAGCCAGAGTTACTCACCCTGGGAGCCACATCCAATCCTCCATGGAAGTTCAAGAGCTGGAGAGCGGGGTTGCAGGGGAGGGGGGTGCTAAACAACCCAGACTGGAACTGGAGAGCAGGGGGGGAAAGAGATGCTGAACAACCCAGAGCCATTGCAGCCCCCGCCCTGGCAGCCCGGTGCCTCAGCTGGTAGTCCCTTTTGTTGTCCAGGCTAGGATGGTGGGGCGTCCCTGAGATGGATGGCACTACAACAGGTCACACAGAATTTGCAGGAGGAGCCAGTTCAGTACTGTGAGGACCTGCAGCCTCTCTTGCTGGCAACTGAGGAGCTGCAGGAAGCTTGTGGCCACCTGCAGGAGCTCTTTCAGCACTGGCTGGAGCCCCAGCACTGCAGCAAAGAGTAGGTGCTGGAGCTGCTGGTGCTGCAGAAGTTCCTGGCCATCTTGCCCCAGGAGATGCAGGGCTGGGAGTGGGGATGTGACATGGAGACAGCACTGAGGCAGTGACCCTGGCTGAGGGGTTTTGGCTGGGACAGCCAGAGAACAAGGAGCTTCAGGTCACAGTGTGCAGAAAGGTGGAAGAAGTGCCTTTGGACAAGATGGTGTCTTGGTTGAACTGGGGCATCTTGGGAAGCTCTCAACTCCTGGCTGTAGCAGCTATAGCCCCATCCTGCGCACATGCCCCAGGAGGAAGCCTCAGGATGAATTGCTTCATGTCCCCAGAGAGGACACCTGCCACATCTGGAGTCAGGTTCTTCTGACAGAGGATACCTGGGACTCATTGGCAGATGAAAGCCTTCTGCCAGGAGACAGTGCCCTTCCCCAGGAGCAGTGTATGCAGGAACCCTGTGTATTGCTGGAAGCATCATCCTGAGGAAGAGACCACAAACCTGTAGTTTCTGAGGATGTCCCAAGAAGACACATGAGCTGGGCCAACCTTAGAAGGGGCAGATCAGACCCCCAAGGTTGAGAGCGAATGTGGATCTCAAGGAGGCCTTTGAGGACATGGCTGTGTATGTCATGGGGAAGGACTGGGAACTGCTGGAGGATGGAGAAAAGGTGCTTTACTGGGAACTTAGGAATTAGTAAACCCTTGTTTCCCAGACTTAAACTGTTGCAGCCAGCAAGAGGAGGCAGAGCTCTGGGTGTGTGTTGCTGAGGACCCTGGAGAAAGCTCATGTTTCGAGGGTCTGTCCCCAGCTGGTGCTCAGCAGAGAAAAGAAGGGCCTGAAAATCTAGACCTACAGAGGACATCCCCATGGGGAACAGGGCAGAGGGTCTCCCTGAAAAGAGGCAGGGTAGCCCCTGAAATTGGAGAGAGAATGTAGCTATGAGTAGGGAACCATTTCCAGTGGGGTGTGAGAGTGGAGCTAGGTCAGAGCCTAGAAAGAGCCAGGAATGCAGAGAAGAACTGGAGGGGCTGGGAGACCTGTAGAGGCAGACAAGGAATCTTCACCTACAAGACAGGCTGCATCCAATCCAAGATGGGGGTGGGGGATGTCAGGGGGAAACAAGGTCTCAGCACCAAGGGCAGGGAATGAGCCAGCCTCTGCCCTAAGTGCAGGAAACTTTTTGACCACTTGTCACACCTGGCCTCACACAAGACCATGTGCACTGGAAAGAAACCTCATGTCTACACAAAGCGTAGGAAGACCTTAATCCGCCCCAGCCACCTGACCACCCACCACAAGATCTAGTAATATCCCTGACTCATCCCTTGCTATATGTATGTTTCTCTATATAGTTTTGGAATATGCATTCATTTCTTTCAAACTTTATTGTGCAGAGCCTCACAACATCCAGCCTTTAGAGACTGGTTAAGTAAGTAGATGTAAGACTAAATTGAGTCATAAAATAAAAATAAACCCCATTTCTGCTGTAGGCCTTCTATGCTTGAATGAACAGGAAAGCTTGAATGAACATAGAAGCAGGGTCAGAAAAAATTTTGGAGGGAACTTTTCTATGAATGCACTTCTTAAAATTTTAAAATAAGGCACTTTGTGAGCAGGACAGCATGCATCACAAATATATTTGCTTTTGTGTTGATGATGTTGTTGACCTGTTTGGGTGCTGCTGGTCACTTTTCTGTCTTACACTTTTTCTGTAAATTATACAAAACAGTGTCTGCTTCCAACATAGTTCTTTCAGTCACTGTAAGAAAAGCCTTAAAAAAAAAAAGAAGACTTAAGATTCAGCTTTATTTTTGGCAAGAAAATGAACATTAGGAAGCAGCTTATTCCTCCTTATTTAGGTAATAATGAGAATGATCTTGGACTTAGATAAGCATTCTTGATAAGCTGTGATGTCCTGGGCCCACCTAGGGAAATGTTAGTTCAAACTGTCAGTGAAAATGACAGAGATGATCACAAACAAAAAGCTTTCTTATGTGCACGGATCCTGATTTTCTCAGATATAAAAAAAATTTTTGGGTTAAAAAAGTAACCCAAAATCCACATTTCTCCATGATCAAAATGAAACGCCACAAATACACTGATTTATATATAGTGGTGTTTCATTTTGATAATGGAAAATGTGGATTTTGTGTTACTTTTTTTAATCCGAAAATTGGGACTTTTTTTTAAATTGGAGAAAATCAGGATCCCTGTTTATGTAAAATTTCACATAGTAGTGGTGGTAGTTTTTGTGTGTGTAGTTCATATTAAATTGCTCCAGCTATGACAAAAAGACAACTTTGTTTCCAAAACACCAGGCAATGCTATTGCTCTCTGCTACTTAAGGATTGATTTTTACATGATGGAGTTTAAAAGTTGATTGGGGGGGAGGGGTTCAGTTGCTCAATAGCATACATCAGTAGGTAGCAAACTTAGTATGTGGATCTAATAATAAGCATCACCAGAGAAATGTATATCTGACAGTGGAAGAAATAATCAGTATGTAATATTTGTGCCATTTATTTACAGGAGGTAAAAAAGTAAAGAAATATTATAGGATGATTGTAAAACTGACAAACATATTTATTTGGCATATGGATATGAGGTTTCTAGTTTTTATCACATTCTGCCAGTGTGAAATAAATTATAATATCATACAGAAAAAATATGTAGTGCAGTGCATCTTGCAATACATTATGACTGATTAAGAAGGAAGTGACTGAAAACTTGTCTTCTGCAAGAAAAAACATAATTGAAGCTGTGGAATGCTAAAATATAGATTGTTCATGAGTCCTTTTAATACCTTTAGTTTCATATATAACTCTCAGTACACATATAAAATGTTTCATTAAGCGCTCTCTCCACAGCAAGCACGCACATATATTTGATTTCCCTTAATATACATTTGTTTCAAAATTAAAGATGACTCTCCCCTTTCTCCATTGGTTTGATTTAACATCACAGCATGCTTTATGTGATATATAAAGTTACACCTTGCCCTGATTCCCCTGAGTCCCCTGAATTACTAAGGCACCAAATTAAAAGGCTAAAAGCAAAACATCATTTATAAAGGGACACTTTTCAATGTTGGGAGGAAAAAAAATCCTGCCATGACATAGTCCCATGGGCAGGTCTTACCTTCCTGATACTATCCATGTTTTTTTGTGTTTCAGAACAGTTGTTAAAATTGAAAGAGAACAGGAGAAAAAGTGTGACATTAGATGCATAGTAAATATAAACCATTTCTTATCTTACTTCTCAGTCTCTCTTCTCTGCCTTCCTTCTCTGTCTCCATTTACAACTTCACTATTCCTCCTGTCTCCTGGGTCCATAACCTCAGTGTAATCTTTGACTGTTCTCTTGCTTCCTTCCTCTTGTCTTGTTATGACAAACTGTTTCTTTCTGTCTTTTAAAACCTACATTTTCCTTGAGTTCCTAATGCCAAAAGCCTTAGTCCATGTCTGTTTTACTCCTAATTTTTTTCTGTTTGGCATCACCGTCTCCCAACAGCTGATTACTGAGAGACAATTATTGTTGAAATTACTACAAGAGGGAGCCATTTTTTTCCATATGTGGATCCTGGTCCTGTAGGAATTGTGATTTAGTAAATTTAAGCCATATTTGTGGCCAAAAAATACCCATCAACTAGCGCCAACTTCATTTATTGCTAAATTGGTCTAGATTTGATCCAACAATTCAACATGACAAGTCTTTCTGCTATTATCTATTAATTCCTTCATCTGTCTAGTCAGACACTTTACATTTGGCCTGATAATTAGGGTACCAGGGAGAAATTCAAGAAAATTAAATATGGACAAGTCACTTAATATTTCTGTTCCTTAGTTTTGGCATTTGTAAACTGGGGTGATAGCATTTTAATGATTTGTTAAATACTTTGAGATTTACCAGTAAAGAGGTATCTAAGAGAGAGAAATGGTATTAGGTTTGATTAGTCTGATTTTGGATAGAGGTCTAAACCTGCCTCCAACTTCATATAAACAGTTTCTGAATAAAATAAATGCAGGTGCAAATGATGATTCTCCAACATATCTCTTTCTGCCTGATGTAACTTCTACAGGCAAGAAAGTGCAGTAGTTTGATATTTAGGGCTTTTCTAGATGGTTGCACACAGGTAATTTAAACTGTTCACCTAAAGGTGTGAAGTTAATGCCCATAAATTAGAGTATATTAAATCCCTGAAGTTCTCTGAGCTACAAGAAACTGAAGCCATGCTACTTCTGAATAAGAGCAACCACCCAGGGTTGTAATTCACTGTAACATAGCCTGAAAGTTTTACTTATCTGTCCTGTCTCTGTGTAACTAAGCCTTATGTGACATCAGTTTCAGCCATAACATTGTATATGTGTTTAGAGACCTCGTCTAATAATCAGACCTTCTGTATGCACTGTTCTATCCTGTTATCTATCTTCCTGTGGACAACACAGGAAATGAAGCTATTATTCATTTCACTTTTTAAGTCACCTGTACTTTGCTGGTCACGTTGCAAGTAGCACAAATGATATATAACCATAATAGACTGGATTTTGCATTCTTTACCATAATAAAACAAATACATAAACCAAAAGAAGCTACATCCTAGCAATGTAAAGGTTAATGTCTTGAAGGAAATTTAAGAACCACATGGTTGATGGACACAGTGGAAAATCACAGAGAACAGCAAAAGAAAGAACAAGATAGTGAAATCATCACATATACACCCACTCAGAGTGAACTGTAGAGATCAAACCTGATGATTACAGCTCAAACAAACATAGGAATTGTTTTTCCCTTCAGACGTAACCCATGGTAAAGACTTAGATGGAGCTTACCACCCAAAAGGGAGACCTAGAAGGCTTGCTGTCAATCCATGTGTCCTGGACTCAAAATAGGGACTTTCCCCTTCATTTTCTGACATATCTTTAATTCTGAATGAGTTGAAAGGATATCTCCAATGCCCTACTTGCATGTCACTGTCTCATCGCTTAACTTGTATAAATGACTGCTGTGTACAGATAATAACATTGCTATGCAAACTATACCATAGGTTATAAACTCTATTTCACAGGATACTGCTCTGGATATATCTATATAGGAATAATGCTGTATTGCTGCACTAGTTGTGCAACATAATATGAATTAAAAATAAAACATTTTTGTCAGTTGTATTTGGCTTTGGAATTTAACACCATTTAAAAAGTAGCACGGGTAAAATGCAAAAGTTAACTATGGAGTGCATAGTTAACTTGTGGAACTCATTCCTAGGAGAGGTTGTAGAGGCAAATGCTATGATCAGCTTCAAAAAAGATTTGACATATTCATGGAGGACAGGTCCATTCGTGGATTATATTAGAAATTCCCTGTATATGTGTTCTCCCTATAAAGCTTGTACCGCTTGCCACTGTTGGAGATAGAATACAGGCAGGATGAACCCAGTAAGATATATTCTTGTGGTGAATGAATGGACTCAGAATTTTTGGGTAGAATTCTGTGCTTGGGTACATAGGTATGGTCTAGTGAGGTTAACTAAACTGTCTGTCTGCCCCAATTAATTGTGGCCCCAATTATTGACATTATTGATTATAAGAGTTATGATTTTTATGACCACATATAAGCAGGGATCCTTGTATTTTTTAATAAAAAAACTGTCTTTGAGATATATATATATACACATAATATCTATTTAGGTAGATATCTAGATATATAAAATTAGGATTTTTTTATCAAAGAAAACCAGGATCCCTTCTTATATGTTGTCATAAAAATTATAATTTTTATAATCAATACTGTCAATAATATATATTATCTATAGAGTGTTTCATTTTCATCACAGAAAAATGTGGCTTTTGAATGTTTTAAAATCAGTTTTAATGTTTTAAAATCTGAAACCTTGGTATTTTTTTTAATCAGAGAAAACCAGGATCCCTGCGTATAAGTAAATAGCATAAAAGCAGCAATGATGAAAGGTGCCAGGAGGACCAGAAAAATGTAATATCTGACAAATAGGAATGAAAACAAATGATTTTATAATATTTTCTAACTTCTAAGAGATTACTACAATCTATAAAAGACAAAAGCTCTATCTTTAAAAAAAACAAAGCAAAACAGAACTTCACTTTCATGTATTTGAGCAATAGGATGCTTTTTATATTAAAACCCTGCTCCTTTAAGAAGATTAGAAAGTTTAAACCTTCAGCAGATATTAGAAAGGTTTCCTGACGCAGTTTTGATATAATTGATGCAAAGCAGATTTATTTATGTAACTCGGTTATTATTATTTTATATTAACAGATACATTTTTACACTAGAAAGCTTCACAGCCTTCTCCTATTGAAAGTCACACAAGTCAAATCTAGTGAAGATCTTCATAAATATATCCCCCCTAGGAATATATTCCGCTGTTAATACAGGAATCTTCTCAGATAGATGCAAAGTCTAGTGCATTTACTTTGTTAGAATTAATAATGGGCTACCGATCCCAGCCTAGTGCTTTTTCTTGTTCACCGGTGCATTTTGCTGTCAAAGTGCGTACACCTGCACTCTCCATTTAGAGGCATCGATGCTTCATGCCTTCTTTTTCTGCTGACCATTTTTCTTGTCAGTTTGCTTTCCTTCATTGCTGGGTGAGCAGCTTATGAGAAATAAACCACTGAGGCACATCGGACCTTAGAAGAGAAGTAGTAAGGCAATGAGTAACTCAGTATCTGAGTTTTTCCAATCCACTGTCTTTCTCCTATATGTCTTATAAACAAAAATCCTGCTGCCTCATGTTGATATTTAACATAACTAGAAAAGCCTTTTACCTTAATAATGCCAGTGACATGCATTTTTTGTTTATATTTCTAATTATTTATTTATAGTTGACATGAAAATGTTTCCCACTAGACATTGTTGACTGCACCTAACCCAGTTGTGCACTGCCTTTGTGAGACTTTTGTTGTTATAACGCGATTAAATAGTACATTAATTATGCATCCTGCTATAAAACTGGATACAGCAGAGGAAATAAATGCATATTAATAATACATTAGTTATTAATCTGTATACTTGTCACTTGAATGAGATGCAAACCATTACATCTTCAATTCACGAAGACTACTAGCAGTTTGCTTGTTAAGTCCACTTACATTTAACTCTTACTAAGGGACAAGCTTTTGTTCAGGGTCACCTTGTGCTACAAAATTACTGTGTTATTGGTAACACCAAAATAATGTTAGGTTTGATATCTGGCCAAGATTTAAAATTGAGTAGGGCACATACTCTGGCGGCGTCATGTTTGACAATATAACTTTTGCTTATAAGTAGGTAACTGCCAGCTTTGCAAGTGACCTGTGTGTCAGCCACAGAAAAATAAGAAGTATGGTAGCAACTGTTTGTACTGCAACTTGCCTCCTACTTTCTCATATAATGGCCCTTTTACAATCTGTAGAGAAGGCCACATACAGAGCTTGCCCTGACCTGATGAAGAATGTTGTCTAAAAGACTGTCTAGAATGGAGGAAGGTTCCATCAAGTTCATGACTCAATTTGAGGGGTACTGAAAAAATGAGAGAGGATAAGCCAGAATAGTACAATGCTGTGTTCTGCTGAGTGGTACCCAGAGTAAGTTATTAATGTCTGGGTTCATCAAGAAAGCCGCATTCTTGAAACAATAGTTTTAGTGGTACAGTTGCAGAGCAAGGAGACCCAGCTCACCATTATGCCATTTTTTCTGTGGGATGGAAAACATTTTTGAGCTAAATATAATTGTACAACAGTTTATTTAATTTATGTATGGCTAAGTACAGACAGTCAAAGAGCCTGAAGCTGGATTGATTCAATCTTCACAGGTTAGTCTAAGCTGCATAGAATGAACAAATAAGCAAGTGGGCAGACTTTTGATCCCAGAAATGCACCAACATGCCTGTAGTGGCCTCAGCCAGAAGGTGGGGGTTGCTAGAGCATGCTTCTAGCATGCTTGACTGGAGCACACAGCCTAGGCCAAGGTTGTCCCACCCACCCTGCGAAGAGGGGTTTGTGGGGGAGGTGCAAAACATCCTAGGATGCTTGAGGACTGTGAGTTAACTTGAATCTGGAGGGGATCTGAGACAGAAGTTTGATAAACCTATTTAACCTAAATCAGTTAAGTCTGATAGTACATCCATCCAGGTTTATCTTAAACCAGTTTTGGTCATTTTGAAAGTGGTTTATGCTCACTGAATTTCAGTTGGGTTACAGATTTGACTGGTTTCTGATCACTTATACCAGTTTATGTGTAATTTTTGTCCCTAGCCTTTGGGTTAACATCTCTACTGAGAACTTAATGCTAGGTAGAAGAGTCTAAGGATGCTTTTTCATTTTCTAGATTTCAGTTCTGTAGTTAAAGGTGAAGAAATAAATGTCTCATTGCTTAATTTCTCTGACTTTTTACATGAGTTCTCAGTGCTAGGGCCAAGGCTGATGTGTATTTTTATATATATATATGGACTATTAAGGCTCAAGTTAAAAAAAAATTATCCGTTAATTTTTGGTAACATTTTTGTTTAATTGTCTCAAATTGAACACTGAGAAATGAATTCACCCAGAATTAATAAATGCTTACCATGACAAACTTGATTGAAAGGACTGTCAGGAAAAGAAAAAAAAATAATAATACTAATATTAGTACTAACATCTCTCTTTTATTTAGTGCCCCCATGAATGGATCTCAAAGATTTCATACTTTATAAATGGGGAAGCTAAGAGAGAGATAAAATGACTTGTCCAAGGCCACTTGCCAGTGTCTGGAATATCAGTAGTGTAACTTTGGAGGGAGGGAGCACCAACCCTAAGGAGCCACTGGAATGGCAGCTCCCAATGAGGGTTGCCACACTGTGCAGCCTGTAATGCCACAGCCTGCACAATGAGATTAGTTCTTCCCTCCCTGCTTCACTCTGGGTGCCAAAGTTTAAAGTTATTCTTTTGCATTCAGGCCTTCTACCTCCCTGTAGAAAATTCTGTCCACTAGATGGCATTACTTCAGCTATAGCTTTCTGATTTTTACTCTGGCAGGAAGTGAGGGTGATAGAAAGATCTCAACTGAAAAGTAGAACAAAGAATGGGTTCCATTTACTCTTTCTTCATAGCCAAGGATCCTGGTTTTCTCTGATAAAAAATAAAACCTCAATTTTCAGATTAAAGAAGTAACCCAAAATCCACATTTTTCCATGATTAAAATGAAATACCACTATATATATATCTATATATTAGTGGAGTTTCATTTTAATCACAGAAAAATGTGGATTTTGGGCTGCTACTTTTTAATCCAAAAATGGGGATTTTTTTTAAATCAGAGAAAACTAGGCTCCCTGCTCATAACCCTCAGAACCTTCCATAGCCTATATTAACACATTCAACTGCCCCACCTGCCATGGTCCCCTTAAAATACAATCTCTCTACCTTTCCAGAAAAAAATATTAGCTCAATGCATCTTCTGGCTGCTTAGCAAGGAGGAAACAAACAATTGAATGACAAATGAACATCACAAAGAACAGGAGTGAAGGCTGGAAAGCTGAATACCAAAATCACAACTGTTCTGCTTTTGTACTGTTAAACTTGCTTCATTTTAAAGCAGTGTTGCAAAATTATATATTCACTGTTTGCTCTGTGTTATAAGCCCCAGAGTGTTTTCCATGAAAGAAAATGTAATGATCTGGCTGCCTGTTGAATATTTTGGCTGCTCCACAGCATTTTAGTAGAAGTGGATTCATTTTAACTTCCTAACCCTTTCTTTTTTTCTTTTCTTTTCCTTTTTCTAGTAGGATAGATCATAAGTAAACAACCTCTCAGAAAGCCAGATTCTTCAACACATACGTAGGGTTCATGTCCTACAGGTTGTTACCTACCAAGAAAGAGTGTGTTCATTCAGGTGGCTTACAGTAATGTTTTGGCAGAACTATGTTTTTATAAGTGCATATAATTCATTTGGTGTGAAGCCTTGCTTATTCAAAGCTGTTCCATGTACAGTAATTGTCACATAATTGGCAGAGCTCAAAAAATCACGTATTTGTTCTGCAATAGCAAAACAGTTATTCTTTAATTTCAGCGCTGTCATATAGACACTTTACTTGTTTAAACTCAGTCTACCTCCAGTTCCCAGGGCATTTCTCTGTGTGTTACTGATTACGCTATACTTATCCTTCAGTTCTTAAAGCTTGTGGCAAAACTATACAGCTTCTGGGAGATCTGTTGGAGGTCAGGGCCATATTTATTGAGGCTTTCTGAATCTGCCCTGGCTCCTGGGGTCTCAGCAAATTCTTACAATACATTGAAGGGGCTACAGTGCTATCATAACAATAGAGCTACTTTGCTAAAGAGATTCCTATACTACGTGGGTGCTCAGCAGTGTGCGGGCCGCGCCCCGATCCCACCTTTGTTGCCATGTGCGGCGGCGATTCCGATCTCATTCCTGTCGCCATGTGCGAGCCGGGGGCGAGCCGGGCCCGTCTTCATTGCACACGGGCTGTGGCCGGCAGCCCAGGCACACGGGGCTGGAGAGAACCACTGGGCGGTTTAGCGCACGCGAGTTAGAATTCGTTACGGAGGCGTAATGGTTGATTGAAAAGATTGTTTACTTACACCCAAAGATGGTATTGCTGTAGGCTGGACAGGTTTCCAGGCACAGCTCCCGCTTGGATCCTCACTAGAGGAACACGACAAATCGATCGCTCCCACGGAGTTGTTCAGGCTCCGCGGGTCCGGTTCAGTTAGGTTCGAAAAGTTTCCCCGGAGTTACTTAGGCTCCGCGGGTCCGAAGTTACAGGAAAGGGATACGTCTAGGATTGCGCTCGGCGACGGGGAGAGGCTAGAAGCTAAAGCTCCGTAGGCTTGGTTCTATTGCCTCTATTGCCTGCTTAGGGGAGGCGTGTCGGGTCCGCGAGGGTCCGCAGCGCTTGGAGATCTTCACACAGAATCTCTCTCGTCCTCCCTCCTCCAACTTGGGCGGAAACTACCCAAGCCTTTTGTATGGCTAGCAAGCCAATCGCTAGCCGCCACGTGTGCCTACATTAGGAATGGACCAATAATGTGGCGTGAATCCTAATACAAATGGCGGGAACTTCTTTGCAACGTGTATCACTATGATGCAAAAGAAATGCACCTTGCAAAGAAGCTGTAATCTGGCGGGAAATCCTCGTTGCACCAGAGTTCTCTCTTGCAGCAGAGAACTCTACTGTGCAAAGAAAGCGACAAATTGGCGGGAAATAATTTAGCGATGCCTAAGCACACACAAACAAAAAATCACAACTTTGGGTTGTGACATCCCCCCTTGCTGAGAGCATAGCTAAATTATGCCATACTCTTCCGAGCAATCTAGAAGTTTGTCGTGATCATCAAACGAGTCAACAAGCCAACAAACAAATATACAAACATAAAATTCGCTGTCCTGGGATCAAGTTACATAACAATCAAGAAATAATAATCAACATAAACACATAATCTGATTCATAACAAAATTGCACGATCAGGGCTTCAGTGGGCGTCGTGGCGAAGTCACACGTCTCCTCACTCTCCTCAGTGATGTCATCTCTCTTAAGGCTCCTCCTTGCCATATGCTCTGAATCCCGGATCTGTAAACAGAAAACTCTCAGAACAGATTAATGACCTATTTCAACAAACTTAAACAATTTTAAACAATTTTCATGGCTTAATTAGACGAAATCGTTGCAGATTCATCATCTGGTTCTTCTAAATACCGGAAACCTAACTCATAAGCTAACTGCCATTGGCCTTTGTCCCCTAAAATCCGAAGCTGCCGCTTGTTAAGTCTGGAACACTGTAGGAGAAATCTGAACATGTATCGCTCCTCTAGGGTTCTCGGTGGCAGTGGTGGAAGATCAGATCCACGTCGTCTGGTGCCTTGGGGCTTGGTCGGGTGTTGACAGTCCCGATCAAAAGACAATCTTGGCTCCATCAGGATACGCAGTCTTGGCAATTGACAAAGAAGATTACTCACGGGTTGGTTTACCATTGGACTGAGCAGAATTTGAAGAACGACAATGTTATTTTGTCCGTAGATCTTGAGACAACTGTCTAGTCTGTGAGAGGTTAGTGGAACAGTTCCAGGATCTCGCAAATGACGGTGAGGCCATGGTCTTATTCGCTGGAGTGATGTTAATCCTAGCGCACATGTTCTCGGGTTCCAAGCACAATACGAGATGCCAATCATTGCCAGCATAAGGTGATCTGCGCCGGTATATTCGGGCCATCCTGCATGCCACACGTGGGCCTTTTGACTAATCAGTCCTGCAACAAACGCTGGTAGTGGAATAGGCCAGTGAGTATTACATGTTATCATGTCGATGTCGGTGACATGTCCTCTACTCCACGAAGCTTGTCTAACTAAGAAGCTTGCTTCTTCTTGGTTCAGCAGGTCAGATCCTAGTTCTATGACTAAATGTTCTAACCATACAGCTAGAGTCTCTTCAGGTTGAATTTTTGATGCTCTACATAGATCCTGTAACTCAGTTCTGGTGCGAGCATAATAAGTAGTAGCAACTCGGTTAGTTGTTGCTGTAGAACAAGTTGCTCCTTCGGGAGCCGATGCTGTCATAGGCTGAACTGCTGCCGCGGGGGTTACTGCTGCTGTTGCTGCTTCAGGCAGGAGGGGCGGATGCTCCCCTCCGCTTGACTCTCTCCTTCTTCGGCAGGAAGGCGTGGTCGGCTGAGACGCTGCTGCGTCGCTAGGCGGGGTTGCCGGCGACGACGCTGCGTCGATGGGCGGAGTCGCTGACCGAACTCTCGCGGGTTCGTTAGAAGCTCCACCCTTCTTTTCCGGTTCTTCCACGTGGTCTCCCTTTTGCTCGGCGCCATCTTGGACTGGCGTTTCAGGCTCCTTTTTCTCAGCCGCTTCTTTGACCGATCGGATCGCCATCTGCAGCTGGGTTTTCAAACTTAAGTTTTTCTGCATTAGATTCATTATAGCACGAATAGTTGCACTACCTTCTCCCCCCTTGTCGTACCGCAAGGCCACTCTTTCATCCGCGGGGCATTCCTCTGTCTCCAGATCTTCACGGAGCTCGGATGGAAGCTTGCGACCCCATAATTTAGACATTATCATTCCCGGGGGAAACGGGCCGATGGGCTCCGGTTCTTCACTCTCCCGAGCATATCGTAGGCATCGGGCACACTCCCGGGTGAAAGTCGGGTTCGTTTCGCCCGCCGGGTTGGGTCCGGCGAGGGACACAGTATCGAGGGGCCTAAACAGGACCCGCTCATCTCTCATTATACACCCGAACGCCGCAGGGAGCAAGTACACTTCCCTTTCTCTCGGGGCTTCGTCTTCGGAGATTCCCTCTTCTCCCTTTAGCGACAGACGGCTGCTTACAAATCTTTCACCCGTTCCGCCTGCCTGGTGGTAAGCGATATGTATCTCTAATTCTTCAAAGCTTTTCACTTGGCGTTGATTATTGCGCCAAGGGCAGTTCCTAACCAATTCTAACTCGAGCGTGTTCTCTCTTAATCCCGTCTGGGTTGCTACATGCGCATTCTCTCCCAATCCCATCCTCGTTGCCATGTGCGGGCCGTGCCCCGATCCCACCTTTGTCGCCATGTGCGGCGGCAGTTCCGATCTCATTCCCGTCACCATGTGCGAGCCGGGGGCGAGCCGGGCCCGTCTTCGTTGCACACGGGCTGTGGCCGGCAGCCCGGGCACACGGGGCTGGAGAGAACCGCTGGGCAGTTTAGCGCATGCGAGTTAGAATTAGTTACAGAGGCATAATGGTTGATTGAAAAGATTGTTTACTTACACCCAAAGATGGTATTGCTGTAGGCTGGACAGGTTTCCAGGCACAGCTCCCGCTTGGATCCTCACTAGAGGAACACGACAAATCGATCGCTCCCACGGAGTTGTTCAGGCTCCGCGGGTCCGGTTCAGTTAGGTTCGAAAAGTTTCCCCGGAGTTACTTAGGCCCCGCGGGTCCGAAGTTACAGGAAAGGGATACGTCTAGGATTGTGCTCGGCGACGGGGAGAGGCTAGAAGCTAAAGCTCCGTAGGCTTGGTTCTATTGCCTCTATTGCCTGCTTAGGGGAGGCGTGTCGGGTCCGCGAGGGTCCGCAGCGCTTGGAGATCTTCACACAGAATCTCTCTCGTCCTCCCTCCTCCAACTTGGGCGGAAACTACCCAAGCCTTTGTATGGCTAGCAAGCCAATCGCTAGCCGCCACGTGTGCCTACATTAGGAATGGACCAATAATGTGGCGTGAATCCTAATACAAATGGCAGGAACTTCTTTGCAACGTGTATCACTATGATGCAAAAGAAATGCACCCTGCAAAGAAGCTGTAATCTGGCGGGAAATCCTTGTTGCACCGTGCAAAGAAAGCGACAAATTGGCGGGAAATAATTTAGCGGTGCCGAAGCACACACACAAACAAAAAATCACAACTTTGGGTTGTGACAAGCAGCACATAAGAAACAGTGATGTGATCTGTATTACTCAAAAATGACTTTGGTAAACTTGGAATCCACCACTAATTCCAAGGTGAACAATGCACATCTTGGCTATGGACAGACATTCAAAAAGCCTGACCCTGAATTGATTCAGTCGTTGCAGGTTAGTCTAACGTGGCTAGGCTAAATCAATTTTATAACCGGACAGGCATCCCAGAAATACAGGCACATGCCTGCAGTGGCTCAGGCTAGAAGCAAGGGGGCACTAGAACAGCCCTCTCTACCTTCCACAGCATGGAGCTGAGGCGGGCGTGGCCAGGCCCTGGCAGGATGCTGTGATTAGCTCAGCAGGGAACTGATAACAGTGTTTATCTCACCTAACTCGGTGTTTATCACCCCATTAAGAAAACAACAGGGGGACATTACCAGCTGCCTGTTGATTCGACTTGTTGATTCAGTATGGACTGTTGCCAGCATGTGGTCTGGTAGCTAATATACAGATACTCATCAGCAAAGCAGAAGGAAGGGGGGAATCCCTGCTTAGCAGGGAGTGGTGAGGGGAGGGGGCAGAGCTGCAGCCAGGGAGCAGAGGGGAGGGGTCAACCCTGCTGTGGAGAAGAGAGCCCCGCCCAGAGATATGGATGGTCGTATACAGGATGTGAAGTTGTGGAGTATGTATTTTAGATTTTTTTTTTTTTAATTTCCTCTCTCCTAATCAGTCTTCCCTCAGTAATATCTCTGGCCTTCTGCAATTCGTAGGTATGTCCAGACAAGCAGGAACATGCACTTTGAGGGAACTCAAAGGCTTTGAGGTGCTGCAAAACCTATGTAGCACATTCAAAAAGGTTCACTTCACTGCATATTTGCCAAAATTAAATACTGGGGAATCCCAGTATCTAAAACAACGTGCCAAAAAAAAGTGGGCGCTGCACATGGCTTCAGTGTGCACCACCCAAATCTGAAGCCTGATGGGCCAGGGCCACACTCCAGCTGCTGGCCAGGCTCCGTGTACCCAGATTGCTGCTGCTGCAGCCCTAGGAGGCCCCCAGGACCTCAGGAAGACTCCTGGGGCCAGTCCAGGTGGTGGCCTCAGCCTCCCCTACACCACCTGGGGTAATTTGCCATGCACCAGAGGCATTCCCTAGGGATAAGTAGCAGTGGCACAACTGTGTGCCACTGCTTTTTGTCCCCAGGGAAATGCGTGTGCGCATTCGTGGGGATGTGCCCTATGTGACTGGGATGGTCACAGGTATTTTTTGGCAGAATGGAGCCTATTCATTTTTCTCTCCATCCTCCTCTTTCTGTGCCTAGCATCCAGTGAAGACAATGTGTCCAGTCTGTCAAATGATAAAATAAAAACACAATACAAGTGAAGTAGCCTTGGATGCTACTGCTCTGTGGTTTCTCCATGCTAATGCTTTGACAGTGTGCCAAGGCATTACAGCTGAGCCCAGACACAAACTAATCCTGGACACAAACTCTGTGTGTGGGAGTTGAACCTCACTGTAAAGTGAGTAGGCTGTTGTTTTGGAAAGTGGTAGCATCTGGAAAAGGAAACACTAAAGTAATTTTTTCTTTCTTCCATTTTGAACTATCATGTATTTTCCTTCATATGCATATAGAACATTTCCCCCCTTGCCCCCTTTAGATTAAAATGCGCCCTGATGAGGAAAACAATGGTTTAATCACATTATTGATGAAATACCATTTTGACAAAGTACATTTTAAAGTGAATACTTGCTTCTTTCTCTACTTTTCCCTACCCCACTGCTACACACATCACCATAACTAATACTTGCACTTAGTTTTCACTCTTCAAGCCCTCTGTGCACACAACTTCCATTAACTTCAACAGCAATTCAATACCTGGAGGGCTAGGAACATCTGACCTTCACCACATGTGCCTCTTGTTATTCTAAAGCACTGAACAGACATTAAGTAATGTTCACAACACCACTCTCAATAGGTAAGTCTTATTATCTTCCATTTTACAGCTGAGGAGACTGACCTTAAGGAAGTTTAAATAACTTGTTCAAGGTCACATGGCAAGCCAGTGAGAAATCTGTGTTAGCAGTCAGGAGCTTCTGGCTCCTTCTTGTTAATTAACTTGAAGTAACTGACACAATAATCACAATACAATTTTACATGTTTGAAACATCCAAAGGAAAAAAAATGTATTTGTCAACATGGCTATAATAACTGTAAAATTAGAACTATTTGTGTTAAAGTTCTACATCCGTCTACAGATGTTTTGATTTTTCTGTCTCCTAATGCCTACATTCCTTCCCTCTTATTCCTCCTTCTCCTCATCCCCCTTGGTCTGGTTTTCCCTGCAGCTCTTTTATCCCTTTAGTGGCTAATATCTGCTTCTAAGCACTTTGCTTTCAATGAGAGACTTTCTCTTTGTAGCAGACGCCAGTTCTACTCCTTGTGATTGTAAACAGAAAGTACCCATGACAACTGATTCATTCCCCATAGAGACCACACATGGTACCTACAGAATGTCTGCACTTACAAAGAGTAAATCCTGTCTCCAACTCAGGTTTTCAGCACAGACTGCCAGAGCAGGTGCCAAGAGAATTCTTTTTGGCTTGAGCTGCATGAATAAACTAACGTATATTGAAGACCACAGTCTCCATTGATGTTACTTCTAGTGTTCTCTCTATTAAGTGAAGAGAACAGGATTCAGTCCACAGTATAATCATGTCTCTCCACCCCTGAATTAATAGTAATACTTTGTACTTTCATTTGAGAACCTCATACTTGACAAGCAAAAATTAATTAAGCTTCACAATCCCCTTGTGAGGCAGGTATTATTAGCCTTATTTTAGTGACAGGTAAACTTAGGTACTGAGTGATTTAGCACTGCACAAATGTGCAAGGGAGAGAATATTAGAAACCTTTTTTGTACTCACTCCCACATATACTCTGTGAATACTACAGACACAATGAATGCCCAAAGTGCATAGACTGGGAAAGACAATGGGGATTCTAGTACTAGCAGTTCTACTAGTCTCTAGGAGTTAGAGGTCAACCAGCAAGGAGCCTGTGTTTGAGGAGATGGTCCACTGGGGTGAATGATGTACCAGAGGCTGCAAGTTACATACTCTTTCCAGGTCTTCTGAAAGACATCATGATTGTGACAGGCCCAGTGACTTTCTGAACGGTCTGCTTTAAACAGCACTACCTCCCTCCTTTTTTTTCAGGCCTATCCTAATGATTTGGAGCCACAATCTTGTTCACAATGATTTTGCAAGTTTCATATGTAGCCTATGTGGGACACAGCATAGGGAGTAAAACTTAGGAATCCTGTCTCCCCATTCTCTGTTCACTAGAGAGTTATTAGATAAAACTTATTTTTTCATTTTTTTATTACTCTTAGAAATTCCACTCTTGCATATGAAGTATCTAAATCTTTTTCTCCTGGAACAACAGACCGGAAGAGAGGCCCAAATACATGATTCTTAAGTAAATAAATAGAGAAGTAGGGTATGAGTGAAAAAAGGGTTTCTGCAATGTAGGACTTGGGGTGAGAAGAAAAGTAGTGTTGGCATTTAAATCATAGGACAAAGCTGCTTGCAGTGGGATTTCAGATTGGAAATACTGCATTATTTTTAAATGGCTGGACTTTGTACACAGCATCCTTAAAATTTTACTTTATTCAAGTTCCTTAACTGAGGAGCAGTAAACAAGATTTAAAGAAAAAGGTTTGAACTTTGATACTGGAAGAATATATCCTGATATACCCACCATTATGTATACAGCCTAATCCTGTACTATTGGTACCCTTTGGTTTGCACACAAAGGGCTCAATAAATATTTCTGAAAACCAGAGTCCTTTTAGGATGGAGTGTGGAAGGTGGCCAATGCTTGAGCAGTGGTTGACTGAAGGCATTAGGTTTGCCTCAGTTTGTAGGAGGCACAATACTTCCAGCAGTGAGGTGGTGTTTCATACACATTGGGTGCATCTACGCATACAATTAATGTGATGTAATAAGATCCAGAGCAGTTTGAGCTGGAGTCAGCTGCTCCCAAGCACAGCATCTACATGTACGCCTGGGACAGCAGCCATGTGAGCCAGGGCAGAGCAGGCCCTCAACTGGCTGGGCTGACCAGCCACAGTTTACACCCCTGGTCAGCATCTATATGTGTGTTTCAGCACAATAAAATACTTCGCCTTAAGATAGTACTGTTTCTGATAGTACTGTCCTATGGAGGAGTTAATTAGTTTACTGTACCTTAATACTGATGTATGTGCAGACAGTGACACTTTACTGAGCAGGTAATTAGTCTACTCTGCAGTAAAGCACATGTGTAGATGCACCTACTGGCAGTGTTTGTTGTTCTCTGCACTTTGTCAAAAGCATGTATGTTGCAGTCCTCACAAGCTGTCCGCTAGTCCAAAGAAGGTGGCCATGGCATAGCACACAGGGTGAAGTAAGTGCCTCAATACACTGAGGACTACTAGTGACATCAGTCACCCCAGAGGATGAATATGGACATTTTCTCCGCCTTTTTCTCCAGAACACTGGAGGGACAAATATTAATGTCTTTGCTATCTTATGATTTGGCAGCAAAGATGCATGACTTGTACGGTTTATTTAACAGTATAGCAGTCAAAAATCAGTGCCAAGTTTAAGAGCTATAATTAGCATAATTGTAGAGGATACTTCAGAGTCTTGGAAACTACTAGGTACTAGTAGCCATCATACCAGATGGTAAGCCATCATACCAGATTCCACTTTACAACTCTCCCCAATTCAGGTAAATTCTGATACTCTCTGGCTAGGTACAGACATTCAAACAGTCCAAGGTGACATCCATCTAAGTTACATGGTTTTCTGTAAGTGGAGTTATTTAGATCAGTAGTGAACAAAACAAGCATTTGCCTTTTGGTTGTGGGCGCAGGGCAAATCTTACACTGGGTTCCACCATTTTAAAACCCGTTTATCTGTGCCAAACTTCTGTTCTGTTATGGGTATAAACCAGTTTTATGTGCAAAAATTTTGTTCTGTTGCAGGCATAGACAAATTTCTGATCACTTATTCCAGTAAAAGTGTAATGTCTGTACCTGGCCTCTCATATAGGAAAGATCCTCAGTTGACGTAGATAGTTTCTATCTGTCCGTGAATTAAAAACATTCATAAATCTGGTCAACTTTGCTCCAAGAGGTTTACTCCTTTATAGGTAGAAATCTATTGTTGGAAAATGGGCATTGTGGTCTCTTTTTAACTATTCATTGTATGCTCTTTGCCATCTTCTGCAGCAAGAAAGAACAGTCCCTAGAGGTTAAAAGCAGCCCACCTAATTTAAAGCATTTGTGACTGGGGCCCAGTGCAGGATTTATATAGCACAGAAGTGGCTAAGCCTCCTTTGTTCACATCTGAGACAATCTTCATCCGGTAATCCTTGAGGCAGGGCAGGATGTAGTCCTGGCTACTTGATGGACTTCAGAAGAAAAGGACCATAATTGCTTCAGGCAGATTTTCTGACCATCTCGCTAGATGTGGTTTGCATAGCCAGTACTTTAATTTGAGTTTGATAAATTTTAAAGGCAGAAGGTAGGGCATGGTGACACATTAGAGACTTGACTATTAAAAGGTGCATGAGCTTTCACAGGCTACAATCTCCCTCGTTGGATGAATGTTCATCTGACAAGTAAGTTGTTGCTTACAAAAGTCCGGGCTTCTCTGAAGCTAATATTCTCTAAGGTGTTGCCCTGCCTTGCCTTCTGCCTAACTTCAGAATAACATGGCTAACCAACTTGTGTTCACAGATTTTAAAGTTACATTCTTCAGTTTTTACTAGAATTGAATTTGGTTGGGTCAGTCTTCCAAAAAAGCCAGTGAAAAAGAAGTTAATTCACTGAATAGGGAAATTATTCAGTTTTCTCAGTATCTAAATACTTTGTCACTGGAGAACTTTTCCCTGAGCACTAGAATAGAAATATTTACATGTGCTCTGCAAATTCTGGTTTTTGATAGTTTTATTGGGATTGAACTTCTTTTATTCAACCTCCCAGAGCTTCCTGTATTTGAAGTACATGTGTACATGTTTGACAACTTCTTGAGGCTGGCATTCCCCATGAGGACCATTTGACTAATTTTCATATTATGCAGATTCAACTAGCTGAGACTGTTGGTAGCAGAAGCATCAGAAAGGGGAAGATTTACCTTTCATATTTGAGTTCTGTAGCTCCCTTTTCCCAACTGGAACAACCTCATGTGTTTTGTTTCCTATTTTTGGCAAGGAGCCTGAGAGATTAGAATCTGAGGTCCTTGTTCCTCAGGGTAAATGCTGTTTCTGGGACTGATAGGGAAGAAAATGAGAGGGGAATCTGAATGAGCCAAAGATTATGATATCAAGTTACTCAATTGGCTTTGAATTAGAAGTAGAGGGGTATCCTTCAGCCTGTAGTCATGGTTCAGTGATGGAGCCATAAGCCTTACTAGTAAAAAAAAAAAAAAAAAAAGAGCCATACATATTCTACGGAAATATAGAAAGCTGAATTTTCATTATGATACTTTAAGTAGAAATAAAAGAAACTATGAGACTAATAGGAAAATTTCAGTTTATACAGAAAATCCAGGCTTGAACCTGGGGGCAAGCCCTTCAAGTAGCTGGATGATATAATTTAATAAGTGACAATTGTTATGCTTACAGCAAGTGGAGAAGCTCTCAAACACATTGTTTTTGTTTTGATTGTTTGCTGCAAATAAACCCAACATTATCGGAATCACTGAAAAAAAATGCAGTGTAAAAGAGAGAAGGTACACAGTGCCATGGCCACTTTCATGCATAATTCACACTCAATGCCACACTCAACTAAAAATAAAAGGTTATTCTCGTATGAATGTATCAGTGGCAAGGTTGCTGCTTTCAGGAACCTAATAAAAAGGTTACCTGCTGATTAAACTAGATTTTTTTTCAGCGTGAATGCTTGATGCTGAAAAGAAATGCATCACTTGCTGGAACTGACAAGAGTTATTATATGCACAGCAGTACTTAGCAACAGGTAGAGGTTAACTATATTAATTGGTAGCTCTTTCACTTTCTATTTAGAGATACTCCTGAAAAGAGCTACTGCTAAAAAAAAAAATTACTGCTGTAGTAGGACTACAATAGAAAGGGAAGCATGCTGGAAATCTCTCTGTGTTATGATAGATACAAACAAGTTTCCCTGGCAATTCAGTATCTGGGTTTTAGTGATTTTCACCAAGTCTGATTTTCCATTAATTTCTTCCTGGAGACAGGAGCTACTGTGCCATATGCAAGGCACCTAAAGGTGTTTTTTTTGGTTGCCGTGTGGGTCTTGGAGTCATTCTCCCTAGACTTTTCCTTCCAGAAGTTCCTCTTGGTTTGTGTGTCATGCTCAGGGATCCTGGTTTTCTCTGATTTAAAAAAAACCCAACCATTTTTGGTTAATCAGAGAAAACCAGGAACCCTAGTCATGCTTCATATCCCCAGGTATTTAAAGAGGAGCAGCCACCTGCCCTCTTCCCCTCCACATATGTCATCTCAAAATAGAACAATGTCTTGAGGCTGAAAGGGCAAGATGAAACTGCCCGTGAAAGCCCTTAGCACCTATACATTATTGAATTTAATTCTAACAATGTATTAGGAAGCTTTAATATATGGGAACATATTGGTACCATGTATTTTTGCCATTTCAGTTAGTCAAAGAAATTATAATTGGAGCTTTTGAAGAAATACAACATACTGCAGGTGGTATTAAAATCTTATTTTTCTAATACCTGCAACTGAGACACTTCTCAACACACTTCCCCAAAAGGTAAACGTCAGTAGAAATTTGACATCATTTGAGAAAATATTGGTCACACCCATGAAATACACAGACCTATTGGCTTTGTTATATAAAGCAATTTTTAAATAGCCATATAGAAGCAAAAATATATTTATGACAAGGTGAACTAATGATATTGGATCAGAAGTTAGTGCTGAAGAATGGGAGACCATGTAGAAAAACGGTCCTCACACAACTAGAGATGCACTGATACATTGGTCCAATATCAGATCGGTACCAATATAAAGAAAATTGTCTATATCAGAAATCTACCTGATGGGGCCGATAATTTGAGCAAGAAACGCCTGTGCATGCGCGCAGCTGCAGCACAGCACTTGAGCAGTGAGGAGCACATCCTGGCAGTGTGGAGAGCTGCCTCCGGCTGGTAAGTCTGTTGTGGTGGAAGGGAAGGGGGGAGGGAAGTGGTGTGGGGGTGCAGATCAACCCTCCTCTTTGGTGAGGGAAGGGACAGGGGCAGGGGTATGGGCTGCCCAGCTGGGGTGGGGCAGGGTGGGGTGGGTAGGGGCACAGGACAGACCCACAGTTCATTGTGATGGAGGCTCCCGCAGCTGCATGCACCTTGGGAGGGCATGAGGGGCATCTGCCCCCCGGATCTGCGTAGGGCAGGGCAGGTGGGCTGCAGCTGCTGGTTGGAGCCAAGACTGCACCAGGCTTTTCTTGCTGGGGGCTGAGCTCAGGACAGGGGCTACAGATTTTGCCATAGCCAGAGTTCACCATAGCTCCCTCCCAGTGTTGCGGCCGCTGCACATCCAACGCAACACACCTGACGCAACCCTGGCTCTTCCCAGCTCAAACCCTGCCTCAGCCCATGTGCCAGGAAGAGCTAGGCCTGTGCCAAGCGTGTGGTGGTGACAGCACTGGGAGGGAGCTATGGTGAAATTTGGGGTGGCCCCTACCCCGAGCCCACCCCCTGGTGAGAAGAGCCCAGTGCAGCACCAGCTCCAGCCTACAGCTGCAGCTCGCCAGCCCCGCCCTGCCGCGCCCCACACAGATCTGGGGGGCATGTGCCACCCTGTGCCCTCCTGGGGTGCAAGTAGTTGTAGGAGCCACCCCCCCCCAACGAGCTGCAGGTCTGTCCTGCATCCCACCCTACCCCACCCCGCCTGGCTGGGCAGTGCCTGGTCCTGCCCCTGTCCCCTCCTTCCCTGTGGGGGGGGTCTAATCTGCCCCCCAATGCCCCTTCCATACCCCCTTCCCTTCCAGCACAACAGACCGACTACCTGGATGCAACTCTCCATGCTGTATTGGAAATCACATCGATATCAGCCGATATGCCTCCTTAAAAATCGGATATCGATATCGGCCCCCAAAATCTCTATCGGTACACCCCTGCACAAATCCATCTTCATGACAACCAGGCGTCCTCATTTTCTCTGATAAAAAAAAAAAATCCCTGATTTTCGGATTAAAACAAGTAACCCAAAATACACATTTCTGTGGTTAAAATGAAACACCATTATATATATGCCTATATATATTATACGCTGGTAGAGTTCACTGTGGAGTCTACTGTGGTGGATTCTACCACATAGTATTGTTCAATATCTTTATCAGTGACCTGGAAGATGGGATGGAGTTCACCCTCGGCAAGTTTGCAGATGACACCAGGCTGGGGGAGTAGTAGATCCACTGGAAGATTCAGAGACACCTAAACAAATTGGAGGATTGGACCAAAAGAAATCTCATGGGGTTCAACTAGGACAAGTGCAAAGTTCTGCACTAACAGAACAAATCCGTGCCCTGGTACACGCTGAGGACTGAGTAGTTAAGCAGCAGCTCTGCAGAAAAGGACCTAGGGGTTACAGTGGATAATAAGCTGAATATGAACCAACATACTGGGGTAATTTAGTCTAAAGAGCAGAGCAGACTGAGAGGGGATTTAATAGCAGCCTTCAGCTACCTAAAGAGTTGTTCCAAAGAGGATGAAGCTAGACTGTTCTGAAGTGGCAGATGACAGAACAAGAGGCAATGGTATCAAGTTACAGCAAGGGAAGTTTAATTTAGATATTAGGAAAAGCTTTCTCATTAGGAGAGTAGTAAAGCCCTGGAACAGGCTACCCACAGAGGTTATGGAATAATCATCCTTGGAGGATTTTAAGAGTACCCAGCTAGACAAAGCCTTGACTGGGATGATATAGTTGGGGATGGTTCTTCTTTGAGCAGGGGCTTGGACTAGATGACCTCCTGAGCTCCCTTCCATACCTAATTTTCCATGATTTCTATGAAAAGCCTAGAAGGGAAGCAAGTGACATCCCTAGAATCACTAAGTAGTTTAAAAAGGTTTGGGATGTTTTAGTAATGGAAACGTTGTCCTATGAAGTCAGTGTTCTACAGGGGAGAAGGCAAAAAAATATGCTTATTTGGAAATCTGGTAGAAATTTTTGGAATTTGCTGAAAAAAGGAACTTTTGAAAATTAAAAAAAACCTTTTTGAATATTGAAATGCAGGTTCTATGGGTGAACACTTAAGAATACATTTAGAATACATCTAAAAAAATATAAGTAGAGATGAGAAGATGTGTGTTATGCAGAGTTATAGGAAAAAGGAGGTGGTGAATAGTGTAGAGATGAAGAAACAGGCTTTGGCTTTGATGAAAACATTAAGGAACTGTTGGAGACTGAGGAGAAGAGAGGAAGGTAATAAAAGTTCTGTGGACATTCATTTGGACTGTGGTAGCACTGTTGATAGAAGAAGAATGTCTGTATTTATGTGTATTTTGAAGAATTGCACATATTTTTAAATGTTAAATCTCTTATTTTATGGATTGGATTCAATAATAAATCAAGTTTGTTTTTTAAAAGCCTTTCAGTGGTGCTTTTTAAGTCCTTGGGAGCATTTATTGCAGCTGCACAATAGGGTGGATTTTACTTATGCTTCTTCACACAAGGTATTGCTTTACTAAGTAATAAATTAAATACCAATGCATACAGAGTAATAAAGACGCAACACTCTACTTAGTGAATAGACCGCTCTGTATAGGTCCCATTTTAATGAGATTCTGTATAGGACACCCAGCGACTTACTCTTGACAAAAAGTTTGAGGAGATCTTTAACTTAATTCACAGCTACCAAGTAAGGGCAAAGGCAGATAGTTCTAGCACTGAATCTATAGCTTGTACCTTAAAGCAGTAATTCCTTTCAAAACACTTAATTGCTTCATGCTGCCTAAATACAGTACCAATAGGAAGAAGCAAAGCAGTTAATAAAAACCTGCTGTGGGTCAAGAATATATATACTTTTTGAAACCCATATAAAAGCTTACTATCTGTCTAGAATCTGGGTCGCTCACTTCCAAAATGTCCCTGTCCAAAGGTATTCACTTTTTAGTCCTAGCCTGCATTTGACTCAAGGGTCCATGGCCCCACTGAGTTATAGTGGTGCCATGATATTGATGCAGTGCTTGTTCTTCCAGAGCAAGGGCATGACCTCCACATCACTCTCAGCTTCAGAAATAATTGAAAGTACACTTGATCGTTCCAAAGTAAGGGTATAGCTGTGGCCCTGCTAGGTCATCCAGCCTGATCACAAATCAGTTTGCAGTTAATAGAAGTTAAGTTTAATTCTAATTGAATTAAACTTTTCATTGGATGTTTGTTAAAATTCCAAGTTACAATGTTGGAAGGGATTCGGGTGGCTTGTTCATTCCCCAGGTCTGCCTATTACAATATACACAAATTCTCATGATTAATACAAAAACAGCATATATATCTTGACTATGATTGAGATGAACTGGCAGACTTATACGGGGAACCTTGAATGCCCAAATTCTGCCCCTCTTTAACCACTGCGCAGAAAGCCAAGTCTTTTAAAACTGAATTTTGGGTTTTAAAGAGCAAAGTTCTATATGCATATCAAATCTGCACTTTTGCAAGAAACCACAGGCAAAAATGTGGAAGTCAGATTAAACTTGCTTTGATAATCAGTCTTATAATATTTTAGAAAACAAATTATGTTTGCCAAGCTTTCTGTTCAGCACAGTTGCCATAGCTGTAGGATCTGCTTGGACTAAACCTGTGTTTTGCCATACAGAGCATTCTGAATGGGATAAAAATTTCATAAAAAGCAGCACCATTTTGAGAGATCAAACCCTTTGCTTTGTAAACAGGCTAGAGAAAACATTGTCAAAATGATTAAAAGGTCTTTGAAAATGTAATTCCAACAATCAAAAACAAATTAACTACCAGTTAACACGATTATGTGCATTCAGAAGTGAGTATTAAGTGTGAAACCAGCAGGTTCATGTGATGTAGATTCATAAAAAGGAGACATCAAAGAAACCCACAACTGTAAAATGTTAACAAAGCATTTTGAAAATTAACTGAAGATTGTACTGTAGGTGATTAGAATTTATTAAGAGACTCTTTTTAAAGACATGTGCTGACTAGACTCTAATGAAAACACTTACTTTGGTGACTTTTAATGAATTGGGCTTAGTTGGTAAGAAAACATGAAACGTCAGATTCTTTGACATGATAGAAAATATCACCTTTCAAATACACAGCAGAATTTCAGAGTAGCTACTAATCTATTCGTTACCTTGCTATTGCTGGAAAGTGACTGCTACATTTCAAAATGTTATCAGAGCAGGTTGAGTCACAGGATACACAACTGAACTGCTGAGTATTGTTCTGAGTCCTGTCTACACAGGTGAGCCCCTTCAGCATTAGCAATATTGTGATTGCCAGTATGGGTAGCCCACTTTTTAAGCACTGGGTTAAGCACTGTAGCCACAAAGCAGATTAGGCATCTACTTGCCAGTTCAGGTGCTTATATCCAACCTTTAGGTACCACTGACATCATTAAACCCCTGCTCAGCTACCACATAATTTAGGAGCCCTCTAAAGTCCACAGGCATCAGAGCATCTGCTGGCAAGTCCCTAAGGTGCCTACAGTTCTGCTGTGGGGTATGCGTACAACCACTCAAATCCTGTCACCACTGAGTTATTCAGAGCACGTACACAAAACATCAGCAACATGTTCCTGCATAGACATTGTTAGGCATACCCTACCTACCCACTCCCACTCTCATGCTCCAAACCCAGAAATATGCTGTGAGGCTGCTTCAGGTCATCCCTAGCAACAGTCTCAAGCACACTTGAGATGGAAGTCTCAAGAGTGATCATGGGGGAATGCCCTAGAGCAGCCTCAGTGATGCATCTCCAGGTTTGGAGCATGCCAGCGGGAGTGGGTGGGTGGATGCTGCCTCAGTGTTAATATACCATTAGAATCCTCCCTTATGCTCATGTCCAGCAGGATTCTCAAAGTAGGTGTCTAGCCTGTAGGGCCTGATCCCATAGGAATTGTCAGAATATGCCTGGGCTGCACAAAAACAGATGCTGGGATGCTCCTTACTCCAGTATTCCTGTAATTAGAGCAATCACATGGGATGTGGGCAAAGGGATATTTAACCTTTCATAACAAGATACTACTGCCTTTAAAAACCTTTAGCACCTATGCATAATAATATTGAATATTGAGACCCCTAACAGCTGAGTTACTGTATGAAAGGGGATATGATAGAGTTGTGCCGTCTTTTCTTTCTATTGTCTTAAGGAAGAGCTTTACTTAAAGCTCTGTAAGTTAGAAGTAAGTACAGATGTTCAGAAAGCCCTTGGTGGAAGCACTCCCTAATTATTGCACTTTACTTGAAGCCCTAGAAGTTAGTGTGAGTGAGTCAATCAGATATTGACTGTTCAGGGTGTGGAGTGCTCAGAGCCTGCCTGACTTGGCACTGGGGGCACTCCTACACACTCCCCTGGAGGCTGCTGGAGTGGCCCCTCTCCCCAGCCATACCCCCCTCCCTCCCTATCAGCTGGTGACTGTCAGCAGTTGCTGGGGTTGGGAGGGAAAGATCCCAGACACGTTCCCAGCAGCCCTGCCATCTGAGCTAGGCTGTGGTGTGGCCCGGCAGGGGCAGCTGCAGGGAGAGAGACTCTGGAGCCCATGTACCTCCTGCCTGGCTTGAGCTGGTACATGGAGAGGGACCCCAAAACCCTGTCCTTCAGAGCCCTCCCAACACCAAGCAGCTGCCCACTGCGGGGCTGGGGCAGCCATGGGGACAGAAACCCCCAACCCCCCAGCAAGGCTCTGTGCCGGGCTGGAATTAGAGGCTGTTGCTGACTAGGGTCTGTGACAGTTTAAGGGTCGGGACTGGCCCAAGCTCGGGCCAAGCAAACGAACTCTGCCCCAGGTTAGAGTGCAGATCTGTGAAGCGCTGCCTGAGATGGTGGTGATCACCCTGTTAGTTAACCCTCATTGGGATCTGGCACAGGTGTTTGATAAAGTGCTCTTACAGAAAGTGCTTTGGGTTAGTACACATCCACTGAGGGTTAACTTAGAGCCTGATCCATCATTTTTTTCAAATGCTCTAAGAGCTGTGAATGTCTGTTCAGTTACGGCTCTAGAGCACTTTCTGCCTGCTTAATATGAGATATGTGTAATGTCTGTACCTATCCCTGGTGCCTAAGGCCAGTTGCCAGATAAGTGCTGGCAATTGGTTCCTAACTGTCTGAAATGCACTGGGCTTAGCCCCAATATTTCTCCTCAGCCTTTCCTATTGCCAGCTCTCTGCTCCATACAATGCATAGGGAGGTTGGGTGCTTAGCTTTGGGCTGTGAACTCCAGCAGTATGCAGAGTTCCTAAAACCTAGACATTTTAATACTAACTATTGCCACAGCTAAGTCCCTTTGTGCAGTTTGCCCTTTTTCATCTAATCTTGGTCTAATTAGCTCAGTGCTTAGAGTGACTGCAGCAGTCAGTAGCTTACAGCAGTTACCACTGGTGAAGCAGTACCAGCGTTAACAACAATGGGCTTATTTTACAGCTTTTCAGGATTGTAAATGAGGCATTTTTCATAAGTGTATGAGAGAATGGTACTCTTTGACTGAAATAACACTTCCTGCTAGCAGATGTGGAGCCCCTTGAGAAAGTGTTGAGTTGTGTTCCCTTGCTCATGCAAGTAGTTTACTAGTCACCTAGAAATAAGGGAGGTGCAGACTATACTAACAGATTTGATACAAGAAGTCAATAATAGGTGGAAAGGCATAAGCATCACATGCAGTAATATTGGTTTTGATTGATATTTTGTGTAACTAAGCCACACACATAATATGAATATTTAATTCTGGGTTTTTTGTTTTGTTTGGAGTGTAGCGGGTACTTGAACTACTTACATGTGGTTCTAAAGTGTATATTTCTGTTATCTATTCTTAAATATTTTCCTAATTTTGTTCTAAATTGTATTTTGAAAAGGTTTGTGGGTGAATTTCCCCATAACCTCTGGATTTCTGCTCATGAGTAGAATTGCATTAATTAGGCTGATTTGCTCTCTAATTGTAATGCAGATTTCTATTTTTCTCTTTGAATCTGACTATTGTCATACTGATGGGACACATGACAAATGTTCAAGTGACAGTTCCCTTTCTGGGGAGTAGAGGAAGGGAGTGTTGAATTAAGATCCTTTGGTCCCTAATTACCCAAATAGTAGGATTGTATATGTCAATGGTAGATTTGTAACGTGACTTCTAAGTATGAGGATATTCAAACATTGGAAAAGGTTTCCTAGTGAGGGTCTAAAATCATCTTCATTGGAGTATTTTAAGGATAGGCTAGGCAAACATTTGTTAGGGATTGTCTAGGAATATTTAATCCTGCCTCAGAGTAGGGAGAGACTAGCTGAGTTTGTGAGATCCCTTCTAGCCCTTTATTTCTATGTGAGGTCCCTTCCAGCCCTACAAATTTATGGTTTATGTTTCTTCTTTGCTGATAATTATGCCATGTATCACAGAATGTTGTAAATCTCTCAGATAAACAGTTTTCATGTTTTTGTGTTCACCAACATACAGTTCAAAAACAGTGTAAAGAAAACTGCTTGCCTGGGAAACACTGATGATGCAAAGATGATTCCAGATCAGTTTTCTTATTCTGCTAGAGCTGAAGTTTGCTTTCTCACTTTTGAAATTTGTCTAAAGTAAATAGACACAGTTCCTTTTGAAACAGCAAGTAAGAAAGAATTAAAATGTGTTTCTGTTCAAAGATCTGCAAACGTTCTTTGAACTGAAACCTAAATCTTCCAGGGGTTATTCAAATAACAACAAGAGGCTCCTTGAAGCTAAAAAGTGAACAGTGACAAATTTAGTATTTACAATGATAAAATAGGCTCTGTACTTGTATCAGTGAGTGCAATAGCAGGCTTCAGAGGCACGAGTTTCAGCTGTACTCCAGATTGATACTGAAGACTACCCCCAGGAGACCCAGCTAGAAATGGGTACCAGGTCATTTGAACTGAGATGGGATACCTAGCCCCATTGCTACTTTATTTACCATAGATTATTGAAATTAGTGTGCTTTAACCACTTCAGGATGGCTGGACTTTTCATTTTAACCTTTGTTGAGCACATGAACTAGATGCTCCATGTCACTATGCCTAAAAACTTCTTAAATTTGAGTAGGTTTCCATTTAAAATGCCTTCTGCACACATTGATCTAAGGAAAAAAATGGTGTTGTGGATAAAATATCCCGGTCAAAATAAACCTGGTATAACTATATGTCATATTTCTGGGAACAATTGACATGAAAGAAATGAGACTTTAGGTAGGCAGAAGAGGGTGCCACAGATTCCAAGTGCTATTTTCAACAAGGGGGAAATCAAAACAAAGCAACCTCCTTCCCCCATCTTTGTTTTAAATCCAAACTCAAATTCAGTAAGAAAATTTGTCCCTTTGTGTTAGTAAGAGCCCAAAATTTTACAACCGGAATCAGCATTAAAAATGAACTCTCATCTCTGCATTAGTTAAACTTCCTACACATTCCATTGAATCTTTCTTTTGTGAGCATAAAAAGTTAGAAGCTTCTCAGATGGTGTTTAGCGTTTATAATGCATTTGTTCAGGCAGATGTGCTCATAAAATTACCAAACCATTCAAAGTTATACCATGGTGCAAATAAAGCTTGTTTCATCTGCGTGAAAGAGACTGATTCTTTCCTTCTCAGACATACTAGAGCACAAATAACATTACTGCATTTTAACAGATTCCACTGCGCTCTTGGCTGATGTTTTCATTGTTGCTGCTAGTTCTCTCTGCTTTTTTTTTTTCTTGCTTTCCTTTGGTATGTTTATTTATAAAGGAGTTAAGACTGTGATTGAAGTTGGAAAAGATGGTCCCCCTGGGCTGAAAAAGTGACTGACCCCAATCAGCAGGGCTTGTTGTCAGTGATGCTGGAATCTCTTCATGAGTGAATGGAAAGTAGTTTCCTGTCAAGTTTAGTTAGGATGTTTTTTCCCAGTGTTGCCTATCTTCCTTGTTATGTACACTTTGAAAATGTTCCTTCATCCTTCGCTTCCTTAAAAAAAGATACACAGAACAAATCTAGTGTTTAAAAAAAAAGAGATGCAATTTCAGCAAATTCTGATTTGATGGAGTTGTCACAAGAGGTTCCTGTGTATTGAAAGGTAGATTCCTCAATCAGTGGGACCTGTCAGGGACCTTTAAAAAGTGTAGCCATATGACTGAGTTTCCCATCACAGCACAGTCTACTTTATCTTCTACCTCTGCAGTTTGAAACTAGCCTGGAAGTCTTTTTGCAATATGTTACACAGGCGATATGTGAGATTATACAGGTGAAAGAGAGGGGAGAGATGTGTCCGATGATGCAGTAGGCAGAAGGGGAGAAATAAAGAATGTGACTTTGAAGCAGGAAACTCGCTCTTTACTATGGTAAAACACAGAAAAAAAATTGCAGTTTCCCTGACTAGGGATTTCTTTGGTTTCTGCTTCACAAAGACACATGCCAACAAGATATGAAGGCATTTGGAATTGATCCTGACCTATGGGAAACCTTGGCAAGCAAGCAGAACACGTGGTGTCACCACATGGTATTAAAATCCACGATAGAAATTGGCTCCAACAGCTTGAAGAGAAAAGAATCTGCAGGAAGCAAGCAGCTCCCAAACCACCCAATCATGACACATACACTTGCAACCTGTGCCACAGATCATGCAAATCTTGGATTGGACTATTCAGTCATGTGGGACACTGCAAACCATCTATGCTATAGGCTGCAATATCTGCTGTCTCACAAACGAAAGGATGCCAGTTGGTTAGAATTGGCCTCACAAATGATAGTTTAAATGATTTACTAATTTATGGCATGTTTTTTATAAAACCAGTATAATGTAGACAAGGGAGTGGACTGTGGGATGCATCTGTGAGGGTGGGATCCACAATATGATAGGTACAGCACAGTATTACCCTTTTTCTAAAAGTGAATTGCTAACTCTCTATCAGTGATAGTTTCCTGTCCTACAAGAACATTTTCCCAGCATGCTTTTCTACTACTGGCCTTTAAAATTTGACAGAACCAAGAGGCTGCAGTCCTAAAGTGGCTATTGTTCACCTGGTTGCTGCCTTCTGCTGATCACTTTCATCCAGATAATAAGTGACCTTATCTGTAACTCCTGTTTCTGGGGGATTAAAAAAAAAAAAAAAAAAGATTTTTTTAAAGTTCTTCTTCTTCTTAAGGTCCCCCAGCAGTTGATTGCCAACCTGGGGGGGTCCCCCCAGCGGCTGATCGCCGACTGGGGAGAGGGGTCCCCCAGTGGCCGATCACTTCCGGTTTCATGGCTGACACCTCCGGGGGGGGGGGGGGGGTGCACGGCTGATCTCAGGGGGTGTGCATCATCAATGATTAGAACTGTGAAAACAGTAAAGCGCTGCTCTTGACAGTATGGTTTCAGCCTTAGTAGAAGCTTGGCTTAAGATCTCAATGGTCACAAAGTCTGGTTCTGAATAAGGCAGTGGAGTTTATGCCTAAAGCTTTGTGAAAGCTCTAAACACATAAACGATAATCATAGTTTTCTACCTCACAGGAATGTAGTGAGGTTTAATTAATAGTTTAAAGTGCTCTGGGATTCTCAGATGAAAGGTGTTGTGTTGTAGAAGTGCCAAGTGTTATTAATTATTAGTATTAGTGTATAATTAGATGCATCCTCACTGTTGGAGAGCACCTGCAAATCTAAGAGGACAGGTTCTGAGGTTGTTGGGAGATGCAGTGCCTCAGCACCTCTCAGGACCTGATCTGTTGTTCTAGAGAGTGGCTTTGTTTACATGAAAGGCAGAGCATTTCTGCATGTGGCAGGATTATTTTTGTTCCTACTATTCTGCAGACTAATGCTTTCCTTCCCCCCTCTGCTCCCTCCTCCCTCCTGTTTGTTTGCTACCTTTTGACATGCTTACAGAAAGGAATGATTGAATATCTGATTAACATCATGTAAGAACCCTTTTTGCTTGATTTCCTGAGGAGATGCCGAACCAGTCCAAATCCCCTGAGTTTTATATGAGAGGTAATCCCACGATCCAATGTCAGCATAATCCCCCCAAGACAGCTTAAATATTTGTAGTTCTTTCTTAAATCAAGAAATCCCTTGAGGTTTATACCAATCCCAATTTAAAAATGACTTGACCTGAAAACCCTGGAGGAATTTTTGAATGAGGTTGTCTTGCCTCCAGCTTCTTGGCCAAGTTGCTTTAATAAGATATGAATAAGATATTCAAGGTCATAATTTATAATGTGATATGAAAATTATGCATCCAGTGAAAGGCTGGGGGTGGGGGGAAGAAGGAATGGCTGCAGGGGGAGAGGCAGCATTTATTGTGATTACTAGAAGGGGGCCTCAGTGGGCTAGGATTATTGTACTTTAAGTGAAATTGATTTTGTACATGATTTGATTTTAATCTAGTTTAGATGAATCAAATTCTACAAGGAACAGATATTTAATTTAGTACATTAGGATGAAAAGGACATCAGTTCAGAGAAGTTTAATGCATATGATGTGATAAAAGCAGTATCTGATTATGAGAGGGGGGTTTTTTTAATAGTAATTCCTTGTTATTTCATTACTTCTTGGATAATTTTTTCTCTTCATAATATTTTTATTAATCCCAGCTAAGACTTTAGTCTTTTTAAGGACATTTAGGCTGATTGCCTGAGCTAAAATTATGATAATTTGTGGAGAAGGAGGAAGGTGGGGAGAGAGAGTTATGGAATTGTTACCCTAGCCTTTGCTACAAACCTGCTGTTGGGGCAAACAGAGGTTCCCTGCTTTCTTATAGTCAGGCACTTGCCACAGGCAGGCTCTTTCTGCAGAGCGAATCATAGCTGTCTTGTTAGAGACTGCAGTTGTAAACAGGGGGTCTATGGAAACCAATCTCCTGCAATTTTCCAGTCTAGTGTTTTCTAATCTAGGGGAGTTAGAATGCTTTGCAATTTTGAAGAAGATGCTGTTGAACAGAGGTCTCCTACACTTTAACAGTCAGGACCAGATGGAACTCTTTTTTGAGGTTAACACCAGGGCTGGGAGAGCCATCCATGCAGAGAATACAGACAAAGAGAAATTCAGATGATGTATATACAGGTTTCTTTTTTTACAGAATAATTTATATGAAAGTCTTTTCTTTCTTTTTTTTTTCCCTGACATCCAATTACTGGAGGCCTCCTGTTGGAAGAAGCAAATACTGTTGATTCGCTGTCTTCCCTGAAGCCTCCTACCCTTTTTAGCACTATTCTCTGTATTATTATAGATGAATCAGAGAACCTGTTCCTTCTCTTTCACTGAGGAATGTTTTCTGTTCTGATGCTTAATGAACAAACCTTTTATATGCTCAAGGAAAAGATTTGCTATGATGGAAGCGACTTTATATTACCATCTAAATTCATAATAATCTACATGGGTCACAGTGATCTTCATGGGTAAATAATAAAGAGAAATAATGAGAGAAAATTCTTACATCATAGATGCAGAGAGGGAGTTGGCAGAAAAGCATTTTAATGCATCAGTCTAGGACTGCTTAATTATATGTCACCTTGCTGTGCTTATGCTAAATTGCAAATACTTTGTCTGGCTTTGTAAAAATATAATTAAAATTTTCCAATTTGCCAAACGCTTTACAGCAAAAGAGAGCAATCACTCCTCCCTCCTCACCCCCCAAACCCAAAAACAAATACAAAAACAAATCTGCACAGGCCTTACATGATGTGACTGAGGGAACCCTGTCCCTGCATACTTCCCCTACATGCAGACATCCCATCATGCATCTTGGACGTAGCTTGCCTTCCAAATTAAAAGTGAATTTTAAATCAAGAAGAGGCAAATGTGGAGTTTTTTTTTGTGATATCTTTTACAGGACCCACTCCGTAGTTGGGAGAGATGTTGAACAAGCTTTTGGGCATTAAGTGTCCTTCCTCCAGCCTGAGGAAGGCACTTTGTACCCAAAAGCTTGTGCAACATCTCTTCCAACTATATAACTGGTTAAATAAAAGATAGCCTCATATGTGTCCTGGATCATCGAGGCTACAACAACACTTTAAATCATTTTAGTTAAAATGGAGCAGAATACTTATGGGGACACTTGTAAGATAAAGAAATTCAAGGTGGGTTTCATCCCAAATAAGCATCTTCATAGAGTTTGCACTGCTTATACCAGATTAAAAACTGATTTTAAACAAGTGCAAGTTTTATGTGTAGCCAAGTCTTTAGATTTTTCCTTCATCGTGCTACTTTAAGTCTCTACGTTCTTTTAATGTATTCCAAGAGATATGGCCCCTGTGGTTCCATGTCACAGGGAGGGATAAGCAGAGTGTGGTCTGACATGACAGGGTGGCTGGATTTCCTTTTCTGTTTTAGAGGTTTGGCTTCTTTCAGCAGCATTCAAAACATAAGTCCTGTAGTCAATCCTAGGACTGCTGAGTCAGTTCATTTGGAATTTATTTTTAATATTTCATACTGATATTTTCTCAATGAAAGGAAGAGCTATATCCTTTCATCTGCAAACATATCTCCTATAGATACAGATTACAATTTTAGATCATTATTTTTCATTATTTGTGTTATTTATTCTGTTTTCTTGTCTTTATTTCACTGTTTGGGGGAAATATAGTTTACCTTGTTTCTTTTCATGTAAATTCTGAATTAAACAGTGTTAGCCAGAGTTGTGGGTTGAAGCAGCAAAGTATTAGTTTAGTCCATACTTTATCAATAATCTCTGATTTCTACCATCTGTAACTACTAGTGTTTCACTCCATCTCCTCCTGTTTCCTTGAGATTCTGGGAGTAATGAGAATTTCCTTGTCATTGGTGACTAAGTCTTGTGCTGAGATTACATCAGTTTATTTAGCTGCAGCTTTTCAGGGACATGTTGGCAGGAATTTATTTCCTTAGTGTGGTCCTTTAGCTTTTTGGATTCATCCCAAATGATAGACTTCAAAGAAGCAAATTCTGCTCCTACATCTAGTTCAAACAATTAAAAGAAAGTGTTACTGTAGGTAGAGAAGGAAAGCAGCCTTACTTTATATATAATAATACCTCCCATTTGCTGCATGGTTTTAACATTCATTTTCACATTGTAATCCCAACCAAGTATTTCTTTCGAGCAGAGAGGTTGCAAGTGAAAAACCCATACTTGACTCTGGACATTCTACTGATGAGATAAGCTGACCTAGTGCCATTTCTTAGAAAACAAAGAATATTGTTATTTATAGTATCACATTTCTTAACCTGTATTGTGCTTTTAATGGTTTTAGGCCATAAAAGGCTATATTCAGCCTCACAAATCTACCAGAGGATTCAGGGAGGTTTAGTATACTTGATAATGTCAGATGAGAAAAGGACTGCAAAGGAGTGCATGGGTTGAATATAGTCCAGGAATATAGTCCAGGCCTTCAGTAACAGAGGAGATGGACTGCTAAGTTTAGAATTTCAACTAGTCCTCTGTCAATATAATGAACCAGAAAAGCACTTGGCTGTGATAGTTTAGTCAGGGATGATCCTGTCTTAAGCAGACTAGATGATCTTGTGAGGTCCCTTCCTGGCCTATTTTCCTATGATTCCTATACATAAGAATTCAGATCTTATGTGGATAAGGTACCATTGAAGCCAATGTGGGATTTTGTAGAAGCAGCTGTATGTGATCAGACAATGCAGTACTTTGTCTGTAACATTTGTTTAACTTGCTTTAATTGGTTCAATGTCATGTATTGGGTATGTGAGTTTATTGCAGTTAGTAAATCCAGGGAATGTTCCTGGATGTTACATCATGTTGTAGCTCTGATAGTTTCAGTGACTTGACACTTTCCATTATAAGGCCCTGTTTTTACCTGTTAATAGCTCTGCCAAACTTAAATTATTTTCAATGAAGTTCCTCACACCAAAAATATTCTTCAGGCTGAATTCTTCAGATAAAATACTTTCTTCATTTACAAGAATGAAGAGAAGGAAAAGTTAGAGCTGTTTTGCAGGGGAAGACTAATGCTTCCATATTTGGAAGCTGGCCTTGGCACTGCTCTTCATGTGGGGAAGACATCCAAATTTGGTACGTTTATATAAGCTTCTGAAAAGTCTCAGTAGAGGCAAAAAGATTTAGAGACAAAGTCACCAGTAATTCCATCTATACTCAGCATGTGCTCCTCTTACCTTTCTTATCTGTGAGCAGACTGAGAATGTGCCATCTAAAAGAGCAAATGAGCTTGAACTATGTGGGTGCATCTACATGAGACACTAACTTCACGGTAGCCCGATATTACTGCATAGTAACATCACATGACAAAAACTGTGATGCAACACTACTGCACAGTAGTATTAGGATACTGCGCAGTAGCGTCACAGAAAAGGTGTTCACCAGTGCTATTGTGCAGTAACTCAGGTTATTGCACATTTATTTAGTACTTGTGTAAATGTGTGTACAAGTACTAAATGTATAACTTGTTTATACAAGTACTAAATAAACGCACAGTAACAACTGTGCATTAGTATTTTGTGTAGATGGAGCCCATGTGTATTGCAGTGATTCTTACTGGCTTTTAATGTCCGGAGCACCCCATACTTTCCATTCTCTCCCTATCTGTACCCAGGTAGCATGGAAGCAGAGTCAGACTAACTTGAATGAGGTTGGGTGAAAAAATCAGGGATGTACTGTGGGGGAAGGGAGGACACATATGGGCTAGTGGAGACAGGAGATAAGTTTGTAGCAGGGAGACAAGAGGAGAACAGGAATAGAGAAGGGTAGAAGAAGGTACAGGAGAAAGGGATGTGGAGGTTATGAATGGAGTGGGATAAGAGGAAGAGCTGGAGAGAGATGGGAATAAGAGCAAGGACAGGGGACAGGCACAGAAGCTGAAAGTATGGATGAATAAATGTCAGGATTAGGGCTTGACAGGGACAGAGGCAACAAGTTCAAAAGAATAGGAGCAGAGGTTAGACAGGAGGAGAAGTCAGGGAGATAGTGAATGGACAAGAAGTGGCATGTGAGATCATTTAGGAAAGGAGACTGAGAGTAAAAATGTGGTCCCATTCAAAATAATCAGTGTTGTACTGTGAATGGAGCTGTTGTCTCTGGATCCCCTGACTCATATGTTATGGAAGGTGGGAAGTGTAAATGAAGTGAAAAGAAACTCCAGACGTGGATTCTGTCTGTCACAGCATTCTATGTGATGCTACTGAAATCATTTAAAACAAACACCTCACAGGTGGCCACTCTTGGGTATATCTGTATACAGGGCAGCACTGTGCTGAGATATAATACTCTGCACATCTTAGTTCCTAAACCAGGAGCAGCATTACCATGTTGGCCTGCATGTGGAACTGGATTGGAAGCAAAGCTTACTGGCTTGCACACAGTGTCACACAAGCACAGTTATACTGCTTCTGGTATGGGAGCTAGTGGGCACGAGACGTTTACTGCGGAGCTGCCTAGTTAGCTCCATGGTAAACTCTGTCTATATGTGTGTCCTATTAGGCTACAGGAAACTAATTAACTCTGACATAGATTAGTACCTGTAAACACAAGTACTATACTGAGGTTGTGTTATTTTAGTTTGCAGCAACACATGTGTAGACACTGATGAGGCAGACTGGGGCATAAGATGCTTCAGTGTAGGGGCTGCTTGCAGGCTAGCCCACATCAATGCACCCTTGTGCCCCAACCAGCCCCTTTGCAGCCCTTCAAGTTGGATTGGAGCAGCCCCGGGCTGGAAGGCTGAACACATGGATCCTCTGCCAGCTGGGGTTGCTTTGACCTGGCTCAATGTGCTGTGGTCCTGGGCGAACCTGTAAACGATATGGCAAAATGTGCCGGTGTTTTCATTGTGTTGCATTAATTTCACGTGTAGGTGTTCCAAGTGTGTGCAGAACTAGTGCAACTTGTTTCAGTATGACTCTCCCTCGAGTCATATAGACAAAGACTATCTGTGTTCCTAATTTTCTGAGTACCCAACTTGAGAAGCCTTCTCTCTGATTTACAGAAACATTGAGCATTTATTACTCCAACTGAGGTCAGCTGGAATTCTTCTTTTAATAGGTGAAAAGCTAATACTAAATACATTGGGGCAAAACCAAGTTAAGCTCCTGACTCCTCAAATATTCTCCTCAATATTAGTTGACAGTTTTATTGGTTTTCTCTTTAACATCTATCACTCAGTTCTTCATTAAGTGTACAATGGGACTAATAATACTATTGCTTCTCACTGGGGGAAAAGGAGATTTTTTTAAAAGCTGCATTCATGGATGTTTGTCAGGACAGACAGATTGGAATGATGACACCTATAAGGAAGTTAACTAATTATGTATTTAGGACAGAATTTGGACGGTGTGCAGGAAATAATGTATGGGGACAACGAACGATAAGGATAAAAAGAAATATTGAATAATTACCCATTGAGAAAGAACTGTCCATCCTGAGAGTGATGTTTCTATAAAAACATAACATATGATCATCTTATAGTGCCTAAGGACCTAGCAGAACACACATGTACAAGGCGGGGGGGAGGGGGGGAAGGGATCACTCAAAGAGGATGCATGGACAGTCTACATTCCTAACTTTGTCACACTGACAGTGTAATGTAACTTTGGATGCAATTTCTATTAGCACTGAGGCTGCTTCCCCTTCTTACCATTACATTCAATTCTGCAGTCTTTCCAAAAAATCCTACTGTCCTAATGTGTGCAGAAACAAAGGGGTTAAGCAACACAAATCTTACTTTGTCTCGTTTGTTAATCTGGGCACAGCATAAGATTTACAATGGCGTACAAGGTTATCTTCCCTTTTAAAGCTCACAAGAATTTTCAATGACACTCATTTGTAGTAATACCTGTTGGGGAGAAGGAAGCGCTTGTGCAATTACAAGTTCTCTTACAGCCGCTGCTTATCAGAGTTTCCCTCCTAGTCAGCAGCCTGTTCCTGGCTTGAGCAGTGCAGTGAAGAATGACTCCTGTGCTGGCAGAATGGAAACTCAGAATGAGATTGAGTTTAAATCCACAGCTGGGACTTGAACACTTGGCACCCAGGATCATAAGGTCATTACAGTAAGGTTTCATTGTATATGAAACAAACTGGTTCTCTAGCTCTCAGAGGCTTTAACTACATTTTGTCCTCTAGTTTGTGTGTTGTGTGGTATATACATATTCTGCCAACCTGTAAAAGAATAACTAGTCCATAAAAAAGTCTTTTTATATGGTGAGAGAAAAAATACCTGCAAGTATTTATTTTATTATTAGAGATGTCACTTCCAACACAATGCCAAATGGTTTTTCATTTACTTTTTGACAAATTGAGGATACACAATGTCCTGTAAAATATGAGAAAATTGCCCAGGATTTCAAAACTCACATAACCGAAGGCAATTATTTTTTCATTTGCCATTTTTTAAATGGGGGGAGGGGGGGGGTTGCAAGCCATTGTTTATGATTCATGTATCTTTTAAATGCCTTGCATATATACCATTATAGGGCCACTCTGAAGTTCTTAATATCATTATATTCAAAAAAATAAACAAGGATTGTTTGCAAGGACAAGGTTGTACTAATAGATAGCTCCAGCCTTGTAGCAGATTTTCTCTTCTCTGTTTATTCCAGGTTAGGTATATTTCCTTGTATAATTTGTGATAAATATGAAAGAGCAAAGTGTTTCTTTGTAGCGAGCCAATGTGATCTCTGGAAACTAAAGATGCATATTAATCTTGTAGGCAATAAAGCTGACTGAAAAATACATGAAACATGTTTTAATAGAATCAGAAGTAATAGTTTTTTACAGTGAAGGGTAGGTGAAAATGTGATTAAAGCAGATAGAAAAGGAATATGTCTAGCTGCAGGGAACTGTGGTAAACCTTGGCATTCAGGTTGTATAGAAAGCTGAGCAAAATTTTACAGACACAGAGAGAAATGAGGTAAGCTATAGAAGTGCTTTTTGTGTGCAGGACTTATCAGCAGGGATCCTGGTTTTCTCTGATAAAAAAGCCCCATTTTTTAATTTAAAAAAGTAATCCAAAATCCACATTTTTCCGTGATTAAAATGAAACACCACTAATATATATATAGTGGTGGTTTTATACACACACGCGCACACACACACACACACACACACACACACACACACACACACACACATATATTGTGGTCTATATATTAATATATATATATATAGACCACAGTATGAACATGAGCCAGCAGTGTGATGCTGTAGCCAGCAGGACTAACAATACCCTGGCATGCATCAAGTGATGCATCTCCAGCAAAACCATAGACATGACTCTCCCACTCTCCTCGGCATTGGTGAGACCACAGCTGGAGTAGTGCATCCAGTTCTGGGCACTGCACTTTAACAAGGACATGGTAACGCTTGAGAGAGTCCAGAGAAGGGCCATCCGTATGATCAGAGACTTGTGCAGCAAGCCATATGAGGAAAGGCTGAGGGATCTGGGACTCTTCAGTCTGAGAAAAAGAGGGCTGAGAGGGGACTTGGTAGCAGCTTACCACTACATCAGAGGCATACATGAAGGAGTCGGTGAACAACTGTTTACCAGGACACCCTTGGGGAAAACTTGGAGTAATGGCCTCAAATTCCCGGAAGACCATTTTAAGCTCAACATTAGGAAAAACTTCTTCACAGTCAGGGTGTCCAGACTGTGGAATGAAGTCTCTCCACAGGTGGTGCAATCACCTACCCTGGAAATCTTCAAGAGGAGACTGGGCAGTCACCTCCCTGGGATCACCCGACCCCAGTTGTCTTCCCTGATTGGTGCAGGGGGCTGGACCCGATGATCTTCTGAGGTCCCTTCTGGCCTTACAGTCTATAAAAATATATATAAGATATAGTGGTGTTTCATCCATAAATAAAATGAAACACCACTAAGTGGCATTTCATGTTAATCACAGGAAAATGTGGATTTTTGGTTACTTTTTTAAATACGAAAACTGAGGATTTCTTTATATCAGAGAAAACCAGGATCCCTGCTTATCAGCTATAATCAAAAGTTACTTAGCTAAATTATCCCATCTTTGTTTGTCATCTCTGCTTATCTTTTTTTACTTAGATAGTGCTAAACACCAAAATGTCTAGATTCTACGGGCGCTACCAGACCATGGTGGACATTTAGTTGCCTGGGGAACGCCCGTGCCATTTGTGCTTTGGCCTGCAGCAAATTACTGGCCTAGCCCGGCTCTGCTTCTTAGTGGTGCATGCTGCCTGTGCATCCACTGCTCCACTTTTATTTTCCATGGTTTTTTTTTTTTACTCCTGGATATCTGCAGGTCAAAAAAAGCCACGGAAAAAAAATCAGAGCAGCGCGCACACAGGCAGCATGTGCTGCTCAGAAGTGGAGCCAGGCTACTTGGAGCCTTGCTGCAGCTGCTGGCCAGGCTCTGTGCAGCAGAATCACAGCTGCTGCAGCCCCAGGAGGCTGCCAGGACCCTAGGTAACGATGCTGGGACCAGCCCAGTGCTGGCCCTAGCCTTCCATACCCACCTGGGCTAACTTGCCGTGTGCCAAAGCACACATGGCACGGGCATTCCCAGAGGACAAGTAGCAACGGTGCAAGGTGTGTCACTGCTACCTGTCCCTGGGGAACTAAACGTCCATGCTCATCTGGATATGGCTTGGAGAGGTAAAAAAAAAAAAGTGAAAAAAAAAGTGGAGCAGCTCATGCACAGGCAGCATGCAGAACATCTAAATGTGTCCCTTGCGGCATGCAGAACATCTAAATTTGTGGTATGTGGTGCCACAGACATGTTTCCAGCACCACATGCTGCACAGCCATACTCATCTGGTTGCAGCCTACATATGCTTTTCTGTGTACAAAGCATTGAGAGGTAGCATGCGAGGATGTGATCAAATGGAATATAACCAAGAGCAAGAATTAATATATATTCAAAGGAAATATTGGCTTAATATTTGACCCCCAAAAATCATGTGTTCTCCCAGGAGAGGTACTAGGAACCCTGTCACTTTTTAATAAGAGGCAGCACAAAGCAAGTAAAAGGTACAGGATTTGAGGTGGTTGAAAAACAGAATTTTGATTCCATGAGATATTTCTCTCTCTGCTTCTTTCTCTCTTTCTTGCCTCTCCTGCTTTTGAAATGTAGTTTCAGTCTGAATTTGACTGAAAGCAGACAATTTGGAAATTTCCTTCAAACTTGAAACTCCAAAGACTTTTTTCAGGATGTAGTGTTTCCAAGTGATTAATGATCCTTGGATCCTGCCAGTTGCCTGGAAAAATTGACTTCTTGACAGTTTCACTGTTGCTGTTATCAGTATCTGTTTTTTTCTGAACAGATGCCTGGGATTACAGGGTCCATGATTCTGGTTAGAGTTAGGACTGTTGGGGCTACAAAGTGCTCTGCTGGGGACCTAAGAGTCAAACACTCTTGTGAAAGCTGGAGGCTTTGGGCTTTAAGACTCTCAGGTGAATGAAAAGCCCTGACATGGTAGATTACTGTAGAGCTAGATCTTTGAGGCAGTCTGGGTCCCCATCCATGGGAATACTCCTTTTGATCAACCACACATTCTTTCAGATGATACATATTGTGGCCAATGAATTGGACTTTTTGGAAAACTCCCAGACAGCTTTTCCTGAGGTACTCTACACAGAGGACGCAACTCAATGACTTACCATTGATAGGGGGTTTAAATCTCTTATTTTTATAACGCTTATTTCTGAGTTAACCATGAATAAATATTTTGTCATATGTGAAGTTGTAGTACTAAAAGAGAGAGAAAGGTTCCAACTTGGGTTGCAGTGGTATAAATAGCAATTTCAGTGGGGTTAGTCTGAACAAAAGGCTGGGAGAATGGTGTACAGGTACTCCCCAGAGAAGCTTAATAAAACCTGAAATAAGACTAAATCACTGGAAAGGTTGCTTACAACCTCTTCTTCTGGGACCTCCTTAACTCCTCTCGACAGAACTTGCTTTATAGCACAGGACTATTCTAAAATTTGCTCTACCCTGAAATCCCTATGATGGGTTTCTCTCACTGCTCGGTAGTTTATTCAGTAAAGTCGGAGTCCTGTCACTTTCTTGAATGGACTCTATTTCCCATAGTCATGATTATGTCTTACTCCCCATTTTCCTTCTCCATGTTAGCTTTTCTTGCCTGCATCTACTTATGTGTTCTGGAGCAATCACAGTCTCCAAAAAGGTCCCCACCCCCTGCAAAAAACTCAGTTTGTCAAGAAGCTCCCTAAATTAATTTTTTTCCTTGGACAATATCCTTAGCAATCCTTTATTAAACAGAATTGTATGATATGGCTGCCATTAATTTTTCTATAAATAAGGCTGGTCCTGCATTTTTTCATCTTTCCTTGGTCCTGCATTTATATAGGTGAAATCTGGATTGTGTTCTTAAAATCATGCTAAGACAATAACCATTAAGCACCTACATTTAACCTTTCATTCTGGCTTTCCATCTTTCTGTATTAACCACAGCATTTTCTCTCATTCTGATTTATTTTTATTGCACTTTCCCAGCAGGCCTGCAGTAATGCTGCTTTCTGTGGCTTCTGTGTGCAAAACACTAACTCTTGCAGTGAATCAGATTTTGTTTGTTCCTCTTTAGGAATAAGCCAGCTTGAAGAGAAGCAGCATTAGAGTGAGAGGCAACAGTCATATGATGGGTAATTCTCCTCATAATTTTCCTCTTACAGAAGGTCATAAACTCTTTGAATAATACTGTTTGCAAAAGTGCTCCAGATTGACAAAGGGACATTGACATATAAAGGAATCCATTAACATTCTTCTGTAGCACTGTGTGAGGTTCTTGTTTTGCTCATCTACTACAAAAAAGTTCAAATATATATTGTAGTGAACGAGCCCACAGCATATGAATTGTAAAGTGGTTTCAAGTGGATTCACAGATGTAGAATACTTTTGCCCACTTACAGGAATAGGTAATTATACTTCTGACATTGCAGCCATTGAATGTGGCATCTTACAACTCTTACATAGAAATCTTGATATCACTACATTGGTGTGGGACCTTTTCCAGCAGAAACCATTAGCTAAAGCTCACATCGCAGAGTAAAAGCCTACCCTTAATGAAAGGCACAATGAGAAATGTGTAGTTTAGGAGAATCAGGATGGAGAGACACTGAAACTGGATTTATATTTGGTGCAGTTACCTGGGGGTAGAAATACCATTACCATGATGGTGGCAAGGGAATTACCCTGACCAAGGTAACGCAATTAAAATGGCACTGTGTAGTGGAGGGTTGCACCCTTGTCTGCTTGCGGGCAGGACTCCCTATGAGAGCCTCATAGTTAACATCCCACTGGCCAGCTTCCAGTGGGAGGATCTCAGCTACATGCTGACTTTATAGAAATGGGAGACTTCTCCCTAGCTTGCTCCTGTGGCCATACGGCTGAGGGCAAGCGAAACTCAGGGGCATCCGAAGCCCAAGCCTCTGGGTTTGGGCTTGCACGTAGGATGCCTGCCAAAGGGTTAGAATTATCTGAACCCCAGCCTGGGGTGCAGGATGTTTGCCGGTAGCAGGGCCACATATGGTACTTGAACAATTCAAACGGATTTGGACCTGGCTAATTTGACCTGGGACATGGAAATTTTTCCTTCAAAATAAAAATTACCCTCCCCCTCCACCAAACCATATTCTCCTGTTGCTGCAGGTTGAAGATAGCTCAGAGCTGGTGGTCTTACCTGTACTATCATGCTTTCCTCTTTGAGAAGGAGTTGTATTTACGTCAGCTGTATAGTGATGCTTCCATAACTGCCCCAACTGAGTAGGGGCTTAGGCGTGCTCCTTACCTGTTAAACTATATGCCATAGACCAATGGTATGATTATAAACAGACCTCTACCAAAGTTTTCTTTAGATACCAGTGGATGTGAAAGGGTTGGGTTTTTTTTCTCTACCCCTCCCCCGAGCACTTCCTTTACTTCTCTGATGCGTCCACACAGCAGATGTCAGAATCTTGATCTCTTAGAAAGCAGGATTGTAGGTAGAAGGTGCTGCTTTGCTAAATTCTCACAAATACCTCACCCACTGTTTGCTTTACTTTCAGTTAACTTTTCCTTGCAAACTCTTGAAAGAGCAAAGCTCAGTAAAGATTTCAATTAAAATAGACAGCAGGGTGGTTTAATATCAGCACTTGTTATTTTGTGTCTGGGGGGAAAAAGAAAAAGAAAAAGTGAGGAATATGAAAATCAGAGCGCTTGAATGTATGTAGTTCTGCAAGACTCACTGTGCAAAATACTCCCTTGCTTGTCAGTGAGCCTGGATTTTTAGGAGCAGATCATTTGCTATCTCAAAGAAGACAACTTGCCAGTTTCATTACTTTTGTATCTTCCACTAGATATAGTGCCTGTTCAAATCATTAAAGCACCCATCCTAAGCTTTCATTAAGTTTGAGCCAAATGTCACCATCTCCTAGAAGTGTTCTGTAAGATTACAATATGTAGCTGCCTTCTGCTTATACATGAATAAGCTTGTGATAACTTCACTTTAAACCGGATTTTCCCCCTCTCTTTCCCATTCTCCCCCTTTTTTTTACTTGTTTGCAAAGGTTTAATTTTCACAAGCTTGGCAAACGCATAATTATACTTGCTGCCTATAAATACCAGTAGAGATCAGAGAGAGAGAGAGAGATAGAGAGTCATTTTTAGAATTCTGGAACATTTGCAAATGTAAACGGAAGGTGCCGACAGGATTGGAAGTGCGTGGGTTGGATCGCTAATTTCCACTAGGGTAGGCTTTATTCAAGGAGAAAATATGGTTAAATTAGACTCAGGCAGGTAATGAATTACTTGCATATCTCTAATGAGCACTTCAGATTACCTGCTATTAGAACCTTGATGCACCTGACTAAATTTGGAAGGGAAACTCTGCCTACAAATAGTTAGGCTCCAGTTGGGGGAAAATCGTGTGTTTACCTTTTAAAATTCAATGGTCATTTAATTAAATTATGGCATACTATACTGTGGTGTGCCCGGTTCACCTATAGCATGCTGGTCCCTTAGATGACCTAACATCAAATATTTGACGGAATTTTGTAAATTTCTATTCCGGATACTCAGTTGGAACTCACTGGGCCCAGTTTTATTCACCACTTTAAATCTGGGGCAACTTAATTGACATGGTTAATAGAGAGAAGAATTTGGCTTTTCTGCTGACCCACAAAAAGAACGCTAAAATCGACAGTAAGTCTCGGCACCTCATTGTGTCTTGATCTACCCAGTTTTTCCTCAGACATATTCTTTTTCTGTGCAGCATTCATTTGAGTGCCCTGAAGGCATTTTTTTGCCAGTTTACACAGAACTCAGTTCAAGGAAATTCCTGTAGTTTGGCTGCTGATATTCTAACAGATATATACAATACATTATTTAGATTCATCCTGATCTCTTGAAATAAGCTCTAAACTTGTTACCTCAACCTGTGCCATGTCGGAAGAAAACAGAACACAGCTGTTATTTTTCTCTGTTGATGGTGAGGTGCTAGCATTCTTCTATTCAGATCTATCACCTTCCGCATCAAGACAGTGCTCATAACATACGGACTGGAGCCCTTAGAAGTCAGTGAAAAGACCTTCCTTTAAATTAAGTCATAGACCTCACCCTCAAGGCTCTCTGCAATTCTTCTGTTTGTATATTCTGTTTCTTCCTTTTCCTTCACTCCCTCTACCTCAGAAGACCTGTTACTGGTCTCTCTGATTTCGCCTACTTTGATTTAAGGCCTTCTGCTTGTATGGCTGCATCTTTCTATTGATTGCAGTAGTTGAATGATGGTCCAGAAGACTGCCTTCTCTTTATTCGACAAGGTTATTTGGGTAAATGTGATACCTTTTATTATACCAACTGAAATAGTTGGGAATATTTTTAGCAGGCTTTCGGGTTTAAATACCCTTCGTCAGGCTGAGAAAGCATCTACAGTTGGCGTGTACTCTTCAGACACTCTCTATAAGGGTTTTGGAGAGAACTCGCTGTCAAAATAATTTTAAAACATGAACAAATTATGTTATGAACCTGTGTAAAAGGTACAAAGCATTATACAAATACATGAAGCAAAGGTTTTGGGAATAGTTCTTTCTAAAAAATATATGCTTTGCCAAGAATAGCAATATTCTACTTCCCATTCATCTGCCTCTCCATGTAAGTCTCTACCTATTCTCCTTCAAGCTCTATCATTTTGTTATATTGTGCTATGTCATGTTGAGTTTCTCGCTAGTGAGCTGCATGAATGGAGATATGATAATTATAATAGGAATAGAAATAAACTTTAAAATGATTTGGTATGGTTGTAGTTTGCTCTTTTGCAGCTTCCTGGTAGCCACTTCATAAGGTAAATAAAATGATATCTTGTAAATGCTAGGATTTAGGGGTGGATCCAGGGACATGCAGTGGTACAGTTGCATTCCTTGTTAATTCCTGCCTCACCCAAATTTTAAAATCAGCTGCCTGGGAGGGGCAGCGACATTTCTTTTCAGGCAGTGTTGAGCGAGTCAATTGACTTCATGGCTCATTATCATCTTCCTGATTCCTGCTAATCTCTCTCCACTGCACAGGTGTAAACCATCCTTTCTCTTTTTTAATGGTTCTTGCTGTTGCATTATACAAACTATCATTTCTTCTGCAATTTTGCTGTCTGTTAGCCATTCCTTGTAATGTCTCTCTGCTATTCACTGCTCTGCAGACTGTTTTTAGCTCTAGCTAAAAACTTTAACTCAGATGTGGTAATATTAACTCAGGTGTAGAAATGAGTGACAGTGAAGTATTGGAGGCACTGTCAAAATGCTCAGGAAAGCTAGATTTTGTTTTATGTATCTGAATAAGATATTCACATGTAACTATAATGACTACAGGACTAATGGCATAATGTCTTTTGACAATTTTTGCCTAGTTGTGTGTGTGTCTTTTTTAAACAATGTATGATACAGCAAATCAGTTCACATTCTAACAGTTATATTTTTTTCTGTTTTGGTCTTAAAGTGAATAATACAGCACTAGTCCCCTAGCATATTAGTAAAGCTTTTAGTTTCTAACTGGAGAAAAATTTGTGTTGTGGTATATGTGATGATGTGCCATACTATCTGTACCCCACTTTCAAAATCCTAGATCCACTAATGCTAGAATGTTATCCTAGCTCTTTTATTCACCCCTGACAGTTATACATTCAATTCATGTTGCACCATGTGAGAATAAAGAACACTTCCATTTACTTACAATGGACTTTGCCTCAGGGTTAATTAAAGGAGTCATGCATATAGATACATTTTTTAACATCTCTGAGTAAGCAAAGGATAAACAAATCTTTTGGTGGTAGAATGGTTCTGTAACCCTTCTATTAGTTTTCTTGCTTTAAATATATTCAGTAACTTTTCCCTCCTCCTATTTGGCCATCAGTTATGTTTGAACAATGGTTTCTGGTTACATCTGACATATCTGTGGTGTCTCTGCATACAAAAAGTCATGAGCAAAATCATTTGGGTATCCATTAGAAAGGGAATATGCAAACATAATTGGTATACTCACACCAGTATTGTGTTTTATGTTTGTATATGTTTTTCAGGGGCGTCTTCTTTTTTGATTAAAGCAACATTAGCAGATTCCTTTAATGGCAATATAAGTCAAATATAGTTTGTCTATGACCATATATACAAAATCAGATGCACAGGTTATTTTTTTTTCCAGATGTTGATGAATCCAGTAAAATCTGGTTTACATTCTGCAGTGAGCTTACAGTAAGGGACCCCCCACTAATCTGGACAAAGATCTAGTTGCATATATAATCTTGTAAATGTTCAATGATTTTTCTTCCTAACTGATATGATGCACTGGAAATGGAAGCTAATAAATATATGAGACAAATTAAATATTACATACTCTGTAATGAAAGCCTCAGTTGTTTCCCAGATGGTTAGGGCTCAGATTTAAATACAAAGGGATTACAGTGATTTCACATAAATCTGGTTATTGCAGATACCAGAGGAAGTTCTGTATTTGCTTAGAACATGTGTCTTCAGATAACATAGCATCATGTGTCAGGCAACAAAACACCATCTAGGCCAGTAATCTTACCTTTCATCACGTACAAGGGAAAGCAGACATTTGTGACTGAAAAAATAAAAACAAGAAGGAAAATTAGGTCTTTTGGCATACAATAAATAATAAATCCAATACATTTGCATAATGTCATCTTCAAGATTAGAAACTTGGTTGATTATCATCGGGGAGGTTTCAATAAGAGGTCTATTTTCCTCCCCTCAAGGTAGATATTTTCTTTACTGCTGACTTCATATGTACAAACAAGATCAATAGTTCTGGAAAACTTTAACTTAACTTCATTTTTCTTTTCATGAGGTCAGATTTAATTTCACTTTACATGTATTGTAGCTGTCGGACTTAAATCAGGCAGCATCATTGGCATCACTGATAAAGGACTAATATCGTTATGTATGTGGCAATGGGATGAGAGGCATAGGTTATGTTGGATGAGGAGCTGTAACTTGCTTGGAATGACAAATTGTGTCAGGACCATAGTAGCTGTACTTTAGACTTCCACATTTTTGTGTGTTGTTTTTTGAAATTGAAGAATAATTCAGTAGAAACTGTAACATATTTTCTTAGTTCCAGGTAAACTCCTTGTATACACAGGGCCAGATACTCAGCTGATATAAATCAGTATCATTCCATTGACTTCTTCTGGAAAGACATTATAATTAGGAACTTGGGAGTTGAGTGATGCAGCTTTATGATAACTAAAACACACAGTTTTGTAGCAGCCTTTCATTTCCTATTGTCTTCATGCATACCTACATATCTTTCTAGCTATGCATAGCTATGGTTTTTATTTTATTATTGTTTAAGGCTATACCGAATATTTCCTTTTCTACATACGCTTGCCTGACCCTTAGAAGTTAGCATTGATACTTTTTCAAATACAGATGACTTAGTGCACAAGACTTTATGACAATTCCTTTTGTTAGAATAATTTGTTGAACAGCTTCATCTAACTTCTTTGAGTGTAGTAGAAGGCCTTGTGTTGGCTGCTGTAGCTATCTGTGAAAGTAAATGAGTTGCCACTTGTTACAATATTTTTCCTCATGCAACAGTAGGCAGACAAAACAAAATGGGATAAAAAAAATCAAAATAATTGGATGTTAAAATCTGAAGGTACAGAAGAGAAGTCATTTTTACAGGTAACTGTAGAAATTGAATAATTTAACCTTTAAAATGTTGTTTATTCTGTTATGATCAAGAGCCAAAAAATGTCACTCCTTTCTCTTGTTGATGCCACTTACATGGTATTATTATAGGTTCATGCTGTAGGTGCCTATAAGCAAGAAGCCTTTATCTCAGTGAGGAGCCTCACTAGGTAGAGTAAATCAACTAGGAAAATTAAAGAACCTGGGAAAAATGTTTCCATTTTTTGGCAGCAAGTTATATAGACTTTCAGTTCAGGAGTTCCTCCTACTTAGTATTACTTTAGTTATCTGTATGGTAAAGAGACTGAAGAATGAAACTAGATCTCTAGGTGAGGGAAAGTCTGAGAGAAATCTAAGTTGAGCTGCCAGGTTTTTTGTTTGTTTGCTTGTTTTTTTTTTGGGGGGGGGGGTGTTGATAATCATTGGCCTTTTACAGTAGATCCCTGCTGACATCCTATATTTTACTACTTTGGAATCTGTTGCCCTGAAATGAACCTGTGGCATATGACCTGGATCTCAGTTCAGGGATACAGGTTGTAGCCATATTGGTCTACAGGCAACAGGAATCACAACTCGTGGCAGAGGTGATATCTTTTATTAGACCAACTAGATATTTGCAAAAAAAAATCATTATTTGCAAGCTTTCTTTGCAAGACTGTTCTAACTTTTATTTGAACCTAATTTGCACAAAATGAACAATTCCAACCAGGAGATCTTATAACACTTTCATCTCTCCTGTGAAATATAAATTTTCATTTCCACCTAGGAGAAATTTTACAATCTTTGCATTGCCCTATGCCTGAGGAAGAGTGTGTGCCTGGAAGTTTGCAAATAAAGATTTTTTTGTTGTTGCAAATATCTAGTTGACCTAATAAAAGATATCACCTCTGCCACAAGTTCTGATTCTTGGATCTGACTTAGCACTTTGGGTTTTTTTATACCACTTCTGGGGTTGCAGCAGAGAAGCACAGTCCTGCCACCTGTTTGTTCTACATGCGCCAAACCTGAAAATGAAACGATGGACACTCCAAGGACTCTGAACATGCCACCTCTGTTTTCACGGGTGATGGAGGCAGAGATCTTGAGGACATACGGGGTTCCACAGGTGTACGTCACTTCATTGTTTCTAGGTTTGAGATGTGTGGAGCAGGAATCACAGTGTTGTGATTCTTGGCATCAGCTAGAGAAGAGATATAGGCGTATCAACATTATACTAATATAAAGAGATGGAGAGTAATAGTTTAGAAGCAATCCTGTCCCTATGCTTAACTAGCAAGCAAAGTTATGTAGCTATAAAGACATCAGATAATGGAATAATCCTGTGCACTCTTCTGAGGATGCAACAGCCACTTGGTATTTAGATCATAGATGAACAACATAAAACACTGATGGCATGATTGGGAAAGGGGCCAGGGTTACATTTCCCCAATGCCTAATGCTGAGAGAAAGGCTTTTGTCTTGCTTTTGCTAGAGGAGAGCAAGTTCATAGATTATTGCTGTCCCTCACATATTTCTGTCTCTTAGTAGTGCTATGCACTGCCTGGCACTAGTGACAATAGGGAAGATCTTTAACATAAAGAACTTCATTCACAGATGCATGTCAATATATGCTTTGCCAGAATTGTTTCAGCAAGGCTAGGAAAGACAGTGTTGTACTTGGGTAGCTTTATTATCGTTGTTACAGAAAAGCCAGCAGAACCTCGTTCAAAAAGAGAAAAAAAGTGTGTATATGCGCTAGATCAATGAGTCTAGCAGCATAACAAAGACTTATAGCTGATACCAGTCATGTTTTAGCTGCTATGGGCTTCTTCAGAAACCTTAGTCAGAGGATGAGGCATTTTATGGGTTTATAGGTGATTGAATGGATTCTCAGCTGTTTGTTCATACAACAGAAGGACATATTTTAAAAGCTTCCTTACTCTTCTTAATTTCAATAGAGCTTCCCTTGTGTCTGACTTTATCAGGGTATATTAAGTTAAAAGATTTACTATAATAATATTTTTCATTTCTCTAGTGTATTCTATACAAAGATATTAGTGCTTATTATCTTTGTGGACTCCAGAAAACACATTTGGCAGAATTCTGTTTCACGTAGTGGACAAGCAAAGTGCAACTTGTGACTAACCCAAGTTACCCAACTGAACTGTAAGAACAATTCTGTTGCACTTTCCTGGTCTGTAAGTGCTTACCTTTACAGGATCTTATTCCTATCATGAGGGCATTTAACAGAATTACAGCTTAGTTGAGTAACTCAGACCTGGGTTAAACTCAACTACAGCTTAGGGCTAAGGACAGAAACTACACATAAACTAGTTAAGTAATCAGAAACTGGTTTAATCCTGTAAGAGAACAGAAGTTCAATGCATATAAAACAGTTTCAAAATGGCTGAAACTGGTTTAAGATAAACCTGGTTGTAGTATCAGACTTAACTGATTAGGATCAAACCGGTTTATGAAACTTCTGCCCCAGACCCCTTCTTGGTTCAAGTTAAATCACAGTCCCCCAGCATCCCAGCATGCTTTCTAGTCCTGGGATGGGCTGTGCTGTCTGCTGTAGCAGAGAAGGGTTGGGGAGGGGAAGGCAGGGACTGCCCCCACAGGCAAACCCCGGCTGGGTTCTGAGGCCAGGGCAGGGGGATTAAACCTCCCTTTCCCCAAGTACAGAGCTGCTCTGCCCTGCTAAACTTACTTCTGACTGCAACTGTGGACTACAAATCTCAGAGGCACCTGGAAGCAGGGAGAGGAAGTGATGAACAACCCTGCAGAGTCCTGCTGTTGTGATTGTGAACTGCAGATCCCTTCGGGAACAGGGAAAAAAGGAAACAAACACACAGCCCATGCTGGTCTACGTACCAGAGATCCATGCTGTAGCCCCCCCCCCCCTCCCTTTCTGGCCTGAGCCACTCCAGGTATGTGGTTTTATTTCCTGAATCAAAAGTGAATGTCTGTCCAGTTGTTTCTCAGTTTAATCTCTACAGTTTAGACTAACCTGCAAAGATTGAATAAATTCAGCCTTGGGCTTTTTGACTGTCTGCATTTAGCCTAGTTGAATAACTCAGAATGAAACCTAAGCTGTGCTTTGGTTGCCCATTAGTTGAAACAGAATTCTGTTCATTGTGTTTTTAGGAATGTACCATTTCAACAAGGTCCTGGGATATACTCTGCTATATATTATGACACTTTAGATGCTCCATCAAATATACTGGCTTTGCCTTATGAAACATGCCCTGTGGCATGCCTTAAGGCATGGTACTTGCTGGGTTAAAGTGAAAACCCAGTTCCTCTATATGTACTGCATAGCTGTCCATACTTTCTTCAACATAAAACGACACATTTACACATTAGAGAAACACAAAATGGTCCATGTGGAACTACTTGCACTTGAGGCAAAGTCTCCTTTAAGTGGTCTAAAATGTGAAGTGAATGTTATTATTTTAAACTGTACAAATAATCAGAAAAGAAAAAAAGGTTCATCAGTATTCTCTTTCCTATTTCAGGGCAGTAAGGGGAAAGGTTTGCCCTTTGTTTCATCCTTTTTTTTTTTTGAGTGAAGTTGTTTTCTTTCTTCATGGGGCCAAGAAGTATCATAAAATAGTCAGAATGAGAAAGTAAGTTTAAACCTCTGGAGGTTGATGAGTAAATTCACTTTTTATTGTAAAACACAGAGATTTTTGCTTGGCTGGATGCATAGAAAGTAAAAACTGATTTTTAACTTGTGCCGGAGTGGCAGAAATATTGAAGAATAAGCACTGCATTATTTTTGTTTTCAATGGGAATACCACTGCAGTGGACATTGAGTGAGACTAGATGACCTACATGGTATATTCTAAGATGAATTATTTGCGTTTACACAGTGTGTAACCCAGTGGAAACAATGGGGCATAAACCATGTATAGATTGTAACAGGATTCATCTTTTTAACTTGTATTTTTTGGCAGGGTTTACTATCACTGAAGGTTTTTAACAGTTCTCTCACAAGGAGGGCTGAGCAGTAACCATGACCAAAAGTTTCCTCCTCCTGATTTCTGAAAGGTTTCAACAATATACAGCACTGTAAGGAGATGATTGGAATGATTTCACCTCAGCTCTTCTGATGCCAGTATCACCACTATGCATTGGTGAAGCTGACAAGGATGTGAATAGCAACAGTGAGTCTGAGACTAGAATTATATCCTCCAAGTTTATCACTTCCAGTGATGTAAATCAGAGGAACTCCACTGAAACAAGTGGGAGTATTTCTAAGAAGGGGACTAATTCCAGTTCACTGTTGTGCAAAGGAAGAGCAGCAGGGTTGGGGTGGGGGAGAGAAGAATAAAATGCTTACAAAAATTGCTAGGGATATATTTTTATATTCTTGCCTGTAAAACTACTGTCAAGCATCATTCAAAATCAAGGAATGTTTGAATTTCACAGAAAGCTGAGGAGTGTGTATGGGGGGTGGTCTACCCAGGTGCCTCTTTCTGAATAGATTGAGCAATCTGGAAATCAGCCTCTCCTGCATGTAGTTCACTATGAGTTAAGCCCCCATTTTAATTTACAGTCCATAATATAGTTTCTTTGGCAGGGATTCATAAATCTCCATTTCATCCGTACGACTGCTGCATGATAATGGAGCTTTCTCTGGAGCTGCCTCTATCTCCACTAAGCCTGCCTCTTAGGACATGTAGGATTCAGCTGTAGGAATATCACCCGGTGCCAGTGTTCACAGACGCGTAGCATTATTGAAATGTGCTGGTGCCTCACATTGTTATGCAGGTCCATGGTCATTAAAATTTTATCATAAAAACCCTGCCGTCTGCACCGAAGAGGAATTGAGAGCCTTGGCAGAGGATGATCACATATTTTATCAGAATCTTCTGAAAGGGAAAAACCAGCAGGTTCAGAGCAGGAGGGAACCAGAATAACATTCCCTTTAATTTAAATATAATATAATGTCAAAAGCCCTGAAATTGACATTTATCTACTGAAGTTCATTTTAGCTTTTCCCCCAGAGTGGCTCTGTGTCCCATGGTTGTGTGGCAGTTCAAGCCAGTTGCACTTGATATCATTTTCATATGTTTCTCTTGGAAGGCAGATATTAATCAAAGGAGGACATTGAGGGCTGAAGCAAAAGGCAGCAAGCTATCGATTATAATGTTGACTTACCAGAGGTCAGACGGTCAGATTAGCGGGTTCAAAGGCTGTGTGGCTCTGCTTAGTATGAATGCAGATTTAAATAAATAGAGAACTAATTAAGCAGGATATTCCTTAGGTGAGGCAGTAGAGAAAAAATATAAATAAAAAAATAACAAGCTAAAGCCATGTATGGCCAGCATCTTTTGATTTGCTCTTGTGCAAACCAAAATTCCTTCTGCACTGTACACAACTATTAAGGCTCATTCTGAATTTTTCCCTGTTCTTGCTTTCAGGTAAATCAGACATGGAAGAACAAAAACAATAAGAGAAGGAACATAGTAAAGCTAGATTTTCTTGCTCAAAATATTTTCTTCAGATTGGGGCAAGTTAGGAGGTAAAATAGAAGAAAATGAAAAGATCAAAATTTTCTAAAGCATGCACGAAACCTTAAGTGCCTCATTATTTGAATGCCTATTTTAATATTACTTAGCCCAAACTTTCAGTTATGGCTTTAACACCAATTGAAGTCAGTGGGAGCTGTGGGTACTCAAGATCTCTGCTAATCAGGTCTTAGTTGTTCCTAAATATGTCCCCAGAAACAGTGGTGCTTGAAATGAGTGAAGTGTTTTGCAAGCAAACATAGGACTTGTCCAGTGTCAGAAGCCCTGAGTTCCTAATCTAATGTATAAGTGATTATGCCATACTACTTTCTTCAATGAACAAAACCAAAGACACAATTGGATTCTCTGAAGGTAGAAAATATGTTCCCCTATCATTTCAGATATATGTGTAGAATAATCAGAGTGTTAGAATGAATTAAGAGTGAGATGCTTACTTGGGAGAGGCAACCCCTCACCCTCCAGTGAGCAAAGTAAAGCTAGTACTTAACTCTTCACTCACAGAAAGGTTAAAAAAAAGTCAAAAAAGCTTCTGTGCTATTAAGAAATATTGATAGTGCCCTGTTCAAACATAGTTAAAATAGGAACACATGAAAATGTATATGATTAAGGAGTCAAAAATATTTGAATTTTCCTATAAGTAGTGAATTTAACCACAGGAATTAACAACTCTGAATCCTGCATATGTGTTTCTCTGGATTTTTCTCACATTTTAGTGTGAGTTATTCTAGAACTGGTGGCTAATTACTAGATCTTTATTTTTATAAATGTACATGGTTTTTTCTGCATTTTTATTTAACTTAAGACTTGGAAACCTTTGGTTCCTTCATTTGTTTTCTTTTCTTCTTTCTTTGCAGATGGGGATCTGCAGCTTTGTGCCCTTTTAAATAGTTCATGGCCATTTCTGTCAGTTCTAAATACAGTTACTTTAACATGGTACTTTGTCCTGAGATTTATAATATGTTAAACAACTATTTTAATCATTTGAAGTGCTTGGCATCCAGCTGAGGGAACCCTGGGGAACTACAGATAAGCAAAGAATATTCTACAGTTATATATCCATCTGTTTTTTTAAAATGAGTGTATTTTCATGTCTAATTTCCCCCTCCTAAATAGTTATACTAAATGAGTGATTCCTTATGTGCCAGATCTACATTTTATAACTAAAGCCGTGTGTAGACAAAATGAGGGGCATGTGTGCATGACACTTTAAAGTGGGTTAACTGCTTTTGCACTGCTTTAATGGTGTTGATGTTTGCATACGTCAGTGGTGTATTGTGCAGTAATCCCAGTTGCTGTAGGAAATTCAGTGGCATAATGTGCCTTAAATGACTTGGGACACAGCAAACTAAAACTCCTCCAAGGAGTTTTGGTTTGCTGCCCTACAGCTGTGGAGCAAAGCACCAGGCTCCGTGCAGCTCAGGGGTTTTGCAGGAAGCCCGTGCAGGCAGCCTGGCAGGAGCCTGGGAAGGCAGGCTCCACCCAAGAAAAAAAAAGAGCAGTAATCTTTTCTTTTTTTTTTCCCCTTGGAGCCTGCCTGCCTGCCTGAGCTGCACCTGGGCCCAGGGCTTCTCTCTGCGGCTGCGGGGCCCCCTGGGACCACCTGAGCTATGTATGTGCGGGTGGGTGCCACCTGGGGGTGGGCACCACTGATGTAGAGGGAAGCACAAGCCCCTTCACCCCCCACAGCCCAGGGACCACTCTGCCCACCAGTAGCTCGGCCTCCCCTCCCTGCCTCTGGAGAGGCAGGTAAGTTCAGGTGTGTTCATGACACGGGGGTTTAAAGGGCCCTAAATTGAAGCGGTGTTTTTAGAAACCTACTGCTTCAATTTAGGGCCCCCATTTCATCTGCACACATCCTAAGACTCATTTTGCAGTAAGGCACTTGAAAGTGAGTGACTGATTTGTAGCGTCTGTCAGGCCAGGATCTGACAGGAGGAGCTGTTTTTTTCTGATGCAGATGCTTCCATAGAATGGTCTCTTCCACCTTTGCCATCTGTAATGGGCCCACAGAAAAGCCCTTTGTGTATGGAAGAGTTAAGGAGGGATTGAATAAGGTGTGTTATGCCAGGGTAGGTACAGACATTCAAAAAGCTCGAGGCGAAATTGATCTAAGTTATGCAGTTTTCTGTAAGCAGTGTAGTTTAGATCAGTAGCAAACAGAACACACATTCACCCTTTGGTGGAAGGGAAGGGGTCCACTAATCTTAGACTGGGTTCCACCATTTTTAACCCCATCTATGTTTGCTGAACTTCTGTTCTGTTATGGATATAGACCGGTTTGTCTCTACTTGGCCTCAGTGTCAATGTGAATACACAGGTGGTGGAAGACCATTTATTAGATTGACAAATAAGAGTGGTGGGGGGATGTCACTGAGCACATTCTTCTTGTATTAAGCCAAAGGGTTTATTAAGGATTTTACACAGGAGCATACAGTGGTCAGTTTACTCCTCCAAAGCACCCTCTGGTGGATCTTTCTAGGAGAATGTGTGATCTGACCTTTGCAGATTATAGTTAATAGGCAAACAGTCTGACTTTTCTACTAGCAAACAGTACATTCCCTCCTTGCCCAACCTCAATATCTTTGAATATGAAGAATCTTCATATTCAAAGCAGTTATTTCCCTATTTATCTGCTTCCTTTCCATAAAAATCAGCTAGATAATATTCCTGACCTTTTGACACTTTTGCTGATTCATTTTTGGTTTGGGAGCAATTGCAACTCTTTTTTTTTCACTTGTGGTTATGGTAACATTTTTAATCCTTGAAGCTTAAATCTGCTTTTTTATCAAAGGACATTTTTCCTTCTGTTAAATGTCCTTTTCTAACTTTTAAGGATGACTATAACTTGAAAAATCTGGGAGATTTTTATGCAGAAAAAATAAAAAGAGGAAAGTTTTGTTACATGTGGCATGATGCCTTTTCCAAATTTCAGGTCACCACTCCAAACTGGAGATATACTAAAGACTGCAGTCACTTATGGAGAAAAATTTTGGAAAGATGCTTACTATCAGCATTTGCAGAGAGAAATATTACCTCTTCATTTCACTGTCAGAAACAGCATAAGCCACCTTATTGAAATATTATATTAAAAATTAGTCTGCTACAGAGGGCAAGCCTAGATAATTTTAGCCCCAAACAGTGAACTTAGGGGCAGAAATTGCGCATGAACTGGTCTAATTAATCAGGAACCGGTTAAAATCTGTAACACAACAAAAATTCCCTGCACATAAACTGCTTTCAAAATGGCCGAAACTGGCTTAAGATAAGATGGTCAAAATGGCCAGAACTGGGTTAAGATACAATATCAGATTTAACTGATTTAGATTAATTCAGTTTATTGAACTTCTGTCCCAGATTCAAGTTAATTCATAGTTCCTCAGCATCCCAGAATGCTTTGCACCTCCCCTGCAAACCCTCCCTCTCAGGGTGGATGGGCTAGTTTTGGCCCAAGCTGTCTGCTCCAGGTGAGCAGGGTGGTGTGCTCTAGTGTCCCCCCAACTTCTGGCTTAGGCCACAGCAGGCACGTGGCTGCATTTCTAGAATCAAAAGTGAATGTCTGTTCATTTCCTTATCGGTTCAATCTACCCACCTTAGACTAACCTGTAAAGACTGAATTGATACAGCCTTGGGCTTTTTGACTATCTGTACTTATCCGGAAGGTTTGGCACAATTTTAAGTAGCTGAAATTAAGAACTGAGAATAAAAAGAGTTGGGTAACCTTGACTATGGGCTGTCTGTGATATTTATTTAAAAAATACCTGGCATATTCTCTCTGTATTCTTTCAGTTGTGGGAAATATGATGAGTAAACTTGAGTTTTATAATGTGTATTGATCACACAAATATAAATCCACCCAAACACTTGCATAGCACTTTTCATTTCATTGACTGTGAAAGCACTTTTAAAAGGAGGGGTATTTCTGTTATGTGGAAAAGAACCAAAGGATTTTGGACTGCTGTGACTGCCTGTCTGTGCACTGGTCACATAATAAGTGATGATGACCACATACAAAAATTAGGGATTTTTAGAAAGGGAAAAGGCAGGTAACGATACCCCCAGAATGATTGAAGAATCATTGAGATTGGAGACCTTGCTAAACTTCTATTTTCTTTGTAGCAGAATCAGAATCCAAGTCTAGAATGGATAGACAAGCACTGCTAATACATTGTATTTGTGAGTGCAGGAATTATGTATGTACAAGCATGTGTGCATGTGAATTTGTCTATGTTCATATATATTAATAATAATATGAAAATCTCTTATTATAAGACCTTGCTACAGCACAACTTTACCTTCAGTGAGGAAAAGCATTGTGGATTTCTTGGTGCCAAGTCCCAGGCTCTGTAGTTCATTTTTTGATTTTGGCATGCAGTCACATATGGAGAAAGACACTTACTCCAGATGTACTGTACTATGGGGAAATCTACTTCAGCGTTTCTGTTTTACCAGACACAGTACCTCATTTTTATCTCTTTCTGCCAGTACTCTAATGGAGGGGGGGAAGGGAGGGGAGGGGTGGAATGGGGCGATTTTTTGTGAGAAATAAGGTAATATAGTGCATACACCAATTCCTAAAATGTGTGCTTTCTAACATACCACATTGATAACAGAGCAAGTAAACAACAATGAACAAGTAAACTACCTCTCTGGCATACACATTCATAGCTATCGCGAAGGGATACAGCCATGTGAAACCTTTTCTTCAGTGCAGTGGGCATGGATACCATGATTTATGGCCCACTGACTACAGACCTAGTTAGCTTTCTTTGAACTAAATTTTGCTTGTAACAATCAGTTGGTCCTTTATCATTCTTTCCAAAAAGTCAACTGAATTTTCCCCCAGATTTGTAAAGTTCCAAATCTTTTTGTTTAAATGACTCATCGTTCTCCCATTGAGTCCTTTTACATGTCAGGATAGAACTATTCCCTGGTTGATTTAAAGGCAAAAGACAGAAATGGGCCACTCCAGGCTTCCTGTAAACAATTTAGACAAGAACAATGTGTTAACAGTTCCATGCAGCTTTCAGACGCCGCTGATTTTGCTGAACTGCTGAATCACTAACAAACTGTCGCATGAACAAGAAAATAATTTCTTTCAGTTAGAAAGTCATACATGCAGGAAATATCCTTTGAATGTGGCTGGGATCAAATGGAAAATCTATTACACTTCAGAGTTGCTTTTTCCCCACTGTCTTAGAATGAGCACCTGGAGAATGAAGCCACATATATTCTTACAAATGACAAACTTCTTTCATTTTTTTATTATTTAAGTATTTCCTAACTACCTTTTCTGAATTTATTTTACTGTTGGCTGCTTGTCACTCGTTGTCATAGCAACAACCTCTGGTAGCCGTGAATCTGGGATGCCCAGTGTGAGCATCCTCACATTTGAGCCTTGCCAAAGCAAGCTATTAATCCGCGGTTATATTGGCTCAACACTGCAAGATTGCTCTAATTTTTTCCCTTTCGCTGGTTGCTGAGCTTCCTTTCCCAAATGGGTACTGGTGAGCTGCCTTTCCCTATGTGCATTTTTGTTTGGCAATCCATTGTTAAAGTTTTGTTGTTTTTAATTCCTTGGCTATTTTTGGGAAGTGATTAGTCATTAAGTCCCTTTAACAAAATAATTCAACATACAGCTATTTAAACAAACCCACTTTAAACAAATCCATTTTTTGGCAATGTTAGCTCTTCACAAGAAAGAGACAGAAAGAGAGAGAGAGAAAATTTTTCTTTAGAGTCATACTATAGACAGTTTTATTATAGAACATTTCACTTGCAAATAATTCTGGTCTTTGAAGTTCTTGAATTGCTTTGCAAAGCATGGTAAAGTGATTATCTTTTCATTGAGATTGGGAGCAGAAGGGGCATATGAAGGTAGTGGAGTACTAGGAAACAGGAGCCTAATGCAGAACAGGTGTGGATGATGTGAGACTTAGCAGCAGCATTTTAAGGATATAACAATCTTAAAAATATTGCAAACCCCCACAGCTTCACCATAAACAACCCCTAACAGCAGCTGAAACCTTGCTGTAAAGGAGAACTAGCAAAGTGGTTAAGAGTAGTTGGTTGGGAAATGAGAGCTGAAAGAGAAAACTGCAGTGCAGTGATTGGTTTGATTTGCTGAATAAATTGCTATTTTCAGATTCAATTTGTATCAATAGGTAAAGCACTGTACACCTGCAGAGCCTGTCACACTGTATCCAGAACTCTGACACAGCCAGTCTTAAACAATCTTTTCACTGTTGTCAATAATTATGGTAAAAACTCTCCTCAAAACTAAGGCATTGGCTTCTTTATTTAAAAACTTAAAACACTACTGTGTTTCTCCAGCTTGCATCCTAAAAAAAACAAGACATTTGATAAAATTACAGAATATTGTAGCTATTTTCACTGGGTTATTTTAAAAGGAGCCAATGGGTACTGCTTATTCACCAGAAGAATTCAGCTTTATTAAATGTGACTGAAAGCTGGAAGCATAATGTGCTGTCTCCCTAATGCACTGAAAATTACACTTTGTTAATTTACAACATATGATGTAAAAGGGAGAGTGGATCAGGTCAAATGCCTGAGCATACACATTCATACCCAGGGAACTGATGTTTATTCCTCGTTGCAATCCATATAGCTTCTTAGAATTCAGAAGAGTTGGCTTTTAAGTAGGGATTTTTTAAAAACCCTGCTAGGTTTGTTTTGCAAGGAGTTCACAATCTGGACCCTGCAGGTATGTTTGGACTTGGGAAGAAAATCCCTGTGGGTTTGCTTAGAGGTTTGAGTTCAAATTGTTATGATGGGAGTATTCAGTAGGAAAAGTTCTGAACTTTTATAAATCATTGGTACAGGACACCTTAATATTTTGAAGAGTGAAGGAAAGGACTAATCTTAGGCGGATAACAGCATTGGTTTATACAGCTATCTTGCTATGGAAGTTTTATCTGGACCAAACCAAGTGTATTTGGCCAAAATAGACAATAGGGGCAACCTACTATTATTTTTTAAAGTAATGGACCAGGCCATCACCTCATTTGCATGATTTTTAATTGGTGTAATTTCAGTGGAGTTATTCCTGTTTTACACTAGTGTCAGAAAGAGGAAAATCAAGTTAACATTTACTATTAAGAAATAGCTTGTCTTTTGTAGGAAATTGGAATGGACTATAAATTATGTATCTGATCATGATTTAAAATGGGGCCTGGCTAACAGCTAGGTATCACCTCTGGCCATGATCTGTGCTTATTTGGTTATTCACATCGCTGTCTCTACACCAAGCAAAAATGTGACTTAGCCAACAGAGAACCCGTCATTAAATACCACAGGATGAAATATGGTCTTCTTCAGCTACCGAGGACAGCAACATGGCAGATCAATAGAGGATAACTTTTTCCTGTCTCTGCAAGTTGCTGTTTTCATTATCTACTGAAGCCATCCCTCTGGAGGATCTGTTCCTTAATGCAAATCTGCATCTCTTGTCCCCTTTGAAATGTAATTAAAAAAACATACTATTGATATTTGTGAACCTGGATCCAGCCACTAATTGAAAAAAGGTCATATGCCAAATTGGAAGTGACAATGTGTATGTTAGTAGCATAAAAGACCAATAGAAGACACTATAAACTAGAAACTTCAACCTGTCCTAATATTTGTTTAACACCCTAATGTTTTAACCAAATGTTTGATATTTAAATATTAAATATTACCATTTTCTCTGGAGTTTTCAACCAGTGATAAAGCAGACTGAACACTGGCATTCAGTCCCTTGCACTTCGACTTACATGTTGCTCGTATTACATAGAGCATAGGTTGTCAGCAAATGTTGCTCCATAGGACAGATGCTATGTTTCTGTTCCCTTAGATGAAAATAATAGGGAAAAAAATCCTTCGTTAATGTTGCCAGATATAGACCAAAACCCATGGTTATTATACATTTAAAGAATTGATTGTATTCAAAGTATTGTATAGGTTTTACTAGACACTTTGGGCCAGATCCTATTTCACCTGTTAGGTATATGAGTGTGAACCTACTCCACTCTGCTTAAGGGGATGGCGGCGGGGAAGGGGAGACATGAACATGCTTACTTTTATGATGTGGTATCATCTTACCCTTAAGACCAAATCAGAAAAAGCAGTCAGCAGGTGAAGTCCCTTCCACCTTTGCCATTAACTCACTTTCAGGGACACCTTTGTGGTAAAACTGGATTACTTTTCAGTATCTAAGTCCACTTGTGTGCCTAGTAGGTAGAAGGAGATTTGGACCTTGGTAGTCCTAAATACATTTAAGTAGTTAGAGTATAAATCATTTCATATATTTGGTTGAATTGTTAAACAGCATGGTTTTTCACAGGTTTTAGTGTTCTTCACCCCAACACTGTCTGTTGGTCTGTCCTTCCTCCCCTCGAGGTCTTATGGTGGGGTTAAAATGAGACCAAAAAGTCTTTTTTCCATCTGTATTATCAGTTCGGACATCTCAGTTAAGGAAACTTAACTGAGATTCTACAGTGCAGAGTCCTATCTGGCAAGTTTTCAAAACATATTAGATACTGTGCAAAATTCTGCTCTTAATCTTGCACCCCTATGGAAACCAGTGTATGTCATGTCTGGTGTCTTGTTTTAAAAACTGAATAAAGAAGCATGACTAATGCAGATCATGATGTATTTTGGCCAATGGCAAGTAGTGATGTCACTGATGAATTGGTGGAAGACACACCAAAAACTGTATTAAAGGTGGTAATAGCGGGCATCAATCAGAAGCCTGGTTAAAGCTGATGGGTGTACTAAGCACCCTTTTATCAGGTTAAATGGAAATAGTCATTAAGTGCTCTGAAAGTAATTGCTGAAAATGATTAGAAGCTGTTCCTTAATACATTGGGTTTCTTGGCATAAGGCAGGATAGATTTGCACCTTTAACACTAACTGGATCAGAGGTGTATGCATAAACTGTCATAAGCAGCAGGCTTATTTCATCAGATATTTTGAAGAGACTACAGGAAGCAGGGTTGCTAAATAGGAAGTAATGATTAGAGTACAAACGGTAGTGAAGCAGGCGGGGGAAAGGAGGCAGCTCTGCTGAGAGAGGCACGGTGGGTAGGAGAGAAAAAATAAAGCAATGACCCCATTCAGGGAAACACGGTTTATAAAAGCTAATCCAGGTAATGGGATAAGAATCCATAGCCTTGGTTAGACCATACTTAATACAATCTAGTCTCTGGATGATTTTTCTTCTATAAGTACCCTTTTGAGTTCATTTTCAAAGTGTTGTTGTCTAAGAACACAACCTGAGCAAAAAATAACCCAGGGAAAGTAAGAGGGTTAATCTGGGGCTCAGGGTGTTGGTTGGTGTCAGCTGTGGGGATGAGATAGAAAGTCAGTACACAGACTGAGAGAAACAGTCATGAGTATACACCTGAGTGGAAATTGAGAGCTTCTTTTGGGCACAGCTGGCAAAACTGAATATATGAAGGAGAAAACTGTCTTCTTTTTTCTCTTTATTCAGGGAAACATGACTTTGTATATAGTTTTAGGCTAGGTGCAAACATTACACTTTTTCCAATTTAGGTGGTCATCAACCAGTCTATACCTATAACAAAACAGAAGTTTCAGCACAGAGACCAGTTTCAAAATGGCGGAGACTGGTCTAAGATAGTATCAGACTTGTGCTAGCCGGGCTGTTGAACGTCATTGCCAGGTCCACTCAAGAATCAAGGTAGGCCAGTATCTGCTGGTATGCCAGGGGACATAGTGGGGCCCCCTAACCTCCCTTCACAGAGAGCGGCGGCTCAGCTGCCCCACCCCTGAGCTGTCTGTATGTCAGCCATGGGCAGGACAGAGGCAGTGGGGAATGGGACTCGCAAGCTGCTGGAGGCAGCTGATGCCAGTGATGCACCCCACATTCCTGACCCTGATCGGGGGACACAGAGTGCCCCAGTCAGTGCTAAATTTGGGACATGGCAGGGACACTCTAGACCCTACACTGCAGTGGTTCTGGGAAGGGGAAGGTCTCACAGGATTTTCCACCAAGAGTCAGTGCCGAATTCTTGGCTGACATGGGGCTTTAGTTCCTGGGGTGGAGGGATGGGGGGGCAGCCATGCCCCTGTAGCTGCAGAGAAACATCTTTAGCCATAAATTGAGCACTGGCTCTAGGGAGGAAAATCTGGTTAGCTCTTCCTAGAACACTGATTAACTGATGACAGGGCATTGTGGGGGAAGGCATGTGCCTGGGTGCCAACCAGCGATGGCACAGCCATTTGGCCGTGTTTGGCTGCCCTCGGTAATGTTTGGCATGCCGGAAGGTGTGCAGGAGCACCCCCCCCCCCCACTCTTTCTGGCCTCATCCAGTCCAGGTTTCTGCCTGCCTCCCCAACCAAAGAGCGAACGTGCATGCCTTTTGCTAACGCTCAAAGCTACGCAGCTCAGAGAAACCTGCATAGTTTGGATCGATTCTGCCTTGGGCTTTTTGACTGCCTGTACTTAGCCTTATTAAACAAACAGGACTGCATGAAGGAAGTACTTTGACTCATATAATCAATTTCTCCTTCTGACAGAAAGAACCAGATAAGGCCTCAAATAATGGCTAAAACTAAAAAAAAAATAAAAATAAAAAAAGGGAACAGTGCTTTCAATTATTTCAGTATGTTTTGGACGGAGGACACAGGTTATATTTGTGTCATGCTCCTGCAGTATAGAATGTTCTCACTCTGTTTTCAAATACACCATTTTGTTTGAAATACTGTAGGCATGCATCACTTGCTATAGATGGATTTGTCTGACTTCTTGTCAAATCAATGTTCGTTTACAGAAATCCATAAGGCACTTTCCCCTGCAGGAATTTGGTTAGTCAGTGCCAGTATGAGCTGCCAGCTTTTATTGTTCTTACTGTGCCAGCTGTTTTCTTGGTGAGCAATCTGTTCCCAGTCTTCTTTTACTTCTAAAGAGCTGCGTGCCTTTCAATCACACCATTAGTGAAGGTAAGGCGTCTCCTCTTCCACATCTTTATTGAACCCAACCTGTTCAATGTAAGATGAAAGGTTTGATTTTTTTCCTGCCATTTTTAGAACAAGAGGAGTGGAAGCTGGTCTTGACATATTGAACATGAGGGATCAGACTTAGATGATATTGATGTGAAGGATGATTCAGATAATGGTTTAAATGAAATGCCAATAAATATGATCACAGGTAATACCTAGTCAGTTATCTGTTGACCAGTTGGCATGGACCAGAATGTATTTGGTAATGGGCTTTAAATAGCAAGCAGTAATGGAAAATCAGACAAACCAGAAGGGCTACATCAAAACAAACTAACTTCTTGTAACATATAATCGCTCTGCTAGCTCTGAAGTATTCTTGTGTGTGTGCCTGCAGACAGATTTGAGAATATGGCTCCTTGATAGGTGAGGAAGGACCTCAGAATTGAGAAGTAATTGAGAGTCTGCTTTTTTTTTTGGTTGTGCGAGAGGAGGAATCTGAGATGACAACAAAACAACACCATCAGCAAAGGAAAAACTACAATTTTGACTACCACATGAGTGTTTTCCTTGACAGTTCATGCCTGCATCCCAATTCTATTCCTGGGTAGTTGTGCTAGCCCTCTAATAATTAGTGTGTTGTGGAGTCATTTAACATTCCCACATTGAGTAGGAGTTGAGGTAGTATCAGTAGTTGTTTCTTACCTAGGAACAAAAAAGAATAGAAAAGAATGATGACGTACCTCATTTATGTGTTACCACTTAGTGGTACAGTAAATTCTTAAGAAGAATTAAGGCATGATTCTCCATTGGCCTGTCAAATATGCAATTACTTACTCTGGTATAAAGTGGAAGTAAAATTCTACCAGGACAAAATAGTAGCATGTTATCGATTCATAGATTGTTAGGGGCTGGCAGGGACCTCGCAAGATCATTGGGTCCAGCCCTGTGCTAGGCATTATATTTGCAAAGTATGTATGAAACAATCATTTATTCATTCTCTCATGCATGCTGAGGATTCTGTCATGCTGCCACTTAATCCTAGCAGTTTCCCTTGAGTTAAGTGATAAACTTGTTTGCAGTGGTCAGTCATTACAAATTCTGAACAATGATTTTGGTTGTTTTTTAGTCTTATTTTATTTGACCCACTCCCCCACACTGCAATTTGAGAAAAGCTACTAAGTCCACTCCTGAATTTTCTTTTTGCAGGTGTTTCATTTAAGTCTTAAATGTACTGAACAAGGTTGTAACAATGTGGGAGGTGATTAGAGAATAAATTTAAAAGCAGGGACGGGACTAAGCTGTAAAGATGGGATCTAAGAAAGTGACACTGCAGTCCTGATTGGCTCATAAGCCACATGAACAGTCTTCCTCTTCCTGTGCTTCTTACAATCATAACTTCTGTCAGAGTCCACAGCGGCACTTTGCCTAGTGGTTAGAGCTGGAGGCATTACCTGTCCACTGTCAGAGGGCAAGCCAAAGTCAAACTGGGGTTCATGTGCCAGGCCATAGGTGTTACCAGAAGTGGATGTTGGGCAGCAAGCTGAAGTTAAACCAGAAATTCAGGAACAGGCACAAGGAAAGCCACACAGATGAGAATTACACACAAACTGAGGCCAGTTCATTGAGCGGGAGGTGTCAGGTATTGCAGGAGCTCCTTAAGAACAGTGCTGATGCCAATCAGCAGGCCTTGCTTAGTGGGTTGAGTGTTGCTGACCTAGTTGCCCAACTGCAGTAAAGAGGCATTACAGCTAGGGTTAATACCGGTCTTCTCCTCTTTTCTTACAGCTTGCAACAAATCTGTTTGTTCCAGAGAAGAAATTCATCTTTCCTGCTTAAGATGTGCCCTAATTTTTTTTGGAGGGCTGATTCTGGGGGAAAAGATTTGTGTGGTTGTCACAGGATGGGGTCCCAGGGATGGCTGTGATACCCCTAGGGCTCCTTGACCATGCCAGTTCTGCTCAACAGGCACCCTCTTTCTCACCTGCCACATCTTGCTGGTAATCTTAGTAAAGTGGGATGCTGCCCTCGAGTTTGTATTGTGGACACAGTCTTGCCCTGTGGGTTCTTAGGCCCCTTTGGCATCCCACTTCAACATGGATGACTCACGGGACACCCTCATCCTTATTGGCTAGATGCGTGGCTCCAAAACCGCCCCTTTACCACACCCCAAGCCTCGCAGATGGCATTCACTCATTGTCTCTCCAAGTCCTTAATTTAGTTTGGCCGTTGGGTCTCACTGGGCTCTCCACAGCCCTGTCTCTGCGCCCCACACAGGTGCTGGGCTCTCCGCAGCCCTGTCTCTACGCTAAGGTCTGCTCACCCCCTTATCACCACACCCTTCTCTGGTGCTGGGGTCCCCACAACATCATGGGCCCCCAATGAGGCCTCCTCCTTCCCCAATAGCCTCAGTCCAATCCACCGGTAAAACAGCAGCTAAAAATCTGAGCCCCTAGGCTATAACATAATATAAGCAGTTCAAGGTGTGCTCTGTACCTTTAAAGCACCAAACTTCTCTCAGCACTAAGTGCCTTATAAGCCAGGGTCTCTGGTGAGCTCCTGGAGCCCCTTAATCCTACCCAGAGTAGAACACACAGGCAAGCCTCTCTGGTGAGTTTCTTCCCTGGGAGCTCCTTCTCCCTTGGCTGTTGACAGAGAACTAACCCTCTAGGCCCAGCCTTGGGGTTTATATTTGCCCAGGGCCCTGCCTCTTCTGGTCAGCTGACCCAGTGCAGGTGCAGGCTAATTTACTCATTAACCTATTGCCATAATAACCTGCACCTGTGGGCTTCTGTCTGGCTCTCGGCCTTCTCCCTAGAAAGTTTCTGCTCTTATAGGAGTAGGCACTTTAGTGCCGTACGACAGTGGTATAATAGAAAATGCAGTGTTTTTCATGTTAAGTGGTTAATTTATTTTTTCAGATGCAATGGAAGAGTTTTGAGTGGATAGCTCACTTCTTCCAAGTAACATAAAGAAGATACCCTCATCTCAATCCCACCTCCAAAAAAACCCCAAAAAGTGATGAAACACCACTTTTTAAAAGAAAAACAAAAATGATGATAGTGTGTGGTAGTGCTATCTCAAGCAACACTGAGTGTGCCATGATAGCAACTCACGGATGTCTTGCATGTCTTGACATCTAGTTGTCTACGTCTACCACTTGCATGTCTACCACTAAAATGCAAGTGGTAGACATGGCTTTGCTTCTCTGTTCATTCCTCCTCTTGTGTGCTGACAGCCTGTTGAAAGAATACTTGTTCTTGTTCTCTGAAGGGGTCCACAAACAAGATTTGCTCAACTTTTCAGGAGCCTGCTTGCTTGGCAAGGATGAGGCAGACAGGCACAGCAGGTGAATGGTGTTTCCTACAACCTTTATGTCTAGCCTGCATCCGAAGCAGTAAGTCAGATTTTGGCTCTGTCCTTTTATTTCTTGGCAAAGTCCTTTTATTTCATAATATGTAGTCCACTGAGATGTTCTACTTCAAAGAAAGTAGGATTGTACTTTAAAAATATAAAGTACTTTCCAACTCTGAGAACTTTTATCAATGGATCTTAGACCATCTGAAACAATATCTCATAATATTCAGTTTCCCTCCCACAGGATTTAGAGTACATATTCATTTTTTATAAGCTGTCTAGTCAGGATTACATTTATAGTTTTGTGTTAACCAAAGAAGTACTGGACTCAGCAATATAAATACTACAAGAAGAGAAAATCCATAGATTATAATGTTGCATTCACAGTTTCTCTCCTTCCCCCAAAATGCAAAGCTTCTTTGTCATTTTAAGTTTTAGAAGTCACTTCTTCTACCTTTTAATGCTCAATGGCAGCCATTGATCAGAGCCATTAATGAGATTTAGACTGCATCCAGATTTAACCTTGTGTATTCTGCAAGTAACTGAGTAAGCTTGGAAAATGAGATTTGAGTCATAGTTATAATAAAGTGGTTTGCATGCTGAAACTGAGGAGACACCAAAATGAAAACTCTACTTGACATCATGGAAACTATACACTGTAAATTGCCTCATCTAATGAGGACGCACATAGGCAGTCTTGCTGGGATTTCAACTAGAGCTCTCTGGTTTATGTGCAGATAGCAAATGGACCTCTGGTGAAAGTACTTATTGAGAATATAAGTATCTGTTGTAAGTAAAATAGAAAGTCAACTTGAAGTACAATCTGATTTCATAGGTGGCTTATTCATTAAAATGCTACCTATCACCTCCTATGAGAGCAGTAAATACCTGGAGAGTGACAGCCTGAGTATATATAATGTCAATTGGAGATACCTAGTAGATACCTGCCATTGTAATCTACATATTAGTGAATTTGGGTGTAGTTTATTTTCATACGCAGAGAAAAATGAGAGTCCCAAATATGTACATTGAAATTCTGATCCACAGTAAATATGTTCTTAGTTTTCCTGTGGTGGAAAAAAAGGATTAGTTGTTAGTAGATTTCCCTAGATATATTGTTGCTAGCTCATAACTCAACCAAAAAAAAAAAAAAGCACCATGCTTCATTTTAAAGCTGGAAAAAGAATCTCCAACTGAGTTTTTCTTATGCACTGCCTTTTCTGATGTATGTGTTTCATTAGGTTTTTTATGCTTTTACTTAAAAAAATGTTCCGTCTACTTAGGAGCCTTTGTAGATTACATTGGCTAATTTGTCCCTCCCAGAATGCTACAGGGAATTCTTGCAAGAATAACCCAACACAAAGCTTTCCCATTAGGAGCTAGTGGAAGTGTGGAAAAAAAAGAACAAAATGCAGATAAAGTTTTCTTAAAGAACTGTCATGCCATTTTTCACACTGAAGTCCTTATTGGGCAATAAAATGTTTCAGATTCTTTAATGGGAAGTATGCCCTCACAAAAGCCAGACACACATTTTGATACAACTGGTTTCTGGCAGTGGCTTGCCTTAGTGACTGGCTTTTAAAAATTCAGGTCACATGCAGGGCCCGTTTCATCAGAACAGTAGAGTTGAGAGTATGTCACAGAGGGGCCAACCCTTCTTGAGGAAGGAGGGGGCTGTGAAGCAAAGCGCTGTTGGTAATGTTTGGCTGATCAACTCCTTTCTATGCTTAGGTGAATAGTTATCCCTGTTTTGTGAAGAGTTATTTCAGATAAGGTTCATTATAGTGCTACATGTCTTCTGTCCTTTCACTTTTTCATAGATTTCATAGACATTAGGGCTGGAAGGGACCTCAGAACATCATCGAGTCCAGCCCCCCACCCAAAGGGCAGGACGTCAGCTGGGGTCATAGGATCCCAGCAAGATAAGCATCCAGTTTCATCTTGAAGGTGTTCAATGAAGGCGCTTGAACCACCTCCGGTGGCAGGCTGTTCCAGACCTCGGGAGCTCGGACAGTAAAGAAATTCTTCCTTATGTCCAGCCTGAAACGATCTTGTAGTAGTTTGTGACCATTCGTCCTCGTCATCCCTTGGGGCGCTCTGGTGAACAAACGTTCCCCTAGATACTGGTGGTCACCCCTGATAAACTTGTAGGTGGCCATCAGATCACCCCTGAGCCTGCGCTTTTCCAGGCTAAAGAGCCCCAGGGCTCTCAGCCTGTCATTGTAGGGTCTGCTTCCCTGACCTCTGATCATGCGCGTGGCTCTTCTCTGGACTCTTTCAAGCTTCTCCACATCCTTTTTGAATTGTGGAGCCCAAAACTGGACGCAGTGCTCCAGCTGCGGCCTCACTAAGGCCGAGTACAAGGGGAGAATGACGTCCCGGGATTTGCTTGAGAAGCATCTATGGATGCAAACCAGCATTTTGGTCGCTTTACTAGCCGCAGCATCGCATTGCAGGCTCATGTTCATCTTGTGGTCAATGATGACCCCCAAGTCTCTTTCTTCCATAGTGCTAACCAACATAGCACTGCCGAGCCTATAAGGATGCTGCGGGTTTTTTTTCCCAAGGTGGAGAACCTTGCATTTATCGGCGTTGAACACCATCAGATTCTCATCCGCCCACTTGCTGAGCCTGTCCAGGTCAGCCTGGATCATCCGCCTGTCTTCTGGTGTGGATGCTTTGCCCCAAAGTTTGGTGTCATCGGCGAACTTGGCCAGTCCGCTTCTGACTCCAGTGTCCACATCATTAATGAAGATGTTGAACAGTATGGGTCCAAGGACAGAGCCCTGGGGGACCCCACTGGTCACAGGACACCACGATGAGTGACTTCCATCAATTACTACCCTTTGGGTCCGACCCCGGAGCCAATTTTCCAGCCAGTGGATCGTGGGGGACCCAAGGCGACAATTGGCCAGTTTCTCCAAGAGACGATCATGGGACACCAGATCGAAGGCTTTTTTGAAGTCAAGATATATGACATCAATCTCATCTCCCTTGTCCAGGTGATAGGTCACCTGGTCGTAGAAGGAAATGAGATTGGTCAAGCAAGACCTACCCGCAACAAACCCGTGCTGGCTATCCCTTAAGATGTTGGCGTCGGCCAGTCCATTAAGGATGGCCTCCTTAATAAACTTTTCTAAGATCTTCCCCGGGATAGAAGTCAGGCTGATGGACCTATAGTTAGCCGGATCCACTTTCCTCCCTTTCTTGAAGATAGGCACCACGTTGGCCTTCTTCCAGTCTTCGGGCACTACACCAGAGCGCCAAGAGTTTTCAAAGATCCGCGCTAGAGGCTGGGCTATGATGCTTGCCAGCTCCTTGAGTACCCTGGGGTGAAGATTGTCAGGCCCGGCTGACTTGAAGGTATCCAGCTTCTCAAGATGTTCCTTCACAAAGTCAGCATTAATGGAGGGCAGGGGATCATCCTCACCCGGAATTCCCGGCCCTGTAGCAGGCACAGGCGTCCCATGGGGCTGATGAAAGACCGACGCAAAGTACCTATTTAATAGGTTGGCTTTTTCCTGGGCGTCAGTTGTCAGTTGCCCCATCTGGTTCAGCAGGGGTCCAACGTTGCCCCTGCTTTTCCTCCGGCTCCCCACATATCTGAAAAAGGACTTTTTATTGTCCTTGATGCTCAAAGCTAGCTGGAGTTCAGTTGCAGCCTTGGCTTTCCTGGTCTGCTCCCTACAGGACCGGACCAGTGCAGAATAATCCTCCTTGGAGGTGACTCCCATCCTCCATCCTTTGTAGGCCTTTCTTTTTAGCCTCAGGAGGTCTGCTAGGTCCCTGGAGAGCCAGGGGGGCCGCTGTGCCCTCTTGCTGCCTTTCCTCTGAGATGGAATAGACTTAGTTTGTGCATTGAGAATCGCTCCCTTGAGGAGCAACCACTCTTCTTGAACTCCTCTCTCCCTGTGGTCACAGTCCCTTAGGGCCTCACTGACAAGCCTCCTGAGCTTGTCAAAGTCGGCTTTCCTGAAGTCAAGGACTTGCGTGTTGCTGACTGACTTGCCAGCTTTTCGGCGGATGGTGAAGGTGATCAGCTCGTGGTCGCTGTCACCCAGCTTCCCATCGATCACTAGGTCGCCGACTAGGTCCTCCCCAGTAGCCAGCACCAGGTCGAGCAGCGCTTTGCCTCTCGTTGGCCCATAGACTTCTTGAGTCAGGTAGAGGTCATCCACGCACGAGAGGAAGCTCTGCGACCACTCAGATTTTGCTGAGCGATCCTCCTACGAGATGTCTGGGTAATTGAAGTCACCCATGACAACCACGGTCCTGGAGCAAGCTGCCTCAGCCAGTTCCTGGGCAAACTCCTGGTCTAGCTCAGGACTTTGGGTGGGAGGTCTGTAATAGACTCCCACCATTGTGTCCCCTGTGCCGTGTTCCCCACGGATTTTAACCCAGAGGGTCTCCAGCCGTGCACCCTGGTCGCCAATATCGGCTTGCAGGGATTCGTAGCTTTCCTTAACATAGAGAGCTACACCCCCGCCCCTTTTCTCTACACGATCCCTCCTGTACAGGTTATAGCCATCTATCCTCGTGGTCCAGTCATGGGTGGAGTCCCACCAGGTCTCCGTGATCCCTATGACATCGTAATTGTTTGCACTGAGCAGGAGGATGAGCTCCTCCTGCTTATTCCCCAAGCTCCTGGCATTTGTGTATAGGCAGGCAAGTGCCCCCTGGGGGGCTCCTTCCTTGCCCACAGATTTTACCAGGGCTGGGGCTGGGGTGGGCTTCCTTGAGTGCCATGATCCGCTGGCTTTGCAAGGATTGTTCAGCGGGCCAGCAGTGGCGGTAGTCCCCCCGTACCCCAGCGGGCTTAGTTTAAAGCCCGGTGGAGCAGGTCAGCCAGTCTGGCTGAGAAGAGCCTCCTCCCTAGGGGAGAGAGGTGGAGACCATCTCTTCCCAGCAGCTCGTTGCCTCTCTCGCCAAAGAGCGCGCTGTGGTCATGAAAGCCAAAGCCTTCCTGACGACACCAGCGCCGCAGTCTTTGGTTGACCACATAGATCCTCCTGTCCCTTATCAGCCCATAGCCTGAGACTGGGAGGATCGACGAGAACACCACCTGTGCCCCCAGACCCTTAAGCCCCACTCCCAAATCCCTGTAGCGCCTCATGACCTGGCTGGGAGTGCTCCGAGCCGTGTCATTGGTGCCCACATGAATAAGGAGTTGGGATAGTGGTCTGTGGGTTTGAGGAGCTTGGGGATCCTCTCTGCAATGTCCCGGATGCGGGCCCCTGGGAAGCAGCAGACTTGCCGGGCTAAGGGGTCAGGGTGGCAGATTGGCCCCTCCGTCCCCCTCAGGAGGGAGTCTCCCACAACAAACACCTTACGTTTTGTCTTGGGGAGAGCAGGGGCGGGAGTTGCAGTTAGGCCCATGTTGCCTGTGGGGGCCGGCAACTCAGCAGGCTCTGCTGGGGCAGCAAGAGGTGAATACCTGTTGCTCAGTTCTGGCGGGGGAGGGGCCTTGGTGCGGCGGGCCTTAGGGCCCTTGACCACCTTGGTCCATGCCCCTGGCTGGACACAGCAGGAGGTCCCAGATTCCTCCTCTGGCCTGGAGGGAGACTGTGGTCTACCCTCTGCCTCTCGGGGGGGAAGGGCCTGGCAGTAGGAGTCTATCTCCTGCTCGCAGTCCCTGATGGCACGCAGTCTGTGGACTGTGGCCTGGAGCTCCTCCAGCTGGCGTGCCAGAGACCCCAAAAGTTAGCAGACCCCGCAAGGGGAGGTCGCCATGCTCCCGGGCCCCAGAGCCTGAAAAAGGGACAGGCAGCCCCTGCAGCCGAGAGCCAGGGGCTCCGTCTGCGTGGAGCCCGGAACCAGGGGCTCTGTCTGGGTGGCCGTCTCTGAGGTGCCAGAGGGGGGGGCCACGGAGCCCGAGGGGACCCTCGGGGTGCGGCGCGTGCCCATCCGTGTCATGCCTCTGGTAGGCTGGCTACGGCTGGGACTGTCTACCCTGGGGGGTGCGCAGGCAGGGTCTGGCGCCCTCCCACGCGAACTCCGTGCTAACTCACGCGCCGGCAGAGAAGCACGCCTGTTTGTGCATCCTGTTTGTGCGGCTCCGGTCGCGTGGCTCCCTGGGGGGCTGGGCGAAGTAGGGGCCTGGGCGGGGCTTGACCTGGCCCGGCTCCACTCAGCTGCCGCCTCCCACACACACACTAAGGGGGTTAGCCCCTTCTCTCCACGGGCCCCGCTTACCCCGGCTGCGCTGGGGGTCAGCGGGGGGCTCCGCGGCTGCTGGAGGGTTTCTGGGGGGCTTCGGGGGAGCGGGGGCGCAGCGAGCTTTCACCCGCGCATCTCTCGCCGCTTCCTCGTCTAACTGGGCTTTTTCCCGGTCGGCGGGCCCTTTTAAACTGTGCGCATGAGCAGTGGGTCTGCCGTCGAGGAAGCTGCTCTTAAGGCAAATAAGGGGGCCCTGCCCGGGATTTGGGGGACCCTGCCTTACTGGAGGGGGGCTGGTGAGTACCCCCCCTTCTCTCTCTCTCTCTCTCTCCCTGGGGGGCTGGGCCAAGTAGGGGCCTGGGCGGGGCTTGACCCGGCCCGGCTCCACTCAGCTGCCGCCTCCCACACACACACTAAGGGGGTTAGCCCCTTCTCTCCATGGGCCCCGCTTACCCCGGCTGCGCTGGGGGTCAGCAGGGGGCTCCGCGGCTGCTGGAGGGGTTCTGGGGGGCTTCGGGGGAGCGGGGGCGCAGCGAGCTTTCACCCGCGCGTCTCTCGCCGCTCCCGCGTCTAACTTTTTATAGCACTTTTAATTTACATAAAGGGCTATAAACATTATATCTATCTGTCTCCTAACTCTGTTCAAGAGAGGCCAGTTATGCCTACGATTCCAAAAGCATTGTAGGGTAGGAGAGACCTGAGGTGGATCAACAGAACAACTAGGAAAAGATTACAGGACAGTTGTCTGCAGCACATCAGGATAAATTCAGTATTTTTAATATCTTAGTTTCTGCAAGGATTCAGTTATCAAACTTGTCTATATTTTAACATAAGCACAGTGCATAAGCAGAGAAACCAAATGTAGCCCACAAAATGTCATTTTGTATCTCAAAATTACGATCATGAAAGTATGCAATCTAGGTTTGCCCCTGATTTCTGGTAGAACCAGTATCTCTCTCTTGTATGGCACCAGATATCAACTTCCGAATCTATGAGCCACTGGCTGGTGTTATCGCTTCATGTATGGATTCCATCTACCACATCTGGGCATTTGTAAAGATTGCAGCCTTTAATTAAGTGCTATGCTATTTGTTGGGCACCTCATTTACACAGGGGGCTGTCAAATATGTTCATCTTCTGAAGTGTTGTTTTGAAGTGTCCATATCCAGATCTCAGTCTGTTCACTTTGACCCACGCTTCTCTGTCAAGCTCATGCCTAATGGAGAACTCATTTGGTGTTGGTATAAAACACTGTAGAAATAAGCGTGACCTTTTCCACTAGTTGACCCACTCTGTTGCTGCCCATAGGTTTGGTTCACCAGTCTCTTCAGGAGCTTGTGGGCTTCATGTATAAACAGATTATGACTTTTAAGCCTCTTAAGCCTCCATCTATTCAGGTCTTCAGTTAACAGTTGATGGAACAGGTGGTTTTCATCATCTCTGGCCTCTATTGCCAGTAATGAGGTTAGGGCTGGTCTTCTTATATCATTTGATTTAATGCCCAAGAGTACAGAAAATACATCTCTGTGTGTGTAGGTTGTACAGCTTGTTCTGAGTCTCAAAGCCTGGTTAAGTATAGTGTCGAGTTTTTTAGTGTAACAACTTCTGGACCGTACAGGAGCACAGTATTCTGCTTGAGCCAATATCATTGCAAGTTCAGTAGTTCTGAGTACTTTGAAGTTGACATGTCATGTATAATCCCACTGAGGAGCATTTTTGAAGAGGGAGACATTCAAAGCTACTGCATAATATTTGCCTTATGAGTTGAATTATTTAGACACGTGTTTTGGAATTTTGCTGGCTTGGAAAGTTGAAGAACAGACATAATTCTTATTTGGTCAATGAAGAAAATGAAATGCAATGAGACCCAATGTTAAGATGGACAAGAGCAATGAGATCCTTCTTCTTTTTAAATTTCTTCCCACACCTGTTCATAGGTGATTTTAATGACTTTTTTGCCTCATTTATCCCATTCAAATCCTCCTTGCTTCATAAGTCCTCAAAACTTCGTTTTTGCTATTTTGGACCCTACTGTATACAGCCTCAGTTCTCTGGCCTTATGCTTTCCTTTGCATTGGAAAGCATATTCTTCAGCTTTTGATATTCAGTAATGCAATGATGTCTGTTATAGTATTAAATCATGCCACATAGGGATCACAGAGGAAAGCATAAAGCCAGATGATGTTTCAGATTTATTGAAAATGTATCTTATTTTAATTGGATTGAAGCTGTCTAAGTTGCACTGGGGAGGCAGGCTCTTGGATACAACACAGCTAGGGGCCATACAAATATATAGGAGGCTTAATGGCTTGCTGACTCCCTGAAAGTGAGTGTTCAATTTCAAAATTATAAGTCCTATTTGTCTTACTGGGTCCTGGGTGACCAGGTTTGCAGTCTTCAGTGATCATGGTGCTGTTCAAGGTTAGGAAAAATGAGTGGATTCCAGGAACAAATTAGGTCAGGAGGTCAGTCTGAGCAGGGTCTAGGAATAGATTGAGTTACAAAGCTGGGGGATCAGGCAAAGAATGTAGGGAGGGAGCAAGCTGGGTCAAGAAGCCAAGAGATCACCACAAGTGGAATCAGAGAGCGAGACAGAGAGAATAGAAAGGCAGTTTGGGATCAGGTTGCCTTGATATTTCCTGTTCCAGGTCAGGAGTTTATGTGGAGGGACTGGACCCCAGCCAGCTACTCTGGTACAGTAATAATAAGTAGACAGAGGTCTAGGCCCCTATGAAAGTTTCAGGACAGCCTTGATCATCACAGGTGACTAGATGTAGGGTGGCAGGCCAGGATGAGTAGCTATGACTGTCAGACCAAGGCCCCAAGTTTAAGGTCACAGCCTCACTTCCCACTCCCCCTCCCCCCCAATAGTGGGAAGGCTGGTCTGAGTTACTTAGGGTGGTTTTTTTTTGGACTATTTTCAGCAGACTTGGGGGATGGATGTTTTCTGCTGGCTTCCATGTATGAACTTAGAGCTGATATTCCTCCCAGTCTATCAAGTAGTGCAACTTCCCCCATCCCCACTTTGAATCTGCCATCTTCTAGATTATATACTAATCCTCTCCCTAGATTGTTACCAGGGATAATGGAGGTTGGGTACAATGTGGGAAAGAATTCTCTATATACATCTTGAGTAGTGACATGTGGAATACACGGTGGTTGTTTAGTATTCAGAGGAGTTGTAATTCAGAGGCTATCAAGTTTATTTATTGAGTTATGTAGAAGGGGCCAAGGAAACAGTCATCCAGTTTCTGATGGCTGGTCTGTATGGATTGTAGGGTTACCATATTTCCAGTTGCAAAAAAGAGGGTACCTGCAGCTGCCGGGGCCCAGGTGCAAAGCATGTGATGCCTCAGCTTCCAGTTACCTTCCCCGCTGCCCTGAGCCCCAAGCAGCATCTTGCTGAGGCAAGCTGGGAAGTGCCGGGAAAGCAGCAAAATCCCAGACATTTGCTGATATTTTTAAAAACTACTCAGAAGGAGATGTCCAAAAAGAAGACATGTCCAGGAAAACCTGTATGTATGGTGATCTTAATATGGAGGTGTTTAGTTGACATCCACGCTTTCTGCCCCATAGAGTAGGGGGACCCTGGCTTCTGATGCTGGTTTGCCTGCTGCTTATAATGTTTTTTTGCCTTTTCCAAGGTTTGCTTTAAATCCCCCTGGACGTTCTGAATGTTCTACCAATTCTATTGCCATGGGGTTGTCAGAGTCTGTGGATAAGGCAGGATGCAACTGCTGGTGGAACCCATCATTTGTGAATCATGCTCAGAGTAGTTTATGAGAATTCTGGAAGTGTTAGGAGTAAAACCGAATCATCCTGTGCAAAATTAAGATAACAAAGATATTGTTTTAAGACCTGATTTGTCTTCTCAGCTTGATCATTTTCCTGGGGATGGTAGGTTGACATGGCCTCCCAGTAGGTGAAAGGTTTTGTGCCAGAATCAATAAATGGTTTGGGCTCTACTATCTGACCCACAATGTCATCTGGGAAGCCATTCAGGTGGTCCAATGTTCCTCCTGACCACATAATTCATCCATGACTGGGCTGTAACTTTCACTGAGGTCCTGACATGCGATGAAGTAAGCCATTTTTATGAACTGGTCCGTTACAGCCAGATCAATGGCTTGAGACTGGCAACCCTAGAGTGAATTCTAAGGAAATTGCAGACCATGGAGTTTGGGTGGGGAGGGGTTGGAGGAGTCACCAAGGCTTCTCAGGGGCTCTCTTTGTGCAGGAATAAACCTTGCAAGACTGAGTGAAGTTCTGCAAAGTCTTGTACAGTCACAACCACCAAAAGTAGTGGGAGATGAGGCAGTAGGTTTTCTCAGTTCCAGGGTGGCCTGCTAGGGGATGTCATGGCTTAGGCCAGTGATGCTCAACCTTTTCGTTCCGTAGGGCAAATGACTGATGCGGGGCTGGTCTGTGGGACAGATTAGACTCTGCGCACTGGAATTGGATCTGCACACCTGGATATAGACTGTGCTGCCCCTGCCTAGCCCTGTGTGCCAGGATTGGGGCCACTGGATCCCAGGCATAGTGGGATCAGGGCCCTGAGTCTCTGCACTACCTCTACATGGCTCCATGTAGCAGGATCAGGGCCCTGAGACCTTGTGCTGCCTTTGCCTGGTCTTATAAGTGGGGATAAGACCCCAGGGCCCCACACTGCCAGGTCCAGCATATGGAGATCAGGTCCCATACCACACTTCATGCCCAATCCAGTATGCAGGGCCATGGCCCATGGGGCTCCCTACAGAGCTGTGGAGAGTCCCATAGGCCAGACAACAAAGTGCAAGGAGCCAGATCCAGCCTGAAGGCTGGAGGTTGAACAACCCTGGATTAGGCAAAGAACAGTTAGTCTAGCTAGACCTGAGGCATGTAGATCCTCCCTTATGTATGCTGTTCTGGAGGTATTTTCCTTTTGGGGGTGGTGGCATGGAGCTGGGAGGGCAGGTCGGTTGACAACATGGCCCCAATGAAGTTATGAAACTTCAAAACAGGGTCAGGTTTGTGTGACTTTTGTGATGAGTCTCTGTCACACACAGTCTGCCAGGTAATGTTGCCATTCCCCAAAAGCCACTCTGATGGTCAAGAGCTTTCAGATCTTATAAGTTTGTTCTGCTAGGGTGAGTTTGCAGGAAAAGAAGGTGCAGGGCTTATTCCGGCCCTTGCCATTGGGAGAGCACTGCACCTATTGCAGTTCCATTTCTGCCGCAAAGGGCAAGGCTTGACCTAAATGGGCAAACACAAGAGAAGAGGTAAAGGCCTGCTTTTGGTACTCAAAAGTTGGTTGGGCTTCCAGCTGGACATTTTTACATAGCAGTGTGGTAAAAGGGACCACCACCTGGACAAAGTTAGTGATGAACCACCTATAGAAACTGGCAAACTGTAGGAATCTTTGGAGAACCTTCATGTTCTGAGGTGCCTTCCAGCTTAGTGAAAAGTCCATGCTAGTGCAGCTTCTCCAATACCTCCTGGATGTGAAGGAGTGTTGGTCAGGGTCTTCTGAGAAGATTAAAATGTCATTCAGGTAGGCAATAAGAAATTGGTCCAAGAGGAAGCACTGGAAAGTGTTGATGAATCTGAAAGGCATAACTGAATACTCAACTTGTTCATACCAGATCCGGAAGGCTGTTTCCTATTTATCACCAGCTCTAATTTGCACCAGGTTGTATGCTCCCCAGAGGTCAAGCTTGCTGACTATGCAGTTGGTTTTTCATGGATGGAGCAGCTTTGGGATGAGAGGTAAGGGGTACTAAAGCAGATGGTGACCTGGGTCATAGCCCAATAGTTTACACAGAAATGGAGGCTCCCAACCTTGTTCTTTGGAAAATAGGATAGGGGATCCAGGGTGAACTTTCTTATGCATCCTGGCCCAGGTTTTCCTGCATATTTTTGTGAAGGGCAGCAAGTTGAGGCTCTGACATGGCACAGATATGTATTACCGAGATCCTTCCTCCTGGATGTAGGTTGCTAGGGCAATCAGAATCCTGGTGTGGAAGAATGACCTCCACATTCTTCTTAAATTCATCATCATATTCTTGGGGAGCAACAGTGGTCAGGATCCCTGCTTTAATAATTGGGTAGGCAGCCTTCCTGAGTTTCCAGCACTTTCTGGTTGCTAACAGTATCTGGAATCAAAGCAGACATTTGGAGCTTTCCATCTTCCCTGGGCAAGCCAGGGAAACTCTATAATCAAGAGAGAATGTGAGGAATAGATTGTCCTGAAGCATAATATCTCATGCCTTGTGACTGAAGATGGTCTCCTATGGAGTGGGATGGATACCAGAAATGAGACAGCTACAGTTCCAGTGGCCTCTGTCTTGGACTGCCACATTAATGGGATTTGTAGGGCCCAGACCATGGTTTCATCGATGAAATTGCCTGCTGCCCCAGAGTCCAGTAAATTGGTTAGAACTGGGAGAAGGCAGAGCTGACCCTGGACCTGGTTGTGGGTATATAGCAATACCTAAGGGTTTGATAGTCAGTTTTGCTGTGCACTTCCTTGGTTCAGTAGGCAAAGGGGTTTCCCTGAGTTGTGCCATTAAAGTTGGCCAGGTCCAAGGGCACTGACAAGGGATTTGAATTATGGGGCAAACTGCCACTCTGAGTCATGGGCAACCAGGTCTGTGGCCACTTTGGGATTGGGGTGCAGACGGGTTGGGAGGAATGAGTAGATTCCAGGGACAAATTGGGTCAGGAAGCCCAGAGATCAATCCAAGAACAGGGTTTAAGGAAGGCTGAATCGAGAAGCTGGGGGATCAAGCAGAGAGTGGAGTCAGTAAGCAAGCTGGGTTGGAGAGCCAAGATATCAACTAGATAGTTGGGCATAGGAACAAGCCAAGCAAGGAAGTGGGAGGATCAGGCAGAGAGTGGAGTCAAAATCAAGCTGGATTGGGAAGCCAGGAGATGAAGCAGAGAGTCAAGTCAGAGCACAAGCCAGAGACAACAGTGAAGCAGTATGGGATCAGATTAAACCCTGTTACCTGGATACTTCTTATTCAGTCAGGGGTTTATATGGAAGAATTGGAGGGTCAGCTGATCCTGGCTGATCAATGTGGTACCATTAAGCTGGTGGATATCTATGGACTGCTGGAGGTTTCAGGATAGTCTTGACCAGCTTGGAGACCAGCTGTAGAGTTGCAGGCCAGGAGGAGAGGCCACACTTATCAGGCTAAGGCATCAGGGTTGAAGTTGCAGCTTGACATTGGTCCCACACTGCCCTGGCATAAGTTAGAACCTCTGGAGTGCTGATCTTCAGTAGCTGTCTATAGCCCTAAAAAAGGTAATCCACAAGGTATAACTGTGCTCCAGTTTCTGTCCTCTGTTCCTGGAACATACCCAAGCCAGGAATGTACCGTGTTTCTGCAGTTAAGCAGGGAAGTACCATAGGAACTAAGTTGACTCTGAGCCCTTTAAAGGTTGCAGTGAAAGTAGGATCCCCATCACTGAACAGCAAAAAACAGGTGAAACCAGGTTTCAGAATTTGCCTAAAAGTGTCCAGTCAGCAGGAGAAATTGCTATCCCAGAGTCTGTTTTCATTTTTTCATCATCTCTCTTCCCCTACCAACATTAATTAGGGGTGGGTGGGGAACAATGTTGTAAGTAATAACTTGTTATATAGCTCAGGCTGACTTCACAGTGACTCTTTTAAATATTATTAGCTTTGAAAATTGATCTTTTTGATGAGTGATGGTTCCTAGCCTGTGAAGTGCTGATCTCAGGGCCTGGTCTTAGAAACATACCAGACATATCCTTTACACATGTGAGGAATAGAATTTGTGGGGCTGATTTGTGACAGCAGCTGAATGAGAGATTTTGAATTTTTTTTAGAAAACATTTATAAATCATGGTTTACAGTGTTATAATGGGAGCTTTAGTGTGAATCCTGTTTGAAGCTTTATATTCTTACCTTAGGTTGTGTAAAGTCTAAAGAGCCAATGCATTTATTATAAAGGCTAAATGCTAGGGCAATGTGTCATATTGAAGCTTGCTAATTCTGTATGATTATGACTATGGTGCACTTAAACTGCATGCATATAAATCATAAACATTTATCTCCATGAAACCCTTAGCTTTAAAACTTATACTCTATTTCCTGGAAACATTGCTTAAATTTAAATGAGGGCTGCAAAATAATGAAGCTTGAAGTTTGTCTTTTGCCATATTTTGTCATTCTAGTACAACACAGCTGACTGAAACCTAAAAAGAAAAGTGTCGTTTTTCCGATTCAAACAAAAACAAGAACTTTGATTCACTTTATTGAGGGGGAAAAAAAATCAAAGAAGACTTGATAAGTTATAATCACAAAATATGTTTAGGACAAAATTTTGAACAAAAGAATTGCCAGAAAGCTGACTATGAATAAGATATGTCTGAGATATTTAGTTCGATGATTTTGACAGAAATGGACATACATCAGTAGTCTTTTGTTTGAATTAAAAAAATATGAATGAGAATTTCTTTTTCTGCAGTCTCAGCTTTGTTACTGTTTTCATTTGTGTTCCATAGAATTAAGGCAGTGCTATGCAACTCTTTTCCCAGTAGGTGGCTTGCAAATGAAAGAGATGCCATTGTACTTATGTGTATTGCAATATTATCCTGTACTGATCTTGCAAAGAGTTAAGAAAGTGAATAACTTCATAGTGAATAGTTTCATAGTTTCTCAACCATAAGCTGGGACTGATCCTGATTAGTGCCACTGATTTAAGGATAATACTTATGTAATGCTATCATACTCTGCATTATGAAACACCTTGTCACTATTAGCTAGTTTCTTCTCTCCAATCTTGATTATTGTAGTAAAAGACCTTTCTTCTAGTCAGAATTGTAGATAAATGTTTCATGTTCCACTATTTGGGGTGTATTTATTTATGTTGTTATATTGTAAACATCAGTATTGTTTCTTCTTGTATTACACTCTATTCACTGTAATTGTAGGCAGAATCTGCACCTTTAGGAATTATAAGTGGTTACAAAACTATCGTTATCAACTGTAAATAACTTAAATAATAAAGCTATTTACGATAACTTTTGGGGGACCTGTTTTGGGTTATTTAGGGCCAAAGCCACAAAGTGACTACTACCATGAATCCATTATCAGCTACTTGCTGACTGCATGGCTGTTTTTCCCCACTTATGATCTCTGGCAATAATGCTTTTTAAAACAGTATTTTATTCCCTCTCCTTACTCCTCATTGAGAAAAGAACTGTGTAAATAGCATGCTTCTGTGTTTAGAGGGGAGTTCTTTGTGAACATGTTCTCCAATTACAAATCTCATTTCAATCCAGCCATTTTTGCGTACACTTCAAGGTTCACAGATCAGTAAAAAGATTTTGCTTAGTGAAGGAGCCATAAATACTGTTTTGCTTTCACTAGAAGTGGTTGGAGAAGACAGGGAAAGAAAGAAAGGTTAAAGAGTGAGAAAACAAATGGCTTAAGAAAGAGGGGTGGAGGGGGGATCCCCTTGTTCTGATCAGCAAGAAGGTAAAAGAGAGATGAATGTTACTAAGGAAGATATGCAGCCTAGGGACAGACATTCAAAAAGCCTGAGCCTGAATTGATTAAATCTTTGCAGATTAGTCTAACCTGTAAAGCTTGAACTGATTTGGAGGTGGATAGATATTCCCTTTTAATTTCAGAAATGCAGGCACATGCCTGCAGTGGCTCATGCTAGAAGCTGGGGGGGAGCTGGGGGAGGGGAGGATGCTAAGACAGCCCTCCCTTCCCTTCTTCAGTGCTGAGCTGAGGGGGAAGTGGTCCACCCCCAAGACACTCTGATTAGGGAGGCAGGCCCACCCTGGCCTGCACCATCTCAGGCTTTTCCCTGCTGGCTGTTCAATGGGCTAGCACTCTGAGGCAAACAGGGGGTGTGCAGTGCATGCATCTGTTGATGATACTGAGCTTTTCAATCTCCCTCTCCATGTCTGCAAATCTGTTTGCAAACCTGACAGGGCTGCAAACCAGCAGGGAGGCTAATAAAGCAATACTGTTATCAGCTCACCAGCAAACCACTGTGTTATCAGCCCTTCAGCAAAACAAAGGCCTCATTAGGTGAAGCTCTTCTTAAACAGCTTTTTCCAAGGATGGAATGGAGAGACATTACCTGCTACCTGTTGATTAGCTCCAAAAAGCCCTAAGTTGATATGGTTTTGTCTGCCTGTCCCAGTGAAATTGGGACATACACACAGACACCTCTCAGCATTAGCTAGCATACCACATGCCTAGGGTCTGTCGGGCTGGGGTCCATCCTGTGGGAGTTGGAAAGGAGGGAGGTGGGAATCCCTGCTTCAGCAGGGAGGGAAGCCAGACAGACCCTGCTATGCCTGCATTCTCCCCCAGGGTTATGACTAGAGAAGAGAGGGGCAGGGCCAGCCTGTTCTTTGGAGCAGAGAGCACAGCCTAGCCCAGCTCAGAAAATCATCTGGGATGGTGGGAGACTCTGTTTTAACTTAAACCAGAAAAGGGGCTGGGTCAGACATTGCATAAACTGGTTTGACCCAGATCAGTTAAGTTGATACTACATTCAGCCAGGTTTATCTGAAACCAGTTTCAGCCATTTTGAAACTGGTTTATGTGCACTGAACTTATGTTCTGTTACAGGTTTAAAACAGTTTCTGATTACTTGAATCGGTTTATATGTAATGTCTGTCCCTAGCCACAAAGTATGAGCCACCAGTAGCATAAAGGCCCCTTGTTTAGAGAGACAAGGTTCCTTGGGTGAATTTGATATCTTTTATTAGACCAACCCAAATGGTTGGAGAATAGTTATTAAGTAAGCTTTCGGGTTCAAAAACCCTTCGTCAAGGATGTATTCCGCAGCTACAGAAGTTGCAATACTGTATTTTCTTGCATACCGCATGCACCCAGATAAGATATGAATCACGAGGGGGAATAATGAAGGAAAAAAAAGATTTTTCCAGAGTCCTGATCACATGGTTGAATTCTGACTGGCACTGCTCAGGCAAGAACTAAAGTATTAACTCTTTCAGAGTCACTGGTAAGCTGGCAGCAGTTGTTGGCTGCTCAACCAAAAGCAACTGCCAGTGCAACAGGAGTTATTACACTGTAGTTGTGACCCTTAAGGGTAAACTCTAGCCTCTCCCTCACTATATCTGTCAGGAAGAGAAGCATGACAGCCATTCTCTCTTTAAATATCATAAGGCCTTGACACCAATGGTATCCTGTGGCAATGAGTTTTAAAATCTAATCCCGTACTATTTGAAAATGTGTGTTCTTCTCTGAGTTTAGAACCTACAGTTTTTCAGTTTCACTTAATGTCTTTTTTTTTTTTTTTTTGATTTATGAGATGAGGGACTATAGAGGCTAATCTCTTACTACTTCCAATGTTATATACTTGTATACTATCTTTTCTTATTAATCGTTTCTTTCCTAATGTAAACAGTTCTAGGTCTTTTCAATGTAGTCATAGGGGGGACTTTTTTTCTATACTTTGAAATATCACTCTTACTGGAAACCCTTCTAATTCAGTAATATCCTTCTTTGCAGTCAGTGACTAGTACTGTATAGTATTTCTAGTATTTAATTGGAAGAAAAAATTATAAAATTTATAAAAATATATATTGTTTTATTAGGCAAGTCCTGAAAAGACTTGGACCTTGGATCTGTATATGTGTGTACTCTCTCTCTCTCTCATTCACTCACACACACACACACACACACACACACACACATACACATGTACACATGCATGCATGTACACACATATAGATATATCTCCATTTCTTATACAACTTTGTAATTCTTACACAATTTTATTTGCAATTTTTTTGACTGCAGTGACACTGAGCAAATATCTTTACCGAACTCTCTGATTGATATCCATCTCCTTCTTTTGAACTGACTCTTCATGTAATTGCCTGGAAAGCAAATGCTCAGTTATTTTTTTTTTCTCACAATAATCATTAGTTTGCATGTATCATCAGTAAATTTAATCTGTTTTTATGTTCCTCATTCATCTACTTAGGTTAGGTCCAAGTCTTCTCAGGACTTGACTAGCAACAAAAATGTTGCTTTATTTACAAATATTGCCATCTTGCTGCTCACTTACTTTTTCACATGATTAATATATTTAACACCTGGTCCTTTTATGAAATCTTAAAACACCCTGCTGTTATCTTTGTGCTGTAATGAAAAGTGACAATCTCTTGCTATTTCTTCCCCCTCACTCTCTCAGCCAGTTTTTGATCCATTTTGTTTCTCAGTCTTTATCTACATAGTTTCTTTAATGGTCTCTTGAGAGAGACCTTATCCCTGTCACTATTGTTCAAATAAGTCTAAAAAGGTTTGGGGGTGATCTCTTCACAATTAACATTGAGCCTGTTCCTGAGACAGCTAAATCATTTGGGGCTATAAATGTGGAGAATGATAACAGAAAATGGGAGATTAGTGAATTCACTGAGTGTATTAGGGAGGTGCATTAAATATTGGTGCATGTGAGAGAAAATGTTAAACACAGCAGTTGCCCATCCCATGATAGCTCTGGCACTATTGACAAATGTAGTCAATCAAGAGAGGCAAAGATTCATGACCTTTACACTTACAATGTGGGTTTTTTGTATAAATACTTAAAAGAAAAAGGGATGCAAAGTATTAATTTTTACTCTCAGAACGTGATATGAACATAGATATTTTTAAATTTAGAGTCCACATATATAGCCAATTATAATGTTCAGTTTGTGGAAAAGAGAAAAGGAAAACCTATTTTTAGGTTTAAATCTCTAAAAATCTCCTAGGCCTATTTAACCCTGGATACTTCTTCCCTCTCTCAAGTGTCCCCCTCACTTTCTTCCTGAGATATTTGCCTCATCAACCCTGACTTCTTTAAATCTGCAACAGATTCCAACCAGCCACTATTGTATGACCCCTCTTGACTGAAAATATTATATGCATATAGGAAGCTTTCTGAAGCTGCATGGGACCAGGCCTCTTTCACAAGTGTAGGTCAACTGTTTTCCTGCATGCATTCTAGACACTGAACACAAATCCTCAGCATATTGATCCACCACTTGTGACTCAAGGTACGTCCTGGGTAGTAAAGGAAATGAGGACATTTTGGACCTGTTTTAAGACAGCTCTGAAATGTTTTTTGAAGGAGGCATTTCACCTCCTATGACAGCCAACTCTAATGAAAATTAGGGATGGAATGGAACTTGCCAGTTTCAATATAATAATCAAATCTCATTTTCCTGGTGAAGTTTATTGCATAGTTAAAATATCTCTCTGTAGCTGGTGGTCAGTCCTCCCAGTTTTCTTTCAGGGCATGTCCTGGAACAGAAACTTCACCTATGTTGATAATTAATGCTCTCCTGCTCTCTGTATATTATTTATATTTACATATACATATTAATGTTTCTAGTCCTTTATGCTTATTTGATATAGTCAGTCATAGGATTTTGAAGTCTAAGACTGTGAAAAGGTACTTTAACTTTTTAATTTAAGGATATCCAAGTGGAACATATCCGTGTAAGGGATATTACAATATAATAACTTAAAAAAATAATCTTTCTCTACATATGGAAGAATGGAAAAAATACTTGATGATAGTGACAGTTGATGGAATTGAGTCAACATGGCACATGGTAGTCTAGTGGTGTCCCTCAGGGCTCTGTACTCAGACTGGTACTCTTCAATATATTAAAAAATTATCTGGATTTGGGTCAGAAACGGACTCGCTAATTTCGCACATGACACCAAATTATGGGGAAGTGCGGTCATGCTAGAGGATAGGCTGGTGATTCAGGCCAACATGGACAGGCTTGCAAGGTGGGCAGATTAAAACCTGATTACATTCAACACAGAGAAATGAAAGGTGCTCCACCTCAGGAGAAAGAACCCACATCATATTTATAGGCTAAGCAGTAAGCCACATAATTCATTTAGAAAAATATGACTATCAATTATCTGACCAAAGAACAATCCAGGGTCTTCAAGTTTCTTGCAATGTCTATGTCAAATAACAAATTGATAAGAAAGTGTAATCTGCTTCCTAATACACCCTAAAAAAACTATTTCATATTTTGTGAAAGAAGTATATTTTGCAGCTACAGAGTTCTTGGGAAACATGGGAAAACTGTGCCTGGAATGGTTGTTGATTCATAGATTTCATAGACATTAGGGCTGGAAGGGACCTTGAAAGATCATCGAGTCCAGCCCCCCACCCGAGGGGCAGGAAGTCAGCTGGGGTCCCAGCAAGATAAGCATCCAATTTTCTCCTGAAGGTGTTCAATGTAGGTACTTAAACCACCTCTGATGGCAGGCTATTCCAGACCTTGGGGGCTCGGACAGTAAAGAAATTCTTCCCTTTGTCCAGCCTGAAACGGTCTTGCAGTAGTTTATAACTGTTCGACCTCGTCATCCCTCGGGGCGCTCTGGTGAACAAATGTTCCCCCAGATACTGGTGGTCACCCCTGATAAACTTATAGCTGGCCATCAGATCACCCCTGAGCCTCTGCTTTTCCAGGCTAAGGAGTCCCATAGCTCTCAGCCTGTCTTCGTAAGATCTGTTTTCCTGACCTCTGATCATGCGCGTGGCTCTTCTCTGGACTCTCGCAAGCTTCTCCACATCCTTTTTGAATTGTGGGGCCCAAAACTGGATGCAGTACTCCAGCTGTGGCCTCACCAAGGCCTAGTACAAGGGGAGAATGATGTCCCGGGATTTGCTTGAGAAGCATCTATGTATGCAAGCCATTGTTTTGGTCACTTTACTAGCCGCAGCATCGCATTGAAGGCTCATGTTCATCTTGTGGTCAATGATGACCCCGAAGTCTCTTTCTTCTGTAGTGCTAACCAGCATAGCACTGCCGAGCCTATAAGGATGCTGCAGGTTTTTCCTCCCAAGGTGGAGAACCTTGCATTTTTCAGTGTTAAACACCATCAGGTTCTTGTCCGCCCATTTGCTGAGCTTGTCCTGGTCAGCCTGGATCTCCCTCCTGTCTTCAGGTGTGGATACTTTGCCCCAAAGTTTGGTGTCATCGGCGAACTTGGCCAGTCTGCTCCTGACTCCAATGTCCACATCATTAATTAAGTTGTTGAACAATATAGGTCCAAGGGCAGAGCCTTGGGAGACCCCACTGGTCACAGGACACCATGACGATTGACTTCTGTCAATTACTACCCTCTGGGTCTGACCACGGAGCCAATTTCCCAGCCAGCAGATTGTGGTGGACCCAAGGCCACAATGGCCCTTTCACCAAGAGGTGATCATGGGATACCAGATCAAAGGCTTTTTTGAAGTCAAGATATATGACATCAATCTCTTCTCCCTTGTCCAGGTGATAGGTCACCTGGTCGTAAAAGGAAATGAGATTGGTCAAGCAAGACCTACCCGCAACAAACCCATGCTGGCTATCCCTCAGGATGTTGGCGTTCGCCAGTCCATTAAGGATGACCTCTTTAATAAACTTTTCAAAGACCTTCCCTGGGATAGAGGTCAGGCTGATGGGCCTGTAGTTTCCCGAATCCACTTTCCTCCCTTTCTTGAAGATAGGCACCACATTGGCCTTCTTCCAGTCTGTGCCTGGAATGGTTGCTGTACGTTCAAGCTCAAGGTATACATGCTTTTGGCTGAATGTATCTTTTGAAATGTATCCTTATTAAACAGTGTAAGAGATAAATGAAGGGTTTTAAATAGTTCATTGCTGTTAGGAAGAAACTCACAAAATTATTTTCAGTAGTACTAGATGGTTGCCACTCATTAAGTAGAACCAGGGGCCCACCCATTTTAATGTAAACCCACTTTGGTGCAATATAGCAAATAAATAGAAGTTAAAATGTTGTCTGTGGTAATTTCTGTTCAAGAATAAATCCATATCCTGATAATAGTCCAGTCCAGAATGGGTGCATTTTTCACAGGCAGTTTTTTCTTCTCCATTTCACAAAGAACCTTCATCAAAATTAATGTGACCATAGAAAAGATTTATCAGAGGCTCCCAGGCAGGTTTTTTAGTTCTGCTTTGCACTGAGAACAGTTCACATCCATCTGCCTTCCCAAGAGATTAGCAGCATATCAGAACCCATGACAGATATTACATGTTTTAAAGAAAGTTTTTTTTAATAGCTCTTCCACTTTGTGTTAGCCCCTATAACTGGTAAGAGTTCCTAGAAAGAGCTGTTTAATGGTTGCTATTTTAATGTATAGGAAAATGAACTAAACACCATAATAACAATAAGTCATGAACAGATTTATGATGAGCAGGACATTTGCATGGTGTGTTTGCAGTTTCTGGTTTCCTATTCTTAAATTTAGAAAAATTAAAACTATCAGGTTTAGTTCACATGAAGTTTTGTGGCCCTTGGTAACAGACTTAGGACAAACATTTTTCTGTCTAATAGATGCCAAAGTCAGGGTTTAATCAGAAGGAAGATTTATTCCACGTCCTTTCCTGTCAAGAAAATAAACTGCTGCCTTATTTCATGCAATATGCTCAAACTCCTCTAATCAAGTCATGATGAAAAATAATCAAAATATGATTGTAAATCTATGTTAAAAATGTATAAATTACTAATATCAGGATATTCTACTTGAAAAACTAAGGATCCTGATATCTTTTTAGTTTGCTGAAAAGGATATAATAATGAAAAATTATAATTATTAAAAAGAAATTCAATGTGAACTTTAATAACAAGGAAAAATGATCTAAGACTAGGTCCTCAACAGGTACAAATTTGTATGGGTCCAGTTTCTAATTTAATTTCTAACATATATGTTATTAATTTGTTTAATTAAAGATTTCAGATGAATAAAATAAATAACAGAGAAAATAGCCTGGTCTATGTCTGGTCAGTTTTCATTTCTGATTCAGTTTAATCTAGAAGAGGTCTGTAGTATTTTGGAAGTGGAGGAAAATTTAAAGTGAGAGGAGAAAGACCCTCCCTAAAGCCTATTTTTTCCATTAAATTATGAAAATATATCCGTTTAATTTTAAACTTATTTTTTATATTTCTATTCTATTTTGCCAAAATTGAATTTTGGATTCAACATGCTTAAATGGGTCCTTTTCAAAATGTTAGTGGGTGGAACTGAAGTGTCATAAACAGGGATCCTGGTTTTCTCTGATTAAAAAAAAAAAAATCCCAATTTTTCAGAACCCCAAATCCACATTTTTCCGTGATTCCCCATTTTTCAAATATAAAAAAGTAACCCCAAATCCACATTTTTCCGTGATTAAAATGAAACACCACTAATATATATATTATATTATATTAGTACCTGTCGCAGGTACTTTTTATGTTGTTCGTGAAGTTATTTGAAACAACATACAAAGCTCCTTTTAGTTGCTGCTTCTGTAAGGTTAATGACAATGTTTTAGGTACTACCTCCATAATCCAAAGTTTAAAATGGGGGCAGGTTATATAAAACAAACTCCTCCCTTCTGTCATTCATAAGAAATCTTGTTGGAATACAATGATGTGAAAAAATCATTCCTTTCATTTTCATGTTACTTTTGACAAACTTGGTCAAAGACATTTCTAATATTGGAAGAAATTACCAACTTTAGTGGGTGGAAACTCCATATTTTTTTAAGTAAGTTAAGTAAGTTAAATATTTCCTTAAATACTTAAAAGGACATGTTTGAAAATGTAATGTCATTTTGCCTTTGGACTCATCAGCATGTATCCAATTAGTGAAATGCCATCATAGCATCTAAAGGCAGAATGTAATGGTCTTTAATGGACCATGATGTCATGGTCTTTACCATGCCATCAATACCTACTTTTAATTTTTAATTTTAATTTCGGCAGATACAGCCCATATTTAATTATACATTATCTTAGGTTTATGTATCTAAAAGTGGCATTTGAACTACAGGCCAGCAAGAAAACTCTGTGAATGTGTATAAAACACAAATACAAAACATTTTCTCTCTTTTCTTTCATTGTTCATCTTTATCACTATTTACCACATCATCTTCCACCCCTTCAAAAAAAAAGTGATACATATGTTGGTTAAATCAATCCTTACTAGGTAGCTTGAAATGGATAATTATGATAGAGATTATATGAGCTATCATTTTCAAATATTGATCTTGAGAACTTGGCTTCTTACTGTTAAACTGAAGTTGGCGTATGGCTAAGAGAGTTGATGAGAGTTCAAGTTACCAGGGCTTTAACAAATTGAAATAGTGAGTTATATGTATGTCTTGCACATGTAATTTGTTATGAAATTGAAACTCATCAAGGTGGTACTGAAAGTTAGTGCCACATGGTGCTAAACAGGAGTTCATTGTTCAAACTATAATGTCCTCTTTGTAACTGATGTGAGGTTCTCACAATGCTCAATAGAGCAGCTGAGACTCAGTTAGGCATGGAAGACTAAAACACTCATTCTCACCTTGTCTTAAGTGCCTTCTTACTCCTAAAAGTTAGCTCCTCTAGCTGAGAATTCAGATTTATAGGCAGGATTTTATGACAAAACTGTTTAATTTCACTGACAAGGCTTTGTCCAGTTTTGTGGATAAATATCAAATTTTGTACAGGAAGATGGTTATTTAAAGGCTTTCTACAAAAACCGTGGCAAGTTGTTCTGAAGAGACAGGAGCCAAGTGCAAGACAAGCAGAGAATGGAAAGAAGAAAAGAGTGACCAAGAATAAAAAAAAGTTGAAATAACACCATAGTGACCTTTAAAAACAGTCTTATGTGCTTGGGACAGAAGTTACACATAAACTGGTTTAAGTGATCTGAAACTGGTTTAAACTCATAACATAACAGAAATTAATTGCTCATAAACTGCTTTCAAAATGGCTGAAACCAATTTAAAATAAACCTAGTTGTATGTAGTATCAGGCTTAGCTTATTTAGGTCAAACTGGTTTATGGAATATCTGACCTAAATCCCTTCCTGATTCAAGTTGACTAAGAGTCCCCCAGCATCCCAGAATGCTTTGTAGCCCTGGACTGTGCTGTCTGCCCCAGCAGAGTGGGGCTACCCCCTCCCTCATCCTGTGTTCCCTGCCAGCACCTATCCCCAAACCCCCCTAGCCCCCTGTCTGTACAGGACAAGGGAAAGCCCCAGCAGTGGGGGCTTTTCATCACTGCAGTAGCCAGGCACAAAGGCATCTGCTCAATCCCACCTTCTTCCCAGCCCATGAAGGTAGGGTGGGGTGAGACCCATAACGGCCTGGCCATGCCCGCCGCTTAGCCAGGGTCTGCCTGGTACAGGCAGAAAGCCACAACCAGGAGGCTTTTTGCTTCCCTATTGCTCAGCTCACTAGGCTGGCATGAACTCAGTCCTGCCCCCCTCAGCCCCCCCACCTATTAAAGTGGAGGATGGGCTGGGAGGGGAATGCACTGGCCCATCAGTTGGGTCTGCCTGGCACAGGGCAGTCAAAGTCCCCACTGGGGGGATTTTCATAACCCCACAGCCTGGTGACCCAGATGGGGATCAGCTCCACCCCGTCAGGGAACACTGAGCCCATGCAAGTCTGGCGAGCCAGGTTGTGGGGGCATGAACATCACCCAGTGGGGGCTTTCCTCCCCCCCTCACTGTACTGGGCATGCCCTGGCTGGAGGGTCTGGTTCCAGGCCGGGTGACTGCATTCTCCCCCCTCCCCACACTGTACTCTACCTTCCATCTTGAAGGTGGAGGGCTAGGGAGTGGGCAGGTTGACCTGATCCCAGCTGGACAGGCTGGGCTGCAGGGTAGTGAAAACCCCTTGGTGGGGTCTTCCCCGCCTCCATGCTGGGCAGACCTTGGCTGGGCAGGGGAGGAGGGGGCAGTACCCAGATGATCTAGTTTGTTCACTTACCAGCCCCTGCCTCTTACAGGTCGGGGCTGGGGAGGGGGCAGAGCTAAGCTGATCCCAGCCCAGGAAGCTGATGGGGTCTTTCTCCCATGCCAGGCAGACCTTGGCTGTGTGGCCAAGTCCAGATAATGCATTCTCCGTCTCCTATCAGAGGTGGAGGCTGAAGAGAGATTTTCAGCTGGCTTTCCCCTCTCTGCAGCTGACAGCCATGGGAGTGGGGGAGCAGGGGGGGTACATGTCCAGCAGCTAATCGAGCACAGGCTACCACTGGGCTGTGTTTAGCAGTTTTAGACAACTGGCTGTGAGGGGTGGTGCGCTTGGGCCAGTGCAGGCATCTGCCTGTCTTGCCCACCCAGACACTGAACTTCAGTTCAGTTTGTTATTGGTTCAAGCTACACAACTTAGAAAAACCTGCTAAGATTGGATAAATTCTGCCTCGGGCTTTTTAAACCTCTGTATGTAGCTGTTATGATCCTGAGTGAAGCCATTTAGTGAAGCTGCTTAGAGGGGAGTTAGTTGCTTTTGGAGCTATATTTTTGAGAAGGTGGATAATGTAATAGGGTTGGAGTGTCGTAGCTGTGATGGTCCAGGAAGTGTCTGAGAAGCAAGGATGGCCCATTCTGCTGCTCTTCTTTTGTCTCACAGAGGTTCCTAATAAAACCTTTTTCACTCCTGGTTCACAGTCCTCTCCTGACTGACTACCCTGCTGGTTTAGACCCCATACCAGCATATAGTAAGGTTCCCAACACACATTACCTTTAGGACATGATTAACATGTTAATCATGTCTTAAATTGTAACCTGGCCACATATGTATATCAATTTAAGGCATGATAATGCAGCAAATGAGCCACAGAATTGTTCCACATATAATGTATAATGACTTTGTAGCTCGTTTTTATCACACTTGAATAAAAGTTTTATCAGTAACTTGAATGTGTGGCCAGGACCCATCGAAACCCTGTGTGTCACCCAGATGAGTGGCACACAGTCTTTTGACAAATCTGCTTTATGGGGAGCTGAACATGGATGGCAGCAGCCCAGTTCCAGGCTCCCTGTGTATAGGGCAGTGTATAAGCCCCATGGATGGACTGAGTGGCTGAGAGGGACATGCTGCTTGATAGCTTCTTGTACACAGGGATCCTGGCATGAGGCTGCTTCAGCATGATGCCCAGCTCCCCATCTGCTGGATGCTATCAAGCACCATGTACCACTCAGCTGGGCAGCCCAGGGGGCTTATACAGGTCCTGGTACACGAAAATCCTGGCAGTGGGCCCCCTGTGTGCCAAGCTAGTTATATCAATTTAGTTCCAAGACCCAAATGATAATCAGCTGATTGATTTAATCTTGCACCAGCAAGTAGGCATGGATCTAGTTGAGGATCTAATCCTTGATACCAAAATTGTGTGTGTGTGTAGCATGACAGGAAACGTGACTATTGAGGTCAAGGGTTAGATCTCATTACATCTTAAAATGAATGTTTATCAGGAACCTAAGAAAGAGTACTTGCTGGAGAGATCTTGCAGGCAAAAAACCCCAAAAGGACAACCCAGTGTAGGTAAAGAGTATTAGGAGGGTTTACAGAGGAAAAGAAAGGTGAAGTGAATTGCCCAAGGTCATGCAGAACACAGCAGTTCTGTCCTGCCACTCTATGAATCAGTATTTGTAATCTCTAGGGTTTGTAGACAATTTATAGCACTCACAAATGTCGGCCACTCATTTATAAATAAGCCTTTACTTTCAGTAATAAAACAACCATTTATACTCACAAATGTTAGTATTGTGGTAAACAGGCTCATTTATGTTCATAAGGAATCAGTGGAAGTCTTGGGGAATTAGTGTTTCTATGCTATTTATGGCTCTTCTATTTTTAATTAAAATAATCCATTTGGATTGTAGACACCTTTTTAAGACAATTCCTGAATTCTGCAATCAACTGTCTGTAAATTTATTGGCTCATTAGTCACTGTACAAGTGGATGGCAAATCTCAATTTTTCATCTTCAGAACTAAAGGTTACTAGAGGACAAAGGTTCTACATGCTTCAGACTCTGTGTGGGTGTGTGGGTGTGTATGCATGTCTGTGTATGTATCTATATTAATATCCAGTTTAAATCACTTTAGATTTCTTCATGGCATCCAATGGGCACAGGAAGGGAATTTATAATTTGCTCTTATAGACTCTTTTTGTGACTGCATTACATATATATTATAATTATATAATGAGTTAGACCTGGCTAGACATGTTAGTCTGAAGCCCAGCAGAAGGTACGGTAGGGTAGCTCCATAGGCCCTTGGCAGATGTTCAGTTAAAGGTGCCGTGCAATCTGATGCACAGTCCCAACAATTGCACTTCCTGCCATGCAACACATGCATAACAGGAGGCATGATAGTGGGAACAGGGTTCAGATCCCAGTTGCGCCATATTGATGGTTCAGTGGCTCCTGGGCTCCCATTGGCAAGTATCAAACCAGTCAGCTCTGCTCCCAGCACTTGGAGTCAAGTGCTTTGATACATCCCCTAGGCTGGGAGTGCAGATCAGCTGACTGCTGTTCCCAGCCCCAAGGGCACACCAGAGCCCTTGACTCTGATGTACCCTGAGGCTGGGAGCCACAATCAGCTGTCACTCTGAGCCTCTGGTGCACAGAGGCATCAAGAGCTCTGGTGCATCCACGAGTCTGGGAGTGACAGCCAGCTGATTGGTGCTCTCAGCCTCAGGAGCACATGGGGGTCAAGGGCTTTCATGTGCTCCTGAGGCTGTCGCCCCATCAGATGATGCACATGTGTAATTTAGAGCATTATAAGAACAAGCCACAAAGTTATTACACATTATTGTGTGGCCGGGATACTACTTAAGATGTGATTAACTAGTTAATCATGTCTTAAGTGTAACATCTGCCAAGGGGCTTAGAGACTGATTCAGAGCAGCATGAGCTTTCATAGGCAGTGATCTACTTCATCAGGTGCCTTCTTCATCAGATGCTTTTCTGAACCAGTTAGTGACTAAAGGCACATACAGACATTACACTTAGTCTGGTCAAAGTGAACAAAAATTGATCTAAACCTGTAAATATACAGAAGTCTAACGCACATAGACCAGTCTTATAATGGTGCAAATGGTCTAAGGTGGACCTGGTGTGAGGCACACTCAATTCAGATTGATTTAGGTTGGAACAGTGCATCAAACTTCTATACTATTTCTAAGGTGCCACCGTACCCTACCTTCTGTCCCAACTATACAATGAACATTTTTTCCTGTTAGTTCAAGGTTAAAATGTCTCAGCTTGAGGGCAAACTTGACTCGCTTCAGATGCAAAATGACCGAGGAGGCCTCTACTGTGAGCTGGTGAATGAACCCTGTCTGGTTGGTAAAATGCATTAGGGGAGTATTCATTAGCACATCTACATGAGACACTACAGCACAATAGCAATGAGTTACTGTGCTGTAGCTCATTGCTACTGCATAGTAGTGTTGCCCAGCACTAACTGGAATGTGACACTACTGTGCAGTAGTACCAAGCTACTGCGCTCGTTGCTACTGCGCAGCAGCATTGGGAAAAACTGTGCAGCAACAGTACAGCACAGTTTGCTGCTCGTGTAGACATGGCCAGTCTTTCTTATTTGTATGAAGGCAATCAGGACTCATAATAGAGATGACATCTTTATTTGTATAACTGCATTTTTGAGTTGGACAGTCTTTGTCTGATATTTGGAGAGGAGAGAGGGGGCCATAAGGTGAGTAGATTGAAGTAAAATAGCTCTCATGGCATCTGGAGTCATCAATCGTCATTTGTAAATTCCATTTTAGACCTGGGTATGGATCAGAAGCTGGCTTAGGTGTTTGCTTATACCTTCCCTAAGATAAATGAATAGAAATGTTGTGCTGCTAATAATGTGCACCAGGAACCTTTGATTCATTAAACAGGAAGTTTCACTACCAAGATTAGATATATTTGGTCATTCTATTCTCTTATTTGGCAGGCAAAAGGAGGGAGGTTTGATCTTCTGTGATGTCTAGTGTCTTGCTAGGGATTTCCTTTGTCACCTGTCCTGTTCAGTTAGAACCCAAGATTTTGGGGAAGTTAATGAAAGGGCATAGGCTAAGTTTAGGTAGTATCCTATACATATCATTTTTTATATATATATGTTCACAATTTTGTGACTCTTATTAGATGCTGACAAACAAAACCTTCATAACAATTGTCATTTTGCTCTCTGCCTTCATGGAAAGAGTCAAGGCATGCATTTCATATGCAGGATTTGCCTCGGTTATCTAATATCAGTTAGGTTTCCTCTTGCGTCTGAAACATTGACCAAGGACCTGTGTATTTTGATCAGGTACTGAAATGAAGCTTAGTTCTCCCCCCCATATCTTGCATGGTTATTTAAACTGGTATAAAATGTTATAATTCTTGTAGGGCAGTATTTTACATGCACTTTGTACAAATATAAATGGCTGCACCAGGTACAAAGCAGTAGAGGATCAAGCCCAATATTGATGGCTTTTAGATCATGCTAAGTAACTTGGCTTCTTGTGAACTAAAATAAATCAGATCCAATGTATGCCATTGTATTATTTTAAAATTCCCTATTACAAAAAATAACAAAAATACAAGTCTAAAACAAACAAGTGAATGGATGAATAAAATAAACATTTATAAATTCAGCCGTTTGTACTCATTCCCAAAACCAGGGCTCTCTAACTTCAGAATGGCTAGGGACCTCATGCTGCACCAGTCACAGGCCTGGGCTGCACACGGGAGCCCTGTCGAGTGAGTCACCCCATAGCTACCACTGCACAGGCAGCATGTCTTTCCCTTCCCCACCCTCTGACCCACACCCCCATGCCACTGCTGTCCATCATCAGTGCAAGCAAGCCTCTTCCCTGCTGCTGCACGAGCAGCATGGGCCACCCCCCTGCCCCTGTTGTTCAAGCCCCATCAATGGCACTGCCATGTGGGCATCCACCACTGCCCCCACAACCAGGTGGGGGGTGACTAGGACTCCTCCTGCTGTGCTGCCCTGCCCCAGAGACCCCAGCTGCCACAGCAGTAGAAGCAACCTGACAAGCGACAGGCACTCAGGAGCCTGTAGGCTGCACATTAACCCTTTCTGCCTGTGTGCCATGCGCTACCAATTGAACAATGCTGGCATAAACTGTCCTCTGTATAACTTTCAAAAGCTTTGGACCACATTCTATTGTTGGCTGTAGTCTAATAATCTATGAATGAAACAAAGTTAGACTAGTATCACAGAAAAGGAAAAAAAAAACTCAAGTCCTCTACAAATGTCCCCTTTGTAGAGAAACTGCTGTAAGATCATTATTGGAATCTGCAACTGCTTATGCTGAGGTAGCTACTTATGCTGAGGTTATGGTATATTACAAGAAAATTGTGAAGTCATCTAAGTTTTGAATATAGCCTTATGCAAGATGGTTCTCTCATCGCTTTTACTGGCAATGAGTGCATCTTGGCACTTACTTTTATGCTTATTTTTATCTTCCCTTCCTAACATTTTGTCATCTTAAAGGAGAAAATACTACTTTCTTCCTTTGATATCAAATGCAGAAGTCTACCTTGGGCTGGCTGTCATGGACTCAGAAGCTCATCACAGGCATATGCTTTGTTTTGTTATTTGCTTGTTTTTGTACTCTACACATGCTGGGAATATACTTCTTTATTTCCTGGGGGATTGCTAAATTCAAAGGAAGTTCTGGTGATCTCCCCCTTTAGTCTTACTGTTAAACTTGCTCTGACAAGTTTGGTAGAAATGTATCAACAGCACAGAAACAAGAAGTTTCAACTGCAAGACAAAACCTTTTAGCATATGTCTTTTGTTTTGTACATTTGGTGTTAGAGCTCCTTATCACCAGGTAACATTACAGATTGTGATGTGACATTGATGGCTATTGACCCATGCGATTTTTACAGTTTTAGAACTACTTGTGCTAATATTTGTTTGTTGAATGGAAAAAAAAAAATCAAACTCCATTGTAACATCGCTACTATTTAAAAATCAATTAGATTAAAGCCAAAAGAAATATATAGAAGGGCTCAGCTGTTCCATGAAAGCCTTGTCTTGCATCAGTGGTAGTGCTGAGCTGTGCTGTTTTAAATAAGCCCAAAGAATGAGACATAACTGCTTGTGGACTTCTCAGAATTCCTCAAGGGATTAAAACAAGAATGGGGGTTCTGGTTTGACCGAGGGACTTGTAACTCATAGCCAAATTATATATAAATATTGATAGCAGTTGCATGGGTAACACAAGCCAAGGAGATGTAGATACTGCAGAGAAACAGAGGAGGGAAAGAATAGCTGAATATGTCATCTGTCTGCCTGCTTGTCTTTTGTTTTAAAACTAGACTAGCTTTAGAAAATTAAAGGACAGGAGCAAAATAAATTATTAACCACACTCATGAATTTTTAAGCATACAAACATATCCTGAAATACAGTAGCAGCAGGGTGCTAAACCTGCCCCCTTTCTAGTTTTCTCAGTAGTGGACACTTTCATGCAACAGCACTCAAGCATAGCTTCTTACTTCAGGTACTTTTCCCATTTTGGGAGTTCACTGGCCTTCTTTTGTTAGCCTCAGCATTTTCAAAGGATTGGCTCATCCTCACTGCTTGTGAATATATCACTGTCCATGCTGCCTGTGCCTCTTGTATTTCTGGATGTCTTATGCTTCGGGGTTTCTGATGCCCTTGAGGAGCTGTGACAGTTTTTTTAACATAAGAAAGAGTACCAATTCATTTATTAACACACAGTCTGTGAGGCCTGAATAAATTTATTCTGTAATTTTATAAAACTTTAAATTAAAAATGTGACATGCTGTGACATACTTGGTTTTACCCATCCAAGCCTTACATTTTAGATTTGCAGCAGCCCCCTGCCTTCTCCCCCTTCTTTTCAGAATGTGACATATTATCAATCTTGTACTGATGTGACATGGCCACTGATGTTTTCCTGTGGTGGTTGTTTAATTATTAATTTTTCATTGCTGGTGCGTTCAATAAATAGATTGCAACTTTTAAGCCTAGTTTAATAGGTTTACAGGCTCCTTCTAAATACCAATAATGATAATAGCTAATAATAGAATAATGAATTTATGTTCAAAGATCTCAAGATCAATCAAGCAAATTAAATCTGGTCTAGGCCTATGCGGCTGCTGTTGCTGAGCTTTTTTTCCCCACTCTAATATGTACCCTGTGTGGATAGGCCTGTCTGGTGAGTTGTTGAATTTCTTAGTGTTTCACTTGTCATATTAATTTAAATCTTTAATCTGCGGACGTGGCAGGCATAACAAGTGGAATATTAAATCAATATTATGTTGCACATGATGTCTCTGAAGAGGTTGCCATTGAATAGGGGAATGCAATAATAAGAATAATAAAAAATAAATTGTGTTTTGATCTTTCCTCATGTGTTATCACAACGCTTCTCTCCCTTTTTTAAAGAACCACACAACTCTGCTTGTAAGGCCAATCCCATTCACAGAGCTTTGTCACATATTCAGGATATAAAGTACAAAAAATAAATCCAAATGGGGAGGACTTGTCAGTTACTATTAGGATTCTGGAGAATCTCTCTATGAAGAAGGATGCCTTTGCTAAACAAGTGTTAGCTTGGCATTTAAAGCAAATGGTTTTGGTTTCATTAGGGTTTTCTGATAGCCAGGGAGACCTTTGTTAAGATAGTTAATAAAGGAAGCTACAGTTCTTCTCTCTGCCTTAGTACCTGTGTTTTCTACTGCTTTGCAACTTGGCCATGAAGTTAATTTATACCTATGCAGAAGGGATGTTCTTATAGGTTCTTTCTACAACCAAATATCTCTGTTGTTGCTAAAACCCTGGGCTGGACCTTAGGGATAAGTACAGATAGTCAGAACACCCAAGGCTGAATCGATTCAGTCTTCTCAGGTTCGTCTGAGCGGTGTAGGTTGAACTGATGAGCAGACCTTCACTTTTGATTCCAGAAATGCAGCCACATGCCTGCAATGGCCCAGGCCAGAAGCTGGGGGACACTACAGTATACCTCCCTGCTTGGCTAGAGCAGACAGCTGGGGCCAAGACTAGCCCAAGGATATTTTATTGATGATTCCTTATAGGCTTCTTAGAATAAGTGGGCAAAAAGAACTGCAACAGCAAATCTCTTACCTTGTAACTACACAGAAGTGAATTTGAACATGAAGCAACCATTTTATCTGCCAGAAACTCAAGGCAAATTTATTAAAATTATTATCCAACTATCCATACTAGGCTATTGAGTTTCAAATAAGCAAGTGGTAGAATGTCCAAATACTTTTAGCTGTAATCCTGTAGGCATTCTGAGCAACGAAAACTTTGCATATGTAAAGCCTTCTTAATTTTTTTCTAGTCTGGCAGAAAAGAGTAGCGATGGGGAGAGTGCATGTGTATGTGTGTGTCAACTAGTTGTTCAGTAGAATTCACTCTACAGGACATCATGTTTGTCTCTAGGCCAGGAGAGATTTTAAAGGGCCAAGAGATAAATAGAGGATAAATAAGAAACTACATTGCTATAGATGCTGGAACTATTATGTAAAACGCAGAACAGAAACTGATGTGGAAGGAAAAATATTTAAGCAGGATTCCTGGTTGGTTCCCATTAGATTTCATAAGTATGAATTCATACATTCATACGTACAATTAACAATTGTCCATTTGCTATTGTCTTCTACATTCAGAAACAGTTTGACATACCTCATTTTCAAGGGATCGCATGGTGGAAACAGACATTGTCTGATTCCTCATTTGTGCTGCTCTAAAAATGTTTAAGGTGGCTCAAATGTGGACCAAATAGATGCCCTTACCCTTGTTGCTCTACATGACAGAAAAATTGGTGGGCAGGGGAAAACCCCCTTTTCCTTGCTGCCACTCTGTGCCCTTTCCTTCCTTCCACTCTGTGCATCTGGGGTGGTGGGGAAAAGTGCTTCTTTGCCCAGCCAGCCCTGCAGGAGTGACTGTGTAGGAAAACGCCTGATATTCCTTGCTGCCCCAAACTAGTGCTGGGAGGGTGGGGGAAACACCCCATGGGGATGACTGAGAAAGGAAGCACTTTTTCCCATTGCCTCAGACCTACAGGACAGGTCTGAGAAAGCAGGGAAATCAGGGAGATTATGTTGCCCCATCAGGGGCAGGATAAGGGGCTATGTGTGTTTCACTCAGTGAAGTGAATCAGCTGTGTCGTGACACATCATGGCACAGCTGAATCGTTTCATTAGGCGACCTGTATTTCTAGCTTTGCTGCAACAAATTAATTTATTCTTCTTTGCAAGACAATTAGATAAAACTTGAATGAGAAAAACCTTTCTTATTACTTAAAAAAAATCTTATTGTGAAGAATAACTGCAAAGAATCCAAGCACAGACTTTCCATTGGTGATCTGGAGCTGACAGTGAAGATGGACTAGATATGATCATAACATTTCCCCCTTCTTTTTCTAGTACTCGTGTCCCTTTACTACATAAATCTCATTTGTCCGCTCATATGATAGCAGCCTTCAACTACCTGAAGGGTGGTTCGAAAGAGGATAGAGCTAGATTGATCTCAGTGGTGGCAGATGACAGAGCAAGGAGTAACAGTCTCAAGTTGCAGCAATGGAAGTTTAGGTTAGATTTTAGCAGAGATCCTGGTTTTCTTTGATAAAAAAAATCCCCTATTTTTGGATTTTAAAAAGTAACCCTGAATCCACATTTTTCTGTGATTAAGAAGAAACAAAAAAGGTGGATTTTGGGTTACTTATTTAAATCTGAAAATTGGAGATTTTTTTTTTTTATATCAGAGAAAACCAGGATCCCTGATGGTGATCGTTGTTTATTTCTGCGGAGACTGAGCTGATGACATTTACTTCCAAGAAATGTGTCAAACGTTTCTTCTAACTCAGTTTGATTGTTTCTTCCATTTTTAGTGTTGCTCAAAGTCTTTCATAGATCTAAGGATGACTACTAGACCATACATTCCCTTCTCAGACTTCCAGTCACATGAAAATGATCCCTTCCACCCACCTCAGAGATTTTTCCCAATAAATATCTGAACTTGGCCACTCAGATTCATAATGATGTGTACTCCTAAGTGATTATGCCTATGATATTAGCATCCAACTTAAGAAAGAAAATGGATCAGAAGGACTAGACATTTTTACCAAAATTATGATACAAACAAGTCTTTAAAATCTAGAGTTTCTTTTTTGGCTTTTTTTGGCTTCCCTGATTTTCCTTCCTTATTTTAGGATTCAGAAATTGCATTTCATCTAATGTGTGTCCTCTTTATACCAGTAAACAATCCAAAATGTATAAATGGAAAATGAAAAGAACTCTGAAGTGCAAATAGCATAATAATTGGCTATCAAGCAAGTTTCTCCTAATTCCTCTGAGTTAGTTGTTGGTTTATGCACTGAAGAATGAGTTTACATCCATCACATAAAATAATTTATCCTGTCCAGCATAACAAGAATGACTTTATTATCCATATATATATGTCTAATCCTTTTTTTACCCCCACCTTCTGAACTCTTAGCTTCAAGATATCTTGAAACGGTGATGAACTGCTATATGATAAACTATGTTTTTGACACTAGCTTTCTGTTCTTGTGGGGATGAAATGCTCATTAGAATGAGACGGTATACACCATGGTCTTCTGGGCCTAACAGACATGATCAAATACCTTCATACTAGAATTGGCCGGCTTCATATCCCCTGGAATGGAAAAAATGTGCTTTATCCTTTCAACTCTATTAATAGTGTTTAGACACTAATGGATTGGTCTTGCAAAATTGAGTTTGCACCTGCTGATAGCTCCTAGCTCAAGCTTGATTCAGTCAGATATATAGATCATTTATGGGCTGTGGACAGATTCAGGGCAATGTCTCTTGAAAATGAATAAGAAAATTTGATATGAAGTATGGTGCACATTAGATTTATAACAGGTGGGAGAAGTAAAAATATTTTTAATGATTGGTACTGATTGTAGGAGCCTACAATTGAATGAAATAAAGAAAACAGGATAATCCTCAGGTGTTATAAATCATCATTACTCTACTAAAGTCAGAAACTAAGCTGGCAGCAAATTCTGAAAGAGATTCTCGCCAGAGGACTGCTGATTTGCACTTTTACAGTATTATTCTTACAGTGGTCTTACTTTCAGGCAGCAAGGCTGAGAGTAGGTCTGTGGGACAGATTTTAAACAACATAGCTATTACTGTTATTTAGTAATGTAAGGCTGGAGAAACATCCTGGATCACCAAGTCCAGTCCCTGGTTATACGGGCAGTTATGAAGGCCTTTCCATCTTTGTTCTTAAAAAGGAAGGTGCTCAGCTATGAAGAATGTTATTCCCAGTGTAGCTCAAGCCCACTGGGTCCTGACTTCTCATTTTATCTGATGTCATTTCTTTTTCTTTCACTCAAAAACAAATAAACAATCCTCCAAACAAGAATGCATTTTTATTCCTTAACATGATTGCCATGTCTGCAGAACTACTATAGCTACATAACAGTAAAGTGGACTCTTTTGGGTCATGCATCCTCTGAAGAATTTATTATCCACATTCCCTTTGCCAAGCCACATGTTAAACTGTACTGTCTTCAGTTTGACCCCTCAAATGCACGACTCTGCTGAAAATAATAGGCTTTCACAGGGGTACCCAGGGGCAGCATTTGGCCTGCAGAATCTTTATTATTGGTGAAGATACCTAAGCAAGAATAAACAACAGTTTGGCTTTCAAATAGCTTCCTGAGTCTGCAGTTCTTAAAGATAGAAATACTATCTCTTTATTTAAGTGAACAAATTTGGGAGATCTCCTGACACACGTACATATGCAGACATTCAAAACGCTGTTATAACTAAGTTTCTTTACAGAACAGGACTACACTTTAAAGTGGTTATGTGAACACCCTGCTTTCTACAATGTAGAGCGAGTGTTAAAAATATGTGATTGGCATTGGCTTATCATTTGAATGAGGAAAACATCTGAAATGTTCATCCTGTTTTAATGGTGATATTCCTTTGAGCTTTCCAGTTGCTTAAGCACAGTTACTCGAAGGTCTGTGTGTGAAAGTAAGCATGTATAGATTTTGTTTTGTTTTGTTTTGTTTTGTTTTGTTTTCTCTGGAAGCTTCAGCCGACAGTATTCACTCCCCTTGTTGATGGAGAGAATATTGTGGACATACGCTTTTGGTGTTCATACCCTAAGCTTGCTTGATCTTGTTTGAAATTATTAAGGTTTTTCTATCTCAAGAGAAGAATAAAAACAAACGTTTTGCTGGGATATGTTGCACGTTATCTTTTTTTTCTTGGCTAGCTTTCAAAACCTCCAGGGTCTCTTTACCAGACATTTATCAAATTCAGTTAAGGTACCATCAAATCTTTGCAAGGCAATATATACAGGAGTTGCACAGTTGTGGGAGACTAATAAAATATCAAGCTTTTTGCCTTCTCCCAAATCTTTTTTTTTTCTCTCTAGGTTAAATTCAGCATATCATGAATGAGAATTACTTTATTTATTAAACTAAGCTGTTTTGAAATATAATTGCTTTCAACCTTTCTCTGAGGTATGTTGTTCTGAAAAGCTATGCTTATTCCTCCAAGGGAATGCACTGGACATCCTGCAAAGTAGTAGCTCTCAACTATTCCAACCTGCAGGCTAAAAGAGTACTAATATTAAAGACAGTGTGTCTCCTGTAGACTTTTTCAGTCATGCTAGGATCTCATTTCCTGACTTTTTTTGTCCTTTAATATGCTGCAGGAGTGAGTTCCAGGAAAAAGAATGGGGCAGTAACTGCTATGTCAAGAGTTTAGCAGATTAGGCACTCTGTCACATGAAGTGAGAGAGTAGATTCCAACAAAATTTTAGGTATCTAAAATAATGCACAAGCACACTGGATTGTTAGCTCATTATTCCTGGGGAGCGTAGCTCAGAGCAGATACTTAGATGAGAGTCTGTCTGGTAAAGTGGCAGTGTGAATGGGACTTCACAGGGATATAGGGTAATTTTATAAAGTGCTATTTCCATTATCGGGAAGTTGCACTCATTACTAGATAGAATTAGTTGGGGAATAAATTGCAGACAATTTCTTAAACAGTTTACATTCATGCAAATATCATTAGCACAATGCAACAAAAGGGAGTCTATTCATCAGCTATAGTATTTCACTCAGGGCAGGAATGTATATATTATTACTAATAATACCATTATTATTGTGACATTGCCCACTGGTAGATTGTAAGCAGGAGCAGACGCATGCTGTGGGGGTCATACTAGCAGTGGTCTTTTAAATAATTCAGTCAAGTAAACTACACTGAAAACAGGCATGATTTAATTTTTAAGTTTCAGAGATACTGCAAGAGTTAGAACATTACAGATACTAAAGAATGATTGGCTTCTCATCCTGAAGTTTTTAGTAAGGTATGGCCTGAAAACCTAGGTGTTAGGCTGGTACGCTGGTTTTGTGTCTTATCTATCAGTGTGCTTCTTATCTCTACAAATGTCAGCAGCTTATCTGATATTCATGTCAAGGCCACATACAAGAGACTGGCTATCTGACCCAGGAGGATCTTTAAAGCCTTTGTACCTGACCAGATATGCCACCTGCACTACATATGCAGTCCATTTGTTTAAAGAAGGACAAAAACCCCTCTAATGAAACAAGAACCATGAAGAATCTAATTGAAGCAGGGAAAAACACCATATTGCCTTGTAGCAAGAAATTATTCTTTTTATCTCAGAGCATCATTCCTGTGGGTCCCTGACTTTTAAAAAAGTACTCAATAAGAGAGTGATTTAACTACAAAAATACTCACCCCAACAGACTACACCATAGATTAGGAAAACAATGATATATATAATACTGTATATTAAATTGACAAGAAGAAAAAGAATTGGTCATTTGTCCAAAGATAAGGACAGTCATAAAATACCTGGCAGTTCTTGACCTCTGTCACTATAGTTCTGCTCAGGATGTCTGTTCAGGATGTGAGAACTCAGACCTGAACTTACCTGACCAGGGCTAATGCCAAGCCGAGGTTAGGATGATCCCGTCATCACCAACTTACATTACTGGTCCTAAAGGGACCTGGTAAAATCTGGCACAAAAGGCTCAAACTGGAAGTGGGGCAACTATTGTTGTTATAGGGGCCTTTTTAGCAATCCCAGGTGTGCCACAATCAACTCACTGCCAAAGAGGATAAGTTTCAGCAAACCTAGTAACCCCTTGCCAGCACAGAAGGATGAGTTGTATTAACGTTAATTTTAAAAGCATCCATATCAGTGATGGATCCAAGGTTTCCTAGTGATCATACTGAAAATTGTGTGGTTAGCCTTCTTTCATACAAGTTTGTTTTTTAAATTGGACCCTTAAGCATTTTATGTTTTTTGCATTTATACTATGGAAACTGAGACAAATATTTTCTGCTTTAAGTCCATCCTCAACAATGATCTTTTTCTGGAATAATCTTTAAGAGACAAGCACCCCTTCGTACTTAAGCTGATGACTAGTATAAAAGTTTTGACAAAGCTAGTTTGTGATTTCACAGAATGCTGTTTCAGTCAGGAGTCCAACTTCTCTCCCTTATGAATACAGAAGACAGACACTTGTCAGGTGATACTTGAAAGTCAGCAGATGTGTTCTGTTTGCTTAAATACTTCTGTGGCACTACCTTCTGGGATTCACAGAAGCCAGAAAGCTGAGTAGGGGACTGCCTAATTTAGGCAATGGGGAAATATCAAGGGGTGTGCACAGCCGTTCACCACACCTGGTCTGTGTAAATGCAGCTTAAAGCAAGCCTAATGAAAGCAGACCAGGAGTGGTGTGTACAGGTGTTTGCCACTCCTGGGAGCCATGTGAGGAAACCAGTATAAGTAACTTAGGGTTGGGCAGGGAGGTGACTGGTGGGTCTGCCTGGAGAATTGTCCATTTAGTAGTGGGGAGGCCAAGAGGGCTAAAAGTAGTTTAGTTAGGATCGGAGAGGTTGGAAATTAATTCACCTAGTTCATCAGTTGAATTAACTTTGTGTGGCCCACAATTTTTGGGGCAATTTAAATCCCACCGAACACCTGCACAGGTGGGCATTTAGACTGACCTAACTGTAGTTAGGTAGATCTAAATGTAACAGCTGTACATTTCCCAGGGGAGGCCTCTCTGTTCAGAATAGTATGATTTTTTTCATGGAATTAATGCCTAAGCCAGATCAGTCCTTCTTATGAAAAATGAGATGACTTCCCATATTAACCAAAAGCACAAGTGGTTTGGCACTCAGCTTGGTGATGGCAGTCTGGTTTTTTAATCCTTCTCTATGTCTGATTTGGAACAAGAACTTGCAGCTAGCTCCAAAGTGGGATTTGGTGCCACAATGCTTAGTGTTGTCATGCTTAATTTTTAGGCCACGTAGAGGTGACCATTCCTCCTATGAAAGTGAATAGCATACAAACATTCATTGAATTTCTCAGTGGAAAAAAATGCTCCTTCTGGGTGAAGATTTTCCATGTCTCAACCTAGGAGATCCCCCTAGCAAAATAACTGCCTAAATACCACGTACTCTTCTCATATACTCTGTGGGAAGAGTTAGGTGTCTCTGAATGGAATCTAAAATAGTAAACATGCTAAGTGCCTGGGGCTAGAGAAAAGGAAAATGCTGAGGATGCCAGTGTCTTAGATATTACCCCTCTGGGGCTTGAATTGATTATTCAGCTCTACTAACAGGTACCTTGCACCAGTGGGGACACCAAAACCTGAAATCCTCTACTGAAAGTTCAAGTTTAAGCCCTTCCTTAAAAAAGGAAAAGAAATCCAACCCCCGAAACCAATAAATAATAATAATAATAGTAGTAATAATAACAACAACAATGGTAAGGCTTCTGTTCTTACCTATAATAAGTCAGAATTAAACATCCTGGGTTCTGTTCCCTGCTTTGCCTGAGGGGATTGTATCCCCCATTTCCCACCTTCACGAGGAGTCCCTCGGAAACTAAGCTATACAGTTCTT